>NW_027273856.1:11287500-12652500 GCF_046630095.1 Trachinotus anak | reverse complement strand
CCTTCACGAACAGTCTTGTGTTTGGACTTAAATGTTATAATCATGTGGTTTAGCCTCTTAAGGCACTTTAAGCCATTTTCCTACACAGAACACTGATACACACACACACACACACACACACACAAACACACACACACCTTGTAGATGTTGCCGTGTGTACTAACAAACAGCATGTGTTTCATTAAAGCTGTATGACCAGTAAGTGTCAGCTGGACAGCCTGGAGGTGCAGCTGATTAGGACAGAAGTCGAGACAGATTCAGATGGAAACACACCTGAGGAAAAGAACAGGTAATGGAAAGTGATTATTGCAGCAGGACAATAACAACCAGTGAAAACCAGGAAAACGCTGACAACTTTTCAGTGATGTTTTCAATATTTTAAAAAATGATATTTCAATTGTTTACTTTATGCAAATGAGGGGGACATTTACCTATAAGCTTAATTGTTATTGACTAAATAAACTAAGAGGACAAAATGAGTCATATCACAGAAATCTGGGCCCTGCCTCAGTGACCCCTTACCCTTTTACTTTATCCATCCCATATATAGTGTAAACCCGTGCATCTGCAGTGGTTACCATGGTAATCAGTGATGAAGTGTTTTAAACATATTTAAGAAAGTCAGCACAAAATGTCAACATATCTCAACCTCTTTAGCTGACATTCCTGTGTGGGGCTTCACCGTGTTTTTATAACATCACTTGGTGACCCTTTTATTTACAGGTCCTTAATTATGAAGTAATTATTTAGTAAAGTGAAGAATTTGCCTAGACATAATAATCAAATGAATTCAATAAAACCAATAAATGGCAGGTTGTAGTAGGATAATTACAGTAAAAAATTGAATAGCATCAACCTCCATCTGAAACATGAAGCATCAGCATTGAAGAGCTAACAGCTGCAGTTCCTCTAATGACCACTAGAGTCTGGCTCCAACAGTGGGTCAGTCCCCATAGACTCCCATGTTCAAATGTCCAACTTTACAGCAGAAATTGAAATGTTTACAGCCTGGTACAAAAACTGTTCTGGTTTTTAGAGCTAATTTCCTCCTTCATGACAACTGTACGGGCTGAACTTATATAACTCACCTGTTTACATTTTTATTAAGGACTAAACTTATGAAGAATGGAGGGCGTGGCCTCTTTAAGTGACAAGTGGGTGAGTTTATGCTTGCCAGAAACATCTGAGGTCCACACAGGCCCCACCTCTTTGACCATATTTGGATTAGCTGTGAGTTAGGGGCGGAGTCAGGCACTGCCAAGATGGCGATGGTGGAGCAATCTGTGGTAATTACAGAGTAAAACTGAAGCATAATAAAGAGCTTTGGTCTGTAATTACATGGGAATTAATGGTTATAATAAGTAGTGTAGCCCACAAATAGGGTTATATGTTTCTGTTATCATTACTATGTATAGCATTTATATTCCTTATTGTTGGGAGCTGGTGGTGGTGCTGTGTTTACACTACAAGAGGTTATAACACGTCCTCTGAGCAGCTACATCTTCAGGACAGAGTGGAGGCTACAGTGGGGCTAGCTGGTTAGCCAGCTAACTCCAGTAGAAAAAAAGACATGATCATGATGGAGAGTTAACAGTGGTGTTTGTCTCCACCTCTGGAGACAGATGTTGGTGAGTAGAAGTTGAAGCTTGATGCTGAACTCACAGCGTTTCTTCTAGACTGGTAACTAGTGTTAGCTATGTGGCTACAGCAAAACTTACATATAGCTCCTTTAAGTTTAGTTAGAATGATATTTTGTTTTTCACCTTAATTTATAAGTTGCTGTCATTAATGCATCAGAAAATAAGATGTTTGAAAATATCAATGCCTCTTGAATATTGAATATTTTTGGAACCTGCTGACAGATTTTGCTGGTCCCCCATGGTCTCCTCAGAACTCAATGATAAATGAAAATCATGGGACTGTGGTGGTGTTTTGGTCAAACAGAAAAAACTGACAGGTGGGAGTGAAGGTGACAATGATGAACAGTTTACAGTGTTATAGAGTGGCATGAAGACTTCTTCACACTCTTGCTCAACAGAGACCCTGTGTGCATCCAGGGCCATGTGTGCAGCGGGTTATCTCAGAGATAGGACACCTGCAAAACACCAAGTTTATTCAGACTGCCGCTTTACAACAAAGACAATACAGTGTCTGTGAGAAGTGGCCCTGATGGTTTTTTAATCATACACAGTTCACAACACATTCAGTGTTTCTCAGCTACATGTATCGCAGCATCTTCAGGCTGCCTGATGAAGACGCTCAGCTGCTGCAGCTTCAGAGGAACGTGCTGCTTCCGTCACTCGCTGAGCAGCTGCTTTCTAATAGTCTGTTTCTAAAAATCTGACGTGTTCAGTTCTCACACATCTGAGGGAGCTGATGATCAAACAAGTCCAACAGTTTTTATTTTTCAGCAAAGCAGCGTTGATTTGAGCCTCAACAGCCACCATACCCTACATTTCCTGATGAGGTTAATTGTCAGCTTTTCATTTTAAAATATTCATATGTTCTCAGGCAGCAGTTTTACTCTTGGTACTGTTGACATCAGTGGAGGAAGAAGATCCATTAGAAAAATTCATAACACAGTTTCTAAATTCTCCATATTCATTGTACTAACTGCCATTCACACGTGCTGTGCTGTTACTTTATCTAACCCAGCTGGGATGCTCTTGCATGAAAGTATCATAATACGTATAAATGTATAAATCTATAATATACTATATGATTATAATACATTATAATACCAGGTAATATCAGAAACACTTAAATCGATGCCAAAATCATTATTTACTAATGTGCTGTCATGTACAAAGAGTTTTTATTTTTGATGTTTTTATTTGTGAAGAGCAGCATTAGTCTTCTCCTGAGTGCACGTCCACCAACAACAACCTGTGTGTTCACAGAAACCACAAACAACACTAACACAGACACATACAGACAAACACAAGGTTATGGAGTATCAGTCTCTGAAGTCCCAGATCACCACATTGTTATGGTTAGATTTAAGGTCAGGGTTAAGGAACTAGGAAATGAGATCACATCTCTCCTGTGTTAGTTTCTCTGCATTGGCTCCCTGTAAAATCCAGGATAGAATTTAAAATCCTCCTCCTCACCTACAAAGCCATTAATGGTCAGGCACCATCGTACCTTGGAGAGCTTATAGTTTGTAAGAGCAGAATGGGGGCAGAGCCTTCAGCTATCAGGCTCCTCTCCTGTGGAACCAGCTCCCAGTGTGGGTTCGGGAGGCAGACCCCCTCTCTACCTTTAAGATCAGGCTTAAAACTGTCCTGTTTAGTAAAGCTTATAGTTAGGGCTGGCTCGGGTATGTCCTGACCCATCCCTGAGTTATGCTGCTATAGAGCTAGACTGCTGGGGGATTCCCATGATGCACTGGGCTCTCTCTCTCTCTCTCTCTCTCTCTCTCTCTCTCTCTCTCTCTCTCTCTCTCTCTGTCCTCATTCTGCAGGTCTCTCTGCCTCTGGAGCAGCAGGATCCAGATCCACCACTACTCATCTTTACTATTAACCACTGTTATCTGTCGTTATTATTGATAACACCATTACCTACACAGCTGTTCCTGGTCTCTCTCTTTTCTCCTCTCTCCTCCCCCCTCCCCCTCTTTCTATCTTCTCCTAAACCCAACCAGTCGAGGCAGACGGCCGCCCCCCCTGAGCCCGGTTCTGTTGGAGGTTTCTTCCTGTTAAAGGGAGTTTTTCCTCCCCCCTGTCGCCAAGTGCTTGCTCGTTGTGGGAACTGTTGGGTTTTTCTCTGTAACAAAGTAAGGTCTTGACCTTACCCTGTAAAGTGCCTCGAGATAATGTATATTATGATTTGGCGCTATACAAATAAAATTGAATTGAATTGAATTAAGGTCATGTTAGGGTTAGGCCCTGTACAGACACTGGGTTAGGTGGTGCTCGGGTTAGCTGCTGTTAGCTGCTGTTAGTTAGCATTAAGCACACTTTGAGTTTTCATCAAACCAAACTTCTGTAGACAATAGCAGGAGTATCGATAAAGACATTTGATAGAGGAAATGTATTTAAACCAATGACAGATAGTGATGCTGCTTTGCCTCTTTCAAAGTACCACATTGTTCAAAGTGATGAGACACCATCATGTAACAGTCAGTGGTTTTGTGTAGAGACTGCATAGACTTCTGGGAACATTACAGCAGTTTGTACGTCCAGAGTCCTGAGAAGATTAATGATTAATGACTAATGCTAACAGTTAGCAGGGCTGAGAATGGTAGTATGTGCTCTTTCACAACTGCACAAGGTGGCTATTGTATAGTCAGTGTGTGTTACAAATGGTACATGCAGCGACTATTGTGGTTGTGTGTTTGTCAGACATGCAGAAATGTAACATTTCAGCAGGCAGAGGTGATAAGGAGCTGAGGTGACAGGCAGGTGAACACCCCCCATTCACTCTGCAGGTGACGCTGACACACACTGATACGTCTCACACACATGACCTTCATCAGCATCTGGGTGTGAGCTCACTGTGGGAGACACAGTGGAGCAGGAGGTTGGTGCAACAGTTAGTAACTGGACTGTTAAAGGACGACTCCACCTAAATTCTGTCAGCTCGTCATGTGACATCAGATGCTGCCAGCTGCTCCTGGTTTCAATGTGACGTCCCCCCCCCCCCCACACACACACACACACACACACTCACACACACACACATTCACAAACACAAAAACACACACACTACTGACGCATTTTTGCCAACTAAGCCATGGGTCCGCCCCGGCTCTGTGGTGTGTGGGTATAAGTCAGTCAGTGACATGGTGCTGCAGTTACCAGCTGCCAACCTCAGTGTTCACTCACACGCTAAAAATAAGCGCAGCCACCAGGATGTGAACCACAGAGTTGAGCTGATGAAAAAAATCCAGTCTCACTGCAGAACTGTCCTGACTCCAACTGCTACACACTCAGTCATGTTCTGAGCATTTGGAGTCGGGGGGGGGGCAGCCTTAGGTCAACTTTGGGAGTTGGATGATCTGGGCAGTTATACTACATAAACACCTTTCCAGTCCAGTCCAGTTACCATCTATTTAAGTAATAACATATATATATATATATACAGGGTCACATGACGAGATGACACCATCAGTTCAGAGGAGGCTCTAGATTTAAGGACAAACAGGAGAATGGATGCGGGTGATGATGACCCATCTGTAAATGTAATACATGTACATATAAAATAAAAACATGTAAAATTATGTATAAAACATATAAGAAATTGAAACAATGTCATATATGGGCATATATGTCTACAGCCCATACAAATATGTATGTTTATGTATGAATGTCTGTTGCATGAATATATATCCATCCTAAAGCCTGTGTCAGTGTGAGAAATTAATAAGAAAAACATAGAATTTCCATATGTATGACATTTTAATAAAAATGCAGATATAAGTTGAATATATACAGTATATAACATTATGGTCACAACCTGTTTTACCAAATGAAAATTACAAATTTTAGTTTGGGTATTTCATCTATGTTATAAACATATATCATCATAAATACACAGAGGATAGAAACAGGCAGCGGGATGACGTCTCTTATCAGGCGCAGAAGGGAAGCACAGAGAAATTCCTCTAAGGAACAGTTTTTAAACAGGTTTGGAAAAAAGAGATCGAAACACTCAACATTAGCCTGGAGGAAATGAAGAAGATCAGTAGAATGACAGGCTCATCAGGAGCCAACAGGTTTCAGAGGAACAAGAATGATACAAAAACATTACAGAAGTGATGTACAGAAGGAGGTGGAGCAGCTGGGACAGGTGGGGTGGGAGTAGAAAGTCCAGATGAATTTGATGGCTTTGGTTTCCTGGTGTTTGTCAGGCAGCGCTGGGTCTCAGATACTGAGGTCCTCCCAGCTTGTGAAGCAGAGAGATTGAGCCCTGGGACCTTAGGCCCTTCACTGGGACACTAGTAACTCATACTCACTCTTTGGTGGACGCAGTACGGGCACTTCTGTATTCAGATTCAGGAAACCGAGCTGCTTCTAGCAAGAGCTCGCCACTTCAGATTTTTAAGCTGCCATATTTGATGAGGGAGGATGCAGCAGAATGAAAGGAGATGAACACGAAGCAATACAAAATCTTGAAGCTCCATGTTTTACTCTTCTCCTCAGTGTAGTTTTACATCTCCTCTCTCAGGCTTCTCTCTGGAGCTCTAGTAACAACAGGTCAGTCAGCCAATCAGAAGAGAGGATCTGAGTCTCTCCTCTGATTGGCTGACTGTTTTCTGGGTGATCAAATAAAAATATAGCAGATTTCAGGTAAACACTCAGAGAAGCCAAATCCTGCAAGGTTTGATGGTGGGGCAGGTGGGTGGGGCTTTGGGCATGGCTGAGGGTGGTGACTGCTTTGTTGTGACATCACAAAGTTGCAGAAGTCCTGGCGGCTGGTTTTAAGACTCAGTTTCTGAATACAGGCTGTGTGCATTTCTCTGTGGACTGAGGCTTTGATACTTTCACAGTATTAATATAGAACCTAGACCTGCTTTATAATCACAAACACATGGACATCTACCTTTAGACTGGATGGAGCTTTAAAGGTGCAGAGAGAGAGAAAACTTTGACAGGTTACACGTGATTGGTTAAAGGTGAGTGTGCCAGGTTGTGATTGGATGACAACCGGGTGGTGGAGCTTGTGACCCAGACAGAATCTGAAGGAGATTCCTGACTGAACTTTGGCTGAGGGTTATTTAATATGTGGACACAGTAATGCAGTGTTTTTATCTCTTCACTATTTCTTTGGTCAGACTTTGAATGTCTCTTCATCGTGATGAAGGCTAGTGGGGCAACACCAATGGAGGCACAAACTCACTACTCGCTCCTGGCTCTAAAAGGAATTATTTGACAGCTCCAGCTCTGGTCAATGCACCATCAGCATACTGATATTAAAATGATTAAGTAATTAATGAGAGTTTAACCTCACTCTCAACCACATGTGGTCTTCAGGCTGCAGCTCGGCTCTCTGCTCACATGTGGTTTGATTTAGTGCTGTGGAAAGATTAAATAGGAAACTTGGAGAAGTGAAAAAAAGCCATGTCCTTTCATATTATGAAATGTAACTGCATCTCTCAGAAGCCTTTATCAGAGCTGCAGTACCCTTCAGGACTGAATACCTCCGTGGTCCTATCACTCCCCTTAATCTGGATCATGACTGGGTCTGTGTGGTGTTCAGAGGGCCTTGGCAGAATTAGCTGGGCAGAGCTTTCCTGCGTTTTAAGCACATGATGCAATCCTCCATAAATGTTACAATAGTAAAGTCAGAAAACTCTCATCATAAAGTTAAAACAATATGTATGAATGCCAGAGTGGTTATGTTTGGCAGCAGAGCTGCACACATGCAGCACAGAGGAATATACAACACACCAGTGTGAGATGTACTTTACATCATTTACATGTTTGAATCAGAACTGAACACTGCACCAGATATGATTAATTCTGAAACTCAAAGCTAAAGAGGGTCACATGGTGATGTCAGTGAAAACCTCATATGTCCACTGTGTTTCTGACACATGGTCGTGTGAGTATTTTCTTCGGCAGTGTGTGACAGGGAGGCAGCTCAGTCATGGTGCTGGCAGCATGACGACACTGTGGAGACATCAAAGATGCCCGTTTAGATCATGTGACCTGCCAGAGGTCACTCACTTTAATGTCTTCAGAGTGAACTATACTGAGCATTTAGACATATAAAGTGACACAATACTGAGTCTGAAGGTGGTCAAAAAAAGTTGATGTTACAACTATGACTAAAAGTATGTGTTGACTTTTTCTCCACAGTGACACTAAAACCAGAAAAGTTACCTGTTAAATTTGCTAAACTAAGACTAGAAGCAGTTGGAACAAAGCAGCACACCAACAGAAGTAGGATTAGAACTGTTGCCTCACGACTGTATCCCTCCACCAACCAGTAAGGTTACAGTTAACATCCACGTCTGTCCAGACTCATGTATGTAGTGAAGTCTTTGAAGGGATTTAATAAAAGGTATAAATGTATATTTACAGAACATTATGATGTCACAGTAAGGTTGACTTTTGACCTTTTGGATATAAAATGCCATGAGTTTGTCACTTTATTCTCTCTGTGTGAAACTGTCATAATTAGCGTATAAATTCTTGGGTTATGGCCACAAAAGTGTTGTGTGCGGTCATGAGCTTTGACCATGAAATCCTAAGTAGCTCAAGTGAATAAATTTCCTGAGATAAGAAGGTGAGGTACTGATAAGAGGCTGTGGAGGTGATGTTACCTTCAGTCATTTTGTGGAAGTTGCTGCTCGTTTCAAACTAAACCCAGACAATGAGTAGTGTAACTTAAAGGTCCATACAGTCTAAAGTTTTTTAAGCTCCATCCAGTCTAAAGGTAGATGTCCATGTGTTTGTGATTATAAAGCAGGTCTAGGTTCTATATTAATACTGTGAAAGTATCAAAGCCTCAGTCCACAGAGAAATGCACACAGCCTGTATTCAGAAACTGAGCCTTAAAACCAGCCGTCAGGACTTCTGGAACTTTGTGATGTCACAACAAAGCAGTCACCACCCTCAGCCATGCCCAAAGCCCCACCCACCTGCCCCCCATCAAACCTTGCAGGATTTGGCTTCTCTGAGTGTTTACCTGAAATCTGCTATATTTTTATTTGATCACCCAGAAAACAGTCAGCCAATCAGAATAGAGACTATGAGCCTTTCTTCTGATTGGCTGACTGACCTGTTGTTACTAGAGCTCCAGAGAGAACCTGAGAGAGGAGATGTAAAACTACACTGAGATGGTTTTTGGTTCTTAAAACCTCAAATATATCTTCGGATGGAGATCAACACTTCAGATAAAACACAGGAGAAGAGTAAAATATGGACCTTTAAAACAAGACAACAGCATGTGAGTCTGGACTATAAATTCTGCTGTAAACAGGTGAGCATCTCAAAGGAGTTTTAAATCGAAAGCAACTGGACTTGGTTATTTGTCTAGGAAGACGTTTCAAAGGGCAGCATTGTAAATTGGAGATAGGTGGTGTCTGAGGCCTCCTCCCCTGTTGAGGGATGGTTTCTCTACTTTCACATAGATGGCTTCTTTCACTCCTCTTTTGAACCACCCGTCCTCTCTGTCCAGGATGTGAACATTGCTCTCCTCAAAGGAGTGGGCTTTCTCCTTAAGATGTAAGTGGACAGCAGAGTCCAAGCCTGAGGAGTTAGCTCTCCTGGAGAGCCCTTTCATCCCTTCCCAGGAGATTCAACAATTTAACCTCTAAGAGAAACAACTGTTCACAAGTGGCATGTGACTCCAACGACTGTCGTTATAACACAAGAGGGCTCTAACGAAGTCGAAACCAACTCTCCACCAAGACAGTCACTCTAACGACACATGGCACATGGAGCACAAAGGGAACCAATGACATCATCAGCCTTGTGAAAGCCCCTCCCTGAGGTTAAATACCTGGGTCTCCACACCAGATAGTTGGACCAGTCCCAGCCTGGTCAGGTGCGAGAAGGAACTGATGAAGCCTCTTGGATGAGAGGTGAAACGTCTTCCTAGACAAATAACCAAGTCCAGTTGCTTTCGATTTAAAACTCCTTTGAGATACTATGACCTGGACAAATGAGAATATTCACAGGCCTAACAGGTGAGCAATGACACGACAGATGGAAACTGCTGAAAATACTTGACAAAATTATTTATGTGGAATAAAATTAGACTAAAACAAAAAAAAAAGAGAAATGACCTAATTTTTGAGAATTAGACTAATAAGAGACTAATAAACGTTTGTCTAAAGTCTAAACCTGATTCAGTCAAAGCACAAAGAGAAAGAGCTATAATGAAGCCAAACAATCAGTGATTAAGAAAGAAAAATATTTATTGGTTAAAATAGCTTTTCACAGATACAATGAAGGGTTGTTGTTTTGCTATCATGCACTTACACTGTACAACAGTGGATCCCCATGGATTAGCTTTATCTGAGTGACTACAACACATGACTGTCACTTCTGTTCTGTCAGTGGACGACGTCTTTGCTCAGACGTCTGGTGTGATGTACTGCAGTGATTAAAATAAATTAGTAATGTGTATCAGAAAACTCTTACCACTTACTGTGTGCACCATATTACATCTCAAACACCAAGACCTCAGTGCAAACGCCGCTGTAGCCCAAAGATCCATGACACATGTAAGTACCGACAAAGTGATGCACGAGTGACAAATGAAAAGAAAAAGAAAAAAAAGAAAAGCCCAGTTTGAGATTCATCCTAGTGTTGGGTATTTGTGGAACTACATTGGCAATTTTACATTTTAATATAACTGACTAAATATTAGTCCAGATCTATAAGCAGTCTTCTAAAAACTCACATCTTAATTGTGACACAGTTAGCTTGATTTACAGTACTAAACATCTATTTCTCAAGCAGCAAAGGTTACATCTGAGTCTGAAATCAAAACTTTACCTACAGAACCAGGAAATCATTCACTCCCATATGTAAAACACAGACAGTCACTCTGATGAGTGAAGAGTGAACAACAGTGATAAAGCCTTTCTTTATGGAGCCCACGTACGAGTCCGCCACGCCACGCCGCTCACACACACAGACAGAGTGGAAACATCAGACCACATAAATTCAAAGTTTATCAGGAAACAACAGTCCTCACTGACTGACACAGTTACTACAGAACAAATACAAACTGTTTTTACTGTCAATAAATACACAGTTGTTGGGGAGTTAATGGAAGATGTTTTGTGTGAGTGAGATCCTGGATAGTAGTCAATTCCTCCTCTTAGTGGTGGGAGTCCTACAGAGGCCATCAATAAATATTCACTACAACTGACACTAAGCTTCTCCTCCAACTCTCAGTCTGAGCCGCTAACTTCTGTCTACAGAGGGATTTTAATTAAGAGAGTTAGGATAGAAGTTAAAAATGTATTAATAATGTTGACTTACACATAAATTCAGCTTTATTACACAAGCAAACTGTAAGAGCAACTCCCTGTCTATCAACAGCAGAGAGCAGAGGGCTGGTCCTGGTCTCATCAAGTACCTGACGCATGTGGAGACCTGCTGTGACGTCCTCTGTCAGGAGCTGAGCTGAAGCAGTGTGACGTCATTCTGCCGCAACACCACATCCAGATGCTCCTCTGAACCTAACAGATGTTAGTGACCCCCGTCACCCGGGGACTGGGGTGACTTTCCTGCTTTACATCATTTGGCTGGATGAGAGATTTGGGGGATGTGGGTCTGGGGGTTTGGTTTTTGCCGTGCTGGATTAGTTTATTAACAGGGACAATGCTCGTTGATCAACAGGAGAAAGAAGTGAATGACCAGATGTTGTTCTGGATCAGCTGTTAAACCGACCCAGCTGAGGAGGCACCCTGTGTCAGGCTGTCACCGTACCTTCAGACCTCAGCTGAGACAGTGAAACTGTCCCTGGTGGACGAGGAGCAGAATCTACGGAAACTAGAAGAACCAGGTACCAAATCAGTCACTGTGACCAGCGTGGTCCTCATTCTCGCGTTGGTCCGCCTCGGTCAGACTCCGTCCCTGTGGCTGTTCAGTTCTCTTACAGCTGGGTTAGCTCCACTACAACGTTATGGTAAAAGTCATTGAAAAAGTATTTGCAACTTGTACCTTTGACAGTGTTACATAATTAGTTTAACGTCTGTCTGATCGACTACGAGTCTCTATGTTGGAGACAGTGACAAGGTCAGTCCCACCTCTCACGTGAACCTCTGCGATGAAGTGTTTCCTGACTGGCAGAGGTTGGAGGAGGAGGGGCTGGCGCTCACACGTCCAGGTCGTCCGGCCTGGCCCGGCTGCTCATGCGGCTGCTGGCCCGGCTGCAGGGCCTGGCGTCCATCAGCGCCAGCGGCTGCAGCTCGTGTCCTGCTGATGAGGACAGTTTCTTGTGCTCGTGGGTGTCGTCGGGGAAGTCAAAGGCTTGCGCGTGGGAGTTTGAAATAGTGCTTCCTCCGCCGTTCTGGCCAAGCCGGTTCTGCTCCGTGGAGTAGTTGGCCCAGTTCTGCTCATTGGCCTGCTTATTATAATTGCGGCATGAGCCGGTTCCCCGCTCCCCAGTGGCCATCTTGTAGCCTGGGGGAGACATGGGTGTAAGCGGGGCAGTCGGGGAGGAGCAGCCGTTATAGTAGGCAAACTTGGTGGTGGGGCTCGTTGTGCCCCCACCCCCGGGGAAGAGCGTGGTCTGCTGTTTGCCCTTCACACGATCTTTGATCCTCTTAAAAAACACATAGAACAGCTCAATGACGTTGAGCAGCAGTGACACCAGTGACACCACCAGCATGAAGATGATGAAGACCGTCTTCTCCGTGGGGCGGGACAGGAAACACTCCACCTTCTGTGGACACGGGGACCTCTCACAGGTGTAGACTGCAGAGAGGCTGAAGCCGTACATGTACCACTGGATGAGCAGGAATCCCACCTCAAACATGGACTTGAAGAAAATGCTGAAGATGTAGGTTCTGAGCAAAGCCCCCTTCATCTTCACCTTCCCGTGCTCCTCGATGCCATACTTCAGCTTCTTCATCTCGATTTTCTTCAGTGGGATATCAACATCACCTCCGTCGTTTTGCACAGCTTTAAGCTCCTCCTCCTTCCTGTTGAGCTTCTGCTCCTTCCTGTTCAGGTAGAAGACATGAGCCAGATAGAGGAGCGTTGGCGTGGACACAAAGATGATCTGAAGGACCCAGAGGCGAACATGGGAGATGGGGAAGGATTTGTCGTAGCAGACATTGTCACAACCAGGCTGCAGGGTGTTACATCTGAAGGCAGACTGCTCGTCTCCCCAGGCCGACTCCACCGCAGTGCCCAGGACCAGGATCCTAAAGATGAAGAGGACCGACAGCCAGACCTTCCCCCCAGCAGTAGAGTAGGCCTGGACCTTGTCCAGCAGACGACCCAGAGCACTCCAGTCACCCATTCTCAGGGAGTGTTAGCTGGTGAAAGACAGAAGAATCAGCTGTTAGCACATGTTCATGTTCAGACAGACTCAGTCTAACATCCTCAGCATCCAGGCATCTTTATTTTTAGCAGCATTTTGTGTTTAAACAGTTTCATTATTTGTGGAGACACAACAAGACATTTCAGGCTGATCCAGGTACTGAGAGCAGCAGAGTGTGAGCGTCATCAGAAAGGCACCGGGGAGGCCAGAGACCAGGGACCCACAGAATCTCTGCTGACCCTGTGGCTGTGCAGGGAAAATAATAATCCGATTTCTGTCAAGATTTAAATCCCTGTGCAACACTAAACAGCTGCAAGCACAGTCCTCAACCTGGTCCAGATCCGTAAACCCACAGAGACGGGTCCACCTCAGAACTGTTCTGCTGCACCTCTAAACCTGCTCCAGCTGCACACACCTGATAACTACAGCTGTCAAATGTATTCACACCTGTGAAGACATTCTCTCAGACAGAATCTGCTTCAGGTGCAGGCAGATGTGGATCTGGATCTGACCAGAAAACACAGGGAGCTGAGCTGCTCAGAGTGAGCCTGTGCACCGGCTCTGATCCGTGTGTGTGGCAGAGTGTGTGTCTGCAGTTCACTGCTCAGGAAGGGTCTGTGGTGACCCTCTTTCCTCAGATCCACATAACACTTCCTGTGGGAAAACCAGTGCCCCAACAACAGAGTGGCGCTCACAGAGTTCCTGTTGACCAGCAGGACCCAGCTTAGTCCAGAGCCGGCAGGGTGTCGACGAGTAAAACAGACACACTAACACTGACCGCTGACCAGTTTGAGTCAAATTTGATTTAAATAGAGCCACTGAACTAATGCCCCCCGCCCCAGTCAAACTGGACTCTGAGCTGTAGAAGCAGAGTCACACACACACACAGACACAGACACACACACACACACACACACACGGTAACTGTTAGATAAACTGGTTATAATAAAACAAACTGGTTATAGTTAGAGAAACTGGTTATAGTTAAATAAATTAGTTATAGTTAAACAAACTGGTTGTAGTTCAACTGGTTTTAGTTCAACAAACTGGTTGTAGTCATCTGTATAGTTATAGTTAAACTGGTTGATGTCAGCGAGGTGATTTGAAGCAGACTGAAATGATGAAGCACAGATTTAATCCTCTCTCAGCTCAGCAGCTCAGTGTGAAATCTTGTCAGGAATCTGGTGAATGTTTGTGGGTCTGAGGTGAACAGAAGTGTTACAGGTTGGAGCAGATCCTGCAGAGGAGAAGCAGCAGCAGATCCACATTCAGGCATTCGTCAGGACATTAATGCGGATTACAGGAACCTCCAGTCTAACCCACATGGTCACAAACTCAAACTCAAACTCACTGATCTTTATCTTTATCTCATGATAAAGTGGCTCCTCTGTCCTGCAGACATCACCTGCAGCCTCAGACATGCAGGGCAACAATGGCAGCTAATGAGAGGATGAACACAGCTTCAGGGGCTGTTGTTACACAGCCCGCCACTTTCTACTTGACTGGGTCTGTTTGGTGGAAATGAAGAAGACAGAGCAGAACAATGGAGTCCAGCACAATGAGGCTCTCAGCAGATTGAGGACTCTGCATAAACTCTGAATAAAAAAACTCCAAATGATGGAGCTCTGCGGTCTGGAGGTTTTCTGCTGGACTCGACTGTTGGTCTCTGTGATCTAAGTCCTTGAAGATAAAACACAAGTTTCCAGAGGACCGACCGGGACCGGGGTCACAGCGGGACGCCAGGAAAAAAATGTAAATAAACGCAGCGACTTCATTTGTCATCTGATTAATGAAACAAAAAAAAATCAACCAGTAAATTAAAAAAAAAACCAAACTTTTCTCTACTTTTCTCCAGATGTGAGTCTGGAGTTCCCTCAGGCTGAGGAGCGGACACGGACGGACACTCACTCTGAAGAAACTTCTCAGAGTGAGTCAAACAGCGGCGCCGCTTCAGGGTCCAGCACAAAGCGGCTCTCACTTACCTGGGACGGTTCACAGACAGAGGAGGGCCCGTTGGGACTTTCTCCGCCACTTGTACCAGTCTCCCTCTGACGGGGGTGAAATCCCTTTTAAGAGTCCCGTCAGAGAAGTTAGGTCACCTGATCTCTACGTCAGGACCGACCCGGGTCTGCGGGGAGGACACAGGCAGAGACGCGCTCTGGGACCGACAAGGTGTGGAGTCCGGACTCTATTGTTTCATCTGAACAACAGAGTCCAGATGTGCCAACAGCAGATCTCTACAGCGCTTTAAAAAAAAGACAGATGTTTCTGTTTGACTGGAGGAGTCTCAGCTTTTTCTCTGGAGTTTTCTGACACTTTCACTTCACTTCTTCTAGTTTCTGCTGCTTCAGAGTTTCTAACTTTTTCTTATCAAAGGCTCTAATCGGACTCTAATCAGACCACAGAGCCCCATCTGACAGGATTCATCATTTTACAGAAAGTACAGAAAGTGTTTAAACCCAGAGTCACACATTCTGTCTCTGTCTTTCTCATGGATGGAGTTACAGTGAAAATAAATTAACAATAAATAAATAAATAAATGATTCACCTTTTTGCTGAGGACCCCAGGAACCCCCTCAAGAACCCCTGTGGGTCCCTGGACCACACTTTGAGAACCACTGCTTTAAACCATGTGACAGCTGGAGTCAGTGTTACTGTACAGGTCAGACCACAGATCACACTGATGATGACGTGGTTTAGATCAGCTCCACTCAGGCAGCCACAGCATCAATGATACACACATCTGATAATACACACATTGATAATACACACCTCAGCAACACAACACAGGACAACAGCAGGAGTAACACAGTTCACACTCACATCAGCTGAGGAGGCTGTGTTTTTATCTGGATTCTTTCTCCTCCAGTGACTTTAATAAATCATGAGAGTTTTAATGAGTTAATGAGTTTGAAAATCTTCTTTCATGAACAGCTGATGTCAGAGCAGCCAGTTCAGTAGAGATCAGCTGAACTGAACTCATATTCTACCTGTGGTTTCATCCCGTCTGTGCTGATGAATACACTGAGAGTTTCTCCTCAGCTGTAGTTTATGATGAAAGCCTCCTGTGGACATGAAGAGTTCAGATGTAATTATGATACATCTGAATACACTCAACAAACAACTCTGCTACAGTCAATCTGAACTGTTCATGTGTGTTGTAACTTTCCACTGAACACAGGCTCCACCACACTTCACTTCACCAGTGCACAGTACCACCCAGTGGTGGAGAGGGTGCAGTGCAGGTGTGTGTGGACACACTGTTTTACACCAAGTAACACTAAAACACATACACAGACAAGCTACTGACTGCAGACACGCACATACACACACACACACACTGTAAGGGGGACCTGGTTGTTGTTTGAGGTGGCAGCTGATGGGATGGTGGCTCATGGGTTTGATAATGACAGACATCCATCCATCATCTATATTACTTATCTGTACAGGGTTGCAGGGTCCCAGCTGACACTGGTTGAGGGCGGGGTACACCCTGGACAGGTCACCAGTCTATCACAGGGCTGACATATAGAGACAATAATCTTGAATATATATGAGGTGTTGTGCACTTTGTGTGTCTGATTTTGTGAATTGTGTTAGGTGTTTTGAGAAAATGAGCCTGTTTTCAAAATCATGTTTAAGAAATTGTAAAAAAAAAAAAAAAAAAAGAAAAACTGCTTAGTATTAGATCAGGAAACATGGAGTTTGTCATTTCTGACCTCAGACCTTCACCAGTGTAGCTCTCAAAGAAGTTGTGAACAAGTTGTGGTTCATAAGTTTGTTTTCAGATTTGTGAGTGTGTGCTCTGTTTTCAACCAGATGATTCTGTCCTGAACACAGGCAGCTGCAGACACACTGTTAGTCAGTTTAAATGTCATGTCCTCACTTTCACATTCTGTTTTCTTCACTCCTTTTATTTCTTTAACGTGTAGAGTGTAAACTTTTATTGCAGCACAATGTGACTCATGTTGTCAACACAACAACAACACGACATATTACAAACATAATAAAGATAATAATAATAGATGATTTCACTGGAGCCTGAGTCAGCATGTGTGACACACTGCTGTTATTGACCAATCAGAGCACAGTATCCTGAACATTTTTATAAATTAATTGAACATTTACAGGAATGTTTAATGTGAAATATTTCAGAGTAACTGAAGAAGGAAAATAAACGATCAAACATCTACAACAGACATTCATTCATTGTTAGAACTCATGGATCAAGTGTCCTTTTCTTTCCTGTCATCACTGCAGAGCTCTGTCAGACCCTGAGCAGGCGGCGGCGGCAGTGGGAAGCCTCCATACTGGCTGCTCACACCCCCCCAGGTTGGGTTGGATGGGTACTGCAGTAAACTGGACCCATGTTTCCTGCCGTCTCTCTTCCTGTCACAGAGCAGGTAGATGATCTCGATGATGTTGAGCAGCACCGAGATGCCTGAGACTACGAGCATGAAGATGATGAAGACCGTCTTCTCTGTGGGACGAGAAATGTAACACTGGGCTCCGCTAAACCGGGCACAAGGTGGAGTCATGGTGCAGTGGAAGTAGGAGACCATGAACACAGGGCCAAAGATGTAGAACTGGCCCAGGCTGAACCCCACCTCCAGGAGGATCTTGAACACCAGCTGGGTCATGTACGTGCAGAAGAGGATGCCTTTTATCTTCACCTTCCCTCTGTCGTCTGTGTACTTGGGTGTCTTCAGTGCACTCTCATTCGGGTTGTTCTTCAGCTGCTCCATCATCCTCTTCTCTTTGTGGATGATGTGGACAGCGTGGCCCAGGTAGACTAGGGTGGGCGTGGACACAAAGATGATCTGCAGGACCCAGTAATGAATGTAGGATATTGGGAACATCCAGTTGTAGCAGGCGTGTTTGCACCCTGGTTCCTGGCTGTCGCAGTAGAACTCAGACACCTCATCCCCCCAGACTTTGTCTGCAGCAGCGCCCAGGACGAAGATCCTGAACAGGAAGAGGACACTCATCCAGATCTTCCCCACCACAGTGGAGTGAGACTGGACTTTATCCAGCAGTGCGGACAGATAAGACCAGTCACCCATGGCTGGAAACTAACGTCTGAAATGAAAGAGAAACACACACATCAAACTTACTATGAAAAATAAAAAGATAATTAATCATTGAGCATGAGCCTTTTCTAACTTTATCAAGGTGTCTACATTTCCCTCTCAGACACAACCATATTAAAGAAGCTTCTAACATTCAGTAAACTCAGCTTCAGCCTTTAAACCTCTTTATCTCCCTGTATGGAGCCATACTTTTCACACTGCTGAGAATACCAACAACTCTCTAAAGTTATTTGCTTAAAATGAAGAATGAGACTCAGTGAGAGAAGGTGTCTCCTGTCAAAGCCTAACCTCACCTGCTCCTCCTTACTGTGAAGTTTTAAAGGTCACAGGCAGGTCATAGGTCATACACCTGGACCCACCAGCCAACCTTGCAGGATTTGGGTACTCTGAGTGTTTACCTGAAATCTGCCATATTTTTATTTGATCACCCAGAAAACAGTCAGCCAATCAGAAAAGAGGCTCAGATCCTCTCTTCTGATTGGCTCACTGATCCGTTGTTACTAGAGCTCCAGAGAGAAGCCTGAGAGAGGAGATGTAAAACTACACTGAGATGGTTTTTGGTTCTTAAAACCACAAATATATCTTCTGATGGAGATTGACACTTCAGATAAAATACAGAAGAAGAATATATGGACCTTTAGGATCTAACATGATTAGTCACATGGTCATTGTAGCCAATCAGATGTAAGGATGCGCCCTACAACACAGCCACTTTGTTCACTTTATTAAAAAAATCCTTATATTTTCTCAGAGGTGTCACCTGTAAGAGTCTATATGATCTTTTTTTAAGTGCATGTTTGAAGAGACAACATGAGAGACAACTGAGGCAGATCTGCTGCTGAGAGACGAGGGACAGAACAAGACAACAGAAACACCGAATGTAAGAAGACGCTGTCTGAAACAGGTAAAAGGTGAAGAGCTGACACATCCTCAGATAACACCTCAGAAAGCAGCAGCTGCTCCTGTTGAACATCCTGTTGTAAATGATTCACACTGATTCTGATAATATTGTCCATCATAAACTCTGTGTTCAGCTCTCTAAGACTCGGACAGGCTGCTGATCCCTGAGACACAAGAGTCAAACTCACTTTAAGCACAATGAAGTGAGATGAATCAGTTTATAACAGGAGGCATGTCTCAGCTGTCTCAGAGCTACGGCTTTATAAGCTTTATAACAGTGTCATTTACAGACAGAACACACAAAACATGCTGAGGAGGTAACATGGAGTTTGTCCTACAGAAACACTGAGCTGAGTTTTCATTCAAGGTTACAGAAACATAAAAGGTACTTGCCTGTCAGGCCTCAGATATCAGAAACTCTTTCCATCACAGAGGAGCCAGAGAGCAGCCGACCAGAGACGCGACACCCTGACCAGCAGGAGACTTAAATACGGCCGAGGCCTGTGGGTTTGGCCTGGATGACTCAGACCACGTCGACTTGAGCCCAAACTCGCAGCTTCTCCTTTCACTTGGTGGAACTCGTGACAATTTTGATGAGTCTGGAGAAAAGATTTCATCACCCTCGGTTCCAGTACAGGAAGCTGTGATCACCCTGAACATCACATCATTAACACACTCTGTACATCATAGTCAGCTTTACCTCCCACTGAGGCAGAGCCGTCACAGGTTTTACACCCACACTGTGTCTGCACACGCCCTGTTTATGTCTCATGTTAATGTGCAGCAATGTGTCTGAGGTCAAACAGCATGACCTTTATTTATAATGCCCAATATCACAAATCACAGGCCTCTGTACAGTATGACCCCCACCCCCATCCCGTCCTGAGACCCTCGAAAAAGAGGAAGAAACCTCAAGAAGAGAAACAGAGGAGGGATTTCTGTTGCAGGATGGACACACAGGAAATAGGTGTGTGTCCAACATAGTAGATTCACAGTATGGACAGTCAGGATGGATGTGCCATCAACAGATAGGACCTGAACCACACAACCACACAAACACACAAGAGCCCAAACCAAACACACCATTTACACGAAGATTAGAAGGAAACAAACGCAGAAGGAGAGAGACACAACGAGGAGGCTGAGACTACTACAGAATAGCTGGACTAACGGACCAGCAGCCAGGAAACAGAGACAAGTCACCGCGTGGACGCTCATGGAGGGAATAACCTCACACAGGGTGAGAGACACTGTTGCTCAGGAGGCAGGGTGGCTCATCCTTCAATCAGAAGGTTGTTGGTTCAACTCCTGGCTCCTGCAGTCCACATGTTGAAGTGTCTTTAGAGATGGTCCTCAAGCTGAAGCCTGATGTCTGCTCCATCAGTCAGTGTGAATGTTATCAGGGCTCCAGCACCAATTTAAAAGTCAATAAAGACCTCAGTAAATATAAATTAAGACCAAACAATGTCAAAATGATTTATTTTATTCAGACTTCTGTTTTTGTTCTCCTGTAAAAAGTTTTACAATAGAGGCAGAGCAGAAAGTTCAGCTCATGTTAGTCATGAAGTTCAACAGCGCAAAGACAAAAACACAAAGTCAGCAATAAAAGATCTTAACACCAGCAGGAGTACAATCTAAAACCCACACCATTCAGTTTGCCTGATGGTAGAAGTATTACTATTACTGCGAAACATTCTCCAAATCCTACTGAATTTCATGTAAATTTTTAAATAATCAGAGAGGAAATAAAACCAAATAAATAATTCGAGTTTTGCAATGCAGACTTTCAGCCCTTCACATCACTATGCACAATGACTTTTTCTTTTCTCACGTAAATCACTGAGGAACAGCCGAGACCCCAGACCCCAAAAAACTAGACTCAAAGACTGAACATCACAGCTGAACATCAGGGGACACCCTGAGTCAAGATGAGACTGTTAGGCAGGTGAAAAAGTGGTCCTGAGGGTAGGAGCTATCAACAAGTGAGTCACTGTCACTGTGGAGTCTGTAGTTTAAACAGCAGAACATCTCCAGGTCAGTGAGACAGGTCATGGTCTGTAGATGTGCAGAGCTGCCACCTGATACTTTGACCTAAAGAGTTTGTTTTGAGGGATTTTTCTTGTAGGGAGGATAATTAGTTCTTAGTGATTCACATCTGTGAGCAACAGGAGGGAGGGGACCTGTTATCAGTCAGTGGCTGGAGTTCAGAGGTCACCTCATTACTGAGAAAAATATATCTTGACAATTTTCAACACTCACTGCGGACTATGTCTGCACTGGAACACAGGTGTGAGTAGAATGAACTGATAAATGATTAAATTAATGTAAGAGAACCTGTGTATGTTGGAAATGTTGGATTTGATCACTGAACGCACTGTGTCCTCCAGTGTCTACAGGAACTGGACTGCACTTAAATAATGTTGTCAACCAAAGCACTGCACACTGCACCACATTCGCACATTCACACACTCACACAGTCACACGGTGATTTTCTATTCATACTGTGCTTTTCTGCCACACACACAACCATGGTCTATTCAATTAAATCTTTATTCAGGACACTGCTCAGTGAGGTCCATGGGAAGAAAACAACCACAAAAAAAATCCAATGAAATCAAAACAAAAGACTTTCCACAACACTCAGACATCTACATACAGACTGCAGCACCAGTGGGTCCACAGTCCAGACCAGAACCTGACGGAGCTCAGGTCAGGGCTGAGACAGTAACTGTTACAGACTCAGATAACCTACACACATCTACACATCAGGTGTGATGTGTGTTACAGCAGAGCAGGTGGAGACACTAACATTAACCAACATTTAGCTGCAGCTTCCTTAAAGCCTCACACTGTCATTATAAACCTGTAGCAGCACCACAGGTGAGCAAGATACAAAGCTTTAAATCAGAGATCCTAATGGTCTCTGAACACAGACTAAAGCTACGAGCCAACACGTTTGAGTGTATCGACACTGACTGCAGACGTCCTTGTCATCTGATAGATCATTGGTTATGTAACATTCTCAATATTTAATCTCATTACTCTGATACAGACAGGAAGAAGTCAGAAAATACCAGTTTTATGTTTTCCCAACTTCTGACAATCATAATCTTAATATTACTCTAATTCTAGACCATACTGTGAACATACCCTCAATAACTGCTGAAGACCAGCCCTACATGGAGGGAAAATCACCATCATCTGTAAAGATATACCAACCAAGCACCCTGTTCCTCACCTATGTACCTGCACTGACAGATCATCCATATTAATATTAACAAGAAAAGGAGACAAAACGCCACCTCGTCAAACTCCATTATTCACATGAAACAGATCAGACCCAATTTAATAGAACTCACATTGTCTGATGTGCAGTCAGACCAGGATTCTCACTAGAAACCTGGGAGCTACTCTTTGGTTTAGTTTGTTAAATCAGTTTTCATGATTTAAACAATCAAAAGCATCAATAAAACACAATCAGAGGTCGGGGAATTGAACCACAAACCTTCTGATTAGTGAACTGAACACACCACAGCTGCTCGTTACATATCAATATGTGGCTGATATGTGGCTGAACGAGTATCTTCATGCAGCTTCATGATGAGAGTGTTGAACTGTCAGATGTAGTTTGTGCCTCTGGTGTCTCCTACCCACGTGCAAATGTTATAGATGTGCATATATTGAATTTCTCTATATAAAACATATGTACATATAAAACAAAAACATACATGTAAAAAATAAGCCTAAAAAATGTAAAAAAGGCTGTTAGAAACTGTAACAATTTCATATAAGACTATAATAGTAATAATAAAGTTATTATACATCTATCCCATACAAATATGTATGTTTATTTACATTGTTATGTAAATATATATCCACCTCAAAACCTGTTGATGTTTTAATACACTTGCATATATGAGACCTTATATGTTATATGTAACATACACACACACACAGTATATATATGCTATAAACTTCATCACTCACTTGCTATGGGGACACATATATGTCATATATTACATGCAGTCTACTGTCACAGCCACATTAACCTGCTGGGGCCCCAGGGACCAGAATAATCTGTGGGCTTCCTGGTCCCAGGTTTCATAGTTATTTGATGATACATTTAGTCTTAGAATTGGTCTACATTCCTCCTGGACCCTCTTTAAGACAAGGCCTCAAGACCAGGTAATGAAGTAGGACCCTCAAGGCTCCGGTGAATCCAGCCTTGGCTCCAGTCCTCAAGAGCAAAGTGAACTTCAGCTCATTGCTCAAGGGCACACGGGCAGACCTCCTCAGAGGAGTGAGGATTATTCATCCACGTTGAACAGCTGATGTGGTGTCAGTTATTGTCAGCTGTAATTTCTCAATATCTGTCCATTATAACACAACAGTCACGTAGTGGTTAGGGAGGGTGGGCGGGTCCGGTGGACCAGGGAGGACTCTGATGGTTCTGCTGTCATCAGCATGAATTATAAGAGGGAAGTGAGAGGAGCCCTGTCACAGTAAAGGACTGACTGAACCAGGCAGTGGTCGTCACTGAGGTAGGACCAGCTATTACTGTGTGAAGAGCTAATGTTGTTCAGATCAAATATCAATTATTCTTCAGTTAAAATCATATTTGGTTTACAGCCATCAGAGACTGAAATTTGATCAGTGAACAGTCTGAAAATGTAAACTGTGCTATTATAAAATGTTAATATCACACCTGAGAAAAAAGATTTTCGTGGAGGTGTTGTGTGTAAATGTGAGTCCAGATACTGCAATCCAGGGTTTGAGGTATTGTGCATTATGGAAAAACATTTCTAAAGCAATGCACATGAGGAGTCATTTAAATCTTTCTGTCTATAATACTTTTGTACAGGCTCTCTGAGTGTGTGTTTCAGTAACTTTCACTTGTACGTAATTTGTCTGATGAGTTTGTGTGTTCAATCTATATACTGGTATGTGTATATATGTATATGTATATGTATATGTATACACACTAGTCTCAGAGGATGGGATACAGCTGCACTTCATTCAGTTTTTGGTCTCTCCAGTGTCCAGTCAGCATAAATGACATGATGTGATTAGGGTTAGGGTGATGTGGTTTCAGCATGAACTTCATGGATCTCTAAAGTGTTGCTAAAATTCAAACTACAGCTACAGGCGCTGGAACTGAAACAAAAAGGTCATTGGTCAGTGTGTTGCAAATAAGTCATACGACTGTTTCCACAAGTCACTCGTGATCTGACAGCTCTGTGGTGGAGGTGAAGAGTGAAGCCAGTGACACTGATCAGTTCAACAAAGTCTCCTCTGTAATGTCTGTAACCTGGACAGACCACTGACAGGGGATCTGATGACGTGTGCACAAGGCTGGGCCAGTAGTTAGTTAGTTAGTTAGTTAGCCCTGCTGTGGACACCTGTCTCACCTGGACAAGGGGTCTCAAAGGAGAGAGCTGCATATTCCTTAAGACTTCCTTCTCCCTAAATCTCCCTAAACTCATATTAACCGTCAGTCAGCTCATGACCCTTTGCAAGTTCTGTGAGTTTGTGATATATTATATCCAGCAGCCTTTTTTTGGTTGACATTTATTTTGCATTCTCCTGAATGAAATCTTTCCTCATGGAGTAGCAGTGTAGTGCTGATGCACCAATGTGACTGTTAAAGCTTTGGTTTGACAAAACTCCCTGTTCACACATAAGAGAGGCAGCTAACTGTGGGATGCTAACTGTACTGCTGCTGTATCAGTTTTCTTCAATGTCCTCTCTAAATCAAGCGTAAGATGTGTTGAGGTTTCCTCATGCTGACTTCACTGACATGAAACCTGGCACTGTCGGCTGTGCTCATCAGTGCCGTCTCTGTTTTCTCTCTCAGGCTTTCATCATGGGGGAGTGGTCCTTCCTGTCTGCTCTGCTGGACAAGGTGCAGTCACACTCCACTGTCGTGGGGAAGGTCTGGATGAGCGTCCTGTTCCTCTTCAGGATCTTCATCCTAGCTGCTGGTGTAGACACAATATGGGGGGATGAACAAGCGAACATGGACTGTAACACCAGAAGCCCCGGGTGCAGGAACGCTTGCTACGATAAATCTTTCCCTTTATCTCACACACGCTTCTGGGTCCTTCAGATCCTGATAGTCTCTACACCGACACTCATCTATCTGGGCCACGTCCTGCTGGTGATTCGCAAAGAGAACAAGCTGAGGAGACGCCTGGAACAGAAACTTGGTAAGAATGGGATGGTTAAAGCTCCAAAGTACTCAGATGAACACGGCAAAGTGCAGCTCAAGGGTGTCCTGCTGGCCAGCTACATGATACAGCTGCTGTGCAAGATCCTGCTTGAGGTGGGATTCCTCGTAGGCCAGTACTACCTCTACGGCTTCATATTAATGCCCACTAAGATTTCATTTCCCCACTACCCCTGTCCATCCCCGGTAGACTGCTTCATAAGTCGCCCCACAGAGAAAACCATCTTCATTGTCTTTATGATGGCGATGGCCGTCCTCTCTGTGGTCCTGAACATCGTGGAGATGTTCCACCTGATCACCTCCAAGATGAAGGAGAGGAAGAGGAGGAGCAGCGGCTCAGTCCCCCCACAGACGTACAGCCTCACCGAACTGAAGCACAGTGAGAGAGTCACACTGTGCTGAAGGACTGTGATCAGAGACGTTCAGCTTCAGCTGCAGTCTGCTTCTCGCTTTGCTCAAGATTGTTAGACATAAATGTTGTGAGTCATGTCCAGTTTCAAACTGTCAGTTTGTGATTCATTATATATTTCACGATTTACTTACAGCTTTACAGGTCCCATATTTTACTGTTTTTGCTCTCCATCAGTAGATATATCTGTGATTTTAAGAGCCAAAAACCATCTCAGTGTAGTTTTACATCTCCTCTCTCAGGCTTCTCTCTGGAACTCTAGTAACAACAGATCAGTCAGCCAATCAGAAGAGAGGATCTGATCCTGATTGGCAAATTGTTTTCTGAGTGATCAAATAAAAATACATCAGATTTCAGGTAAACACTCAGAGAAGCCAAATCCTGCAAGGTTTGATGGTGGGGCAGGTGCGTGGGGCTTGGGCCGTGACTGAGAGCAGCGACTGCTTTGTGGTGACATCACAAAGTTGCAGAAGTCCTGACGGCTGGTTTTAAGGCTCAGTTTCTGAATACAGGCTGTGTGCATTTCTCTGTGGACTGAGGCTTTGATACTTTCACAGTATTAATATAGAACCTAGACCTGCTTTATAATCAAAAACACATGGACATCTACCTTCAGACTGTATGAGATTTTAAATAAATGAGGTCTGTGGAGCAGCAGGATAAACTGTATTCAACCACTTCTGTCAAACTGGTCATTATAAATGTGACATTAACTGATCCAGGGACTAATGAATAATGTGCTTGTGTGAGACAAATCTGAGGAATCTCAAATTACCACGAAAAATAATTTCAAATGTAAATTGGATGGATGTGGTTCTGGATCTGTGAGTCTGAGTCTGTCGCTTTAAGAGTTTCTAGAAATGAAGAAAAGGACAATAAACTTTATTACTTTATTTATGCACTTTTCGTTCTTATATAAATCATCTTATTGGGGTTGAAGCACTTCATTTAAAACTTCACCTCTATATAAATGTTTAGTTAAGAGCTGACTTCATCAGGATGTTGATTTCTTACAGTTTATGTCTGTGTATTTATGGGATTTATTAAAGATGCTGTTCTACAATTGATTTCATGTTTCATCTTCAGATGTTGTGGTTTATTCTGCTGCTGTATAGTGGAATATTTCTCCTCTGGTTTTAATCATGAGATAAATTAAATCAATAAATCAGTGGATGATGTGGCTTCATAGCTTTTCCTCTGGAATACATGTGGGGATAGTGACAGCAGTTGTCAACAGCTGGTCATCAGATCAAATCATACATACAGTATACCATTCTATACACTATTTACCACACATTAATCACTGTTATGACATTAAATATTGATTTTAAATGTCTTCATTAAAAGGCTGACATGTTGATCAGAATGACAGCAAAACACTGTCTGTCAGTAAACATCACTGTCTTCATGACTGACCTGCGTCTCCTCCTGGACCGAGAGCTTCCTGTCAGTGATGCTTCGTGTTCACAGCAGGTTCTGCATGTCAGTAACTCACAGGCAGTGTCGGCCTGCACATGGCCCACAGGCCCTAGTTTGGACACTGCTATAGAGTACCACTACCATAGCAGTTAATGATGATGAACGTGTTTTCAGCAGTGAGCTTCATTTCATCTGAAATCACCTACATTCACTTTGGGTTGTTAATACTGGGCCAGTGAGAATCTCTATTCTTTTTTATTTTCCTTTGTCAAACTATTGTTTTTATCATTCTATGAAGCTGTGCTGATCCTACAGCAGCTTCTTTGCACAGATTCACTGCAGCCTTCAGCCAAGGAGCTGAGGTGTAGCTCCTCTTCCTCCCACACGCTGTAAAGGAGTTAAAACTGTGCATCACGGAGTAAATAGTTACAGCGTAACAATGACATTGTGTTTCATTTTGATGACACCATGGAAACAGTTGTCAACCCCTCCTGTTACAGCGTGTGTTACTAAAGACAGACTTCCTGAAATCGCATCAGGCGGAAAACTACGTCTCTGAAAATGAGGAAGCATGTTTAACCAATTCAGTGGACAGTCAAACACTTTCAGATGTGGTCATCCAGTAAAACCTTAGGATCAGGATTTATCATGTGATTTTGACTCAAAGGCTCACTTACTCGTTTTCTCTGAGTATTCAATCCCATCTCAGCAGAATGGAGTTGTCTCAGCTGCCGTACAGTCAGTGTGTTACCTGTAGTAGGTTCAGATTCAGTGTTTTGTGAGGTCAAACTGACCTTTGACCTTCGACCACATAAATCTAATCAGTTTGTCCTTGAGCCCAAGTGAACATTTGAACCAAATTTGAAGAGACGGAAACTGACTGGTTCTCAACTGCCATAGAAACATGACTGAAGCTGTTGAAGTCTTACACATGGTCTTGTCCTGCTTGTGTTTCATTTTTATGCCTCCACACCAGCAAGAGAGACAGAGACAGAGACAGAGACAAAGACAGAGGCAGAGGCAGAGTCAGAGACACAGACATAGCCAGAATCACAATCAGAGACAGAGTCAGAGAAGGTGTCGGAGACACAGACAGAGTCAAAGTCAGAGACTGAGTCAGAGATAGAGACACAGACACAGTTGGAGTCAGAGACAGAGACAGAGAGAGAGTTAGAGAAGGAGACAGAGACAGAGACAAAGTCAGAGACACAGACACAGACACAGTTGGAGTCGGAGATGGAGACAGAGAGAGAGTTAGAGAAGGAGACAGAGACAGAGTCGGTGACAGAGACAGAGTCAGAGACAGACAGAGTTGGAGACGGAGTAGGAGACAGACAGAGTCAGAGACAGAATCAGAGACGGAATATGAGACAGAGACAGAGAAAGAGTGAGAGATAGAGACAGAGACAAAGACAGAGTCAGAGACAGAGTCAAAGTCAAAGTCAGAGACAAAGACAGAGTCAGAGACAGAGGCTTCATGTTTTCAGCTCAGCTGATTTGTTTGGACTCAAGGATGACCTGATTACATTTTGGTGGTCAAAGGTCAAAGGTCTAGGTCACTGTGACCTCACAAAAAAGAGTTTTTGTCCATAACTCAAGAATTCATTCCCTAATTATGACACAATTTAGCTCAAATGTCTGTAAGGATAAAATGAAGTGATGATATTTTATATCCAAAAAGGTCAACTTCATGATGATTTCATAATGTTGTGTAAAATTGCCTCTGGTCATTATTCAACACTGTAACCCAGGAAGCAGACTGTGTTTCCTGAAACCTGGTTGGCTCGTGGAGAAAACAACAGGAGGGGGTGACTCAGTTTGCTAAAATGTCCAATAACTCACAACCAGGAAGTGATGTGTCAACACGTGTTACTGACCACTGACCCACTAATATTTCAGAAACAAGAGAACGCTGGAGAACCCAACAAAGTACAACCACAGGATGAACATCTGGAACATCTGGGTCAGTTTTATTTTCAGGCTGAAGGAGGTGACACAGCTGAACTGATGTGGGCCCCCAGTGACATTATTGTGGTATTCTTCAGTGTGACAGCAACCTGTGATTTCAAACCCTGACTTTCTTTGAAACCTCTTGGTCCCAGTCAGTGTCGAGAACGTCGTTACCTAAGTCTACAGAGCCAAAAAGGGACAGTCCTGAGAACGGACCCTTCGACCCACTGACAGTTGGTGGGGGGCCAAGCTCAAAACACTTCCTCTTCTTCAGATAGACAGAGCTGTGACAGTCAGCAGGACCATCATCCATCAGACTGTGAGCAGCATGAACAGGCGCCGTCTTTGTTTTAGTCTGTAAGTCCAGTCCTCGGTCAGGTTCCTGTTCCGGCGGAAGTCCGGTGACTGGGGAGGGTGACACATCCTTAACTCTGACCATGGTGACAAAAGGCTTCATGTCTCCTCCTAAGGGACTGTGTTCGGGGGAATGTGGAGTTTTTCTAACATCAGCAGCGTTTCCTTTAGATGAACCAGGTTCTGCTCCAGGATCAGGATTTGTGGTCTTGAAGGAGAATCGTGAGAGTTTAGCCAGCGTCGAGGAGGCCACAGAGGACTTTGTGGGGACTGACTGGAGAGGTGCTGGCTCACTGATGTCACAGCTTGATTTTAAAGGTGGGGTCTTATCAGCAGTGTTGAGTCTGGGTCTTTGTTGGTGACCCAGGTCCTGTGCATCATCAGTCCTCTTTATCCTACCTCTTCCTCGAGCCACTTTGTCCTTACCAAAGGAAAACCCATCTTCATCCAGTTCTACTGATGTGAAACAGGGACCGCCTTCACCCCCACTCTCCCCCGCTTCACCCACATAGTTCACATGTTTTCTCCTGCTTGCACCTTGCAGAAGATTCTGGTTCCGTTTTTTCTCTGTGTCTGCACTGGCCGACTCCTCAGGACTACGTTCAGTCTGTAGCTCAGAGCTGAGTGAAGGTCTCATCTTCCTCGGTTTGAATATAAAGTCTGATAACTTTGCGTGCAGGTCTTTAGCGGTTGGAGCCTCAGCTGCCATCCTCTCCCTCAGCACAGAGCAAGTGGTCTTAGTCCCAGTCTGGTCACTCACGTCTCTGCCTGATGCCTGATTGTCCTGGATCAGGCTGTTGTTACCTGATGACAGTCTGCTGCCACTGTGGGAATCAGTCACATTTTTACCTGCAATGTTTGCAGACTCCACCCTCTCTCCAGGTCCCCCTCCTCCCCCTGTGTGACACTGCTGATGATTCAGCTCCAGGTCCCTGAGTCTCCTGTCCCTCAGACTCTTGGAGACTTTCTGAAGCACATGTTGTTGCTCTGTGCGTCTGTCAGACTGTGTTAGCCCCTCTGCAGCAATGCCAACTGTTCTGCCCTGGTCTGATGTGGACTCTGTGTTCCTCTGAATGTCTGTTTGACCGTTTGGAGGTTTGATTGCTTTTCTACTTTGGTTTTCTTGGGTTGATGTAATTAATGGTGAGGCCATGTGATCTGGTGACACTGAGGGAGTGATGGAGTGGAACCAATCTAGGCCACTCTCCACCGTGACATCACCCTTGCAGTCGCTGCTGATGTCATGTCGGTGTGTTTTGTTGATGGTGTGTGCGTCTCTGAGTTGATGCCAGTGGTTCTCAGCTGGTGGATCAAACTGGGAGGCGTCTGACGTGCTGCTCTTCAGCCTGGTGAACACACAACATGTTTACAGGTAAAGGAAGCAGAGCGGTCAAGTGGTTACCGAGCAACACATCAACACCTCAACCATGACAATGTCCCTGAGCACAGACAAAGACAGAGGTTTCCATTTTACTGAGGAAAATACAACCACAGGATGAGACACTATGACTGTACTGTTCACCACAGTAACAGTGCAACAGTACGAACACGTTTTTTTTTTTTTTAAAGATATTTTTTGGGCATTTTGCCTTTATTGGACAGGACAGTAGAGAGGACAGAGAGAGACATGCAGGAAAGAGTCGGGCCAGTCAGGAGTATAACCGGCGAATCGCCTGCTAACAGCATCTGTGCCCTAACCACTCAGCTATCGGGTCGCCCCAACTTGTTTTCAATATTGTTGTAGAAGAGTAGAGTTTGATGGCCTGGATCAGGTTGTGTAGATGATACCAATGGGTTTCATCTCATCTTGGATTTTAATACAAAGATAACATAAGACAGAACCTTAATCCACCATTAACACAATAACTGAGACCAGTGTGTGAAACAAGAGTGTTAATCAGGAGGTGCTTTAAAAACACACAAAAAGATAACAAATAAGACATGTAATTAAAATGTTTTAACAAATTTGCAAATATTTTTAGCATTTTTCATCTTCTGTCCAGACTCCTGCATGTTTCCAGTTTTGCGGAAAACGAAAACTGCAGTGACGTGCGAGGAGCTAAATACATGTTGAATAACTTACTAGAGACAGTGACAAATCTGCACAGTCTGCACAGGCAGAATCACTCTACACATTTTCACTAAATTAAAACACTCACATCTCCAAAACCCTGTGTAACATTACACACAGCTGCCACAGTGTGGACACAGCACTAGGACTGAACTGTTGACTGACAGATTCAGTTTACACAATGAGATCATTAGCTGAGCAGCAGCAGACCAACAAATCTCCAAACATATTTTCAGGACAGTTCAGAGTCTTTTTCTGTTGGAGAAAAAAGACATGAGACATAAAGGGTCTTGTGTCTGATAGAGGGTGAGCACAATGCTCTGTGTTAACAGAATGACCATGCTGTAGCTGATAGAGACTACACCAGCTGCCTGTTCCCTGCCAGTCATATTTTTAATTTGGAGAACCCACAAAATTTGATTTTTACATCTGGGGGGGGGGGGGGGGGGCATGGTGTTTATTAGGGGGTGTGAGACCACCTGCATTTCACACACTGACATTGAACAAATGGAAAAAGCAGTGTGTCACTCACCTGGCCAGTCTGTCCATCTCCCTCTGCAGGAGCAGAGGCAGGTTCAGTCCCTCCAGCAGCACCTGACACTGGGTCTGATACTGCTGACCGGGCTCAGCAGGGAATGAGGTGAGTAAAGCATTCACACCCCCCAGCAGAGCTCCGCCCTAGAGGAGGAGAGCAGTTAGTGACTGCTGGACTACTGGACCACAGGCTGCAGTGATAATGTAAAGGTCTCTGGACCCTCTGACCACAGGTATGATCTGTATTAGTCGTCATCTGTCGAGGTGTTGTCGAGGTGTTATCGTGGTGTTATCGTGGTGTTATCGTGGTGTTATTGTGGTGTTACCGTGGTGTTACCGTGGTGTTACCATGGTGTTACCATGGTGTTACCATGGTGTTACCATGGTGTTATGGTTGTGTTATCGTGGTGTTACCATGGTGTTATCATGGTGTTACAGTTGTGTCATCTTAATGTTACCATGGCGTTATGGTGGTCTTACTGTGGGTTAAAGTGCCATGCTACATAACAGAGGAAACATGTCATCAGTAGATGGCAGGTTAAGTTATTAGCCTTATTGAAGTTTCTCACTTTCAGTGGTAACACTTAAAACTGCAGCTCCTCTGTGGGGTTCCCACAGCCAGCACCATGTCCTCCACCCTCATATGGTCAAACATGCTATTGTCTTCCCTGCAACCAGAGTGTCAAAGCTCCTCCCCCATCACTACTACAGTACTATGCTTATGAGATGTCTTAGTGTATTTCATATGCTCTGGATAAATAATCAAAATCTTTAAAACACAGGGTTATATATAGATTCACTTATACTGTCATTTCACTGGTTGCACAGTCAGATTTTCTGGTAACAGAAAAATCAATTTAAACTAAATTAAAAATGATAACATGTCCTCCAGGTTGAATTGTTGACAGTAAGTGGCTGATTTCCACCCTGTCCCAGTTAAAAATAACAAAATGCAACAGGACATGAAGTCTCACGGTCCATTTGTTTTCATTGTTGTTGCTGGTGGTGCAACACTGACTGAAGACTGGAAGATTACAACATTACCCCAGGTTAAACTGTTACTATATAGCACCACTGAGGCTTTATTCTCTGTTCTGTGTGGTGACACCCCAGGTGATTAAAATCTGCTGTAGTGTTTATGTTCTGTGTGTGCACAGATTTTCAGCTTAACAATACACAGAACTGTGGAAACGTTTTAGGCCCTTTGGATGTTTAGATTTAGAATTATCTTCAGGGACCAGAACAAGGAGTCCTGCAAAAGCTGGTTTGGACCACACAGAGCCCTGATATGGGAGGCACTGAGGAAGGTTCTCCAAGATGCTAGAACTTCCTGAAGAAATGTGAGCCGGAGTACTGAGGAGAACCAGTGCTGGTTCAAAGGCAAAGGGGGCCACAGCAAATCCTGATGTAATTCAGGTTTTTACTCTTTACTGCACTTTGGAGGAAGTTAACTGATAAATAATAATTATCCATGGACTCACTCTGACGGAGTCCTGATCTGCTGTGCCCTGACACCCTAACAACAACACGTGGTGCGTCTTTTCAGACACCGTGCATATTCTACAGTATATAATGTGTCTATTGTCCAGCTTTTTGTCATCATGGATAAAATACATCACTGGTACAGGTGTAACAATAACAGTCCAGATGTTTAAAATGAACAAAAAGACAAAGGCAAAATGATGTCAATGATCATCACTAACTCATCTTACCTGCATGGAGCACTCCATGACAGAGACGGCCATGACGGCATCCTCTACAGTCACTGTCTCTCTGTACATGAGCCTGGCATGAGCTGCAGGTTAAAACACAGTGTGAGTGATGCTGCTTTCAGCTGCTTTTGTACACTTCTATTCACCCACTTCAGTACAGCTCCCAAACTTTCACATGTGACACCATAAGTGTTTTTTTTTCATATTTTATAAGTTGATGAAATAAAGATTGCAATAATATTTCTTATGCGTGTTTGCTGCAGCAGTTGGAGCTACTTTCACTTCAATAATGAATGCAGTGAAATTTACCCAGACGTCTTCAAAAATCTGTAACTCAGATTTTCCTGTATCACGAAGTTGGAGCAGATCGCCATGGTAACCCATGCTGCCTGGTTAACCTGCCTGATTATCTTCAGATGAAAGCCTGTCAGCAGTCTGATGACCGACCACCACATGGTTGGTTTACAATTAAGTGACCAGTCATAACCAGCAGCAGATGGTTTTACAGATCAGCAGACCACTGCCTTCACTTAAAGTTACCATGTGCAACTTTTCCTCATTAAATGTCTAAAAACAACCAGACCTTGAGTTGTGTTCTTACATCATCACAAATGTTCCCAGAGAAATCTGTGATTTTAATCATGGTAAGTGGAGAGTGACAGGAAATGGGACAGCGAGTAGGGGAATGACATGCAGGGAAGTGTCTCCCTGGCCAGGAGTCAAATCAGGGACCGCCAGCTCAGCACTAGTGCCCATATGGTATGCACCCTAACCACTCGGTCATTGAGTTGCCCCAGCCCCTCAGAGACGTCCTGTGACACTGAGGAGTATTGGTTCATCACTGAAACTATTTTATTCAGTGTTTCTACAGGTTCTAATCTGCGGGTCTGTGTCTCCCCTGACATTTGGACTGGACTGTATCCAGTTATTAAATTGTGGATGTTGCCGATCTGATACTAAAACAGAAGTCAAACTCCACCCTCACCTTCAGCCAGCCTGCTCAGACTCTCCAGCATGCGGATGGTGGTGCGGGCAGCGCTGCGGCCGTCACTCTGTCTCTGCAGCTGGTAGTAACGAGTCAGGATGCTGTTGGCGTCCTGGGACACCTGTGGCTGCAGGCGTTTGATCACAGTGAAGTAAGCCTTCATCTTCTCCATGGACCACAGGCTGGAGGAGTCAGCAGGTAGTTCTGAGGACAGAACCAGACCACTGACATCTCAGGGAGGGGGTATGATGGGAAAATTAATACTGTGATAATCATCACAGACTGACATCATTATTGATGTAAAGATATTAAAATTACAGTAGAAGTTTTTAAATTATACCCAAAAAAACAATCATGAATCATTATTCGATTCAGTCTATTTCATCAGTGTGTTCCTGTGACAACAGTCTGCAACTTCCAACCAATGTCAATAATTAATGTTCATAGATCAGTTTTCAGTGCATATTTTTTCAATATTATTACCCGTCTCAGGTAGGTCAGGACCACTACTTCATTTCAAGAATGTTAAACGTTAGAATACAAGTAAAGAGAATAATTTATTTCAGCTTTTATTTCTTTCATCACATTTCCAGAAAGGTGTGTCAGACATTTGTTAGTATTTGGTAGCTCAGACTTTAAATTGTTAAACTTGTCAAGCTGCTCACAGTCTCTGCAGATACAGAAAGTTTTGCACCCGATTCTTGCAGCATCTTCACAATCGTCTCTGCTGTTGTTCTGGGATGGATTTGCACTTTTCCCACCAAAGTAAGTTCATCTCTAGGAGAAAGAACATGTCTCCTGCCTGAGTGGTATGAGACCATCATGGTGCGATGGTGTTTATACTTCTGTACTGTTGTTTGTACAAATGAACGTGGAACAGGAAATTATTCCTTAAGATACTTTCACAGGTAAACCTCCACTGAAATCAGATTAGGTCAATTAGCCTATCAGAAGCTTTTAAAGCCATGACATCATTCGCTGGAATGCTGGAATGGAGCAGTTCCAAGGCTCAGTCAACTTAATGTAAACATGTGAACCACTGAAATCGTGATATAATAAATTAAAAGTGAAAGAATGTTTGGAAACAGTTGTTGGAAAAATGACTTGTGTCATGTACAAAATAGAGATGACCTTACTGACTTACCAAAACTATAATTAGATAACATGTAATCTGTGGGGTGGTTAAAAAATTTGTTTTAATAACTTCAGCCTAAATGTATGTACACTGACTTCAACTGTATTATAATAAATCACAATAACCTTCATTAGGTTTTTAATGTCACTCAGAATTCATTGTTGAACCCGTGTTTTTTTGCTGTTAGCTTTCCAAACTCAACACACTGTACCTCTGTCCTCCAGAATAAAGAAGGAGATGACGCGGTCCCACTCTGCATTCCTGGTGTCCAGCAGAACCAAGACCAGGTCGAAGCGGCTCAGCAGGGGGCTGGCCAGAGCTACGTTCACAGACAGTGGCTCGTTGGGGTTGTACTGGCCTTTAGGGTTGGTGGCTGCCAGGATGGTGGTACGAGTGTTCAGCTTACACACCATGCTTTTATAGAGACGAGAGAACAGAGGAGGGTACAGAGTAAGGAGTGAATGTTGTAACCAGTTTTTCAGTGCCAGCAGCCTATTTCTACAATAATGTTTTAGAAGATGTGGGACACACTTGGGGCGGCCAACACAACACTGTCATTCAAACAACAAAGATGTGTGTTGACTGTGATTCCAAATCAAAACTTGTCATTTTCAGTGTGGAGGCTGCAGCTGTAGGATGTCATTGTTTCCTGTGGTGAAGAGGATGTTGAAACAGGCAGAGGAAGCAGAGAGGGAGGATCCAGGGTCATACCCACAGCTGACATCCAGTGAGTCAGGCTAAAGCTGAGGCCACTAATATTTTTTTTACACTAACATTACTTGTGTGAAACTGCTTCGGTGCTGCTGGTTGATGTTTTGGGACATTCATTGTTTGTTTCTCTCTCTAATGTCTCTCTCGAATGTAATCTGCATCATGTTAGCCAGCCCGAGCTAACAGATCTGTGGTAAAAAGTAGAAAGTTTTGGAAATGTCAGGGTGAGTGTAACATATTAACCTCTAAACAGTCATTTTTCCAAATACAGGGAAAAGACCTGTCGTGATGTTGTTTGCATGTTTTACAGGAGACTAGCCCTGTCTCTCAACTCTTTAGAAATATTTCCATCACCAGTGGGAAGACTTTTTGTCTGACTTCTGGTCCTTTGCCCACAAGGTCTGTGCAGCAAATATATCAGATGCTTATAAATGAGGGCTGAACGAAATGAAAAAAAAAAAAAAAAAAATCATACTGTTATTATCGTGGCAGATATTGTGATACAAGTCAGATTTCAGTTGCACTGCTCATTTTTTCATTTCAATTTCACTGAAACTAGACTCAACTCCTCATGGTTGTCTGCCTCTGTGACTCAGACTAGTTTATCCAGAGTCAGATCAAATATTAACCATCTCATTACTGTGTGAAGTCTTGGTGGCTAAAAACTGTTTCGTGAGGTCACACTGACATTGACCTTTGACCTGTTACCTCCAAAATCTAATCAGTTCATCCTTTAGTCCAAATGAACATTTGTGCAAAATTTGAAGAAATTCTATCCAGGCCCTGTCGCCGGCGCAGAGGCATAAAAAAATATAAAAATGATGATGTGATTTTGTTGGGTCTCACATCATCATCTGACCCTTTACAGGAGAATATGATCTGTAGACCGGGGTGTCTCTGTGGCACCACAATATGGAATCATAATATATTGTGATTCTGATCAAATTTGGATTAATAGTTCAGCTCTAATATGAATGATGATACACTGCTATTCAGTGATCACAAAGACTGCTGATTTGTACTCAATGAATCTATTGCTCACTCCTCCTCCTCAGGTGAGTGACTGAGGCAGGCCAGACTAGAATCCTCTGAGTGAGGGAAGATGAAGGACTGTCCTACCCAGCTTTGGCCACACTGATAGACTGCTGTTCCATAGCTTCATGGATGCTGATGCGGTCATGTTCCTTGATGCTGTTGAACTCATCAATGCAGCACAAACCACCATCTGACAGGACCAGGGCTCCCGCCTCCAGATGCCAGTCACCTCCATCTTTCACCGCTGCTACTGTCAATCCTGCAGCAAATTCAGTGAATCCAGTGACAAATGAAGTGGTTAGTTAAGTTTAGATGTATGTGTGTATAATTCTTTATCTGATAAAATCAAGACTGTGATGAAAAATTCCTGATAGATGTCTAAACTGAGTCACTGAAACAGACTGAACGCTGACAGTGAGCAAGACCACCTGCACTTGTTGATCCGATTCCAGCTGTGAGCACAGAGCGAGGCATGATCTTAGCTGCATACTTCAGGAACTGAGACTTCCCTGTGCCAGGGTCACCAACCAGCAACATATGACACTCACCTACAGAAGACAGAAACACACAAACCAACAGCAGCACATACAACATGTTACACTTTCTATATTTTGGTCTGAGGGTGTCATTTGCCTTTTTTAATTGCTTGACAGTCTGAAGAGGGTGGATGACTGAAATCAGCTGACACTAGACTGAAACCAGCCAACATTAGACTGAAACCAGCTGAAACTAGGCTGAAAAAAGACTGAAACCAGCTGACATTACACTGAAAACAGCTGACACTAGGCTGAAATTAGACTGACACCAGCTGACACTACGCTGAAACTAGACTGAAACCAGCTGACACTAGACTGAAACTAGACTGACACTAGACTGAAACCGGCTGACACTAGGCTGAAACTAGACTGAAACCAGCTGACACTAGGCTGAAACTAGACTGAAACCAGCTGACACTAGACTGAAACTAGGCTGAAACTAGACTGAAACCAGCTGACACTAGGCTGAAACTAGACTGAAACCAGCTGACACAAGACTGAAAACAGCCGATACTAGACTGCAACCAGCTGAAACTAGACTCAAACCAGCTTACATTAGACTGAAACAGCTGTCATTACACTGCAAACAGCTGACACTAGACTGAAACCAGCTGACGCTACAATGAAACCAGCTGATACTAGACTGAAACCAGCTGATACTCGACTGAAACCAGCTGAAACAGACTGCAATGAGAATGAAACTAGCTGATACTAGAATAAAACCCTGCTGTTGAGGAAATGAAAGCATTTGTGATGGTTTCTGCGTCTCTTAAGTTCAAACATGAATGGATTTTGAAAACCTTCCTTAAATGATAGAGGCAGGATCCTACCATTTCTGACGTTAGTCTAAAAATGAGGGTAGGAAACGGACTTAAACTTAATTTTAAACACATAAGAAGACAAGAGAGTTACCCCTGATCTTGGACCCAGAAGAATCTATCCTCTGCACCCCACCTGCCAACACCATGGCCACTGCCAGTTTAATCACATACATGCCAAACACCTGTGGACACAGGCTCAACAAGATCTGGTTCCTCCCTGCAGAGAGGCGAGAGAGTAACATTAAAAAATTAATTAATTAAATAAAAGAGGAAAAAAAATAAGATTTTTTTAATGTTATGAGGCAAACTGGTACAAACCAGCAATGGGATCATGCTTGTAGCTTTCCCAGAAGTCTTCAAATTCCTGCTGAACGTCCTTCATGAGAAAAGCAGCACTAGCCTGCTGGTTGTTTACTTCTATGTTGTTAGCTTTGAGGACCAGCTCCACATCACAGCGAGCGCCATCATAGAAGGGTTTCCAGCGCTGGCACATCACCCCGTAGACAGTCACATCATCTCCTGGGAGCATCCAACACAATTCAGAGTTACTGAGAGCTACAGCTGGAGCATGGTACTTAACACTGCCAACATCAGCTGGAAATCAACACTGTGGTTTCTCACTCTGGTTCACTTGAACCTGATGATGCTACAGTGCTTTGTCTCACAGCTTGTGTTGTACCAGGAAAGTGGAAACAATCAGTCAAATGCGATTCACAGCAACAGTGTATTCAGCCGCATCACAGGCTGTCAATGTAATGACATAGCCTCATGGCAGCCTAATAACATAACTAGCCTTCTGCTAGTTACAGTTCTCACCAGATTTACAACTGTCAACCAGGTCATCCTCCAGGACCACCACCATGGAACGAGGAATACTGCCCACCGACAGCCTCTGCACCTGAGGTGAGGGGGCAGTGATATACTGACCAATAGTATTATCCATATTTAACACACAATAATAACAATACTCTCAGAGAGATCAGTTTGTTCAGTAGTTGAAGAAATAGGGATGAAATGCATAGTTGCCCCACCTGCTCTTGTATCTTGATCTCCTGATAGTCCCTGCAGGCAGCGGGCTCAGACCCTCCAGACAGACAGCTGAATTTGTAGGAGGTACAGCCATCAGGATTGGGGCAGGCCACAGGTGGGACAAAGGTGTAGAACTGGTCAAAGTCAGCCTGCATCGTGAAAACATGACGACACTTTGCGCACATGTAATCACGCTCGTACTCCAGAACCTACAAGGAATGGAGAAGGCACTGACTCTGATACAAGTGGACACAAAGACATGAAGACAACACTCGCATGTGACCACATGTCTGAAAAACGAGGTTTAAGATGAGAGAAGGTACAAGAACATAAGGTGAAACGGTTACAGAATTGTTTACAAAGTATAGGAAGATCCAATAGCACCAATAACAGAAGGCGCAGTGGCCACATTGAAAAACAGGACCTCATCTATATAATCTTATCTGTTATGGATTATGGTGATGTCATTTATATGCACTCTCCTGCTTCTACTCTTAGACCTCTGGATGCAGCTCATCATTCCACCCTTTGATTCATACCTGAGATAGTTTCAGGACTCATCAGCATGACGATGACTGCTTTCTTTCTATCTAGAAAACACTTAATGATGAACTGGCTGGGTACCTGCTCAACTTCACACTGCACCAGGTCTCAAGCTCTTGAGAATCGACTTGTTAGCGCAGAGATTGAGATATTGGCTTTAAAGTTTTACACTTCACACAAGTGGAATAACATGCAAAAACCTTACAATCAGATGAGTTAATTCCTTTTAATCTTTTAAATCTCTGTTTACTGACTCATGGCAGTGTCAGTGTGTGTGCTTCATCTGAGTCATAACCTTTATATGCATATGTTGCTTTTATTGACATATGTCTTACATGTTTTGTTGCATTAATATATGGTCACTGTTTTATACTTTACACTGTTTATTGCTTATCTGGACAGAACGGTTTTTACGTTTGTGCATTATTATTTCTCATATTATATACTGTGTTCCAGGGCATCCTTAAAAAAAAGAGCTTGCTCTCAATGGCCTTTCCCTGTGTAAATACAGTAAATGTGAGAACAAGAAAATACTGACTAAAATATGTGGTCAGGTATCTGCAAGTATGCAAGTCCATGCACTGATCTGATACCATAGAATTTGTAACTGCTAACATTTTGCTAACAGCTAATGATCATGTTAACATCACACTATTTACCAGAAATCAATTTGTCCTTGACACAGTAAAACTGTAACCTGCACAGGAAGTTGCGCTGTGTAGCTACTGTTTTAGAGCAGCAAAGAAGAATTGATTTTTGGTAAACCGTGTAACTTTAGCACGAATGTTAGATGTCAGCAAAATGTCTGCAAAAAGTCAAGGTGTACAGTATGCATGGCTGCAGCATGGTCAGTTTCAACACCAGCTTCTTCTGAAGTTTCTGACGACACGTCACAGAAGAGACGGATGAGAGGAAACAGGACGAACTGCAGCAGCAAACACTGGAACCGACTCTAACATTAAGTTCTTTACTGGAGTTATTATTCCTGGATTTATTTAGTGTTTAAGTTGCTGCTGCTTCACTGTTTTATCCTGTTATTGTACTATTGTTACTATTTAAATATATAAATGTCTTATTTTACTAAATCATGGCTGCAGATTAAGTTTTTTTTTTTTTTAAGGTAAATTTTTAAGCGTAATTTATTCCTAGATTTATTTTTTTTTATGACTGACAATCAAATTAGACAATAAATGAGATTCTATGGCCTCATGTTTCTGTTCATGTTTTACAAAGGTTTAACCTGAGCCACACAACAACAGCACTCACATCACATCCACACAGGGTCAGTAGTATACAGTTGCTATTTAATGCATCAGTATCAGATTAGTACTCAGTATCAGCTGATACATAAATTCATGTATCAGGAAGGAACAAATAGTATCAGACTGTTTTCTTTAGTCTTGAGTGACAAAGAATACACGAGCTCTCTGTTATTGTAATTGGCAGATTTAAATAAAGCATTAAAAAAAATAATAATTCCATTCCCTCCCCATGTTTTGCGTCAAAACGAACAGCTGCTGTTAAAGCATCAGCAGTGGAGGAGAAAGCAGCATTCAATTCAGTACAGTTACTTGCTGGAAAGTGTACTTTGCTGTTACCTTGGCAACACTGGTGCGTATGACAGTACCAGTGACAGACAAGAAGTGCCCCGCGTCTCTGGACCGGGGAACGGTGTCTCTGGTCAGTTCTGGACACACTGGCAGACCTGGACACATAGAGAGTCAGTTAACCACAGAAAAATACAACAAATTAATTTAACAGGCAAATTATCAGCAAACTAAACTATACAGTTACTCTATACTCCTTCCACAGTTAGTATAAGGACCATTTCCTATAGTAGTCAACATAGTAAAGTGAAGATTATAATCCAAAAAACAAATAATATATATTCAAGGCAGAAAAGAGGAAAGAAATCTCATGTATGTGACAGTCTGAATACCATGAAGCATCACAATGCCTCTGAGCAACATCTGGTAACATCTGACATCACTTCCAGGTGGAGGGCTAACCTGTAATACGTGCATGAAGAGTGCATCTCATTCTCTGCTCTTTTGTTGTGTGTCCTCCAGGAGAAACAGCCTGTGATAACTCCATGGCTGTTCTGTATAACACTTTATCAAATATCAACAGGACATCATTGGGATAGGCATTGAAATAGTCCCCAACCTGTGGCCACACAAAATACAGATACCAGGTAATTAATGCAAACACAGTGTACTAAAACTATCAGACTCTCTAATGAAACACACACACACACACAAACAAACACACAAACACAAACTCTCAACCACCAACCGAAACTTGCAGCAACAAGGCACAATAAATGTGCTTTGAAGAAAACGATGAATGCAGGCCTCAGACCTAAGGGACCTAAGTGTACCTGAAACTTAGTGTATGACTTTAGATGGCCATCGTTCCAGATTGAAAGGCGAGATGTGTAAAGACATCAGCGTCTTTACATGGATGTCGATCTGGCTCTGTGACTACCTACACTGCTGCCAAGAGGTGGAACAACGATGCCCCTCCATGTCCATAGTGGTATGTAGAGATGTAGAGATGAAGCAGTATAAAAATTCATTATCACATTTATAGTGACCAAACTTATCATGGTTATTATCGTGGTGTTGTTAAATGTTCTGAAAATGTTCACATAGTAGCTAATAACATACAAACTGAAATACTTTCATTTTATAATGGAAAGCACAAGTAAATAATTACAAATAATTACACTGATTGAAAATAAATTGATAAATTAAATCAATAATATATCCAACACATTTGTGTTGAACAAGGGAATAGCAAATAATATATATTCTTTTTTTTTTTTTTTTCCAAGTTGTAACATCTTTCAGAGCACAGACACTATAAACACACCTGTCACCTGTCCAGCATGGTGTTGTTAAACCAGAAACACTGCGGATACACACTGACACTGACAGGAGCACCAACCTGCAGATCTATTTTATCCAGTTTGCACAGCAGCTAGCAGCTCTCTGTTTCCCTCCTCTGTGTGTGTGTGTGTGTGTGTGTGTGTGTGTTTGTTTAGGTAAGGTAAGATCAACTTGTCTGGCAATGTAAAAGGAGTCGATCGCCTTTTTAAGTGGGTTTACCCACGTTTAGAAAACCCACTGATACCTAGTAGTTGTAAGAGAGGAAAAATCTCCAGAGCAGCTCTGTCTCTGCCTTCAGTCATGTTTTCACTGACAAATCCAAATTGTCATGCATGTGTTTTGGAGACTGTTGCTGGTTGATGCTATAGAACCTAACTTGAGTCATATTAACCATAGTGATTATTAACGGTAAATCAAACGGTAATACCGACTGTGTCATCTCTAGTGGTATCCTAACATGATGTGATCAGGCTGTATATTTCATAATTCAGCTGTCCAAAGTAAAGAGTAAAGTGTAATCATAAAGTAACTTCATGAGTCATTGAAGGTTTTGTGTTTTACATTTGAAGAGTTCTGTCTCAAGTAAAGGAGGACGGTGCAACACAGTTCATTTAACATCAGATCCTTTTACATGTGATTACACATTGGTACAGGGAAAATATTCCTGTTAGTATCACAGTAGAATGTGTTTGAATTGTGTTGACATTACCTCCATATTGGCTTCAAACAGTGTCATTGCATTGACAACAACAGGTTGATGGGTCTCTTCATTAGTATCTTCAATAAGCTGGAGAATGTCACCATGGTGATGCTCCTTCAGATAGGCTTCAAACACTCGGCCAATCAGGGCCTCCTGTTCTAAGCTTATCAACATACTGAAGTCATGTGATCTGAACTCCTGGAAGAAGAAATGCAGAGGTCGGGTTGGACAAGTTATCATTTTGACATTTCATGATGGCCAAACCAAGTTCACAGCAGATTTTTTTTTGTTATAAAAATGTCGATGTGCATCCAGGAATGAGAAATCAAACACACCCTCTGGAATCATTATACAGGATGAGACTTTCCATAAGGTCCTTGTTGAAATGTGACAAAAGGCTGCAACTAACGATTATTTTCATCATCCATTAATCTTTTCATTATTTCCTCATTAATCACTCATTTTTCCATAAACTGTTGGAAAACAGTAAACATACCCATCATTTTCCTAGAGCCAACAGTAACATCTTCAATATTTTTTATTACCTGACATGTTTACGTGTTGTTGTGAATATTAATGAACCAGGCTACATCTGCTGAATACATACAGGGGAAACACTGTGTAACTATTAATAAACGAGGAACATGTAGTGCAAATAGAAATTACCTCATTTCAAGCTGAAGTAAATCATTGTGATTATAAATCATGATCAAACAACAGTGACATTTTTTCCCACATGTAGTTTTAGTTGGCACAAGTGTCTGCACACACCTCTGCAAAAGTACAACACACCTTTCATGTGTTGTTTTTCCTTTAGCTTTGATACTTACATCTGTGTCATATAGCCTGAAATATCCAACCTGTAACGCTCTTACAGCAGTCTTTGATGGCTGTCTCCGTCTCCAGTTTGACAGAGGTGCAGCTGACACAGATCACACCGCGCCAGACATTTCATTAACTATGTCAATCATCACAAATTGACGGCTCTAATCTACCCTCAGTGCCTTTTTACAAGCAGGACTGGTAAGATACACCCTTCAGTCCTTTATTATGACACAGCTGTTGACTGGGTTTTAATTTAAACACCAAACTCAGATATTCTGTTCTGTTGTCTGTGTGAATGTAAAAACAAGTTTTCAGTCTGGCTGCCGATGATTACGGTACGGAAGCCCGACGGCAACGTCCTCAGATAATCAACCTGATAATCATAATCATACTGACCTGTGCTATACGTCCCTGTAGCTGTTGTCTCGCTGCTCTCATCTATCTTCACACACCTGACGCTGTTGACAGGAAGTGAAGAGGTTAGCTTTCAGCGGGAGACAGCTAACTGTCTTCAGCCGCACACACTTGCGTCATGTAGCTGACGTTACCGGCAGCTCTGTCTTCAGACAGACAGCGGGTCACCGTTCACCGCTTCTGGTCTTCGATCTCCTTCTCCGGTGTAAACCATGGATGTACATCCATGGTGTAAGCAAGAGACTTGTGTTTCGCGGGCTTGACGTTGTGCGGGAAGGTCTTCTTCTCCCTTTAATGGCGGGTGGAAACCGACGTTGTTGTGCGTTACCGCCACCTGCTGTGACGGAGTGTGGCTTTTTCCGGCGTTTTGTAGAAGTCTGTAACCTTACCCCTAACCACCGAGTAGAGCGCAACAGGAAACTCCTTTGTTTTGTTTTTTTATTGAAAAATTAAACAAGTTACAAACATTCAGACAGATCAGTTCATCATAAATAGACAAATGGCAACAGAGAAAAAAAATGAATACAAATATAATTGTAGTGACAGACTTTTTCAGACAAACATTTCGGAGTATATATTAACTGCTAACGTGGGTTTCTTGTTAATTACAATTTTGAGAGACTCAAAGTGGCGATCAAGATCACTTAGAAACATCTTAAATGAAGGAAATGTCTTAAGAAGTTTTGCTTTATGAATATGAAATTTCTTAATAATATCAGCAGGTTGACACTAATGCATAGATTTTTATCTTTACATTCAAAATAGGTGAAAATATTTTTCTGTTCAGTGTTAATCACATGTGCTGTTTTACCTGATACATTCATTGTTCCAAATAATAGACTTATGTGGAGAAAAGTTATGTGAATAACACAGTTTCCATGCCATTAGAGCTTGTTGATAGAATTTGGATAGTTTTACTCGTAGCTTTGGAATTTTAGAATTACATTTGCTACTTTAGGGCCACAACATAACCTGAGAACAGGATGCAGGCCTCATCTGAACCTAAGTGCACCTGAAACTTAGTGTATGACTTTAGATGGCCATCGTTCCAGATTGAAAGGCGAGATGTGTAAAGGCATCAGCGTCTTTACATGAATGTCGATCTGGCTCTGTGACTACCTACACTGCTGCCAAGAGGTGGAACAACGATGCCCCTCCATGTCCATAGTGGTATTTAGAGATGAAGCAATATAAAAATTCATTATCACGATCTCAGCAAAAAGTAAAGGCTTCCTTTCTTTATATATATGATGTGGGATGAAATACCATGATGAGTTTGGTGCTTTTAAACATTCTTTTTATCCATTTTACCTTACAAACATGAACACCAAGATATTTAACATACTTCTTAATGGGTATATTATATAAAGATGTTTCCTCAGTCTCATACAAACATAAACTTTCACATTTGGATTTATTAACTGTTAGGCCTGATGAAGCCAAAAACTGATCTATTAAGCATATAGCCTGTTCAATCTGGTGTTTATCTCTCAAAATAAGGGTTGTGTCATCAGCTAACTGACTCAGTCGGGTTTCTTTACCAAAAATAGATAAGCCTTTAATAATTGAATTATGTAAAATATGCAATGAAAGTAATTCCACCACTATCAGAAACAAGAAAGGTGAAATTGGACATCCTTGACGAACTGATCTCAGAACAGGAAATCTATTTGTAGTATTTGGAAACAACATAACACAACTGTTGACATTTTTATACACAGCAAATTTCTGGAGTTGAAAAATCTGGAGTTTGACAAAAATGAAATCTAAAGGATTAAAAAATGTGATCTATAAGAGCATTCCTTCTTTTTCAATAACCATCTCCTGAACTAAACTGTTTTACAGCTTTCTTGCTAGGAATGAAAACGACAGTGTTGGTGCCCATATGTAACAATGATCTGCCAGACGGAGGAGCGCTGCATAAAGTCAAAAGCGCCTCTTTTTTACTGTTGAACTGAGTGTTTACTGCCACAAGCTGGTCACAGTGAGGAGCTGCAACTAAACTACATGATGTGAAAACAACTCAGTAAAATAACTACATGACACACAAATTCTACCTTAAGTTTTATTTACTCTTTTCCTCCATTGAGATTTATCACTATATTCAGGTTGTGACAACTTTGAACTTAGTTGTGTTTACTGAGTTCATTTAAGGAAACTAATTGCCTTAAACCTTTTTAGTTGCAGTGACACAGCACAAACAAACATGTCTGAAACTACTTGAACAGTTTATTTAGTTGAATGGTGAACAGGCTGTGCACAACAGTTACATTTTTGCAACACTCTACTCTTAGCATTTAACTATTAACATATTAAAACAAAGGCTTAGCTAAAACAATTTTTTTCTTTCTCTTATTAATTATGTTTTCATAAAGATTATCCCACTTGGACCTCTGATGTTTAGCTGACATCATCTTTTCATTACAATTATAACTGTGTGAAGCGATTCTCTGAAGCCTCTCAGTTTGATGACATTTTATGAACCAGCTTTGTTAATGTGTTAGACAGTGATGGGGCAAATTTAAGAGCACAGGGTCTGAGACAAGCAGATTTGAATCAATTTTGTTGTGCAGTGTAACATTTACTTGCACAACACAATAAAGTATACACACTAAAGCCTTTTTAAGCACAGATAGAGACTGGAGACCTACTGCACTTTTTTCCCTTGGGTGTTTAGGTTTCAGCAGAGGAAAATGCACTTCATGTCTTCCTTTTAATTCCACACATCTTCAACTGTGAAGCTCATCTTGTTGTAATAATGTGAACATTAAACATGCACTTGATGCATAGACACAGTACATTTTTAGTCTGCCTTTTTTAGACTGAATTTAATATTTATACCTTTAAAAAGAAAGACAAAGAGAAAAACACAACTAAAATGTAAATGTAATTATAATTTTTTATTTTTTTAATGTAAAATGTGGGAAGAAATCAGAGCACCCAGAGTAAACCCACACCAGCACGTTGGCTCAGTGGTTAACTGACCCACCGTGCTGGTCTGGACGTTTCTCACAGCAGACATTTTGACTTGGAAATAATCAAGGTGTATCAACTGCCATAATGTGTCAAAATGTCTGCTGTGAGAAAGGTCTATTGATGGCATTCATCTTGAAAGAAAGCAGTTCTCTAGGTTTTCAACTACCCTCCATATCATCTGACCTACTACAAGTCAGGTGAGGTGGAGGGTGAGTGTGAGGATTTGAGAACCTGATTCTGGTTACCTTCAAGATGTATGCCGTTTTGGGGAAGGGGGCGAGGGGTTGGGGTGATGGGGTGATGGGATGATGGGGTGATGGTGATGATTTAGTCATCACAGTTGCCCTTGATGCACCACCTGAAGGGCTTGATCAAAGCTTTCCTCATAGCTGAGAAAAACCTGGCAACTTTGGACTTCTTGGGTGGGCTGAGGAGGGCATTCACATGGATTTCAAGATACTTTGCAAGAGCATCATCAAAAGATGGGTCATCTGATGCTGTTGCAGCCTCCAGTAGTTTCTCTGGGCAGCCAAACTCCTTGTAAAGATCTTTAGTCATAGCCTTGTTGATTTTTTTCATCTTGTCCTTGGTTTTTCTGAAATCAGAGTTGCGCATCTGATCGTGCACCACATCTGTCAGACGCTTGGTGATGTCTACTGCCTGTAGGGATCCTTCAGTTTTGCTCAGGACTTTTGTGATGAGCCTCAGGAGAAGAGCAGTCATGAGGTCATTGGTCATCTCATGTGGTATAGAGGAGGACCTATCAGATGACTGCTAAGAGCTCCTTACCTGGCTCCTCATGGGTTGACACCTGACTGTGTTGACATCGTTTAGGACTGGGGTTAGAAACTGGTGGAGGCTCTGAGTATTTCTCAGGAGATTCTCTTGGAGCCAAGTCACAACTATCAACATGGTCCCTGACATTCACAGCATCATCATTGAAGGATTCAGATGGTGCAGCTTCATATGGAGGTGGTGTCTGACTTGAATAAGGTGTAGCCTGCTTGCCGCTGACTTCAGGGGACTCTGGCGCAATGGTGTCATTTGTTTCTGGTGTGGACAGCATGTTTGAGATAACATCTTGGATGTTTGATAGTGCACTAGACACTTCCTCACTGAAACTTGTTTTTTCTGATGGCTCTTTGTTCAACCAGAGTTGCAACTTCTGCAAAAACTTTCCCACAGTGTCCTCTGTCATGGTGTAAAGAACTTCAGGAGAAAACTTTAACTGAATGGTGCCCACCTTCCTCTTGAGTTCAGAGATGACAGAGTTAGAAAGAAATCTGTCCATTGAAACTGTGGGAATCTGATATGTCCGACCAGCCATCAGATGATCACATATTTTATCGATCTTTGAAAACTTCCTGATCTTGTCACTGGCCTTGATGTTTTCTGGTGTTTTGCTGGCTTGTCCTGCAGGATCCTCCAGCTGGTGAAGCTTGTCAACCAAGCTGTCCACATTAGTTTTTATGGTCTCCAGACTAACTGTGGACTTCTTTGTCTTCAGGCTGATATCACTCGTCCTGCTGGTTGGACTGGGAGCTTCAGGTGTAATCACTGGAGACTCTTGAATAGCTCCTGGTAGCAGGTATTCATCTTCAGTGAGTCTCAGCTGAGGGGACACTGAACTCTTCTTGAGACTCACCAGGAACTCTGAGTCTTGTTTCTTAAACTTGCTCTTCAGCGCTTCCATCACTTTGTCAAACTGTTCATGGGCAAACCTGGAAAAGCTGCGTTTGCAATATTTTTGGATGGCATCAGTGGTTCTGTCTGAAAGAAACTCTTTCACCTTGTTAAAAATTAAACTCATATTAAAATGAGGTGTCAGTGAGCTGCTTTTCTCACTGCATCCAGCAACATATTCAAAGTTATCATAATGCAGATCCTCTAGTATAGCTTTGACTATATCAGATGCGGCATCCTGAGCATCCAGAGCATCCAGAGACATGACAGACAGGGAAGAATCTTTGCCCTCTTCTGTCACATCTGGTGTCTCGATGGACCATTTCATGAAAATGTCAGTCACAACTTTAGTGGCAGAGGGGACAGAGATCTTGGACTTTATGCTCAGGGGTGTTTCACATTTCTCTGGTTCCTCTATTTCAAGGATCCCTGGTGTGGACTCAGAGCTTTTGTGTGGGGCAGACTCAGTAATCTCTGGATGTCAACACTCACCCAGGCACTGGAATTTCAGCTTCTTCAAATATCTTGTCAGATATTTGGCAGTTTGAGAAACGATTTGACCAAGAGACGTAATGTTGGACATGGAGCCACTAACAAAAATAGCAGGCTGTGAAGGCCAAACAGGGCTGCAATGATGCATTATAATAATAATAATAATAATGCAAAGGACGCAATGGAGTTTACCTTCCCTGAAACTTCCCTCTTGACTAGTGCCGTCAGCTGTTCAGCACCCTCACATTTCTCCTCTGGGACATGAAGAGCGACAGCAAAGCTACCAGAGAGAGAGTCTCTCACTTCTATGTTGAGGTTCTCCAGAGATCTGCTTATATCAGTCTGAGATTCTCTCCTTTGAAAACTCTCCTCAATTATTGGTTTGATAACTCTCAAAGCGATTGTACAGAGTGTCTGTACCACTTCTGTACACAAGTCAGCCAGGATAGCTGTTGTGGCTGAGTCGGGAATCCCTGCAGCTAACATGTTCCACTGTACTGCAGTGTGATGACGGTTGGGTTGTCCATCTCGGATCCGGATTGGTCCATTACAAACAGTTCTTGTTTCACTACGCTGCTGTAGCTTCGGCTTGTTAAAAACTTACTGTAAATGTTCAGCAGTGTTTGAATTTTCACTGTGCTTTCAGATTGTGCGCTTGGAGTCATGCGCACACAGACGTTCCAGCGCAGACACAGCTCATCCCTCAATTAATGAACATGGCAATCAAGTACAAATCAATGGCGGTTTTTTTGTTTGTTTGTTTGTTTTTTATTAGTTGCAATACGTTTTTTAATTGAATTGTAATTTTATCTTGATTATTTATATTGCTATTATCCATATCAATTTCCCCAAACAAAGTGTGAATTAAGGTGTTACGGGTATGAAGCATCAGTACTGCCTCCTCATAAGCCGACGGTATAGCCTATGTTGGCGATGAGATGGATGAAGCAGTTGGGCGGTGCTGTCACGTCAGTATGTAAAGATCATTTTATTAAAGTTCAGGACGCACGGGATCAACCGGAGACTCACACTGAGGCTGACCGGGTGGTAATTTCAGCCAGTGCATGACCAAGACGAAATAAAAACCTACATCTTTTAAGGTAATTAAGGTAATTATTTACTTTTCTGCCCTTGCCAAATTATCCCCCAAAATGTGTGAGAGAGTTAGATTTTGGACTTTATTCTGTCATTTATACTACGGCTGGTGTTCAGGGATGCTCTTTGGCGCAGTAAAATTTGGTTGTTCATTCACTGGGTGTTGAGGAGCTGAATCAGCACTGGGCTGTGGTGCAGCTGTGCCCAGCAGTGTTCACGGCAAGTAGTCATTTTACTCCTCAAACTCTATGTTACGCTTTGAGGGATTCTCTTTCAGCGTAATATATTTGTGTATTTTTGCTTGGATGAACTTACTAGCTAGCCGCTGAAGTTAATGATTGCACCTAAATAGTAGAACGTACTGGCTTCGCGCATTTTACTTCATGATTTGGCGAATTAAAGCTATACTCATTGATTCTTTTTTGTGTGTATTTTAAGTTATTCAAAGTTAGCTTACAATGTTTCTATTTCTGCTTACATACACTCAATTTTGACTTAAAGTTACTTTTATTCAAACAGCAAGTTTCTTCTTGATGAAATGACACAGGCGCCTCCCAGAAGATAATAAGACGATGTACAAGAGGCATCACTGTGGAAAAAAAAAATTCTCAACTTTTATTTACATTTCAACAAAAAGTGGCATGTCAAAAATGATTCATACCCTTCTCAATAATCAATAGAAAAGCCTTTATTGGCTATTACAGCAATCAAACACTTCCTATACTTGCTGACCAGCTTTTTGCATGTCTCCACTGGTATTTTTGCCCATTCATCTTTAGCGATGAGCTCCAACTCTTTCAGGTTGGAGGGTCTCCTTGCCATCACCCTGATCTTTAGCTCCCTCCACAGATTCAAGTCAGGACTCTGGCTGGGCCACTGCAAAACGTTCATGTTTTTGTCCACTAACCATTTCTTCATCACTTTTGCTGTGTGTTTTGGGTCGTTGTCGTGCTGAAATGTCCACTGGTGCCCAAGGCCAAGTTTCTCTGCAGACTGCTTGATGTTTTTGTTGAGAATCTTGATGTACTGCCCTTTTTTCATGGTGCCATTTACTGTGATTAGGACCTGGTCCATTGGCTGAAAAACACCCCCAAAGCATTAGGTTCCCACCACCATGTTTGACAGTGGGGATGGTGTTCTTAGGGTTGAAGGCTTCTCCTTTTTTTACACCAAATGAAGGATACATCATTGTGGCCAAACAATTCAATTTCTGTTTCATCTGACCATAAAACACAAGACCAGAAGTCTTCCTCTTTTGTGTGCCTTATCTGGAGAAGTGGCATCCTCCTTGGTCTGCGTCCGTGGAACCCAGCAGTGTGTAGTGTCCGTTGGACTGTCTGCCTTGAGACGTTGCCACCAGCAGAGCCCAGATTCACCAGGATGGCCTTGGTGGTGATCCTTGGATTCTTTTTCACCTCTCTCACTATCCTCCTGGCCAGCACAGGTGTCACTTTTGGCGCCTGTGTCATTCCCAATCAAGAAGAAACTTGCTGGTTGAATAAAAGTAACTTTAAGTCAAAATTTTCCAGGGGTATGAATAATTTCGGGCTTGACTGTATATACTGGACATGCATTGTTTGCTTTAGCGGTAGACTCTGCACGGCTGCGATGGTAATGGACACAACACCGGACCTGCAGAGAAGGAATGTCGACGAGGTACCGCCACATAAACTTTCCTTCAGTTCTGGTTAAGATAACAGCTTAGCCAGCAACACCACATAGTCTCCAGTGTTGGAGAGACAATTTTTCAAGTAAGTGGTGGGGACACTTGCCTCAGTTGCTAAACCTAGCCTAGCTAACAAGCAAACAGTTGAGGTGGATAATGAAGACATGCTAACACAAGGCATGAACATGTTAAGGTATTAATATGCTATTAACAGCTTCCATAAAGACACTTGTTACAGTGACAGTTCACATTTTTTATCCTTGAGTGGTCAAGATGTTGATAAAGGTGAAACATTGAGAGACAAAGAAATATGTGAAACTGGAAGAAGTCAGCTTCTCAGATTATGTCAGTGCAGGTAAGTTAAGTATGTAAGAAGTAATAAAAATCTTGTAAATGATGTTTGGATTTTTATGTTTCAGTGTAGCACAAGTTCCAGTTGCCAGAAAATACAGAGCTAGAAGTCATAGATGAGCAGGCCATAGAGGTGGATGAGGATGTCTTTCCTGAACTTGCCACAGCCAAAGAAGTGTGTTTTGCCATCTACACTGATGATGGTAAGTTGATCATAAATTTCTGTTTTATGTTGTTTTGTGTGTTGTTTTGCCAGTGTGCTTTGAGAGATTTGTATCTTAACTCTGATAGAAACAGTGTAAATATTTGACTGATATTCTGAGACAAGGATGTCTCCATGGCAACTTGCTGTGTTATCGCGATGACACCCTGCGAACTGAGGCACTGATTGTGAACTAGACGAAGTGACTCTCCAGGCCTATGCACACACACACATTCACGGACACCTCTTACATGTACATATGCAACTCACCCCAACCCCCAACCCCATCCCACGCCTTCGCCGCTTCCTCCCATCCAGTGCGGCGGGCGGGGTCCAACGGCTGCGCCTTAATGGCAGCGGCCGAGGCTGGCTGCCTGTCTGCACTGGAATCACCTCCTCCCCCCTTTCCCCCCTCCCTTTTTTTTTAATGGGGGGTGGGGGGGTGGGGGGGGGGGGTGGGGGGGGTGGGGATGGGCAGATGGCTGCCTCGGTACCAATCACCAGAAAAAATTCCTTGTACGTGAAAACATACTTGGCAATAAACCTGATTCTGATTCTGATTCTGATTCTGATTCTGAGATAGCAGCTAACAAAATAATCTCTCCACAATAAATCGCATGTATTGTGCATTGTAGACTTCCCACTAGCAGAAGCTTCCAAGAATACAGCTGGCTGCTCAGACCTGACGGAATTCGTGACACACCTTGTATAGTACACAAACATAGTGAATGTTTTGAATACTAACTGTGAAAGAAACTGTGTTAATATTTGTCTGATATTCTGAGCTAGCAGATAACAGCAATCTGTATCATGTGAATTTCCTCCAACCAGCAGAATTACACAAGAACACAACTTAATAATGAAATTCAGCATATCCATCTGATCTTATGGGGCAAGTTGTGACTTTGGGGTAAATTAAAGTATTGCTACATTGTGCTAACGCATAAAAATCTTTTGTTATGAGCGAGTGATTTTATAAAATATCATAGTTTCACTAGGTGGAGCTTCTGCTTAAACACAAACAACACATAAAATATTCTAAAATGCATACTACAGTTGAAGTTAGTTTTATTTCTCTGTATCAGTACTATAGATGTCAGAAGAGCACAGATTGGAGAAAGGTTATTTTTCCCAACCAGAATTTACACTGTTACCAAATGTATACTGTTGTGTGATCACAGCTTACCCCATGAGAGTGTCAGACTATCGAGCACATAGTTATCATAAAATTTCTAATGCTTAATAGGAGAAAATATTGAATTGTTGTCGGTATACATAAGCGATGAGACAGCATGTGTCTTGGATGGGTCTGCAGGCTTTCATTCTAACTTAAAACTGCATCAAATCAAATTCCCTCCAGAAGTTTGCAGGAACTTGTTTGTAAAATCACCAGCTGAGGTGAATGATTGGAATGAAAATATGACATTTGTTGGCCCTCAATGGCACCCTAGCATATATGATATTTTTTGGTGGTTGGTTTTGATTGTGTGTGCCCTGTATCCTGACTTTGTTATCTGTGATCCTCAGACTTGACTGTCCAGCAGCAAGACGGTGAAGGGCCTTGCTTCCCTAGTCTAACAGATTCATTGTCCGTCTCAACTTTAAGCAGTATAAGCAGTGACACAAGTGATCCTGGATGTCAAACTATTCAACCTTTCATGGACAGCGCCCATGCAAGAAATGTAATTTTATTACTTACATTCTTATACACTTTGCTCTTTAGTTTACCTGACCCCAGCCTAACAAATTAAGGAATTGAAAAAGCAATTGTAATTTATCATCTGTATAATCAATAGATTGAGCTTGTTGTTAAAAAAATATGTATTTTGTTGTACATTGTTGTTTTTTATTTTGTACCAAATGTAGACAGTGGGACAGATTCTCACATCCAAGCCGGCAGGATGACTGTGATTAAAGAATATGAAGATACTGGGAGTTTGAAAGATTCCACCAGGCGATTATTGGTGAACATCATTGTAGCTCACATGTGTGAAAAGGAAGTGGAAAGAGACTCAACGTTAACAACATAAAATTCTCATTTGTATGGGGGTCAAGAATCTTATCACAAACAATACTGCTTTTGCAGGAGAGCTGTAAGTAAAGCTACAAAGGAGTCTCATGCCCTCGGGACTGTGTCACTCTTCCCATCTTTGAAGGACCCATATTCAAAAAAGGGATATGTGAGTTTGCATTGTAGCCATAGTGTGAAATAGTGATGGTAGTTACTTTGTGGTTTACTGATCTTTATTTTTTCTCTCCCGTAGTTTGTGCTTCTCCTCTCTCTCCCTCTCTCTGTCTTCATTCTGCAGGTCTCTCTGCCCTGGGAGCGGCAGGACCCAGATCCACCACTACTCATCTTTACTATTAACCACTGTTACCTGTCATTATTATTGATAACACCATTACCTACACAGCTGTTCCTGGTTTCTCTCTCTCTCTTCTCTCCCCTCTCCTCCCCCTCCCCCTCTTTTTATCTTCTCCTAAACCCAACTGGTCGAGGCAGACGGCTGCCCACCCCGAGCCCGGTTCTGTTGGAGGTTTCTTCCTGTTAAAAGGGAGTTTTTCCTCCCCCCTGTCGCCAAGCGCTTGCTCTTTGTGGGAACTGTTGGGTTTATTCTGTAACAAAGTAAGGTCTTGACCTTACCCTGTAAAGTGCCTTGAGATAATGTATATTATGATTTGGCGCTATACAAATAAAATTGAATTGAATTGAATTGATCTTTTGTATATAAGCAGCATACATAGACTATTATTGTGTGCATTTCAACCAGAAATTCTCTTTTTATTTTCAGGAACATTTCTATGACATTCAGAGCAACACAGGCTTTCTTAAGTGGTGTGTCAAGTCTGTGCAACATCAATCCAAAACCATAACCATATCAGAGCAGTGCTAAAAGGAGGTCCCTCATCGAGAACATTTGGTTCCATAGATGACCAGAAAATGCGAGATGAATGTATGGAGGCCATGTCTCTTCTTCACCACACCACTGACCGCGACTTCGTCTTCCAAAAGATGAGAGAAAGATTCCACTATTGTCAGAAGATGCTCCATGATCCACAGCAATCAGTAGACATACTTCAAATGTTTCCTCGTTTCTTGGACACCAAGGGATTGGTAGGTAACAAATTTTAAATGAATCTGAAAAACATTTGTGAAAAATACTCAGTTTATATTAAGTGATTCTAATAGTAGTCCTTCCCTTTATTAGATTTTGCAAGATTTCACGATGATGTTTGGAGCAGAGACTACTTCCCGGTTCCTGGAGAAATGCAACACCTGTTTTAAAGACAAGATCATCCAAAAGGCTAGGGCCCTCAGAGAGACGCCTCTCTTGAAAAAACAGCTGAAATCCGCCCTGAATGAAGAATCTGATACTGCTGATGAGCCAGGTAGTACTACAACAGTCATAATTCATTAGGGTAGTAATGTGTTGTCAAAAAATCCTAACAGCTTGCAGAAGAAAGGAGAATTTGATATTTCCTAAAAAAACAATACATTTAAACAACACTTTGACATTATTTTTGACTACAAAAAGGGATGATGAAAGTGATTTCAGCTGGACTTTAGCATATAGTTTGACAGTCTTGTTTGACAGTGTCATCTACATCATGTATGCTGTTTATCATGTTGTTGCTGCTCTTGAAGTTCTATGATGTTTCTTCTCTGAAATATTCATGTTTTTATGGCTCCACAATTCCCCATCTTGTTTGTGGAATTGACCAATGCACAGCACAAGTTTGTAATGACTTGCCCATTCAGAGTACTGAGGTTAAAAATGTTAGATGAATAACAGAAGACAGAGGCAACCTTGTCCTCCTCAAGGTAGAAATGTGAAGACAGACATTCTTAAGTAAATGGTTTTATTTACACTGTGTGCAGAGTGGGACAGCAACATGGCGTCTGTTCTTATTTTGCTGCATCTTGTCACTTCACTGCCAGCAGGAAGGAAGCAGCCCAAGAAGATCAGTGTCAGAGACGCAGTTGGTGAAATTTCACAAGGTTTGTCAAGACAATACAATTGAACTCTAAATATTGTGCTTCATGCATCATTTTTAAACTAATGGCTTATATGTAAATGCTTTTCTCCGTGTTTCCTACATGCCAGAGCCTGGAGGATCACCTTATTACAATTTAAGGAAACCACTAGCCCTATCTGCTGGCCACGGGGACTTCAAAAGCAGAGGTTTTCAGTTTCTACATAGTCTTTAATAGTAAGCTTCTCTCATGTCAGTCACATACATCCTTGGGTGCATTTGATGAGTTGTTCAAGTCACACTTTGTTTTCAGTGTGAAATATGAGGATGCTCTGTCCAGTCTGTACACATTTTTGCAGACTACTCTGTACAACATTGATATGGACACAACAGAAGAAACTCCAAAGTAAAAGAGTTGAGAGCAACGCTGTTGAACAAGCAGTAACAAGCAGCAAAAATGTTGAAATATTTCCCTTGTGCTTCATCTTTGGTACAGTTTTACTGTTGTTCAGGCACCTCAGACTAATTCATGGTTTGTATCCTAGAAAAAATTCAGACTAAAATGTGGTCAAAAAGGATGTTGCTTGCAATTCTCAAGTTATACAGGATTTAGGAGACATGTGAATCAGATACATGCTCGTACTGACAACACAGGTGCCTCATTAGACCCCTTCTGAAAGCACAATAATTCTCAGTGCTTCATCTTACTGCCAAAATATTAAAGTGGGCCCTTCAGTGTCAACTCACATCAAAGATATGTGTGCTTCCATTATAGCCAAACTATACTGTAGTTCTTTCCACAATTAAGAATTTAGAGGAATTTATGGGAGATGTGCAGTCTAATATTAAGGACCAAGTATTAAACTTAATGCCAGCTGATAGTGCCTCCAGAGCTCCTATAGAATAGTTATTTAGAAGTATGGACAACCCTAGGAAGAAACTGGATCTTGAAAGGGAGAGACTAAGGCATTTCAAATGGTGTGATGTCTAAATGTCCTATGGGTGTGATTCATATTTTTATGTTGTCAGAGTTGTATTATTGAATATGTCAATGTGTTTTGTTTGGAATTGGACTCTCATGTGCATGTTAATTAGATGTTTAAAGTCAACAGTCTACCTCATGTTAACACAATCCAGTATACAGAGATTTTTTAATCTTATAAGACTTATGTACATTGAACAAGGTTGTTTATGTTTGCACTTTCCTAAGATTTTGTAATACATAGGGATACACTATTGTTGAAATGTACAAATTTATTTTGTCATTTGTATTTTAAGACTTCCCAATCGTTAAACTGTCGTAGCAGTTTGTTTTAAATGTGATTTTATGTATGCTTTAATGTGTTAGCACTGTTAAGAAAATAACTTGTAAACTCCAAAATGTAACCTGTTACACATTTAGGCAGGTAGTAATCAATATGGTGTTTCTTTGTAGTCATTTTCATCTAAAGTATTTTGAATTAATAACTCAATTAAGTGTTAAATTAAATGTATTTTGAAGTGTTGACTTTAACACTATGAAGGAGTTCACATTTAAATTAACTCAAGGTAAGAGTTACATTTTACTCTAAAGGGTTAAAAAATAACTCAAAGAAAAGTGTTACTTTAACTTTGCCCTAGAGTGTTTTTGATGGTCTCACATGTACTCTCAAACTGAGTTGATTATAACTCTGAGAGTTTATTCCAAAGGCCAGAATTTGCTGTGTAGGACATTTCAATTGTTGATACAAAGTTTTCACCAAAACCAAAAGTTTGAACTGCTTTAAATAAGAAACAATGTTCACCAGTATCAAATACCTTATAGAAGTCGAGAAATAATATAAGAGCATTAGTATCAATTTTATCAGAGTGATCTAGTAAATCAAGAAAAAGTCTTACATTAGAATTTATATGATGGTTGGTCATAAGGCCTGTTTGTGTTTCACCTTTTTTAAGACGCTTAGCAAAAACTACAGAAATAATCTTATAATCTATGTTCAGGAGTGTAATAGGTCTCCAATTTTCTATCAGAGAGTGATCTTTATCAGGTTTAGGGATTAGGATTATTATACCCTGTTTCATTGTTGTGGACATTTCTCATTATACATTCTTTAAATAATTAAAATAAGGGGCTTTAAAAAATATCCCAAAAATGTAAATAGAATTCAACAGGGAGACCATCAATGCCTGGTGATTTCCCCTTTTTCATACAGTGAGCTGCCTCAGAGATTTCTTGTTCTGTAAAAGATTTTTCAAATTGCATCTTAAAGTGTCCTGAAACAGTGGGTGTAAATTTTCTAACTGACTCAATAAGTTTATCACAAGCACTGATTTGAAAATTGGATTTATATATTTTACTACAAAAAGACCCAACAAATTTTGAGATGTTCAAAGGGTTGGAGATAATATCATCATTAACTTTAAGGGCTGTAATATTATTTCTTTTGTAGTTTCGTTTCCCTAAGGCTAAGAAGTAGCTCAAGTTCCCTTCCCCTTGCTCCAACCATTTTGCTCTTGTACAAAGGCTCCTTTGGTCATTTCAATATACATATTATCTATGTCTTCCTTCAGTTTTTTCAATCTTATTACTTCTTCCTCTAAAACCATTAAAGTTTTTAGTTCATTCATACTATTAATTTCTTTGGCTATATTATTCTTTCTGATTTCTTTACTTCAAAGGTGGAGTTATCCATCTACCCTCATTTAAAGTGATTGATTCAATAATGTCTCATTATTGAATCAATCAATAATTGATTGATTCAATAATGAATCAATCAATTATTTGATTGATTCATTGTCGGGCATCATCCAGTTCCTTATTCTTCAACAGTGTTCCAGATGACAACTCAGGAATTTGTGAGTAATAACCAACAGGCACAATTCCATATCATAAGTTGCAAGGCCTCTGTGCAATTTTACATAAGTCAAATAATTATTGAAACACATCAGAGTAAGTCAGACACCAAACGAAATCATCACTGTGCGCCATTCACAGCTCTGCTTTTCATATCAGTGTCAACATCCTGCAAAAATCCTTTCTGTATATGCCCTCAGCAAAAAAATTATTTTGCGTCCTTATAATGTGGCACTGAGGGGCAAGGAAGGGCTGAGTGAATCAATGCGCTGCACACAGCTCCACAATGAAGTAATGGCACAATTCACAGCGTTAGACTTCTCTTACATTATACAATAAGAAGTGTGAATAAATCTTCAGTTTGTTATAAGACTTTAGACAAATTTTGGTGATGAATGGCAAACACTCTGGGGGATGGTAAGAAAGAACGCTTGCAGAGTATCATGGGTCATGGATCTCTCTTAACATTATGCAACACACAATATACCACAAAGAATGCACCAACCTCCTGTGGGCTGTATTCTAATGTTCATCTGGATTTATCCAAACATCTGAAGCACATTTTCAGCATATTCTGTATGTGTGTTGTGATATCATAGGTGTATATTACTCTCCTGACAATGTGTCTTTAAATAACAGTGAAATATTGGGCTATTGACTTAAGACCAGATTTTTGTTGCTCAATCACTTTCTGCTGCCTTAAGATAGCAATACGCTAACAATACACCTCACCTCATGTTAAGACTAACACGCCCAATGGCGCTTAGATGGGCGCAAGTGTATTTGATATTTAAGCAGCAAGCTTGATAGATGGGGAAGTAACCATTGTGTTGTTCTGAAACTAGCAAAAACACTTGGGTTGCACTTGATGTAAGACAGAACCCTGCGTTTTTTAATGTGCATAGGTGGTTGGTGCAGGGATGCACTGCAAGAAACTATCATGGATCGTGCTTCCTTTGTTTTCTGCTGCCCCAGACTCTGCTTCCTCTCTCACTGTGGTTCCTAAAATTTAAGATTAAAATTTGTATTCTGAGTCATATTCTGGTTAAGTGAAGGCACTGTCAAATATTACAAATTTAAAGCTAGTAATTCAATTTCTATTTGGTTATTATGGTAATCAAGGTGAAAGTACCCAGGGCCCCTTCTACACTTAGACTATGGTGTTGTGTGACAGTTAGGCTTGGCTAATTAACCGCTTAGATATAATGTAATGTTGTTATGATGTGATTGTAGCATTCAGCACTGGTGGGGGCAAACACATTTGAGAAGTAAAGTAATGTAAATGTTTATTACTTTTGTTTTAGGGTCAGCAGTTTTGGTGAGTGGTAACACTGCTTGCCAGTAATTAACAAAATGAAAAATGTTCATTGAAAAGTTATAATGTAGCCTAATTTAGATCTATAATCACTTTCTGTGTATGTAAAGTCCCATGTGCTTATATACAGTACAGAATATAAATCATACTATTTTCCATGTTTTTTTGTTTTTTTATCCTGATTAATCCAACAGATTGAATGATAATGCTCTGACCATAGCTACTATCATCATCCTTTATCTTGTGTTCCTTAAAGCAGTAGTCGGCAGGCTTGCAAAAAGGGACGTGGGCAGAAAATTTTACAAGTTTCAGCCCCCCCCCCACAAACACTTTCTGCTGAGCTCCAAACCTGTCTCCCGACTACAGAGGAGGTTGTGCACGCCAGAGAGCGTGCATTCATCTTAGCTCAGGTGCACAAGCACAGTATCCACAGCAACTGGAGACGCCAGAAAGAATGGAACACACAGAAGTAAGTCTGCAGTGCATGCACAAGATGTGATTGACAGTCAGCCAACACTCCCCCTGGGTCTGATTGGTGGTATTGAACCGGGAGTGGTTGATTTTTGCAAATCACATTACAAGCTGTAGGTGGAGCCAGAGGAGCTGGATTTTTTCAAAATGACCTGCTTCATGTATGACTGTCAGAATATAGTGACAGATTCAACAAATAAGACAAAAAAATGATTGCCCATGTGAAATTCTTCGATCAGTGATTGTATGTTTTTATGCCTCTGCGTCAGCAACAGCCAGAGCTGATATTGTATTTGGGTTGACTGTCTCGTGGACACAATATCTCAATAACGCCTTGACAGAGCGTTTTCAAATTTGGCACATACGTTCATCTGGACTCAAGGATGAACTGATTGATGAGGACGAACTATTTTGGTGGTCAAAGGTAAATTAAAATAAGATCTGTTTAAACATTTTCTAAATTAATGGTTAAAGAATTAAATCACACTTTTTAAAGACTTTTCAGTAAATCTTGTTTTTTTTTCTCCCTGAGGCACCAAGGATCCAGTTGATTACTTGATTTGAAGGAGGATTGTTCTTCATCTGCAACATCCCACTGTCCCTTCTGGTATAGATTCATTGACCTTTGTGGTATGTTTTGATTTTACTCATTAATACAATGTATAGTTAGGATTCTGACATAAAATTTAGTATAATGTTTATCCACATATATTGTCACAACAATGCAGAGAATATTAGTAAAACTGAACTGGAAAATATAAGCTACAAAATAACACACCACAACACCCTGAGCCCCACAGCCCACCTGTTTATGAGGTGAAATCATGACCTTCAATGATAGTTACTCTAACATGTGAGATGAATGAAATGGAGAAATGTTTTAGTTTTTCAAATCATTGGGGGCTCTGAAAAATAATTGGTTGATATTATAAAATTACATCTGAATACATTAAATAAAAGTGTTATAGAGTCAATAGTGGTGTATACTTTATTTGTAATTAGGTTTCCAACTGCACTTTAGTTGAACCAGTGGAAAACTTAATTGTAATTGAATTTCTTCAGCTTGCTTTTATGTTTTCAGTTGAGGGTATTTCACAGTTATCTTTAAGCTTCTATTTTATGAGAATTTGAAGAAATCATTCTACTGTTAATCAGTACAGTAGTAAATATTAAATGTTGTGTTTCATTTAAGGTTTGTACTGTCATTCTACAAAATTCTGAATCATTAACTATTATATTTAGATTGTGCTTCTACAGGTTTTCAACATTACATACTTATGAACAATATTAATATGTAAACTCAAATAGTGCAAGTTGAAGTTTGAGATGATTTTAATCTGTTTTTTATTTCGTCTCTCAAAAGTAAAACGTTTACAATCTTTAGCAAGTATTAATACTTTATTGATTAACACTTTTGACACTTTTTTATTATTAGGAAAAATCTGTAGAATAACAGTTTTTCTCGGCAGAAACCTTAGTGGGGCCACTTTATTGAAGGAGTTTGGCCGTAATAATTTAGGAAAAATCTGTAAAGTAATAGTTTTACGCTGTAGAATCCTTTATGAATTTTATTATAATATTATTTTATTTTTACAGTGTTCATCTTTGTGGATGAAGCTGGATTCAATCTGATAAAAACACGTCACGGGGGAAGAAATGTGATTGGACAGAGAGCAACCGTGGCTGTCCTAGCCAGAGAGGAGCTAACATCACAATGTGTGCAGCATAGGGCTGGGTATCGTTCAAAATTTTTTGATACCAGCATCAGTACTAATACCTTGGCTTCATTACTGACCAATACTTTTTTTTGATACCAATGTTTTAAAATCATTTTCAACAACAACAAAAACACAATACAGAGGCAGAGGCTAATTGTGAAGAGAAAAAAAAGGATAACTGCTGTTTAGCCAGGACAAGTCAATGGGCAAGCACAAGCTAACCAACTGTATAAATGGAGCCACACTATTGATTTCCTAGGCATTTTTTTACATGGTGGGGAAAAAAAACACAAACACACACGTGAGCCAGTTCACTAGTTTGTTTCTTGGTAGAATCGAAGCATTTCGGTTGGTGCCACAAATATATCGAAGCTTTGTACCCAGCCCTAGTACAGCACTGTCTAGTGATGGTTACACAAACCACTCATTGGCCCCAACAATGCAGAGAGGCTCATTCCTTTTCTGGATGACCTGGTTATTGACTTGTGCCAGCGGAAGAGAGAAACTCCCCTACCTTTGTTGTTTGGGATGATGTGGCCAGTCCACACAAAGTTTCTCTGCATAGAGGTGGAAGGTTTATGACCAGATGTCCTTACTGGATGCCATGAATGTGGAGACTCTTCTCCCGAAGAGTGCCATGGTGTGATTAGACATTCAGAAGATGCATCACCAGAGAAGACGTAAAACATAAGATGTGATGTTGATGAGAACTTGTGTGCAAATCCATATTGTACAGGTATACAGTATGTTGTTGAAGGTTTTTGTAATTATTATTGTAGGAATTTCAGAAATTTTGCTCAAATAAATGACTATATGCAATGACAGAAAAAATAAAGGATATTGAAGCAAATTGCTGCATTTCTGATTCATTCTTGTTACTTGAAGAGTAAGTAACGTGAAAGGTGTTATTCTATAATGAAATACTGATTGATGTGAAAAATTATCAAAACTTCAAACTGTTTTTAAAGTCAGTGCGTTATTGTGGCAGTGTGTTACAGTGACAGTATATGCTTTCTGACTGAGAATTGTTGCCAGTGTTAAAGCTGGACGAGCTCATTTTGAGATGTTTTAGAGTGTTTTGGTGTTTGAGTGAGTTTTGGAGGTTAGGCTGGCCAAGATGCATTTTGGTAATCAGATATGGAACGCGGATTGGTCCAAAACATTTAATGTGACATCTGCATTAATACGTATGCATCAGAAAAGATCTTAAACAGTTTACATGGAACCCAAATTATTTTTTCTTCCAGTCTATTCGAAATTCAACAGGTTACTGTATGTGCTCTAATACTTCCATTTGGTGGGCTTTTAGACAAACACCACATTAAATAAACATGTAAATTATGATACTGAAGTTACATTTTTCTCATGAAGTAGTAGCCTATAAAAATGCTGATATTTCTAATGTCAATATAACCTCCTAAAACTCAATTCATAGGTAGGTTGAAGTGATTAAGAACTATGTAGGGTTTCCCCTCAGAAATTTACACCTTTAGACATTCGAAACAGCATTGTTGGTCATTTTAAGACTTAATTGAATCTTAAGACGGTATTTTCTGTTGTCTTTAGACGGGCAAATTTGTATGTATTAAAGCAGATGTCAAATTAGGCGTTTTGGACTAATGAGCATTCCATAATCAGACAGTATAAAGAGTTTTGACAAGTCAGATATTGTATACTTAAGTATTGACAAATGCTTGTTAGCAACTGAAAAAATGTAAAATCTACATGTTACATTTCAGTCATTATAAAGGATAGAAATCTGCAGATTGAACTAAATTATATTATCAACATTACACAGGCTGCTGAAATGTACCGTTCTTTTGATGTTACTTTTCCTGTCTAAGTAACAATCAAATACTGATGTAGAGACAGAATCCTACTATTACAAAATGGAGAGTTTGGTTGTTTTCTCTTTTTCACCTTTGCCATGTGTCCATTAGTTGATCCTCTGGAGCTGACCCTTTGACCCATGGTCTGGTACATACAGCTCTCTGATGTGCTAAAAGCTGGTCTGCTTGTGAGTGACGGATCCTTTGTCTCTATTTTTGCTCAATTTGGTAGTTTGATGGTGGGAAGAGTAAGACGGTGAAATTCTTGGATGCATAACTCTACATGTCCTTAATAGAAACGTCTTTAATGGCTTGTGACTAATGCCAGACCAGCTTTGTCCACTACAGCAGTAAATACACTAAGAGCAACGTCAACTATGAGCCTCCTGCCAACAGCAGCTACAACCTCACCAGGTGGAGGCTGAGGAATTGTTTTGTTTTATTCTGCTTGATTTTGGTTACAGCTCTTTTTAATCTTCATTTTTCAGAATTAAACTTCTAAGTTGAATCAGGAGAAATCTTTCCGCTTCCATTCACAATTCTCTCATTTTCTCCCTCTCTCACCTTGTGTAATAAGCTGACTTCAGGTGTTTGGCAACCAATCAGATCTCACCACAATCTCAACCAGCCAATCACATTGTCCCTGTCATACTTCCAAATCTTGTCTTTTCTCCCCTGCTGTCAGCTATCATTTCAGTGCGGTTTGCTGCGACGGCATACTTTATACTCACCGGCCCAGCTTCCCCTTTTAAGGGCAGGGGCTTGTGGGTTACCTGTTCGTGTGTGTGATGTAATCATCAAGGTGTTATGGGAAGAAGAGACCTCCTTGTGTGTGTGAGTGAGAGGGTACTGCATGGTACAAGTAGTCAGCAAAATCTGTCTAGATAAGCTCAGTATAATGGCATAAAGTGTTACAAGACTGGGCATTGTGTTCGCTGCCTGTGAGGGAATAAAGTATTCTGAACGCAACTGCAACGTCTCATTGTTCTTGAGCAGAGTGATCCGGACTGAAGCTAGTTTCAAGCTAAGTAATGAGCCAAGATACAGTGGTATGAAAAGGTTTAGGCACCCCTTTGAGGCTGCATAATAATTTACAATGTCTTCACAGAAAATGATCATATTGGCATGCCATTAATTTTCTAATAAAAGCTGAGTACTGGGGTATTTTCCAGACAAAGATTTTTAGTGTAGCAATATTCAGTTGTATGAAATTAAATCAGATGTTTTTCACACATAGGCTGTGCAAAAATTTGGGCACCCTTGTCATTGTGTTGATTTGAACACCTGTAACTACTTAGAACTGATTGGTTTGGTGAGATCATTAAGCCTTGAACTTCATAGCCAGCTGCATCAAATCATGAGAAAAGGTATTTAAGGTGGCCAATTGCAAGTTGTTCTTCTCTTTGACTCTCCTCTGAAGAGTGGCAACATGGGGGCCTCAAAACAACTCTCAAATGACCTGAAAACAAAGATTGTTCAACATTATGGTTTAGGGGAAGGCTTCAAAAAGCTATCTCAGAGATTTCAGCTGTCAGTTTCCACTGTGAGGAACATAGTGAGGAAATGGAAGACCACAGGCACGGTTCTTGTTAAGGCCAGAAGTGGTAGGCCACCTCCAACCACACCCAAAGACCACCTCCAAAGACCTACAACATCATCTTGCTGCAGATGGTGTCACTGTGCATCGTTCAACAATTCAGCGCACTTTGCACAGGGAGAAGCTGTATGGGAGAGTGATGCGGAAGAAGCCTTTTCTGCACACACGCCACATACAGAGTCGCTTGAGGTATGCAAAGGCACATTTGGACAAGCCAGCTTCATTTTGGAATAAGGTCCTGTGGACTGATGAAACAAAGATTGAGTTATTTGGTCATAACAAGGGGCGTTATGCATGGCAGCGAAAGAACACAGCATTCCAAGAAAAACACTTGCTACCCACAGTAAAATTTGGTGGAGATTGCATCATGCTGTGAGGCTGTGTGGCCAGTGCTGGTACTGGGAATCTTGTTAAAGTTGAGGGTCGCATGGATTACACTCAATATCAGCAGATTCTTGAGAATAATGTTCAAGAGTCAGTCACAAAGTTGAAGTTACGCCGGGGCTGGATATTTCAACAAGACAATGACCCAAAACACTGCTCAAAATCTACTCAGGCATTCATGCAGAGGAACAAGTACAATGTTCTGGAATGGCCATCCCAGTCCCCAGACCTGAATATCATTGAAAATCTGTGGGATGATTTGAAGTGCGCTGTCCATGCTCGGCAACCATCAAACCTAAGTGAACTGGAGATGTTTTGTAAGGAGGAATGGTCCAAAATACCTTCATCCAGAATCCAGACACTCATTAGAGACTATAGGAAGCATCTAGAGGCTGTTATTTTTGCAAAGGGAGGCTTGACTAAATATTGATGTGATTTTTTTTTTCTGTTGGAGTGCCCAAATTTATACACCTGTCTTATTTTGTTTTGATGCATATTGAACATTTTCTGTTAATCCAATAAACCTCATTACACTACTGAAATAATGCTGTGTCCATCAGTTATTTGACTGATCAAAATGAAATTGCTGATCCAAGCACCCAATGATTTATAAATGAAAATAATGGAAATTGCCAGGGGTGCCCTAAACTTTTTCATACCACTGTAAATAACCCAAGCGCTCTCCTCTACAGCTTGGAGCCTGACGACAGGTGGAGGTAGAGAACACTGGCAACTTGTGCGGGGTCCACTCTGAAAAGAAAGGAAGAAAATTGCAGTGGACAGGTGAGGAAAATGATGGCGCTTGGAGGTAATGCTAATGCTGGAATTAAGTGACATGTTGACCTAAGGAGCCATAATGTCAGGAAAAACCCATTTTGGGCGGATATCAGAGAGACTGTTCAAGCTGACAGTTAATCAAAGGGATGGCAGGTATGCAGATAATGGACGCAGCACAAACCCTTTCCTGTCTAGCATGAAGCTAACATAGACTGCAGGTGGAGCAGCCTGCACACAGACATCGCTGCCTGATGCAGCATGGTCAATCACACCACCACCGTCAGCACATACTAACCCCTTCATAACACAGACAAAAGAGGAGAAGGCAACAAGTGGTGAGTTTAAAGCTTTTTGTGAACAAGACAGCAAAATGCAGCTTTATCCTATGGAATGGAAAATAACCTAACTCAAGCTTCAACTCTCAATGCTGGTGGCCAGTTAATGAACCCTTTTCCCCCAATGAACTGTCAATGTTGTACTACTGACACCCTCTCTGCCATGACCCATACATCATCCCCTCAGCAGGCCATGTCACCCATCACCCCATGCATGCCCCAGTCTGTGCAACATGGATATAAAGTGCAAGCTCAGGACTGTAGCTCTGCCTTACATCATGATGCTTCAGTGCCAAGGGTCAGCTCAGCCAGGTTTTTGCCAGCCTATGCAAAACCTGAAGTTGAAACCTTCCAAATGCTGTTTGTTCTCAGTGGAGGTGGGGCATCTACCTGGGGCATCATTGTCTCAAAGGTGTCAGACCCTCAGAAGGTTCAGAAAGTGATGGAGTGGCCTACACCCCCAAACATCTAAGACGTTCAGCAGTTCTGGCTTCATACTACCAACGCTTGATGCCAAACTTTGCCGTGGTGGCCAAGCCACTCCATGAACTCACCAAGAAGTATGTACGTTTTAACTGAACATGTGAATGCCAGGCGGGATTCAAAGAACTAAAAAATCGTGCACCTGTTCTTGACTATCACCTCGACAGTGGTGAGTTCTTCTTGGACACTGATGCCAGTGACTGGGGAATCAGTAAAGTTCTGTCCCAAGTGCAAGGGGATGAGAAAAGGGTCCTAGCCTACAGGAGCAGATTATTGTCAGCTACAGAGTAAAACTACTGCACCACCAGATGAGAGGTCCTAGCAGCAGTTGAGTTCACCTCTCATTTCAGACTGTGACTATACTGTCCCATCCAAACATCCATGGATTGAGTGAGCCATCCCACACCTACCTGTTCTGTGGCTGGACGACTGAGCAGCTGAATTGTGCTCGATTAACTGACCCCAACATAGTGCCAGTGAATAAGTGGATGGATGAAGGGAGGGGACGCCCGACACAGGGATCCTGCTGCCCCCCACATACCGCACCTCTGTGATGGAACAGATGCACAATGGTCCTGTGGGTGGCCACATTGAGGTGGAGAGGACCCTCGCACACCTTAAAGTAGAGATGGGCCCGATCCAATCCTATATCAGTATCGGGTCCAATATTGAGGTCATTCACTATTCCATAACCATAGACTGTATATAAAAAGGCCATCACATAACATGAGACACATCACTGATTCAGATTCCATTCCACATCTTACCATGAACCTGCAGCAACTACAGTGTGTAAAATTAGCTGTTGGCTCAACTAAAATGCTGTTTGTTGGGAGATATTTTCGCCTGGAAACATCAAAGAGCAAGACAGCTACTTGTAATGTGTGTAAAGCCAGCATGCCAAGAGGTGGAAGTACGGTTGCATCATAGAATACAACTAATTTAATCAAGCAACTGAGGTTTTACGTGAAAGAGCACCAGAAGTTAATGCTAGCCAAGGGACAAGGCAACACCACCATGGAAGCAGACTCTTGCTGATGCTTTCAGCAGACAAGCCAAAGGCTAAAGGGATTACAGACTGTACAAGTAGTAGAACCCCACTGGACAATGGCTAGGTCTTCTAGGACATTGACAACTGGGCACCAGTGGAGGTGCTACACCCTATATGAGATCTCAGCTCTTCTGCTCCAGATGTCGGTCGCCTCAACCTGTGGGATACTGCCTCAGACACAGAGGATTCTGCTGTGGGGGCTCTCCAGAGTCTCTGCCCTTCACTTCTCACACATCTCCATTTCTTCTGATTCCTCTGTCAGTCACTGCTGGATCAAGCTCTCCTCCACTCTCAGCTTTAGAAAGGCCTCCATCTATGTAAAGAAGAAGAAAACAGAGGAGATTAATCAGTGTTTACAGAGACTCACTTCATCAGTCAGTGATGCAGCAGGAACTTCAGTCCTGTTCAGCAGTTGTGTAGCGTAGCTGCTTCCTCTCAGATCTCATGTTAATGTGTTGGAGTGAACACACTGAGCTGGAAGCTCAGACTTTTAGCATCAAGTCTGTTCACTCTGCACATTTCACTCAGAGCACAGTGGAAACAAAGTGCTGAATCAGCAACAGGTCAGTGATGGATTCACTCCTGTTACCTGTCAGCTGATGTCACTTTAAACACAGAGTCTCTGTGTGTTGATCAACATCTGACCTGCTTCTGAAATATCACCTGACTGAACATGGAGGCTGTCACTGAAGATATCTGACAGATGGACAGATATACAGATGTGATACTGAACTTCAGCAGAGGTTCTGGTCTGTAGAAAGACCACATGGTAACAAAACTTCATGATGCTTCTCTGAAATAAGAGACAGCGACTGTCAGGCTCCTTCAGACTGAACTCAGAGCTGTGACAGAGATGAAACTGATCAGTTGTTTAGTATTGAAATGAAAGAACAAACAGTCTCAGAATGAATGAGGACACTGTCTCTGTCCATCTGAGAGGCTTTTAAACTGTAATCAACCTAATTTACTGTACACATGATCACAACAACAACGGCTGACTTCACATCAGTACAGAGACATGATCACAACAAGCTTCAGGCTGACTGTTCTCTCTCTGTCTGTCTGTCCAATCCTGAGGCCTGTCACCGTTCTCCAATCACAGCTTCACTGAGGAGGTTGGAGGTTCACAGGAAACACTGGATCTTTGCTCTGATACTAACTGTGTTTAGTACAATACTGCTGAGAGCAGCATGGACTGACTCCACCCCTCTACTGACCTCAGGGTCTCCAGTCTACAGTCTGGACTCTCCATGAGACCACGGAGATCCTTCAGGTGTGAATCCTGCAGGTTACAGTTGTAGCTCAGGTCCAGGTGTCTCAGATGAGAGGGGTTGGACTTCAGAGCTGAGGCCAGAGAAGAACAGCTGATCTCTGACAACCTGCAGTTTATCAACCTGAATAAAGAATAAAAGATGTGAGTTTAGGAGACAAAGTTTCTGATTGAACCTGTTCAGTGTTTCATTGTCTGTTCAGTGTTTCATCATCTGTTCAGAGCTGAAGAAGGTTTAGAAAGTAGAAGTTTAGAAAATGAAACTCAAACACCTGAACCAACAGGAAGCAGCTGTCAAATACAAACAGTGACAGCTCTCATTAATAATAATGACAACATGCTGCTGCTTCAGTAAAGATGTAGTGACTCCACCTCTGCCAGCTCCATCCTGTGGCTCCATCTATACAAACTCATGTTTATTAGAGATTCTACTAAAGATCCTCAAGTTCTCAAAGACAACAAATGTGAGGCTGAACTCTGGAGACATGAGAACAAATCTATAGAAACACATGTTAGATGAAGCAGTTTATGAACCACAGAGACATAAAAACCTGGAGACTGACTTCAAATATTTAACACAGTCAAACTGATTCAAAGAGCTGAAACCAACAGAGACGCAACGTGTTATCATGACATGTTGGCTTTGAATATTTCACTACAAACATCACAGAGCCTTAGAAGAGAGGTGGAACCATCAGCTATTGATTATAGATCGGTTATTGTCTGACAGATTCAATGTGTTTCTGTTGTTCTTTTAAAAAGCCATGAGGTGAAACTGAAGAGAAACAGTCACAGGACTAAAACCAGAGAAGAAAACAGATTTTCACATCACATTCATCTCAGCACCAAAATAAAACATGGAGTCTGACCTCAGAGTCTCCAGTCTACAGTCTGCACTCTGAAGAAAACCACACAGACCCTCCACTCCTAGATCCTTCAGTTTGTTGTTGCTCAGGTCCAGGTGTCTCAGATGAGAGGGGTTGGATTTCAGAGCTGAGGCCAGAGTAGAACAGCTGATCTCTGACAACCTGCAGTCACTCAACCTGAATAAGAATAAAAGATGTAGATAAATGATTGATAATCAGATATGTCCATGGGCATTGGACCCTTTTTTGGTTTGAATCCTATCTTACTGGGTGCTCCTTCACTGTGTCATGGCAAGGGAAAATGTCCTTAGTCCACCCCCTCCCAACTTGAGTCCCCCAAGGATCGGTTCTGGGACCCCCTCCTCTTTGCTATATACACCACCTCCTTGGGTCCAATTATTCGTTCACATGGCATCTCATATCACTGCTATGCTGATGACACCCAGCTATACCTGTTCCCACCAGAAAAACCCACGGTCTCTGTGCGGCTCTCAGCTTGTCTCTCTGACATATCTGCATGGATAAAGGAACGCCACCTTCAACTAAATCTCTCAAAGACTAAACTCCTAGTCATCCTGGCCAATCAGTCTCTTCATCATGATATTGATATCAAAATCGCCTCTTCGTCCCTTAACCCGTCTACGGTTGCAAGAAACCTGGTCATCATGTTTGACGACCAATTATCCTTCTCAAACCATATTGCATCTGTTTCTCAGTCGTGCAGCTTTGCTCTTAACAACGTCAAGAAAATCTGTTTACCAAACAGTATGACACATGAAGAGCAGGTCACTGGTTCAACTCCTGGCCATCTGGACCATTTACTGTAAGTCTCTCTGCCACTCTCTGTCCCATATTTCCTGTCTCTCTCCACTTTCCCAAATAATGGCCCATAACTCAGCGACACTGCTGTTACCAACAAACACTGAGTTAAATAATCCTAAGTCAATGAAACAATTGTAAACTGTTGTTGTTACAGGAGGAACCACAAGTTTCTGATTCTTTATCATGTTAAAGAAGAACTTGTTGTGTTGACTAGAGGAGGACAAGTTCTTGGCCTCAGTGCACCACCGGTGTTACAGCAGATTCTGTGACCTGCAGCAACAACCACTTCACCTCCAGCTAATGTTCAGAGCCTCCTGCAGAAACATCAGACATTCATTTAACTGATTTTCACTGGATGATGAGGAAGAGTTCATTTTATTTTCACTCTGTTGGTTTTATTTGTGCAGCTGCAGCACAAAGTCAGATGTAGATTAAAAAGAGAGTAAAAGAGTTGCTCCGATCTTTTGTATGTTGTTGTGATTTAAAATGTCATTAGTTCATTAATTCACAGCCGATGGATTCAACTTCTGAGTGAAGATTAATTAGGTTCAGTTGTGGATTAAAGATATAAGATCTACAACAGTAACAGTCAGTGAACTGACCCCAGAGTCTCCAGTCTACAGTTTGGACTCTCCAGTCCAGCACACAGCTGCTTCACTCCTGAATCCTGTAGGTCCTTGTTTCCACTCAGGTCCAGGTGTCTCAGATGGGAGGGGTTGGACTTCAGAGCTGAGGCCACAACTTCATAATGAGTCTCTGAGAGTCGACAACCAATAAGTCTGTTATTGGAGAAAATATAAAATCTGTTAGAATAAAATCAACATTTCTTCAGAGCTCAGCTTGGTGAACAGTTCAATCTCTGTTCGCTGCATTGTTTGCTGCATCAAGAACATGACGTTGACTTCTGGTGTGTACAAGAAGACCGAATCCTCCATTCTGCTCTGATAGATTCAGACCTGTGTTCTTGGCTGAGGCTGAACATTTCCTGATACAACTCTCCTCTACAGCAGTAAGAGAGAATACACCTGTGACTTATTTAACACAATATATGGAAAGACTTTAAAGCTCCACTAAGCTGACACTAAAAAAACAGAGGTTCACTCTTCAGAGTGAAAGGTTCAATAATCAATCAATCACACTCTTGATCAGTTCAATAACTCAGTTTTAAATCTACACTCTCGGTCTGATATGACCAGTAGTTTGTGTTAATGTCTGTGAACTTTAAATAGATAATGTTGGTAAATGACACGACTGAGTCACTTCACTAACGTGATGACTTTTTAACATGATGATTGATTGATTCATTGATAATGAACCATTATCCCATCAGTGTTTGTTGTTACCACAGAGCTGCTGTTCTGATAAACTCACACACACACTTCACTGGAGAGAATCAAACAGTGCAAAGTAGCAGCTTTAATTTGAGCCCACTGTTTTTGTCCCCTGTGATTTAAAGAGGGGGAGACGTCCCCTAACATCCTTCATGTTCATCATGACTTCAGTCGTCTCTGGACAACGATTAAGATCTTATACAAACTTTACTAAACACCTGCTAGAACCTGCTCATTAGAGATTCACTGTTCACTATAAAACACTGACGACTGTTGTCATAGAAATCTCATGAGTCCTGAATACAGACCTCCACAGAGTCATCACTGCTCTCCTGTAACACTGTCACTGTGGACAGTTTCAACAAAGCTGAACCAGAGACATCACACATACTTCTTCCTTCTTCTTACATTACCCACAATGCAACTCAACCAGTGACAGTTGGCTGTTAGATTAGTGTGTGCCCTGCATCAGAGATGGGGGGGGGGGTACAGAGGTCTGATAAGTTCACTTCTTTCTAAGTCCCCCCTTTCAGTCTCTGTCTTCAGACTCCGCCCACACTAACTCAGGTGACCTCACCTGAGGACATTTATCAGACTGCACACAGCTCCCTCTGGAGACACTAAATGCTTAATACAACAACACAGAACATCAACAAATAAATGAAGCATCTGACAATTAATGCAAATAAACTTGACTTTTTACTTTTTTTTCAATGTAAAACCAAGAATAATGAAAATAAACTGTGTTTATCTGAATTTGACTAAACCACTGATCAATAATTATGTTGATCATGTTCGGACTCACCGAGCTTTTCTGCAGTTCCTCACAGCTGGGATCAGTCTCTGCCGTCCCTCCTCTGATGTCTTGTAATTGTTCAGGTCCAATTCATCCAGAACCTCCTCTGACATCTGCAGCATGTAGGCCAGAGCTGAGCAGTGGATCTCAGAGAGTCTCTTCTTTGATCTGGTCCCTGAGTTCAGGAACTCTTGGATCTCCTGATGAACTGAGTGGTCATTCATCTCCATCAGACAGTGGAAGATGTTGATGCTTCTGTCAGGAGAGATTTCATCACCGTTCATCTCCTTCAGGTTCTTGATGGCTCTCTGGATGGTTTCTGGACTGTTCTCTGTCTGACCCAGCAGACCTCCTAAGAGTCTCTGGTTGGACTCCAGAGAGAGGCCATGAAGGAAGCGAACAAACAGGTCCAGATGACCATTTTTACTTTTGAGGGACTTCACCATGGCTGCCCTCAGGAAGACATCCAGGGTCAAATCAACATATTCTCCCTGGAAGTTCTCCAGAACCTTTGTGTTCTTGTTGGTGTAACAGTGGAACATGTAGACTGCAGCCAGAAACTCCTGAATGCTCAGATGAACAAAGCAGTAGACTGTTTTCTGGAAGATCACACTCTCTCTTTTGAAGATCTCAGTACAGAGTCCTGAGTACACCGAGGCCTCTGTGACATCCAGACCACACTCATCCAGGTCTTCTTGGTAGAACAAGATGTTTCCTTTCTCCAGATGTTCAAACGCCAGCCTCCCCAGCTTCAGAAGAACTTCCCTGTCAGCCTCCATCAGCTCCTGTGGACTCGTCTCATGTCCCTCATCACACTTGAGCTTCTTCCCCTTTGTCTGAACTAGCAGGAAGTGTGAGTACAGGTCAGTCAGGGTCTGGGGCAGCTCTCCTCTCTGCTCTGTAGTCAACATGTGCTCCAGAACTGTAGCAGTGATCCAGCAGAAGACTGGGACTTGACACATGATGCGGAGGGTCCTGGACTTCTTGATGTGTGAGATGATTCTGCTGGACAGCTCTTCATCACTGAATCTCTTCTTGAAGTACTCCTCCTTCTGGGCGTCAGTGAAGCCTCGTACCTCTGTTACCCTGTCAACACATGTAGGAGGGATCTGATTGGCTGCTGCAGGTGTGGAAGTGATCCAGATGAAAGCGGAGGGAAGCAGGTTCCCCTGGATGAGGTTTGTCAGCAGCAGGTTGACTGATGACATCTGTGTGACATCAGACACAACCTCCCTGTTGTTGAAATCCAGTGAAAGTCTGCTTTCTTCCAGGCCGTCCAAGATGAACAGAACTTTACAGACAGCCAGCTGCTCTGCTGTGACCTTCTGTAATGTTGGATGGAAAACATGGAGCAGCCTGAGAAGACTGTGCTGCTGCTCTCTGATCAGGTTCAGCTCCCTGAACGAAAGCAGAACCAGCAGACTGACATCTTGGTTCTCCAAGCCCTCTGCCCAGTCCAGAGTGAACTTTTGCACTGAGAGGGTTTTTCCAGCACCGGCAACGCCGTTGGTCAGAACCACTCTGATGTGTCTCTGTTGGTCAGGTAATGCTTTAAAGATGTTGTGGCATTTGATTGGAGCATCATAGAGGGTCTTCATCTTGGAAGCTCGCTCCAGCTGCCTCACCTCATGTTGGGTATTAACCTCTTCACTCTGTCCCTCTGTGTTGTAGAGCTCAGTGTAGATCCTGTTGAGGAGGGTTCCACTTCCTGTTCCATCAGTTCCTTCAGTCACACGTTCACATCTGCTTCTCAGACTGATCTTATGTTGATCTAAAACCTCCTGCAGGCCACTATCTGCTGAAAGAGAAGAGACCATGTCAGACTGAAGAAAGAGAATCTGAGAATCTGCTGATTATTTTTCATCAGCTACAGAAAAACTAAAGAGCAACAAAGAAAAGCTTTTTAATGTTGTGGTTTTTAGAATCATCTGAAATGTCAGTGCTGTGTGATAGAACAACTGACACTGGAGAAAACAACAGGTCCTGGTTTCAGAAATGAAGATATCAGCAGAAAAATGTTCATTCTCACTTTGTACAGTGCTGCTCTGACTGGCTGCCTGCAGTCCAGGTCTGGGTCTTTTTCCACACTGGGGACAGGAGGGGTCTCCTGAAGAACCAGACTGGTCCCAGTATGAGGTGATGCACTGTCTGCAGACCCACTGTCCAGAGACTGGATCCTTTAGAACATCCTGACACAGAGCACAGCAGAACAGCTGCTCCTCCACAGAGGCACCACTCCTCTTTCTCTTTCTGTGAAGACATTTTTTTATCACTAACATGTCATAGTCACAGCTCCGAATCTCTGTTCCCATTGACTGCCCATCTCAAGATGGTAACAGGAGCTGGCCTGAGAGAAGACCATAGGGGCAGACACCCAAGGAGGAGAGAGAAAGAAAGTAGTGGAAGATGAGTGGAGAGTGTTGAGCTGAATGAAAACCTGGTCCTAAAGCGGTCTAGTTTCTGTCTCTGTTTAGTTGTGAACCTACATGAACTGAAGCAAACGCTGAGCTCAGGTCTCAACTGGTGACATGTGAAAAACTGCTCCTCCCATGTGACAACGCTGTGGATTTATTTCCTGATTACTCTCAGTGATGGGTTCTTGTTAAGGTCTCCTCCTGAGAACCATTCTCCAAGACTCTCAGACTGTCACTGAGTCATTTAGTTGACTTATTTATTAGATTATAGGATCTTGATTCTGATCTGAGTCCTATCAGCTCTTTGTCATGTTGCTCTTTAACTAATGAACTGATCAAATGACTGATCTTGTTCAGTCTAATAAAGCAGTGTTGGAGCTATAATCCAATGTGAGGAGACTGAACCTGACAACAGAAGCTTTCAGCAGCTCTACCTGAGCTCTGAATAAATGTTGTGTTGACTCTTCTGGTTCACTATGTGTAGAAGATCAGACAGTCAGAGACAACAGTAAATGTTGGGCTCTTCTCTGTTTAAATTCAGCATTGTGCTCTTTCAACTGTCTGGTTCTCATCAACATGTTTGCTGACTTTTCAAAATAACAGTGTGTCTGTATCTGCTTTAATCTTTACTGTGACTTCAGTTTAAAGGCTCAGAGGTGTGAATCATTAAAGTGTCCCCTCCAACATGGAGATACTGTGTTTCTTCTCTGTCCTGCTCATTGACAGCTCTACAGACAGGTGGAGCACACACAGGAGTTGATATGAAATCAGCTGATTGTGGGCGTGTCTGAATCCATCTATTGAAACTGTGGAGGTGGCGATCAGGCTCGTGTTCACAATGACAGGTTGATGAAACAGTAACATGAGAGCGCTCTGCTTCATATATCTGATTAGCTGTGTGTGTGTGTGTGTGTGTGTGTGTGTGTGTGTGTGTGTGTGCACATGTTTCTGTCTGAGTTTTGGTTGTGAACCTACAGAGTTTTATGAATCTGGTCTCTGGTTTCTCTCTTTTCCTTCACATATGTCTAATAACTGAATCATTTTCAACTCAGTTTACAGTAGAAACTCTTACTTTGTGTCTTTGGGTCCAGGTTCAGTACTGAAGTCTGGAGGATCATGTTTGGAACAGTCACTCTTCATAGAGAGACAGCTGGATCCTGCAGACTCTGGTCTTTGTCTGCGGTTCTGACCTCTGCAAACAAAAACATGTTTTTATTCATATCACATTGATCACTGATCATTTCTCTGATGACAGAGGCATTGTGGGAACTCTCAGCTGATGTCACCAACCAGCATCACACTGCAGTGAAGGATGGAAGCAACACACCAGCATCCATAAACAACACTGTTGTGTCAGTCAGTCATTAAATGTGTCTCCAGCTGTTGATGACCTGCCTCACATCAGCTCTAAAGAGGCAGAGTGATAAAAAGGTGAGATGAGAGGATCAGACACTGACACTGCTCAGCATCTGAATCCTCAACTTCAAGCGTTGATTAAACAACCTTTATAGCCCTTATCAGCTTTTGTTTGAGTTTCTCTGCATTTGTGTCCAGAAATCATTCATTTTATAACAGTAAGAACAGACCAGAATGCTGCAACATGAACCCATCAGACATGTTCCTTCTTGCCCTACCTTTTCCCTGGGACTTACTTAAATGTAAAACCAGCTTTCATTGAGCTATTGACTGTTCTTTGGAGGTGTAATCCTGGCTAAGGACTGGCTAAACACACAGCCTTTTTCAGGTGGAAATACCGCTCCAGTTCAGCTCCTGGTCTCATTTTTTTTTTTTTAGCCTTTCACCTTAGCCCCCTGTAAAGCTGAGCCTCCCAGCTACCAGCCTGAGCCCCCTTGGTTGACACTTAGTCCTGGTCCTGGTCAGTGCCTCGTCTTCTGTTCCTGGCCCGGTTGACTGCCCTGCAGCAAGGGTCATAGCCAAATCAGTGGTGTCCACTGACTATCGTCTGGCCTACATCAGCTCAGTAGTAACCAGTGTTCTGTTTTAGCAACCATGGTCAGTGGACAGACCACTGATTTGGCTGCAACCCCCTCTCAAGCCCTGGCTGATGCATCACCTGCTCCCACTTCAAGGGTCCCAGGTAATTTCCCGCCTGTTCCTGAGTCCATTTCTTACTTAACCACCCTGGACTACACGTTGCCTACTCCAGCATTGAGGGTCCCAGCTGATGCCTTACCAGTTCCAGCGTTGGGGTCCCAGTCAACGTTACATTAGTTCTTTGTGCGTTGTTGGCGGGCTGGTGGACACCAGCTCCTCGTCCCAAGTCAGTTGACCGGCTGACTCCAGCTTCTGATCCCCAGCCTGAGGCCTGGCCGATTCCAGCTTATGATCCTCAGTCAGTGGTCCAGCCTACATCAGCTCCTGATTTCTAGTCAGCAATTCAGCTGCCTCCTGCCCCTGATCTCCTGTCACGAGTTGGGCTGCCTTCCTTGTCTGCCTACCAAGGGGTCCTGTCTATGCCGTCACCCTCCTTCACAGCCTCCCAAGAGGATCAGTTCTCACTGTCTGCCTCCTACTCAACCTCTCAAGAGGCCCCATCTTTGTCCAAGTCAACTCCGCCCAAGTTGCCGAGTCATTTACATAATTCATAAGAGTCAGAAATACAATGAATTCAAAGTAATTTTTTCCAAATCATATTGATAAGATAACACAACTTAATTTGTAATTTAGTGCATTTGTTAAAAGTGCAATCTTTTAAATATATTTTTAATTACATAAATATATACTTTTCAAGTGTATTCATTTCAGTTTAATGAGTCAGTTTAACTGATTTAATTTTTTTTTTAATTGTATTTTTAACTATTGTAACTTCTTAAAGGTATACATTTCATCTTTAAATGTGTTTAAAATGTGTATTTTTTTATCAGTGTATTACTGCCTGTATTACATTTAAGTGTATGTTTGGGCTTTTAAAGTATAAGGCCAGAGACACAGTGGATGTGTTGTGTGTGCGGTGGTGGCTGCGGAATGTCTTGGTTTTCATTTTACCGCCAATGTTAACCAATTAGAGCTGAAACACTGAAAACACATCTCTCGTGTCGTGGCTGGGTCGCAGAATCTTAGCCTATATATTTATACTTTATTTATACTGTTTAAACTACACTATTTGTTAATGTGATTAAATATATTCTATAAGTGAATTAATGTATGTATTAATGCGAATGACAAATGTTTACAGTAGTTTCCTGTTGTTTGCATTGTATACAGAACTCTGTAAAATTACACATTACTGTTCATTGATTTTCTGTAAATTAACAACCCAACTGTTATTTTAAATAGAATGCCTATTATACAAATTATGCCAATTTCTCTTTTTTTTGACAGAAAAATTACTATATTATTTACAAAGTATTTTTTTCAGTTTCATCATTCAGATAATTAATGTAAATAAAATGACAATAATTATCTGTAATTAAATATGTAGCACAAAGAAAACAGAGCTAACCAGCAGCTACCTATCCCAACTCGGAGGTGTTTATAGCGAGGTGATGAGGGTAAGAACTGAAGGATGACTGTGTTGACAGATGTGCAGTTAGGGCCTCACAAATACTGTCACAGATCATCTGCCTTAAAGGCCTGAATAAAGCCGCATTCCATCAGGCCAGGTGAGGGAGTGATCTAGCCACACCCAATCAGTGATGTCAGAGTGAGTAAAAGCACATTGACCTACATGCCAATGAATCTGACAAAGTAAACTGAGAAAAGGCAACATATTAATGCCTTGCAATAATACAGACAGGAAGTAGAAGAAGCAAGAATGATGAGCTTTAAGATAAGTAAGATTAGCAGCATCTAGTGTGTGTTAGGTAATTGCTCTAAAATAGAGGTGATCACTGGTTTTCATGAGTAGGTGATATGGTATTAATTAAGTAATTGCCAAGGTGTCAATGTTAGGTGATTGCTGGTTGAAACATTTATATATCCTTACCTGCAAATGTATATATTACAGCATATTTCCCATATTCATGCCTGGAGAATTTTATAATACGATTTCAGACCCCCCTAAAGTGGACCGTACCATTTCTTAACCTTGATGTTAGCTGAACGTCTTGTCCACCTGACTCACTCCATCACTGGCTCACAGGGGTTAAATTGGGCCAAAGCCCACTGAGTTGAGCTCAGTCTCCTTGAATATCATGTCATCATATCACACTTGCATTTTTTTTTAAATCTACCAGAAAATCTAACAATATTTGAGTAGCTTGTACAGTCTCTAACAGTATAAATAACACCACTGGACACTCAGTTAGGGTTTAAGGTTGCTGCGTGATAAAACATTGACAGCACACAGACAGACAGACAGACAGACAGACAGACAGAGCAGGAGAGAGTTCTTCAGACCATCAGAGCAAAGTGAGAAATATCCACAGATCTGTTATTGTCATTTATTCCTATGATGCTCCTCTCACGTCATCTGCATGCAAAGCTTATATTTTATGAGAATTTGAAGAAACTTTTCTCTTGTTAGTTTTAAAACAACACTTTATCACTTTACTCTATATTTAAATAAATAATTAGTTTGTTGATTGAATTCTGTGTTCTGTACTTGTACGTGTAAATGTTAAAATTGTTTTAAAATCAGTTAATTTTTTAATGTTTTACTTGTAAAGATCAGTTTTTAAGTCATGCAGTGCAAATATTATGCATAAAGTCAAATAGGTGTTATTCTTTATTCTTTTTGGTATTTGGTGTCTTTGCAAGAGCCTACTGTCAAAAGTAAGATGATTCAGTGATAGTAAATATGTAAATCCATAAGTATTGATATCTTGAATAGGAGGATGAAGACCTGGAGCAGGCAACTATGGCTCTTTATCACTGGGAAGGAGGATTGTTTCCATCCACCCAAAGACATGAGGATAGTCATGGAAGGAACCGAGGTCCTGAAGAAGTTGCCCTCAGTTGTAACAGTTTTTGCCATGTTCTTCAGGCTCAAATAAACACTCAACATAAAATGACAGAAAAAAGCACTTTGACTTTGTCCAAAAAGTCCTGATGGAGCTTCATGGAAATAAGATAAGCCCAGAATTTATTAACTGAGCACCCAGTTGTACAGCTCAGTTTAGTTGCACTGACTCACTTCAATTTTAGTGTTTCTACAACCAAGACTTTGGACCCTTTTATAAGAGGTTGTTGTTTGGATAGTGCACTTTATGATTCTTGATGATATCAGTAGTATTCATCTCTGATATTAAGTTGAAGGAGACCTTTCATCTTTATAAACAGATGTACAAAGTTCAATTTACGGGACAATAAATGTTTGAGAGTTTCGAAGTAAAATATTGATCAAAATCTATTTAAGGTGAGTTTCAAGTAATGACAACAGTTATTTTTGATTTGTAACAATTTAAAATGACCAGTTTGCTAGAACCCTAAAATGGTTTGCATGCAATTAAACATTTAAGGTTAAAATTAATAGATTATTTACATCAAGCCAATAAAACAAACTATTCTTTATATGTGTATGTGATTAATTATTTCAATTTTTATAAGCAACTTTTTTTTTTTTTGTGCAGATTTGTAGCAGTTCTCTTACTGTGTGTCTGAGGGTCCAGGTTCAGTACTGAAGTCTGGAGGATCATGTCTGGACAGGTCACTCCTCATAGACAGACAGCTGGATCCTGGAGACTCTGCTCTGTCCTGCTCTTCTTTCACACGATTACTCATTTTCAGGTCTTCAGTCAGTCTGAAACCAGTAACACTGACTGTGAGATGAAACACATACACACACAGGTTATTAATCTCCTTTTCTCTCAGTGTCTCTGTGTGGACAAAAGTTCACTGTGACTCTTCTTCCCTCCACAGTCCACAGGGACAAACTGACTCAGAGACTTTGACAGTGAAATAATAATAATAATGTTGAATGAACACTCACCTGCCTCAGCCTGCAGTTTCCCTCCTTCTGCTCTGTCCAGTTAAAATGTCTGAGGACTTTGAACTCACCTGCAGTTTCAGCTGTGTGTGTGTGTGTGGGTGGGTGTGTGTGTGGTGGAAAGGAACTAAGTACAGTTACTCAAGTACTGTTCACTTTAGTATTTCCATTTTATGTTACGTTATACTTCCACATTACTACATTTCATGAATTTGGTCGTTTTCCTATAAAAAAGGACTGAGAGGTTCAGGAAATCCTTTGTTCCCTCTGCCATCAGACTGTGGTCAAAGTCAGTGGATCATGACACAGACTTGAATCTAAACTGCACACATTGGTGAGCTATTTGACTACTATTTAAAATGTTCCCATGGGATCAATAAAGTATTAACTGTCTAACTACTCAATTAATCAACATAATATCCTCTCAAGTGAACTAAACATGATTGTGTGTACAGCTGTGTATGTGCGTGTGTGTCTGTCTGTCTGTCTATGTGGAGTCACCTAGAGGCATCAACTGAAAATAACTGCTGAATGACTTCTGACTGAAACTGAATTTAAAAAATATATTTTAGTGAGAACTGTTGAATGTGTGTTAATCCATGTGTTTTGTGCATAGTGTGTGAACAGTGTGTAGCAGGACTTACACAGAAATGTCAGTAAAATGTTTGATGAACACCACAGAAGTCTTTAATCAACTGATCCGAAAAAGCAACAATGCTAATGGACATGGTGCCTACAGAGGCAAAGTTTCCTGTAGTATGTAAACTCCATATGCTAGTTATCATGGTAATTTCACGTCATTTAAAAAACTTGCACCATATTATGTAGTGTTGAAGAGTTGGTACGTAGCAGGGACTCACCCCTCACACTGCTGCAGAGCTAATTACAAATGACTGACTCTAAGAATAGCCCACCCATGGGAGCTTTTTTGTCACTCCAGTCTGCTCTTCTGTGTGGATGTTCAGTTTAGAAGGTGTACCAAAACAGTTTGTGATAATGTCAACTCCATTTTCCCAGTCTCATTTGTCTCCAGGGTGTCTTACTTCTGGCGTCTCAGTCCTAGTGTGTGTTGTCCCACTCCAATCCAAAAGTCCTTTTTTCTCTTTTCCCAGGTGCAACTGGAAACTTCAGTTCTGATCCTGCTGCTTCACTTGCCTAAACCATACCTACACTAAGGAAGTATAGACCCCTAATAACTTCACCATAACAGAGAGCATGGATGCACTATATTACATCCATGGTTCAGAGTCACAGTTCTCATAATAAATGCAACCAGCATTTATTATTAGCAATTCCATTAGGACTGAGCAGGCGCCATTTTTAGATCCTGTGTCCTGTTCTCATATCACCTACTTTTTTTTTCTTAAGTATTATTCAAACATTTTCCATTTCATCTCATTAAAAATGAAACTGTGAAAATGGAGTAAACAGCCTTCTGAAATAAGATAATGATATGGACAATACATAAAAATAAAATAAAATAAACGCATACAACATACAAACAAGAATAATGAAACAAAAATATTCAATTTTTCAAAACCAGCGATATACATAGGGGTAACATGAAACAAACAACAAAGACATTAATGAAAAATATTTAAGGCTTTACAACAATGCACTGTTTTTATCGCTTTGTTGTTCTTCAATCCATGGAATGAAGAAATATCGTGTCTGAATGTTATTTGGATTGAATAAAATATTTTGAATAATATTTTAATTTTAGTCAATTTTTACTGGTGTATGTTGTATTTTCCATATAAAAAAGGGATTCAAAATATTTTTTTACAATCTATATCATTCTTCCTACAAAAAATATGTCTCTTTTCTGAATAATTGAGCCAGTTAACATCTTACAAAACATTCCATTCATAAAATAAATGAATGATGAAGATGGCAGTGTGCATGGACGCAACGGCTATTAGCTCTCTGACTCCTTGCACTGACCAGCTGTAGCAACCTTAATTTTGTTGTATTCTTGTACAATGACAATAATGGTTTTCTATTCTATTATATTCTATTCTATTCTAAATGACAAATACTATCAGTTTCTTAATTGCAAAGTACACACTTTCCATCAAACATCGTCTGTGAAGTTTGACAGTACCTGGTTTACAAGATAAATCAAGTGTATTTTGACGATAACACAATTTTTCTTACTATAATTCCAAACTGACTTCAATTTAATATTTTCAAATGTGGAGTTCCACAACTTCTCCAAACTTCACAAGTTCAACTAAGAAGTGTTAAGTTCTGGTAAATTTGCCATTTGGACCCCAGAGCAGATTCAGACACAGAGTCAGACACAGAGTCAAAGTCAGTAAGAGAAAGTTCTTGTGTGAATGCAGGGGGGTAAGGGATCCTGGTGGTGGCCGGTGGAGTGTGGAGGTGAAGGTGGATGGTTGGCATGGAGCAGGTGAGCGGCAAGAGCGGCAGTGGCCTCACATACAGAGTGGAGAGATCTGGTGAGGAGTGAGAAATATTCCGTTCAAGGGCTCTGGACCATGGATGTATTATAAGACATATATGCTCTGGACGTGATTTGTGTGGGCTTGGGACATGGATGTATTATAAGACCTTATAATACATCCATGGCTTGGGACAGGTAAGTATCCCAGAATGCATTTCGCGCGAAAAAAAAAAAGTGACAACGGCGGAGATACCTAGCCAGGCCCAAAGCTGTGACAATTTTCACCCGAGAACTGTTATTATATAATTAAAGAGAGACATATAAAAGAGAAATAAAGAGAAATAAAATAAAGGGAAAATGGGCACCTAGTTTCTGAATATGTGGATGTGAGGACCACCGTGCGTTTTGATATATGATGAAATTGTCCTTCGAGCAGATGAAATGTGCTCTCTGAATTGAAATATATTTGGTGCTGCTGGTTAATCTGAGAAGGTGAAGTTGAAAATAGGTGATTTCCTGGACAGGTTAACAACAGCACTGTGGGATCCTTATATGTACAAATATGCCACTTCATTTCAGTAAAAAGATATATATATATATATGATATATGTGTGTATGTATATATATATATATATATATATATATATATATATATATATATATATATATATGTGTGTGTGTGTGTGTGTGTGTGTGTGTGTGTATATATATATATATATATATATATATATATATATATAAACGAAAATTAATAGTGTTAGTGTGGATAAACCACACTAACACTGTTAATTTTCGTTAATTAAACTGTGTTAGATTTTTAAAATAAATTACCTATGGGATATGAAAAGTGTATATTTTACTACACTCTGTCAATTCTGTTTTTCCGTCTGTTTGTGGAGATTTGAGTTTTGATGATTTTGTCACATTTTTTTCACATCGCATCCATGAACAGTTTACAAACCAGTGGGTGACGTCACGGTGGTTCTTTACGTCCAGCGTCATTTCGTGTCATCAGTGCGTACTGCGCGTGGCGCGCGGGATCTTTGGTTATCAAACGGCGGAGTTTGAAGGGAAACACGAAGCGGCAGGTAAGAACAATCTGTAAACTAAAGTCAGAGTAAAGGCTGCTCGTTGGCACATGATAACAACACACAGTTAAGACCTAAGTATTCATGTGTGTTGAACTCGTTAGCTTGCCGTCCAGCAGTGTTATCAGTTGGCTTACGGGTAAGGCTAAATGCAGAGGACCGATACGAAAACAACACCAACGCTAGCAAGCTAACAGCTTTATTAAATGCTAATGATACTTCAAATAAAGCTCGTTCACAACGGAAGATACACTGGTTTACCTTGTTTGACTTTATAAGCAAATCTTTTCGATGTAAAATGTGTCAACCTTAGTCTGTTAACTTTCGAGGGCTTTGCTTGAAGTAGCCTAATTTTGCAAAGTCTGTGCTAAAACTGTGTGACAAACTTACAAGGTCACTTTGATATTTACAGTCTTACAACAACTAACTAACGACGTGTTACTTCCCTAGAGGTGAAGAACAGAACAAATGTCTTGTGTACAGAGACAATTCAGCGGAGACAGTCACTGTCTAGAAACCTGTTTCCCTCCAGTGTTACACAGTCTGTAAGACCAGGACAGCAATGTGATGGCGTTGTGAATCCCTGGCAACACTTACTGCCATGACGTCACCCAGTTCTTACATGATAACTCTGAGTTTCCTCTCCCTCTCTGAGGACCAGATTTTCATACAGACATCATGGCTATGAGGAGTGAGGCCAGGGTGGAGGCAGAGGTGGAGGAGGAAGAGAACTACGGACCACAGCCTCTGTGCAGACTGGAGGTAACTAGTCTTTGTTCACTTTGTTCCTCTGGAACAGTTTCTTCAATGTCCTGCACTTGAAGAAATGTAATTTCCAATTTTCCTGACTCAGAGAGCAATTGGTTTGAGGGGCAAGTTACCACTTATAAACATGGAGACAACCTCTTCCTTTAGCAGATGTAACCTTGTTTGAAATGAGTGGGAAGTGGGCTGTGGAAACTTTTCACCTTTTAGTCCTTATTTAACTCCCATGAAGCTGGTCAGGGGCCCACTATAGGTGCAGAGTGAATAGGGAGACTGCCCTTCTCTCAGCTTGAAATTGCAGCAGATGGACGTGTTGATTTAAGATTCTGTACTGATTCCTGTGAGGACCTTCCTCTGCTGCATGTGACCCGTCCTAACTATTTAGGAGCACCTGGGAACCAGCTACAGCTCTGAGGTCTCTTTCTCGAATGTCGCCAACACCAAACAACTACTGATTTCAAATTAAGCTTTCTGAAGCACAGAGGGTTGCTGACACACTGTGTCAGAAGTCGTCCCATTATAAATATATATATTATAAATATATACATGTGTTTGTGTGTGGCAAGCTTCAGTACAGTTGTTTAGATTAGACCACCAAATAAGGTATCTGCAGGATCTTAAAATCTGTAAAACCATTTAATTTAGTTTCCTTTAAAATGGCCTAAGAGGGTATTTAGAGTCTGTTTTTATGACAGGTGTTACATCTTGCGTCACATCTTTGTGGCTGCAGTAGGCACTTAAGTCTAAAGTGATTGCAGCTCTCAGGAGATGTTCTGCACCTCTAAACTAAGTGCATTTTGCTGTTTGATCCTTTTTTGTGGAGTTTGATTCAGCACCATCATTCCTGCAGCAAACACTGTCACTACCTCTGCTACAGTAGAGAGGAAGCTCGTCAGCTCAGAATGGTGTTGAAGTGTTGATCTTAAAATGAATCGGTTCTTTTCTGCTGCTAACAAAAGCCCAGGTTGTGTTTATTTAATTGACTATATCTTCAGAATTTATTGTCATGCTGTTGAGCAGAACTGGGAAATGTGATATTGTAATAATTTCAAACTTATTGTCCCGACTGGTTTTCCATCATACTTTGGCTGTCTCTCATTCCAATTTCTCACATTGCAGCAATGTGGGATCAGTGCCAGTGACATCAAGAAGCTGGAGGATGCAGGGTTCCACACTATTGAGGCGGTGGCCTACGCACCCAAGAAGGAGCTGCTGAACATCAAGGGCATCAGTGAGGCCAAAGCTGACAAAATTCTGGTAGGAAACCACAACAGCTTTCTTACTCAGTGTCCCACAGTAACTCATGATACCTGGCTGCAGAGTCCTGATGCAGCATTTCATTTTCCTGCTGTCACCACATCTGCAGTAATCTTTAATAGTGACAGAGATTTTCCTAAATGACAGTGGGTTTATTGTGCAGATTCTACAATTAGTAAATGAGAATTGGAGAAAACGAGCAATTGTGGGCTGTAGTCATTGCCAAGTTTGTAAATTAGTGGCTCACCCTCATTATGACCTGGATACGGATGAATTTGTTTGAAACAGATATAAGCTTCTCTCCCTCACTCAGGAATGAATCTGAGAAATAGAACAAGCAGTAGTTGTGTTACACTACACCTTCAATGTCTAGACTTGAGATTTTATTTATCTTGTCATTTTTTAAATTTCATTATTTCTTCCTTGCCAGACTGAAGCAGCAAAACTGGTTCCTATGGGCTTCACTACAGCCACTGAGTTCCACCAGAGGAGAGCAGAAATCATCCAGATCTCTACGGGCTCCAAGGAGCTTGACAAACTACTACAAGGTCTGTACATCTATGGTCACACTCACCCTGATTGACAGTACATTGTGGGAAAACACCATCTGATACAGACTGGGCCAACCATTGTCCCAAGCTCCTGTTTCGAGATGTTCATCAGGTTGTCTTGGGTGAACACAGTGAATACATGTGGAAGCAAAACTCTGCTCATTTGATTCCTGCTTCCCCTGCAGGTGGGATTGAGACGGGCTCCATCACAGAGATGTTTGGAGAGTTTAGGACAGGGAAGACCCAGCTGTGCCACACGCTCGCTGTCACCTGTCAGGTACAGTCCAAAGATAGTGTGCTGAGGCAGCGTCAGTGCTGTCACGACAAGTTGTGTGATGCTCTCAGAGCTTTGTGTAACAATCTGACAAGGCAGATGGCAAAGAAAACTTTCATCCTTTAATTTTTAAAAAAGAAAAAAAAATCCAGTGAGGAAGGTGTGTGGTCCTTAAGGACTGTACAGTATCAGGTGCTTAAACAAACAACCTGTTACTGCAGTAAGGGGATGCCACTGTCCTTTGTGTCCACAGCTGCCCATTGATCAGGGAGGTGGAGAAGGTAAAGCCATGTACATTGACACAGAGGGAACCTTCAGACCAGAGAGACTCCTCGCTGTAGCTGAGAGGTGAGTCAGCATGTCATCAGCTGTTGAAGCTGAGGTCCCGCCCCCCTCAGGAATAAAACATTTGGTAGAATGTAAATGTCCTGATGTCCCATGTGATGTCTCGCCTCTCTGTCGTCAGGTACGGCCTGGTTGGCAGTGACGTTCTAGACAACGTGGCCTATGCCCGAGCTTTTAACACAGATCATCAGACCCAGCTGCTGTATCAAGCTTCTGCCATGATGGCTGAGTCCAGGTCAGTCAGCACAGCGTGTGTGTGCTTTCAAAGTATTAACTTGTGCTTGACAGACTATTATGTATAACCACACGTTTCATTCATAGAGTCTTCAGACCTTTCACTTTTTCACATTTTATAAATGTTGATAAACTCTTAGGTGAATTAATTAAAATGTAAAAACTGAAATCTCACATTGGCAGAAGTATTCAAACACTAAGACACAGGTTCCTCCATTTCTCTGGATCATCTCTGGGATGTTTCTCCACCTGGACTGGAGTCCACCTGTAGTGAAGTCAGCTGATTGGACACACACCTGTCTATATCAGGTCTCACAGGTGATGATACAGATCAGACCAGAAACCATGAGGAGGAAGGAGCTGCTGTAGAGCTCAGAGACAGGATTGTGTCGAGGCTCGGTGAAGGTTCAAGAGCTCAGTGGTCTCCATCATTCTGACATGAAGAAGTCTGGAACAACAGGACTCCTCTACAGCTGGACCTGGACTGCCATCAGGGAGAAGAGAGGAGACCAAGGACCTGATGCGCCTCTGAGACTGAGAGAAACCAGATTCTCTGGTCTGATAAAACCAGGACTGAACTGGTTGGTCTCAGTTCTAAGAGTCAGGTCTGGAGGAAACCACGCACCACTCATCACCTGGATAACACCATCCCATCAGTGAAGCATGGAGGAGGCAGCATCAGCATCAGGCTGATGGGGGATGGAGGGTCAGGACTGAGAGAGAGCTGAACGGAGCAAAGTACATAAAGATCCTTAATGAGGACCCGGTCCAGAGCTCAGAACCTCAGACCCTAACGCCTGGGACACACTGCCTGGGTCACTGCTGCTGCCTGCTGTCTTTCTACATTGAGTTTACCCTTGATACAGACCATCAATAATCAGATGTTTGGTTTGTTTTCCTTATGACCCTTGTTCAGAGCAAGACACTCACTCACTCACTCACACACTCTCTCTCTTTCTCTCTCTCTCTCTCTCTCTCTCTCTCTGTCTCTCTCTCTCTCTCAAATTATTGACATAATATCATTTCAGCCTACATTGGGTTTCTATGTGGTCTCCACTGTCTCCACTCAAAATAATATTTATATTTTTCATTTTCAGTTTAGATATTGAAACTATAGTGACAGGTGTCAGTTTTATGTGATGTTGCTAGTATGATGTAAATGACACCAACAGATCTTTCCCTGGTCTATTTTTGCTTGGAACCATATGCATCATGTGAACAACAGGCAAGACAGTGCACCACAGCTGGGAGGCTCGAGCCACGCATCTCATGTTGGCTGTGTGGCTGAGCTAACCTGTTAACAAGCCGCAGTGAAAGACGTTCTGTGGCCACCGTGCACACGAATGCAGGCAGCATGTCCCAGGACAGCTGTGTCTTTGTATCTGTATCTTGATTATGTCCAATAACAGCAGTTATTTGTAGTAACATTTCAGTATGAATGAGGAGGATCCTGGTCCCGATGTGTATCCCTGCAGCAAACACACACACACACACACTCTGTCTACCTGTGAACAGGTATGCTCTGCTGATAGTGGACAGTGCCACTGCTCTGTACAGAACTGACTACTCAGGCAGAGGAGAGCTGTCGGCCAGACAGGGACACCTGGGACGTTTCCTCCGCATGCTGCTCAGGCTGGCAGATGAGGTAGGCAGCTGGACAGAGGAGGTGGAGCCTAAGATATTCTGTTTGTCTGGTGATGTCATGATGTATCCAGGATACTGTGATGTTTTATTTTAGTTTAGTCAATGTTGAATGTAACAGACTACATATGTGACGCATGCTGACCCAGGTTGTTTCAGAGTTGTTTGTAACTTCTGATCTGTGTCACAACAGTTTGGTGTTGCCGTGGTGATAACCAACCAGGTCGTGGCACAGGTGGATGGGGCAGCTATGTTTTCTGCAGATCCCAAGAAACCAATCGGCGGCAACATTCTGGCTCATGCCTCTACCACACGGTGAGTGATGCAGAGAAGATTCATGTTTCTCTTCCTCATGACAGACACTTTGAATCAGTCCTTGATTCTCCACAGCCGCCATAGTCTCCTAACATAGCACACTTTGACAAAAGTGAAACCGTGTAGTGATGAGAAAATAAGATTTTCTTTAGGGTGCTGTAAGCAGATGACTAAATTTCCACTGAAGTGCAGTCACCCACCCAGTCTGCCCTGGACTGAGCATCAGTCAGTGGAGGTTGTGTATCACAGCTGAAGGACTCATCACTGTCCTACAGGAGCGTAGGCTGGCCCTTCCTGTCAGTCAGAGGGGGCTCACACTCTGATATTTCTCTATAAGTATTTGAATCAGAAGGAGGTGAAAGGCTCCTCTCAGAGGGACACACAGCAGCAGAATCTGAACATAGATCAACTGATTTCTGTTTGAGTCCTCCACTGACTGCACCCTTACATGCTACACACACATCAGAGTGGAGTGGAGAATGTAGATGAATGCTAGCTCTTTTATCCTGAGCTCTTTTTTCTGATTTTAGCTTCTTGGTGTTTGTCCATTTCATCATCATCTCTCATCTGCTCTTTATGTTTTTTTTAAAAGATATTTTTTGGGCATTTTTTGCCTTTATTGACAGGACAGTAGAGAGTGGCAGGAAAGGGGCAGAGAGAGAGGGGGAATGACACGCAGGAAAGAGTTGGGCCGGTCGGGAGTCAAACTGGCGCTCAGCTGCTAAGAGCTTCCGCTCATGTGGTACGCGCCCTAACCACTCCGCCATTGGGCTGCCCCAATCTGCTCTTTATAATGTTCAAAGTGTCTTCTCTGTTTTTTACTTTGTGAGATTTTGTTTTATTGTCCTGTGTACACAGGGTGTCCATGTTGACTGTTTAGTATACTTGAGCGCGGGGGAGTGAGTGTACATAGAAAGCTGCAGCTTGATGATGCCGTGGTTTCATCACACGTAACACTTTTTAAAACTGGTCTTATTTTCAGTCTGTACCTGAGGAAAGGTCGAGGAGAGACGAGGATCTGTAAAATCTACGACTCGCCCTGCCTGCCAGAGGCTGAAGCCATGTTCGCCATTAATGCTGACGGAGTGGGCGACGCCAAGGACTGAGCGGGTGGAGGCTGAGAAACAGTGTCACACCTGCCCACATGTCTCTTGGACTATAGTGCCCCATGCAACTGCCATCACACAAGGCCTCAGACTGATGGGATTTTGAGTTGGCTTCATTGAGATGGTCCAGGCTGCACATCTGGCTTCATGGAGCTCCGTCATGCAACAGCAGGATGAACAGTTCAGTTTTCTGCACAGGAAAAAGAAACTGACATTTTCCCCCAGTTACATGTATCTCATAATTATGAGATCCTACTTCATAATTAAGGATTGGCAACTCATGACTTTTTAATTCCAAAAAATCTCATAATTACAGAAAAATATCAGCATGACATTTATTGGGTAATTGTGAGTTCTTTATCACTTATTAGACATTTAATGTGAGAGATCTTGTAATTATGAAATACTGAGTCATGATTAGAGAAAATGTCTCCAGTTTCATTCTCCTGCAGTTTCATCAAGAATGGTTTAAAAAAAAAACTATTGTAAAAACTATGTTAAATAGTTTGTGTGATTTTTTTTGATCTTCATACTTTTTCTGTTGAGTTGTGTCTTCTCTGGATGTCTAACAGTGAAGCTATTTTTTTTTTTCCTATAAAGTGATGTTTTAATTTCCTGTCAGTCACCACTGTCAGGTCTCTCTTCTGTTTGTCTTCACCAGAACTATTAATGTTTAAAGCTAAATTAAATTTCTTTTACTATTAAAGCCACTTGTTAGCATCATTAGGATGGAAGGATTTTATACTGTGTCAGCTGTTACCATGTTGTTCCTGTGGATGGTTAGTTACACACGTGCACTACTGGTGTCAAGGTTTGTAATCCATGCGTCTCTTCAGTGCATGTTAACGTTTCATTGATCATGATACTGTCCTCTCACCGACAATAGAGAACACAAAGGGCCATGACAGTGACGTTAGATCACAGACCAATGACCTGAGAGAAAACTGCAGCTTTACTTTCACTTCAGAAAATAACACATGTTAAAACACAAACACTGGGACACGTTTCACAGTCAGGAACAAACAGGAGGCTGCATATGTCTGCAAAGATTCAACCTGCACACTGTCCAGTACAGCTGCTCAGTGCTGCACTATCTACTGGGGGAGTTGTTAAATGGAAGAAGCCACTATGTTTTGAAACAGATACTCAGACCATAATACTAGTGTTATCACTACATCTACATCAATGAAGTGTTAAAAGAAAAGTTCATTAGATTTCTTTGTTGTGGTGACAGTCCCCCCTCCTCTCTCAAAACTGCTTCCAGATCATTTTCTCTGTCATGTCAGAGAATCTTCAGCGTGGTGGTGAAATTCCAGATGTGTTTCACTATGGTTCTCATGTAATGATGTTATAATAATAATAATTCATTTAGATGATCTAACTCCGCTGCAGTCAGATAATGTTGCTGAAAAACCTACTTGTATTTATTCACTAATTTTCTGTTAAAAAAGCAAACGGTTAGAAACAATATTAAAGATCTCACATACACTACAATCTGTTAGTCACTGATACGACTCAGCCATAATAAAGTTAAAATAGATAAACATCAATAAACTCCATTTCATGTCACACTGACATAGTAACAAAAATATCCACCAATAGAAGGAAAGAAGAATTAGTGTGCCATTTGTGTAGCACGTTTGATTGGATGGTCACAGTTGGCGGCCTGACAAGCCAATCAGTGCTGAGCAGCTCCATCTGTTGGAGGTCAGTAGAAATGACTTGTTCAGATTTTTCTATCAGTTAGGATGTGAAGTTGAGCTTCCAGTTGAGACGTTTCTTCATCCTGGGAAGTGAAAAGAAGTAAATAATGAATACAAATAATTTGAGTCTTTAATTTTATTTCAGAGACACATCTAAAAATTCACTTTATTTGCTTTCATTACAATCTGCAGCACGGAGCTCTGTTCAAACTTAAGTATCCAAACATAAACATTTAACCATCTGGCTGAACATCATGCAGAGGTGAGGGGGCAGAGGACATGTGAGCTCTTACATCATCAGTGTCTGTGGACGTCTTCAGAGCCAGCTCAGTCCAGTTTGAGGCCTCAACGATGTTTCCCAGCTCCTGGTGACACTGCAAGTCAAACAGTGATTAGTTTCCATTATTGCTCTGATGAATTGACAGTGAAGGAGAGGATAGAAAACACCCTGATGTGTTAGTGTTGAAAATGACTCCCTGTCCCCAGTGCTATTTATTGATTATTGATTTGCCTTTAATCGTCTGATCACTGTCATTGTATCAATGTATCAATTGATTCTGTTGCCATGGCGCCGCGGATGGCTGCCTCGGTGTGTTGGTGCGCATTTTTTTGCCTTATTTTCTTTATAAATCCAGTTTTCTGCTTTGGTTTCCGGAGCTCTTTCACCAGAGAAGAGCTCATTAACATCAGAGAAACAACTCCAGTGGATTTTTTTCCTACTTTTCTCGACTCATCTGTGGGATTATTGGACATTTTGGTCAGAGGTCACTGACCGTTGCTCTCACAGTGAAACGCCGGAGAGGAAAACGTGCCGGTGCGCTTGCGCGTCTCCGCCGGCGCGGACTCCGCACACCGCTCCCAGGTATCTTTCTCTCCAAGGTGCGTTCACTGCCCAACAAGCTGGATGAACTTCAGCTACTGGTGCAGAAGAACAGAGACTTTTCTTCATCTTCCGTCCTGTGCTTCACAGAGACGTGGCTGTGTGGATCGATCCGGACTCTGCGCTGGAGCTGGCCGGCTTCCAGCTCTTCAGAGCGGATCGCGACACAGAGCTGTCCGGCAAAACCAAAGGTGGAGGAATCTGCTTTTATGCAAACAGTGGCTGGTGCAGAGACGTGACAGTGATCCTGCAGCACTGTTCTCCTGACCTGGAGACTTTCATCATAAACTGCAGGCCCTTCTACTCCCCCCGTGAGTTCACCTCAATCATCCTGGTCAGTGTTTACATCCCACCACAGGCCAACGTGCAGGAGGCACAGCGGGCGCTCGCAGACCAGATACTGTGTGTGGAGCGGACCAACCCGGACTCCGTAGTTATTGTCCTTGGTGACTTTAACAAAGGTGACCTCAACCACGAACTGCCCAAATACAGACAGTTTGTTAATTGCCCGACCAGAGAGGGGAACACTCTGGACCACTGTTACACCACAATCAGTGGTGCTTATCCCGCCGTCCCCCGGGCTGCACTGGGCCACTCTGACCATGTCATGGTCCACCTGATTCCCACATACAGGCAGAAACTAAAACTGTGTAAACCTGTTGCGAGGACATCGAAGCAGTGGAGCAGTGAAGCCATAGAGGATCTGCAGCATGTTTGGACTGCACTGACTGGGAGGTGTTCAGGACTGCTTCCAACAGTCTGGATGAGTTCACAGAGGCTGTGACGTCATACATCAGCTTCTGTGAGGACTGCTGTATCCCATCACACACCAGGGTGAGTTATAACAATGACAAACCCTGGTTCACAGCTAAGCTCAGTCAGCTCAGGAGGCAAAAGGAGGAAGCTTTCAGGAGCGGGGACAGGGACAGGTTTAAAGAGTCCAAGTACAGGTTTAGCAAAGCGGTGAGAGAAGCTAAACGACTGTACTCTGAGAAACTTCAGCTCCAGTTCTCAGCCAACGACTCTGCTTCTGTCTGGAAAGGGCTCAGAAAGATCACAAACTACAAACCTAAACCCCCCCACTCCATTAACGACTTCCGTCTGGCCAACGATCTGAATGAGTTCTACTGCCGCTTTGAAAGACAGTGGGACAAGTCTGACACTAACCTCCACATCAGAGCCACATCAGAACCCCCCTCCTCCTCCTCTACCAAAGGAACGTCTCTCTCTATCCTGGAGAGAGATGTCAACAGGCTTTTTAAGAAGCAGAACCCCCGCAAAGCAGCCGGTCCTGACTCTGTCTCTCCATCATCCCTGAAGCACTGTGCTGATCAGCTGTCTCCAGTGTTCACAGACATCTTCAACACCTCACTGGAGACCTGCCACGTGCCAGCCTGCTTCAAATCCTCCACCATCATCCCTGTCCCCAAAAAACCAAGGCCCACAGGTCTAAATGACTATAGACCCATTGCCCTGACCTCTGTGGTCATGAAATCATTTGAGCGCCTTGTCCTGTCCCACCTCGAATCCATCACTGACCCACTCCTGGACCCCCTGCAGTTCGCCTACAGAGCCAACAGGTCTGTAGACGACGCCGTCAACATGGCTCTCCACTTCATCCTCCAGCACCTGGACTCCTCAGGGACCTATGCCAGGATCCTGTTTGTGTACTTCAGCTCTGCCTTCAACACCATCATCCCGGCTCTGCTGCAGGACAAGCTCTCCCAGCTGTGAGTGCCTGACTCCACCTGCAGGTGGATCACCGACTTCCTGTCTGACAGGAGGCAGCACGTGAAGCTAGGAAAGCATGTGTCTGACTCCCAGACCATCAGCACTGGATCCCCGCAAGGCTGCGTTCTTTCTCCTCTGCTCTTCTCCCTGTACACCAACACCTGCACCTCCAGCCATCAGTCTGTCAAGCTCCTGAAGTTTGCAGACGACACCACTCTCATTGGACTCATCTCTGATGGCGATGAGTCTGCCTACAGGTGGAAGACTGAGCGTCTGGTGACCTGGTGCAGGCAGAACAACCTAGAGCTAAACGCTCTGAAGACAGTGGAAATGATAGTGGACTTCAGGAAGAGCCCAGCCCCACCCACCCCCATCTCCCTGTGTGACTCCCCCGTGGCTACCGTGGAGCATTTCCGCTTCTTGGGAACCACCATCACACAGGATCTCAAATGGGAGCTAAACATCAGCTCCCTCATCAAAAAAGCTCAGCAGAGGATGTATTTCCTGAGGCAATTGAAGAAGTTCAACCTGCCAAGGACTATGATGGTGAACTTCTACACCTCCATCATTGAGTCCATCCTCACCTCCTCCATCACCATCTGGTACGCTGCTGCCACGGAGAGGGACAATAACAGACTGCAGCGTATCATCCACTCTGCTGAGAAGGTGATTGGCTGCAATCTTCCGTCCCTCCAGGACCTGTACGCCTCAAGGACTCTGAGGCGTGCAGGGAAGATTGTAGCTGACTCCTCCCACCCTGGACACAAACTCTTTGTGACACTCCCCTCTGGCAGGAGGCTGCGGTCCTTCAGGACCAAAACCTCTCGCCACAAAAACAGCTTCTTCCCATCTGCTATTAGCCTCATCAACAAGGCTAGAGAGCCCCACTGTTGCTGATCAATTGCACCAATCACCAGAAAAAATTCCTTGTATGTGAAAACATACTTGGCAATAAAACTGATTCTGATTCTGATTCTGATCACTGTCACTGTATCACTGTGCCACTGTGTGACTATCACATCTACAGAGGTGAAATCCAGACTTTGTGACTGTATCACTGTATGACCTTATCACTGTGTCACTGTGTCAGTGAATGACTGTATCACTGTGTGACTGTGTCAGTGAATGACTGTATCACTGTGTGACTGTATCATTGTATCACTGTATCACTGTATCCTGTGTAGAGTGACGTTACCTTTGCGATGTAAAGTCTCACAGTCTTGGAGAAACCTGGACTGAGTTCTTCTGCCTGCAGGTTCACAACACACAAGACAAAGTGTCAACAATCACATGTCCAAGACCTGAATGCTTAGCCAAGTTCACCTTTGCATTGTGGGTGACTGAGTGTTTTAAGACAAGGACCACGTCACTGGTTTGATTCCAGTCAGGAACATTTGTTCCTGTGTCACTGCCATAATATCAATACAGGCAAAAATAACAGAACATACACAAGGCACAGTACTTTTTTTTTTTTATCCCAGTAAATCATTTCCTGTAACTGTGTCACATGCCCCCCCTTCTGACGCTGAAATGTCTGTCACTTCAGACCGACAGATCAGGAGAAAATTAACTAAATTAAATTCAGACCTGTCTCTGTCTCAGTAACACACCCTGACATCTCACAACACAGATCTCTTCTCTCTGTGGGTTCTGGTCTGTTTCACTGCTGCAGACAATGCTTTCCAACCACACAAGTTAGAGGGACTTAAATGTGAAAACATGAATTGACAGGTGTGCTTTGTGCACTAGGATGTGAGGAGGTGGATTAACAGTGACGTAGCTTCTTCTTCTCTTCCTGTTTTACACACATCTGTCCAATCAGAGCAGAGAACATTCTCACATGGCTGTCAGTCAAACTTTTTTTTGGAAAATGGAACAAGTCAACATCTGATCCACCAACTTGGACCAGAGAGGACCAAATCCAGGTCTGAAAACACCCATAGACTGTGGCAGCATAACCTCTACCTTCAGGAAGTTCTCCAGGGCATCATGCAGTGTGGAGGAGGGGGGGCTCTGGTACAGGGCAGCAGCTGCCTTCTTTTCCAACCAGTCCAGAGTGGCTACCTGCAGAGACATAGATGAACCAGGAAACACTCTGACTTTAGACATGGTTGCCTTTAGTCAGCAACACACAACACACAGCACAGCCACTTTGTCACCTCGTAGCACCATCTGCCGAGCAGGTAGAAGCACATGGGGTCATCGTCTCTGAGGGCCATGGCGCGGTCCAGGTGCTCCTGGGAGGAGGAGACAGATCAGACAAGTTCACTAAACAATTCAAGAAAACAAACCTGCTCAGACATCTGAGTTCGTCTGAGCCATGATTCATGCAGACAGCTGTCAAACTGCTGCTATCAAAGACATTTAGAAATAATGCAGAAAGAAATAAAACAATTCAGTCAGTAAGTAAAATAAAATACAAGATGATGAAAAAAAAGTAAATGTGTGTGTTTGAGCTCCATCTACACAATTATTTGTGTCAGTGATGTTGTGTTAAAGCTCCATCCAGTCTAAAGGTAGATGTCCATGTGTTTGTGATCATAAAGCAGGTCTAGGTTCTATATTAATACTGTGAAAGTATCAAAGCCTCAGTCCACAGAGAAATGCACACAGCCTGTATTCAGAAACTGAGCCTTAAAACCAGCCGTCAGGACTTCTGGAACTTTGTGATGTCACAACAAAGCAGTCAATTCCCTCATTCATGCACCAAGCCCCGCCCCCATGGACCCACCATCCAGCTTTGCAGAGAGAGAGAGAAGCCTGAGAGAGGAGATGTAAAACTACACGGGGATGGTTTTTGGTTCTTAAAACCACAAATGTACCCTCTGATGGAGAGCAACACTTCAAATAAAACTGTGTGAAATATAGGACCTTCAAAGTTGTGTCCCTCACATTGTGACTTGTAGTCACATGTTGTGCAGTTCAGTTTTCTGCATGTACATCTCCTCATACAGTCAGTTGCTTTCCACCATCATCAAGCTCTGTGACGTTTGACATGAACAAATCTAATCTCTATTTCCTGGTAGTGACAGCACTTCACCAAAGCTGGCCATCTGACCTGTGAAGAGGAGGGTCATGAAGGAGGGTCGGCTGACCCAGGTTTACCTATTACGACAGAATCCAACACAGCTTTACCCTGCGTCCCTGTTCCTGCCGTACCTTCAGTATGTGGCTGCTCTTCAGTTTGCCGTGCATGCTCTCCTGCTGGGAGGTCAGTCCTGTCAGCACAGCAAACCTGCAGCCACAAGCACACAATCACTGAGATATCAGAGTATGACCAAAGGCTCAGCGAGAGAGAGGGAGAAATATCTACAGAGGTGAAATCCAGATGCTGGGTCAAAGCTCAGGAACCCTTGTCTTCTTACCATTTGTGACACTCAGCATTGAGGCCGTTCTTCTTCAGGGCGCGTTCTGCCTCCTCACAACCTGCAACAGCAGCTCACAGGTTAATCCCAATAACCTGAAACTGCAGGATTTTAGTCTTTAACAGGACTCCTGTGTTCCAGCAGCACGTCCAAATGTCTCCTCTGTTGCTCCAGTTTTTAAAAATGTAAGTCAGCACAATGTATTTTTCTTTAGGCTCCAATGACAATCTGTTTTAATTTGATTGAATATTCTGAGTAAACACATAATAATCATTCTATCAGTGTGTTTTTGTTTGTGTGTGTGTGTGTGTGTGTGTGTGTGTGTGTGTGTGTGTGTGTGTGTGTGTGTGTGTGTGTGTGTGTGTGTATGTGTATGTGTCTCCATTACCTTGCTGTGCATAGGTCTTCTTCTCTTGTTTGTCCTCCGTGGACTCGTACATGTCACTGTAGGCCCGAGCCAGTCGCCATAGAAACTCCCTGCTGTCTCCATACTGCAGACTCAGAATCATTATTATGGTCAGTATTTCCATGTGAATATTTTAGACATAGGGAAGCTTAATGAAATATGAGGCTAAAACTACTTTATCTATAAATGTTTGTCATTATCTAATTTTATATCAGCTGTTGAATATCTTAGGCTTTATCACTGTATTTCAATCTGGCAATACAGCAAGTGTATGCGGTTGGATTGGTGTGTGTCTGTGCATGTGTACATAAGTGTGTACAAGGTATTTTATTTGTCATTTGTTTTTAGAATTTGATCTGAGGTTTTGACTTGAATTATTTATTTCCTGCCCTTTGTAAACTACTTTATAATCATGTATTCTAACAAGTAAAACAAAATAAATCATCTTTATCATTATTGTCATTATGATAATTAATAGTTTGAGCACTAGTTGAGTGTCATGAGAGCAGTGAGTCAGAGTCAGCTGATTCACCTCTGCTCTGTTGTCCAGCAGCAGTCGAAAGCCCTCCGCCTTCAGACTGGCGTCTCCTGTGTGGAGGATGTCACTCTGAGCCAGGAGGAGAGCCAGCTCCCCACTGGGAACTTCAGTCACCAGCTGCAGCCTCCCCTCATCATCATCCTCCTCCTCCCCCTCCTCCAGCTCCCTGTCTTCCTCCACCTCCTCTTCCTGAGAGTCTTCCTGGCGGAGGGTGAGGACCGTGGCACAGCTCCTGTCCTCCTCTTCTTCTTCAGACTCTTGCTCCGGCTGCTGCCCGCCCTCCTCTTTGTCCGTGTCACGGTCTGTGTAGTCTGACTCAGCGTAGGCTGTGGAGTACCTGGGACATATGAAGGCTCCTCTGTTACTTATTCACTGTTCATTTGGCTAAGAGATGATGTAAACATATGGAAAGAAACCACACGTGGAATTTTGCTTTACAGTGAATTGACTGATGAATACTTTTGCTCTTTAAAGGGTTAATTTCACCAAACTAAGAAAAAAAGTTGTTTCTGACCCATGTGGTATCTCTCCATACAGACAGTTTTTGTTTTATCTGTCTCAGTAAAATAAAGGTCAGAAAACAAAAGAAAAACCAACATTAGCAATGTGTGAAAACATTCATTTGAATGGGACTTGCTGATGCAGAGGACACCAGAAAAAAAAACCCACTTGAGCTTGTCAGCTGTTGTTGCTGCAACACAACGTAGCAACGTGTTGGCCAATCAAATACATGCAAGAAGTGCATTCCTGGTAGATTATCTTATGCTGTGAATAATGTATTTCTACTGTTTACCACCAGATTGTCTAAAGTAATGATAAACTGATAGGCCACACTGAGCTCTTGGCATCTGATAAACCTTCAAACTCTTCAATCTATTAAACAAACCAGCCGTCTTGGATTGTATTTAATCACCTCATGTCATAATGAGTTAGCCTAATGTTTAATGATTTTATACATATTTACTGAGGCCTATGGTTTTTGTTTGTTCTGCTGGTTTTATTGCGACGGTCATGCTTTTATTTTGAAGTACAATGGCGGTAGCGAGACAAACGGAAGTCAAGAGAGAATGTCAACAGATAACATGGCGCTTTCTACAGGACATTTTGATATCGTGAGTTCGTTCAGCATCTGGTTGATAGAAGCACAAGGATGGTGTGTGTTTTATTTTACGTTTTGTGTGACACTGCAGTGCGTTCTTAGTGTTCTGCAGCACAGTTATAAATTAGGCTGTGTAAGCTAAGCTAGCTAAATTGCTGTTTCTTATCTGAGGCACGAGTACGTTTTTGTTTACGTTACCGGTAGGGAACAAACAACGTGAACATTTATTATTTATTGATTAAATAAGATTATTTTGATCACTGTATCATCTTAAAACTGTTTAAATTTCAGAATTGAGAATAGCTTATAATAATCAGTTAATGAAAAACAATAAAAATAAAGTTATGACATGAGAAAATGGTAATGTGTTTATTTTTGCTCTCTCTTTCTGTTAGCTCTTCCGGTGTGTTCATGGTGTATTAAGTGAACTACAGTACAAAGAATGTCTCAAATTAAAGACTGTGAACATCAGTTTGGGAGTAAGACCACTATTCAACCAGGGATGCCCCACCTTGCATTTTATCAACACAGTGCCCTTTCCATTGACAGGAATGAGTGTTACTCAGCGTTTGCCACACATGGCACCATTTAACCGTTTGTAATTGTCTTTCAGGAATTAGTTGGTTAAGCTTAAAAAGCCTATCAACAACGCCCACAAGCTGGATCAGACCTGGATCTCAGCCTGACCTGGTCCTACACAGAGCATTGCTAGACTCACACACCATCACTCTAGGAATCTTCAAGTATCAAGGAGGCAGATGATTTTCCCCTCATCTGCCTCACTTAGCAAAGACACTACAAACAAAAACAGATCACCACTTATAAGCTGCACTCACCAATATTTCAATGGATCAAATGAGCATGAAATGTAATACTGATGAATACTGATAACTGGACAAACAATTAAAGCAGCTTTAAAAACAATCAATCATATGCACTATGTACTGTGACACCAGAAAAGACGAATACACCAAAACAAAAACAAGTGAATACAGTGCTTTTTGACACCACCATCCCAGGACATACCCTCCTTCACTGGTCTCTTCATATGTGCTGGCCATGCCCTGGCTGGCTGTGAAGTAGATGGAGCTGGAGCTGGTGGAGTCGGTGCGCTCTCTGTGGATGACATGACGGCGCCGACGCATCCGCTGACTGTCCTCCACTCCCTTTCTGAAAGTGGAGGAGGTACACACATGCACATCAGTCAAACAACCCCACAACTACTGTTGACTGTAAACATCCTGAGCTGCCTCACAACAACCAGAACACTATAACCATCTGATCCCTGCTCACACTCCAAGGTGCTCCTGCATACATGTGGACTGAAGTTTATTTAAAGTCCTGCAGCCTGCTCTTGATGAAGAGTGGTTGACAAGAGCGGAACTACTGTGTGATTTCATGCAACATTGACTTGGGGAACTATTTGCTGAGATGATGTTTTCCAGTGATGTCTGTTGATGTTATTAATATTTATGGACAGAATCATGTGATTTAGGCTGCCTCACCTTTATAAAAACATGCATGTACAACAGACTAAAGATAAATTATCTTCTAATTATCATATGTAAGCCAGTTCACAAGCAAAAGCATACATACTTTCTTCATTAAAGTGTCTTTCTGTCATTAGTTAAAAATGTTCTCTACCGGCTTTTCAATTTCTATTATAATATTGATGTGTTTGATTATTTCCTGCATCACTATGTATTTTTAGTTGTCAGTATCATTTGTTATTGGGATCATGCTGCATGGTGTTTATGTAATAAGTAACCTGAGAGTAACAGGAAGAAATAAACTGAGTGCAGTATTCCCCTCACAGCTTTCAGATTCATACTAAAGACTCCACACAGTTTGAGCTAATGACACTGTATCTGCTGCAGACCGCCATTAAACATATATCATTACTTTATACTGTAATTTAAACTGATACATTTTGAATCAGAAGAGCAGGGTACTCAGTTTAAAGTAAACCACTGTGGATTTGATCTGTCTACACCATTTACTATGATGGTTCAGCCAAAAGAACTATTTAGTATCATACTCTACAGTGGGGCAGATTCTACCACACTGTCACTCACTTGACGTCTTGGATGATTTGCAGGGCAATGTCCTGCAGGCCGCCCCTCAACTCAGCCACTTCTGAGCGCAGCGAGGCCACACAGCTCAGCACCTGGTCCAGCTGGTTCCTGAGCTCCAGCTGCTGCTCTGGGGACAGGCCCTGCACCACTGCTTCCACAGCTGCCAGAGCCTGCTGCTGGGCCTCTGTCTCTGGAGGAAGACACAGGGAGACAGTGTTAGACATATGGGTTTGGACTTGTCTGCAATTTAGTCAATCTTATCCATCGACCCTGTCGATCCAGGTCCAGGTCCCTGTGCAGCAGGCTAAGAAAATTAGCCGGACATCATTCACCCCATCCTCATCTGAAGATGCTAAGGTATTCCCAGGCCAGATGGGCTATATAATGTCTCCAGCATATATTTGGTCTGCCCCTGTTCTCCTCCCACTTTGTAATGTATACAATATCTTTAGAGGGGGGCAAACCACCTCACCTGGCTCCTTTCAGAGCCAACAAGCAGTAGTAGATGCTCTTCATTAAATATTTAGGCTCCTCAACTGTGGCCTCAGAATATTGCCATTTAAAAACGGTGATGGGGCTTCAACTTTATAGGCCAACTACCTGAAGCTTGCAAGGCTGGGGGTAAGATCATGCCATGTGCATATGAGTGGCATGGGAAGGCAGGGGTAATGGCATCCCCCCCATCCCCCACCCCCGACAGACACACACACACACACAAACACAAACTCGTGTCAGTGCCAGGCAGAGCCGAGCCAACCCACCCTGAGGATCCAGAGTCTCCCGCAACAGCGCTGCTCCATCCGCCCCGTCAAACAGCCGGGGAGCTGGGCGGGCCTCCAGCGCCAGTCTCCGGGATTTTCTCTTACTGATCTCTCTGTAGACCATGAAGGCAATCAAACCCAAGCCGGCTGTAGCTCCGACTGCGAGCCCGATCAACCCGTTCCTGCCGAGCGGCGTGTTCATGTCTCCTCGCTCCGCTGACGGCGGTCGTGGTGAGCTAACGTGAACGTCAGTTACTTACGGATCCCACTCACGGATGTGTCCCACCATGACTGCCGGTGATGACACTCAGCTGGTCAGCCACATGGCTGCAGCTTCTTGACGTTAATGATCCTGCCTGAGAAAACGAGGTTGTTATGCTGCACGCTCACTGTTAGCTTGACGTCATTAGCCTTCACTGGCTAACAGCACAATGACGACTTTTAATAAGCTTGACGCAAATGTTACATTTCTCCTGTGGCACGTCACACGTATATTTCGAAGACACGTTTTAAAGCTAATCGACTCTGTTTATAACATGTCCCGATGTGTAAATGTCGTTCGTCCCGCAGCAATGATGCTATAAAAATGTGTAACGTAACTATTTCACATCAGCACCACGTCTGTCATCGAGCCAGCACATGGGAAAGTAATTTCCGGTTTTAACTTTCAAAATAAAGGGTCCTGACCGTCCTGACAAACGGGCTGCAATGAAAGATAGCCCATTTCCGTCATGAATATAAACGATGTTAAGAAGTAGTTGGACACTTGCATATGTTTGTGCTACAGTCGGTGTCTCCTTGACATGTTTACCATGACTCTGTTGCAGCTGATAATCATCATGTTCAATAGTGGAAAATGACTGAAGTCACATCAGCAGACTCTTTGTGTCCTCCCTGGTGATGCTCTCCCAGGCCTGCTTTGAGGTCCAGCTGCCTTTAGCTCTTTGGTTGCTTTGGATGTGTTTTTAGGATTGTTATCTTGCTGGATGATGAAAGTCGTTGGGTTTTGGTTTTAATATACATGCCTAAGCTGCACCACAACCACCACCATGTTTGACAGATGAGGATGTAACTTTGGTCATAAGCTGCCTTTTTCTAAGTGCTTTGCAGTTTGCATCATTTTGATAAAGCTTGACTTTTGTTTCATCAGTCCATTGACCTTTGTTTCAGAACTCTATCAGTTTCTTTGTGTCTGTTTTAGTGAACTGCAGTCTTGTCTTTCCGTTTTTGAGGTTTCCCAGGGGGGTTGTATCTTGCAATGAATCCTCTGAGGTTATGCTAATGAAGTCCTGTGTCAGTCATTGATACAGAAACATGTCAACCTGCATTCTGGAGAGCATTCTGAACTTACTGTGCAGTCATTAAGGGACTTTTGTACAAGACTTGTGCTGCTTGATTAACCAGTTTGTTTGCCATATTCTAGTTTTCCTTTACACACCTTTTTAGAGGCTAAACAACTGTTAACAAACAAACTATTACTCTGAATCAGCTCTGAGCCACATTTGATTTTGGCAAACCTTTGATGTGTGTCTGGGAGATTTCTCTTAGCCCGGTTATTATCTTCTTCACTTGCATGGTCTTGTTACGTATTGACAGACAACACCACCTCAATCTAAGCAGAAACTATTAACTCTGAATCAGCTCTGAGCCACATGCGAGCACTTTGTGCACAAAATGACATTGAGATGACAACAGAGCTTCCCAAGAAACATTTAGTAGTGAGTGTCCAGTTACTTTTAACCCTTGCAATGTTGGCACTATATGCTAAAATGGACTTATCTGACATATTTCTTCCAATATTGATGTAAACCTTACTGATGTATATCAAAGCTGAGACTTGGTACTTTAATGTAGTATATCAAATTGAATGTGCTGAAGCACAGAGCCTCAATAACAAACATGTATAACTGTCCATACAGTGTATGTACAGACTTGAGTGTGTATACATGAGCATTATAAAAATACAAACTATATATGCAAGTCCAAATTATGAGATACTAAGTCGTAAATATTAGATAGAATGCAAAAATTATTGGTTCTTTTGATGAACTTGGACCAATCATTGGCATTTCACACGTTTGCCCAGGTGACTCAGCCAAGGCTGATCAAGTCCTGGCCAGGGCCCAAGTAGCAGGTGTCCACAGATCGCCCCTGCTGCCTCATTTGCTGTGGACTCCAGTGATGCCTCCAGTGTGGGCTTTGCTCATGGAATGGCTGGAAAAGTTTCAGCACACACTGAGCCTGCAGCACTTGTCCTCCAGGTCAGCCCTCTTCCTCCTGCTGGACTCCTCCATCCTCTCCGCCAGGGGAGCTGTCAGCTCATCATCATCATTACTATCTTTTATGTTTCTGGTCGATGTGATGCTGGTCAGGCTTCTTGAAGCCATCCACAGTAGAGGGATGAAACTCATACATGCAAAAACAAAATCATGCTTTAATACAATTATTACTTCTGTTGACATATGGTCAGATGGGTCATACTCAAATCTGTGTTTAGTCAATTTATCTCAAACAAACTGACATGGGGCAAACCTGCAGCAAGGTTCTGTCCCAGCTTGCTAAAAAGTTCATTTCATTGTGCTAGCATGTATAGTAAGTTAACGAGTGTCCACATAATTGTGAGAAAACTAACTATTCAAGTCCAAGCTATCAAAATAATACACACACTTGTCAATAATTGCTACAAATTCAGCATTGTGTCTTTGTTAATAAGGTTATCGGTGGGTTAATTTATACTGAATATCAATGTGCTGTCCTTTTTCTCTGGTTTCACCGTCAGTACAGCAGCATATGTCCCTCTGCTTATCATTCTGTCTTTCTTTTACATATTTTCTTTAAAATTATATGGTAAAGTCCTCTGTCTTATTTAAAGAAGTTGGGTGTGGAAACCTGTAGAACACACTGGGAAGACTACATCTCCCATAATGCCTGGGAGTTTCTGGAAACCTCTGCCAAGCTTAGCTAAGCCAAGTTTCCCCTGAGAACATGACCCAGATATGTGAGACAGTCATTGGATGAACTGTTAGTTTCTTTTTGCTGCTACTGAAGTGGCCCAAGAATGTGTCCAACAAAAAGAAACATGTCATTCATGTAGAGGTGAAGTCAGGATGACACATAAGCACAGATGCCTCAAAAAGCCAAGAAATGCTACAAACATGATTTATTTGGATCTCTGAACCACCGCAGCAAAGGTATATCAATCTTCATTATCACTGACCAAGCTTGTTATTCTCTTGACAGAGGAAAACAAAATAGTACATGTTCTGCTATTCAAAAAATAAAATAATCTTTTTGTTTTCCAGGTCCCACAGGTTTGTTGTTTTGATATTCTGAAATAACCATAAAGACAGAAGGGAGAGAGGTTTTGAGATAACACTGTGTAAACTGAGCAATTTGGAATTGGCTGAACGGTAGAAAGGGGCTCTGTTTGGTCCCCATCATCTGAGCTATTTTATAAATAAACAGAATGTAATCCTGACATTCAGCAAGTATGTTGTTTGGATAATTATGTCTCTTTTTCCTTTATTTTGATATCAATCATTATCAAAACCACATTATGTTTAGTCATCATCGTTTACATCCAGATTAAATAACAATAAACAAAACACATTTTTGACTGGAGGGGAAGTTTCTCTAAGAAAGAGACTTTCTCTAAGTTTGTCTAAGAATGAAATAAAAGCATGTTAGCAGATAAAATATCAGATACAATTTACAAACATTAGTCGGGTCACTAGATCAATTAAAATCAACCATGGCCCTAAAACAGACCCTTGTGCATCACAAGTGTGATAATTAAAATGATATTTAAAGTGTGGACACGCTGACACAGACTTAACCATTCTGATAATATCTGCGTGTGATGACACAAGACACCACAGTTAAGTGTGGAATAATCAGGATCAGCTGGTTACTTTGGCAAGTCGTAGAAAAAAAATCAACAGCATGAATCACAATCTGAAGCAAGAGATCTTAATCTGATTACATTTAGAAAGTAACTACATTCCTCCATATGGACAGATAATTTCCTCTTTCTCTTTAGTCTCCTGAGAAATGAGCAGAAATACAGCACTGACTGTCCCTCTCTGCACCTCTCGATACTGATACTGAGCAGCAGCTCTCACAGGTTTGGGCAAACTTGATTGATTGATGACTTTTAGGTAAGTTACACAAAGACGGCATGATTTTCCCCTGAGGCATGCAGTCATACCAGTCAGTGTAAATGTAGACTTGAATGACTTGGCAGCTCGTACACAGGAAATGCTTGTAGGCAGGTAAGTTATTACAGGGCCCTCGGATAAGACTGTCTGACTCTGTTAAGGCCTTTAAATCCAAACGCAGGTTTCCACCTCAGCCTTTGCCTGTTATTGATGTTCCCCTCAGCTGTATTGACATGAAGATTGTTGGTCCAGTACACATAATGAATACATTCCAGTTAGACAGATAGCATATGGACAGAATGGACATTCCTTCAGAAATTTTTGACCAATTGAAAATGTAATGTTTTGCCTGACACACTGAAGCAGGTGTGTTTTATCTAAAAGTCAGAAGCATCTTGACAACCCTCGACCTTACAACTCAACCCTGACAAGCATGCTTAGGAAGTTCACTTCTGCTAAAGCAGACGACTGGGAAAAGTGGTTTTCCTCTCTAATGTTAGGTTCTCGGGAAAGCCAGGAAGTGTACTTTCCTTTGTGTTACAGAAGAAGGAGTAAAATGCAGCAGAATGCCAGATTGGTCTTGAGGCAGAGTGCAACCAACTGAATCAGTGGAAGACATCATTTACCTCAGTGTTGGGAAATACATTTTGGAGAAATACTCTGAAGGTCTAAATGAACATTTAACTGAATAAATAAATAAAATGCAAACAAACCAAATAAAACAAAACAAAACACAGACTTCACTTGAGGGGCTCTGACAACACTTAGGGGGGGACAAGGTTCCCCCCTGGTTACGGCCCTGTCCATGGTCGGACGTGGTTGGACTGTCTCAGTCTGAGTCCGTCCTCCTCCTCTCTCCGCCCTCTCCACCTCATAAATGAACCGAGCAGCATCTCGTCAGCTGGGTGAGCGCAGATAGCCGCGGCTGGTTAGACGCAACATGGCGGAGCAAGGCGGCGGGCAGCAGCGGTCCAGCCGGTCCTGCCGGTCCTGCTCTCCGGCACCGCAGTGAAGTGGTCTGGTCCGGGTTCACAGTGAAGGGACAGTTTGCTTTGACGCTACGAGGAGGAAACAGTTGTGCTAATGATCAAGATGAGCCGACACGCAACAGGTAAGAAGGACAAGTTGTAATAAACGTGGGGCTGTTCTGGTGTGGGTAACTCTGAGGGCTCCTGCTCATCAGACAGGTGTTGAGGGGCTGAGGACTCTGCTGGAGCGGGTCCTCCTGTGGGCACACTGCAGCGGTTGCTGGACCTTCTGTTGTGAGCGTTTGTTCAGTAAAAATAACCATTTGTTTCAGACGTCCCGGGGTCGCAGTGCGAGTGTGTCCCCTCCCCGCCGCTGCCTGCTGATCATGTGCTCGACTCTGGAGCTGTGTTGTTCCCTGGTAGATATTAATCCACATCACTCCTGGTCTACATGTTCAGCTGCATTCAGAGGCAGACTTAGCTGGGACTGGGATGTGAACGCAACACTTATTGTAACAGTTATTGTGTGAAGTGACATGATGATAACATTGACAATGATCATGTTGGAGTTTTAAAGGTCCATACAGAAGGTAGATGTCCATGTGTTTGTGATCATAAAGCAGGTCTAGGTTCTATATTAATACTGTGAAAGTATCAAAGCCTCAGTCCACAGAGAAATGCACACAGCCTGTATTCAGACACTGAGCCTTAAAACCAGGACTTCTGGAACTTTGTGATGTCACAACAAAGCAGTCACTACCAGAAGAGAAAAGAGAAAGAAAGACTCAGATCCTCTCTTCTGATTGGCTGACTGTCGTGTTGTTACTAGAGCTCCAGAGAGAGGCCTGAGAGAGGAGATGTAAAACTACACTGAGATGGTTTTTGGTTCTTAAAACCACAAATATATCTTCTGATGGAGATCAACATTTGAGTGTAAAATATGGGACCTTTAAGTTCTGTTGGCAAGAATGAGACCAGAACTTGTTGCATTAAACACCAGTGGATATGCAAGACCAAAATAATTCAGTTCTTAACTTAGTATGGTTACCAGATACCAGTTTTTTTTTTTTTTTTACCATGAACCCTGTGAGTTTTAGACAGTTTGTGTTACCTGTCTCTCCAGGTGCTTTCGATCAACATGGCTGCCCTTTGATTGTGTTCCCAGTGGATGGACAAGCCAAACTCTCCTCAGAACTCAGCAAAGCAGAAGTGGTGGACTTCATAAATTATTTTCTCTGTCTGCACAAGTATGTACAGTCAGACAAGCTTGTGTTGTGTTTATGTGCGTGTGTGTGTGGGAGAACCACATGTGCTGATGGCTGGATTGTTCTCAACAGTAAGAAGCAGGAGGAGGAGAGCTTGGTGTCAGTGGTGGCTGATCTGAGACAGGCCTCGCTCCCGACGACCAGGTTCATCGCTGAGACTCTGCTCCTGCTCGAGGTACTGTCATGGCAGAGCGGTGCTGCTCTGGGTACTAGCCTGCAGCATGTTTCCAGTGGTTGTTCTGATCCATGTGACAGTAATGACTCAAAAAAATGGGTGGAGCTGGATCCTGGACTCAAATGGTCCCTGTTCACTTCAGTGACAGCTGCTCACCCAGCACATGGTGCAACATGCACAGTGTCCACAGTTCTGCATGAGCGTGGACAGCGTCAGGCATGTCTGCGCTGCTCAGTGGAAGATGGTTGAAACAGAAGAAACTTTGTTTTGTTAACAACGTTGTGAAGCACAAAGAGCTTCTAAAAAACACACACAGCTAATGACATCATCAGGTCACATAAATCCTCATTTAAAAAATGAGGACACACAAGGTCTTAAAGATGTAAAATGGTTAATGTGTGTATTTTAACTGTTGGTGCAACATGTTGGAGATCTACAGCTGTTGGTGTTTTTATCTTTGACACAATGGTGAATCCACTAACACAGATACAGAGGGGCAGGTAGCCTGAGGCCAGCAGGCATGTTGGTGGTGAACAGCTCTGAGTGGAAATGATGTTCTGTTTCTCTCTGTGCTCATGTGATGTTTCTTTTGTCTTTATCCAAGTCCCAGTGGTTTTATCTGGATGAGGTTGTCAGTGAACATCTTTTTCCTTCTTGTTGGTAAAAATTATTTGACAGAGTTTGGTGCAGTAGAAACGGATATACATAGATCCTTTATCAGTGCCTGTTTTTTAAAACTCAGTTCATGTGAAAAGGATCAGGTCATATCTCCTGTGTGAAAGGAAGAGAAAGGCCACAGTCAAATGTTTTATTAATGTATATATTAATATGTGTGACTGTTATCCCCTGGAATTATCAGGTTCTATCTGAGCGGTTTTGAGATATTGAGCTTTGAATTTTTTGTATTCTAAATAGAAAAACTGATATTTGGAACAGGTCTCTTTCATACATGAGAGTGACAGACACTCTGAATGTATTTTACATGTCCAATGTCAAAATCCTATTAAATTTGTAAATGGGGTTTTTGGAACAGGTCAAATGAACTCTATAATCTTGGAATTATAAGGTTCAAAACATAAAAATAAGTAAATAGTTTACTCATAATTAGTTTTAACACAGAACATTGGTGTTGAAACAGAGTGTCTGGTGAGTCACCTTCTTCAAAAAAAGCATTGCAGGTTAAGTATAAAGGTCAGTACTAAATACTGTGTCCAGTGCAGAGGCCAATTAGATATAAGAACCATTAACCATTAGTTTCCTTTGGTGAGACAGCAACTAAGTGCAGCAGGTCAGGACAGAGGCAGTGGTAGGTTTTGTTTTATGTCAGAAATGTTGACTCTGATGCACCAAAACATGTATAGTCTTATTTTGGGGGGAAAGAAAAAAAGATGAATGAATGAAATTGATTTTCATTGCGTAATTAAGATAAATTCAAACGTAGACTATTGTTAACAGTGAAAATATGCTCCTCAAAAAAAATCGAAAATTGAACAAAGACTGAACTTGCAATTTGTTAAGTTTTTCTTTCTTGTCTGCCTGTTTTTCAGCTGTCAGTGAGGGGACAAGCCAGAGACGCAGAACCTGATTGGTCGTCATGTTCACATTCTAATAGCTGATTTGCTCAGAAGTGAACCTTATAAGTCTGAGTTAGAGTTCCACTTTGGAGATACAACCTTTTTGTTTCAAGGAGTCCAAAAATGCATAAAACCAAAAAAAACAAACGTCTCACACAATGTGAACAGGTCGTCACAGAATAAAAATATGTGAATAACTCAATTCTGACAAATATAGATAAATATGGGATTCTCCCTCTGAGGACAAAAGAGCACTGACAGGAAGTGAGGACAGAAAGACAGTCATGACATGCAACAGACCTGAACCAGGAACACTATAATCAGTACTGTAAACCCAAAGGCCACTGGGATGCTCCACGTCAGTGTTAATGAAGAGGTCTTTTTGAATGATTGCACACCGCTGACGTTTATTGGACCCGTCCTGCTGCAGCTCGCTGGCACCACAACATTTTCACCTCAGTTTCCTTTTGTTAAACAACAAGGAGACTTGCTGCCCGCTGGAGTCAGCTCAGCTTCTTCTCATGTGTCATTTCCTGGGGGCGGAGAAACTCTAACAGCAGAATTTAATATGGGGCATGAAGAGTGACCCATGTATGTGTTTTGCAGAGTCTTTCCTGAAGTGTTTGGGAGTTGCATTCAGAGACATGTCTGTCACAGTGGAATTTCCCAGTGAGGGGAGAAAGGCGCCGGGGGCTCACATGCATGACTGGTCACATGTTGGGTTATTTAATAGAAAAGCCTCAGTGAAATTAAATTAAATGAGCACAATTATGTTGGGGACGCTGCATTTTTCAACTGCAGCAAGAAAAAACCTTGAATGGTTCCTGTGGTCCTGAGGTCGGCCTGCAGAGCCACATGTTAATGCATTTTATTTTATAATCACAACCTGCTGGGATAGAGAAGAGCCTCACTCATAACTGCTATTTAAGAACTCACATCATTTGATTCAGTGTTAATATCAGTTTTCTCCTGGTCCCTCCTTCAGCTACACAAGCGGACGGTTCACAGTGTTTACATCGTTCAGCCGAAGAAGAAAGATGTTGTCAAGCTAATGCAGAAACTCCTGGCTCCAGCAAAGTCTCACTCTGCCTCCTTCAAGGTGTGTGTGTGTGTACTTGTACTTGCTACATAATAAGGACCAAAAAAAGTATTTTACTAACAGAGTGAGGACATTTTGGGAAAGTGAGGACATTTTGGCCGGTCCTCACTTTTTGAGACACCTTAAAATCACATGTTGAGGGTTAAGACTTGGTTTTAGAGTTATGGTTAGAATTAGGTTTAGGTTAAGGTTAGGGTCAGGGTTGGGGTTAGGCACTCAGTTGTGATGGTTAAGGTTAGGGTAAGGGGCTAGGGAATGCATTATGTCAATGAGTGTCCTCACAAAGATAGGTGTGTGTGTGTGTGTACGTACCTCGAAGAGTTACACTGACTTCATCTTTTTCAGAAAGTCTTCTTGAAAGAGATCTCGGAGCTGTCCAACTACATCGACCGCAGCCAGCTCACAGCATCACTGGGGGGCTACCTGATCTACTGTCACCAGAGCTGGGTCTCCTTCATTAAGGTCGTTTATATTTCTACCTTATTTTTAACATGAGTCATGTCTTTACTTTAATGTAGGACTTACCACTAGATTAGCTGCTGCAGTGGTGACGGCTGATCAGATGCTATGATTAGCAAACTGACAGGTTGCTGTTAAACCAGCTCACATTTACCTGTTTATAAACCCCACCCTGCACAGTTACACTATGACCCATACACTGTGCATTAATGTTGACGCTCCAGTATTCTGGAGGAAAGGTGATTAGCTACATTCCCTCTGTGTGCGAACAGGATACATCCATCGGCAAGTTTAACAAGTTGAGCTAAAATCTAAACCACATAGAATATGGTGAGCCTCATGCAGGAAACCTGTATCAACAGGTTTGACACCTTCAGCAGTTTGTTAATCTGATTGTTTGATTTCTGCTCTGAAGTTTGTCTGTTTTTTACTCCAGAGTGAGATTTTTGTGAATGAAAGTTGAAGCCACCAGCAGCTGAACACATGGCCTCACAGACACGGATGATGCTGATCTGTGATCTGTGACACATTCACTCAGCAACAGCCTGTAATGATTTGACAGATGAACTATTATGAGCATGAATATACAGGAAATAAACTGGCATCAAGTGAACCAGTCTGAGTCTGATTCAAAGCAGAGCTAGTGAAGTGGTCTCATGATCCATCAGTGGGCTTAACACAAAGTAACATTGTCCTGCTCTGCGTGCGTGCGTGCGTGCGTGCGTGCGTCTGTCTGTGTCTGTGTCTAATGTCTACAGTAGCACACACACACGCTGTTTATCTGATGTACACTGCTGCAGCTGAAGTGTTTCTTCCAGGTCAGCGTTGCCTCTGTGATGGAGAGCATGCTCAGTTCCCTCCATCAGAGACGGTTTATCTGTGAACCCATTCATGAGGTCCATCCGAGCGGCCTGCATCCATTGTTTGTTACCTTGGTGAAGCTTGTGCGAATGCCTTATGTAATCAGCTGACCTTATTAGCAAGTGAAAGGAGCCTCTTTCCATTAGATGATACATTCAGTCATGTTGAACTGGGGCGTTTGGCCACGATGTCAGGATTCATTAACCACAGCAAGAGACACAGTCTCCACCAGACTTACATTTAGGTTGGGGGCAGCTTCTGTGTGTAAATCAGAGCAGTCTTACATTAGTCTGTTATTGTAAGAGGGAGGGGCAGGGAGGGCTTATATTGAATATACTCACTGTGTTGTGGCCAGTTCCCCATGGGATGTAGTAAATGACTATAGCACCAACATCAAGTGTAAGTGTGTCTGTGAGACACAATCCCCCGCCCATCCAGAAAACTCCTGGGTGCATGTGTGACATGGGTGAGGAGGTGTGTGTGAATCCGTGTTTACAAACGGAAACTGAAGACGGAGGAAGTGGTTCAGAAAAGAAGCGGCACCAGAACACTGTGTGTGTGTGGTGGCTGTGTCACTGCTACTGTCTGTCTATAACTCTAAGATGATTTCAGCCTCCACTGGGTTTCTGCTGTGACCCTACAGAGAACCCGTGGTCTCCACATACAGCTGCTAAAATGGTTGAAAGTATTTTTTCAATTCAGATTCAACCTACACATTGAAACTATAGTGACAGGTGTCAGTTTTATAAAATGTTGCTGGTATCATGTCAGTATCTCCATCATCAGAGGTTTTCTATGTCTGTATTTATGCTGAGAACTGCACGCGTCACATGTGATAGATGAAGAGATGGATGCGTTATTCATCCCCTTGGGGAAATGAACTTGTCCAGCAGGATATTTGCAAAAAGAACATTAGTCAGTATGATGATCCTCTGTCTCTGTCTGAGGTGTTGAACAGTCTGATGACAGTGGGGCAGAGGATGGGGCAGAGGTTAGAAGGGACCTGAGTCCCTTCTAACCTTTTATCATGGTCGCTGAAATGAAATCAAGACTTTCTGCACACGGCATGCAGGCAGTGTGTTTCAGGCCTTAAGTGTTAAATGTCTTTCTCCTGGATTCTTGTCATTTGTTTGGGTCCGATTTCCCACTTTCTGCAAATTATTCCAGTACAAACCACTGAAGAATGAACACTAAACAAGAATGTTTTAATGCAGACAGATGTTGCAGGGACTGTAATCATCATGGTGGGGACTTTTGTAAATGCATCAAAGGGTTAAATTGTGCATTTATGAAAAGCTTCAGAGGAGATTTCAAAATATGGAGATATTGTGATGTTATTTATATCACTTAGCCCTAAATGAGACTGTCAGGCCCTGTTCAGACCTGCTTTTAACATCCATCCAGAGTGATCCAGTCACAGGTGGTCAGCTCTAAGTACAGGTACCCAGGACGCATTCAGGAAGCATTTGAGATCATATCTCTCTGACCAGATTCGGAGGTGGTCTGGGCCACATGGGACCACATATTGACAACGGACCCCTCTGTCTGATTGGCTAAAAACAACACTACATACCTGGTTATTTGCATATGAAGCAGGGAAGTGAGATCTTATCACAAGTGGTCATTGGAGACAGATGTGGAGATTTTAAAGCCAGGTGTGAATAGATGTTTTCAGAGCTGACCAGTTGTGTTCTGATCTCTGAGGACGCATGTTAATACCAGGTCTGAACGAGGCCTGTTAATAGTTATGACCTTGTCTTGTTTACTTGACCTGTATGTTGAAATGCCTCTGGCTCCACGCTCCTCCCTGCAGGAGATCCATGTCTTTCTCCAGGAGTTCCTGTCCGTGGTCCAGAGGCTGCCCTCGTACGTCTCCACCCTGCAGTCTTTGTCCAGGCTGCCACTGCCCAGCACCTTCAGAGAGCTCCAACACTTCTGCTCCACCAATGAGGCCAAGTTCCAGCAGCTCAGGAGGTCAGCTGCTCGTCTGACTGCACTTATTGATCTGTGATGAGTTGGTTCCTTTAGCTGCAAAGATGTAACAAACTGATCACTTTGATTTTCTCTTGTTTTTGTGATAAGTCTTTTCAAAGGGAGGTTGATGAGCTGAGTGTCAGACTGTGTGGTTGTGTGTTCAGTGTTATGGAGTGTTCTTCCTTGACCTTACGAAACATGTTTTTGGCTGTAACTCATGAATTAATTCACTACTTATGACACTATTTAACTCTAATGTCTGTAAGGACTAAATGAAGTGATGACTTTTATGTCCAAAAGGTCAAAGGTCAATGTCACTGTGACATCATAATGTTCTTCTGGTCATTATTCAACACTGTAACTCAGGTAGGAGACTGTGACCCTGTGTCCTGTAACTTCACCGGTTGGTGAGGAGAAGGAGGAGGAGGAGATGGTGGTGATGAAGGCTGGATGCCCTGAAATGACTTGTGCCACTTAGAGACCAAACAGTCACAGCTATTTGCATCCATTCAGAAATGTTGTTTCTGGTGTGTAACTGAGCTGGCTAGCTGTCTGACACAACAACATGTAACAACACAGGTCTAGTTGTTTTTAGATGATGTGGAAAAGTGACAAATTGAGACTTTAACATTTGTGTGGTGGTGTGCAGGGAACTGGGGCTGGACGAGCTGCTGAGGCACTGTGACCGTGTGGTGGGGAAGCTGCGTCACCCTGAGAAGGAGCCGTGCTACCAGGCGATGGCCGGCACCGCCCTCTTCATCCACACGGCCTTCGACATGCTGCAGAACCACAGCAGGTACTGCTCACTCTGTTAATCTTGTTAATGTGACACGTCTGTGTGCTCTGTACAGCAGTGATGCAAGAGACCTGAGCTGTACAGCAGGTAGAGCCACAGTGGCTACAGGAGTCTGGCTAATAAAGTCTGTGTTAATCTTGCTCATACCTGTCTATGGTCATTCTTCCTCTGTGCTGGTGACAGTTGTTGACAGAGGCATTATGGGTTGTCTGTCTGTCTCATTCTGATGTCTCAGTGACGCCTTCAGGGACCCTCCTCTGATATACACATTCACCTGGACTCAAGGAAGAACTGGTTTGAACTTAGTGGTCAGAGGTCAAAGATCACTGTGTCCATACCTCAAGAGTTCACTGTTGTGACAGGAGGCATCACAGATGGGTCAAGTAACGCCTATCAGTTGAGTTTATTACCAATAACAACACACTAATTATCACACAAATGTCTAACAGGATTAAATTAAGTGATGAAATTTTATATCCAAGAGGTCAAAGGTCAACTTCACTGTGACATCATAATGAGGAGACACTGACACTTGGCTGGTAGGAGGAGCCACACAGCTGATCCTCAGCTCCACAGCCTCTGCTGTGTTTGTAAAACCAGCGTTTACATGGGGTCATGTGGAAACACTGACGTGTGTGTGTAACAGCAGGAAACCTCCAGGCTACGTCTGTACGTTTAGTGAACATGAGTCTGTAAGTGTCAGAGTGAGCACCCAGCAGGGTGCAGTGGGTTGTAAGGAGTGTGATGACAGCAGCTGCTAAAGGTCTCTTTGCTTGGTGCAGGATAACTGCTGCTGTGGAGAAGGTGGAGCTGCTCTGGCAGCAGGCCTTCTCACAAGCCCGTCTGCAGCTGCAGGTGTTCCAGCTGCGAGAGGATGCTCTGCAGGTGAGTCAGCTGACAGCTGTTTGCAGTTTGTCCAGTCACTGTGGTTCAGGTGACATCAGGACAGAGACCACCTGAGGGTCATGGTCTGCCTGCACGTTAAAGGTTTTCTGCCTGTGAATTGTCAAGGAAGTGATCTATTCAAACAACATATGGATTTATGCAAATCATCAGGCAACCATAGTAACGGTGAGCCTCAAGTTCTCAGTCACCCCGGGGGTCCTTGAGGAGGTTCCTGGGGTCCCCACCAAAAAGGGGAATCATTTCTTTTCACTATAATTTTATCCATCAGTAACACAACGACAGAATGTGTGAGGGTCATGGGTTGAAACACTGGGAGCATGAATCAGATCAGATGGAGGTCTGTGGTCTGGTTTGTGGCAGTTTAGAGTCTTTGAGAACTCCAGAGTCTCTGCTCAGCAGCACAGTTTTAAAATCACAATGTAAAATATGATCTGACATAACAGAGTGAGAACATGTATCATTCTCAATACAGTCAAGTCCTAATATGGCAAAGTACAACTATCTTTTTTTTTTCCTATTTTAAAGTGATATTTTTTTGGCCTTTTAATGCCTTTATTAGATAGGTACAGTGAGAGAGTGACAGGAAAGTCAGGGCGAGAGAGAGGGGATGACATGCAGCAAAGGGCTGCGGGTCGGACTGGAGTCCCAGGCCGCTGCGGCTAGGATACGAGTCCCGGGCCGCTGCAGCTAGGACTAAGCCTTAATGGTACACGCACTACCAGGTGGGCCACCGAGGCGCCCTAGTACAACGTTCTTTTATATTGCAAAATATACTAATTTAAATGTTTTTAAATGGAAAAGTTTTTTTATATAATACATAATTATATTGTATTTCATGTTTCAGGTGTAAGTGATGCTGTCACTAAACAGCAGTTCAATAAAATGTATTTCAGTATTATGAAAAATGTCACATGGTGGGAAAGATCAGGATAATTGTTGTCACAAGCCTTAAGAGACATAAATGAGTAAAATAAGGTTTAAACTGACCTGTTTCCTGCTGACATCACTTCAGATTAAAAGTGTCAGTGTGGTGGATGAAAATCCAAGTCACATCCAGAGAATCTGATTCTGGTGCTTGTCACTGGATGTTGAAGGATTTAACACAGCAGGTCCAGGTGATGACCTCATCAGTGTGACAGACCGACCTGTAAAATGTCTGATGAGTAGCTGTGGTGAAGGTGTCACTCCTCCTCTAGTAACTGATGTGTTTCCTTGTGCTCACAGATCACAGAACAGATCGAATGTCTCTTTCAGGAGAAGCTCCAGCCTTACAAAGTAGGGATTGCAAAGGACGCCATGAAGGCCGTGGCGGCAGTGTCCCACTTCGAGGCGTCCATTCACACGCCTGCTGTGGTATTTGTTTAGTTAATGTGCTCTGTTCAGTCCAGTTGTTTGTGATCACGCTGGATTTCTAATATGAGTTTAACTTCACACTGTCACATTCCCTAAAATGTAATTCATGTGAAGTTTTGTTGTCCAGTCAAAATGACCCCCTCCCTCCCGCCTGTCAGGCTCTGGTTCGCTGTGCAGAGGATGTGATCCACAGGTTGGCGGAGTTCCTGCCGGTGGACGCTCGCAGCAGGGAGTGTTGGGTTTCAGACCTGGAGAGGCTGAAGGAGAAACTTAGCTCTGCTGTTCACTTCATCCTCCAGACTCTCAGAGCAGTTTCCAACTACCACCACTACTTCAGCAGGGTGAGTCAGATCACCAGCACTCACCTGCAGTTAGACTGGTCGATTAGTTAATTGTTGATATGCTGAAGGTGAACATTTCTTTGGACGGGTTCGAATTGTGAGAGATTTTTCTTTGAGTTGAAGCAGATGAAGTGAAAGGAGTTGAGGCATCAGTGAAATGGCAGGAATCAGCTCAGGACGGAAAGCAGTAAGAAAGTGTCACTGTGAGGTGTCTAAGCCGTGAGAGCTGCTGGCACTGAGTAAAAACTGAAAGCAGATGAAGTGTCAGTTGAAGGATGAGAGGTGAAATATTTTAGATGAGACCTTTTGTTGTTTGCAGATCAAGTAGAAGCAGACACACAGATGAGGTCAGCGGTGTGGAGCTGGTTCTCTCTGCCAGCTTCTTCACATTGGACATGTTCAGTGGGATGATGATGATGATGATGATGATGATGATGATGATGATGATGATGATTCTGTTGTTCTGATTGGCAGCCAGTCGATAGGTGAAAACAGCAAGCTTGCAGCATGTTGGTGTCAGCTGAACCTGAGAGGTCACCTGTAAACGTTTCCTTTTCAAGACAACACTGAACTGTGTATCCTGACCCTGGTTCCTGTTCCTTTCACAGGCCAACACCTGGTACACTCTGGTTCTCTGTGAGAACTTCCTCCAGGAGCTGCTGTCAGGGGTCAATGCAGATGGCGCTCCCAAGCCGCGGCAGAGGAGGACCCGGGGGCCGATCCCTGCCTGGAGGCACAAACTGTCCACCTTCCTCAAGAAGCATTGTCCACCAGATGTGGAGGAGCTGGTTCATCTGGCTCATCTGTCCAACGTCATCCCAGATGACACGGTCCAGCAGGCAGGCAAGCAGATGTCTCAGCGGTGAGAGAACTGAAGAGAAGCCTGTGGTGGTCTCGGGTCTGGCCTTAGCTTTTGAAGTAGTTTCTTATGGATCTGTGACATCAGGGTCGTCATGATACCAGCACCAATAAAATCCCATGATCCTCAATACCACACACCCCTACATATAGTATAAGGGATGTGAAAGAAGAGTCAGAAGCCAGAGAGATAGAGAGCTGCTGGTCTGTCTGTCTCTGAACCGCTCATCAGTTCCACTAATCTCAGGGTCCACCTTTAGCTTTTTCTCCTGGATCTTTCAACTGTACCACCTGGTCTTCATCAGCAGTTTGCTCAGTTGTCATGGAGATCAGTATATTCTGGTTCCATCCAGGCCATATTCACACAGCGACCATTTTCCTCTGACATCATGCTGAGGGTAGGAAGCTCATGTGTTACTGCTGTGACCCAGGTAGTGATCAAGTCATATAAATGTAAAGAATCTAACAAACTGCTGAACAAACAAGAACCTGTTGTTGTCACTGACTTGACTCATTACCTGAACCCTGTGGGGGGGCTCGTTTTTACAGATTCTGAGGTGCACCCATGTCCTGACAGAGGTGAAACTGAGATCCTCAACTGTGACTGAAATCAAAACAAAACAAACGGACTGTATCCGCTGAGCTCACAGCATGATACAGCTCAGAAACAAGGGTTCATTTCACAGCGAAGATGGGTTCAGTTCGCTGTCGTCATATCACTGCATCACTGATGCAGGTCCATCATGAAACTATATAACGTTAGTTCATGTTGAACAGACCAGTGGATGATTTGTCACCTTTACTTTTATGTTAACTGCAAACTTGAGTGTTTCAGTGTCTGACCTTCAACAATGAGCTTCAGTCCAACTGCTGGATCCTTTTTTAATCCTCTGTGGATTCTGGCAAATTCATCTGCACATTATCAGTGTGGTCAGAAGAAGTGGAGATAAACAAGTCAAGTTTTTTTCACTATCTCAGCCACAGGGTTTCTTCAGAGACACTGAAATGTTCAGGGTGTCCCTCTCTCAGGCTGACGTCAGAGGAAGATGGCCGCTGTGTGAATATGGTCTATGACTTCTTGTCTGTGCCGTAAACCTTGTGAAATGGTTTAAAATTTCTCCGTCCTTCAGTTTCTCATCTGAATTTGCAGAAAATCTGTCATCATGATTCACAATAACAAAAACGTGTGTACTGTGATACACACCCTGTCACCTCACATGCTTACATCTTCATCTGCTCCAGTTGTAGACATGTGGCTGAACAGACGACCGGGTTACTGACGCAGCTACGTGACCAAATCTGTTTTCATCCTTCAGGTGCATGACCCTGAGGAAACTTGTAACTTCCTCGGGGCCTGTGGCTGTGGCTCAGCTCCAGCAGGCCTTACAGTGGCAGTATGAGTTGTTGCGGAGCCGCCATGTCAGTCAGTCCTGTGACACTGCCACAGACAGACCAGCCCAGGATGTTCAGGATGGCCCCCCAGAGTCCAGTCTCATTCAGTGTGAGAGTGGTAATGAAGCAGTCCGTCCTCTTGAAGCATCTCCTTCGACTGCCGTCTCTGGGCTGGTGTCGGCTGAGGGCAAACCCCCCTCCCTCAGCTCCTTTGACTCAGGCTTCGATGGAGCAGGGAGCAGCCAGCTGGAGGCCTGGGGGGGGAGGGAAGGAGCGGAAGGTCTGTCGAGATCAGCTGGGACCAGGGACTCTGCGAGACCTGCCACAAGCCATCCTCTGATTCAGGAGGAGAACATCTCCAGTGTTTCAGATCTGGAGTTTGACTGCGGCTCGTTGGGGAGCTCATCAAAGGCCAGGATCCAGATCATCCCGAAAGTGAGCGAGGACTCCCTCAACTTTGAGATCAAAGTGAAGCGCTCAGCCGCACTGCCCACTAATCCCTGGCTCAGCCTGCCGTTAGATGATCTGGAAAACATGTACACCGTCACCATCACACACAACCCCACGCCGCACAAGTCCAACCTACAGTTCTTCCATCCCTCAGACCCCCACACCAATGCCAACCCCAACAGGTCTCGAGATCCACCCACAAAGATGGAGGAGGTATTGTGCAGCACACAGCCCACAGGGCCACAGAGCCGAGGCTGCGTTCTGGAGGATCTTGAATTAAGTCCCATCAGCCACATACTCTCCAGCACTATTACAGATGGAAGAGACCAGTCCATCTGCACCACAGAGGGGGGTCCTACTCTTCTCTGGGACTCTTATGACCTCCATGACCAGGACCAGGATCCTGTGGAAAGGTAATGTTCCTGTGAGGCCACAGCGCTCATTAGATTTAATAATATATTAAAGTACAGTCCCTGAGGTGGTGTCAGATAAATACCACACAGGAGCTCACACTCGTTAGCATCTCAACACCATGAAACGTTTGTCACTCTGTGATATTTCTATGGCCCCAGGCACTGAGAGGGTGAAAGAGAAAATACAGTTCTGCAGTTGGATCAGAGAATCCTGTAAAAGGGTCAATGTTCGCCTGAAGACAGCATCTGCTGAAAGATTAACACTCAGATGATGAGTTTGATGAGCTGAGAGAAACCCTCCCACAATCAATGTAGATCATGACAGAGACACAACATTAGATACAGGAGCATCCAGGACCAGCTCCCAAGCAGGGGGGGGCACAGCGACTGGTCCGGACCTCAACGGGACTTTTTCTAAATTAACCTGTGACCTGAGAAAGTCATTTGATTGGCTAAAGATGCCACAATTGGCTCTGGCTACATTACTACTGTAGTTAGAAAATACAAATTAGTTAGTTAGTAAACTGAGCGTCTTTGTGTCTGTGCGGGTTGAGAGCCCTTTGACAGGCTGCTGAGCCTCAGCTACAGAGCAGGGCTGGGCAGTCATTATAACAGGAGTGATGTTGAACCGGTGGTCAGTTATGAGATGATGGTAAACAGCAGCACAGGCAGAGGAGAGACGGCGCCAGCAGGTTAACTGTTTTCAGTTGCACGGCAGAACATCATTTAACATAAACTACAGGTCAAACCAGACTGAGTGAGACTGTAGAAGAACACCCCTGAGTGTGGTCAGTCCAGTGCATGTGAGTGTAAAGTTTCATCTGTGAGTGAGTGAGTATTTCCTCTTGACTGGTGATTTAAAGTGCTGCAGAGTCAGAGGGGCTTCCTGTTTTGGTCATTTTAAAAAGTGGTATTGTGTAACTGAATATGAAACATGTACCAGCTCTGTGCAGGTGTGTTTTTCATGCACCAATCATTTGTACTTCACAGTAACTCACATAGAAGAAAAGAAACCAAACCAGAGGTTGAAGCATCTAAAAGCTGCAGACTGACGTTAGCTTTCAGTGAAGTGACTGAAGTAAGCAACAGGAGGTCATTTGTTGATGTACGGGTTTAAAATAATCTCCGCACTGGGACATTGGTTTGCTTTTTTCCAGTGTGATCGATATCTCCCAGAAGGACTGGGATGAGAAGGAGCAGCAGGGTTTGAGGGAGGTGGAGGAGATCCTGGGCAGGGCTGATGAAATTCTGGAGGTAAGAGGTGTGGGGGGGTGGGGGTATTATTGATGCGACTTTGAGTTTTTTCCTGACTCGATCTGAACAGCAGTCACACGTCTCTCACAGGAAGAAGAAAATGTTCTGGCGCAGGAGGCCGTGCTGGAGGCCCTGCTGAGGTCAGAGGTCGGGCACAGTCCCTGGCCTCTGTGGGACAGTGAGGACCAGCTTGGTGTGGTAAGTTCATCACTGTGATGCTGCTCATCAGTGACCATGGGTTTGATAGCACTGATGAACTCAAGTCCTTAAGGTGTCGCTCTCTTGGTCTCACAGCTCATATCAGCGCTCTTGTGTGTCTCATTTGTCTTTTCATTGGTCCAAACAAGTGGATCACTTCTTCTTCTGGAACTTACTGTGTAGTCAACTGTGTTGATTTTAGATTAGACTCACTACTCGTCATTACTATTAACCACTGTTATCTGTCACTATTATTGATAACACCATTACCTATACAGCTATTCCTGGTCTCTCTCTTTTCTCCTCTCTCCTCCCCCCACCCCCCCTTTTTTCTCTTCCTAAACCCAACTGGTCGAGGCAGACCCCCCCCCCCACCCTGAGCCCGGTTCTGTTGGAGGTTTCTTCCTGTTAAAAGGGAGTTTTTCCTCCCCCCTGTCGCCAAGCGCTTGCTCTTTGTGGGAACTGTTGGGTTTTTCTCTGTAACAAAGTAAGGTCTTGACCTGACCCTGTAAAGTGCCTCGAGATAATGTATATTATGATTTGGCACTATACAAATAAAATTGAATTGAAATTGAAAGTTTTGTGAAATACTAAAAACCGTGTGAGTTTTCATCGACAAAACCTGAAGAGGTTTTCTGCAGTGAATTTTTAGGACAGAGTCAGCAGTCTGTCTGTCTTCCTTACAGTATCAGCTGGTAATTTGTAAATGAACTCAACTCAGAGCGCATTACACTACAGGTCAGATTCACACACACAGTCAGACAGCGCTTCTCTTACACACACACTCACACACACACACACACACACTGATGGTTCATCAGCAGGGTCGGTTTGGGATTCAGCATCCTGAGCATGTTGTAAACTGCCAAATTGCAGTTTGAGGCATCAAATCTGTTTTCATCACAGCTTGTTTAATTCAATTTTCAGAGAGAGAGAGAGATGTTGCTGCACTCAGGGCACATAATATTAGTGAGGACGTCAAACTACGCACAGTTGAAACTTACTTCTGACACTGATCAGGATCAAGAGTTGACACACTGATGCCACCCACTGGTTTGTGAACAGCCTCCAGATTGTAATTTGTCTGTCGCCATCTTGGTTTTTTGATATCAGAAGAAACCATATTTGGAGGAGAAGGTGGAGCTGAGGAGGTGTGAAGGTGGATCTGACCTGCTCTGTACTCTATCCTGATTGTCAGGCAGGTCGCCGTGTGTGGTACAGTCTGTCAATCACACAGTAGTCCCGCCCTAATCCATCCCCTACTTTATGGTCTATTTATCTCTAAATGGAGCATAATTTAAAAACTGAACATCATGTTGTATTGAAGAAGACTTGAAACTAGAGACTGAGACACAAACTCATCAGGATGGTAATATATCAAGTGGGAAGTAGAGACATTTTCACATAGACTTCAATTCAATCAGACTTCTTTTCACAAGTCGCCACCAATGGTCATTAGATAGACCCGGAGTCTACGTCCATTTTATATACAGTCATTGATCCGGATCAATAAAGGCTTGATTCTGCAGATGGGTTGTTGTTGAACAGAACTTATAACAATAATGTTGGTCAATCTTTCACATGTTTTTAGGCAAAAATTGTTCTATGTTTAGTCACAGTCTTCATTGAGTCGTTTCATTGACACCATCAGTGGTATCCAGAAAGACTGTACTGTATGCATGAATCTCTTTATGTAATAGTGCTTGTTTGAAGTCAGACTATTGTTGAGTCCCATTGTTAAACCAGTCTCATCTGTGTTCCTGTACATTGTCGGCCTCTGTGACCACAGAACAGTGTCTACCATCATTGACCCATGGTTCATACAACCTGTATAAACCTGCAGTGTCATGATTTATCTGCATGTGCTCTTTTTTTTTTTTTTAAAGATGTCATCCAGTGAGTTGATTGAAGCTGGTGTTCTTGCCCTTGGGGACTACCTCGACCCTGCTGGACCTGACAACCTCAGTGAACCCAGATCAACTGGATCTGCAAGTGAAACTAAGACTTCTGAAGACGATGGGTGCTGCACTGACGCTGCAACTGAAGCAGACACAGCAGCATTTCAGAGCAGGCCGGACCTGCTGACGGAGCTAAGGACCGTCCACGTTCTGGACGAACTGATCATGGAGGAGAACCTGAAGATCCACAAGCTGCGGCGCTGTGAAGAAAACCCAGGTGAGGACCTCTTGGGGAGAAACCCTGCAGATACAAACGGGCCGTCGAGTGTGAGTAAAGAGAGGGAGGCTTTCCGGTTACAACTGGAGAAGGAAAAGAGAGAGGTGGAGAACCTCGAGAAGAGTTTGGACAAAGAGCGTAAAGTGAAGAAGCACAAAGACCGAGCTAGAAAGGTCGTCAAATGTTCTATAATGGACAAGGCTAGAGGTGAGAATAAGGAGGACCAAGCACTCTGTGAGGAGCTTTTATCAGAAGGCTCTAACAGATCACATAGAACACGGTCCACAGTTGTAGACCTGAATGAGGATACCTGTAAGACTGAAAATCCTCAGGCAAAACTGCTTCCTGGTGTTGGTACAGAGACCATATCGCAGGATGGTGTTCAGGAGCTTCCCTCCTCTGAGGCTGCTGCATCTGGATGTAACTTCAGTGATACCTTTGATTTGAAGCAACCTTCTGAAGAGCTGGGTATCGAACCTCAGGGACATGTCTGTGGTGAAGGATTAGACGGCTCTAAACCAGAAGCTTCTTTAACCCCTGAAATGAGGCCAGAGGGTGGAGCGTTTGACCCGGGTGGACAAGCTTTACTTCCTGTGAACGATGACCTCACACAATGCACAACTTCTCATTCCACAGAGCTGCTGGATCCAGATCCATCTTCAGCAGCTCCGGATCCCTGTTTTGTGCAACTTGATCCACAAGATGAATCATTTGGATCAGAGAATGTGACTCCAGCCGTCAGTCTCTACTTTATCAGGCCAAAGGTACAAGAACAGAGCAACAACAACAATAACCACTCACAGAAATGTGGCCCGTCCTTTGACCTGTGGTCTGAAATGACATCTAAAGATGAATCAGTGGAACCTGCAGGTTTACTACAGACAGACTTGCATGCAGCAGTGGAAATCCAGACTGTCTCCCCTCCAGATGAGTGCCCACATCAGCAGCTGCCTCCAGACCAGGCTGAGCTAAATGAAGACTGGCCGGTTGGTTATCAAAACTCTGAGGTCTTGAGGATCTCAGGCTCTGGGTCACCTGGGCTTCACACCCAGCTGGACATGGACACCAGAGAGGTACAGTCTGGATCAGCCACTTTAAGTTCAGTCGATGAGAGGCCACATTTAGACCTTTCACTTTACCTCAGTGCTTCAAACTAACATCAGTCACAGGGAGAAACTTTATAGCAACAGAAGTTTAGTTCAGCTTCATGGAAAATACTTACATCAGTCACACAGAGCCAGGCTAGCTCTTTCTGCCTGCCTCCATTCTTCATGCTAAGCCAAGCTAACCATGTCCAGCCCTGTACTGAACACACACACACACACACACACACACACACACACAGATCCATGTCCTCATCTCACTCTAAGAAAAAAGTGTACTTCCTGAAACGTTGGCTAAGTGATTAAAGGTCATGTCAGTGAGCAGCAGCATTGTTTTCTTCATTTCATTCAAACTGATGGATTCTTGCTTTAATTGCAGATGATGGATTTTAAGACCCCCATAGTGCTGGACACTGGGTCTGGTTTGATGAAAGCAGGATTTGCAGATCAAGACCGTCCCAACATCATGTTCCCAACAATAATTGGGACGCCCAAGTATGAGGTGAGGGTGCTTCTCATTTCCATCATGACCTTTAGAGAAGGTGTTGTAGTGCGGCCTCTCTGATCAGAGCTTTGTGTTTGGTCTTTGTAGGATGTCATGAACAGTAGCGTTGAGAGGGAGATCTATATTGGACACGAGGCTCAACACATGAGAGGGGTCCTGGCTCTGCAGCATCCCATAAAGAATGGGATCATTCGGAACTGGGATGAAATGGAAAAGGTGATGATGTGATGTCACTGTTCACTTAAGCGCTACCAATTATTCATTCAAAGTGACTTGCACTTGTGCTGTGCAACTACTACACCTCTATGTTGAATCCCAGAGAAGCAGGTATACTGTGTATCTGTGATGTCATCACAGGAAAACCTTTAACCCTACTAACTTACAAACTTACAACCTAAAAATATTTTTACCGATGTCAAATGATTTTTTTCATTTTAACTCCACATAGTTGGTGAAATCTCTGCAGAGCTGCCAGGTTTGGGCGTTTACTGCAAAGATATGGGGGGTACTTGAGCATACCTGGCAACCCTCGAGTTCACACTGTATGATGTGGTGTTCAAGTGAGCCTGGCAGCAGCAGTGGAGCTGGAAATGTTTAAAAGTTTCAGCTGTCACAGAAAAGAAAACGTCTTCACAGGACAAAAACAACATCTGTTATTATATTTAAGACGCACAGACAGGTGAGCTCTGATGTCACAGGCAGGTGAGCTGCAGTCTCTCAGGTGAGCTGCAGGCTCTCAGGTGAGCTCTGATGTCACAGACAGGTGAGCTCTTATGTCACAGACAGGTGAGCTGCAGGCTCAGTTTTTAATATTTATTTTGTTTTTTGTGCAACGTCATGGAAGTTATATCAACAAATACATGTTTAGTAAAGTCAACTTTACTGTGCGTGCGTGTTAATAAAAAAAAAGAGCAGGTGCACAGTCACAATTGCTTAATTTGGCCGTTGGACAAAAAGTGTCCCTCCATGATAAAACAAAGCCTTGAAACTAATGAGCGTTGTGGTTTCAGATTTGGCATTATGCCTTCCAGCAGCTGCGCATGGATCCAGAAGACCACCCTGTTCTTCTGACGGAGGCAGCCATGAATCCGCTGGAGAACCGACAGCGCATGGTGGAGATCATGTTTGAGTGTTTTAACGTTCCCCTCACCTACGTGGCCATGCAGGCGGTGCTGGCCCTGTACGCCGCCGGCAGGTCCACAGGTACTCTGCTCTCTTCATGTGTCTGTTTCCTTTTGTTCTGTGTGTTTTGTATCTTCGATTAAAAACAACTGTTCCTCGCAGGTGTGGTGTTTGACTCTGGAGACGGAGTGAGCCACAGTGTGCCTGTGTTTGAGGGCTACTGTCTACCTCACGCAGTGCATCGCTTCCATCTGGCTGGTGCAGATGTTACAATGCAGCTTAAAAAGGTATTCAGCAACACACTGTTGTTTTACCACTGTACGCAGGCAGTGGTGTGACTGGCCGATCCATCAGTCAGTCCGGTGCTGTTCTGTTTTCCTTCTCAGCAGAACTCTGTGTGTGTATCGACAGCCTGATGTGTCTGAGCCTCTGAGTTCCACTGTTTCAGTAACTCAACATCTCTAATTCTCACTTGGTCACATGTTCCTTGATCCCCATGAACACACATTGTGGTTTATTTAGACTCAGTCCCACACACACCGTCCTGCTGCCACACATACTCACTACAGCACCAAATATGGATTAATCCGCTGATTTGATTAAAAACTACAGTAACTCCAGCTATTTTGGAAAAATACTGCCTTTATTTTTAATTTTATCAAAGCTGTATATCAGTGAGCCGTTTTTTAAAAACACATCTTCAGAAGGAAGCAGTGGGCTTGGGGCTGAGGCACAGTCGACAGACTGAGTGGACTCTGGTCTGGTCTCTGAATGAATTTTGATGTGATTAAAGCTTCTGCAGGAGCAGGGGGTGAGCATGAGGACCACAGCAGAGCTGGAGATAGTGAGGGAGATGAAGGAGATGTGCTGCCGTGTGGCTCTTGACTATGAAGCTGAGCTGACTCAGGGGGGGTCCTCCTGCAGGGAAATGTATTACACCATGCCAGACGGACAGATCGTCACCCTCAGCTCAGAGCGGTTCAGGTAACCACACATCAGATCCTGCTTTAGACGGACAGTCACTCCACTGAATGGCGTTTTATAAATGAAGTCAGTATTAACACTGGAGCCCTGATATTTTTCAATTTACGTTCTCATTAATTCTCATTAATGATGAATCTGATAACGATGGGAACTGTTAGACAGAAGGACACTGCGTGTGTGTGTGTGTGTGTGTGTGTGTGTGTCCAATTCATCCAGGGCCCCCGAGATTCTGTTCAAACCCGAGCTCATTGGAAAAGAGCATTGTGGGATGCACGAGAGCATCTTCAAGTCAGTCCTCAGCTCAGACATTGACCTGCGGTGCAGCTTCCTGGGAAACATTGTACTGTCAGGTAACAGCTGGTTGTTGTTGAGGTGTAACACTACAGTGTGACGGCTCTGTGCCAGGTTGTCCTGCTTTGTCACCATTGTGAAGCAGGTGTTTTCTTGTCCTGCTGAAGGTGGGAACACTCTGATGCCCGGCCTGCCTGAGCGGCTCCAGGCCGAAATCAAACACCTGGTACCTGCTGACATGGGGGAGAGTGTTCGTGTCACTAGCCCCACAGACAGAGACTTCTCAGTGTGGAGTGGAGGAGCAGTGCTGGCCAACCTGCCCACCTTCAGCTCTGCATGGATCAGGCAGGAGGAATATGCAGAGTTCGGCCCTCAGATCGTCTTCAGGAAGTGCTTCTGAGGAGGACCACTGAGGTCTGACTCCTGTACAAAGGACCCTTAAATTTATTTCACCCAGTGCAATATACACACAGCTGGTGCTCTGATGCAGTGCCATGGACTGGTTCGAGCCATTACAACCTTTTTAAATGTCTAAAGTTCTTCTGTGGACTCGACTTTACCCTTGTCATCAGGGTGGATCTTGACCTGTGCAGGTTTCTGTTGACCTGGTCTTTGCTTTATGCCTTAATCTACTGAGATCCACCAAGGATGACATTCTGAACCTTTAACTGTCTTAACTTTCCCTTTGTAGGAATGTATTTCTGTCCTGAGAGTTAGTGTATCAGTGTCTCTGGTTAAGTGCCTGGGATTGAAGTAACCGAGGGACGTATAGAAGAAACTCTAAATATATACTCTAAATATAAATATAAATATAAATATACACACACACACACACACACGCATACATATGTGTAGATCTATTATCAAATCGCTTAATTTATACAATTTAAAGTAAATTTGATATAATAATCATTTTGTGTTATGTGTTAAACATGGCAAAGGTTGCGATCATTTTTTAAAGGTGGATCAATGTTCACAACTAAAACTTTTTCATAACAACATTGTATGATCTTTATGATGGTGCATTAGGGACACTGTTAACAGTTATGACTTATCTGTCTGCAAAATATTTTTCTTTAAAATGTAACACAAAACACAACATTACAACTTTTTTCTTTATATTTTGTCTTTTTACTTGTAATGTTGACTTTTTTTGCTCATAACTGCGACTTTGTAGTCATAACTTTACAGCTTTTTTCCCCCCAAAATATTCCTCATTTCCTCTGTAATGTTATGACTCATGAGACTTTTTGTCATAACACTGTCAACTTAAAAAAAAAATAGATTCTGGTTTTACTGTAACATTATGACTTCAGCACTTGTTTTGTCCTAGCAGTGGCTCTAATGCTCCTCAAATATGGTGACTCTTAAGTCAAAGCAGAAGATCAGTGTTTGCTGTTGTTGCAGTTCTGTGAACTGAGAGGAGGAAAGTGAGGGTTTGTGGGATATGAACAGCCGTAGCTGAGTCATGTCTGATTCTCCACCTGAGTGGCCTTTAGGTTGGTGAAGGTTTGTATGCAGTTGGAGGGAATGAAGCACAGTGCTGATCTGGTAATGCCTGTCACTTTATTTCTGTTGCAGAAGAAGGTGACGCTAATGCTAATGCTACTGCTGCAGGTGCAGTGTTTGTGTATTGTCTTCATTTGCAGTTCTCTTTAATATTGTTGGAGTGCAGTGTCTTACTGCTGTGTTTTGTGTCTTTATCTTCTGGGCTGAGAACATTAGTTGTGTGGATTTTTTTTAACACTTGCACAGTAGTGTTTATTTTTGGAAAGGTGTTCCAGGAGCCAAAGCTGCTGCATTTACCATGAATTCTGAAAAACCTTTGTCAGCCCTGTTGTATTTATACTTTTCCTTTGCATGAAATTATTTGTTGCATGTAATTTAGTTGCACCTTTTTGCATGTACTCCTGTGGCTGCATGTGTTTCTTTGTATTTTTCTTTATAAAGGCAGTTTACAAAGGCATGGGGTTGTCATATGACCTGAAGCTCAGCTCTGGATGGAGATGACTGAAATGTCACTGTGGGAGCTCCAGTGTGATCCTCTTGTGAGGGCAGAGCTGCTCAGTCTGCCTTCAGAGAGCAGGCTCTGCCTCGTCTGGCCACCTCCTCCTGTTAATGGACTGTAACAGTCAGTCAGCTAAACCATGCTATTTATGTCATGTCTTTTATAATAAAATTTTAAATAATTTTTAATAAAATTGTGATTTGATTTTTTTTTTTTTTTTTTTTTGCATGGTCTTTATTTTTCAGTAAATGGATTGAGTGCCCTGGCTAAGGAGGAAATATCTAAAGAGAATTTTTAATGATCCATCCATGTGCATCAAATGTCAGTCATTGATGCACATAACGATGCCAATTGCTGATCATCATTGGGGTGGGAGGTTTAAATATTTTGAAACAAATCTTTAAAAACATCAAATGTTGAAAAGACAAACTTTTATGTTGCCGTTGGTCCAGACCTCATCAATATCTCAGTCTGATTGTGCGCTAAATATTACATCCATGGCAAAAGACTGTAGAATTAGCAACAGGAAGAGTTAAAAGGAAAGAGTCAAGGGACATGATAAATCAAGTGACCTCTGAGTTACCAAATCATACATCATCAGGCACCAAACTTTAAAATTGAACAAAACTTAAATTCAATAAACAGTTTTCTGCAAAAGAGCATGGCTTATTCCACTTACCCTCTGTGGCGAAGTAAGAATATATATGGTGTTACTGTGTCTTTTTATGTAGTCTTTATTAAAGTGCAAGGGTTCCTATGGGTCAAGAATGTGTGACGTGCACGAAAGTTGTGCTACCAACCATAACGAAGTTCCTGAGGCCCTATTTGAAAACACGTATAACTTTTTTTTTGTATGCATATAATAATTTTTATTTTTAATTGTATTGTGACGTGTAACTCATCTTCTGCAAACAAAGTTAGAGACGTAATGCTGTACCGTAGTCAAGCGGAAACTAACGTTAAACTGTCACCATGACAACCAGCTATCAACAAGCTGTTGGCTGTGGCTAGCTGCATCATTGAACTGTAGTTAAGACAGAGTTAGGTACTTTGTGTCGGTAGAAATGTCCCGCGCTCATGCAGAAAGTGTGATTAAAAACATTATCCGTGAAATAGTGCAGGGGTGCGCTGAGAGGGGACATGTCGTGTCCGACACCCTGGCGGCCTTCATGGTCAGTAACCCGAGTTAAATGAAAGCTAGCTAGCGAACTAACGGTAGATGTTAATGCTCCATAGTTCGTACACACTGTGTAAGGAAGGTAGAAAGTAATTTCTGAGCTATTCACGAAACCTTTGATGACACTAACATACAGTCATGTGTGAAATGAGTAATGTCATTTTTGCATCTTCTGAGAATAAAATATTGTGCTGTCCTTCCTGGTGACTTTTTCAATATCTTCAGGTGAAATCTGTTGTGCTGGACCCAAGACATGGATTTAATGTTGACCGGACACTGACCAAACAAGATATCCAGAAACTGGAGGAGGTTAGTTACTGATGACTGTTGCTTGTTTTTTTTTTCTTGGCTCTTTGTAAATGAACCTTTCATGTTCTTCATTATGTTGAAATGCATTTTGATGTATAAAAAAACATGTATCAAGTTTTTATAGTAAATACAAAGGATGTGGTTTCTAGTTTCTAATCTCCATCTGCAATACATGTCACAGCTGTGTCTGGATAGACTCATGGAAAAGTGCAGCCCCTCCCTTGACACAATCAAAATGCAGGTGTATTTTGATCTGAATTATACCTCCCGACGTAAGTAAAAAAGATACTTTCATACTAATGTCTTCTGCTGCTGCACTGATAATTTCAGATTTCTTTTGAGCCTGGCACACAAACCCAATGAATTTGCTGTTACACTGATTAAAGCAGTTTTTATATCATGAGTCTGAAGTTTCTGGCACTCTGAGGGCCTGACTTGTGTGTGGGTCTATTGATTATTCATAATTCTCCTCATTATCAATTAATCTTTTTTTGTTTGTTTGTTTGTTTGTTTTTAATGGATAAATAAACAGTGTCCATCACTGACATCTTCAGATGTCTTGTTTTGTCCAACTGATGAAAACATTTAGTGACATAACATAGAAAGGCAGGAAGTCCTCACAGTTGAGAAGAAAAGCAGAGAATTGGGCATTTTATTTGATGATGAAACAATAAAATAAACAATAAATCAAATGTTTTTGAATAAATTTTTTGTTGATTAGTGGATTAATGGTGTTGATGTTTTTTTGTTTTTGTCTGCTCTCAAAGTACATTCTTAACATTCTTCGGGGTAGTTCATTACGCTTTTTGTCAATTTTTGACCAAACAGCAGCTGCCAAAAACTACATGGAAAATCATCAGTTCACAATCATTTTTTAATTTAACTCTGACAGGACAGATGTTCATAATATTGAACAGGTACTGCCAGATGTGCCGTTTTTATCCTGTAACACAAAACCCTTCAGCTAAAATGTAATCCCAATATAAATGAATCACTACTCTATTTCAGTACGAATCAATAAGATGTAGACAGACTTCAGACAGTACAAAACAAACTGCACCATGTTACATGTTTTAGTATTTTTACCCTGACTGGCTGTTCCTTTAGATCAGATTAGGTTAGATCAGAAAGTTGATTTGCAGCAGTAGTCAAAACAACTAATACACATCATAAATAAAATATTACAATAAATAGAGACATAAATCAATTTAATACAGTTTTGATTTGAGATTTCTATTGTTCTTTTTTTATGTACTGTGTATTTATTTACACATATTCACCCAAATGAGTAAGAAAAATTCTGTTATGATTTGAATGTCATGACTAAGCAGGGACTTTGTGTCTGTGCAGGTGAGTTTCTTGAGGAAATCCACAGAGTGGTGGAGTCCAGGCTAAACGCAGTGAGCAGAGAGATCACTGACAGCAGGGTGAAAACACGGGAGGAATTAGATGCTCTGTACCGTAAAATCATCACTTACATCCTGCTGCGCTCCAGCATGGGCTCACCTGCAGACGCCAACACTGTCCAAGAGGCCACAGGTTTAACACCAACCTGCTCTTTCACTATAGTCAGTTAAATGACACTGCTGTGTAGGAAAGTAGGATAAAGGGCAGTGGCACCCTTTTAACAACTCACAGATGGTGCTCCTGTACCTCAAACAGCATGAGCCATGTCTGTGAGCCATTCTCTCCTCAATCAATCAGTCAATCAACTGTACACTTTGAGTTTTCTCTTAAATCACAGCCTGTGCTTTAGGGTCACTGTTAAACGTTGAGTCATTTGATTAAAGTTTACTTTCTAGCTTTTGCTAACAGGTATGAGCACAGCTTCAGGCAGTGTGTGGACAGACCTATCCACCTATCCATTCCTTTGTTTGTGTCAACAGTGTGTGTTTGTCTCTTGTTTCAACATGATCATACCTCTGTGCACAGAGTCAACTCCATAAAGACTGTGCAGATCAGAAGTCCTGGTCTGACCAGAAGTTCTGGCTTGCACAGAGCCCTGGCCTCAACCCTATCCAGAACCTGATGAACACGAACATGGACTTAGATCCAGAACTTGCCACACAACATCAGTGTTGGACCTCACTAATGTGCTGGTGTTGAATGGGAGTAAATCCCTGCACATACTTTTGGCTATGCAGGACACATTATTATAAAGATGTTGCATCCTGACTCTTGATTTGTCTTTGTCCCAGCTGCCCTGCAGAGCATCTTCCCCCACACTGAACTGGGAGCCTTCATGGTGCTCTTAAAGAGGGACAAGGAGCAGCAGCTCAATGAGCTCACCATGATTGTCACCGGGATCCGACTCTTCAACAAAGCCAGCAAGAAGGGAGGAGAGGAGCCTGAGCTCCATGAACTAAGTACAATACAACAGCATACTGACATAAAGCACTGTGTTGTTGTCCTGGTAATGTTACTATGAGATGTGATCAGGCAAAATAATATTAGTGTTAATATAGTGTTTTTTGACAGATAAGACACATTACCAGAGTTAACAAGACACTTTTCAGAATATTCACACTGAAGCTATGACAAGTATTTATGTAGAAATCCTACCTCCTGATGAGATCACAAAGTGGGGCTGGTTCACGGAAGAGTGGGTTTAAAGTCGTCAGCCAGGTGACAGCATTCAGAGCACAGTGTGTAGGTTACAGGTTAATAAGTTCTCGTAGGGAGAGGACCTGCTAGGATCTCCACGATATAACAATCGCTGTGTCTTCAGCTACATCATCAGCCTGGGTTATCTTCATCAGTACTTCATTCAGTAATTATAATACCTCCTGTTACTCCTCTCTGCAGTGCCTGTGGCTCTTAATGAAACTCTTCCAGTCGTCAGTAAAAGCATAGAAGAGGAGCTGACTGTGTCTCAGTGTTTGGCATGGAAATACACAGCTGTGCTGGAGAAGCTAACGGATGCTGTCAGTCAGGCTGAAGATTGTGACATGCCCAGCGTCTTCCTCAAACAGGCTCTCTACAACATCAGACAACATGAAGTCTTCCTCAAAATGTTACTGGTGAAGCAACAGCAGCTGGGAGCTGCTACTTATCGTTTGTGTAATTGTGGTATTCTCATATAGGTTTTGTCAATCTTCAGTATAATCAATACACATTGTTTGCAGCATATTAAGTAAAAGAGGACATGTGAAATCATGTGTTACGTCCCTTAGTGGAAGTTTTCCTTTCACCACCAGGATGATGCACGTGCATGTGCCCAGCATGTTGAATCCCTGCAGATGGAGTTGTCATCACAGATGAAGCTGCTGAAAGACACCGTGCAGTCGAAGACAGCCATCCCCACTGCAAAGGTTTTTGTAAGTGTCACTGCAACTGTTATTCTGACCTGTCATATCCATAGACTAAAATAAAGATGGATGTAGCCTCCATGACGTCACCCACAGGTTTCTGAAGAGCGGTTTTGAAGCTCAGAGTGAGCTGCTCCACTGTCACCATCTTGGTAGGCTCTGACTCTGGCTCATGGCTCTAAATGGGCAGAGAGGTGGGGTGTGACTCGGTGCATGCTGGTTAATAACTGTGGCAAGCATATAATCCCGTTAGCATCATTAGCACAGCTGGGCATCTTGCTTAAAGGATAACTCAAGGCTAATTCATTTGCTGGCTTATTAGCTAGTTGACAAGCTAAAATTACAAGCCGTATGGTGAGCACAGACACTGTTACCTACTAATTAGTGCTAACATCATTGCAGAAAACAGGAGCACAGACATTCTCTTTGTCAATTTACCAAGAACAAGTCAGATTATCTGTCTGATCTTTGTATGGAAAATCCTCCAAAAGGCTCTTACGCCACAAACACAAAGAGGTCACGTCCAGTGACTGAATTAGCTGAGGTGACACTGAGCAGACAGCTAACAGCTCGACACTGAGCAGCTAGCCAACTGTGATGGAATCCACCTGTCACTTAAAGAGGCCATGTCTCTATTCTCCATAACTTTAGTCCTCAATATAATGTAAACAGGTGAGTTATATAAAATTCAGCCCATACAGTTGTCATGAAGGAGGAAATTAGCTCTAGAGACCAAAACAGTTTTTGTACCAGGCTGTAAACATGTTTCTTTCTGCTGTAAAGCTGGACATTTTAACATGGGAGTCTATGGGGACTGACCCACTGTTCGAGCCAGACTCATTAGAGGAACTGCAGCTGTTAGTTAGTTAGTTCATCTCTTAAAGGAATAGTTCCACATTTTGAGGAAAACACATTTGCTTTCATTTTGAGAGTGAGTTGAAATGACTTATACAGTTTTCTGTGTGTGTGTGTTTAGCACAGAGCTGGAGTCTGTAGCTGGTTAGGCTGATTCCCATAGTGGTACCTCTCACTTGTACGATCAAGTTTCATTGAGGACGTTTTTCATCAGTTGTGAAGCATCTGTGTACCTGTGTTTTTGAAAGAACAATAATTCAGTCAGTTTCTGTTATTTCTAAAGCCTCATCGTTGTCATTTGTCATATTGTCTTTCAGCCACGATTCAAGGCCCTATCAAAGCTGTGGTCTGGACTCCAGGATGAGGCTGAGCTGCTCAACTTCCTCAGTAACATCAGGCTCAATCTGCAGCCGTTCCTCGCCTCTCAGGCCAACATGTTTTCTGAAGCTTATTTGGATGGTCTGGTGCAGGAGTCAGAGGTGAAGACAGATGAGCAGAGGATGACTGAGTCTGCAGGTATGGCTGACAGACAGACAGACATGTCAGCCTCTGAAATGATGAATGAATGAATGAATCCAAGCGCTGAGCTTAAATGCAGCAGTTTTTCTTCACTGTGCCTTTCAGACGAGCGTATTGTTCCAGAGGAGATGAAGACACAGGAATGGCTCCTGCCTGAAACAACAGCCAGTTTTAAGGATCTGTTGCTTCAGTATAATGGAGTCTGTGGCTACACGCTCGTGAGCAGAGACGGGCTTCTGCTTCCAGGTACAGTTCTCATTATGCACCAGTCTGACATCAGGGAGGGAATGTGGATGTCCCTTCTTTGTCAAATTCAGGCATATGAGTGAAAGCCTCAGCTTGCTTCAAACAAACCAGGTTTCATAGAGGGTCGTGTGAGCAACCTCCTCGACCCTAAATCCATCCTTTTTTTTTGCTGCTTATCTGGATTCAGGTTTCAGTGGCAGCAGGTCAAGTAAGGGGGCTCTCTTCCCTGCCATGTCATCCGGCACCAGTGTCTCAGTCTACCCTGGTGTCTCCTCACGCTTTTCCCCAGACATATCCAACTGGGGAAAGGCAGATGTTCAGGAGGCACACTATTCAGAAACCCCAACCACCAACTGACTCATTTCAGTTTGAAGCAGCAGAAAAGACCCTGACAGTCCAGTACAGGGATGTTGCCCTCACAAGACTCCAAGATACTTGAACTCCTTCACTTGGTGCTGTGACTCAGTCCCAGTGTGAAAGTGGGAATCCACCATTTCAGGTATGATACCTGCAAACTGCAGAAAACAGATCCAATTCTGAGGCAGGAAACTGGACGCTCCCCTCACAAAGGAACTAAGACAAACAAAGCACATGTAGATTGGATGGACACCCTCTAATGACTCCTTCCTTCCTGTGCCTTGGCATAGCCTGGGCACCATGTATATGTGATGTGAAATGTTCTCATAATTTATGTCCTGTGACATGGGCCAAAGGGTCAGGTGCTTGAGCACCACCTGAGGTCTATCTGTGCATGTGCCTGCCCTCTGATCATGATTTCTCTCAAAGGGACACAATATGATGAGCATCCTGATGTGGTCTGTGTGGATTTGAGTATGTGACACCTGTTTTGCAGGTAATCCACACATCGGAGTCCTGAGGCATAAAGAGAAGCTCTATGTTTTCAGCTCCAAACAAGCTGCCTTGAAATTTGCTTCCTGTCCAGACACCTTCATCTCAGAGGTTGCAGAAAAAGCCAAACTCTCCCCTGAGCTCATTCAGCTCCTCAAACTGCACCAACAGTTCTCCTGCGTCAGTCCGTACTCTGAGGTGAGTAACGGCTCCTAAACACACCTTCATATTCATTCCTTAAACCCACTATTTGATGGACAGTGTCGCTGTGGCATGTTGTGGTGGTAAATATTATATATATGTACAGTAATATATGTACACTGTGACAGTAGTTTGACTTCTGGTTTTGCAGATGCAGCCAGGAGAGAGTTTATTGGTGAAACCCATCACTAAGTGTGAGAGCGGCACACAAACCAACACACACCCAGTGGAGACAAACATCGTTAAGTCATATGAGTGGAACGAGTGGGAGCTGAGAAGAAAAGCTATCAAACTAGTGAGCCTGAATTCACAAGATGCTCTTTTTGTCCGAAGATACTGTGTAGTTTTAGACAGATAATCAGTCTGGAGTTTAGACTGTGCAGATCTGGTGCCCCGGCAAAGCAGTGCAGGTCATTCCTTCCTATCTTTATTTCTACTGTTGACCTTGTGATCATCGTGACAAAAGATGAAACAGTTGTCATTGTGACCATGTTCCAGAGAATAGACAAACCACTGTGCTGTGTTGAGGTGTGATCATGTTTCAGTGTATTAAGAAAAAACCGTAAACATGTGTTTTGACATGAAGAAGCTCGTTAATTTAATGACTAACTGGTGTTTTGTTTCATAATTCCAGGCTGATCTTCTGACCAAAGCGACACACTCAGCACAGACTGATCTGAGCCACATGAGGCGGGAGAACATCACTCAGACCTGGCTGCCTAAAGACGTTGCTTGTCAAAGCAAGAGAGATGGTGAGAGCAACGTCCCCAAGCCTCAGGTCTACCTGGCAGGTCTGAGGGGACAGAAAGATGGAGGCATTGTCAAAACCAACTTGACCAGATCAGTGGATGAATAATCAAGGCGTGAAAAAAAGAGTTTGTGGTTGAGTAAAATAAAAGCTTGTGTTATGAATGTCATGGTTTTTATTCATTATGTGTTAGTTAATGAGGACTGGAGTCTGTGCAGAGCCAACTGATAATGTGCTAGTTCCTCACATGAACTTCTTTTATAGTTCCTACATCCTAGAACCTGCTATAACTTTCTTCAGTTAGACTTTCAGACTCTGAATGGAAACATTATCTGTCTGTTTATGTGAAAACTCCAGAGGGAACCTTTAACCTCCTCATGAGTGTGTGTGTGTGTGTGTGTGTGTGCGTGTGCGTGTGCGTGTGTGTACGCGTACACACAACCCGTTTCCAGAAAAAGTTGGGACAGGGGCAATATATATATATATATATGTATATATATATATATATATAATTTTTTTTTCCCTCTCTCTCACACACACTCACACACACACACACACACACACACACATATTGTATGTATGCAATGTTGTGTGTTTGCTAATTTGAAAATAGACTATTACAAATTTAGGCCTTGTGCTGGGGGCAGTTCACTGTAATGTGATAGTGAGTCTGCATGACTCTGGCTGTAAAGGGAGACCTACAGCTACTGTGAGTACAAAGGTTAAGGACCATCCTCACACGAGTGGTGCCAGCTACTCATCACTGTAAGTGTAAATAAAGTTTTTTGAATGGAACAAGATGTCTGACGGAGCAGAGCTGCTGGTGGAGCTGAAACAGAGAGTTGGCTGCTGTGTAGATGAGGCCAGAGCGAAGCTGCACAGCCTCAGTCAGGACATATGGAGCCATCCGGAGTTGGCTTATGAGGAGAGGAAGGCTCATGACAGATTGGTGGAGTTTTTCAGTCAGGAGCAAGGTTGGAAGGTCGACAGCCACTTCACACTGGAAACTGCATTTCGAGCCACTTGGCGAGCTGAAGGCAGCGAGCAGGGAGACGTGGTCAACGTGGGTTTCCTGTGTGAGTACGACGCCCTGCCTGATATTGGACATGCGTGTGGACACAACCTGATAGCTGAGGCTGGAGCTGCTGCGGCTCTGGGGCTCAAAGCTGTGCTGGAAAGCGCACAGAACGTCCTCATCCCCGTGCAGGTAGGACAACTACACAACATGTTGTGTTCATATGTTCACACGTGTTCATCCAAGTTTAAGACTGTTTTTTTTTTCTTTCTATCAAGTCTTGTAGTTTGGTTTGTTTGGGCAGATAGTAATTTAACAACAACCACCTGAAGTAGTGAGTCTCCTCTTAAGAAGTAATAAAGAATACAGGGCAGAGTCTAGGAGGCCACTGGGAAATGAGTCAAAACCCAAAGCATCATGTGTCCAGTTTTTTATTTGAGCTGCACTGTGCTCAGTGATAGTGCTGATAGTGCTGAATGTCAGCTTTAATCTGGTGCTGTTTAAAGATAAGATAAACAGTTTAGAAAATAATTATCATAGTCACAGAGGACCACACGTAGTTTCCAGTTTTTATATTTGACTTCAGAGTCTGAGATCAGCAGACATTGGTTTGATCCATGCTGAGGTTCTGTCTCTTTCTCTCATTTAGCTCATTTTAAACAGCTCATGAGAAATGTTACTTGCAGGTTGTTCAGGTGTGATCAATAACACTAACGTAGACACTGGACTTACCTCCACAGGTGACAGTGCTGGGGACTCCAGCTGAGGAGGATGGTGGAGGTAAAATTGACATGATAAGGGAGGGAGCGTTTGATGGTCTGGACGTGGTGTTTATGGCTCATCCATCAAAGGAGGATGCCACATACCTGCCCTGTGTGGCTGAGCATGAGTAAGCTTTACTACAGCACACATTTCCTGTATGAATATGTGTGAATGTGAACGTGTTTACATGTACTTGCACATGTTCTTCATTCCAGGCCTGATAATTTGCTACAGCACTTTGTTCTTTATGTAGCTTTACCTGTGTCATGACTCAGGCCCAGAACAGAATGGAAAAGGTCCTGAATACAACAATCTCTTTCCCAAAGTACAACATTTATTGTTGGGTTATGAACTATATTTAACTTGTGATGTTGCATGAGTGCTGCTCCCTGCAGAACACTGGACCAGCAGCAGAAGTGAATCTAAACTAATGCAGCTTCCTCTCATGTATCTGTTTTCCTCTGTGGTGTTTGTAAGTAAACCAGAGAAGCAGAGAGACTGAGGTGTGGTCTCATGTTTTCCAGTGTAACTGTGAAGTACCATGGTAAGGCGTCTCATGCATCAGCCTACCCCTGGGAGGGAGTCAATGCACTGGATGCAGCGGTGCTGTGCTACAACAACCTGTCGGTGCTCAGACAGCAGATGAAGCCCGACTGGAGAGTTCATGGTGAACAGCTGATGTTCCTCTGTGCACGTGCGCTGCTCTCAGGAGCTTAGACAGCTGGGATTCAATCATGTTGTGTTGTGCAGGTATCATAAAGCATGGTGGAGTGAAGCCCAACATCATCCCTGCCTTCACTGAGCTGGAGTTCTACCTGAGGACCCCCTCACGCTCGGAGCTTCCTGTCCTGAAGGCTAAAGCTGAGAGGTGTTTTCGATCAGCTGCCATGGCAACTGGCTGTGAGGTAAGACAGATCGAGGATGTGATGTTCACATGGATGTGATGCCGCAGTAAACGGAATATGGAGCTTTACTAGTCTTATTGAGCACTTCAAGCACTTTACACTACAAGCCACATTCACCCATTCACACACATTGATACAGCATTTCTACCAAACACACACTCACAAACTGAAGGAACGGCCATCAGAGGAAATTTTGGGTTCAGCATTCTGGCCAAGGACACTTCCACATGCGTTGAGGACCTTCTGATCAGTGGATGAGTTGCATCACAGCCCCCACCCAGCGGCTTTGATACTACCAGTAGAAATGTTTTAATCCTATACAGACAGGTGCTTTGCTGTATCACTGAGTATTTTACCTGTAATTTAGAACAGGCTCAGCTAATCTCCAATTTGCAGGGGTTTATAAGATTAAACATCATCGCTGTCGAAACATGTGTTTTGACATGAAGAAGCTCGTTGGCACAGGTTGAGCTGAACCACAGCTGACCTGGATGTGTGATAAAGTGACCTGATAAGGTCTGTCCCACAGGGGATTTAAAGGATGATCATTTGTATTTCTTTGGTAATTAAGGAAAATTAGCTTCAGCTTTTCAGAATTTGATATTCTAGTACAGCAGAGCTGCTGTGGCAAGACCGTAGAAATAAACAATACCTGATTTTATTTAAAGGTTTTATAGCCCAGTCCCTCTAACAAGCCTGCAGCTTTAACTTAAACTATGTGCTTTTCAGGTTGAAGTAGAATTTGCAAGAAATAAATATGACAACATGCTACGCAATGCAACGCTGGAGGGGCTGTACAAGAGAAATGGACAGGCTCTGGGGATGGACTTCACCACAGATAAAGACGTCCTCAGTAATGAATCTGGTACGTGGGCGTCCTCTGTGTCTCTACACTGCACCTCACACAGTATCAATGCTGAGAGCAGGAGGAAATGAAGAGCTGACTGAAATATGTAGGAGAGGGCAAAGTCACACACACAGGAGCAGACAATGTCAACATTATAGTGAGTTTCAAAGTCTGGGGTTAGTTTAAGTACCACCTTAACATTCTTCAATCACTGAGTATTAGTTGTGGGTTTTTTCAACTTGTAAACTTTAAGGGAAGCAAATGAGGATATTTGCCATGACTTTAAACACAGGGATGATGATCAGTGACTTCTGAACATGAACCTTCTCACTTTTCTGCCCTTCAGGCTCCACAGACTTTGGCAACGTGACGTTTGTAGTGCCTGGCATCCACCCATACTTCTACATTGGTTCTAATGCTCTCAACCACACAGAGGAATATACTGTTGCTGCTGGTGTGTACCCTGTACACACACACACACACACAGTAATTTGCCTTGTGATAGTTGAAAGACATCAGTGTCTGACTTACTCTGATTTCCCTGGCTGACAGTGTGTTTGTGTTGGTGTCATGGTTGCAGGTGATGACAGAGCCCAGTTCTTCACCATCAGGACAGCAAAGGCTCTGGCCATGACGGCGCTGGATATGCTGCTGTGTCCAGAGCTACGGCAGAGGGTAAAGCAGGAGTTCACTGAGGCCAGACAGAAGGAGGGCAGGCGGCTGACGGGAGAGCACACAGGCAGCTGCTCTTGACTCTTCTGCTTTTACAAACACTGAGAATTTTGTTTTACTTGGTGTTACTGTGTCGATTTTGTTGTTGTGTTAGAAATTTACTTTCACTAATCAGTTAAACTGAAAAAAAACTTTCATGGTGACTCAGGAAAATTACATCTTTAATGAAGTCTTTCCTTCATAGAGTGTAACACAGTTACAGTTCTGCTAACAACCAGGAGAGTCTGACTGCTCCAGGATGCTTTTATATAGATAAAAAAAAGAATTAAACTAAATAATGTAGCTGAAAGTGAAGGTTTGTAATTCAGAGTGTAGGTGCTGTATGTTGAAGTGTTAATCAGACCTGGGAGAACCACCACAGAACAGTTGATCACATGTGATCAGACTGTCTGTTTTTCTCTAGGGACCAGCATCGACTCCCATCACAATATTTCAATGGTGCCACTGAAGACAGGAAAAACACCATAAAACATAAAGTCAGTAACAACTCATAATATATAATGATAATGAAAATACAAATTCATCTCTATGAGTTAAGCTCTATTATTAATCAACGTGCATTGTGCAAAAAAAAGATCAATAAAATATGAATAAATATCAATAATTATCCATTGCTGACTGGCTGGTTGTAGTTTTGAAAAAATTTGATGTTTACAGAATGTTTTAGTCCATGTTGCTTAATTCAACAAAATGTGCACTAGGTGGCAGTGATGTCACATCACCACTAACTACTAATAGCGAGTCAAAGAAAAGGTGAAGGGAGGAGGTGGAGGAGAAGATGCTGGGCACTCCATCAGTCCGATTTGTATTAAGTGTGTTGGTCTCCACTTTCTGTTAGCATGTAATTATGATGTTAGTGTTTGTACTTATTAAGCAACAATAAAGCTGGTATTTGATTATGGATGTTTTGTTTATGGCTCTGCTGTTCAGACAGTACTTGAAAGATACAGCGCAACCAAATACATAGAGATTCTGCTGTAGAGCAGTTAGAACTCAGTGCCTATTTAAAGGGACATCTGGTAAGAACTTTTTGGATAAAATCAATCAGTGGATTGAAAACTTGAGACTAGAAAAAGAAGGCTGTCAATAGCAGATGGAGTGTGTTGGTCATTTTTCCCAGATGTTGAGCTGGCGCTTCTGTCAGACTTCAATCTGACCTTAATGAGATCTGAATCAGTTTGTTTAGAGTTTGAAATCTGGGCTGTGAAGTGAGGCTATCCAGAGTCCCTGAACATGCTGGAGATGAGGCTAATGAAGTGACAGCTTGTATTGCAAAATCAGCAATAATGAAGTGGAGTAGATGGTAATGTATCCTTTGGGAAGCTGAAATGAGAGAGGGCAGAGAGAGGGAGTGGTGATTACAATGTGAGGCAAAAAGTGGACAGTCTTCTACTGTCTTCACCCTGTGGTCAAAAAGTAATTTATTATAATGGAAACCAAAGGCATGTAGTTAAATAGGGTTGGGGAGGCTGGGGCATTATGGGTTAAATAAATATTTGCTAGCTGTAGGGATGTGAATGTGTTGTCCTGAGACAGTCCAGCATATTTTCTAAAGTGTAGTAAATGTAAGACAGATAGGTATCCTCCTCCCTTACAGGTATAACTCCCTCTGGAGCAGCAGGATCCAGATCCACCACTACTCATCATTACCCCCCCTGAGCCCGGTTCTGTTGGAGGTTTCTTCCTGTTAAAGGGAGTTTTTCCTCCCCCCTGTCACCAAGCGCTTGCTCGTTGTGGGAACTGTATCCTCCTCCCTTACAGGTATAACTCCCTCTGGAGCAGCAGGATCCAGATCCACCACTACTCATCATTACCCCCCCTGAGCCCGGTTCTGTTGGAGGTTTCTTCCTGTTAAAGGGAGTTTTTCCTCCCCCCTGTCACCAAGCGCTTGCTCGTTGTGGGAACTGTTGGGTTTATTCTGTAACAAAGTAAGGTCTTGACCTTACCATGTAAAGAGCCTCGAGATAATGTATATTATGATTTGGCGCTATACAAATAAAATTGAATTGAATTAAAATTGAAAGATAGGAGCACAATGTTTTTATCAACTGTGATTCATGTCGCGTCGTTGTTCGTCCTGTGGAGGGCAGTAAGACAGTGTCCAAACCTCTAATCATCTAAGAGAAGAAGAGCGGGCTCTGCTATCCACTGCTTCTCCCTGCAGAGAGGCAGACTAGCTGCTGCCTCTCACACAGTCGGTCTGATGAGGGACTTCCTGGTCCTGGACTGTGTTTTCCACTGGAATCAGAAACGCAGTCTATCAGACTTCTCTCCGCCAACCGACAGGAAGTGTAGTCTTCGGGTTTCATTGTCATTTCTTCTGTTATTCCAGCAGCGGTCAGCAGAGAGGGGATCCATTAACATTAGTCACCTTTAAAGTTAGCTTGTGAGCTAACGCTAACGTCAGGGCTCTGTTGTGTTTTAGCCATGTCCGCTTCGGCTGGATGCTCCCCGGCGGGCCACAGCTCGGGCCTCGGCCCCGGCATGTCCATGTTTCGCTGGCTAGAAGTGCTGGAGAAAGAGTTTGATAAGGCCTTCGTGGACGTGGATCTACTGCTTGGAGAGATAGACCCGGATCAAGTCGACATTACGTACGAGGGTCGGCAGAAGATGACGAGCCTAAGCTCCTGTTTCGCTCAGCTGTGTCACAAAACCCAGACGGTTTTCCAGCTCAACCATAAGCTAGAGGTTAGTTACTCCCGCAGGACGCTCGGTTAACGGTTAACGGTAAACGTTAGTCACCGTCACAGAGACATGCTCACTTCCCTGCTGAGATGGAGAAGTGACTGATGATGACGTTGTAACGTTACCGCTCCTGTCCCAGCGACACACACACACATCCAGCCTGGTTCTGTCACACACCACTGTCCGTGACACCACTGACAGTACTGACGACTGCAGTGTCGTCCAATAACGACGCGACCTTTATTTCACCTACCTTTATTACTCATCTTATTCCATACTCTCCACTCTCGCCCCCACATTTTCTCACGTACTTCAGTTATCGCGAGATGATCGGCTACATTCCCCCCTGTTAGAATTAAAACTGTCACTACTGTTTTTCTAAGTTAGAAACATTTGAACATTACGACAAAGGAAAAGTCTTCTTTTGGTTTTTACAGTCGCATCAGTCTTTACTGAGTCAGTATTTCTTACCGTGAACCGGTTCAGCCTGTTGATCTTCATTGTGTCTGGCTGTTTTCTTGATGACTGCCTCTTCTTCTGGTGACTCTCTGATGGTCTGGAATGGATGCAGCTTCCTGTGGACTCTCTCCAGCCTCCAGGTCCATCACCACAGGAGTGTGGCAATGTCTAACGCACCTTGTAATCCTGGTGTGTCTCTGAACTCAGAGTCCAGTTTATCATTGACAATGTCAACCAACTTTGCGGCTATACAGTTCTTTCATGTTGTCTGTGTCCTGTGTGGGGTGTTTCTGGATGCCTCTGGTCTTTTCATGTCCCTCAGCAAGGTGTGGTAACTTGGTATGGATGTCTCGTCCAATCAGTTTGGCTGCTGTTTCTTCTCATGCTCTGTGGGGTGTTGAGGATCTTGCTCTCTCCATTTCTCTCCTTCACTTTCGGCTGCTCTGAAGTCTTACTTTCAGGATCTCTGAGGCCGTTTTATTCTTTAATAAGCTGATGCTTGATTCTGTGTGTTGTGGGACTGTCCTTCAAATTCCCTGTCATTGTCTGTGATGTATATAGGTGTATATGCAATTACAATTCAAAGTGGTCCAGTTTGACAGAAATGTCCTCAGGTAAAGGTCTGGGATGTTGTTTGGGGGTTTGGAGTGAACTGCAGGGATTATGTGCAGGGAAAATGTGCATCTAAAGATAAAGAGCTTAATTTCAGAAAACTGAAATAAAAAGTGCAGCTTGAGTTCCCCCCCCCCCCCCCCCCTTTTTATTTAACTCCATATCACATCTGAACAGGCTCAACCAGTCTTATAATAACACTTGAACACCTCTTTCTTTCCTTCTTATATCCACTTTTTCCTCTGACTGTTGTCTGTGGTCTCTCCTCTGTGTATTTCACTCACTGTCTCGCAGTGATGGGCTGATATGATTGACAGCACATGCAGTTGGTCTGTGAGTTTCCTGCGTTGCTAAAACAGAGTTTTAAAGGCTAGAGAAGCTGTGTCATCTCAGAAACGCTTTGTCAAATGAAATCCTACTCAAGCATTTCCAGTTTAGTGGAGCGTGGTCCAGATATCAGTGACCCCGCCTCCGGAGGATGTGCTTACCAGCTCCTAATGACTGCAGCTGAAGATATGTCATTTGTGACAGGTGCCTCTAGGTGTGACATATGACAGTCACTTAGAGTCAATATGCAGTTGTTGTGTATAGGACCTATGAGGTAGTGCAGGGTCTGGTGTCTGGGTCCGGGTCCAGGGTCTGTTTGAATGGCTGAAGAGATTGATTTTCCTGCAGCGTCTTGTTGAACACACAGGTGGAACAGTTTCTGATCAGTTTTCAGCATTTTAGAATTTGCCTCTCAGATACTGGTGGGTCTCTCTGGTTTGGTAACAGTCCTGTCCCTTTAGTATCAATCCATCAAATGTCCACAAGCATCTGTTATATGTAGTTCTTGTGGAACCTGGTTCTGTTGTTTTCCTGTTTCCGTCATCATGTTTAACGTCCTCCAGTGTCAGAGCTTGTAGATCGTGTTGCCTCGTCCTCATGTGGTCCACTTTCTTCAGAGTCTGAGACCTCGTGACAGTGAGTCTGCTATGTTAGACTTTCCCATTCCCTTCACTTGAAAATAAATGTTTTACTTTCCTGTGTCGTGTGACATGGAAATTAGCACGTCATTGGTGCCATGAACATGTCCTCCTTCCTGTGTTGCTGTTTTCACAGTTTTGAAAAATATGTAGGCTGTTCCTCCCCTTCTACCACGTAGACAAGAGTCACTTCATTTGTCCTGCAGTTTTTTCTTTGCACACTTTTCCACAACTTGATCTCTCAGCGTGTTGACCTCCAATGAGTTCTCTGAGTCCTGTCTAAACTTGTGTCTTTCCAGAACCACAACTCTGTGGTGTGAAATACGTCTCAGGGATAGCTACTGTCTCAGTAAATGTACTTTTGTCTCCTGGAGGCCAAGAATCCTCCGAGTGGCTGCTGTGGTACAGTACAGCAGGTTCTCTCTCCTGGCCTCATCTTCAGGTTTCATCAGGTTTGTTCACAGTTTACATTCTGTGGACAAACCTGATGGTTCAGGGTTCAATGGCACAGACAGGAAGGGGCGGGGACGAGAGGCTACTCGCTAGCACTCTTCTTCTGTTTTTACCTCTTGCTCATTGATACTCATCTCAGTGCATTACTGCTCCCTGTGGGTCAGAGGAATAGTGTGACGCCACCCGTGTGCATGCTCATGTGCATCCTACTGACAAACAACAGGGAGACACATCTCCACTGTGCAGTGACTTCACCGAGGTTAAATATGATACAGAAATGAACTTTAAAAAAAAAACTAATATTCTGTTCACCGCATCATCTTCGTCATCATCTTCATCATCATTTATTAACATATTTTGACAATAAATTGTGATGAAGAGCTGCCCCACAGTCTTCCTGCAGGTCACTGTCCAGCATCGTCCTCTGCAGTTGACAGTGTGACATTATCTACTGCAGCCTACATTATAATCCTGTCTAATGTGTGTGACTGACACATGACTGCCCCTCACATTCGTCCTGGGCTGCTTTATTTTAGATCCATGATTTTAACCTTGCATTAAATCATTCCCTCTGTATCTTTCTAAACTTCTTTGCAGTTAGAAAATTTAAAACTGCCAGCTACCATGTCTGTGGGAAAACACAACGTGTCACCTCATCTGTGGATCAGTAACCTCACCTCATGAGCAGTGCATCACACCCTGCTGGTGTGTTTTGAGACCTGTCAAACGCTGAATGTGGAAGTGATGAAATACACTCTGCAGCTCTTTGTTAGAAAACACAGTGTGTGCTCAGACACATTATGATACAAATGTTTGTAACATTGTTTTGTATGTTTGTAATGGTCGCCTCCAAAGATGAGCTATAGATGCTATTGCTGTAGGAGCTGCATTATTTCCCTCAAACAGTTCTGTTGAACTATTATTGAACTAATAATGCCTGTGGTGTGTGTGTGTGTGGGAAGACTACAAGCTCGTGGACAATGCAGGGTTTAAATGCTTTGCATGAGGAAGGAAATTTCAGAGCCGAAGGAGACATCAGGATGTAAACAGACCACTTAGCACCTGAAGACAGGTGGTCTGCCCCTATAAGAAAGTGCTGCTGGGACTGAAGCCAGAGACTGACTCTGACTGACATATCTACCTCTCCCTCCCCCCTCCCCATCACCCCTCTCCTTCTACACTTCTTTCCCTCCTTTCACCCCCCACCCCCCTCGCTCCAGGCTCAGCTGGTGGACCTGCGCTCTGAGCTGAACGAGGCTAAGGCTGAGCGGGCAGTGGTGGAGAGGGAGGTCCATGACCAACTCCTGCAGCTTCATGCTCTCCAGCTGCAGCTTCACGCCAAGCAGGGACAGGCTGAAGACTCCGACACTATCAAAGGCAGACTGGTAGGTGGGAGGAGGGGATGCTGTTCACAGCCCTGGGTCAGTTCAGGCTGTGCAGTTTTTTACCTTTATTTGTGAGAGACAATAGACATACAGAGAGACAGAGGACATAAAGACAGGTCCACAGCTGCAGTTGACCCGAGGGTGCTGCAGTTCTTAACCTGGTCACTCCAGAGAAAACTGAGTTAAAGGAGCCATTTGTAAGTTTTGCTATTGCTACATAGCTAACATTAGCATTAACCAGTCTAGAACAGTGGTTCCAACCCTGTCCAGCTCATAGCCACTTCTCAGCAATATGGAGGCCTAACCAGGTAAACAGTTATCCATTTTGGTTCTCTAGTTTCTTTTTTTTTTTTTTTGTGATCGCTTGGCGAGCACTCAGACCGAGGTCGCAAACAAATATCCGATGTGGTTTGGCAGCAACAACAAATTGTTCTTTGTTGCAAGTGATTTGTCGGCCACCTTCGCTGCCCACCACAGGGCCCCGGCCCACAGGTTGGGAACCACTGTTCTAGGAAAAAATGAGAGTTCAGCATCAAGCTTCAATTTCTACTTACCAACATCTATTCAATTTCAATTCAATTCAATTTTATTTGTATAGCGCCAAATCATAATATACATTATCTCAAGGAACTTTACAGGGTCAGGTCAAGACCTTACTTTGTTACAGAGAAAGAGCAGCACTTGGTGACAGGGGGGAGGAAAAACTCCCTTTTAACAGTAAGAAACCTCCAACAGAACCGGGCTCAGGGTGGGTGGCCGTCTGCCTCGACCGGTTGGGTTTAGGAGGAGATAAAAAGAGGGGGAGGAGAGGGGAGAGAAGAGAGAGAGAGAGACCAGGAACAGCTGTATAGGTAATGGTGTTATCAATAATAACGACAGATAACAGTGGTTAATAGTAAAGATGAGTAGTGGTGGATCTGGATCCTGCTGCTCCAGAGGCAGAGAGACCTGCAGAATGAGGACAGAGAGAGGGAGAGAGAGGAGAAGCACAAACTATGGGAGAGAAAAAAAATACAAAGTTAATGGCATGAAGAGGTGTCTCCAGAGGTGGAGATAACACACATGGCTGGCTAACCGGCTAGCCCCACTGTAGCCTCCAGTCTGTCCTGAAGACGTAGCTGCTCAGAGGACGTGTTATAACCTCTGGTCGACAGTCACCACCAAGACACCACAGAGGAAACTCACAGTGAGCCTCTTAAAACAGAGTAGAAGCACATTATATTTGATCCAGTTCTGAAGCTCTGAGTGTTCCCAGGAGAACAGTCTGGAACCAGGACTCATTGGGTCATATTTGTTGCAGCTGATGTTTTGGGCAGCAGCTCTCTGTCAGTCGAGCAGGTGTATTTGATATATTGACTGTTGACTAAGTGAACAGACCTCCCACAGTTTGCTGTTGAGGTAATGAACAAAAGTGAAAACTAACCCATGTATATAAGGAGCAGCTGCTAGTGTAGGACATGAACCAACGTTTCCCAGCTTCTGCACTTTAACAAATCCATATTTTTATATTTTTATAGGTAACACTGCAGAGCCTCTAACCTCAGTGCTCTCTTCTTCTGCATTTTCCCTCTCCAACACAGTGACTGTAATAACTGAATGAACTCACATCTCTGTGCTGAATGTGAGCACATGTAACTGTTCAGTATATTTGTGTCAGTGTCACTTTTCCTGCACAAGCCTGTCATGCAGTTAGTGCTAATGCATTTATACATCACTGGGGTGCTGCCTGTGGAAGATTATTAAAACTTATGTAAATAATTGAATAATAATAATATAACGACCTCCTGCTGGTGTCAAACCTGCCCTCTGTCTGCAGCTGGGAAATGAAAGAAGACCAGCAGCAGCTTCAGTCCTCTGGGATGTGGTCAGCACCAGTAGCTGCTGTGCACTAGTGTTTAAGCATTCCTAGCCCAACACACAGTCATTAAAGTTTCACATGTATGTCATAAGGACAAGGAGCTGTGTGTATGACGTGGCTGCTGTGGCTCTGCTCTCCCACTGCTTCCAGTGTTTTTAATTCCTCCAGTTCTGATGTGCACATGGCTTCAAAGTGTCTGCCACTTGTACCGACTGGTTAACTCTAACCACAGTCTCTGATGCCTGAATCTCTCTAATCTCTGACTTGTCTCTGCTCTTCCTCCTCCTCTTCCTCTGCCTCCTCTCCCCTAAAGTCTGCACCAACAGTGGACGAGATGGTAAGTTTGTGTGTGGGTGTGTTTCTGCAGAAAATCTGATTTACACAGTAGTTAGTTTGGATGTATTGTAGATTGTGTAGCTACACTTGACTCAACTGGTGTATGTGTTTCTCAGAGCACACAGGGACACACCGGGTTAATGAGACCATTCACACAAAGACACGTCAAACGTGGTTTTATTTTCCTCTGACACAGGATTGACCGCACAGAATTAAAATTACCATTACTGAGAGTAAACCAGGAAAACACATGTACATTCATCAGGTCTTTCTGCCTGGACTGTGGTGTTTCCTTCTTTGTCGTGGTGTGATTATCTGATCTGCATGAGAATATGAGGTCAAGTTGATAATGTCTTTGAAGGGCGTCCTCTGCTGGACCCTGAGGAACTGCTTCAGTCTGTTGGATAACAGATAATCTAAGTTTTTAATTCAAACCCATCATTAAAGTTACAGAATATTTCTGTAACTGTATATGACTGCCCCCTGTAATCCACTTAAATTCACATTTTAACTGTCACTCTCTTGTCGCAGATGAGTGTGACAAACTTCCTGCTGCTGGAGAAACTGGGATGTTTCTTCCTAAAATAGAAATGAAATAAATTAATAATGATCCAACTCCACTCAATAACTGGTGACTTTGCTGTCTGTAGTTCCAGGAAATAATCTGACACCCACTCATTTTCTGCTCAGGCTGGATTCACACACTGGGCATGGCACAGTCAGCTGACTCATTGTTTTACTGTTGAGGTTCATTCTCATCACTGAAACCTGCATCATGTCCAGGTACAGCAGTGAAACTGTCCACCACCTGCCCAGCACCACACAGCCATGCATTAGCTAGGGTACAGGGTTGCAGTGGGCGGGGGGCTGGAGCCAATCTCAGCTGACATTGGGTGGTACACCCTGGACAGGACGCCAGTCTATCACAGGGCTGACAAACAACAATTCACACTCGCATTCACACCTACAGGCAGTTGTAGACCAAACGTGTACGTCTGCGTACTGTGGGAGGAAGTTGGAGTACCTGAGAACCTACGCACATGACACATGAAAACTCCACACAGAAGGGCCCTAGGACCTGGGTTCTTGCTGTGAGGCGACAGTGCTAACCACTGCATCACCGTGCCACCCTTACCAAACAGCCAACAGAGTGAATCTTTGACCAGCTGGTGAAGACAGTGAAGCTTTTAGCAGCTGAAGAGTCAGAAACTTTTCTTTGGAGGAGACCAAACAGAGCTGGAGGGGAGGAGGGGTGGTATTGGACTAATGCTGCTGCAAACACAGTAATCAACATTATGGCAATAAAATGTCATTGTTGTGTTTACTGTTAGTTGCACTGATTGAATTGAACCTTCCCACACTGTCAAAGCTAAACTCTGACCCTGACACAGCTGGAAAAGTGACACACCTGGATGAGCTGCAACTGTTTCTCAGGGCTTCATGGTCATTGCTACCGGAAACGTGGTGTGTGTGAACTGACATTAGGCAATGCGGATGTTGGTAAGATTGAAGTGCACTGCTGTTATTGTGTGTTGAGCTCACATGTGATGTACTTGTTCTAGGAGCAGGAGCTTGAGGCCAGTAAGAAGGAGAAACTAGCAGAGGCCAGGCTGGAGGCCGAGGTGAAACTTTATAAGAAGGAGAACGAGGCCCTCCGCAGGCACATGGCTGTACTGCAGGCCGAGGTGTACGGAGCCAGACTGGCCGCCAAATACCTGGACAAGGAGCTGGCTGGCAGGTAAGAGCTGTACATGATATATTAACTGAGGATTAACAAATATAATAATAAGTGGTGGGGCCGTCTACACAATGTGTTCTTGCTTATAGAGAAATGGGTCCACAGTAGTATCATTGGGGACTTTAGTCCATCTGTGTTAAAAACTCTCTTCAGTTCACACACATGTAGGTTTGAAATGACACATTTACACATGATGTGTTGAGACATGATCTCTCTCTCTTCATCCCTCCACACCCTTATACCTGGTCACAGTATGCCATGTAACTGTTTCAGGAGTTTAGACTGGACTGTTGCCAGTGTGGGACTAAGTAGCTAACGTTAGCCTCTGTGAAGGGTGTGTGAGGAGCATAGCTACAACAGAGGTCAGTGTCTCAGTTCACAGACAGTAGCAGAAACATGGTGACGACATGTTGATAGTCTCACTCAGCCTGAACTCTGTCCAGACCTGATGTCTGCCTCTGAGCTGCTAAAGATCTCCACATCCCAGGTGTTTTTTCCTCACCTGTTGTAGTACCTGCTGCTGTCATTCCACGTGTTGTTGTTATTGTTTTCTGTGCCGCCGCCTTCTTCTGTCATTGACTCAGGACTAGTTACTCACTACTCATTACTACTTAATTACATGAGTACTCAGTACTCATAACAACCATCTTTGAAGTCGGCCTTTATTTTGATCTCAGCTGCACACTGCGACATGTCATGACTGCATCTTGCAGGTTGTGACATGCACACACACACACACACACACACACACACACACACACCACTGTCTCTGGTAACGCACAGTACAGTTGGTGTCTCACATGCACAGCTTGTAATAAATGTTGGTAGGTACAGCCATAGGAAACACATCAAGATGAAGGTCTTGTTCTATGTCATGTTGCCATGGAAAGTGTTGTCATGGATGTGCATGAGAAAAAACTGGACTGCCTGAAATGAGACTGTGACTTGTCTCTCAGGGTGCAGCAGATCCAGTTACTAGGCCGTGACATGAAAGGACCAGCACATGACAAACTGTGGAACCAGCTGGAGGCGGAGATCCACCTTCACCGCCATAAGACTGTGATCCGAGCATGTAGAGGTCGCAATGATCCTAAGAAACCCCTCCCCGCCCCCGTGGGGCACGTGAGTGTAAAACAGAAAACCGCTGAGACTGTTGGTTCCTTTGTCTGTGCCTGCTTTGAATGTGTTCATGTCATTTCAGGACCCAGACATGTTGAAGAAAACCCAGGGAGTGGGCCCCATCAGAAAGGTGGTGCTAGTCAAAGATGATCATGAGGGGCTGGGGATCTCCATCACAGTAAGAGGACCCTGCTGTTTTTTCTTCCTCAGAGCAGCTGTGACAGCCTCATTAAGTTAGACCAAGATCCTTTTGAACATGTGTTTAAAGTCAGCAGCATGTGTTTAAAGTCAAATGACAGTCAGGCAGCAGGGAATGAACTAACCTCTGGCTTCTCGTAATGTTGTGCTGCATTGTGAAGTCTTTTGTGAACAGATGCTGTTGTAGTAACTGCTCCATTCGGATCATGTACACAGCACCAGCTAAACTGACTTTTCCAACCTTCTCAGGATGTGCTTAAACCTGGCATCATGAGGTCCTCTAAGCAGCAAACTCAGAGACGTCACTCAGCTTCATGAGGCTGTCACATCACTGTTCATTTCTTTCCATTTTGAAGTGCATGAACTAAAGTTACAGAGCAGTGACATTTGAGAATAGGCTCATTTTTAAAGGTTCTGTAAACAATCATCATTGCCACTAGATATCAGACCAAAACAAATGCTTCGCCAGCCATACCCCACGCTCCCCCTCCATTCACGTTCTCAGTAAGGTGTTATGAAGCCCAGTGAAAGTGTCACTAAACATAAAGTTACTGTGAACACGAGAGCCAAGAAAAAACAATCTAACCACAACCATTAGCCCACGCTGTGATACGCTCCACAGCAATGCAGACAGTTAGCTAGCTAGCGATAGCAACATTTACGGAACATATTCATAATATTGGTAACAGCAGTCAGCTAACGTTATCATGCTACTGTAGCCGTCACTAATGAAAACAGACATTATGTAGCATGACACATGGAGGAGAAGAAAACCAGTTCTGAGTCCGGCTGGAGCCTTTAGCAGCTCATAGGGTTCTCCATCTCAGTAAAACCAGACCAGGACTGGATCCACGGACTGACTGAGTAAGAGTTTCAGCCTTGGACTGATCCACTGGGACCAGCTGCACAAATGACACTGATGGGGCTGGTAAAAACTGCAAAAACTTTCTGGATGTTTTTACAGTTCACCAACCAACCAGGATCTGAGCCTGTAGTCCTCAGTCCAGTCCTCCTGTGCTCTGGTCTCATCTCTGTCTTTGTCGGAGCCTTTTTAGGTTAAAACCTGGTTTCGTCTTCAGTGGAAGAAATTCTGGAAGGTCACTGTTACCTGAACGCTACGCACTACACTGTGACATCTCACCTGTGGGCAGGGCCAACGTGGGGAGGTTTAAAAGGAGGGACTCACATGCACTAACATGGACACACTACAAGATCAGCTACCAAAAGAAAGACCAGAGAAGCTCAGATTACAACACACAGGGGGGGTGTGGCTTCGCTCTCTGCTCAGGACACCATGACTCCAATACATCTCTACAGAGAAAATAGTTGTTTGCTGCTGTGTAATTGTTTCAAATCTAGTTAACAGAACCTTTAATGTCTGTTAGTATTGTATTGTAGCTGAGTTGTATTTGCCTCTTAAGAGTATGTAAAATAACTTTTACAGCTGTACAGCTCAACTTTTTCGACTTGCTGTCTGTGTGACTATGGCAACCACAAAAACCACACGGGAGCTAATTACAGTCGGTGGATAGTGGCAGCCTGTGTTGTGTTACAGATCTGTAGTGGGATTGGAGGTCGAGACTGACGCTCTGTGTTGCTGTGATAAGCAGAAATGTTGAAGCTGAGATGAGCTATAAAACTGAAATCAACTCTGATTGTGCCGTTCATCAGTTCATATACATACAAAACATGGATGTGTGACTGCAGAGGATTTGGATGCCAGGTTAGGTGTGAGTGATTGTACAGATAGAGTCAGTGCCTCCCTGACGTGACTACAACATCCCTGACATCATCATGAAATTGTCTCAAAGTAGGAGCTCTCGTCCAGAGGAGCTGAGTCAAGTGTTGTGTGTCTGTTCTCGTCAGGGTGGGAAGGAGCACGGCGTTCCCATTTTGATTTCAGAGATCCATCCAAATCAGCCAGCAGACAGATGTGGTGGTCTGCATGTAGGAGACGCCATCCTCGCCGTCAACAGCATCAATCTGCGAGACGCCAAACACAAGGAGGCTGTCACCATCCTGTCCCAGCAGGTAGCCCAGACGAGCACTCACATGCACTCACATGCACACTCATGCACACTCATGCACACTCATGCACACTCATGCACACTCATACACACTCATGCACACTCATACACACTCATACACACTCATACACACTCATGCACACTCATACACACTCATGCACACTCATACACACTCATACACACTCATACACACTCATTCACACTCATTCACACTCATGCACACTCATGCACACTCATGCACACTCATACACACTCATACACACTCATTCACACTCATGCACACACACGCACACTCACACGCACACTCACACACACATACACACATGCACACAATGTTTTTCTTTAAGTGCTCATTCTGTGTGTGTGTGTGTGTGTGTGTGTGTGTGTGTCAGCGAGGACAGATAGAGTTTGAAGTGGTGTACGTGGCTCCAGAGGTGGACAGCGATGATGAGAATGTGGAGTATGAAGATGACAGTGGTCATCGATACCGACTCTACCTGGACGAACTGGACGACAGCAGCACAGCGCCGCCGAGCAACAGCTCTGCGTCTCTGCAGGGTAGGTTTTCAAAACTTCACCAAACACCAAACAAGATCCATAAAAAGTCCTCCACAGCTCTTAACTACTGAAATACAAATGTTCTCCTCATGTAGTAAGCTTTAGAATGCTTGTACTGTGTTTCCCTCTTTGTATTATCACAGTTTGTGTTTAACACGTTTTTACAACAGGGGGTTCAGGTGTAAAGTTTAAATGACCTGTAGTCAAAGGCCACAGTTACTGTATGAGAAGAGGACCAGGTTGAAAAATATCTGTGTTGCTCCCTGGTTTAAGTTTCATATGGTAGAATGCTAGAAGATTTTGTACTCTAGAGACACTCAGAATCCACCTGCCAACATTTACACCTGCGCTGCAGAGTCACTGACGCCCAGCTCCTCCGCCTGACCACATGGAACTGACAAAGGTTTTATTCCCATTGTGTAGAATGTACAGTATTTGTTTTATTCAATAATTTGAACTTTTTATGTCAGTCCTTGATGAAATGATGATGTCAGTCAATTCACTCAGTCATTCAAAGTTTTCTTACTTTATACAGAACTTCTGCTTTACAACATTTAAAGGGAAATATTAGAATATTTCCTCCGTTACAGTCCTCTGACAGCTGGAGTTACGAGTTCCTGTGGAGCTCAAGAGTTTACATACTCTTGAATGAGTTGAGTGAGGATCATTTTAGTGCTAATTAAAGATCTGACTCTGTGTCCCCCCCTGCAGCTCTGGAGAAGATGTCACTGAGCAATGGACCAGAGAATGGAGATACTGGGATCTCCCGTGAGACCCCTTCAGAGGAGACCCCTTCAAAGCCTCCTGAGACTGACTGCTCCTTCTAGAGGGTGTTAATCTAGAGTTTGTTGTTTGGAGGATAAAACCCTCTCAAAGAACTGAATCGAAGAATCCTCTGAGAAGCCCAGGGACAAAGGAAAACCAACAGAAAGCGTCTGTTTTCCCTTCTTCCTCTTGGCGTTCTGGGGTGGTGGGATTTGGGGGGTTTAGCCTGGGCATGTGGCAATGATTTGGGGTAAAATACATGTTTGAAGAAGCAGAGGTGTAAGATATGTAGAGGAGGGAGTGATACTGAACAATGTGTGACTTTTTTCTGAGATATTTTATGAAGATACTTTTGGGAATCGACAGGACAGCTGTGTGAGGAGAGGGGATGCTGTCCTGGAGGCTCAGAGACATCAGGAGGAAGAGGTTACTGATAGTGAAATGTCTTTCAGGGAGAACCTGTTTTGCTTCTGTTTGTATAGTTATTAATTTTGTCTTGACAACTTTATGATGAGACAACATCATCTTGTAGGAACCCCAGAGAGGCCAGGAAAATATGTTTAGTGACTGTACAAAGTCCAATGAAAAAAATGCAGTAAAATCTGTTGTCACCAAAACACTTTTTAAAACACATAGAAAAGCAGAGCAGGGCAGGTAGGTGGGCAGTCTGTTCTAACATTCTAACCTTCACAGGAAGGAACAGACTAAACTTTTACAGAGGAGTGATGTGTTTGCAGATCACACATGAACAGTCTGAAGTACTTGAGGAGCTGCCACAGGCCCTGAAGATTGAAATGCTGAATCTTTCTCTATAGTTGTCTGTAAAATGTCGTACATTCTTCTAGGTGATGTAATCTACCCTCTATTGACTGCTCTTATCCATAGACAACGGTGGTTATAACAAAAATGTATCTGCTTCCACTGCAGCAGTTTCTGTGTGGTGAAGCTTTGACAGGTTTCCTCCAACGTTTCAGGGTGTAACCTGCATCCTCTTACTGCTCCTTGTCAAGTCACGAAGCTCCTCAGAGCAAAGCAATCAAAGAATGAAGATGTGTGTCAGTTTTAGGCAGAAGAGAACCAGTCTGGATATTTTTAAAGCATAAACAATAAGAAAGCATGTTATACAACATTTAATGCCTGACACTGAAAATCCTTGGACTCTGTAATTGTTCCAGTGGCTGTACTGTCATAAAACCTGGTCCTGGTATTGAATCCTGTTTCTAAGGTGGTACCAGTGACCCATCATCCCGCCAGAGCTTTTTAGCCTTGTTCCATCACTAACGTATTTTGGCATGTCACTGTATGTTGAATATACAGGGGTGGGCCACAGTAACACTTGTATGATATAATGTAATTGAATACAGTCATTTTTAATAATGGGGACTTTCTTAACTTGTGTGTATTGCTGTATACTTTGTCAGTGGTTTTTTTATCGTCACATTACGTTCTATTGTAACACACTGTATCTGTCAGGAACACCTCACAGTAAAATGCAGTAATGGACTCTACCATGAGTAAAGAGGTAAATGGACCCCTCCCTGACACCAGCCTCACCAGTGTACTGTTTGATATAAGATATCCAGTTGAATATTTTACCGTATTCATTGGCACCACTGCTTCCTGCCAGTGTTCTGACCTAGAGGAACATGAGTACTGACTGACCGCACAGGATCCACGTGTCCGTTTCATCACTGCTTTTTCTTACTCTGTTCTTTTGGTGCTTTGTGTCCCTAAACTCTTCACAAATAGTATATGACATGCATCTTTATAAGCAATGTATTCAAGCTAAACAGTTTATTTAGCCTTTAAATAAAGTTTGTTTTCAATTTGGTTTGTTTGTAATACATTTGGAGTATGTCTTTAAAATCATCCTAACTAGATCTTTAAGCAAGTTTGACAGGGTCCAGGTCCAAGCACTTGCATGCAGTTTGAAGCTGGAGGCTGATCAACTCAAACTGATCTGAATTAAGTTTTAACAGGCAAGAAACATTTGTGCAGAGAGGCTGAATCAGACGCCCTCAAACAGTGACCCAGGACGAGATTCAGTCAGAAAAATATCAAATCAGATTTGATAAAATCAAATCCATAATAATGTGTTGACGATGACATTATAGATAAACACAAACAAATAGATGAAGATACAGGATGCAAATGATGCAGTACTTATTTTGAGAATCTACTGTTTTGTCCAGTAAAACACCTTTACCTTTTGGTGACCACTCAAATGCATATGATGTCATCCTGCTGCACCTCTATGGTGTCACCTTGCGTTCCCTGCCTGGGGCTGGTCCACAGACATCTGCCTGAGGGCAGCAGTGGACCATGAGTACACCCTCACGTGTTGAACTGATTGTTTTTGATAGGAAACATAATTTGATTCTCATCAAAATTGACATGTTTGATTTTTATTTTCAGTTTTTCTTGTTTGGTTATGAATTTTCCTGCTTTTCGCTTTTAAAGGTGGAGTCAGTAATTCTTCACTGACTCCTGAAATCACAAACACAACGGAGTAAAAGCTACAGTTAGTTGTTTTTAATTGTTTTTTTATCCATAAGAACCCGGACCCATTTCCCATGAAAGGAAAATTATGGGGAATATAAATAAATAATATAATGGACCACACAGAACACATTTCTAATTTGTTTTTTAAATTCTGACCCCTACTGGCAAAGATCTGGAAAGTTACATATATGTCACACTGGGCGTTTATAGTAAATGTATTCCTTATTTGAAAATAAATCAGCTTGACAGTTTTTTTTGTTCAGTAACATATATTTGTATTTTTATTAGCATTTCCATAAGATACAATAACATTCTAACTTTAATGTTCAAGTTTAACAAAAAAAATATTTGTGTGATTGGTTTTACAACAAAAAATGTGCAAATTGAAAACGGTTGCGTGACATGTTGTCAGCCACGATGGGACACCTTGTGTCATTTTCCCAGTATGCACGATTTCCCGGTAGTTGGCAAAGACCCATTCGCAGGTAGAGGCCAATCAGTATTTCCAGTTCTTTAACAGTGGTGTTAATGTTGTTGTGACGTTCTGATTTTTGTACACGATACAAATTTGTTTGCTCCTTCAGTGACTCGAGCATTTCTGGTGTTATGAACTTTCTGAAATACTCCAGGGGAGTAGAAAGATCATCTGGAGATCATCTGGAGGCGTGACACTTTGGCCTTTGAATGTGCACTCAGGGGCTTCAAAAGGTTTTTTTCTCCAAGAAAATTTTTTTTTTCCTTGGCCAGTTCCTTGGACAGTTTCTTTTACAGTTTCTTGTACAGTTCTTCTGTCAGTTCTTTGGTCAGTATTGCTGCCCTGGGTTCATGTTTGTTTGTGGTACTTCATCTAAATCATTTGATTCACTGTCTGAATCACCACACCCACTTGACTCATCACTCTCCATGTCTTTTTTGCTGGGAGTGTAATCTGGGTCTTCAGGGTCTTCATCTGAGCTATCTTCACATCCCTCAAAGTCACTGTCATCTTCAAAGATGACATCTAGTGCATTCTGAACACTGTAGCATTTGGCCATACTACAAAAAAAAAAAAAAATTAATAGAATTACATTGAATTAGGAGCACCGTAAAATCGTGTTTGTTTTACCTACAGATATTCAAAAATTGTTTTGTAACATATATTATTAATAATTTTATAAATTTAACGTTGTTATATTTGTTTAAATGTGCTTTGAATTGAACATTTTTCTTATTGTAACAAATACGTCACATCATATTTTCCACGACTATGTTATGGTTAAATATCAATGTCACCACAATGTTGTTGTAACTTGTTTTATATCAATTTCTTCAGGAAATGTTGTCAGAACATGTTAAATGTAATATTTTACATCTTATTTAAGTATCAGAATTGATAAATCGGTTGAAACATACCTTTAGTTACCAAAAATAAGATGTTTGAAATGAGATGATTTGGTCAGGTGTGTTTACCCTGCACACGGCTATCTTGAAAATGGTGTCATGGGTACCCAAATTCACAGAGTGTCATGTGACTGCACCAGGAAGTTACGAACATGTCACTTTGGGGCCTAATGAGGTAAAGTCAAGGATAAAGCTGTGTGAGAAAGTTTGCAGGACATTTAAAGTCACGGTGACACCTGTGTCACAGTGGGTTCTTATGGGTTAAAGTACAGTGACAGAGGAGAGGATCGTAGGTTTGTAGCTAAGCTAACATGTTACCTGGTGTAGCATTTGTAATTAATCATCAGTCCAAATAAATCTACTCTGCTAGAAAACTTGTGTTTGTCCTTGTCCTGAGCAGGGGCTGTGCAGGGACACACAGGACAGACAGCTATCATGAGGAAAGTGGCAATCAACTCTGAATATCACAGTGTGGCTCACTTGTCCAGGATAAGCATTAGCATTAGCAGCATGCAGCATCTCCAGCCTTCAGTTTAATATTATGATGTTATGATGTCACTCCTATGTGTCTTCACTTTGACCCAGGTGTCATCCACACACCTAAACCAGTGACTGGGAGCAGTTCCTGTGGAGATCGGGGCTCTGCTCCCCGCATCTTCCACTAGAGATGAGCTAGTATTAGAGACAATGGTGAGCCCATGGCATTCCTCTGTCTGTAGAAACCCTCATTATACAGGAAATGGTCGTAAGGGACCCTTTGTGGTCTGGGGTGAGGTTGTGCTGTCCTGTTGGAGATGTTTCCTCACAGTCTTTCCTGCTTCAGAGGTGGGGATGCATGTGAAAAGTGAAGTGACATCATAAGATACCATGGTTACATTTGAGTCCAGTTTTATTTTTTCTAACCTTGTTGGCAAAATGTGAATTTATGAAGTGGTGTTGGGTGTTGCTGACCAGAGGAGCTGGGATGGTGGTCATTCAGTGTTGTAGGTTTTAATGCTCCCGATGATGGGTCTGAGTGTGGCTCCTTCAAGGGGTTGTTGTCTCAGGGATAGATCAGATTATAAAGTCTTTATTGGTTTGGTTTACAACAGTAGTCAACACACCCGATACACATCATAGATAGATAGATTAATACAATAAACGGAGAAATGAACCAAGTTAACATACACTAGATTTGATCATAATAAGTTACAGTAAGATATGAATCACTAAGGCTCCATCAGTATTAGTTAATTGCAATGACAACTAGGTCAACAACTTGTCCAAGAACCCAACAGCTGATGGGACCTTTGCCCTCTGAGTAGCTCTGACCTGATAAACCCAGATCATTCAAGTTAGTGCCAGTGATCTTTTGGCAAAGTTTAACAGTATTTCCCAGCCTGTTAGTGTGAACTACACTGAGGTTCCCAAAACAACAGATCACTGCAAAAGTTAAAACTGACTCAATAAAAAACAAAGAAAAATTTTTTAAGAATGATCTGTCACATCCCTGAAGAAGAACAGGCTCTGATTGGCCTGTTTGCAGATGAAGTCAATGTTGGCCTCAAAAGTCATTCCATCATCCCGAATGGTGCCTAAGTACTTAAACTGGCTCATTGTCTCCACAGCTGTAACATTAATAAGAAACGGTGCCGTGATAGGCAGAGTATCGTATTTTGTCTTTGTGGAATGTGTTTTTGGAACTATAAGACTGTGGCCCTGGGTAACATCTTCAGGCCACTCACTCACTGACTGTACTGCTGTTCGGTTGTGTTTGTGTGACTCCATTCATGAATGTTTATTAAACTCAAGAAAGACAGCTGACGCGTGAAGATCTTCTTTTTCAATTATTGAACAAGGTAAAACATTTTTGCCACCACAGCCCTCAGTCCAAAGACATGCACATTAGGTTAATTGGAGATTCTAATTTAACCCTAGGTGTGAATGTGAGCATGAATGGTTGTTTGTCTCTGTATGTCCAGCCATGTGATAGACTGGCATCCTGTCCAGGGTGTACCCCGCCCTCGCCCAATGTCAGCTGGGATTGGCTCCAGCCCCCTGGCCCATGGCCCTGTACAGATAAGCAGTATAGATAATGGATAGATGGTGAAATGCACCTGTCTCACCCTCTCTTTGAGCAGCTGGTTCTGAGCCTTCTCCAGGATTATCTTGTTTTATTTACAGTGCAGTCCAGGTGTAAACTGTTGGGAATTATTCTGCATCCCTAGTTGAAAAGCAGGTAGACCTACTCTCAGTGGTTTGGTTTGCTTCTGGTTTATATTTATGGAAACTGTTCATTTTTTAATAACCTTTCAGTATGTTTGATTTTCCTCGGTGAATGATAAGTGTTGTTCTGCTGCAGGTAATCTCTCCCTATTAAACTTCCTGGAACCAGCTCCTTGTTGACCATCATCATTTTTACTGTGCACATTACACTGACTCTGACTCCAGTTTGTAAGAATCATACACATAATTCTTTAGAAAAATAATTTTATTTTCCATTTGAACAAATATGATCAAACCTCCATGTGGACAAAACCCTTGTTTAGGAACATGGCTGTAAATAAAGATACCTTTGGCATTCATACATTTTGGCAGTAAAACTGAAAGAATTTCTTCTACAAAGGAACAAACCATCCAGTGGCTTGTTAAATCACCTTAACTTGTACAGAGCAACTAAATGTTACAAACCTGTTCATTCATGCAGACAAAACATTTGACGGTTAGTTTGATAGCTCGAGCTCGGAATTTATTTATAACTTTCCTGGTTGCACATAAGACAAAATCGACGAAAGAGCACGTGCTCTTTCAGTCTCTGTCAGACTCTTTGGCTGATGCTTCATCGCACTCGAGGCGACCGGAAACAATAAGCTCTTCAAAAGTGACAAATGATAAATAATAAACGACATGATGCCTGTACAAATAACTTCTGAACATCACCTGATGAAATCACTTTAACACCACAGCTGCACAGTTGATATTGCTTATTAAGACATTTTCATTCACAGAGATAAGACTTTCTAACATCTGTCAGTGTCATTATGTAGGGAGAGGTGCAGGAGATCCACATCGCTGAGGTTGGATGTTTGAATGTCAGTCTGAGCATGTGCTTACACAGTTTGCCTCATAGTTTCTTCACATTGTTATTTATTATTGTTCCACTCTGAATCTTTCATTGCTTATTTAGATGTATAGGCAAATAATACAAGTCTTCATTGAATTAAACCATTGAACTAACAGGTATCTTGGGTCGGCTGGGGCGGCACTGACACTGACTGTTATGGTGAATGTTACCAAGCAGCTGTATATTTACACATCTGGCAGAATCAGAAGCCTATTCTCTGACACGCGGTTGTTTGATCCATTGTCAGGAGGAACACGTTGATTTTTGTCAGATCTTATTTCCTTCAGTTGTGTCGATGAATCTGAGGATGGCCTCACATCCTTGGCCGTTATCCAGCAGAGGCTGGTATGTTGAACTGGTCGAGCAGGAGTCGTGGTCATTTTCCAGCTCACTAACTTCCTTTTACAGCTGCTGGAAGGGTCTCACCTCAGTGTCTCAGAAGTGGCCGTGTTGCTGAGTAGACTGGTTACCTTGACAACCACCACTGTGCATCTTCCTTCAGATGGTGACTTCTGTCTCTTTGGAGCGATGTTGGTGCCATCCTTTCCTGGATGCTGAGCTTGCAGGGTGAGGGTGGCTGGTCCACCTGGGCTCTGTATCCACTCTGTATCTGCCAGCTGCTGCTTCAGATCCTGTGGCTGTGGGGAGGTGGACCTCTGGTACCTGTTCTGGTCTTATTGTGAAGTTCAGTCCCTAACCAGTCAGACCAGTTCTTCACCCACTTCTCCTGAGTGTCCAGCTGTGTTGTGTTGTCATCCTCCTTTCTCCAGCTCAGTTCTTCTGGTCTACAATAATTGCTGAGTCATGATTGTAATGTTTATGCTGTTTGCAGTGGTGTGATGCAGACTACTGGTACACCACAGAACTGTGGGCTGCGGCTCAGGGCAAGCTCTGGTTCAGTCCACAACCAATGTGAAGGCCAGCTGCTCCATACAACATCACATCCTCCATCATCCATTAGGGTGACACTTGTGAGGTAAGAGCTGCATTGGTCTGAACCATATAATTCTCATGATTAATATATGTCTCTGTGTGGTTATGTATGCAGCACTAACAGTTAAAACACAGTGCGTTAGAGCAGTGCTGGTGTCACTGGGAGACACAGCTGTCACCCATGTACTGAGCGTAGCGGTCTGAGATGCTCCTCCTCAGCTCGTCAATGTCTCTCCTCAGCTGACCCACCTCCAGCAGCTTCAACCTCAGCTCTTCTTCTACCACTGCTCTGCAGTCGCTCTCCTCTGCCGATACACTCAATGCTGGACAGAGACAGCAAAGCACAGAAAGTTATCACTGGGTATGTGATGTGTGTGTGTGTGTGTGTGTGTGTGTGTGTGTGTGTGTGTTATCCACATACACTTCATGCCCAGCAGCAGAGATAGGTTGGGCTCTTTCCCCTGCGCTCTCTGAGCCAGGATGTTGCAGAGAGCCTGGAGGTCCAGAAGACACAGGGACATCTCTTTCAGCAGCCGGCCCACTTCTGGCATCTCCAGGTGGGCTAGAGGATGCACCAACAAGCCTTCATCCACCTGCCGTGGCTTCTTAATGGGAAACAAAGACACGTACTTTAGTTTCCTCCACATATCAATTCTGTGTTGACTCAACTGATCTGAAAGCAGTTTCAGACCCATAATGGTGGGTGGTTGGTGTAGGAAACATACAAACATCTCAGAGCTGTCACAGAGAATTGACTGAAGACATCAGTGTGGATTTCATTTTTTTTTTAGAAATCTGTACAAACTAACCACCTTCTCATGGGATACCTGTGGTGGGGCTCTGGACTGGGGGGGCAGGCTCTCCTCCTGCTGGCGATGAGACAGGCCTCTCTTCTTCTGCAGTCTTGTACTGGTGGCCTGACAGAGCACAGAGTGCGACTGTGAGTCTGATTTATTCTTTACAGGAAGGACACACAGCTTGTGTTGGTGTTGTGGTTTTACTCTGTGTGTTGTGGTTTGTAATATACACTATTAAATGGAGCCACGCACAGACAAGCTCGCTACATCAATGATGATGATGCAGACAGTTTGGACACATAATTAATTCGATAAAAAAGTAACTGGTCTCAAACATTTGGCCTCAAATGTCTGAATTCATATGTGCACTGTTGGAGAAATTAACTGTCATCAAGCTGAAGCAGAGCGGTGAGACACAAAAACAAGGAGCTAAAAGAGGCTAAAAAGCTCCACAGCAGCAGCACCTTTCACACATTAACAATTAATATTCAAAAAGTAATCAAGTGACCCATTGTTAATATTGAAATATTGATTAAAGCTGATTTGAAGTGATGGTTAGTCCGTTTGGGAATAAATACACTAATAATCAGTATTTGATTCCTTCCCAAGATTTCTTCCCAGCCTCAGTGAAATGTCTACAGGAGTTAGCTTAGCTTAGGTTGGCCTAGCACAAAGCTAAACAGCTAGCCTGGTTCCTTTTGGAGGTACAAAGGCAAATGCTAACATGTTATCTTGTGAATATAACATAACACAATACAGAGGCTGAATAAGGTCTTCTCACAGCACTTTTTATGTTAATGATAATGATCGAACATTCAGGACTGAACTGAAAACAGGGGAAGATCCGTTTTTTTCTTCTCTGTATGACGGGGGACAGAACACTTGTCGTCCATTTTTAATGCTCCAGTTTTTGTCATGGACGTAATCACTTGGTGGGGAAAGCAGACTGGGATAGTACACAGGTATGTGATGTGGTCTGGAGGTGATAACATCAAAGGTCCTATCACTGGTTTATTACAGTGATAGGTCTTAACATGAGGGAAAAAAACATTGAGAGTAGTTGTTAAACAATTTTTAAGATCTTTTATTTTATAATAAAATCTTTTCAACGAATTGTACTGTTTCGCAAATGATTGATGGCCTACAGGTTGGAAACCACAGACAGAGACATGATGATGTGACACATCACTGAGTGTAAACACTTCTCTCCCTCAGAAAAACCATCAGTCACATGTTGCCTGTTTCCTGTCCTCAATATGTTCAATCTGTAGTTTCTTGCTTTCACTCAAATAGTTATTTTGATGACCACTTTAACATCTACGTCAGTGCTCGTTATTATCCTCTCACTAATGTAGAGTTTGAGGCCCCTGCAGCATGCACTGTACAGTCCAGGTGGGTGACCTGTGGTGAAAGGTGATTTGGGTCACCTGTGTTCACCTGTGGTCACCTGTGGTCAGGTATATTTGAATAAGACCAACTTATGAACTTATTCTGTTTTCAAGAATGTGATCCAAATGTGTGGATGAGTTTGTTACCTTACCGTTAGCTGCAGGGTCAGTCTCTCAATCTGTTCTTTCTGATGCTCGATCAGCTGGAGGTGGAGCAGAGACAACACGTTAACGGCTTTTTGTCTTTGTGTGTATGTGTGCATCTATTTGTGTGTGTGTGTTTGGGATGCTACCCTGCCACTGTGGTCTTGCTGCTCCAGAAGTTGAGAGTTTTCCACCTCAAGCCGCTTCAGGTCTTGCACAGGCAACCTGACCCCGTCATCCAGACACTGCTGCACCTTCTGCTGCAGGCTGCCCCAAGACAACACATGACGCCAAGAGACACGGCCGTGTTAGACTCATCTACTGTAGGGGAGTTTGTTCCGACTCAATGCAGCACAGTTACAGTTTATCTAAAGACGGTATTGGACACACACTGTGAACTGTGGTGAAGCTGTAACCATGAGAGTTAAAAATGTTTCAGTTTGACTCGTCCTCATAAACGTACATTAGACAAAAAGAAGCTGCAGAAGAAAAACTGATGAAGCTCCTGGAGGTTTTCAGATCAGAGTTCCAGCTGTCACACACAACACACACCCAGAGAAATTAGCATGAATAACACAAGGTGAAAATCTTCACTATGATCAGTCTGAAAACACAGTAACTCCAGATCCACCACTACAACACTCATTATTATTACCACTGTTATCTATTATTTTTATTGAGAGCACCATTTCCTATAGTATATACAGCTGTTCCTGGTCTCTCTCTCTTTTTCTCTCTCCTCCCTCCACCCCCTCTTAAACCCAACCGGTAGAGGCACACCCCCCCCACCCTGAGCCCGGTTCTGTTGGAGGTTTCTTCCTGTTAAAAGGGAGTTTTTCCTCCCCCCTGTCACCAAGTGCTGCTCTTTGTGGTACCTGTTAGTTTCTCTCTATAATAAAGTCAGGTCTGACCTATACAAATAAAACTGAAAGTGAAATGACATCAGGACAAGTGTCAGCTGATGATGCACCTGTGCACAGATGTAATCAGCTCCTTCTCTCTCCTGGTCTGCATCTCGATCTTAAAGTCCTTCTCCTTCATCAGAGCACAACCTTCCTCCAGGCTCTGCTGCAACTGACACACCCTCTTCTCCAGGTTCTTAGCTTTCTGCTGGACCTCCTCCTGCTGAGCACACGCACATGCACACACACACACAGATGCAGCATGTGAACAGTCAAGGCAGGCAACTGCTTGGGGCTCCAGCCTGTTAGGGGGCCCCCGAGGGTTGACAAACTGGACTCTACAGCACTGTCTCCCCTTTAACAACTAATGAACGAGCTGTGTTGCAGACAGTTTGTGTCAGTAAAGCTGCACATATGTAGAATTTTTTAGTCTAAAGCTAATTAAACTAAAGTGACTGTAAGTAACTATATAATTAGCTTCTTTTTTCAAGCAGCTGTTTGCCAAATCTAAAACCTTTATGAAACACAGCATCTAAATCTAGTGAGAAAATCACTGTTACCGGCAGCGCTTAGTGTTGATGAGCACTGGACTTATAATGTGGGTTATTTATAATGAGACAAAGCTGAGGTTATTTAGTTATTTATTTAGGTTTTTATTGTTCTTTTTAAATCTATACTTTGAAAGTTACAATTTTTTGCATGTTCTTTATATTTGAATCTATTTTACAAACTTGTTGACGTGAACATTTGAAATAAAAAAATGTTTAGATTTATTAGATTTTCCATTGGTGTCAGATTATATATATATATATTATATAAAAATGATGAACGCTGATTGATGACTGACACTGTGTGACAAACATCACTGATTTATTGACTGATTTATTAAGTTTTACAGACGACACATATCCACAATGATCTGGAACAAACACTGCTCATTAATAGAAGGGTGAGGTGTTTATGGACAGACTGGACATAAATGTTGTCACAGCCTGAACTTCACAGTAAAATCCATCCATGTGGTCGATTAAACTCCTATCAACTTTTACCATTTAATCATTCTTCACTACATTTCAAAGGCAACGTATTTTTACTTCTTTACATTTATCTGACTATTGGTCATTTTACAATTGAAAGTTATAAAATCAGGGTGCACTGTTATCAATCCAATAATCCAATGGTCTATACAGTTTAATTCTTCAAATTAGCACCAGTAATAATTTAATAATTAAAAAAAAAAGAATTATGAAACATGTGCCTTTATGTGGAGAAACAACAAGTGCTCCAGTTTGAATTTATGGCCAGTTTGCCACTGGGTTACAGGTTTACAATTACATGTTAATTTTTATTTAAGTTAAATTCATAATTAATCAAAAGTAATGGGTTTTTTTTCCACTGTACCAAGAACCTGACAAACCAAGGATTTAAAACCGAGGTACATACCAAAATGTGACTTCTACGTACCATTATATCCCCAGTGACACGGAGCTGCAGGAGACAGGTGGAGTTTACAGAAACACCCCTCTGTGGCACTGGCAGGCACATAGCCACAACCTGTGTGTGTGTGTGTCTGTGTGTGTGTGTGTGTGTACCTGCTGGGCCTGAGCCTGCACCTCATCCAGTGTTGGTAGGTCAGACAGGTATTTCTCCAGAGTCTCTATGCGTAGCTGTTTTTCTTGGCTCTGTTCACTCTCTCTCTGACACTTCTTCTTCAGACTACTGATGTAACGATCCCTCGTCTTTATCTGTGGACAAAAACACCTCACAGTTAATACATGAGACAAAGTGCTCCCTGTGGGTCATGGCGCTGTGTCCTGGTCATGCTCTGCACCTTCTCCTCCAGCTTTCTGATGTCCTCAGTATATTTTTGTGTGACTTGCTTGAATAACTCGTTCATGTGGAGCACTTCCAGTTCAGCGACCGCTAACTTCCTGCCAAGTTCCTCATCACAGCACAGCCTATCAGACGGCTGCTTGCATGGTGTTCTCATTGCTGACTCCTATTGGACAAGCAGAATTTTTATTAAGAAAATATTTGATGTGTGATCATCAAAAGATGGATTTGAACATGCTCATTAATCACAGCGGTGCAGCCATGAGTTACCTTTGTGTTCAGGACGTGGGGATCATCCAACCAGCCTCTCTGGCTCTGCAGGACCTGCTGTGCTCTAAGCTCATTCTCTCTGATCCGGGCATGGAGCTGCAGGATCTGCTGCTTCTGTCTGAAATGCAAAATCCCTCCTGCTTACAACACAGTCACCTGTACATATAGTGCAGGTGCAAAATGGTTTTTGAGATCATACAGCAGCTGTTTTATTTTAAACATAAACTTCAGATAAAATAAGATCTGAGTAAAGAATATGATTAAAAAAAAAAAAAAAAAAAGGTTTTTAAGAAGTGACATGGGCTCAGATTGTGTGAATGAATGCTTGCCACAAACCAGCATGCACTTTACTCTCGGCTCCGCACATGCCCCGCCTCTTTGTCCATATTTGGATTAGCTGTGTTGTTGTTTGTGTTGTTGTCTGTGTTGTGCTGAGAGGTGGTTGTTTGTTGAATGTTAGCAGACTCCATTTCTAAGCTAGCATTAGCTAGTGTTGCACTCTGTAAGGGAAAGGCAGCATCGAGTGAGCATTAACGTCACATCAGTTAACGACATGTAAAGTGCTTCACATTAATTATTATCTTCATTTCCAGGTTCACACTCTGGGCTTGAAGCCTTTCAGACACAGTCTGTCGTCATGATAAGTCCTCCATCATGAAGGTTCTACTGATCAGTTTGTGTTGACACTGATTTTGAGCTATTGATTTGACTGGATGGTCATTAAGTAGATGGAGATTGTGGTGCTGTTGAACTGTATTGTGTTACACAAACAGTGTGTCAAGTGTTTGTGTGTGTGTCCTGCAGTACCTGTCTATCTCCAGTTCTCTCTGTCTCAGCAGCCCCTCTTTGACCTTCACCAGAGTGTTGACAGGAAGGGACGTCCCCGTCAGCATCTGAGAACAAACAAACAAACACACACACACACACAGACACACACACAGGTAGATAATGACATAATGTAGTGATATCACTGCGTTGTGTGTGATTGAATGAGTGATTTCTGTCCACATAAACCTCCAGGAATGTCAATTATAAGCAATACTCTAAATTGATACTGGTCATGTTAATGATCAATAATTGATGGGATTGCTATTATGTTCTTCTTGGCAGCCATTTTTTTTATTAGCAGCAGCGTTTGTCGTAAAAACTCCATTCAAACATGAACTTGTGCATTTCGATGGGGAGTTTCTGGACACTACTTTTCTCAGTGTTACATCTGATCATTTCTGAAATATTCAACATTTGAAATGAATCGATGTTAGTGGATGTTCAGTCTTCTTTCATACAGAGAGACACCCAAGCATAGAGTCTCCCAGAATTTGAACTATGACCTTCAAAGTAGTAGGAGTATAATCCAACTGCCCCACAGACTGCAGTGCAAATTAAGAACCAGATTTTCAGAGAAAAGCAGAAATGTCCTGTTTTTGTAACCTTCTGTTTCTCCCAAATTTTGACACCACAAACAAACAGTTGGTTGGTAAAACCTAAGTTACTACTGTTGCAGTTATAGTTCATATTATTTATATAATTTGTTCACTTTTGTGAAACCAATTTCATAATTGAGAATTTATTTGGGTTGTATTTGTTATTTGTACGTTGTTTTATTTAGAATAAGCAATAGGACTGTTATTTTGAAGGTTTAAGGTTTCAAATTGTCATTAGTTGACCAATTACAAATCACAGCTCACTGGGGTTTTACCATCAGAGGAGGGGCTGCTCATTTGCCCCCCTACTACAAATATAGACTTGGTTGAAGCTCACCGCACGCGCACACGCACACACACACACATTTACACCACTTGACAGAGGTCATTACATTGACCCAGAGTCATTTGTGTAACAAGATAAAACCAACCAAGATGGTGACTGTGAGGATATGTAGTATGTGAATACAAAAAAAAAAAATGTAATCACATTTTTTGAGAAACCATCAATCCCACTGGAATTTCTCCACAAACTGTCTTGTCGAGTTAATTGTTATTCTTGTGTAAAATATGAGAATATGCAAGCCCTTTTATTTTGACTCCTGTTACAGTTTTCTGTCAGTGTGAGGGACATTTACTGACCAAAATCACAGCTTAAAGAGAAGAACTGTAATTCTTTATTCTCCTTCCCTCTTTCCTCTGCTTCCCCATTATTATAACACTCCTCTCACCTGGTTAAGCCCTGGTTCCTGCTTATGCCCCTGTTGCCATGACATAGTCCCATCTCCACAACAGCTCTCTGTTCCCATAGCACTGATCTGTCCAGGGTCACTTCCACGCTCAGCTTTGGGCCTGTACTCCATCTGCTCAGTCAGCCACATCTGGGTGCGAACAGCAGGCTGGATTGGGGAGCCTCTGTCAGTCCGGGGACCCAGTGGTGAGTCTGCTTGTTTGGGTAAACTGAGGCCATAACCCTGTCCGCCTCCCCGACCCAGCTTAGCTTCTGGCAGAGCACTATAGTTCATGTCCAAACTGCTGTGTCTTACTGGCGAGGACAGAGCTGAGGAGAGGGACAGGCCTGTGTCCAAACCAGGGGATCTACTGCTGTGGTTGTACCGGTAGCAGGGGCCTGCACCGGGTGAGCGCTGCAGCAAGCTATGGCAGAGCACGGAGGAAGACAAAGGGAGATAAAGGTCCACGTTTGTACCAAGTGGTTCCTTTCTGTACCCATATAGCAGACCTCTGTCAAGGGAGCCTTGTGAATGTGGGTTGTACTGATATCCTGACGTCCTTGTGGAACTTTTATCAGCCCCAGATGACAACTTGGTGAGAGAGGACCACCTCCGGATGGGCTGGTGGTCTTTCATGTCCAGACAGTTTGGTGGACCCAGGTGAGACATGGCCGGTGGAGGCAGCTGGCAGGACCTGCTCCAGTGACTTGTGCTGCTGGGTGAGGATGGTATTCTAAAACTTGTGTTGGGTGAGGAGGATGGGGACAGCATGATGTGGACAGTGGGGACGCCATCATCATCCTGGCCCAAGTGATGCTGGGACAGTGGCTGGAAAGGTGTGGTACTGGAACTGGAGTCGTCTGTGTGAAGACATAGAGATGAAGACTGTCATCATCATCATCATCATCATCATCATCATCATCATCATCATCAGCACCACAGGTATATCAGTCAACATTACAACATAAAGTATGATGGATTGTAAAAAGCAGAACATAAAAAACAACATGTGAGAAACTGAGGGGTCTGAATATTTTCTGAGTGACTGTTTTAAAAATGTGAGGAATGAACATGAGTATTTACTGCTGACCCAAGTCAGACAGACACAGACCATATAATGCCGTGATCCACTTCATAACAAATCCAGTTATGTGCCACAAAGTATCACAAAGCTGGTTCACTCTTAAACTGGGTAGATTACCACGGTAACCAGTGCTGCATGCCTAAGATCTGCTGTATCCCAGTTCAGGGGCCTCGTCCTTCTAAAGGTTCCCTCTAACATGTCCCTCATTTCCAGGGAAACGAAGGAACCAATGAGTGGATCCCTTACAGCCCAAGATTCATGGTGTGCCTCTGAAGGATCACTTTTCAAACACAGAATAATGTGGATGCAAATAAAACAGCAGCTGAGGATAAGTATGAAATCCTCTGTCGACCAGACCATCTCATTTTAGTTTGGCCTTCACAGTATGTGCTGTCTTTGGAGGCCACACCTTCACAGAGCGCGTCCTCCGAAGGATGGGACACAGCTGGTCATTAGTCTGATTAGTGTCATGACAACATCAATAAGAACCAGGAGATTTGAGGAGAACTAGAAACACTCAGAGTTGGTGAAAAAAGAAATGAAGCAGCAGCTCCAGTGCTGGAGGTTCATGGAGAAAAGCAACATGGGAGTTATTTTGTGATTGTGTGTCTGCGGCAACACTGTAATAAACAGACAGAACATCTTACCTTCCACACTGTCAGAGTAGTAAGTGCCAATGCCAGTGTCACCACTGTCAGATACTGTGCTGTGCCGGCGCCCACCACAGATACTGATCTCAGGGCCAGGGGGGTTGCTGTACCAGGTTGACTCGTGGCCCGGGACCCATCCTGGAGAGCCACCGCTACTGGAGCCTGAACAACAATTTTAAAAGGCTGTTACACAAGTTATTGAGTTACAAAGAACGGGGCTCATCAGGTGGGCTGATTACCAGTATCTACACACAGAGAGCACAAGGCCAATTCGTCTGACCAGTTTGGTTTGTTCTCAAAATTTAATTTACATTTCTATGTTTCTGTAGTTGGGCTCAGAAACTGGAGTCTAAGTGGGTTTAGACCAAAAACAGCCCTGTGGTAAAACAACACAAATGGTTGTGTGAGGATTGGTGAGTCTGAAGGCTTGCACAGTGGTTAATAATACTCTGAGACAGGATTTTACATGATGCGACACTGATCCTGAGGTGAACAGCAGAAGTTTAGTGCCCCCATTACAAAGTAAGAAATGTTTCAACACACCTTCTCACTGGATTATGTTGAGCAACAAATACAGGATCCTTGAACCTTACTCAACTTCTGCCAGAGCCCTCCACCCTCTGCATACATGGAGGGTGCTGTGTTGTTTTGTTTGTGTTTTTTTTCCTATTGAATCAAGACAATAGTCTGCATCTCACCTCTCTGTTCACTCCGCCTCTGACACTTTATTTGGGTTGATGTTGGTGAAACTGAGATGTCCATTACCTCATGTTACGTTACATGACAATGATTCCACTGACTTATATACATTTAGGTAAAATCTGGTAAAATAAGCATGGCTATCTAGAGATGCACCATATAGGCAAACCTAGAAATGCTCGGGGCCCCAAAAAAAATTGGGAAAATGGGTCCCCAAATGGCCCCTCATATTGGCAAATTTTGCAATGACTATAAATCCCCCTACACCTCCTATAAAGACACCCAAAAACTCCCTCAGAAGGGCCCCTGATGATTTGTGTGTCTGTCCAAGACAGGATGTTGCCAGCACTTCTCATAGGCTCTCCTGGGGCTGCTCACCCAGGAAGATTAAGACCCACCCAAATAGATTTTGGTTGTGTGAGGTTGTCATGTATGGTCAGTGTGTTACCTGCAGTAGATTCAGATCAGCTCCAGTTTAGAGAAGCAGCCTGAACACAGCACACTAGCAGAATGATGAGCTGCTGTGTTCAGGGCCATCAGAAAAAAACGTGTTTTAGACACTTTTAAAAGACACGCACTGAAACAATCCAATATCTGTTTAAATGTTTGCTTCATTTAGAATATTTTCAGAGCTTTATCTTCCTGTCAGAACAGCACTTTCCTTTGGTACTACATTTCTCTCAACTGCTTAACTACTGTATTCCTACGTACAAGTGCACCTACGCCGCTCACACTGTAACAGTTTAAATCAGAGTTATTATTAAAAATCAGTTTATTTCTTAACATACTGTTCATCTTGAGTTTGACAGCATGTAAGGTTTCCATTGCACAGTTATCTCTTAGACTCAATAACAGAGTGATAGATATCAGGACACTGAAGGTAAAAAATGGACTGGTAAATGGACTGCTTATATAGCGCTTTTCTAGTCTTATTGACCACTCAAAGCACTTTACAGCGTGAGCCGCATTCACCCATTCACACACACACACAGTCATAGAGCACTTACATCTACACATGGAGTGCTTCTAACATTCACACACACTCATACGCTGATGGGACAGCCTCCTGAGCCACAGCCGCCCACAGGGGTAACAAACAGGTAACAAACTGCACAGCACTGATCCAGTGAGCATCCAGACAAATTTGTCACCCTATCTGGAAAAGTGGCAGCTTTGCTTCTAGAACAGATGAGCTGATGAGATCTCATGTAAATTACACACTGCCTGAATCGCATAGCACACACACTAACACAACACACATTCACACCACACATCTGCTGCCTGGTGACACTAGTTTTTGTTTGGCCCCTCACCTGACATCATCAAACTGCTTCCCATACTGGACAGCAGCTGCCAGAGACCAGAGCTTTAAAAGGTTGAATAATGTGTCCTGTCAGGGTCAGTAAATCAGTTTTCTCAGCTGTAACTGTCACCGATGGAGCCTTTCTTCACCAATTATGGTCAGGTTTCCCAATGTGGTTTAAAGCATTGGCCATTTCTGAAGCCCACCCCGACTCCAGCTGCTTATAATAATCATGTTTTCAGCCTCTCTTCCATGTTGCATATGGATGTGTGTGATTTGAAGGAGATGGCGCCTAATTGCCTGTCTCCCTCTGGCCAATGGCAGTAGGGAGAGGGGGGTATAAAAGCCGGTAGGTGTCACCGGATTTCTCTCTTTCTTGTGGAGGCCGAGGGTACGTCACTTCCTATTGCCTCATCCCTGTCCTTCTGTCGGGGTCTGCAGGGCCGGATTGGGTTCCGCGGGTCTGTGAGCTGCGCATGATTACTGCGGGTCGCCGCTGCAGAAACAGCAGTCTTGGGTCCTTCCCCTCTCCTGCGTGTGTGGACAGAGGCAGCTGGACTGGTAACGGCTTTACTGGGGGGGGAACGACTGTATCGGCTACTTTCACTGCCCGCTTGACCACTGCTGCTTTGCCTACGGGAAATTGTTTTGCTCACGGCGAATTGCTTTGCTTATAGAGAAATACACTGATTTTAGGGGATTCCCTCTCTGGGAATTACCGTACTTTGGGGACTGATTTGTTCTGCCGCACAGCTTGACCTGTTGGAGCCGAGCACTGTCAATCCGTTTCGGACTGCCTTGCCTCACGGAGGGTTGTCGGCCCCCGCGGCATTGGTCGCTTCGGCCTGGCGGCCTCTTTAAGTCGTGTGTGTGTGTGTGTGTGTGTGTGTGTGTGTGTGTGTGTGTGTGTGTGTATTTTGTGGTGTGCGTTCACTGGCCTTATGTGAGTGTCTGCATGCAATTAAATGTTTAGTTGAGTAGTTTTGTTTTGTGGGAATTTAAGTTGATTACAAATTGCAATTAACAATTTTGGTTAAGTGTGTGTGTGTTGTGGTTACTTTTGAGCATGTTGCAGATAATGGTTATTTGTCAAAGTATGATTCAGTTTTTGTATTGATTTATTTACCTAATTAACTTTTTTGTATAGTTACGTTTGATTTTGGTTTTTATATATTGTGGTTTTTTTTTTTTTACTCTTTTGATTGTGTTTGTCCTTTCAGGGGTTGAGACTACGGTGGTGGACGTGGTGTCCTCGGTGGCGGTGTCTCCTGTGTGTGAGTGTGTGTGCTTTCACCCCAGGTTGATCTTCACCAGTGTGTGCGTGTGTCACGAGTGTTTGGGGTGACTTTCCCGGGACCCCTTTTTTACTTCTTGGACCCATCTCCCTACTGGTAGACCTCCACCCTGACTGGTCCCCCTTACTTCCCTGGTAACATCAGTGTGGATGCTATGGGATTCCTTTTATTATTCGATATGTTTAATAAAGTGATTTTGTAACTTGACCTCGTCTCTGCCCCGTTGTATGACGGATCTGAGTGCCTTTAAGATTATAATAGTTCCCTGGGTGAAGTTCCCAGGGTGGCGTTGTCTGGCAACACTAAGCTGAGGTTAAAGTGAATTAATTGGCTAACCTCTAACCCTGGTCGCCACACTAATATTTCCTCATCAGGCTGCAGTCCTATCGAGTCAGGGAAGGAGCTAATGAAGGTTGTGTTTCTCTCAGTGTGTGGTAGCCTATAGTTCCTACACTATACATCACTTTGATTATTGGCTGAGTTTACATACATTTGTTATATTGAGGTATTTATCAACAGCGTATGTTATGTAAATAAGTATTAACACCAATGATTATTTTGTATGGATTTGGAGCTCGTCACAGCTGTGGCCGGTCACTCACTCCCTCCTTCAGCTGCAGTAATTACCTGTCTCTATGTTCCGCTGGATCACCTAAACACCAGCAGAACAGCTGATGAACCCAGATGTTTGCAGAGGACGGGTTCGTGTACCTTGAGGCTGTGTGTGTGTGTGTGTGTGTGTGTGTGTGTGTGTGTGTGTGTGTGTGTGTGCTAGCTGCTCTGCTGTAGCTGTAGCTGCTCTCGGCCTTCAGGACACAATCACTGCATCCGGTTCGCTCATAGCGTCGGCATCGCGCAGACCGTTATCTTACCTGTTTTGTTAGACTCGTATCCATCTTCCAGGTCTCTGAACCACATTCTGAGGTCGGTGGCTTTTGTATCACGGCGGGGGGGACGGGCGGCAGACGGATCAGAGGACAAAGGGAAAAAACCAGGCCAGAGTGTGAAAACACGGCGTCCGCATCATTCAGGACGTCACGGAATAAAACACTAGAAACCACGTGAGGAGGTCCTCGGCCTCTAAACCAGTCTGTCTGAGAACGGAAGCCCTCCGCTACACCAAACCTGTACGTCCTGGGCTAACATCCTGAGTGGAAGTGATCCCAGCAGACTCCTCCTCCACAGTACTGCCAGCACGGCACCGCATTGACCGAGGGCATTCATGTAGCTCCTCACTGCAAAGTAACGGGGGATTCTGTAGATTCTATTCTTGCAATTACGGTATAGTCTCTCTCTCTCTCTCTCTCTCTCTCTCTCTCTCTCTCTCTCTCTCTCTCTCTCTCTCTTCCCCCCCCCCCCCCCCCCGTGTGTATAATGACGCTGACAATTAATTCTGTAATTCAGTTATTCTTATCCTGTGGTCTAGTGTTTTATATATTTCACTGTTGATTAAGAATAAGTGTCTAAATTTAAACCATCTGATCATATTCGACACTTCTATTCATTCTGCAGCAGAGGGCTATGTTTACACTTATGTCGTCATTTCTATATATGTACATACACAATGAAATATACAGTAGGCTATGTAAAAATTATATGTGAAATCTATTTATATTTGTAATATTCAATATATACACACACACACACACCCCATGGCTTGAGGTAGATCAGTATCCCAAAACCACAGGATCTGTCATGTTTGATGACCAATTATTATTCTCTGACCATGTTGCATCCATCTCTCGGTCGTGCCACTTTGCTCTATAGAACATCAAGAAAATCAGGCCTTACCTGACTCAGTCCTCCACCCAGCTCTTGGTCAACCTCAGGTTGAACTCCAGTTCCTAAATTTTGAAATGTTAACTCTAACTATAGTGGAGCTTAGCCCCTGTCCTGTTAGCTTTAGCTGGGAAGTAAGTGTGAGGAGGATGAGGTGGGTGAATATGAACTGTAAAGTTGAACTCTTTAATCTTCACCTCCTGTGCTGTCATTCCTTAAGCTGCTTACCTGCTCTGGGTCTAACATTTTCTGAAGGAGAAGTTTCACAACAGCAGTTTTAATGCCTAAGCAAAAGTTAAAGACAACAGTGAGTGATTCACGATTGTTAGCACTTAATTCTAATAAGTCTAATAAGAGTCTAATAGTATAGTTATTATAAAATAATACCTTCTGTAACCGGTTAGTGTGTAGCGTTGTGTGCGTTGTGTTTGGATAAAGAGGCCAAAGCCAGGATAAATGCAAAGAGGAGCCACTGAAACTGCAGGTGAGTTCAGAGAGTTCAGACTTCATTGGAACTGAATGGAGCAGAAGGAGGGAAACTGCAGGCTGAGGCAGGTGAGTGTTAACACAACAAAGACACAAAGTAAGAGACAGTTTCTACTGTAAACTGAGCTGAAGATGATTCAGTTATTAGACATATGTGAAGGAAACAGAGAGAAAGCAGAGACCAGATTCATAAACTCTGTGTAGGTTCATAACCAAAACTCAGTGACAGAAACATGCACATGCACACACACACACACACACACACACACACACACACACACAGTTAATCAGATATATGAAGCAGAGCGCTCTCATGTTACTGTTTCATCAACCTGTCATTGTGAACACGAGCCTGATCGCCACCTCCACAGTTTCAATAGATGGATTCAGACACGCCCACAATCAGCTGATTTCATATCAACTCCTGTGTGTGCTCCACCTGTCTGTAGAGCTGTCAATGAGCAGGACAGAGAAGAAACACAGTATCTCCATGTTGGAGGGGACACTTTAATGATTCACACCTCTGAGCCTTTAAACTGAAGTCACAGTAAAGATTAAAGCAGATACAGACACTGTTATTTTGAAAAGTCAGCAAACATGTTGATGAGAACCAGACAGTTGAAAGAGCACAATGCTGAATTTAAACAGAGAAGGTTCTCAGGAGGAGACCTTTACAAGAACCCATCACTGAGAGTAATCAGGAAATAAATCCACAACATTGTCACATGGGAGGAGCAGTTTTTCACATGTCACCAGTTGAGACCTGAGCTCAGCGTTTGCTTCAGTTCATGTAGGTTCACAACTAAACAGAGACAGAAACCAGACCGCTTTAGGACCAGGTTTTCATTCAGCTCAACACTCTGCACTTGTCTTTCACTACTGTCTCTCTCTCTCTTCCTCTGGTGTCTGCCCTCAGGCTGACTCCTGTTACTGAAGGCATGCCCTCTTGAGGTGGGTAGCCAATCAGAACAGAGATGAGAAGCTGTGACATGTTAGTGATGAAGAAATGTCTTCATAGAGGGAGGAAGAGGAGTGGTGTCTCTGTGGAGGAGCAGCTGTCCTGCTGTGCTCTGTGTCAGGACGTCCTGAAGGATCCAGTCTCTACCAGCTGTGGACACCGGTTCTGCAGACAGTGCATCACCTCATACTGGGACCAGTCTGGGTCTTCAGGAGACCCCTCCTGTCCCCAGTGTGGAAAAAGACCCAGAGGAAGTAGGAGACTGAAGGCAGCCAGTCAGAGCAGCACTGTACAAAGTGAGAATGAACATTTTTCTGCTGATGTCTTCATTTCTGAAACCAGGACCTGTTGTTTTCTCCAGTGTCAGTTGTTCTATCACACAGCACTGACATTTCAGATGATTCTAAAAACCACAACATTGCAAAGCCTTTCTTTGCTGCTCTTTAGTTTTTCTGTAGTTGATGAAAATAATCAACAGATTCTCAGATTCTCTTTCTTCAGTCTGACATTGTCTCTTCTCTTTCAGCAGATAGTGGTCTGCAGGAGGTTTTAGATCAACATAAGATCAGTCTGAGAAGCAGATGTGAACATGTGACTGAAGGAACTGATGGAACAGGAAGTGGAACCCTCCTCAACAGGATCTACACTGAGCTCTACAGCATAGAGGGAAAGAGTGAAGAGGTTAATACCCAACATGAGGTGAGGCAGCTGGAGACAGCTTCCAAAATGAAGACCCTCTATGATGCTCCAATCAATTCAATTCAATTCATTTTTTATTTGTATAGCGCCAATTCATAATATACACTATCTCAAGGCACTTTAGAGGGTAAGGTCGAGACCTTACTTTGTTGTAGAGAAAAACCCAACAGTTCCCACAAAGAGCAAGCGCTTGGCGACAGGGGGGAGGAAAAACTCCCCTTTAACAGGAAGAAACCTCCAAAAGAACCAATCAAGTGCCACGACATCTTTAAAGCCTTACCTGACCAACAGGGACCCATCAGAGTGGTTCTGACCAACGGCGTTGCCGGTGCTGGAAAAACCTTCTCAGTGCAAAAGTTCACTCTGGACTGGGCAGAGGGCTTGGAGAACCAAGATGTCAGTCTGCTGGTTCTGCTTTCGTTCAGGGAGCTGAACCTGATCAGAGAGCAGCAGCACAGTCTTCTCAGGCTGCTCCATGTTTTCCATCCAACATTACAGAAGGTCACAGCAGAGCAGCTGGCTGTCTGTAAAGTTCTGTTCATCTTGGACGGCCTGGAAGAAAGCAGACTTTCACTGGATTTCAACAACAGGGAGGTTGTGTCTGATGTCACACAGACGTCATCAGTCAACCTGCTGCTGACAAACCTCATCCAGGGGAACCTGCTTCCCTCCGCTTTCATCTGGATCACTTCCACACCTGCAGCAGCCAATCAGATCCCTCCTACATGTGTTGACAGGGTAACAGAGGTACGAGGCTTCACTGACGCCCAGAAGGAGGAGTACTTCAAGAAGAGATTCAGTGATGAAGAGCTGTCCAGCAGAATCATCTCACACATCAAGAAGTCCAGGAGCCTCCGCATCATGTGTCAAGTCCCAGTCTTCTGCTGGATCACTGCTACAGTTCTGGAGCACATGTTGACTACAGAGCAGAGAGGAGAGCTGCCCCAGACCCTGACTGACCTGTACTCACACTTCCTGCTAGTTCAGACAAAGGGGAAGAAGCTCAAGTATGATGTAGGACATAAAGGGAAGAAGAAGAAGAAAAAAAAGAATAACAGTCCACAGGAGCTGATGGGGGCTGACAGGGAAGTTCTTCTGAAGCTGGGGAGGCTGGCGTTTGAACATCTGGAGAAAGGAAACATCTTGTTCTACCAAGAAGACCTGGATGAGTGTGGTCTGGATGTCACAGAGGCCTCGGTGTACTCAGGACTCTGTACTGAGATCTTCAAAAGAGAGAGTGTGATCTTCCAGAAAACAGTCTACTGCTTTGTTCATCTGAGCATTCACGAGTTTCTGGCTGCAGTCTACATGTTCCACTGTTACACCAACAGAAAGGGAAGGGTCCTGGAGAACTTCCTGGGAGAAGACTACAAACACAGGGACTCAACCACAAAATCTTTGCTTAAGAAGATTTCTGGTATGTTTGGAAACCATGATAGTCATCTACCATCTCTGGATGTCTTCCTGAGGGCAGCCATGGTGAAATCCCTCAGAAGTAAAAATGGTCACCTGGACCTGTTTGTTCGCTTCCTTCATGGCCTCTCTCTGGAGTCCAACCAGAGACTCTTAGGAGGTCTGCTGGGTCAGACAGAACAGTCCAGAAACCATCCAGAGAGCCATCAAGAACCTGAAGGAGATGAACGGTGATGAAATCTCTCCTGACAGAAGCATCAACATCTTCCACTGTCTGATGGAGATGAATGACCACTCAGTTCATCAGGAGATCCAAGAGTTCCTGAACTCAGGGACCAGATCAGAGCAGAGACTCTCTGAGATCCACTGCTCAGCTCTGGCCTACATGCTGCAGATGTCAGAGGAGGTTCTGGATGAATTGGACCTGAACAATTACAAGACATCAGAGGAGGGACGGCAGAGACTGATCCCAGCTGTGAGGAACTGCAGAAAAGCTCGGTGAGTCCGAACATGATCAACATAATTATTGATCAGTGGTTTAGTCAAATTCAGATAAACACAGTTTATTTTCATTATTCTTGGTTTTACATTTAAAAAAAGTCAAAGGTCAGTTGTGTGTTTTTTTCTGGAGGTGTTGTAAATGCTGTGAGCACCAAAATGTAGATGTGTCAGTTGGTCGTGATTGTTGCTATTACATTAATAAAAACAGTTATTTTGTTTACTTATATTAATTGTCAGATGCTTCATTTATTTGTTGATGTTCTGTGTTGTTGTATTAAGCATTTAGTGTCTCCAGAGGGAGCTGTGTGCAGTCTGATAAATGTCCTCAGGTGAGGTCACCTGAGTCAGTGTGGGCGGAGTCTGAAGACAATGAGACTGAAATTAAAACATTTGAGGACTTAGAAAGAAGTGAATTTACCAGACCTCTGTTTTTTTAGTGTCAGCTTAGTGGAGCTTTAAAGTCTTTCCATATATTGTGTTAAATAAGACAGAAAGTCACAGGTGTTTTCTCTCTTACTGCTGTAGAGGAGAGTTGTATCAGGAAATGTTCAGCCTCAGCCAAGAACACAGGTCTGAATCTATCAGAGCAGAATGGAGGATTCAGTCTTCTTGTACACACCAGAAGTCAACGTCATGTTTTTTGATGAGAAAACGATTCAGCAAACAAAGATTAGATTGAACTGTTCACCAAGCTGAGCTCTGAAGATCTTATGTGACGTCATTTTCCCTCCTTCATCTGCAAGACAAAGATTCCCATTAAAATGCTGCAGGTCTGAGAGAGAGATGAGGATTATTGTTCATGTCAAATACAATAAAATCAGATGAGCTGAACCACAGATGTGAAGAGCAGATATTCATGAAGTTATGTCATGTGTTGTCATCACATGCATTGAGTCTATTTCCATTACAAACTGTCTGAATTTATATTAACAGATTTTATATTTTCTCTAATCACAGACTTGTTGATTGTGGACTCTCAGAGACTCACTGTGAAGTCGTGGCCTCAGCTCTGAATTCCAGCCCCTCCCATCTGAGACACCTGGACCTGAGTGGAAACAACCTGCAGGATTCAGGAGTGAAGCAGCTGTGTGCTGGACTGGAGAGTCCAAACTGTAGACTGGAGACTCTGGGGTCAGTTCACTGACTGTTACTGTTGTTGTTGTTGTTATATCTTTAATCCACAACTGAACCTAATTAATCTTCACTCAAAAGTTGAATTCATTGGCTTTAAATTAATGAATTAATTGTTTTTGTAAGTCACTTTTTATTCTATTTTCATAAAAGAAAAACTAGCAACCTCACATGGAACAAACAATACAAACATACAAATAGAAGAGACAATGACAACAATAAAAATCAAAACCAAAACCACACATACAAAAAAAGGGGTATCAATGAAGACATCATATCTATACACAGGGCAAATTTCATCAGCACCATCCTATAATGGTATCACTCATAAACCACCATGGCATGGGAGGTAAATATTATAACATCGCAACAGCAAGCAATGGGATCTGCCAGGGCAGGTATAGTCACCCACATGGTTATCACCCACAACCCCAACAGCAAAAGCAAGTAACAAACAATGGCAGTCCTCACAATGTCATCATACAGTCCCATCATACATCTTGATGTACAATACAGGCCAACTCTCATAAGTCTTGATGGAAATATCTTACATACATAGACATTCTCAGCTTCTCCCCACTTAACCATTTCCAAAATACTTCCTGTCTTTTGATCAATTTAAAACTTAATTGTTCATCTTTGGTTATTTTGGTCATTTCCCCCCACCATTCAGTGAAAGGGGTGATGTTTTTTTGGGCATTTTTGCCTTTATTCAACAGGACAGTAGAGAGTGACAGGAAAGGGACAGAGAGAATGGAATGATTCGCAGGAAAGAGTCAGGCTGGTCAGGAGTCGAACCGGCGCTCGCCTGCTAAGAGCATCAGCTCATGTGGTATGTGCCCTAACCACTCTGCCATTGGGCCGTCCATGATGTTTTTCATTTTCCAATATCTGAGCACAATCCTACAACCTGTGATAAGAGCCAGTCGGCACCATAGAGTCTGCTGTACCGTCAATCTCATCCCTACTGGTATTGTCCCTAGTACACAGAGTGCAGGACTCTGTAGCAACTCTGTATCCAGTACTTTGTTGAGGAATGTCATAATATTTTCCCATAAATGCACAGTCATCCAGTATCCTTTGTGTATGATCCTATAAGTAATTAACTGAGTCTGCATTTCCCTTGATACCTTATGCCAGGATCTCCCAATATCCTCCCACACCTTGTTAGCCATATCCCCTTGTAGATCATCCTCCCAAACTCTCTTAAGACCACTAAGTTTTGGTGGGTGAAATTGTCTCACGATAACAGGTGGACAAAGTCACTCTACTCATTTTCAACAAAGATAATTGATCAGGACAAATCTGATTATCAGTCATTTTATCTACATCTTTTATTTTTTATTTAGGTTGAATCGCTGCAGGTTGTCAGAGATCAGCTGTTCTTCTCTGGTCTCAGCTCTGAAGTCCAACCCCTCTCATCTGAGACACCTGGACCTGAGTCTCAACAACCTGCAGGTTCCAGCAGTGAAAGTTCTGTGTGGTTTTCTGCAGAGTCCAGACTGTAGACTGGAGACTCTGAGGTCAGACTCCATGTTTTCTTTTGGTGCTGAGATAAATGTGATGTGAAAGTTGTGTTGACACTGAGCTGCAGACATGAGGCTGATATTATACTGATCCACACTGAGGATCTTTAATGTAAAGTCTGTTTCCTTCTTCCCTGGTTTTAGACTTTTGACTTTTTAAAAGAACAACAGAAACACATTGAATCTGTCAGACAATAACCGATCTATAATCAATAGCTGATGGTTCCACCTCTCTTCTAAGGCTCTGTGATGTTTGTAGTGAAATATTCAAAGCCAACATGTCATGATAACACGTTGCGTCTCTGTTGGTTTCAGCTCTTTGAATCAGTTTGACTGTGTTAAATATTTGAAGTCAGTCTCCAGGTTTTTATGTCTCTGTGGTTCATAGACTGCTTCATCTAACATGTGTTTCTATAGATTTGTTCTCATGTCTCCAGAGTTCAGCCTCACATTTGTTGTCTTTGAGAACTTGAGGATCTTTAGTAGAATCTCTAATAAACATGAGTTTGTATAGATGGAGCCACAGGATGGAGCTGGCAGAGGTGGAGTCACTACATCTTTACTGAAGCAGCAGCATGTTGTCATTATTATTAATGAGAGCTGTCACTGTTTGTATTTGACAGCTGCTTCCTGTTGGTTCAGGTGTTTGAGTTTCATTTTCTAAACTTCTACTTTCTAAACCTTCTTCAGCTCTGAACAGATGATGAAACACTGAACAGACAATGAAACACTGAACAGGTTCAATCAGAAACTTTGTCTCCTAAACTCACATCTTTTATTCTTTATTCAGATTGAGAGGATGCAGTTTGTCAGAGATCAGCTGTTCTTCTCTGGCCTCAGCTCTGAAGTCCAACCCCTCTCATCTGAGACACCTGGACCTGAGTGACAACAACCTGCAGGATTCAGACCTGAAGGATCTCTGTGGTCTCATGGAGAGTCCAGACTGTAGACTGGAGACCCTGAGGTCAGTAGAGGGGTGGAGTCGGTTCTTGCTGCTCTCAGCAGTATTGTACTAAACACAGTTAGTATCAGCTAGGAGTCGCCCCCTGATGGTCATCAGATAGAAAACAGCTTTAAGGCTCTTCAGCATTGGATCCACTTTTCAGATTTGGAGTCTACATCCATTTTTATATACAAACTATAAGTGTCATGAATGAAGATGAGTGCAGATTATTCAGACCAAACCACTTCTAAACAAGAAGGGAAATCCTGATACCAACAACAAGCTGTAATCGCTGATTCTATTCAATTCAATTTTATTTGTATATCGCCAAATCTTAATATACATTATCTTGAGGCATTTTGCAGGGTCAGGTCAGACCTGACTTTACTATAGAGAAAAACAGCTTTATATACTATAGGTAATTGTGTTATCAGAAATAGTAATACAGTGCATCCGGAAAGTATTCACAGCGCTTCACTTTTTCCACATTTTGTTATGTTACAGCCTTATTCCAAGGTGGATTAAATTCATTTTTTACTTCAAAATTCTACACACAATACCCCATAATGACAAAGTGAAAAAAGTTTGCTTGAAACTTCTGCAAATTTATTATGCAGAAGGTTTACCTCACAAAAGTTGGTGTTGTCCCAGAATTGCCTGACTGCATCTACCTAGGGTTGCTGGTCCTCTATGACCTCATCAGCAAGAGCAGAGAAGGGTTTTGTGGTGCAGTCACATGTTCCAAAGCAAAGCATGATGCTGTTGCTTCAGCCCTGGAAGCGTGGCAACCAGTGGTTTCAGCTATACAGCAGGCAGAGTCCTCCCCTTGTCCTGTAAGGATAAAGTTTTTAGGGTAGGTCACACAATCCCTTTGGCAGGTCGACTATGTTTTATGAAAACCTAAATGCACATTTCTAAAAGGTTTTACTGACCAGGTATGTACAGTCAAGTCAAGGAATACTGCAAAACTTGTCCAGGATGTCAGTTGACAGGAGTGAAAGCTACTGCTCATGTTCGTCTTGTTCAACTGCTTGTTATCAGTACCCTGTTTGAGTGCATAGGAGTAGACATAGTAGGCCCAGTGGATAGGAGGCAGGCAGGGAACAAGTTTATCCTGGTCATCAGTGACGATGCTCCCAGATACCCTGAGGCTTTCCCTGTAAGGGAGGTGACAGCTAAGCAGGTAGTTTTTGCTGAAATTTTTTTCCTCAGGTAGGGATCCCCAGATAGGTATTGACAGACTAGGGTCCCAATTCATGAATTGCATGCTCTCACAGGATTAGGGATTATGAGAGTGAGGACTACCCACTACCACCTGCAGGCAGATGGCTTAGTTGACTGTGTCAACCAGACTCTGAGATAATGCTCAGGAAGTTTGTGTCAGAGACTGGAAAGGACCGGGGCAAATGGTTGTCGTTTTCTTTTGTTTGGATACCACAATGTCCCCCAGGCCTTGATGGGCTTTTCACCTTTTGAGGTGCTTTATGCCCACCAGGTCAGAGGTCCCTTTGATGTTCTCCTGGAACCCTGGAAGGGGCCAGCAAAAATCACAGGACATGAACATCATCTCCTATGTCATGAAAATGTGCAAGCAGCTCATGAAGTCCACAGACATTGCCAGGCACAGGCAATGCAGAAGGAGAAATTCTTGGTCACACAGAAGTTACCCACCAGCACATCACCCTGAAGGATCCCATGAGGGAATAGGGGGATATTGAGCCATCGTCTAGAGAGTCGAGCAGCCCAGTTATTTTGGTCCCCAAGAAGAATGGAACCCTGAGGTTCTGTTTGGACTTCAGGAAACATAATGGTGGCAGTAAACTGGACTTATATCCCCTACTGAGAATTGATGATCTGGCGGAGAGAACTGGGGGTTCAAACCACATCATCACTCTCAACCTCAACCTTTTGGACATTTTCAGTTCACTGTCCTTCCCTTTGGTGTTCATGCTGCCCCTGCTATTTGCAAGCAGTTGATGGACAGGATACTGGCAGGTATGGAGTCGTTTGCTGCAGCCTACCTTGATGATGTGGTATTCAGCAACTCTTGGGAAGACCATCTGTACCACCTACAAACTTCCTGTCCAACAACAGATTCACGTCAAAGTCTTCTTCTCTTCACTTACAAAACCCTCCATTCCATGATCAGGCCCCTTCCTACCTCACAGACCTGCTCCATCACCACACTCCTTCCTGCAGCCTCCGCTCCTCTGGAGCCAATCTTCTGTCCACACCACTTAAGACCAAGCACTAGACCTGGGACAACAGGGAATTTTCCATTGCTGCTACCTCCCTTTGGAACACTCTTCCCAAACATATCTGTGACCGCACCAATCTGGCCATGTTCAAATCACTTCTCAAAACTCACCTTTTCAGAACTGCTTTTAATGTATGATCATAACTCACCATTTTCATAGCTTGTTTAAATCTGTTTAACTGCTTTTATAGTGTAATTAATGATGTGTCATGTTTTATTGTATCTTTTCCTTGTTCATTTAAAACTCATGTAAAGCATCTTTGAGTGCCATGAAAAGCATTCCATAAATAAAATGTATTATTATTACTTTTATAGTAGGGCGGCCCAGTAGTCGAGTGGTTAGGACGCGTACCATGTTGAGTGCAAGACGCTCAACATGGTACGCTCTTTCCCGACCGGTCCGACTCTTTCCTGCATGTCATTCCCCTCTCTCTACCCCCCTTCCTGTCAGTCTCCACTAAGCTATAATAAAGGCATAAAAAGCCCCCCAAAAAATTTAATAATTACTTTTATAGTGTTGCACTAAATCAAAGATGCAGGCTTGACCATCTGTCCTGATAAGTGCTCTTTGGCCAGGCAAGACACACCATACTTTTTGTGTTGGGGAAACGGGTAATCCGACCACAAGTGAGGAAGCCATCAGATCAGCTGAGAGGCCCATTTCGATTGATTAACAGGAAAAACATATACTTACTGCATATGCTTCTTGCCTTCTGTATTTCATTGATTTACATTGGGCATTTGTGGGGGGTTATTGTCAGTGTGGTGATTTTTACATTATTTTTGGTGTGTATGTTACTTTTTTGTTGTGCCTGTTTGTTTTTCTGTTCTTTTTGTTTTAAAAAAACAAACAAACCCAAAAGAACAACAAAACAAACATTTTATTTTTATATTGGATATTGGAACACTTTCTTGATGGTGCTGTTCCATAAAGGTTTTGAGTTAATGAAGGGGCAGAGGATAGTGGCTCAGGGTAGAGACGAAGATGTGCATATGTAGGGGTGTATGTTTAAATAAGTCTATGGAGGGAAGTTGAGATGAAGGTGGTGTGCAAACTGGTTGGTGAAAAGAAAATGAAGGCTGAAAGAGTGGGATGGACTAGTTGATGGAAAAACAACAGAAAATGAGGACTGGGAATTAGATTAGATTGCATTTATAGTTTTTTTTTTAAGTAGAGTTTAAAAAGAAAAATATAACAACTGGAATATTTGTTTAATTAATCTTGTCCAATAAAACATAAAGTTGAGGAAAAAATCCTCAAAATCTTGCATTTTAAACCACTTCTTTGTGTTTAATCTGTTCCTACACTAAATGCACTAAGTTGAATTATGCATTTGAGTTCTCTGAACAGACAACAAAGTTATGTGGACTCAACATAAGTTCAATGGCATTTTCTCATTGTGTTTTACAGTGTAATACAGTTTTAGTCAGGAAACATTCAGCAGTTAATTGCAGTTGGTGCTTCTGATCTCTCACACACACACACACACACACACACACTAGACAGATAATCTAGAAATATAAATAATTTTATGGAGCAATAGATAGAACTTTTATCTATCTTACACCAGACACACATAACATACAAACTGGCAGCTATATACTAGTCAAAGCTGTAAACAGCATATCACATGCCAAATCAGTCTATTGACAATTTGCCTCTGATAACCCCTGTCAGCTTTATTTAAATTTATCTGGCCCTAACACACCATGGAAAAGACAAAATGAAATCATGTATCTTTATTATGTTAGTGTGTCCTCTATACTTCCTCTATTGTTTTTTCACTTGTGACACTTGAATCAACCTGTGTATAGTTGTTGTGGAGGAATATCAGTTTCATCATCCTGCCTCTGAGGACAGCCTGTCCTGTAGAGGACATCTTAGTTCTGGGACCTGTGTAGAGGAGGCACACCTCCACTGTTTGACAGACCGAACAAAGAACCTAATCACTTTTTAGGAGGTACTGAAGCTTAGACACCTTCTGACAGACCTGAGGTGTGGGCCTCCCATGAACATGCCCAGTGTATATTTGGTTAAGAAATGATCACAATATTATTCCTGAATATATTGAATAAGACACAAGTCCTTCCTCGTGTTTCAAGAGACTGGATTGAAATGTCAGAGTCAATAACTTTATCAAGAAAATCTTTTATTAGTAACTTTATATGAAGTGTGGGACAGAATGAAGGGACAAAACACTAGAAAACAGTAAAAGCCAGAGACAGTGAAAAGAGACATTTAAAACTATTGCACTGGTTGATTTCACTGGGTTTTACACATGTCCTCTTGTTTTGGAGACAGAGGCCACCACTCCTCCTGTCTGGCTGCACCTACAGCTGCACCTGCATCTGCAACACACCACAGTTTAATCAGACCAATGAATACTCAAGTCATATGTAAACATAATAAAGTCAATCATCCTGGCCTCTGTCCTTCAGTTCCTTAAATTTTTCAAGCAGATTGAGAGTCAGATTAGTTTTCCATTATTTGTCAATGTGTCACTGACAAACAGTAATGGTTGTAATCAGGTGTTTCAGTCATCCACCAGTGTGTGTTAATAAGCCATTGATGATGTTGACATCAGATCCATAAATTAAAACTGTGATGCCAACATCAACTCCCACCTCCATCATTCCCCCTTTTGTCAAACATTACAACTATGAAGTGAATGTTGAATATTTTCCAGGGACACAGGCTGAAAAACATCCTAACTGTTCACTGAGCCGCACCTCAGACTGAGAGCACACTGCTGTTTTAATGGTAATGAACATGGTCGACATTTTGGCAATAAGACAATATTATAGTGGCTGATATTTGGTTGAGGCCATGTATTTGGATGTACTATGAATAAAGATCAAACTTAGGTGCAGTAATTGTGGTAATTATTGTGATATGGAAGCCCATTTTCACCAGTGTTCAGCTCAGTCAAAATAATTAGTAATTTCAGGTGTTCTTGTTGAAATATAAGGCCTGGTCTGCAGACAGTACAAAAACTTCATATTTAAATGGAAGATCAATGAATGGATCACTCAGGTTAATTAAAAGAAAAGAAAAGTGAATTTATAAGTTGAAGATGTGCATCAGTGCTGAATCACGGTTAAGGCTCAGTGGCAGACTGGAAAAGTCCCATCACCCCCTGCACCTGTTAGTACAGCCCCAGTGATCCCTCAAACACAGTGTGATATTGCAGCAGTTACCCTCCTCTGGAGCTGGTGCTTCAGGAACACGAAAAACCTCTGGCAGAACAAGGAGCTGGGTTTTAAGGTGTTCAGACAGTCTCATAGGACAGTGACAGACAAGCTTCTCTACAAAGTAGCTGAATTGTGGAGGTCACTCACCTGGAATGGTGCCGAGGCTGGAGTTGTCAAAGAACTGCTTGGGACAGGTTCTGGACAAGACCTCCGAACTCCCACCCACGTCAAAGAATCTGCTTTTGGGGGAGTCAAGCAGAGAGACTTTTGGAGAGTCCAGCAGTCGCCTGGGAGAGTCCATGATCTTCTTGGGAGTCACCAGAACCTTCTTAGGTGAGCTGAGGAAGTTGGAGGAGTCTGAGGTTATTGGAAAGCCCCTCTTGGTGGGAGTGCAGGGTGATGACAGCTTGTCCACTTCAGGTTTGCTCTTCGCCTTCAGCTTGACAGCTCTGCTCTTCCACTTGCTGATCTCTGCCTGCTGAGTGGACACCAAGCTGTAGAGACAGGGATAGGTATCAGAGCCGGACCAAAAGATGCAACTAACCCAGTCGTTCAGTTGTTCTACCTCAGATGCATTGATCTTACCCTTCCAGCTCAGTTATTTTCACTTGAAGCTGTTTGACCTCCTCCTCCAGCTTGGTTTTCTCCAGCAGGATGCTGCTCTTGATCACCAAACCTCTGGGGTTGGTCAGTTTAGCATGAAGGTCCTCACCCTGCAGGACTGGATTCAGCATAACTACATCAGAGTTATTCTCAGATATAATCAGTTTAAACCTGATAAATATGGGTCTGTTTTTTTTTTTTTTTTAAATTACTCCTTTCACACTGTTGGATGAGTGTGTTTGTGTTCAAACTCAGAGGACACACATAAACACACAACTGCAGACCTGTGAAACGGATCAGTCAAGTCTCATCCCAGCATTAGCACTCCTGTGTGTGTGTGAGACGCTTCGCAGTGTCTCTGGTGTAACAGCACCGTGCTGGCATGTGACAGGTGTGTTTACAGTGTCTGTGCTCTGAGAGACATCACAGCTCGGAGAAGGGGAGAACATTAGTGACTTCATCTGGGGTCATGTTTACATCACTACCCATGAGAGTAGAAGCCAATAAGAACCTGTGACTGCAGCAGAGCCACGTGACCTAGAGGTGAAGGCTGATTGTTCCCTGTCACATGACGTCAAAAGCCCGACAGTAGTGGCTGTTTTGACCAGTGTGAAAGAGGCTGTAGAGAACAGCTGGTGAACACAGTGGAGCATTTAGCAGCTAAAGAGCCAGATGTTTCCCTCTGCAGCGGGAGGAGACCAAACACAGAGCTAAAAGAGAGGGAATGCTGAGATTGATCAGGTGACATAAAGACCACAAGACCGCAGCTTTAAGTAAATGAACCAGTTTTCATGCAGTTTGACTCCATCTGATGTTGATTCATTCATTTAGTTGTGAGATTATCATGAAGAACCATATGGACGTAAATTATTTCTAATGGAGATGTCTCGTTTTTCTAGGATCAGTTCCCTCATGAAGGAGTCACTCTGTTTCCACCTGAAGCTCTAAGGACACAACAGACACACTGTGACTTACATGACTCCTCTCCTTGCTGCTGTGACCTCCTCAACGTCTCCTTCAGCTTCCTAAGTGAATCTTCCTTTTCATTCAGCACTGTGGTCATCATCTGGATCCTGAGGAGCAAAACTCGTCACAGTCAATATATCACCAATAAACCTGAGTTTTTTCTTAGTGTGAGGAGAGAGGACAGCCGAGGAGGTTGTCTCCTGATCTTTACCTCTCAGGTTCAAAACACCACTGAACTGACAGAGAAACTCTTCATCATCTGCTGACAAACCTGACACCACAACAGCCCACTAGGTACAAACAGTAAATGAGACACAGAAGAAGAAAAGACAAGGTTAAAATGATTCTTACTCTTGTTGGTGTTTGTCAAACGCTGAACTCAGCTCCACCTCCACTTTGAACAGTTTAGTCCGGAGTTGTTCCAACTGAGCTGCACTGGGTGATGCATTTTTCTGATACAGAGAAGGACAAAAAAATGCAATTACTATAAACTGCTCAATCTAAGTAAAAAAAAAACTGCTTCAACAACAGAAAACTAATGTGCAACAATTTAGCTCTGAGTTTCATGTCAGATTATGTCCTCAAATTGAGGCTGCTCTACAGTCCTTCACACTGGGCCTGAAAATGAGATGTTGAGGAAAACCTCAGATTCTCGCAGTTTGCTCCTGAGGGTCTGGATCGTGTTCTCCTTCTCCTCAACCTGAGCACGGCTGTCTTGCAGCTCTGTCTGCAGCAGCTGCGTGGCCTGTTTATGGTTGGACACCCTGTGGTTGGCATTGATCTGTGCCTCCTCCAACTGCTCATTCTGCAAACGCAGAGCCTGGAAAACAGAAAAGTATCTGTGGTGATGAAGGGTCATGTGACCCAGTGTGTGACTCACTGGGGTGATTTTATTTTTTAACAATGGAGCTCAATGATGTACTTAAATCAGCTACCAACTGTTGGTGATCAGGTGAGTGGAAACGATGCACTGACCCACCATGAAGAGAGAAATAATTTCTTCCAGTTGGGATCTAATGAAGCTGGATCAAAGATCCATGATGAGACAAGCGCTCTGCTTTGACTACCTACCAGTTTACACTGCTGCAACTAGATGAGCCAGTGTATCGTTTCCATAGTAACCACTCTGTTCTTCTATTGTAATTACAGCTTTTAGTTTTTGTGGCAGGACACTTTGTAGTGTGTTAAAGTATGAATAGAAATCAGAGGTGGAGTGGGGATAAAAATTGTCCCGAGACAGATGATGTTCCTTCTGTTCTAAAAACAGCTGCTGGCGACTTGAGTCGAAAACTGAGATGGGACAGTTTACACTGCTGCAGCTGTTCTCTACTCTGGTCTAAAACAGTTTCATCTCGTCATGAATCTTCTGTCTAAACTCACCTTAACTGATCAGAGGTTTCGCATCTCTTCTCATATTTAGAACCTGAGACTGAATAAAGAGGTGGAAACTTTTCCCCAGAAGCTTCACAGCTTACAGTTAGTTCCTGGTACTAACTGATGACACCAGTCATCAGCTCATATAAAACAGATATAGAAACAGACATACTTTGACTTTTTCTTCCATTTGCTGGTGCTGAAGAACAAGTTGCTGGTTGTCGTTCAGCAAGGAGAGCTCAGTCTTCAGAGGAGCTCCCTCCAGTGCCTGCAGCAGAGTCAAGCTTTTGCTTCTCTCCTCTGTGAGCTGAGTATAAGCCTGAGCCTCCAGCAGCTTCAGCTCTTCAAAGAGACTGGTCTGTTCAGCAATGATGCCCTGCATGAGGTGCACGGATAATACCACATTAGAAAGACAAGCAACAGCACTGCAGTAAATATTGTTTATCATAGAAAACCATGGCAATTTGTTGTTAGCTAAATCATATTTAAAACCAGTGGAAATGCTGCATGGAGTCATTGTTTTGTTTTTTAAATAAAGTTGTATTCATTGAAAGCTATTGTTCCCATTCAGTTCTGTGCTGAACAGCAAGTTGATTCATAACACTTCTCATGAGAAGTGGTAACCTGTGATCCAGAGAGACAGTTTAAATCAATAACAAACATGTGAAACCTCAATCATATTATATTATATATTGTACATTATATATATATTTGAACCTGTTTCAGCTCCCGTTTTCAGACAGGGATGTAATAAAACAAGTAGAAGTGACATACTGTATGTTCTCACTTAATATGTACAAAGTGACCCAACACCAGCAAGCTTCATTACCAGCAGAGAGAAAAACCATCTGCAAGGTCATGACTGGTTCAAAGTGACTCACTACTGTCAGGGTGGCAGGAGACATGTCCGAGTCAGTATTTAACATTTTCTTCTTCCTATGTCAAAACTAATATAATTTTAATTTATGAAAAAGTAAAAATATCAACTGTTGGATAAGAGATAAATACTTTGACATACATTAAACTGTCTCTAAACTGAAAATGCACCTGTATCATTTGTGTGTATGATTGTAGACCTTCTACAGACACACTTAACTGTGTCATGGGGGGACGGATGGACGGACGCACGCGCGCGCGCGCGCGCACACACACACACACACACACACACACACACACACACACACACACACACACACACACACACACACACACACACACACTTCATGATAAAAAACTGTGGATCATCTGGTGTGTGTCAGATCTTTTAGGTTCAGTGGTTTAAGACAAAGTAAGAAAACTTATGCAAATATAAAAATGCCTGGATCTTGATTCCTCCCTGCAAACTGACAAACACAGACACACCCATGCTCCTGCCTGTGGAGGCACTGAGTGTTAAACACTACCTGCAGAGTGGTCTTCTTGCTGTGCACCACTGCAGACCTGCGGTCCAGCTCCCGGCTCAGAATGCTGTCCAGCCCACTGAAGCTGATTGGCTGGATGGTGAACATGGCCTGCAGCTGCTCCTGGAACCTCTCTCTCTCTCTGATCTCAGCTGACAGTTCACTGGGATAAGAAGCCATATTGGCCCACAGCTTCTCCAGAGTACTGGCCATTTTCTGCAAAGCCAGCAGAGCCGTCAGAAAGCTTCAGTACAGTAATGTAGGAGAGGTGGATGTAGACTGTAAAGTCACAGGTCTGAGTGTGCTGTGTGTCACTGAACCCTCCTGCTTATGTTCACACTGCCCTGGATAAAGTCATTCACTGAGGGAAAAGGCTCACACTTCTCACCTGCTGGTAGAGCTGCCTCTTGTCCAGCAGCTCAGCCAGTCTGTGCTCCCACAGAGTGTTCAAGTCCTCATCTCTGACAGAGTAGCTGGGAGCTTGCACTCTGCACAGCAGCACATCCTGCAGCCGTCTCTCCTCGAACACAGCCAGGTCTTTCTTCACCAGCTCCTCAAACAGGTTCCTGTAGCCCTGGGCCTGGCCCCGCAGATGAACCTAGGGGAGCAGGGAGCATGGGTGTCTGGGTTACCATATGATCAAAAGACCTTTATTAAATGTCAAAGTGGGAAATACTGATATTTACCACAATGTTTCCCAGACTCTGAACAGTCTGTAGTCCCAGCTGACAGACAGCAGTGTAGGAGGTCATGGTAGCTTTTGGCAGAGAGGTGAGATGATGAGGCTTCAGGGAGCACTGCACTCTCAGGGCCTTGTCCATGGGCGTGGAACTATATCTGGAACATGTGTCTATGAAGTGCTGGAACCCTCTGAAGGAATCCTACAACGACATGAGGTCAGAGGTGTCAGGCTGAAGATTCCTTCATTCTCATGTGCTCCAGTTCACCAGGTCACAGGTGCCATTACCTGCAGCTGCCCAGCAGAGTGATGCAGCCTCGATGACAGCGTCTCCTTGACTGTGGTGGGGCCCTGATCCAAACTGCTCAGCTGCTCTCTGAGGGCAGAGATGATCGTGTTGGCTTCAGCGAGCAACTGAGAGGAGACGAGAAAAATAAAATATCAAACCTACAACATCCGTGTTCATGTAGATGACAGTGTGCACGTGGCCCTTTAACCATCTTCATATGTCTCTAGATGTTTGATGTGTCCTCTACACTACTGTGCCCTGTGTTTCAATATGAGACATCAATATGGATCAATATCCTTGTCACTGTGGGCAATATGAAAGCGTAGGCGAGTCCTCACAAACAGAAAGAGAAAACTACACACTGTTTGTTTAGAAAAGTCTCCAACTTAAGCTGCATCAGTGCATCACATTTCTTCTCAACATTACATAAGAATGTTCACTCCTCTGATTGGTCAGACTGTCTGGAGGGAGCAGGAAGTCAACACAGGAAGAAGGTCCTGCATTCATGACTGTGACATCCAATGCAACATAGCCGTCAGAAATGACATTTCTTCACAGCTCTAACATGCATCTGAGCAGTTTACCTACAGACTATCCAATGCCAGAATGCTGAATTTGCTTTGGAACGTGGTCATAATGCTGCATAGACCGACTCTGATTGGATGCTCTGCTGTGAGACGTTGGAGAAGGATGGAGCTGATGTTGAGGATGTACAATAACATGCTACCATCATGTCCAACCATCCAGCTCAAACCTGAGTTCACCTGGAGTTCAGAACTCACCAAACACCAAAAACGAACCGCTTCAGAGTTTGTTTGGGACCAGACCGAGACCGCATCCTTGAATGGGTATTATTACATCATTCTTTGTTAGAATTCTTATTCCTTTGTTTTTTAAAAGACCTTGTATGTCTGATTTTTTGTACTTTTCAAATTTAAGACCAGCACTCAATCACACATGAGCATGATTTCCCAATGATATGGTAACAGTTACAGGCAGGTTTTAAATAAACATTTATTTAAAGTAAGTCTTTGCTGCAGCTGCCTGAACACAAACCATTTAAAAGCTCATATCATTTGGCTGCTGCTCAGAATAAATAAAATGAGTTCAGTGTCTAATTTGTGCCTGATGAAGAACGAAGCTTAAATTATGTTCATATTTTAGAGAATGTAATTTCTCACACACTCACACTCAGGCCACTTTATTAGGTACACCTGTTCAACTGCCTGTTAATGCAAATATCTAACCAGCCAATCACGTGGCAGCAACTCAATGCATTTAGGCAGGTAGACATGGTCAAGATGACCTGCTGAAGTTTGAACCGAGGATCAGAATGGGAAAGAAAGGTGATTTAAGTGACTTTGAAAGTTGTATGGTTGTCGGTGCCAGACGGGTTGGTCTGAGTATTTCAGAAACTGCTGATTTACTGGGATTTTCCTACACAACCACCTCTAGGGTTTACAGAGAATGGTCTGAAAAAGACAAAATATCCAGTGAGTGGCAGTTCTCTGGGTGAAAATGCCTTGTTGATGTCAGAGGTCAGAGGAGAATGGCCAGACCGCTTTGAGCTGATAGGAAGGCAACAGTAACTCAAATAACCACTCGTTACAACCAAGGTGTGCAGAAGACCATCTGTGAACACACAACATGCCATGGCTACAGCAGCAAAAGAGCGCAGTGGGTACCACTCCTGTCAGCTAAGAACAGGAAACTGAGGCTACAGTTCACATGGGCTCAACAAAACTGGACAATAGCAGATTGGAAAAACATTGCCTGGTCTGATGAGTCTTGATTTCTGCTGCAACATTTGGGTTTTTGGTGTCAACAACATAAAAGCATGGATCCATCCTGCCTTGTATCAGGTTCAGGCTGGTGGTAGTAGTGTAATGGTGTGGGCCCCTTAGTACCAACTATGCATCGTTTAAACGCCACAGCCTACCTGAGTATTGTTGCTGACCATGTCCGTCCCTTTATGACCACAGTTTACCCATCTTCTGATGGCTGCTTCCAGCAGGATAACGCACCATGTCACAAAGCTCAAATCATCTGAAACTGGTTTCTTGAATATGACAATGAGTTCACTCTACTCAAATGGCCTCCACAGTCACCAGATCTCAATCCAATAGAGCAGAGAGATTCACATCATGGATGTGCAGCCGACAAATCTGCAGCAACTGTGAGATGCTATCATGTCAACATGGACCAAAATCTGAGAAATGTTTCCAGCACCTTGTTGAATCTATGCCACAAAGAATTAAGGCAGTTCTGAAGGCAAAAGGGATCCAACCCGGTACTAACAAGGTGTACCTAATGAAGTGGCCAGTGAGTGAGTGTGCGTGTGTGTGTATATGATTAAATTAAAACTTCCACTTGTGACTCATGTGGGACAAACCTGCTGTAAGGTGTCTGCTTCAGCTCGAGTCTGAGTGTGTCTCTCTTTGTTCATTCGGAGCTGCTCCTCCAGCTGCTGCACCTGACAGCAACAACACAGAAGGAGACAGGTCCATCACAACAGGTCTAGATAACACTAGAGACCATTTCTGTAACAAAACACTGACAGAAACGTCCTGAAGGAGAAAGGAGGGGTCGTGTTAGAGATCAGCTCAGAGGCCTCCTCAGCCTCAGACCTTTGATAAATACTGTTCAGACACAACAGATAACAGACATATTACAGTCTTCAGTCAATTCGTCTCTGTATGTCTGGTATGAACACTGTGCATGTGTTGTTCTCCAGTGATTTAACTACAGATGTGTTCAATCATCATATAGCATTATTCAAGGGAGCTACCTCTGAAAAAGGACACAATGTCATACTGTTGATATGGGTTAGAAATAAATATTAATCACACACACTCATCTGTTGTTCAGGCTTCAACAGAAGTGAATGGGAGATGGAGTGATTATTTGTATACTGGAAATGTGGCAGTGCCTTAACAAGATGCTTTTTAAACCAGGCTTCCTGCTGTTTATTTATCTGACGCAAATGTCAGAGTAAAGCAGCGCGATCTAACATGATGAACGAATTGACGAGCTTTGGGGGGCTGGCAGGTGGATTGTTTCCACTCTTTGGACAGAGCCAGGCTCTTTCCCCATTTCCAGTATTTATGCTAAGCTATCTGTAGCGTCATACTGACCAGACAGACATGAGAGTGGCAGCTATCCTCTAACTTCTAATGGAAAGAAAGAATAAGCCTGCTGTCCAAAAATGTCACCCTCTTCCTTGAACCCTTTGGTAGTAAATGCTGTGGACCTACTTCCTGTTGCAGCCTTGCCTCTTGCTCTCCTCTCTCAGACTGCTGCTGCACATTCAACTGCTCCTGCTCGCTCAGCCTCTCCTGGATGGCTGAGATCTGTTGTTGGAAGAGAGCATTAAGTAACTGACAACACAGAAGTACTGCTGTTGGATTATCAATGACTGAATGAATGTACCATCTCCCTCTTGTCCTCCAGCTCTGCTCTGAGCTGCTGCTTCTCCTGTCTCAGTCCCTCCAGTGTCTCCTGCAGCTGATCTCTCTCCTTACTGAGAGACGTCGCTCTGCACAGCAGCTTATCCATCTCCTCTGTGCAGCTGTGACTGTTGGCTGTCCTCTCGGACAACAGACTGTCTCTCTCTGCTTCAGTCTTCTCCAAAGTTTCTGTAAGAGTCTTTATCTGTGAAGAGTGGAGCAGTAAAAGCTTCATCATGTTCCTGTTTCATAAAAGCAAACTCCTGCTGTTTATAACAAAGTGAGGTGTGAGACACTAACCTGTTGATGTAAAGAGCACTCCTTCTCCTGACTCAGCTTCTGCAGATCAGAGTTCACCTGCTTCTGTTCACACAGCTCTTCTTGGACTGACAGAAGCTTTTGTGATGTGGAAGCCTTAAACAAAACGTTAACTCACATCAGCCTAATATACAAACGTCACATGAAGCGGAATATTTTGAAAATAACATTTTGAATCTATTCAACTAAAATATCTCAGAATGGAAGACCACAAAATAGAACAGAAAATTAGACAAAAGTACAAAACTGACAAAAATGAGTTGAACTCACCATTTTCTGCAGATCGTCTTCAAGCTGTTTCTTCTGTTCAGTAACAGTCTGTAGAGAGGTGTTCAGCTGGGTTATCTGTTGAAGCACATGTGGGCAAATTATTGTTTCTATCCCCAAATGTTCACAAAACAAACTGAGGACAGACGGCAACAAGACAGGGGAAAAATTTTAACCAAACTAGAAACGATCTATTTCATGATTTCAAAATGTATCTCACTAATGATAAAACCACAGTGCCACATCACTGATTGGTGCCAAGCAAGCATCAACCTCCAGAATGAAAAATGAAGCCAACACTGTAGTTCCTCTAATGACCAGTAGTGAGTCAGTCCCCATAGACTCCCATGTTAAAATGTCCAACCTTACAGCAGAAATAAACATGTTTACAGCCTGGTACAAAAACTGTTTGGTCTCTACAGCTAATTTCCTCCTGCATGACAACTGTATATGGGGGGGGGGGGGTTTAACATCAGTCAGATAATATTTGGACATCTGTGCACCTGTTTTATAGTATTAAATCATTATTTTATTATTTAATTATGTATATGTTAGCAGTACTTATCAGGTGAATCAAAATCAGGTGAATCATCACTTATCAAATCAAAGTGTCATAACAACTAATAAGGGAGATTTTCCCTCCATCAATGTACATGTGTGGATGTGAAAGCTCAAAATGTCCCATCACAACTGCTATTATATGACGACAAATACAACTGCTGAGTGACAGACCTCAGTCTGTAGTGTTGCCCTCCTGTCTTTCAGAAGTGTTTGTTTCAGTACATGTGATAGTCTCCAGTATTTGAACACACAGAAAACAATACCAGTCTTTAGTGAGAATGTGAAGGAAATACCAGAATCTCAATTTACAATGTTCAGCCTGTGTTTTTACCATCTCCCTCCTGTCCTCCAGCTCTGCTCTGAGCTTCTGCTTCTCCTGTCTCAGTCCCTCCAGTGTCTCCTGCAGCTGATCTCTCTCCTCACTGAGAGACGTCGCTCTGCACAGCAGCTTCTCCATCTCCTCTGTGCAGCTCTGACTGTTGGCTGTCTTCTCTGACAGCAAACTGTCTCTCTCTGCTCGCATACGCTCACACTCCTCAGTCACACTCTGAATCTGTAAGGAGTAACACAATTGTAATTTCAAATACTGGGAATGTACATCTGTACTTTAATAAGCTTCTTAACTAAGTTTAAAATACCGAGCAACTTTAGATAATGATTAATAAATTGAAAATCAGTCAAAAACAAGTCGATCTATTCAGGAGGGAACAACCAGCATCACAGCAAGTTCACCCCGTGTGTTCTTCATGTGTAAGAGTCCTGCCTGATTTTGAAGCTCTTGTATCTGGGGGGCGCTCTCTTCAACCCCCCCACTGCATGGCCTGCTCTCCAGCTCTGCCTTCTGACTCTGCAGCACGCTGATCTCCTCCTGGAGAACTCTGATCTTCTCCTGAGACTCCCTCAACTCCTCCTGGTTCTCGATCATCTAAAAGATGTTACACAGGTCAAGATCTACTCTGCACTGTCTCATTACCAGAGCTGCAGCTGTTACTAGGTCAATTGGTCAGTTGATCAATTAGCTGTTTCTGCCAAATATAAAATATATCCTGCAAAATCCTGGCCTATGTTGACCGGCAGCCCTGCGCTTCACTGCTTTCAGACTCTGCTCCAAACCGTTGGCGGAGGTCACTTCACACTGGCTTGTTCAATGTGCCACAAACAAAATGGAAGAACTACAGGGGAGCAGCCTTCTGTGGTTGTGCACTGAAGATTTGAAACATGCTCCCACCACATATTAGACAAGCAACCTCTGTTAATATATTCATGAAGCAGCTCAAAACTCATTGTTATGGTCTTGCTTCTAATTAAATCAACCTTTATTTGAGATTTCCTTTATATTGTTTTATAGTTGTAGTAGTCTGCTGGATCCCCATTGTTTTTTTTTGCTCTCATCATCATCATTATTATCATTATTATCATTATTATTATTATTATCATCAGGAGCAAAACTCACCAAAATGGGCAGGTAGGTTGTCAACTCCATCCATTACTCGACTTAAAAAAAAAAAACGACACTAATTGTCTGTAGGTGGCGCTATAATAATCAAGTTTTCATTTTCACAATTTTATTGAATACAGATTGGGCTAAAGTCAAAATCTGGGTGGTGACAAGTCACAAAAACATTTAGATTTGTACACATTGCACCTTCTAATTTAAAATAATACATAATGAATCCCACGAAACGTCCAACAAAGCTGAAATCTTTTTCAGCACATCTAGTGAATGGTGACAAAAGTTCACTTCACTGTTGGTCAATTCAGAACTCTATATTTTTATTCTATATTTTTCAAAACATGCTAAATCAATGAACACTTATATGTCCACAAGTCTTCATTCAAATGCCACAAAAACTGAGGCAGATGTTCTCTAGATGGTTGATATCAAGTGTTTAAGTGTCTGGATCAGACACGGTGAGTCTGCAGAGATATTCATCATCCTGCTGATTCAAAGTCACTGAAGCATTTGATGACACTCCTGAATCCAGCAGAATGATGTGTGTTTTTTTCCAGTACTTACACACCAACATTTTGACCATTTAAGTGTTTTAAGGTTAAAGGGACAAAAATACACAATTTTTTGCATGTGACATTATTGCGTCAACTTGTGTGAAGGTGAGTGCAGCACATGGTTCCTCAGTGGCCAGTCAGTAATTTGCCCTCTCTGGGAATGCCAAGGTCAGGGGTTCAAGATCCCAGATCACCAAAGTCCAGTTTTGCAACAATGTGGTAATTTATGTTTTTTGTGTGTGAGCTGCTTGGACCCTGATGGTACCTGCTTGCAGGTGTAGTTATATCTTTAAATAGCTTTTACCACTATCTGGTTTTATTACCACTATCATTTATTTTGTTTCTTTGATCTCATCTCTTCTCTCTTTCTCACAGTGTTACTGCTTTGTCTTTTATTGCTTTAACGTGTCCTGTCTTAGTGCATCTGTTGTTCATATATATAATACATCTTCTTGTAAAGCACTTTGAGCTTTATTTCATGAGAGGTGCAACAGAAATAATTTTTTTTTATTTTTATTATTATTGTTATTATTATTGTTATTATTATTATTATTATTATTATTATATTGAAAGCACCAGTTTACGATAATTAAAAGAATCTGAGAAAAGCAAACTTACCAGGTCTACATTCTCCTGAAGGTCGGACTTCAGCTGGCTCACCTCCTCCTTGGTTTTCTCCAGATGGTTCTCCAGCTGTTGGATCTGAAGCACAATGGAGGGATCATTAACATTTTCAACATTATTCACATTCTCTCATGAGGCCTTACTTTGGTTAAGAGAACAGCTGAATGCATGGCCAACAACAGAAATCATTAACTTCCAGAGGAGCAATGTGAAAATGCAACAAGTTGCAGAAAGATGTAAAAATTGAACAAGTTGTTTCTTCATGAGTCTTGTTCAATGTTAGGTCACAATGACATCAAATCAAACTACAACTGAAGTACTAAAACTGTGGTGTAACCAGAACACGTGGACCTGACCTGTAGAAGCTGTTGAGCCTCCTGCTCTTCTTTCAGTGACAGAGGCTCAGAGCTGAGCTGCTGTTGGAGCTCACACTGTATCTACATGAAGGGAACACATGAGAATGAGACCTCAGTTTGTGGTGTGAGGGTGTGATGGCCCTCCTGGAGTTTTAAATTATGACTTCCTCACTCTTTTCCCTGGTTTGATAGTAAAAAGAGTGTTCATTCTGTAGTTTTCATATTTGAACAGAATGGCAACATTATTGTTGGACTGTGGCTGAATTCAACACGATGGAGACCTGTGTTCTGGTCCTGTCCTCCGGGCTTAAGCCACTTGTTGAACTTTGTATAATTTGTTTAAAGATTATCTACATGTTCACTGAAACATGTGCTAACTGTAAACTGCATATTAGCATTAGAATTACCGTATTTTCCGGACTATAAGGCGCACTTAAAAGCCTTTAATTTTCTCAAAAAACGACAGTGCGCCTTATAATCCGGAGCGCCTTATATATGGATTAATTCTGGTTGTGCTTACTGACCTCGAAGCGATTTTGTGTGGTACACGGCGCTCTGTCAAAATGTTTTAGTACGACTTTGGTAAACTACAAAGCCGCACCGCTTGCAGCATTACGGCTATCATAGTCAGGAGCGTCGCGGAGTAATACATACTGTGCTTCACCATAATATTACGGTGTGTGTGTATAAGGACCTATAAGGAGTTATTGTGAATACGCTAACGTTTGATTTAGCGGTATCAGACTGTGTTTTTTTTACGTGTTACAACTGAACAAGGTTGAGAGTTATTGTGAACGCGTTTAATAAAGTTTGACTGACTTATCTGACTGTTTTGTTTCGCTTAATGCGCCTTATAGTCCGGTGCGACTTATATATGAAAAAAGTTCGAAAATAGACCATTCATTGACAGTGCGCCTTATAATCCAGTGCGCCCTATAGTACGGAAAATACGGTACTTAAATTACACAACAAACTGTGATTTCAGATTTGACTTCTGTGTTCAGGTAGAACATGAAGTCATCAGAGAGGTTTTTTCAGTGTTTGTTTCAGTACATGTGATAGTCTCCAGTATTTGAACACACAGAAAACAATACCAGTCTTTAGTGAGAATGTGAAGGAAATACCAGAATCTCAATTTACAATGTTCAGCCTGTGTTTTTACCATCTCCCTCTTGTCCTCCAGCTCTGCTCTGAGCTGCTGCTTCTCCTGTCTCAGTCCCTCCAGTGTCTCCTGTAGTTGATCTCTCTCCTCACTGAGAGACGTCGCTCTGCACAGCAGCTTCTCCATCTCCTCTGTGCAGCTGTGACTGTTGGCTGTCCTCTCTGACAGCAGACTGTCTCTCTCTGCTTCAGTCTTCTCCAGTTTTTCTGTTAGAGTCTTTATCTGTGACGAGTGGAGTAGTAAAAGCTTCATCATGCTCCTGTTTCATAAAAGCAAACTCCTGCTGTTTATAACAAAGTGAGGTGTGAGACACTAACCTGTTGATGTAAAGAGCACTCCTTTTCCTGACTCAGCTTCTGCAGATCAGAGTTCACCTGCTTCTGTTCACACAGTTCTTCTTGGACTGACAGAAGCTTTTGTGATGTGGAAGCCTTAAACAAAACGTTAACTCACATCAGCCTAATATACAAACGTCACATGAAGCGGAATATTTTGAAAATAAGAACATTCTGAATCTATTCATACTAAAATATCTCAGAATGGAAGACCACAAAATAGAACAGAAAATTAGACAAAAGTACAAAACTGACAAAAATGAGTTGAACTCACCATTTTCTGCAGATCGTCTTCAAGCTGTTTCTTCTGTTCAGTAACAGTCTGTAGAGAGGTGTTCAGCTGGGTTATCTGTTGAAGCACATGTGGGCAAATTGTTTCTATCCTCAAATGCTCACAAAACAAACTGAGCACAGATGGCATTTTTACAGTAACAAGACAGGGGAAAAACTTTTAACCAAACTAGAAATGATCTGTTTCATGATTTCAAAATGTATCTCACTGATGATAAAACCACAGCTTCCTCATCTGTGATGAATGGAGGAGTTAGAAGCATCATTCAAGTTTTTCTTTAAGCTGAAAACTAGTTATAATCCAAACATCCTATTACAGCTGTTATTATACATAGAACATGCAGTGTATGCTGTTTTATAGAAGTAAAGTTTTCCCTCACAGACCTCAGTCTGTAGTGCTGCCCTCTTGTCCTCCAGCTCTGCTCTGAGCTTCTGCTTCTCCTGTCTCAGTCCCTCCAGTGTCTCCTGTAGCTGATCTCTTTCCTCACTGAGAGATGTCGCTCTGCACAGCAGCTTCTCCATCTCCTCTGTGCAGCTCTGACAGCTCTTCTCCTTCTCCAGCAACAGGCCGTGCCTCTCTGCTTGAGCCCTCTCAAGCTCCTCACTTAGAGTCTTTGTCTGTTTAAATGGAAACCTCCCCATGTAAGAACAGCAACAACAAAGGATCCATTTTGAAAATCTCTCTCTTTAACCTTTTGACCTCACCTGCTGCTGTGAGTCAGATTCCTTCAGCTCACACAGTTTCACCAGATCTGAGTTCTTGAGCTTCTGCTCTTGCAGCTCCTCTTGAAGAGAATGTAGAAGACACTGAGTCTCTGCAACCTGAGAATAAAGTTTGGAATGTTTGGAAACTGAAGTGGCCACAATACTTCTGGAGAGGTATATTCATGTAGAGCTTCAGTGAAACATGTTGGAAGGAACAAACCTCTTGTTCCAGCTGAGCTTGCCTCTCTTCACTGAGTCTCTCCAGGTCAAGGTTTCTTTGATTCTGCTCTTGTGGAGATTGTTGAAGGCTTTGAGCTGCTGTCGCCTAAAATTTAAGAGACAGTTGAACATTTCCTTTCACCTACACAATAGAGAAGCTCTTTAAACACCCCTGACAGTGTGGTCACACTTAGACCAGTTTGACCAAAAACAGCTTCCCCTCACCATCTCTAGCTTATACTGCAGTTCACTTTCCAGCTGGCTCTTCTGCTCACTGACAGCCTGGAGAGCCGCCTGAAGTCTCTCCACCTGTGGAGGAAAATGGTCAAACTGAACTGAAATATTTTCAACCAAGATCCAGAACTGTGAAGGATACTGTTGACAAATCCCAAAAAAGACCCAAATCAACAATGTGAGTGCGTCAGTGTCCTGTGGCTCTCAGCTGAGCTACTGATGACCAGTGTCTTCAGAAACAGCTCAGATATATATACTTTCATAAGTGTTTTCATGGTAATGAAGCATCATGTGTAACAGTGTGGTTTTAATAGTTTCTGAACAGCTCTTTGGCTCAAAGGAAGAGGAGACATCGAGCTGTGGACACACTAACACTTCCTGTTAATGGGACACATTCAGCGTGACTGTTGGCTGTCCTCTCTGACAGCAGACTCCTCAGTTACACTCTGAATCCATTTACAGAGGACACATTAAATCCCTCAGACCATTTAACCTTTTGTTCTGAGGTCAGTATAAGTTATTGTAGTATACCAGCTGAAGTGTATCCAAAGCAGTGAGCTATGAAGTGGGAAGAGCTGCTTGTTGTGAAACTCCTACTTCCAAGTTTTACTGTGTTATTCAACATATAAACATACAAGGCTCCTGGATGAAGCTACAACCCCACAGTTCGATGTTCTGACCACCAATTATTTAAGCTCCAACCCCCATGAGCCTCGGACTCCATTTCTATGTAAAAGTCATTCAGAGACACAAATCAGGATTGTAGAAAACTCAACGGGCTTCATCGTCGTCACTGTAAAGAGAACGCGGCAGCAACGTTTCCATGTTCATCTGACCCAGAATCCAAAAGTAAACGGATGATGCTGCAGGATCTTTCTTCAGCAGCTCACATAACAGAAGTTAAGCTCTGATTGGATGCTTTTGTCTTTGTAATATATGGTGGCCCTGAGAGCCCAAAACAATGCAACTTAAGAAAACACATGCAAACAGACAAAATACAAACACATTCAGAAAACATCTTCATCAGTTTGACAACACATGCTGCAAATACTCACAACACAATAGAAGTGTTTCCAGGGGACACAAAAAGGTGATGACCCAGGCTTGCATGCATGTATTATAATACATCCATGTGCACTTGTTGTTCAATGCTTTTAACTTAAGTCACAGATTATTGAACAACAGGTACATCACAGCAGATTCATCACTTTCGTGTCCCCTGGAAACACTTCCATTGTGCTCCAAATATTGCAACACGTGTTCTCATATTGATGAAGACATTTTCTAAATGTGTTCGTGTTTTGTCTGTTTACATGTGTTTCTTAAGTTGTAGTGCACTGATTGTAAAAAAGATCCAGACTTCCTGCCACATCTAGAGACTCTTACATGTATTTGCTTCTCCTCCAGCTGTGCCCTCATCTCAGTCACAGTCTGGTCTTGTGTGGATGTTTGTGCAGCTTCCAACCGTCTGATCTGCTCCTTTTGTTCTCGGTTCTTGTCCAGAGCAGTCCTCAGCTCCTCCTGATTCTCAATCATCTGTTTCAAAAAGAGGATTTTCTTTTGGACTATGACATGAAGAGACAAACAGCAGAAGCCCAACACAGCTGACAGAAGTGAATGCAGTGTCATAACTGACCATCTCCACATTTTCCTGCAGGTCGATTTTGAGCTGGTCTCTAACAGCACTGAGAGAAGCCACAGTAGAGAGAAGCTTCTCCATCTCCTCTGCAGAGCTCTGAGCATTGGCCTTCAGGAGACTCTCTTTCTCACCTCGAACACACTCAAGCTCCTGCGACAGACTCTGCATCTGTTTACATGATTTATTATTATTATTATTATTATTATTGTTAAAGATTAGTTCAGCCGATTTAGATAGAAAAACAGGTGACCTCACAAACTAAACTGAGTAACTAACTGTTGAGAAACATGCTGACATATTTGTACAAAGAATACTTAAGAAACATCTAAAAATGAAAAGGATGTGAGAGGAATGTGAGAGAGGAACTTTAGGAGATACTCACCATTTCCTTGTGTTGCTGCAGGTCCAGTCTCAGCTGGTCTCTCTCTGCAGTCACACATGTAACAGCAGAGAGCAGCTGCTCCGTCTCCTCTGCAGAGGTCTGAGCTCCAGACAGGAGAGCTTCTCTCTTAGCCCGCAGCTCCTGAAGCTCCTCCCCCAGTTGGCTCAGCTACAAATATCCTCCAGGTTACAATCATGGTACATAACACTGAATTGACCTACAGGCTTCATTACAGAACATTCATGGGAGCATTTATAGCAGACTACTTTAGTTTTAGCCAGGTGTTCCTAATAATCTGCCAGGTTTGTGAGTGTATATTACATATATGTTAACTGATGTTAGAAATTATATAAAAAACTCTGAAGCAAGTTGTTTGCAGAGGCTCCAGGTAGGATTTGTATAAAATCATACTGATCCTGACTTAGTTCCTAACTGTCGAGTGGCAACAAACAAATTCATGTGACTCTACAAATCAAAACTAAGTAAAATTGTTTTAAATATTATAATGATGTTAGTTTCATTCTTTCCACATCTAGGTGATATAAATGTGAGACTATGTGGATCTGTCTGGTTTACAAAGACACCATGTGCTCCTCCCAGTGGACTACAAACAAGGACAATAACAACATCTGTGGTGTTTGCAGCTGTGTGTGTGTGTGTGTGTGTGTGTCCGCAAGGGAGGATAGACAAAAAAAAGTGTGTTAAAGTCTTTAGCTTACTTTCAGGCCTCTCTCTTCATAGTTAGCCATGAGCTGACTCCTCTCAGAATCCAAGCGCTCCAGGTTTGAGTGAAGTGAATTCAGCTGCTGTGTCACATCAGCACACTGCTGCCTCAGATCTGCCTCCCTCTGATTGGCAGCACTAAGGTCTGCTTGGATTTTCAGGACCTGGTCTTGAGATGTCTGCAGGGAGCCTCTGAGCTGCTGAGCCTCATCCTGACACTGAGCGCGGGCTGACAGCAGGCTGTCCCTCTCAGTCTGAACAGTACACAACTCCTCACTCAACTCACAAACCTGAGGAGCAGGGGTGGACAGTAACAAAGTACATTTAATACATTTGTACTTAAGTATATTTTTCTAGAAACTGTATTTGTTTTTGTTATTGGAAACTTATGACTTTTACTCCACTAAACCTAAAGACAAATACTATACTGTTGACTCGACTACATTTCGATGAAGTACTTGTTATTTTGAAGCAGAGTTTTTTTTATCTGTGGAATTAATTTTCTTTTATTTTGAAAAATAAAATAGACCATACACTGTGTTGATCACAGAAGAAAATAGCTCAGTTTGAACCTTGCAGTATCTGAATGATGGCTGCATTAGATAAGATGAGGCAGAAGATTCTACACCAGAGCCCCACGGCCTTACCTCAAGTCTATGTTTGGAATTTTAGAAACAATGAAAGATTCTTTTAGTTTTAAATGCCTGCTGTGTTTACCACGACCGAACTTCATCAGTCTACAAAAAACAAAAAAACAACCAAAAAAAAGAAATACAAAAACGTCAATGGCTCCTTTTGTTCAGTTGTGTCTGTCATTTGTCTATTTCTATTGTCTTTGAATCATACTCTACAAAGCTTTTTATCCTACAGGTTCTACAGTGAGTGGATTGTGTCAGAGCCATTAGTTTCTGTAAATGTGGAGCAATACAACAATGTGTTGAAATAAAAAATATACTTTTTAATACTTGTATTCAAAGTATTTTTAAAAGCAAGTACTCCAGTACCTTAACTCAAGTAAAAAATTTGACTGAACAACTTTCACTTGCATTGGAGGAATATTAGACCAGGAGGATCTATACTTTGGTTCAAGTACTGGAGCTTTGTACTTTGTCCACCTCTGCTGAGAACACAGAGTCAAGTCACATGATTAGTGTAATGTTATCCTTGATCTGATACTATCCTGGCTTAGAGGATGTCTGAAGGACTCACCTGCTTCATCAGGTTGTCCACCCTGTTGGGAAGTGAAACCAGCTCCTCCAGCTGTTCTCTGAGAGCTCCCTCTGCGTCATGACATGCTATCAGCTCTTTATTCAGACTGGCCACTGTCCTCTCAAGTTCCACGCTATCTATCAGATCTGCAGACGGACAACATCTTACAATGAAAACTCTGAAGTGAATGTCTGAGCTCTCAACCATGGACAGCAGAGTTACATCACATGAACACTCTGGCTTCAACACCTACTTTTTGGGACTTTCCCATCTAGTAGAGCGGTGAGCTTGGTGTTCTCATCAAACACAACGTTCAGCTCTCTTTGGAGGTCACTCTGCATCTTTTTGTAGCATGACTTCTCTGTTTCCAGTTGAAAACGCAGGCTGTTCACCTCAGCCTCCATCTTGTCATGGTTGACAGTCAGGGTGACCTGAAGAGGAGACAAGAAACACTACATTCAAAAATGCAGATATTGGCCTTGGTGTCACTTGTACACCTATAACAAAACACAGACACATAGCTCCAAACAGCTGATCAGGTGCTACATCTGTCATCATTTCACTTGAGGCTGTGGAAACTGTCAATCAACCACACAGGTTTAATTAGCATCTTCTTTCTCCTCATGGCTCAGAGTCTTTGACTTCTGCTGGCAAAATGTGTCAACTGTCATTGCCTTTTACTCAATGTGGCTGCGACCCCACTCGACCAGATGGCCTGATCTGAAACTTGTGGGCAGAACTCCAAACACTGTGACTGGTGAAGCCCAGGCCAATCTGATAACCTGGCTAATGCCATTCCTATGGTGAAGCATGGTGGTGGCAGCATTAGGCTATGGGACAGCTTCTCAGCAGCTGGGACAGGGAGACTAGTCATAACCAAGGGACAAGGTTCTGGAAGAAAACCTGCCCTAGACTGCGACAGAGCAAAATGATCTAAAAACCTGTTTTTACGTTGTCATTTTGGGTTATTGAGCAGAGACTGATGGGAAAAAATGGCAACTTTATCAATTTAAAAACTACAACAGAATGAGTGCAGGGGTCTGAATACTTTATGAACTGACAATGAAACTGTCAAGGAAACAATCTCCTGCAAACTATGCACAATAATTAGGTAACCATGATAACCTGTATGTGTCATCATGTGGACACAGGTATTTTAAAGATGGTCCAGATGTCTCAGGATATTTTAAATATGTATTAATTCATCAAAATTATGTCGTCAGCTAATAATGACCATGGCCAGCTATATTTTGATGAGCTCACTTGAAATGTCCAATCAGTGTCATTCTGCAGTCTGCACAACAGGTAGGTTCAAGTTTATTCCTCTTTCAGTTAGTGTGACCAAACTCTACCAGAGCTTTAAGGTAAAAACATTTTTCCTTTCTTCTAATGAACTGCACTGGAGGTGTAAAGTGACCTTTGACCTGCTGACACTTTGATAATTGATAAGATAAATAAAAATAAATATGTGGCCTTCAGAGGAGGAACGGACTGAAAGTCCTTCATTATTCTATCCTACTGTGAACTGCAGCCTGTAGAAGTATGGATGAGTTTTTAACAAATACATCGTTGCTGGTAGCAGCACCTGCAGAGGGGACAGGAAACAAGGTTTCCAGGTGTATTTGAACCGGTGTCATTTATGGTCAGTGCGTTAACCACAAAGGCCCCTCCCACCTTTTCTTCTACACAACAAATAGTTCAGTTCAGACAATAAAGCAGAAGAGCAGGACAAAACACTCAGTTTGCCTTTAACCAGTCAAACAACAAGCATTTTAAGGTTTCAATGGGTTAATGTGACTAACGTTCATCCCCTCCAGAGCGATGTTTTGACTGCGCAGAACAGCCCATTCCTTCTTTGTGTCTCTACTGACTCCCTCTGCGTCGTCAAGAGAGCGACGGAGCTTGGCCACCTCCTGCACCAGGTCCTTGCTACTCTGGAGGGAGACGAAATGACAGAATCAGCCGGCTGGGCAAAAAGTAACCTGCTTCATGACTGATCCTTCAGCTGATTTGCAGCACTCTAGTACAGTAATGTAGTTACATAGTGCAGTATAATGTAGTGTATGTGGCGCTGTATATAGTGATATGATGTTTATTCTTACATTCGGAATTATTAAAGTGTTGAGAATAAATTAGTGAACTCTTTGGAATTAACCTTAATGTATAGATGTGTCTGAGTCAGATCCTCTTAAGGAACACAATCTATTTTAAATAAAAAAAACAACAACAAGCTAATTTAAATGAAAAACACTCAAACATTTTGAGTTTTTCCTTCACAAGAAACATCAGCTGATGTGAACCAGACCTCAAAAAGATCTTAGAGCACTGAGCATCAGGAGATGTTGATTTGGATAAAGCTGAGTTCAGTCCTCATTCAGACAGGAAGTAGGTGCCAAACTGAGATGACTGTCCACCTGCTGAAGCTCAAGAGAAGCTGCTGATGCAGCAGAACAATGACCCTAAATGTCAAAGTAAATCTACTAACAAAGGAAATCCACCTTCTGGAGAACAAACAGCTGAGCTTTTTTATTATGTGACTCTGAAGGGAGAAGAAGAGCTGACTGAATCAGTGAGCTGTACACAGCTCTACTTATCCATTAGAAATAGTTAATTACAAAATGCATTGGGACTAATCAGACTGTGGCAGAGGACATCAGTAGAGGAAGCCATCCTTCAATGTGGCCAGGAATTCACGTTTACACTGCTAAAAGAATGTGACCACATGTGGCCCAGACCACCTCAGAATGTGGTCTGAGTGATCAGATCTCAAATGTGTCCTCGATGCATCTTGGGTGCGTTCACACATGAACTTAACATCTGTCTCAGGTGATACGATCACAGCAGACAGCTCTAATAACAGGTCTGGACAGGACCCCTGATGGTTCGCGAGTAAATTAGTTAAAATATCATGATCTAAATTTAGTGTTTCTCAAACTGTCTGAGAGTGACCACTGAGCCTTGCAGTGAGTAGTGTACATGTCCATTTCAATATTAAATCAACTCATGAAAATTCAAACAAATATTATTTGAATTGGTTGTTTTACAGTGTTGCTGTTACTTCACTGTAACTGACTGTTTTGTGACACTGTCTCCTCACATAGCTTCACCTGTTTACAGTTTATGTTTTATGATGTACATCAAATGATCATTGTGACAATTGAAAGGAAAGGTGGATGAAGCTAACAGTTAGCCTGCCCTGGGACTGAGCTAAGTTTCACCAGTTTTCAGCCTATTAATTATGAAACATGGACAATGGACAAAATGATTGATCGGTTGATTAAGACCTGGTCAATTAAAAGAAAATCAAACAAAACCAGAATTTAAGTAAAACACTGGTCTAGGCCCTTGATGATAATAGTATGCACGCACATACAAACATACCATACTCTGAAGTTCCTCTGCAAATTCAGTTTTCCTCTTTAGCTGCTCAGACAGAGTTTCCACCATGTTCTGGAAAAACAAACAAATTACAGTATTTAACATTTACAGTTTTAAGGTTTCGCTCGTGATAATCTCAGGATTCTAATATTTTGATGTCAGAATTTACCACTTTTGTCCTCTAAACATGGCAAAACAAGTTGAAACGACACAAGTCAGATCTATGATTTTAAAGACTGTTGTACTCAGTAACCCTATGTCATGTGTACATCCATGTGTCACGAGATGATTAAACAGGTGACGGATAGTGTGTGTATTGTGTACTGCTAGAACCTCCCACACTGTTCCAGATTTAAAGACATGAGCAGGTGACCTCACCTGAAGCTCCTGGCAGCGGAGCTCAGAGGATTCATATATCTTTTTCAGGCTGCAGATTTCATTTCGCAGCTGGTTCTGAAGATACATACAAACAAAATGTATACAAACACAGTGTAAAAAAATCATTTCACAAAAATCTATGAAAAACATATTTAGTAAAGGAGGGTTACTGCAGTGAATAATTGACATATGTATTTAAAAGAACAAAGCAAACAAAGCGAAACGCAGGACATCTGACTGTAGTGTCAATGGAGTCTGAATAGGTTTACCTCCTGCTCTGTCCTGCACTCCTCCTCCAGAGATTTGAACTCATCCAGCTCCCTCTTTTCCTCCAGCTCCTGAGACAGAGCAGCTTTCTCCTTCTCCAGAATCTCAGTCTGCTCTATGAACATGCCCAGCTCCTGCTTCAGATAGTCTCGCTCAGCAGCCACCGTGTCCTAAAACATTTCATTAGTTTAAGTGTCAGACAGAATGTACATGTTCTACCTGCTTATCCTCTTATAGTTGACATAATTCTCTTCTTTTATGTTGTGTTACACCAGTATCTCTACTGAAATACATTTCAATATAAATCATCAGTGAGAACACATTTTAAAGCTTGTGTTGCAGTGCACTGTGGGATAAATATATAATATAAATTTAACTCTGACACTGAGATGGTCCTACAGTTGCTTGGTTTTGAATGAACTTATCCGATTTCCTGGACCAATGTGATTCTAGATGAAGGTTTATTTAATACCTCATCCAGAAACAATTTCTGGATCACAACACTGAAAATTCACACAACAGGATAACATGAAAAAGGATTTCCTCTCCTCCTATATGAAAAACAGGCTGTGCTGATCATTTGGTCACAGCAGCTGTTACCTTCTCTGACGCTAAAGTTTCACACAGCTGGATGGTTTCTGCAAACTCTCTCCTCATCTGGAAAACAAGGTACAATGTTTAGTACTGAAATAAGCTACAGCCAAGCCAGAGAAAAAACAACCAACAGTTTTCAAACAGTGCTACATGTGTTATTCTTCTCTCACAGGTGAAGAGCAGGTTCGTTTAAACTCATCACACCTGTTCATCAGGTTCAGTGCGAGCATGGCTCTGGTCTTCCAGCTGCCTCTCCAGGTCTGCCACTCTCAACTGCAACATCTCCACCTTCTCCGTGGCCTCCAGCTTCTGCTGAGCTTCTGTTTGTTGCTGCAGCTCCAGCTCTGCTGCCCTCTGCTCTGCTGCCTGCATCTTCTCCAAGGCTTCCTGTTTCTGCTGGGTCTCTGTTTGTAGCTGTAGCTGCAGGTCTGCCACTCTGCCGTCTAAAGTCTCTAATTTTGTCATGGCCTCCTCTTTCAGCTGACTCTCCATTTCCAGCTTCAGCTCAAGGTCAGACACTTTCCCCAAAAGCTCACACATCTGATCTGGAGACGCAAAGTCTTTGGGACTGGTAAAGAGCAGACACATACATTTGACCAATATGTTCAACAACTGAGAACTAATTTAGGTGGGCTGAAATTATTCTGGCCCACCTAAATTTGAAATCCTGGCGCTCTGCCTGCTGGGATATTAAAGGTGTTAAATTTCCTGTCTTGAGAATGACAATTAACATAACTGTTAAAAGAAAGACATTCACCTGTCTCCAAAGCTTCGAACAGTCACAGAGCTCTCACTCATCTCTGTTTCATCTAACGGCTCGTCGGGAATCTCCCAGTGAGAGTCAAAGTCCTCATCATCTATTAAAAGAAACCATGTACACATGAAATCAATGATCAGATCAGAGCCGCTCATGTGTGAAAAGAGAATCATAAAGTCACTCATGATACCTTCACCCAACTCCATCAAACAGGAGCGGTCAGCTTTCCTCTTCCGAGTGAAAGACTCTGCAAAACTAAGGTCAGATGGACCACTGTCACAGCCTGATGGATGGGCGAGTCTGAGCATCTTTCCTCCCCACGTAACTCTGCGCTTCGGCATCTTAAAAACAGAGCAAGAGTAATTATGAGTATGATAATGAAGACAAAGCTGTTGTCTGACCACAGCTGCATTTTATGACAGACACCTTTTTCACAGGAACCAGGTTGGAGCTGGTGACGATCAGTTTGGTCAGGTTTCTGATCCGGTCCTCTTGTTCTCTCTGGAGCTGGTCCTTCTCTTGGAGCAGCTGGGAGAGAACCTTCTTCTCGGTCACTGTGGTGTGTGTGATTGAAGAAACCTGCAGGAGTTCGTCCTCAGGTTAGTGCTGCTGTGATGAACTCACAGAGATGGGCCAAATAGAACAAAGACTGATGACACTTGCCTCTTGAAGTCGCCGCTTGAGGTCTACAATTTCATTGCGATACCTTTTGAGCAGAGCCCCGTCATCAGACACCTCTGTCACATGGGGGTCATTCTTCATTTTCTTTGCAGTGCTGGCAAACTAATGAAGAAACATTTAGTGAAACATCATCCACTTCGATCAGTCTCATGTTCTCTCAAAGAAATGCACCTTGTCGACTGAGTGTTTTGGATGTTGGGGGCAGATTCAATCCACACGTCCCAACGCAAAGCTGCAGGGTTTCATCTTACTTAGATGTACAGAGGAAAGGGGCAAATCCTATAAAATGTACCATACATTAAGTTAAAAGTACACAACAGGAGCTGTGCACCGACCTGCAGAGTGCTGAGGGTCTCGTCCAGAGCAACAGGAGTGATGGTACAGATGATGACCGTTTTAGCGTTCCCACCCAAGGAGTTCTGCAGGATGCGGGTTAGCTTACTGTCTCTGTAGTTGGTGAAACCCCTGAAGAGAGAGAGTGAGATTCATTAAATGTCAGCACCTATAATTTAATCATTGAGACAAAACAATGAAACTGTTCTTAAAGTCCGCTCCTTTATTCTCTTGTCATTTTCCTTCACATAAAAATGAATTGCTTCATCCCAAATCATAAAACTAGAGATCCAATTATTTTGTCTGCAATCGCTGGAGCCATCTCAATCAATTAAAGGAGATATATTAAAGGAGTAGTTCAACATTTTGTCTTTCCAAGTTAGATTTCAATATCATGCCTATGTGTTAAGTACAGAGCAGGGCTCTGTCCTTCAAATGTAGCTTAACTGATTTAACCTGATGCACGTTATTGCTGTTATTTTCTTCTGAACTGTATGTTATGTTACTCCATAATGTTTCCAGTTAATCTCCTCCTAAACCCAACTGGTCGAGGCAGACGGCTGCCCACCCTGAGCCCGGTTCTGTTGGAGGTTTCTTCCTGTTAAAAGGGAGTTTTTCCTCCCCCCTGTCGCCAAGCGCTTGCTCTTTGTGGGAACTGTTGGGTTTTTCTCTATAACAAAGGAGGGTCTTGACCTTACCCTGTAAAGTGCCTCAAGATAATGTATTTTATGATTTGGCACTATACAAATAAAATTGAATTGAACTGAATTGAATTAATCCATGAGATGTTACCAGTGAATGAGGTGACACCATGAGTGATTCACCGCAGTGTCCATGCAGGAAACTTTTTACAGATCATGACATTGCCACGAGAAGGCATCCAGATCATCAAGTTATCTGGATTAGAAGAACTAATCCCCCTTCTTACTTTCTAATGTACAGAAAAACGGGGCACTGGAGTCAGGTTGTAGTTAGCCTAGCTTAGCATAAAGACTGGAGGCACAGGGGATCTGCTAGCCAAAGTTCAAAAATGCACTAAATGCTGGTATGGTCCGGTAGTCGAGTGGTTAGGGTGCATACCACGTGAGTGTAAGATGCTCTTAGCAGGCAGTCGCCAGTTCGACTCCTGACCAGCTCGACTTTTTCCTGCATGTCATTCCCTTCTCTCTACCCCCTTTCCTGTCTCCACTACTCTATGATAAAGGCACAAAAAGCCCCCCCCCCCCCAAAAAAAGCACTGAATGCTACCAACTAGGGGTTAACTGATTATAAAATCCGATATTCAGAATTTTTACATTTATCAGATTTTTTGATAAAATCAGTTGATTTAAAAATGCTAATTTGGCTCTGATGCAGCCATCTCTCCCCCAGTCTGTAGTCACCAGTCTGTGGTCTTGAGTAATGTCAGCACTGATCTGATTGGTTACACGTCACAAGTAACAGCCTATCAACACTGGAGGTCAATGTTTACACAGAAGGGCAAAAACTGGAGCAGCTCAGGTGAGTTGGTGGAGCTGTGTTGAAGGTGAGGCAGCAGATGTGGCCCGATTCACCCCCCCAAACAATCGTAGGATGTGGTCCTGGACCTTGCTCTGTACTTATGTTTGTCCCAGATTATCTGGTAAAATGAGAGGTTCACAGATCCCATCCTAAACCTCCGAAACTCATTGGGGTCCTGATAATATCAAGCATGTTTCATATGCAGGTGTTAAAACTGGGACGATTACGGTTATGAGTTGCCAAGCAACAGTAAATATTCTTGCCCTTGAGGCTAATGTTAGGTAGCATACTACTACTGACAGACAGTCTGACTGACCATTACCATCCCACCTCCAGATCTCACTAAAGAAATCTGTGTTGATTGCATCTCTCCAACCATTTTCTCACCCAGACTCTCTCAGTCTTCTGCTTTTGTTTTTTCTCACTGCAACGTTTTACTGACGTTAAAACAAGTTGTTGTACTACAGTCTCCATTTTGTTTACATCTGCTCGGGACTTTCCTTTGTCAGCAGCGGTTTTGTGTTGGTACATCTGTTATCTGTCTCCTTTGTTATATTATATTATTATCCTATATTATTATTATATAATTATAATATTAGAATCGTCCCTGAAAAAACCTATTGGTCGACTTCTGCAAACACTACCACCACGTATCCCTTTTGTTTAATCTGTAAACTAACAACTATAAGCTTGAGAGTTTGTGGTTTGTAGGGGAGTTATAGCATAGCCTCTGGGAGATTTCTCATCCCTGTGAGGTTACCAGGTTTGGTACCAGTGTGTCTGTACAGAGAACAAAACCAAAACCTACGTATCTGGTCCATGTAGCTACACAGAAGCACTGGGTGGATGGATATGATGAGGAAATAGTTCTAACCTCTCATTTTACTCTCAGAAATGAAGAAAAGAAGCCCAAGATGTTGAACTATTCCTTTAGAGACTAATGAGATGTGTAAGAATCTGGTGATGCTCCTTTGTGTCTGCGTGGCAAGTGATAATATATCTGGCCAGCAGACTAAACCAGACAATTACTGGATGTATGAATGGTAAAATTCCGATTAAGTTCTGTTAGTAATGTCCATTGTTTACTCACTTCTGGCTTTCATCAGTCAGTTTCTTGATCACTTGGCCGAGTGTGAACAGGCTGCGATTGATATTGCATCCTTCTTTGAAACGTGTGCCTTAGATAAAAAAAACAAGGCACACTCAGTACACACTGTGGTGTGCACACGCTAACATAACATCAGATCTGGTGCATCATGCATTTCACAGTCTATGGATTCATGTGTCTTACCTTCCGCTCCTGTTTGACTTGCTCTCTCAGATCCAGCTAGATCAACTAAATTCTAAACCAGTGAACAATTAGTTATTAGAACACAAACTGTGGCACAGAGAACAAGATAGAAAGCGATGTTCATTGAAAACAAGCCAAAAAAAAAAAAAAAAAAAAAAAAGGAGCTAGCTTACCAAATTAGACACGATAATGGCTCCATCAGCATTTTCACCTGACGCTGGATCACTCCTCTCTCGACTCTCCAGGATCTAAGGAAAACTAAATCATGACGCATCCATGCTTCCTCTGAATCCGACATGTTACTGAATGTTGTACATTTGCTTACCATTCGGAAAATGGTGTGTGAGCGGCTGCTTCGCTGGTTCATCTTTGTTTTCCCATAGTGACGGTTCTCTAAAAAAGGCAGATTGTGTAGAAAATGTGTTGATTGTCACACACACATACACAGTGTCATTAACAACATGATTTAACCTCAGATCTTACTTTCTCCTTTCCGAATCCAGGCCAGGGCTTGTGCAGGAGATGTAACCAGCTCTTCAGTCAGGTCGGCCACAAAGATGTTTTTCTGCACAATTATCAAGATGGAATCATGATGATAATGTAAAACAAAAAGTTAATATTTTTAGTGTTGCTGCCTTTGAGTACTCCACTCTAAAATGTGTTCCTAATGAGCTTAGATCCAGTTTAACATTTTTAGTTACCTCTTAAAAAGATTTCTCCAGAGGTGCACGCCCATACAATGGGGAACTTGTGAACAAAATTAAAGCAGCAGAGGCCAGTACATCTTTGATTTTGGTCCATAACATGAGTCAAGCTCTAAATAGACTGGATCCTGCACTTCCCACAATGCAACTGTATAATTTCATTAGATTGGTAGACATACTTAGACAGCTGCATTTGATCCATCTCAGTAGTAACTCGAAGTATTGCCGCCCAAAAAAATCAAACAAAAAAACAAAACATAAAAACCCCAAAGTAAACCTGCAGCCCAAAACGCATTTCCCTCATGGAAATATAAACATATGAAACTGCTGACAATACCTAAGGCTGAAAACAAGGTCGGTTATTACTCCTTCTATTCTGACTTTTTAGTCCACAGAGGTTATATACTTGTGAGGCTTTCTAAGTGCCTAGAAAAGTCAGTTCTATTTGAACAATGTCATAAATGTAAAGTCTATGAGCCGGCTAGGAATGTGTGGGCGGGGCCAGCAGGGGAAACACTGATATGTGTCGACGGTTATCCATACAGTGCAGAAGCAAACTTTCTGGCTCATCCACCAGATGAGTTATTTTTGAGGGAGTGCCATCTTTGAGTCTGGAAGCTACTTCCAGTAATACAAGTAAACCCTGCCTTACTGAACCATGCCCCCCAGTGTGTAATTAAACATTAAACATTAAACAATTTGTAAACATGTGTGGTCTCTTAGCCCAAGTTAAGATAACGCTGATGACATAATCAGGGTCATGTAAAACTTTCATCTCTCAGCTTTGTTAGCAAAGATACATCAACATACGAAAACGTTTAGGTAGCTGCTGCTTTTTTTAGCTAGCACTGTCACTTAAAATGGCATTACTGATGACAGATTTATATAAATTGTCACTGATATTTCTTTTTTCACATTTCTATAAGACCAGAGCCATGAATGATCCTGACTACAATGATCTAAATGACTACAGCAAAACTAGAATACCCAGGTTAATAATCATATCAACACTTGAGGCTGATCAGCTTTGAACAGCCTGATCAGTTCTGAATCTGGAACAGTTCTGAATCTGAAACTCCAGCAATTGGAGAAAGTAGCCTGTGAAAAATGTGATGTAAATTTTAGAGGGCTGCATCTGTTTTCAACATTTCAGACACATGCTCGTTTCATTTTACAGATCGGGAACATTTATCAGGCTGCCACTAAAACATTTCTGCCCTCTCAGCCAATAAATAATAAAGGTGATCACAGAGCTCAACGGAAGTTTGGCATTTTGAATACTTCAAACTTGCAATTGTTGAAAACTAAAAGTAAAAAAATCTGATAAAATGTTTTTGAACTCCAAACTTACATTGATTGTCTCTCTGACTTCCAGTGGTTTTCTCTTCCAGCTGTCAACAAGCAGATCAGTCACTGTCTCGTTGTAGATTTCCATGTAAGACACCCTGAGCAGGAACTCCTTCTTTGGACACTTTAGGCAAGAGAAAAGCACTGGTTAGAATAAACAGTGATTACACAACAAAATGAAGCACATTTCAAACACGTGATACAATTCCTACATTTTTAATGGTTTGGAACACATCTTCCACGGCCAAAGGTATCACTCCAGGAATATGGTCACTCCCCATCATGGTGAAAGTCTTTCCAGAAGAAGTCTGCCCATAAGCAAATATGGTTCCTGTGGAGCAGACACAAAATATACACCATGCAGCCACAGTGATGGTGATGGAAAACATGGTACCACAAGACAGGTCTCACTATATTCAGTTTCCATTACAAACCATTGTATCCCTCAACAGTGGAAACAACAAGCGGCTTTGCAATGTCCTGGTACAGCTGATTGGTTGTTTCTTCAGCAGTGAACACTCGGTCTGTGAACAACATAAGAGGAAAGTGAATGTATAGTACATTTCCTTTGGTATGACTCTATACTAAATGGCTCATCCTAATCCTGTAGATGCTGTAAAACATACCAAAACTAAAGCTCTTGGTGGAATTCCCATCATCGATCTGATGAATTGATTTCTTATCAGCTTTCCAGAACAGCTGGAGAGGCTCTGCATTCTCCGATGCAGCACTTTCTTCCCTGTAACAAGAAATTACATTCAATATCTATGTGGAAACATTAACAGACATCTCAACAACATCTTCAAGAGACAATGTTCGGTGTCGCTCTGTGAGATTCATTTGTGGCTGACTTGTAAAACATCCTTGATTTTATGTGATGATTTTATGAGTATAGGTTGGGGAGAATCAGTGAAAATAAAAGACAAGAATATTTTACTAGAGTCATGACTGTTAACTTTGTGAGAGATGAGCTCTGTGTATATCAGGGCACCAGGGACATATTGATATGTAGACTAAAACAACCATTTACTCCTCATCCTTGAAATCTTTTCTCTTGTAAATCTGAAACATCTTTAGGCCACACTAGCAGCATGGCAGAAGGGATTTGGTCTGGGCTGGAATATTTTGTGTGGGTTCGGGAGGCAGACACCCTCTCTACCTTTAAGATCAGGCTTAAAACTGTCCTGTTTAGTAAAGCTTATAGTTAGGGCTGGCTTGGGTATGTCCTGACCCATCCCTTAGTTATGCTGCTATAGAGCTAGACTGCTGGGTGATTCCCATGATTCACTGGGCGCTCTCTCTCTATTTCTGTTTCTCTCCCTCTCTCTCTCTCTCGATGACTTCATGCCATTAACTTTGTATTTTTTTCTCTCTCCCGTAGTTTGTGCTTCTCCTCTCTCTCCCTCTCTCTGTCCTCATTCTGCAGGTCTCTCTGCCTCGGGAGCAGCAGGATCCAGATCCACCACTACTCATCTTTACTATTAACCACTGTTACCTGTCATTATTGATAACACCATTACCTACACAGCTGTTCCTGGTCTCTCTCTCTCTCTTCTCTCCTCTCTCCTCCCCCCACCCCCTCTTTTTATCTTCTCCTAAACCCAACTGGTCGAGGCAGACGGCTGCCCACCCTGAGCCCGGTTCTGTTGGAGGTTTCTTCCTGTTAAAAGGGAGTTTTTCCTCCCCCCTGTCGCCAAGCGCTTGCTCTTTGTGGGAACTGTTGGGTTTTTCTCTGTAACAAAGTAAGGTCTTGACCTTACCCTGTAAAGTGCCTTGAGATAATGTATATTATGATTTGGCGCTATACAAATAAAATTGAATTGAACTGAATTGAATTGAATATCTCTTCTACCATCGGATGGATTGCTACATTTGTCACAGACATTCATGCCACCCACAACATGAATTGTAGTAACTTGGTTGGTCCCTTGGTCTACCATCTACTGCCCCTGTCAACAAAAGAACAATAATAGAAAATGTCTGGAGAAATCTGGAGTATGTCTGCTGCTGCTGCTTTGTGTGAATCAATCAGCTGTCAGATGCTGGCTTGTTGTACAAGTGGATGTGAGGGAGCACTCATAGCCAGACACTGGATGTGCTGGAAGCATTCATCCAGGAGTACATGAAGCAGTGCTGGTGACAGTATTTGTGGCACTGATAGTCCTACCACCTCAGGCAGTGGTATTGGTGCTGTTTAATGTGTCATCCTAAGAGAGAACAGCATGGCTGGCAGTGAAAATGGCCCCCCATGAGACTAACAATTAATATGTCCAATTCTGTGTTAAAATATGACAAAGCATTGTGGTTTCAAAGATCAGTAGGTTTGGTCATTTTCACAACAAATTCACATTCATTTTCTATGGAAAAATGTTTGCAGTTTTTCTGCACTTGCATTGCTGCTATTCCTGATCAAGCCACACATGATGACACATGATTTGATGTATGAGTTACCTGGGGTTTCTCAAAGCTGCAGGAGTCGTTATGAAGTTAATTAGTATGGAAGAATAATAAGAACTAAATAGTACTTTCCTTGAAGAACATGCAGTGTGATTGCACAGCAGCTGCTGTAGAAAATAACTGCTTAAGTTGGCAGCTGTTGCAGCTTTCTTGCAACTCCTACAACTGTTTGCAGATGCAGCAGCTGGCTCTCAGCTCTTGCAGCTTTCTAGCAGCTGCTGAACTTGTGAGCTGCAGAAGCTTGCATATGCTATGTTAGAGATCATCCAAACTTGGTGTGTACTAGGGTTGCACATCTCTCTGTGATAAACGATTCGATATGCATCGAGATACACAGGTTACAATTCGATTCAAAAACGATATCCTTTTATTACAGACCGATTCGATACGAATCGATTCCATACAGTGTAAGAACGATAACCGGGTTACAGGCCGGAGTCAGTTATAGTTTGAACCCGCTGACACAGTGAAGGTCATTAAATAATCTATAAAATAATAAGGCGGTTGTTGTGAGCGGATGACAGGCTGGTGAACTGCAGTCAGGATGAGACACTGCTGGCACACAGATCACAGAAACTATCACATAGAAGCTAAATGACTTAAATTAAAATACCTGAAGAAAACTCTTACGGAGGAAGTTATGAAAAATCATATTGGCGTCTTAGTGAATCCACTTATGCGGCTAATATATCGATTAAAAACAATTACATTCCTGAAAAAAGTGTAAGAAGTGACGAATAAATGCGGCAAAAAAAACAAAAAAAAACAAACAAAATGAATGAACCTTGATGTGTGTAGAAGAAAACTTGCCTTTGTGTCGTTTATTCACTTTTCACAATAACTTGTTCTCGTCCTGACGACGCTAGCAGTAACCTAGCAACCATGCTCGTTCCCGAGACACAGCGGGACCGCGGATAGAGTGCACGTACACAGTAGTGACGTCACTCAGAGAAAAAAGACTTTTCTGGGCTTTTTCTGATCTTTGAAAAACTTTTACACAGATTAAAACCCCATGCCTTAAAAATATACATTAGAAAGATTGATATTTGGCTGTGTGCACAGCTGGAGGTGTCCTGTTAAAAGTTTTACAGGCCTCTCTTTTACTATTGCCGTCTATGGAAAAAATGCTTTTTGGGCCGCAGGGGGATTTTTTGCTGCAATACCACAAGTGGCCACTGGAAAAAATTGGCTGCAAGGCTGAGCGGCGGCACCGTATCCAGGTTTTATAATACATCCATGTTCGTCCCTTGTTTATCACTCATGCTAATACCAGCTTGGCAGCTACGGTGTTTCACAGGCAGGCTCAGCTCTCGCGATGTTTTAGAGACCTGGCGCGTGTGTAATGCATAGACTGTATATAAAAATGGACGTCGACGCCAGCTCCGGAAAATGAAGCCAATGCGGAAGAGCCATATACCTGCATTCTATCTACTGACCATCAGGGGGCGACACCACTGGTTGCAAAAAGAAGTCCGATTGTATGGAAGCATATGAGAAAATGGCCCTACTTCCCACTTGGTTTATGACCCCAGTAAACATTTTCATAATGAGTTTATGGTCTCAATCGCTAGTTTCAAGTCTTCTTCAATACAACATGATGTTCATTTTTAAAATTATAGTCCCATTTAATTTAAAATAGTCAGGTCGACAGTTTACGTGGGCGGGCACAGTGATCTCGGCTCTGAGGTCAGCCCCACCCCTCGCTCCTACTCAGCTCCACCCTCTTCTCCAAATATGGTTTCTTCTGGTTTAAAAAAAATCAAGATGGTGGCGGCCAAATTGCAAACTGGAGGCTTCAAAACGGCAGTTCGCAAACCAATGGGTGACGTCACGGTGGGTTGCCACTTGGTGTAATGCCGCCAACCGATTCAAAGTCTCGCGATACCCGATCCATGACTCTATAACCGATTCATCTAGGAATTCATTGATAATTCGTATTGATTGAGGAGGCTGCTACCGATGCAGCCGTATCTCTGGTCGCATCGGTTTATCATTCGCAACCCTAGTGTGTACCATGTTTGGTGAAGTTTGGAAGAGAAATGCTGGAGAGGTAGTCAAAGGATGTCTATAAAAAATTCAGTATCACCCACTGAATCTCAAATCCATCACTGACCCACTCCTGGACCCCCTGCAGTTCGCCTACAGAGCCAACAGGTCTGTAGACGACGCCGTCAACATGGCTCTCCACTTCATCCTCCAGCACCTGGACTCCTCAGGGACCTATGCCAGGATCCTGTTTGTGGACTTCAGCTCTGCCTTCAACACCATCATCCCGGCTCTGCTGCAGGACAAGCTCTCCCAGCTGAGCGTGCCTGACTCCACCTGCAGGTGGATCACCGACTTCCTGTCTGACAGGAGGCAGCACGTGAAGCTAGGAAAGCATGTGTCTGACTCCCAGACCATCAGCACTGGATCCCCGCAAGGCTGCGTTCTTTCTCCTCTGCTCTTCTCCCTGTACACCAACACCTGCACCTCCAGCCATCAGTCTGTCAAGCTCCTGAAGTTTGCAGACGACACCACTCTCATTGGACTCATCTCTGATGGCGATGAGTCTGCCTACAGGTGGGAGACTGAGCGTCTGGTGACCTGGTGCAGGCAGAACAACCTAGAGCTAAACGCTCTGAAGACAGTGGAAATGATAGTGGACTTCAGGAAGAGCCCAGCCCCACCCACCCCCATCTCCCTGTGTGACTCCCCCGTGGCTACCGTGGAGCATTTTCGCTTCTTGGGAACCACCATCACACAGGATCTCAAATGGGAGCTAAACATCAGCTCCCTCATCAAAAAAGCTCAGCAGAGGATGTATTTCCTGAGGCAATTGAAGAAGTTCAACCTGCCAAGGACTATGATGGTGAACTTCTACACCTCCATCATTGAGTCCATCCTCACCTCCTCCATCACCATCTGGTACGCTGCTGCCACGGAGAGGGACAATAACAGACTGCAGCGTATCATCCACTCTGCTGAGAAGGTGATTGGCTGCAATCTTCCGTCCCTCCAGGACCTGTACGCCTCAAGGACTCTGAGGCGTGCAGGGAAGATTGTAGCTGACTCCTCCCACCCTGGACACAAACTCTTTGTGACACTCCCCTCTGGCAGGAGGCTGCGGTCCTTCAGGACCAAAACCTCTCGTCACAAAAATAGCTTCTTCCCATCTGCTATTAGCCTCATCAACAAGGCTAGAGAGCCCCACTGTTGCTGATCAATTGCACCAATCACCAGAAAAAATTCCTTGTATGTGAAAACATACTTGGCAATAAAACTGATTCTGATTCTGATTCTGAATCAACTGACACCTTCTGAGGTTTCTGAGATATTAACCAAAACTATTTGAAAAATGTGTTAGCCAATTTCTCACCACATGGTGGCGCTATTGGTACCATTAAAAAAAAAAAAAGTCAAGCAATGAAAGTATGAGTGAGCAGCAGCACATGTCTCCAAAACAGGTTCTAGATATTAGCATAAAAAAGACACGAGAGAAAGAAAACGGAATAACAAGATTTGGATCACTATGTAAGCAATCAAAAAATATAATAAAGGGTGAATATCGCTATAGTGATTTATAATAAATAATAATATGTGTCCATTTGCCATTCTTTTGACATGTGTCTCTGTTCAATGGAAAGAAAAAAATATATTAAAAAATATATTTTGGGAGGACGGAATGGTCCATACCAATATTTGAGCAAACTCATTTTGAGTGAAGTCATATTAGATAATTCCAATGTGCCCTCCCAGAGGCCATGTCTCCAGGACAACCAATTTAGGCATCACTCCTTCTGACCATGATGCCACATAAGTAATTATACATCCAGCAGCCACCATGGCCTTTGTTCCTGTGCTACTGTCAAATTCTCAAATTTCTGCTGTGAATGTGTATAGTGCTGCAGTATCATAAATGATCCCAGAGCAGCTACTGTCCTTGCCATCTGTTCTTACATTCCTCTAATGAAGTTTATCTGAAGTGAAATGTCTTTACATATTTTCGATTCTGTTTAATTAATAGCTTACATGACGCACCTTAAAACGTTTATCAACTTTTTTATTTATATTAAAAAGTTAATTCATGATTTTCATTACTTTTGTGTTATTTTCCTGTTTTTTTTTCCTTGACAGAAAGTCAAGTTATTTATGTGTAGATATCAAATCACTCAATGGCCTTTGTGCCCTAAAATGTTTTGTGACACCAAAGGCCAAATGGCCAAGCCCCTAAAATGATGAAGTTCCTAATAGCCTGGTCTCCAGCCTTATACTATTAGATTATTAATACTGATGCATCACTGGATTAGCAGCATTTGTTCACTAGTCAAGGTGCTACTTTAGCTAGGAGCTAGTTTTACATATGAAAACAAGGGTTAGAGTTAGAGGTGACTTGCATCACTGGTAGAACTACTGAATATAAAAATATTGATGTTGGATACAAATAAATATTAGTTAGTTTTAGTCTTTTATCTTTAATTAGATGTAAATACAGTTCTATATTCAGCTGACAGCATTAAAAAGTCCTCTTTGTTTTGGAGGGGCTGTTTTGTTCCTACCATTATTGAGACCATACCCCCGCCTTTGAGTTAAATCTGGATATGTAATCTGAGTCAATGCATCATTTTCACTTTGTAAATATAACAGAATTTGTATTTTTTTGTTGTAATTTGCATTAATGAATATGAAATGTTAAATGTAGCTTTGTACATTATTTATATAACAGAGGTGACATCTTGTTGTCTGTCATAACAAGATTAATGTCAATATCAGCCCTATCTGCGATTAAATATTTGAAACTGTATCTCACAAAATGGATGACACAGTCATCACTTTATTTATTTCTATTGCAATCATTAATCATATGTTTTCTATATCCTCTGGAATTGATATAAAGCCAATGAATTCAGCAAACGTCAGCATCGTATTTAGCAGTGACACTCACACCATTGACGGCGCACCGCGGTAAAGTGAGTTGGGTGACACTACACTCTATCATAGTGAAGTTATTGATTAATATTCATAATAAAAATTCCCAGAAATTATGAAAAATGCCTTTCTTTCAAACCAAGTGTTGTAGTGTAATCTATAGGACACCAATGAATTGTGTAGTGAGTTTGGTGACACTGCACTCTATCATAGTGAAGTTATATTTTTGTAATGTCTCTTTTCGGTGTTGCACGGTCCCTGCGCGCTGCTCTCACAGCCGGCTGCACGTAAACACCAATGTTATTAGTGTGCCCCCCCACCCCAGGAGTATAGTTTGGGTTCTGTTATTTTTTTCTCCTCTCCACTTGTTTTTCCCCATCCCCCCCCCCCCCCCCGCTTTTAATGGCGCCGCAGATGGCTGCCTCGGTGTTTTGGTGCGCTCTGCACCAATCACCAGAAAAAATTCCTTGTACGTGAAAACATACTTGGCAATAAACCTGATTCTGATTCTGATTCTGATCTTTCCAACTTTACCGCAGTTGACGGCGCCTGAGCCAAACGGCGCCATCCTCAGTCTCTTCAGAGATATATTACTGCATAATGTATCCTAACGTTCATCACGGCGCTGCATGGAGCCAACACAAATAAACACCAAAACAAAAAGTCTGATGTAATGCTGACTTTGGGAAGTACCATTCAGACAGAAAAGAGATAACAACACAGCTAACGTTGATCGCTCAAAAGCGATAACTTGGCTTGGGTTAGTTAACATTAAATTAAATAAAGGTGTATACAATGCGTTGCACCACTTAATTTAGATACACAGTTATTATTTGCTAAAAAAAAAAAAAAAAACCCAGAAAGACTCGTTGTTAACGTCTGATTTTCAGATGACGACAAACATTACTTCAATCAGTAACTTTAACAGTTAGTGTTAGCACCGGGTAAATTAAGCTAGCTCCAGATTAAATTATGACTCACTTCTCAAAACTTACCTCGCAACGGACGGCGGACGGACTCGAACACAAACTTTCACAGCCGACTCTTCTGTCATTTTTCTTTTAGATAGTCACCGACGAAACAACACTAAAAGGCAAACTAATACATTTTTCATAAATGACAATAAAATAGATAGGCCCAAAGTGCTGATGTGAGCGCACCAGAAGGAACTGTCTTTGCTATGTTTAAAATTGTGCTACTTAGTTTTTGATTGGTCAACGTCATCGGAGGACAGTTCCATTATGGGGTGGAGGTGGAATGACTGCTGGAATACGTTTTGATTGTGATTATGCTTTTAAAATCTATTTTAACGAAATGTGTAATATGATAGTCTGTGAAAATGGCTCCAAAGAACGACATTGAGTTTGTTTTTAATTGAATCTTTGCACCGAATAATCTGGGCAATGTGGCCACGCCCGACTGGTGACGTTAAAAACATACAACTACGTCATCAAACCGCGTGCACTGCAGTATAGCAAAACGCCACACGCGAAAATGGTGGCTTGTGCAGTTTAGAAAACTTTAACTAGAGTTACGAACCTAGAAGGAGATAATTAATTCTCAGTGTTAATATTTCCTTAATTCGGGGTAGTTGAAAAGAAAAAAAAGGTTTTTGGGGCGTTTCATCTTACTACAGACATGTCTCTGTTTCTTATGAACAGGTAGGCTGCTTTTTTGTACTAGTTTACGTCGCTGTTTTTTCTTGAAGTCATTTAACTACATGACCCTGAGGTTATACGTCTCTGTCTGGCTTTGAGTCCTTTTTCGATAGTAAGCTTCAAAAGTTTCCCATTAGAGAGCGAAGCTAAGTTTCAGTAAAGTTCTCTGACTGGTCGAAATATTAGAAGTTCTAAAGGTACCAATTCTACATTTCTTCAAAAACCTGTCACATTTTTGCAGAGCAGGAGGACTGCAGATAGAACTTTTCATACTTTGATGCATTTTCCCAGCTCGTTAATGTCCCTCTGTCTGCTGTTCCTCGACATCATCTTTTGGTTTCTTTTCTGCAAAATTAAAAGACTTTCATCTTAGATGACATTTTTATCAGCTTCATTCACAGTGTATACGATAAAATAATCAGGTTTGATATTAGAGCAGTGAGTGAAGCTGTGTCAGTACTCACAGCAAAGACGGGAAATTATGTTGGAGACCTTTTCTGTATCAAATGAGCATTAAAAGCTGCTGTGCTGTGACTGTGCTGCAGAAGTGGGCCGAAGAATCTATAATGTGTATTAAATTTTCGTGTCATGTTGCTCACAGGTATCTGGGGGAGGAGGACGATGGGAGCGTCTCAAAGGAGTCTCAGTCTCAGGCATTACTGGCTAAACTGCAGCAGAAGGCAAAAGAGAAGCAGAGTTTGACAGAACAGAGACAGCACCTGCGTGAAGAGCAGACAGTACAGCAGGGTGTCAAAAAGAAAAGAAAAGCTGGGAAGGACAGCAGTCAGGAGCCTCAACACCACAAAAAGAGGAAACCAGAAGTAGTGCCTCTGTATGTTTTGGACTCTGAAAACTATGATGAGACTGTCAAAGAGAAAAATAATAATAAGAAGAAGAAAGGTCCAAATGAGAGACAGAAGACGAAGAATCAGTCAGGTGTGTACTTGTTCTTTTATACATTAATTACAAACTCTATAGCTCCTCAGCTTTGTGTCTTTGAGCTCATTGAGCATCATGCAAGAACCACTTGAACGAACAGCTTTGTTTTTAAGTGGCACATACAATTGATTTATGAGAATCTGTAACTTTCACCATTTTTCTTCTACTTAAGTTCTTTTCTTATGAATATGATTCACCAGTGGTCCAGACAAACAGTTTGCCTTCTCCACAGGGTAAACATACGCATCTGACTGAAGAATCCTAATGCCTTAATCTGAATGAATGTGGAATTTAAACACGATAAAAAATGAACTAAAATAAAATATATAATCACGACAAATTTAACACAAAATAACATTCTGTTGGCTGGCTGTTTCTGTTAGGTTCTGGTATTTTATATGGCACAGAAAGTTTTACATTTCAATAAGTGTCAGGAAAATCCCTCTTACAGCTGCCTCAGAGTGTTTCTGCAGGTAATTGTCCAGTATCATCCTCTGATGCATCCAACAGTGTGACATCAACTGTTTGAGGCTACATTATAATCCTGTCTAATATCTGCCTGACACATTTCTGCCCCTTCTCTGCAGTGGTGTGGTTTAGTATTGTGATGTAGCATCTGTAATGCACATGCTGCTTGCATAACAAAAGCAAGTCTCTGTCTTTGGATTTTAGGCAGTTCAGCTGAATGTCTTCCAGACCCTCCTGCGACTGGAAGTGATGCATCGGAGGACACAGGAGAAGAGGAAGCAGAGGCAGAAAATGACCCACCAAAACAACCCACAGAGAAGACCTCTGCTCCCACTAGCTTCACAGTTATGGGAGGATTTGAGAACAAACCTGTCCAAAAGGTATAGTGATACGTTACTAGAGGGAGGGGTCAGGAGTTGTCAATGTCATTAGCATTCCTTTTCTTGGGATCATAGATTTCCACCGAGTGTTTGTTCCTGTGTTCACAGGTACACAGAGTCCTGCCTCAGTGGCTTGCTCAGCCTGATGTGATTCACAGAGACATTAAAACCAACCTGGTCCCCGTCTCTGACATCTCAGGACTCTGTGCTGCACTTGTGAAAAAACTACAAAATAATGGCATTCACCACTTCTTTCCAGGTAAGGACCCAGTCTGAAAGAATCTGTGTATCCAGCAGTGATGAGGCAGAATAGGCTGTATGACTTCACCTGATGTTGATGTTAGGTCATATATGCCACATGTGTTCCAGCTGTGTTATTTGCTTTATTACTTTCTTTGTGGCAGATATCCATGTTGTCTCTTTAGCCCTACAGGGGTCCAGGTGTTGTGAGGGTGTGTACAGGTATCGGTAGTGAAACAAACCATCACCATAATTCATTCAGACCCTTCGCTATTTAACATTTTGTTCTTTTACAGTTTTATGATGAAATCATTTCAATTAGTTGTCCCTGGTCAGTCCACACTCAGTTCTCATAATGATCAACAGAAAACACAATTTTAGACATTTTTGCAAATGTATTAAAAAGTATAAACACCTTGACAGAAGTATTCAGACACTAAGAGACAGGTTCCTCAATTTCTCTGGATCGTCTCTGAGATGTTTCTACACCTGGACTGGAGTCCACCTGTAGTGAAGTCAGCTGATTGGACACACACCTGTCTATATCAGGTCTCACAGCTGATGATGCAGATCAGAGCAGAAACCATGAGGAGGAAGGAGCTGCTGCAGAGCTCAGAGACAGGATTGTGTCAAGGCTCAGTGAAGGTTCAAGAGCTCAGTGGTCTCCATCATTCATGGTCTCTGAGCTCCAGAGAAACTTCCAGAAGGACGACCATCACTGCAGCTCCACTGATCTGGACTGACTTACTGATCTGGAATACTTAGGTCAATGTGACATGTCAGTTTTCCCTTTTTAAATAAATAAATGTAATACAGTTTGTCTCTATGAGGTGTTGTTCGTAGACAGAGGGAAAAATCATCCAAATGATTTCAGAATAAAGCTGCAACAGAATATGTGAAAAGGTGAAGGGTTCTGAAGACCAAGAAATAAAAGTGGTGAATAGTTACTGTGACCTCCTCACAGTGCAGGCGGAGGTCATCCCAGCCATCCTGGAGAGCACGCAGCAGGGGCTGCTGATTGGACGTGGTGGCTACAAGCCCAGAGACATCTGTGTGTCTGTGCCAACAGGCAGCGGCAAGACGCTTGCATTTGTCATACCTGTCATACAGGTAAGCTCCCTCTAATGGCTCTACGGTATGTGTATGACTGAAGACGGTGGATCATTACAGGAAGATATTTCTTCGATCAGGTGCTGATGGAACGGGTGGTGTGTGAAGTCCGGGCTCTGGCCGTGTTGCCGACCAAAGAGCTTGCTGAGCAGGTCAGAATCTTTCAAAATAAAAGTTCAGTAATGTCTGTAGACATTAAAGAAGCTGAGTGGACGGGTTCTGTCACACAGGTTTGCAAAGTGTTCATGTCATATGCTGAGGGGACGACTCTGAGAGTGGTGATGCTGGCTGGTCAGAGGCCCTTCGCTGCAGAGCAGGCTTCACTCTCAGAACACAGGTGGGGGCTTTTCCATTTAGCACCACTACTGCCTGACATTTTATTTAGTAAATGCTTTGAAAGATCTGAATGTCAGAGTGTATTTCCTCATTTTATGCAACGGCTGCAGCACGACAAAGTCAGAAATGTTGACGTATAGGAGCTTCACCTGTGACTCACCTGAACATTTCTGTTCATCATGATCTTTCTTGCAGAGGTGATATGAGGCGCAGTTTAGCAGACATCGTCGTGGCCACTCCAGGTCGACTGGTTGATCACATCAACAAGAATTCAGGCTTATGTCTTGAGCACCTGAGGTTTCTGGTGAGTTCTGTTTAACAGTCACCTGTCAGCCGTCTGCCTCTGTGTACTTTCTTAGAGTGGCTTTCATCTCATCCACCTCAGATCATTGACGAGGCTGATAGGATGATTGACAGCATGCACCAGTCTTGGCTCAGTCGGGTGGTGAAGGAGGTGTACAGATCAGGAAGTGAACTGGGAGCCATGTCCATCTTCAGGAGGACTGAACCAGCATATGTCACAGCAGCCAGGTGAGTCAGGAGAGTCAGATGAGTCAGGTCAGTGTGTCACAGTATAGATCAACACCAGTGATCTTCAGTGGTAAAACTGACACCAAAGTGTTTGTCTTGATTTAAATGGGTTTTCCAGAGAACTGAAAGAAAATTAAAAGAACACTCCCCCTCACACCTATTGTGTACAATTGTCAGTCATTTTCTACACTTCTACACCTTGACTGAAGTCTACCTGTGGTGGATTCAGCTGATTGGACATAATGTGGAGAGGCACACAGCTGTATATATAAGGTGTTAAATGACGTTACGTGCCATACTTCGGACTGCAGTAACCATGTGCTGGTCTGTGTCTCCTCAGTCTGTCTCCACCTCAGATGCCGCTGCAGAAGCTGCTGTTTTCTGCCACACTCACACAAAACCCAGAGAAGCTGCAGCAGCTGGGCCTTCACCAGCCCAGACTCTTCAGCTCCATCCACAGGCACTCCACCACCACACCAGGTGCCCCCACCCAGAAACTGGACCGCTTTGACTTTCCCCACGGCCTGACGGTAAGAGATGACCTTTGACCTTTAGGCAGGAGCGCAGTGGGCAGTAGATGAACACTCAGGTCACCGTGTGAACAACTGGCCCTTGTGTTTTTAGGAGTATTATGTTCCCTGTACGCTGAGCAAAAAGCCCCTCCTCATCATCCACTGCATCCTGCGTATGAAGCTCAGCCCCATCCTCTGTTTCACCAACTCCAGAGAGACTGCTCACAGGTGAGAGAGCTGTTTGAACCAGTTACACGAGGTATGTGTTAGTGTGGAGACTCTGCATCTGCCCTACTTCTGTCCTCCTCAGGCTTTTCCTGCTGGTTCAGCTGTTTGGTGGAGTTGGTGCAGCTGAGTTCTCCTCCCGACTTTCTCCTGGGGAGAGAAAGAAGACACTGAAGAAATTTGAACAAGGAAAGATCCAACTGTGAGTGTGAGAGAGTGTGAGAGAGTGTGTGTGAGAGAGAGAGTGTCAAAAGTAATAGACAAGTGATATTTGGAGTGTACACTGGTGGTGTGAGTAACCATGTTTGGGTACAAGCTTTGTCTTCATTCAACAATAAGCTTGTGTTCAGTTTAACCACCAGGGTAATATCAAGCATTCAGTTATTATTATGGTATCACAGCACTGAGGGGGGGCAGCAGTGTCAGTTCAGCACGAGCAGGACTGTGGTTGTTCACATCAGTAGCAGATTTCTCTCCACCTGTTAACAAGCCACTCTGCTCCTTGTGTCATGATCAAATCAAAGCATGTTTTGCATTTACAGATATCACAAGTGCTTGCAGTAAATGTTGTTGTTCTTCTTCTGTTATTATTATTATTATTATTATTATTATTATTATTATTAGTAGCAGTAGTAGTAGCAGCAGTTGCAGAAGTAGTAGCAGAAGTAGTAGCAGTAGCAGATTACTTGAATTTCCACAGTTAGGTTTACATCACTTCCTATCTTCTACCCACTGAAGGAGTCATTACAGCACATTTTCAGTTTTTTCAGTTTGGTTTATTTAGAATCATAACAGAGGTTATGTCAGGGGGCTCTATGTCGAGGCTCTTTATCACATGGACATCATAAAGTGAACACACAGTGCACAGTTGACTTTATTTCAGTGCTGTAAATGTAAGTAATTTGTCTTCAGTTCTAATTCAACAATAACCATGAACTCTGAGTGAAATATTATTTCTTGAAGCCATTTGTCTGTGTTTAGATTTATTGGATATTGATTTGCATCTGATTCTGGCAGTGAGCCGTTCATACCCGTCTGAGCTTTAAGGTTGAATGAACCGTGTCGTCCTGAAGGTTGATCAGCACGGATGCAGCTGCCAGAGGAATCGACATCAACGGAGTCAAATGTGTTGTGAATTACGATGCTCCACAGTATGTCAGGACGTACGTTCACAGGTGAGCTGTCTATCACACGTCTAACTGCTGTAATCCTTTGTATGGATCCATTGTAGCAGCTCCACCTGCTATGACAGTCTGACTTCTGTCTCTGTTCAGGATTGGAAGAACAGCGAGGGCAGGAAAAGCTGGTCTGGCCTTCACTTTTCTGCTTGGAGTACAGGTGAAACACTTAAATGAATGAACAGTCAAAAATTGACAGTCTACAGAGCCAGTATGAACCTGAGGTTTTTGTTGGCCCCCTCAGGAGAAGAACTTCCTCCAGATGGTGCAGGAAGCAGGAAGTCCCGGGATTCAAAAGCAGATTGTTAAACCTGAGAACCTGAAATGTATGGAAGCCCGATATGAACAAACACTGCAAGAGCTGGCTAATGTGATCAAGGTACCATGTCAAACACGTTTACAATATCCCTCTGAGCATATCTGCCCTTTATATAACTCCTCCTCCTCCACAACTCTTTAATGAGAGATTCAGTGGATAATCATGACTTTGTCCATATTAATCAAGCAGTTAATCAACAGTTACTAGGTCATGAAAAAAGCCAGGTTTAAATTTTCATGCAACAACAGGTGACTTTCACCTGTCGGCTGTGAAACATAAAAGACTGATAACTGCCTTTTGTTTCTCTGTAGGATGAGAAAGAGAAATAATGGAGCATCACTGAGCTCCTCCCCTAAGATGACGACTCATAACAACCTCTGTGTGAGTGTGTGTGTGAGTGAGTGAGCGAAGCTGCTGATTTCAGCTCCACTGTGTCAGTACACAGGAAGGAGCTAAGGTCCCGTTAACTGAATCTCAGTAGAACAAAGACCTTGTGAAGTCAATGAACATACACATGGATTCAGAAACTACTCTTTAGAATCTGTGATATATGGATGAGTCAATAATATGAAGTGATATTTCATTATGTGCTGTTTTTGTTTCACTTGAATCCATTTTCACAATACAATAAAATTTACATTTTTCTACTTCCTTTATATCAACTACACAATCTGTATTTTATTTGGATTTTATAACTGTGACAAACTAAGACAACTCATTTACATGTGCTTCACAGCACAGCTAACCACCACCCAGACACAGTTTTAGGTGTTGAAGGGTGTTTAAGTGGAATCCAGGCAGACTTTAATTTCCTTATAATAAACACAGACCAGCTCAGGTTTGAACTTACAGAGCTATGCTGGGAATCATGTTGGGTCCTAAATAAGGGCCGCAAGTAACAATAAACTTTAATTATCCATTAATCTGTAATCAGAATTTTTGACTGGTGTCATAAGTGTTCCCAGACCTCCAGAAGGTGTCTAATGTTTTCTTTTGTCTTCTGGTCAAAGTCAAAAACGGAGACATTCAGTTTACAGTGATATAAACAGAGAGAAGCAGTCAGGTGATCCCATCACAGTGAACATCTAGAGATAAAGTTCAGCAGGTGAACATCAACATCTGTAGATGGAGATAAGGCCCAGCAGATGAACTGACACAGTTTCATCTTTATATTTAGAGAAAACTGACGGTGTTGTTTCAGTTCAGTCAGGTTTTAATTCACTGTCCTCAGAGTACATTAACTAACACACACACACACAGTGTGCTGTCAGTCCCACTTGGAGGTCTTCCTCCTCGTGTATCTCCCCCCCTCACTGTCGATGGCCTCGTACAGCTGCTGGTCGTTCTCTTTCATGGCGTGCAGGTAGCCCAGATATCCCACGCACAGAGTGATGGTGACGAGGCCGAACACCATCACCGGTTTATTCTGCAACACAGACAGTGTCATGTCACAGCGTCAGTCTAATGACGGCTGATCGACCATGTCATCAACCACTATCACGTCTCAAATGACGTAAGAGAAAGTCACATCAGAAGGTGTTTCCAGAGTCCATTTAAAAGTTAAATATTACTTAACTAAAATTACTTAACTACTTAACTAATATTACGTAACTAAAAGTTACTATTGTTACAAGACTGAGACACCTTGTAAAGATGCATCAAAGGCTCACTTAGTGTCTACCTACTTACCCGTGTTCCAGTTTAACTGCTGTTCGTGTTATCTGGTGATATTTGTTGACACATTAACCTTCCTGTGCTCTCAAATCGCAGATTCGTCATTTTTACAGTAGTAGATCTACCTGTGTGTCTGAAGTGTGGTGATACATTGAAGACCTCGCAGAAATAAAAGTGAACATCTCCAGTTAATGTAAAATGAATATCCATGCCAATATCAGTCTACAGGTAATAAAACGAAATATAAATACAAAAATAAACGACGCCCCGCTAGAGGGATTCGAGCAGCTGAGCTACTGCAATAAAATGACCAAGCGGACACTTACCTAGTTACACCACTAACAGACGCAATGTTTTTTATGCCTATATATCATGTTCACTTTGTCACACATTTAGAACCTGTTTATACTTGTGGTGATGGTCATGACGCATGCAATGAGACTTTGCCAAAGCAAGACTCAGAATAATAAAACGACGTGCTCATTAACGCACACATCATGGCTAAGAACTTCAACAAACCTGCCCCAGTGGCTGCCAATATCTGCCAATATCTGCCATTCCAAATGTTTTTGTTATTATTGCAACCGTCTGACTCTTTGTTGAAACCTTTACACATTGGTGTCAAACAGCCTTACCTGATTTGGGAAATTCCAATCCAAGCTAATAACTAATCACCGAATAAACACAAAACAGAGCAGGCTTGTTGGACAAGAGACTTCATTTAATGCTATTTACACGCAGGGCAGGAGAAGTCCATGCCCAAAGGCGGTTCTTCAACCCGCCGGTGGAACCAGCTGTTGCAAAGTGTGCACCCAATCTGACAGAAGGAGAAATATTACATGTAAAGCATTTATATAATCAAAGCCATTAATCAACTTCAAGGGCTCAATACTTGTCTTACTCATTACTCATGTGTGTCATGTTGACCACACTGCCAAATCCACAGACCCAAATCATCTGTTGATTGCAGATAGTCATGTATTTCTTAGTAGTAGTTGCATTACAAGGAAATAGTGAATAAAACTAAACCAACCTGTTTCCTTGATGAGCGTTTTGGTTAGTTCCGTTATTGGATGAACAATCCTTTGCTCGTGGAATGAGAAATCCAGAGCCTCCTCCAAAAAAATCACATCTGCCAACTTAAAAAATGAGTTGAAGATATATGGAAACCTATCGTGTTTTTCTGAACTGAGGGTAGATTAACAGCACAGCTGCTTAATTTACACACATTAAGGCCGTTTAAACAATAGTTCAAACATGTATTTTCACATATTCTTTTAAAAATAATAATAATAATAAAAGACCTTATTTCATTAGAAGCAGATATGGAGGTTGGATTACAGTATGCTCATCACAAATAAGTTCCTTCTTTTGGATGTGGGTGAGGTGACGTCCCCGCATGTGTCATGACAATCGCCACTTAACATGGGCCTATCAGCGAAAGCATGAACACGTTTTAAACGTGTGTTTATCGCTGTAGCTCAGCTGTTCGAATCCCTCCGCGGGCCATCGCTGATTTTTTTATTTTATTATTTGTAGACTGATATCGACATTGATATTCATTTTAGATAAACTGGAAATTACATTTATTTTGGCGAGGCCTTCAATATATGACCCCACGAACAGAGTAGACACACGGGTGGATCTGCGATCCGCGAGCCCAGGAAAGTAAATGTTTCAACAAATATCACCAGATAACATGAACACCTCGGTGAACTGTGTGTGTGTGTGTGTGTGTGTGTGAGAGAGAGAGAGAGAGAGAGAGTCTCACAGGTTTGATGAAGAGTTCAGGGTTGACAGCTCGGAACAGTGTGGTGGTCTGAGCCCCCCTCAGCCCGGGAGTCCTGTAACCTTTTTCCCCGGGACTCTCCTTCTCTTTGCCGGCCTCCTGATGTGACATGTCTGGTCAAACCTGTGAACGAAAAAGTATCTGATGATGAAGCTCGAAAAATGAGCACCGCAGACTTTGGAGCTAAACTGTTTTCACGGACAGCGCCATGTTTGAAAGCCAAAGACGAGACTGAGGAAGAGCAGGGTGAAGAATAAACGACCTGAAAGATCACAGCGCCCCCTCTGGTTATGAGCAGCAATTCCCACAACTGACCAGTACACACAATAGCTTAAACACGTATTTTCACATATTCTTTTAAAAAGAGACATGATTTCATTAGAAACAGATGTGAACAGATGTTGGATTATAGTACGTTCATCACAAATCTGTTGATGTTCATAGTTCCTAACAAAGTGTTCAAATACACGTAAAAGACACAGCACCTGCAGTGGATGACCTTCGGCAAAGACTGCAATTCTATTCCTGCTGAATGATTTACGTGATTTATATTTGCATTACAAATATACAGATTTTACCTGAAGATGTCTGAACATCAGATGGTTTTTAAAGTCTCTGGAGCTGAAATTTAATGTAGAGAGATACTTTAAACAGTGGAGGAAGACATGTTCTCATCTTTATGTAAAATTGCTGTACTGTCTACTGTAAAAACACTTAATTACAAGTAAAAGTCCTGCATTCAAAATGTTACTGTAACTAAAAATGTGGTTAAAAATTATGGTTGTTTTAGTCACATGTGCAGAACCCGAACCCAACTGCATATCTGAGTCCTCTGAGACATAGAGAGACATACAGTCACTCTAATGTTTCCAGAAAGTATTAAAACACATCACTGTTGCTCTGCCTGACATGTTTATTCGTGTTCATGACCTGCTGTCCCAGATACTGAGCACCAAATGTGGATTAATCCACAGCTGAAAATAGTCCCTAACAAGTGCACTATTATCTCCTGTTTGTTAAACACTACAGTACCCAGCTGCTCAGGTTGAGCTGTTTTTAAAGATCATCAGTAGAACTAGTGAGCTTGATGCTGAGAGTCACAGACACAACAGTCAGGCAGCACAGAAACAGGAGTAACACACTGACACAGAATAATACCAGAATGATCTTTTAGACTGACAATATTAAATTATTGTATTTATTTATTATAAAAATTGAATATTGGCTTGCCTCCCAGTTTACCGCACTTTACCCACATGTATTATTTACATGGGAACACTGACTCTCAGTGGTTAGAATAACCTACTGCACGGATCCTCCTGTTGTTAATGGATAAGCTTTAGTTTTATGTCATATAAATATAACCAGCCATGTGTATAGCACTACAAGCCATCAGCTTGTAGTGCTATACACAGATATTCTATGAACTGAGCACAGTGGGACCCATTACATTTACTGAGCACAACAGGAACATATGACCCACCAGAAGAGGAGAGTGGTCATAGGCTGATCTCCAGAATGTTAAAGGTCCACACAGTCTAAAGGTAGATGTCCATGTGTTTCTGATTATAAAGCAGGTCAAGGTTCTATATTAATACTGTGAAAGTATCAAAGCCTCAGTCCACAGAGAAATGCACACAGCCTGTATTCAGAAACTGAGCCTTAAAACCAGCTGTCAGGACTTCTGGAACTTTGTGATGTCACAACAAAGCAGTCACCACCCTCAGTCACGCCCCAAGCCCCGCCCACTCGTACCCACCATCCAACCTTGCAGGATTTGGTTTCTCTCAGTGATGACCTTATGACCTATATTTTTATTGGATCAGCAGACTGTTTTCTGAGTGATCCAATAAAATATGAGAGATGGTTTTTGGTTCTTAAATCCACAAATATATCTTCTGATGGATATCAACACTTCAAATAAAACACAGAAGAGGAAAACGTGGACCTATAAGAGTTCAGGCAAACACCTGATAAAAAGACACATAAAGACCAAGACACATGATTCATTCATCAGCAGTGAAATGTGATCTGACTCTCATCAAAGTTACATGTGTCAGTCCAGGTGGAAGAATAAAGAACCTCCCCCACACTGAGGTAGCAGGTATTATTTGCATTAGACATCTCTATGGTGATGTAGTCTGTGTACACACACACACACACACACTTTACTCTGTGAATGTTGGTGTTCCACAGGTGAACTGGAGGAAGGCTCCTGGTCACATGATTTGTGGTAATTCACTGTACACCCTGTTCAGAAGCAGAGGAAGTGTGTGATACATGCCTCCCACAGTGTAGACTGTTGTGAGTCTGGTTGGACAGGGTGTGGCTCAGAGCTGCGTCCTGCAGGTGTGCAGGCGGAGGACTCACAGCAAAGACCGACACCAGCTGCTGTGACAGCGGAGAAATCCCTCAGGCGGCGCCGGTAAGTCTCACTTCTGTCTGACAAACATCTTCTCAGCTTCTTAGGAATTCCTCTTCTTCCTCTGTCTGAGATGAGCTGTAGCGTCTGTGAAGACAAATGTAAGAAGAAGAGCACATTATAGATGGTCCACTGAGACATCGTTACAGATATGATCAGATCACGTCAACATCTGAGCTCACAAAATAACCTACCTGTCACGGCTGGGGTTGCACTCGTCAGACTGTGTGTGAGCTGCTGCCAGTGTCTTTTCAAGGTTTCATCACAGTCTCCATCCTGGTAGCAGCTGTTAGTTTTTATGATATGGTCACAACCTCTGATGGCTGTGAGAGCAGAAAGCACAGGTCTGCCTGTGGAGCACCACCAACTGTGGGCCACCTCGCTCTTTTTAAATGATTTACAGTCCCACAATCTGAATTTACTCCCCATGGCACCATGTGTGTTTACTATCACAAAAAGTAGGATATGTGCTAAAGTAAAACCTGTAGTGGCAGTGTATCCTTGTCATGTCACAGAATCTAAGGGGGGCACAGAATTTGGTGTAACATTGGTTTGAGCCAAAACCGTAAAACACTGGTTTTTATTTATTCACTGTATTCAGCTCCAGCTCGGTTTATCCCCCCCACAGGAGACTCAGAGGAAGATGAACTGGACCTTTTTGGAGAGTGTGCTCAGTGGGGTCAACAAGTACTCTACTGTGATTGGGCGGATTTGGCTCTCTGTGGTCTTCCTCTTCAGGATCCTGGTGTATGTGGCAGCAGCCGAGCAGGTGTGGAAGGACGAGCAAAGGGATTTTGTGTGCAACACTGAGCAGCCTGGCTGTGAGAATGTCTGCTTCGACCACTTCTTTCCCATCTCACAGGTGCGACTGTGGGCTCTGCAGCTCATCATTGTGTCCACCCCGTCCCTGCTGGTTGCCCTGCATGTGGCCTACAGGGAGCACCGGGAAGCCAAACACAAGCGAAAATTGTACCAGGACAGAGGGAGCATTGATGGAGGTCTCTTCTGCACCTACACAATCAGCTTGGTCTTCAAGATAGCCATGGAGGTGGGCTCCCTGCTCGCTTTCTACTTCCTTTACAACGGCTTTGAGGTACCCATACTGCTCCGATGCAGTCAGAGTCCCTGTCCCAACACTGTGGACTGTTATACTGCCAGAGCCAAAGAGAAGAAGATCTTCCTGTACATCATGGGCTGCACCTCTATCCTCTGTGTCACTCTGAACTTTGTGGAGCTCATGTACATTATTTGGAAGCAACTGTGGAAGCGTTTCACCAGGCGGTACATCCCAGTGGAGCAGAGTGCTCTCAACCACAGCCACACACCTGTTTCCATTGTCAACAAGTTTGTCTCCACTGAGCCCACAGCAAACACAGAGGACAGCCCACATCTGAAAACCAGCCTGTCCAGTCCCCAGGTTCCACCTCACAGTGAGACCACAGTGACTCCTGGTTTCCCTTACAACTAACACTCCTCACAGCAGTCTCTCTTCAAACACACTCTAGTTACAGATGTTAATGATGCTACTGAGAAATATGATTTCAGTGTAACTCCTGACTGTGTGAAGTCTCCAGTTAAGGATTTGAAGGATCCACATGCCTCCACCTCAGCTGCAGCTGACTGTAACTCTCTCATTATTCCACCAACATGGAGACCATTCCGGTCACCATCAGGCCTCCTATTTAACCTGTGAAACTGTGAAGAGAAGACATTTATATCATGCCCTCTGTGGCTCTGGAGGAGCTTTGTGAGGTGTGACATAATGACCCTGATGATGTTGTGCTGATGTGACATCACTGATGTCATCAGCGTTATCTCAGATCAGGTTTTCGATCCTATATATTTTGTGCTATAAACTGGGGATGCAGTTTGAAAGATGTGCTTGTTAAACAGGCAGGAAAGGTCTATCAAGTTACATCATGGGAAATGTAGTTTTAAAAGTTTGTACCTCACTAGGTACTAACAGTGAGGATGTTTTTGCTTCTATTTCTTCAATTATGAACATTGTGTTTTTGTTTTTTTTTTATCTGTCTGTTGTGGGGGGGCTGCATGATGGTGCACTGCTAAGCACTGTAATATACATACAGCAAGAAGGTTCAAAGCTGTGCAGTTTTCATGTTCTGCCAGGTCTAAATTGCCCGTAGGCGTGAATGTGAGCGTGAATGGTTGTTTATCTGTCAGTCCTGTGATAGTAGGATTGTCTTCTGTGACCCTTAAGGCATGAGTGGAAGACACTTGAGGATGTGCCTTTATTTTAAAAGATAACAGTAGCAATAATAACTTTGAATTGTTTGTAACAGATGTTTTTCATGGCAGCCACGTTGAGTTGTCACAGCAGGAACAGCACAAGTGAACCCAGTTTGTTGATGCTGGCTCAGTGCTCCAGTAAACTGACAACACCGGGAGGCTGGAAGCAGCTCACACACTTTTCCTGCTATGATGAGCCAAACTGGATCCTGTGCAAAATGATATGTAAACATATCTAAATGATCTAAAGTTATCCTCAGACCTGATGAACTTGAGTTATGAGTAGCTCTAAATTAGTCAGGACATCTTGAACTATCTTGAGTTAATACTTACTGTATATACTATATAGGCTACTAAATGAATTGTGAAATAATCCATGTTATGGAATGTTTAGCAGTTTACTGCAATATATATTTAAAAATGTAAACTTTTTTGTTTCATTCATTTCCCTCAATAATCTTTATATTTCATAAAGATGGTCAAACAACCTCAACTTTGTAACATTTTAATTTTGATTTTTATTAGTCATATTTTAGATATCAGTTGTAGTTACTCTAACTCAGGATAAGTGTGCAGTTAATTAAAGATCAGTCTTCCATCAGCTGTAATTGATGATTGAATGCATTATCATCGTTTCATTATTTCTGTATGGCTGATGACAGTTTGGTCCATCAGGTCATTGATCACAGATTGATTTCCCTCTGAGGTGATTCCAGCTGATATGTCAAACAATATTGAGCTCTGATCATTGTGTGTGACACATGGGAAAGAAATGTAAATTTTCTACATCTAAATGAGAAGCATAAATATCAAGATTAATTTGCCTACTAGTTATATTCATTTTTTGTTTGCTTTTACCATGTTAAGTGCAATAATAAATTATTACTAAATACACGCTGAACTAAACCTGCTGGTTTTCGGCTGAACAGTTGATACGTTATTCAGTACTTGTTCCTTGTTATTTTGTCTTTAGTTCACTCATCCTTTAAAGGGAAGCAACACTTAAATATAATGAGTGAGTGGATTAAACAAAGAGACCATGTGTTGAGTAGGGGGCTACAGAGGTGTTTTGCTTCTTTGTGTACAAATCTATTTTCAACTGATAGACAAAATACAAAATACTTATGAGCATTTCATACACAGAAACCAATGTTATAACTCAGAAACCATATCAGTACAAGGCTCATGTACTTTTCCTGCTCATGCTGTGCACCTTAAAAAAGACGTGCAGTGTGACCTGAACAAAACGGCAAATGATGAAAAACAAGTCAAACTGGTAAAAAACAGTTTGTTTAATAGTAAGACTGCTGGTGGCAGTGGGTGATTTCAAACTATATACACACAACGCACGAGAATCAACATCTTCAAATCACAAACTACACACAACAACGGAATCCATTTCAAAGTCCATTTGTCTTGAAATCCCACAGGGATAATTAAGACACCCGAGGCTGCTGTCAGATTTTAATTATCAGCAAACTTTTTAGTGAACATGCTATACACATTTCTATTAAAAAAGACAAATTGTACAGATCATTTTACAGTATAACTCCAAACTCTTTTAACTCAATGTGTAAAAAACAACTAATATTTAAGGGCACCAGTCTGCAGCAGAGTTGACTCATTCAAGTCCTGAGATTCTGCTTAAAAAAACAACAACAAAGAAACAAGTCAGTCACTTTTTTCCAACACCACTGTGGGCTGCATGGCCTGCAGCTGTTTCAACATCAGGTCAGTGACACCTGAGAAGGCCGCGTCGATAATGATCTTAACCTTGCTGAGTGATTTCAGATTTTGACGGTTGTTGAACCTGACACAGGTGTCTTTGGTGTTCACACTGGATGGTTTTCTCCATGTTTCTGGTACATCAACCTTCCCCGTGAAGGCGTGTTCAGATTTATTTGACTGCTCCAGGAATTTTAAGAAAGACATTTCGAATCCCATAGGTTTAAAGGAGGCCAGTGGGGCACTCTGGTCAGTCACCTCCTCCTGCAGTACTGCAGGGCACGAGGAGTCCGATTCATCGTCCTTGCTGTAAACTACGTCAGTCTTTGTTGTGCGTGGGATTTTCTTGCGTTTCACTATTTTTTCAATCAGTTTTCGCGGACGTCCTCGTTTGCGTTTGAGCACCACAGAGCCATCAGAACTCTCATCATTTGATAATTTGCTGTCGAACAACGCAGCAGGGATCCCTGCTGTGGTCCGCTTGCGCAGGACAGGCTTTGAATATCCGTACTCTCCTCCCAGGCTGGAGTCTGCTGCCAGCTCAGTGTCCGACAGGTCAGAGGTGTTGTCTGATTTAGAGTCATCACTCCGGATGGAGCGGCACTTCTGCCTGGGGACCTTTTTGCAGAATATGAAGTGACTCCTTTGCTGTTCCAGGTACTTCTCTGACAGCCCGTGTCCCATGTAATGTTTTAATATGCTCCGCTCTGATTTCATGACTGACTCACACCCTTTGATCATACAGGGGTATTGCAGAGGAAATTTCTTTGTGCACATTGCAGATGCCTCGACTTTAGATTTCAAGGAGGGTTTTCCATATTTTGTCCAGTGATTGTTTTTTGACTTGCTCACTCTCTTTGAGTCATTCCCCCTCTGTATGATCTTTTTATTACTCTCAATGTTTTCCTTCCCATTACTTGTCTTGGTAATTTGGTAAAGCAAAGTCTTTGAGTTCTGCTTCATCCCATCTTCTTTTATCTGCTGATTTTTTAGTTTAGGCTGGTACAGGTCCTGATGCTTTTTCATGACATGTCTGAGCAGGTTGGACTTTGTTGCATATGAACGGTCACAGCCTTCGATTTCACACTTGAATGAGCCATTTATTTGTTCAGGTTTGGCCAGTCTTATATCTTTATGCTGTTCTTTGACATGCCCAATATACTTCCAGAGAATAGTGAAGGATGCAGTGCATCCTTGGTGGCCACAAGCAAACCTGCCAAGCTTGATGCCAGATAAGAGACTGCCAACCTTATCAAGACTGAATTCATGTAGCTGAAGATAGTGCTGCAAAAGGTTGGGAACCTCTTGGAAAACTCGGGAGCAGTCTTTGACTTGGCATCTGAATTCAGAAATTTGGGGGATCTCTGCCTCCGGTTCCTCCTCATCATGGTCCATTATTTCATCCAGTCCCTCACTCTGGTCCTGCTCCTTGTTCACCTCCAGTGCTGACAAAGCAGACTGGTGAACAGCCCTGTAGTGGAGGATCAGATTATGCTGGATGGTGAAGGCTGCCACACAGCCTTGATGAACACAGCGATAGGGTCTGTATGGACTCATGGCATCACCGGAGTTGGACTTCTTCTCTTTTGTCTTCCTGGTAAGGTCTATGCTTGGCTTCACTATTGCCTGCCTATTGATTGCAGTAACCTTGGGTGTGGAGGGAAGAGCTTGGGTGAGAGGAGCTGACACTTGGGACAAATGGGCTCCAACTTGTTGACCACTGGTGTGTTGAGTGGGCACCTTGGGCAGGCTTCTTTGCTGTCCATGTGCCCACTGTTGTGTTACCATCCCTGCTCGTACTGACTGAGCCGCTGATGTGGAAGTCTGGGCTTGTACTAGTGGAGCCACAGCTTGGTTGTGCGTGGGGGCTGTTTGCAATGGATGAATGACTGAGGAACGATTGTCATCTTGTAATTTCTGATAAGTTATGTCTCTGTTAGAATGTTGTACAAATGCCTGTGATGGGTAATCACATTTTTCTGCATCTTGGAATGAATACAGATGTGCTCTGTCCTCCAGTGAGGGATGAGTAGCTGCTGTGGTTTGAGCAGCTGGAGCCTGGCTTGGCCTGACAGGCCACTTTTGAATAGCAGCGGATGCAGCAGCTTTGGCCAGCCTGCGCTTCATATCCAGATCTGCAATTTCTTCAGCTGATAATTTGTGAGCCGACTGGTAGTGAGTGCGAAGGTTTGAGTTACGAGTGAATGTTTTACTACACTTTTGACACTTGAAGGGAGCATACTGGCCATACCTTTTTTTAACCACATTCACCATCTCAAGTGTGTAGTTGTGAGTTTTGGACAGGTGTCTCCAAAGTGCTTCACTTGACATGGAACTAAATGTGCAGTTCTCATTCTCACAAGCAAACGGCTTGGCAGAGGTGGACGACACAGAGCTACGTGACTGTACCTTTGCAGGTCCGGTCTGGGTGTTTGTTGTATTGGTATTTTGTTTCATGAAAGCAGAAACCTGATCAGATATTTCTCTGACCAAATTGAGCCTTTCAAATGCATTTTGAATTTCTGTCATCCACTGCTGCTGGCTGGCAGATAACTGAGTGGGTTCAGGGTCTGCTTCATTTACTGCAATACCTGTGGGGCTGAGTACCTCCTGCTGCGGGGTGGCGGTCTCTCTGAAACAAGTGAAGCTGTGTGTGTTCAGTAGTCGTTCAATTTCGCCAGAGGTTCCTTGGATGATTGCAGAGTTTTCTTGAATAATTTGTCCTTGATTAGCTGAGTCATTCTTTGTATCACCAAACATCTGATGATGTCCAGAATTATTGGACAGACTGCACATTAGGCCAAAAGACAGCTTTGAGTTGGCATTAGAGTCAGTATTGTCTGAAAGACACGAGCCATTCCTACGCTGAAAGTCGCCGGCCAAAATCTGCTCCCGCAATCTTTTTTTAACATCTTGCTCGGTGGTCTTCTTTTGTGTCTCAGCTTGCTTGCCACTTGTTGCTGGACTAAGCTGATTACCAGGTAAGACTGTTTGCATCACTGGGTTTGAATCTGTATCTGGTGTCTGAATGGCTGCCTCAGAATCATACCCTTCACTGTGTATGTCCCCAGGAGTCACATGGTTTGTGGAAACACTGCCAGGAGCAGCAGTGGGGGGGTTTTCTGTGAGGATTTGATTAAGAAGTGGGTCAGGGAATTCACTTCCAGCAAATGTATCAATGTTTGGCTGAGGGTAATGGACTGTATTATATGAACTGTCCTCTCGCCGCTCCCCTGTCTTCAGCTGGACATTTTCTGTGTGCTGTATAACTGAGCTCCCCGGCAAACGCTCACCGGCTCCATAGGGAACACATGGGTTTTGAAACAGTGGCTGAGCAGGAGGTGTGTGCACAAAAAGATCAGACATATTAGATTCAGCCATGATTTGTTTAAGAATGTCATCGTTTGACTCACCATTCCCATATGCTGGCAAATTATCTTGTGGGAAATTGGCAGTGGGGTAATCCTTTGTGGCTGTTGAAGCACTTGTTACTGACTCATGAGGCTTTTCCTCATACACAGCAGCAGGATTATAAGACAACTGTGGCTGAGCGGTGCTAACTGTTTGCTCTGAATTGAGGAGGTCAAGAAATGATGCTGGCAAATCTGTGTTCAGTTCTGACTCTTCATATGGTTTGCAGATGGTGCGCTTGGACAAGTGGCCTCCGAGGGATTTGGGACTATTAAATTGTCTGAAACACCTGCAACAAACAAATTTGCCATCCCTAAGAATAGCTGGCCATTTGGTTCTTTTGTTTCTTCTGCCTCGCTTTTGATTTTCGGGATTATTTTCGGAGATGAACGGCCCATTTGGAGGTTGGCTGTTACTGCTGTTTTGGCCTGCACTGCCTGGAGAGGGAAAACTGGACTGGTTTTGCATTGTTTTTTCTGGCGCCTGGGAACCTGAGACTAAACTGCTTTGCATGTGTGATGTATATGGCAGAAGAAGGTCCTCTGCTTGCTGCACTTCCTTTGCACCATCCATGAATGAGGAGAAAACTGACTGGGACCCATTTTCCATTAAAGGTGATTGTAAGGACTCTGTTGGTCTGTTCATTGTTGATCCTATCATAGAGCAAGACGGGACAGTAAGTGGCAGAGCAGCACTGCTAGAATCGGCCTGAGGCATCACTTGCAAGTTAGATGGATAGACTTGTGAGGAGCCACAATTTTGAATTTGTTCAATACCAGGGGCTGAGTGCCAATTCACACCACCTGACACTTGGGACTGCACAGATATTGGATTTGCATCACTTCCTAACTGAGAGAGAACAATGGGATTCAAAACATTTTCCATCAGGAGTGAAGCAGTCTGGTTGTGGGCAGATGAAGAATGGGAATGCAGAGAGGTATAGTTTGAGCTTGTACCCATGTTAGTATAAGGAGGTGACTGGATAACATTCTGCCTCTGAACTCCATGAACTGGGACTTTGCTGCTGTTGCCCTGCTGATTCTGAAGTGAGGTGACTGAACTGAGATGTCCCACAGATGGTGTGCTCTGTGCTGAGGTGTAGGTTATCTTGATTTTAGTTCGAGCAACTTTCCATTGCTCGTAGAAATCTGGATGAATCGTTTTCATGTGCTTGGCAACACTTCTGTAAGAGCTGTAGTGCCTTGTACACATTTCAAATGCACAGTGAAATCGCTCTCTCAGTCCTGGAGGGGGGCCTGTGGTAGCTGAGGACGTCACAGAGTTCTCTGATCTGCTCCCAGCAAATGGCTGGGGGGGTACTGTTGGAGGAAGTGGCTGTGACATTGCTGGCTCTGTAGAATTTTGGGGCGGTGATGCCGTTAACAGGTTGCTGCTATACATGGGTCGCTGCTGTCCTGGCAACGGTAAGTTGCAGTCAGAGTCGTAACTCACTGATCCAGCATTCACATTGCTGGGGAACATTTGAGGCTGGCCTTGTAAGACATGTGTGTTACAGCCAAGTGGCAAGTTTGATTCAAATGGATGTAGGGATTGATTCTGTTGAGGTGGTCTCATATAATCAAAAGAATGACCACCCAAACCATCGATGTGTCTGTTAGGATCAGACAGGTGGGCAGTCATAGGCTGAATCACAGAACTACTCAAACTCTGTGTGTGACTGGTTGAGAAAGTCGTGTTTTGTGGTTCTTGTTTGACTCTGTAATGTCCTAAGGTTTCGACAGGTGCTTGTGAAGAGTTCAAAAAACTTTCAATTGACACTGGCAGCTTTCCATGGTCTAGATTAACAGCACTTTCAGTACTCCAGTTCTCTTGGGAGTTCTCTTGTTTAAAAGGAGTCTGGTCTGAAAGCATTTGTTCAATGAGTGAAGGGCCAGACTGGATATTGTGTGAGGTCTGCTCAGAAGATGGCCTTTCCTCTTGAGTGGCATGCTCCTTTTGGTGCAAATCCAGCTGCTGTTGTGAATGTAATACCTTCCCACAGTCTACAACTTTACAAGTGAAAGTTTTATAATGTTGTGCCTCATGGTCATACAGTTTGAAGGCCTCATTGAAAACCTTTCCACAATTGGGAAACATGCATCTGGCCTTAAAAACAGAATGTGTTTTCCTGTGTATAAGGAGCTCAGTGTTGGATAAGAAGCTTGCCTTGCAGTTGAGTTGTATACAGATGTAAGGCTTCACACCACAGTGGACCTGTAAATGATCGTTCAGATGGGTGACATTAACAAAGTGACGTCGGCAGTACTGGCAAACAACCTTTTTCATCTGCATTTCAAGGAAAATCTTTGCCTCCTCATCGTCCCCATGAGCTTTAACATGTGCAATGAGATTTTTGAAAAATTTAAAGCTTCTTCTGCATTTTCCAACAGGGCAAACATTGTCCTCACTACTCTCTATGTTACACTTTTCCACTGTGGCCTGAATATTATGAACCAACCCCACATTCTGCTCTAGGGAATCACCATTTTCATACAGTTCATTTTCTGTCTTGGCCTTCAATGCTGCAATAACAGGAGCAGCCGTTTTGGGATTAGCCAGTTTCTTGTTTGTTTTCATTGCAGTTAGCCTTTCCTTGCACGACTGTTTGACGTGTGAAGTTACATGAGGAATCAGTGTATCTTTTGAGGTAAAGGTTTGAGCACATATAGGACAGCTGTACACTCCATCGCTCAGGTGAGTCTGTGCATGGCGTACAATCCTGTGGCCAAGAAACTCTTTGTCACACAGCACACAGTACTGCATGTATGCCTGCCAGTTTCTGAACCTGGCAGATATGAAACCTTTTTCTCTCAGTTTCTTCATTTCTCTGTTTTTCTGTTTCTTGTCTGTGATATCTTTTAGTTCATAGGTGCCACTGACTAAATGGTCTGGCACATTGTTGAACCCTTCCTGATTGAGGAAGTCTTCCTCTTCTTCAGGGCTCTCAGTATCATTCAGCAAGTCAATGGATGACACTATTGAAGCTTCTTCGCCCATTAGTGCGAGGCAGTGACGCTTAAGTGTTTTCCAGTCCCAGAACTCTGGGTCAAAAGGCCACTGGGTTTTAAAAACCAGCAGGAGCTCACAGCGTAGCGAGTTGGGAACCGGCATATTCTCCTCCTCTAGTTTTTGATCTGGTTCGTTATAAAGAGTCTCCACAGCGTAGTATGAATCCACTGTGGGCTCCAGGAGGAACTCAGTCAGCTGACAGGCTCGCTTGACTTCTAGGTCAGTAGGCAGCAGACAGGAAATCGTTTTACACACAGTGGCCTTGGTGTTGCCATCATCTGATTCCATTTGCAGAGCTCTTATGCACATTTCAATGCACACTGGGAGTCCAGCACTGTCAATCTGTGAAAAAGAGGAAGCCAAATCATTTAAAACTGCCAAACACATGGAACAACATTATACTGAAACTCACTTAGGACTTTCACAATTAATGAAGCAAATTCATTTTTAGAAAAGAGAAACACTTTACATGAGCCAGTCATCCCCCATTTGGCAAAGCAACAACACAGAATTAATTATTTTTGGCTGCTGGTTCATGTTAATGAAATACAACTAAGTGTTGCAGGTAGGTCATCCTACTGTAAATAAGATGAAGTAGAACAGCACGAACATGAATGGGGCTAAGAACAGAATTAGACCATGGCTGCTGTTGTCTATGCACACAAAACCTGCTTTCATGCCTCCATGCTGTAAGCATTTCATACTAAAAAGATGGGTTTGAACCTGGGCTAACACAGGATAAAGTAAATATATTGGAGCACTGTGGGGGTGGGGGTGGGGGGTGGGGGTGGGGGGGGGACAGTACATGATAGATGAAAGGTAAATGGCGGTAACTTGTGTGTTTCAGTGTGTCCCGCACTTTAATAATATCAAAACAGCTGACTTCGTACTGACCTCTGATTGGATGACCTTGATGAGGAACAGGATGTGGTACACAGTTTTGGAAAGTAAGGACATTTGGCGACATCTGTCGAGGAAGGCCTGATCTGACGGCTCCAGACGCTTCAACAGCTTGCTCCAAAACAGAGTGAGCTCCCTTGTTTGACAGAAAGGGAAAAGAGGAAAGTCATTACCCATTAATTCATCTAGTCAGGCTCATCTGACCAAGACCTCAGTTATTAACAATGTATGACATACAATAGCACAAACACCAAACAGGAGGACAACACCTCATGCTGATTTTGTGATTAATTGTGTGGTCTGTTGGCTGATTTGGATGAAAAGATGCAGAACAAGTCTGAACTATAACAGTCTTCTTTTTTCCACTATGATGTTCCTTGATTCTTCACATCAACATCATGTCACATTTTATTTGAAAAACACACTATAAGAAATCTGTGTGTTTGCAGTGGGATAAACATACTGCCACACTAAAGAACTCACCATGTAATTTGGTTTTGCCCTGTCAAAGATAAATCTTTTTGTCCCTCCATAAAACAAGGACACCTATGTCTTTGCAGACGTGCATTGAATGGGGTAGCTCGCGTTTTCTTACCAAGCACAGTACGTATCTCCTTGAAGAAGCTGTCGGCTCAGGAAGGCTGAGCATAAGCTTAGAGCTGCTGTCTCATCTCCGTCTGACTCCAGATTGCAGATCATCTCTAATGCATCACGGCAGTCCTCCTTTGAAAGCTGTACAGATTGACGTTATGTACATAGTCATTAAGTTTCACCAGAAACAATACATATCCACTGAAGAGAATACTTACTAGCTGAAGCACTATAAATGGCTCCAATTCTGACAGTCTCACAAACTGCTTTAAAGTGTCTGTGATCTAGTGGATGAGGAAATTACAGGAAAGGGTTTAAACTGTAAAAGGAAGATGGCAACAGGCTCAGTGGACAGAGGAAGAGGAGGAGAAAGAGGGAGGCCTGAGCCAAGGTGTACTGCATTTTCTTCTCTAGCGATGTTTCCATACATTTACAACTGGAAGTAATTAAGAGTCTACATGATGTGATGACAATGTTGTGTGCGTGTTATTGTGTATTACAGTCATATCAGTGTGGGGCAACTAATATGATGCAACTCTGTACTAGGTATGATCCCATCATTTATCCGCCTGGATACTGAAGCCAAGCAGTCACTGTGGAGCTCCACGTACCTCGTCCAGGAGCTGATTCTGTTCTGAGGTAGCACAGAGGCAGACAAGATACATCTGCTTGAAAGGTCCCTTCCCTTGGAGTAGAGGACACTCGGAGCACGCCCTTGCCAGCAGTGCAGCCTTCCCCAGCTGCTTCCCCTTCATCAGCTGCTTCACTCTCATCTCTAGCAGGACTGGCCCCTCCTGCACCAGGAACTCCTCAACTGAAAAACAGGGGTTATACTGACAGTGACATTTTGTTCTGATGTCATGAGTCGTGTTTTAGTGGTTTTTACATCTTCACTGTAAATAAATGCTAGAAATGACTGACAGTCACCTTCCTATCAGCAGCTGTGAAGCTTGCTGATAAAGAATCAGCTCAATCAGAAACACAATTTTCCTGTGATTAATGTTTAATTAATGAATATGATTAACAATTTTATCAAGAGTCAAATGTTGGTGATAATAGATCTTATCTCTCTTAGGGAGATGTTGGCTTAGCTCTTGCTAATGCCCATCCTTCTCTAACAACATCTCAACATGTGAAGTGAATGAACTTGAAGTTTCTGACTCTGTATTTCTCTGTATATGCTATGTTATATATGTATATATATATATATATATATATGTTATTCTATCTTGGCTATATGTGATAGTACGATAAAAACATTATTGTATCATGACATTATCATTTTGGTATCGTGGCCAAAAAGATCAATTTCCTCTTCTTTGTTTCAGTCTCCTACGTCAGTGTTTCTGTAGGAGACTAAAACAAAGTGGAAGGAGAAAAGTGACCTTTCCACGTTCACTACCAAATAATTACCACTGTTGCAAAGTCATGAGGCTGCACTTGCACAATGCTACAGAGGGGTTTTAATTTGAAACGACAGATGCAGGAAGTGGAGACACTTGGTGACACCCGGCCAAGGTGAGGGGAGGGAGAGAAAGAAGAGGAAGATAGGGAGGAGAGAGAGGAGTAGATTAAACTACCTAACATGAAGTTTTATTATCTATTGATATTCACTCTGACTGCACACGCACACGCACGCACACACACACACACACACACGCACGCACACACACCTGTCTAGTAACTCTGACAACCGGAGCGGGAACTCACCTTGTTCCGTCTGCAGATTTTCATTAGACAGAAGGCCTTGCAGGACCCTGTTGGTCCAAACACCATCATACTGGGCCAAAGCAGACAGCAGTGACAGCTGAGTGAGTCCATTCTCCTGCAGCTTACTGTGAGCAAACTACACACACACAACAGGAAAACATCACTCAAAAGCAATGTGACAATATGATGTTTGAGTCAGTCATTTCAGTCAGTTTCGTAGGGTGTAAATTTCAAATGAAAAGCAAATGTATGGAAACTTAAATACTCTGCTAGATTAAAGGATATGAAACATGAATGTGATGAGTGAATTTAGTTCGAAGTCCTATTTCCTAACTTGAATCTGAAGCTTTAATCACATGGTTTAAGCAGAGCTTGTGGACATTTTGAGAGCTGAGATATTTCAACTCTAAATTTTCAGAAGGACCAGTGCAGTGTTTACACTGTGTAAGTAACAAACTTATGTGTACGGGGATGGTGCTTTGTCATGGGGAGCATTTGTTCTGGTCTTTCAAATCCTCCTCTTTCTGAATGAAAGAAACTCCATCTTCACCTGAACAGATGACTTGAGTTCTTTCCACAGGCCGTCAGGAATGTCCTCCTTCAACGAGAGTAAAAGCTCCACAAAACTCCTGCAGAAAAGAAAACCAACAAACAATATAATCACAGAAACTCTTTTGTTACAGGGTTGCAGTCAGCATAAGAATCATGGTCATGGGGTAAATCCTCTGCAGTTATTCACACTTGTTATTTTGTAATGGTACTTACAGTGACAACCTTTCAACTACAAGAGGAACATTTTCACACTGCAGGGAGAGGTATGGAGAGGCTTGGGCATAACTCAGCAGGGCAACTATGTACACTTCCACCAGTGGCAGAGGCTCTTCCTCGATCTTCCAACGGCCTGCATACTCCAGCAGCGTCTGCAGAGAGGGAAGAACAACGACGTGAAGAGACCCTGTGTGTACTGACAGCCTCCACCAGGAGAGGGCTCAGTATTTCGCACAGGACTGAAAGGACAAAGAAATGAGCACCACCTCAGAGCTCGACACATTTACACATCTACACAACCTTCATGAAAATGTAGTGGTGCTGTTTTATGTTACAGTGTGTAGCATTATCATGTACTTGGGGGCTTACAAAGGAGAATAATCCATTTTGCTTAATTAACACATCCCTTTGCAAACAGCATGAACTCGATTAATTCTTTACAGGCTTTTGCCAAATTTGACACAAATCCTTTCAAATCTATTTGTTTTCTGTCCAACTTCTCAAAATCACTAAAATCATACACAACTAAAACTAGGACCCATACACAACCCGAAAATGAACTTCATTCATCCTCAAATCATTTGTGTCAAAGATGCTCAGTATACACAGTGAAAATAAATACACACATAGCAGCAGATCGCAATTTGCTGCAAATTCTTAAAGTCAACTAAGAACTGATCCTTAATCTGTTGATATGAGTTAAGTTTCAACTCTGACAGAAGAAAGTGCATTTTATATTTTACAGAGAAGACTCCTAAGTCTTGGAGTTGTTAGAACTACAGAAACTGATTGTGCTGTTGAGTCACAGAGTGAAGCTTCTTTTATGTCATTAACAATCTTTGGCTGAGCATATACTGCATTATACTGACAGTTCTCTCATTCTGTCCTGGGTAAATAGCAGAAACACCCCTGTAGAATGCAGTACAGTTCAACAGCAAAACAAACTACAAACAAAATGATCACACAGATGAATCAAAACAACTTTAACAAGAACTGATCATTATAACCCTCATGATGGAGGATTTACTGCAGGACTGATGGATATGATTTAACTATGTAAACACAATAAACTGAGTGTTCATTCCTTCATGTTGATTTGTTCTGACGAGAACAGATACAACACCTACTCGGTTTCACTGCCTTTAGCATCCTTAGTCATTATCAACATTGAAGCAGACCTTGGTCAGAAAAAGAAATGCAGGCTTGTCAGGCTGGATACCTGTTCTCATTGACATGTTTTTCTGTTTCTGTTGTTTGAAGCTGTGACTGAAATGTGGTCCATTAAGACAACAAGTTAAACAGCAGCCACTTTGAGTTGTCTAAAATCCTGATAGATAACCACAACGTCATCTGACAACATCAAACACAACATAAAGACAAAGACTGAGCTGGATTTGCTGTAAAATGATCACTCAGAGAGAAAGTGAGAAACTCATTCAACGTCTGTCAGATGCGGTGTAGATGGCTGAATCAGAGTCATAGAGGTGTGCCTGCGGAGCGGCAGTACTGGTTACTCTCTTCTACAGAAAATAGCCACATTTTGTCCAAAATGTTGCTGGATTTGTTGCTAGGGTCTCTTTAGGACTCATTTTTTTGACAAAGAGTAATTCACAAACACACTTGGTGCTTAAAGTTCCTCTCTAGAAACACTTTAAACTCTGTAAAATCATTTGCTATGATTCATATTTATATTAAATTTCATATTAAAAAGCTCATCTACTTTGACTTCCTGATTGAGAAACCTGGATCAGGCCTTGGCCTGCCCACCACCTGCTTGCTCCAGGTGAAAGAGCAGAGAGTATGATGATGGTTAGAGGAGGAAACATAAGGGAGAATCAGCCACATGTTTGCGCCTCAGTCAGACCCAGACTCAGGCATCATTCATGGAGCATGGGGTCCTGCCATGAACACCACAGAGGAAACTGCTGCTCTCCAGAAAAACATCAACTTAACCTGGAGTTTGTCAAAGAGCAGCTTGACTCTCCAGAACAATACTGGGAAAGTGTTTGATGGACTGATGAAACTGCCATTTGGGAAGAACATGCAGCTCTATGTTTGGTGTAAAAAGGGCTTCAGCATACCAACATGAAAATATCCTCCCACAGCTGAAGCAGGGTGGAGGGAGCATCATGACCAGGGGCTTTGCTGCCTTTGGACAGCTCCACATCATCAAGGGGAAAACTGATTTTATCAAGTTTATCAAGGTCTCTTCACGATAATGTCAGGGTGTCTGTTCACCTGCTGCAGCTCAGGAGAAGCTGCTGATGCAGCAGCACAATGAGCCTAAACATCAGAGGAAATCTACTAACAAAGAAAATCCACCTTCTGGATTCTCATGTGGAGCCAGGATTCAACCAGACCAAACAAGGAAATTTGATTCTCAGTCAACACCAGATGAGCTGCTTGGAAAGTCCTGGATCTGGTTGAAAAGGAAACATTCCCTGGGTCAAAGGCTTGCTGCAGAGATGTTCCCTGCCCTCCTTAAAAGAAACTCCCTGCTGAAATACAGATAAACACAGAGATTTCTTACTGCCCTCATTGCTGTGTCCTTTATGATGCCACTGTCCTGAGACTCACTTACATTTGGGCCAATGTCACAGTAACTTCTGGAGCTGGCTGTCACACTGGAAGTCAGCCAGCTGCAGGGCAGTTAACACATTTTAACACTTAATTATTAAAGTGATAATGATCTTGAGCTGTTATACCTGGTATTTTAGGAAATCTGGGACATGTCTGGGACATGACTGGGACATGACGGTTGTCTTCATGGAAAACACTATTTTCGAGAATGGCATGGCAGACTGTCTGTAACATGAGGTGTAACCCTAAAACCCAGTAGGCATCCATACATCAGTCAGAAAACCATACATTTAGAAAAAGTCTCTAAATGTAGTGACAATTTGCTAACTGCAGCTGTAAGCACCCCCTATTAGTACCTGTTCGAGCCAGAAACTCACTTAGTGACAAGGCACTTGGCTGACCAGTGGTGGAAATATGATCAGTCAGTCAGTGATTACAGGGCTGGCCACAAGAAGTGGAAGAGATGGAGAGGATCAGAGTCTGAGACAGGACGAGGAGTCAAGTTGAGGGCTTTCAAACAAAGCTGATGTTTATGTGACTTAAATATCACGTCTTATTCATCTGCCGCAAAGACATTTTGATCTACCTCCTGACACCTGGTTCGAGTTTGTGTAATTTAGATATTATTAGACAAAGACAATAATGACAGAGGAACATCTTTTTTTCAAAAACAATCCTTTGTTGTGGACATCGTGGCAGTGTTTGTCTTTCTTCACTGGAAAAAAGTTAGAATTTGGGAGAATAACAAAAGCAGAAACAAAATACAATTAAAAAAAACCCAATTCATCTCAAGATTTTCTTATTCATCCAAATATCAGCTAGAAAAGTGCTGAACCAATAGAGATTTAAATAATTCTATTATTTTCATTCTTGAGTGATCTGTTGATTTCTTCAATTCATCACTCAATTTAATCTTCGACATGTAAACTCAAATGTTGCCCCCTGTCTAGTTTAAAAACCATGTTTCCTTGTCACTTCTGATTAAATGCATGTACTTACTGAACCCCATTAATGTGGGTGAGAATCACAGTAAGAACTCTTACTTAGTTTTCAGTAAATTTCAAATTAAAATTCAAACAGAACTCATTAGAATAATCACCCTGCCACGAATAAAGTCACTGTACATCAGCCTGAGAACTGGACACGTTCTGTATCAAAGAATGATTTCTTTGAGTGCGCCTCTGGAACATTTAAGTGGCTATTGTTAAAGAACCTTTCAACAACTTCTATGACAAACTCTTAGCAATATGAGGGTTTGTGAATCCATTCATCACTATCGCTTAAGCCCTACTCGTGACCTTACTACCACTATGTTTTAGACACTTCAGTGTTAAGTGAACAATCCAGTGTCACACTTTGCGCTCTGAGGACAGTGGACACATTTCCTTTCTCCAAATCCGCCAAACAAGATGTTTGGTGCAGATCCGCCCCTCCCCGTACCCTCACATGCTCGCACAACACGCTACATACACTTGTTTAACCACTGGATTGTGTTGCTGGCTTACTATTGAGAAACGTACAGGGATCACAAGAAGGCTAGAAAGACCGAGTTGTTTTAGTGTGCAGCTGTGGTGGAAAACGGCATGCGTCCTCTGCAAAAGCGTACGTTCCTTCCTGCACGTACATCACACGAAATCCATCGGGGGGGAATAACTCACTAATCCTCACCCTTCCACAGTGCCGCCTTAACAAATTCGATGCATTTAGCGCAGTGGCGAACTTTCAATGGCAACGTTGTTGTGCACCGCTAAATTTTAGGCACTGGCAACAAAACACATTGCAAAGCCAGACCATTTGGTTTGGACAGTCGATTTTGCTACTGCTCCGTTACCACCGGAGACAATCCGCGAAATTAGTCTCACGAGCACGCGCACGCAGCCAAACATTCAAGGCTAAAAGCTAACGGCTAAGTGCAGGTAGAGTTAGGTGGCTCGTATGCTAACGTGTAGCTGGGATTTGTCATTATCCCTGGAGAAACTGACAAACATGTTGCTGTTAGTCTGTTGGAACCAGTCAACGATAAATAGCTGAGGGACTTTCACGCCAATAACATAACGGTTCACCACCTCCTGCAGACATTAGTTAGCGTGTGCTTGTAACTAGCTAGCTGAACTAGCTATGTCAGCAGTCAGATTGAGTTCAGTTTCTGCGAGCTACTTCACCGATTAACATTAGTTACCATTGCACATGCTTTTATTCCGTTTATGGGCAAAACTCAACAACAACAACAATCACCCAGCCCAAACAAGCATAGACGGCTTTGAGATCAAACCTTTCACTGGATTCTCCAGGAGCCCGGACGTACCATTATTAGTGCAAGATGGCTAGCTTCTTGACTAAAGATGTGAGAGGAAACTCACCCTACAAAACTCTTGGCAGTACTCAGAAGAGGAGTGGACCGGAGAATCACCGCTTTCTCTACCCACGACTTCTTGCAGTTCTTGCAACCGTTGTCTGAGTCCCCAAATCATTTCTCTGATACCATTCTCAGGACTACGGTCCTGCTCGGCCTCCTCGTCCGCCATCTTCACAACCAGCTCCAGCGCGTACCACAACCGCGTCGCTACGTAACAGCGTAAGCATCGTACGTGATGATGCAAACGCCGCCGTGACTACAGAGGTCACTTACAGGTTACTTTAGAACACCAAAAGTAGAAAAAATCTCCTCACTTAACCACTTTAAAAAATCTTGTCAATCTTTATAATTGTGATTATGACCTGAAAAGGTAATCAAAGCAATCCTTCAGTTTATAATTGTGATGTCCTTTTGCTTATGTCAAAATAATGTAGATTCACAGGTTCTTGAGCTATTGGTGAATGGACATTCTTGCCCAAAACCACAAACCGGAAAGCTATTTTCAAGGAATTATATAATTTTCCTCAACTTTACAGTATTTCTCCAGAGATGAGACTGAGAAATTAAGAACAAAAAATTTCTGATTGCACGAAATGCAAAGGAAGTCCACTTTACAATTCTTAATGGTATTTATCCCTCTGGGGAATTTTTAAGACATTGATGTACTTTAATTAAAACATTGATAGAACAGAATATTGGTTTAATGAATGTTAATACTTTCACTTGTTCCCTTAATTTTTGTACCATGCCATTTATGTTTGTATAAAGTTTAAATTAAGTTAAACCAGTTAATGGTTGAACTTCTTCAGCTGCCTCAGGAAATACATCCTCTGCTGAGCTTCTTGATGAGGGAGCTGATGTTCAGCTCCCACTTAATGTCCTGTGTGATGGTGGTTCCCAAGAAGCGGAAATGCTCCACGGTAGCCACGGGGGAGTCACACAGGGAGATGGGGGTGGGTGGGGCTGGGCTCTTCCTGAAGTCCACTATCATTTCCACTGTCTTCAGAGCGTTTAGCTCTAGGTTGTTCTGCCTGCACCAGGTCACCAGACGCTCAGTCTCCCACCTGTAGGCAGACTCATCGCCATCAGAGATGAGTCCAATGAGAGTGGTGTCGTCTGCAAACTTCAGGAGCTTGACAGACTGATGGCTGGAGGTGCAGGTGTTGGTGTACAGGGAGAAGAGCAGAGGAGAAAGAACGCAGCCTTGCGGGGATCCAGTGCTGATGGTCTGGGAGTCAGACACATGCTTTCCTAGCTTCACGTGCTGCCTCCTGTCAGACAGGAAGTCGGTGATCCACCTGCAGGTGGAGTCAGGCACGCTCAGCTGGGAGAGCTTGTCCTGCAGCAGAGCCGGGATGATGGTGTTGAAGGCAGAGCTGAAGTCCACAAACAGGATCCTGGCATAGGTCCCTGAGGAGTCCAGGTGCTGGAGGATGAAGTGGAGAGCCATGTTGACGGCGTCGTCTACAGACCTGTTGGCTCTGTAGGCGAACTGCAGGGGGTCCAGGAGTGGGTCAGTGATGGATTCGAGGTGGGACAGGACAAGGCGCTCAAATGATTTCATGACCACAGAGGTCAGGGCAATGGGTCTGTAGTCATTTAGTCCTGTGGGCCTTGGTTTTTTGGGGACAGGGATGATGGTGGAGGATTTGAAGCAGGCTGGCACGTGGCAGGTCTCCAGTGAGGTGTTGAAGATGTCCGTGAACACTGGAGACAGCTGATCAGCACAGTGCTTCAGGGATGATGGAGAGACAGAGTCAGGACCGGCTGCTTTGCGGGGGTTCTGCTTCTTAAAAAGCCTGTTGACATCTCTCTCCAGGATAGAGAGAGACGTTCCTTTGGTAGGGGAGGAGGGGGGTTCTGATGTGGCTCTGATGTGGAGGTTAGTGTCAGGCTTGTCCCACTGTCTTTCAAAGCGGCAGTAGAACTCATTCAGATCGTTGGCCAGATGGAAGTCGTTAATGGAGTGGGGGGGTTAGGTTTGTAGTTAGTGATCTTTCTGAGCCCTTTCCAGACAGAAGCAGAGTCGTTGGCTGAGAACTGGAGCTGAAGTTTCTCAGAGTACAGACATTTAGCTTCTCTCACCGCCTTGCTAAACCTGTACTTGGACTCTTTAAACCTGTCCCTGTCCCCACTCCTGAAAGCTTCCTCCTTTTGCCTCCTGAGCTGACTGAGCTTAGCTGTGAACCAGGGTTTGTCATTGTTATAACTCACCCTGGTGCGTGATGGGATACAGCAGTCCTCACAGAAGCTGATGTATGACGTCACAGCCTCTGTGAACTCATCCAGACTGTTGGAAGCAGTCCTGAACACCTCCCAGTCAGTGCAGTCCAAACATGCTGCAGATCCTCTATGGCTTCACTGCTCCACTGCTTTGATGTCCTCGCAACAGGTTTACACAGTTTTAGTTTCTGCCTGTATGTGGGAATCAGGTGGACCATGACATGGTCAGAGTGGCCCAGTGCAGCCCGGGGGACGGCGTGATAAGCACCACTGATTGTGGGGTAACAGTGGTCCAGAGTGTTCCCCTCTCTGGTCGGGCAATTAACAAACTGTCTGTATTTGGGCAGTTTGTGGTTGAGGTCACCTTTGTTAAAGTCACCAAGGACAATAACTACGGAGTCCGGGTTGGTCCACTCCACACACAGTATTTGCTGTGGCCTGTGGTGGGATGTAAACACCGACCAGGATGAATGAGGTGAACTCACGGGGGGAGTAGAAGGGTCTGCAGTTTATGATGAAAGTCTCCAGGTCAGGAGAACAGTGCTGCAGGATCACTGTCACGTCTCTGCACCAGCCACTGTTTGCATAAAAGCAGATTCCTCCACCTTTGGTTTTGCCGGACAGCTCTGTGTCGCGATCCGCTCTGAAGAGTTGGAAGCCGGCCAGCTCCAGCGCAGAGTCCGGATCGATCCACACAGCCACGTCTCTGTGAAGCACAGGACGGAAGATGAAGAAAAGTCTCTGTTCTTCTGCACCAGTAGCTGAGGTTCATCCAGCTTGTTGGGCAGTGAACGCACCTTGGAGAGAAAGATACCTGGGAGCGGTGTGCGGAGTCCGCGCCGGCGGAGACGCGCAAGCGCACCGGCACGTTTTCCTCTCCTCCGGCGTTTCACTGCGAGAGCAACGGTCAGTGACCTCTGACCAAAATGTCCAATAATCCCACAGGTGAGTCGAGAAAGGTGGAAAAAATCCTCTGGAGTTGTTTCTCTGATGTTAATGAGCTCTTCTCTGTGAAAGAGCTCCGGAAACCAAGGCAGAAAACGGTTGCTAATGGTTGCTAACCAGCAATATATACTATCATGCATTGCGCTCGCAGTGAAAGAATGAAAAACGGTGCCGAGAAATTGACCTGAGTAGTGTCCGTGTTTTTTCATTTAACAGATGAGTTCAGTGTGTACCTCTAGAGACAACTTCCCGTGAGCAGGGTGGAGTGAATGAGTGAGTAATTTCAGACACAACATTGGACTCAAGGATGAACTGAAGTCACAACACACTTTTGGCCAAAACTCACAAATACCTAACCAAAACACCAATTGTGACACAATTTAACACAAATGTCTACAATGATAAAACAAGGAAGTGATGACAATTTATATTGAAACAATCAAAGGTCAGCTTCAATGTGACTGTGTAATGTTCTGCCAAAACACCTCTGGCCATTATGCACTAGTTGATGGAGGCATACAACTGTGAGGGATTCTTGTAATTCTTGTTTGTATAATGGAGACCAGGAACAGCTGCATATACTGCTGTATTTAAGCGCTCAGAGTGTGTGTGTGAACCTAATATAGTGAAAGACTGCATGGCCTTATATGTGGAATGTATATGGTCTGCCTCAAAACAATCTGTCAGGCTGGCAGATTTTTAACAGTTGTGATGAACTGAAGCTACACAACACAACCCCCCATGTTTGTGGCTCCCTGTGACTAATACCAGTGAAAAAATTCAGACCCATGGGTTGTAGACTTATGAGGATGTGACAGAAATGAAGGAAAGATTTAATACTTGTGATTCCAATTTTTTCTCTGAAAGAAGCACATGGACACTGCTGCTTACTATGGTCACACTTTGAACTTGAGTCCATCAGTCCTTTGTGCATAAAGAAATGTATACACCTGGACCAGAATATCTTTTGGTAAATAGAACAGTTCTTCTATGGAGATGGAATTGTAGCCTAAGTCTGATTAAACTCATACAACTTAAAGATTTTGTTGAGTGAGCAGGGATTGGATTCCTTTGTGAGTGGAGCCTGTTGTTGGCAGCATGGGGGCAGGGCTGAATTACCAAAGCTTGCTGTGGTTAAGTAATTTTAAAATGAATATTTTCTCTCTTCATCAGTTTGTTATATTTACCTCTTCAGCTGACTGAACAGGGTCTTCTAGTGGGATTTCAGTCCTCGTCACCTTGTCCCTTAACTGTGGTCTTAACCACTGCTCTATCCTGCTGCCACATTTAGTCTTATTTTATTAGTCATATTGAATATATTGTGCTGGCTGTTTACAGACTGAAAAGACTACATTATATTTCTCCAAAATTTCCTTTGAGGTTAAACATGGAACATTAAGTTGCAAAACCTTGCTTTACCGTTAGAGTCCTCACAGAGAAAGGGTCTGCTATCGTTCAAGGAGCATGGATATGGGCTGGCTGTTGTACATTAGGCATGGCTAAGCAAAAGGCAATGGAGCATGGTGAAACAACTGGCTTGTTCGAGATGAGCTGCACCTGACCACAAATGTCTGTGGCAGCAGCAGGAGGAAGTGATATTAAGAAAAATGTCAAAAAGTCAAAGATGGACAGTTTCTAACAATCTGCACAATTTGTAGAGGAAATCACAGAAACAGTCACATCCTGTTATCAGACCAAACTCTCAGCTTGTACAGTCTACAATAAGTGTTGTTTTAATTATGTTCTTCTATTTGAAAATTCTGTCATACAGAGATAAAATGCTGTGTAGATGATCTGTGATGTAGCGGACATCCCTGGCCTAAGCTATTAAAGAATTCATATTAAGCACATGTAAAGTTTTTGGACCCCTCCTGTCCTTCTCACCATCAAACTATCACATGGATAAGAAACAGAGACACAAGACCCTTTTTTCAAAATAAACAGACCAGCTATTACCATGTCAGAGAGATGTATGACAAGATCATGGGTCAAAAGCTCAGGTCCAGAGGATCAACTAAACCAAACATGAATCAATAGTCAAAAGAGAGGAAGGAAAGATTTCATTATTGATCTGTCAGATATACAGACTGTCTGGGCTGAAACATCTGTGCAGATGTTATTTTCAGAATGTTTCACATCATGTCATGTCAACATCTAAACCAATGAGGTCATAGATAAGGTGAGAGCCTGGCGTTTCCCATCATACACTGTGGTGCCTGGATCCAAAAACTGCAGGTGGCTTGATCAGAATCAGAATCAGTTTTATTGCCAAGTATGTTTTCACGTACAAGGAATTTTTTCTGGTGACTGATGCAATGAGCGCACCAAAACACCGGGGCAGCCATCCGCGGCGCCATTAAAAAAAGGGGGGGATGGGGAGAAACAAGTGGAGAGGAGAGGAGAAAAAAAAATAACGGGGGGGGGGGGGTACAGTGTGGGATTTGGGGGGGAAAAAACCTCTGCAACATAAGCATATATAAACATGATAAACATTGATGTTTTGTTGGCTTGATGTCAGAGCATGTCAGGATCAAGTAGGACAGAAAGCTATTTGATTTGCTTTCTGCAGCGATCACTGGTGATCAGCCCAGTGCAGACCTGGACCAGCATGAATGAGCCTGATGGTGCAGCTAGACCAACAGTTGATTTCATTCAAGTCTGTGTGGAACATGGTTCTGATCAATAGACTGTATATAAAAATGGACGTCAACTCCGGCTCCGGCCTTAAACCTGCATTCTATCGAATGACCATCAGGGGGCGACTCCACTGGTTGCAAAAAGAAGTCTGATTCTATGGAAGTCTATGAGAAAATGGCCCTTCTTCTCACTTGGTTTATTACCCCAGTAAACGTTTTCATAACAAGTTTAACATAACATAACAAGTCTGATCTACCATTCAGGAAATACTGGTTGTTTATATTCTTCTTTTATAACTGCAAGTCAAAAGAATACAAGCAGCAGTGAGGAAGGGATGCATCAGATGATATATTTGTGGTTATAAGAACCAAAAACATTTTTACATCTCCTCTGTCAGGCTTCTCTCTGGAGCTTTGGTAACAACAGGTTGTTGAGCCAATTAGAGGAGAGGCCCAGAGCCTGATGGATTGTCTGTTTTCTGAGTGATTCATTTAAATACAGCAGATTTCAGGTAAACACTCAGAGAAACCAAATCCTGCAAGGTGTAGACTGAGGTTTTGATACTTTCACTGTATTAATATAGAACCTAGACCTGCTTTATAATAAAAAAAAACATGGACATCTACCGTAATACCATATGGGACCTTTAATTTGCAACTTTGAGGACTGCTGCTGTTAGCTCACCCTGCTAGCTGTTGCAGCATGTTTACAACCTTACCTACACTGCTCCTGTTCCCTCCTGCTTTTGAGTAAATTTCACTTGGCAGATTTTGGTCTGACTGCATCATAATGTTACTGTGGATGTTGCTCCTTTACAACCCGGAAATAGGTGCCTTTTGGCACCTGAATTACTATAGTTGCTGGTAGATGACTTTACATCTTTAAGGAAAACCTCATATTTTACCACAGTGCTTCATCTCAAATTGAATCCTAGTGACCAAGCAGTGGTCTTAACCATTACTATAACACTGCAGTCTTACTTCATACATCACTGGTCACACCAACAGCATTGATTAGTGCAGCTTTAAAATGAGGAGTCAAATCAGATAGGCTCTTTTAATTCATAATTTGGAGCAGAAAGAGCACTGATGAATATGAATGAAAGAAAACTAGGCAATGAACAAATAATATTATAACAAATTCTTTTATTTAGAAAACCAGTGAATACACTGTTGGTTGAGATGCAGCTTTTTTTATTGTGAAGTACAACATCACACTGCACGGGAGACAAACTGGAAATAAGATTAAAGTGAATACATTCCCTTTTAACCTCAGACATACGCATGCTCTTTTCTCTTGAGTAGCTTTTTGAAAGCCAGCTTGAAATCATCATTGAAGGTGGTGTACAGCAGGGGATTGATGAGAGAATTGATATAACCCAGCCATGTCAGGAAGTCTGAGATAGGCTGAGAAGGTTGTAAAACTCACAGACCCACCAGAAGCTCCTTTAAAAAGAAAGGCAGCCAGAAGATTATGAAAGTCCAGGGCTATGACACACAGATGCAGGATGGAGCAGGTGCAGCAGATCATATCCACGCTCAACCACACCTTGCACACTAGCTGACCCAGGGACCATGTCTCCATGGTGATGTAAAGGATACTGATGGGCATTACGAGAAGTGCCACCAGGAAGTCTGTGATGGCCAGAGAACAGATGAGGTAGTTGGCAGGCAGGTGGAGCTTCCTGGTGGTACAGATGGCAATAATGACAGTGCCATTGATGAGTGCAGTGAGGAGGGTGAGAAGGCTGAGTATTACTACCACCACAATCCTGTCGGTGAACTGGACCACCTGCAGGCTGCCAGCAGGTGGGCCAGTGCAGTTTGTGATGTTGGGCCCTGTGGTGCTCCACCCTGGGTAGCTCTCCATGTCTTTTTCTGGACCTGGGCTTGCCGCTCTGTCCCTGAAGTCTCTCGCAGGGAGACAGTGTTTTCTCGAAGGTCACAGATCAGTCTGAAACAACAAAGCATGAGTAAAGTGTATCAGAGACAGAGTCAATGTGCAAACTCCAGGGTCTTCCTGCCTTCCACATAATGAATGCTGGGATGTTCTACAGATGACTGTGATCCTGAAGCTGCTGGTAAAGAGAAAGAAAACACATGGTGTCTTGTTTTTTATGTTAGAGGATGTGATATTGGCCAGTCTGTTGGTTGGATTGACTGTTTCTTTTATTTTTTATTTTTATTCATGGGCTTTTTATGCCTTTATTATAGTTGCACTGAGAGAGAGACAGGAAAGCTGGAGAGAGAGGGGTCGACATGCAGCAAAGGACCAGGGGTTAGACTTGAACCCCAGGCCACTGTGGTTAGGACTAAGCCTTAATGGTATGTGCTCTACCAGGTGAGCCACCCAGGCGCCCCTGGCTGGATTGACTGTTAATCTGCACAACACTTTGATCCATGACTTAAGTATCTTAAAAATAAATGCAGTTTGTTTGACATTAACTCACTGGAGAATCACTCAGTGAGTATAAAAATATTTTGTACACACCTGTAAAGTTTCAAGAACTTGCTGGTTTTGATGTTATGGCCTTGACAAAATCTGTCCACACACACACAGACACACACAGAGACAGACAGATACACACACAAACACACACACACACACACACACACACACACACACACACACACACACACACACACACAGACACACACACACACACAGCCAGTGTGAGGAGGCTACAACAGATGTTAAGATATCATACACAGAGGATCTGTCTGTGTGTTGAGCTATAACAACCTTCCCTCTACGACCATCCTCCAAACAAAACTAGGTTTTTACTGCTTCGACTCTAGAAGTAATTATATTGTCAGTGTCCATCTCTGTCATACAGTGGAGTGTAATGAACGCTGTGGCCTCCAGGGGCTGCTAAGAAGATCAGGCATCATGGAGCTGGCCTTACAGCCACTGCTGCACTGTGTTTTATCTGGACATGTTTTTGTGAGTAACAGACATAATCATTGTCACATTAGTTCCATAGATGTTCAAGGTACAAGCAACATTAGCTGGTTCATTTAAATTCTCTCTCAAAGTCTCTCAAAAAATCTTGTGAATTTAATTTCATTTTAGTTTAATTAAGGAGCAAAATGCTATTTTTGGGAGGGGGATCTGCCTGCAGGGCTCCTCTGTGGAGTTGCTACTGGTGCTGGCTCAATTCTCAAGTGAGTGCTGCCTGTAGCACCTTAAGCCACACCCATCTCACAGGTAATGGAAATGTCCGAACATATAGTCTTAATGGACCACGTTTCAGTCACTGTTTCAAAACAAAAAAACATGCAGTAATGAGCAATACAGATTCATTGTGAATTCAGCTATATCAAATACTGTATATGTGAGCACAGAGAGGAGGAGAGAGGCAAACAGATAAAGAACTCACTGAAACCAGATGATACTAGACCGAAACCAAATGACTAGACTGAATGCTAATACGACATGATGACATCATGAATATGCTAATTAGTGTTTAAGTCATATAGTGACATTAAGCAACTTTTCCAGCATCTTAAGCTGCTTTCCACTTAAAGTTGTTGTTTACAATGGTTTCAACAGTTTTCAGTTACGTCCTCAGTTTTGCACATTGACTATGCACAGTCCAGACATATATTAGGTTTTGACCTAATCTATAGTAATTGTATGAGCTGTAGACCATACCAGCAGCTTTTGGGTGCTTTTCATTACTGCTGGCTAAATCATTGTTTTTTTTTTTTAAATATGTTCTCTGCAAAGTGTTTTTTATTTTCTAGTAAATAAATGTTAAGTGTTTAAACAGCTGTTGCCTGGAAAGTAAGAGAAACACAGTCAGATACATAGAACAGCATACTTGTAGTAAATGGACTAAAACATGAAAACTGGTTTTTGGGTTTTTTGGGTGTGAAGCTGTCGTACACTCTCACAGACAGCCCTTATAAAGGAAAAACATTTTAAATGGGATTTTTGTAATAACAATGACATTTTTGCTTTTGATTAGATCAGTTGTGCCTGTTATCTGTTGTAAACCAGAACCCCTACATTGGACTCTTATTAACATGTCTTGTTGGAAAGTCAAAGGCTCAGGCAAAAGTAAAGTTGACCTGATCATGTTCTTTTGGTTTTGGTGTTTATTTTTGGTTTATACTATGTTTATTTTCCTACATAACATAGCTGAACTGTAGGCAACATTAATCCTACATTAACATCAACTGCATCTTACAGTCTTCATCAAAGAATAGAGTTACTCCAACTGAGCCATCTATACCTGCTGCTTAAGTTAGTCGGTGGACTCTTTTTTTGTCAAACTATTATTTCCAAGGTCAATAAGGAACTTTCATGCAGCAGAATCTCTCCCTCTCATGGTTTTCTATGCTAATTTATGTAGTGCCCTTTGGTCATTTCTATATTTGTGGAGTGTCTGTGTGAATCTGTGACAGTAAGTTATGGAAAAGAGTTAGATGGCCTCTCATCATCCCCAGCATAAATCAAATTCTGAAAATCAGACCAGCAGCAGCACATTGATGTTGCAATGTTCATCAGAGAGATGTGAAACCACAGGTGAAACTTTATCTTTTTCTGCAACAATAAAAACTTTTGCCCTGTGTCACAATGTGGCCCTGAAGCCATACTGTAGTGGACTGGATGTGCTGGAGCAGCTATGTGGTGACTGTCACTAACAACAGCAGCTCAGTGGCAGCTGTCACCATGGACATAGTTGACTGCTGCCACTGTACAACCCCTCAACACACATCAGCTGAATCAATAGCACTGGGGAACAATTTGAAAAAAAAAATTCTGTTGAGTTAGATTTTTATGCTGATTAAAAGTAAAATTGGCATGCTGATTCCAAAATTGCAGTCAGTTTTTTTCTAGCACGTCAAGTTTTTTCTCCACAGCTCACCCTCCAGATAAGCAAAATTCCACTGATTAGCTGTAGTAAGACTTGCCAGCTGATTACGATTGGACTCATCAACAGCTACGTGGCAACTTGTTTGTGCAGTCACAATTGAGACAGTGCGGTGAGAGGAGTGTGCAGCTCCCAATGGGTCAGTACCAATGTTCCCTCTAATTTTTCATGTGTCTGGGCATACACAAGCTCCCTGAGCACACTGAGGACCATTGTGAGCAACGTCAGATGTGCCCGCTGTGGCCACACACCTGTATCACACCTGATCAACACCTGGGATCATAGCAAGTTACATGGCTTATTAAAAGAATCAAATTACAGCAGCAATTTCCATTCGTTTACTTTTAATGTCAGTGATTTGGCCCACTTAAAATGAAATGCACTGTTGCTAGCTAGCTAACTTGCACGGCGCCGCGGCGCGTATGGGAAGGGCACCTACGTAAGCAATGTCAATGCTGTGATTGGCTGCGTAGCGGAAGTGAACCGTATCGTATCATTGGCTGGACATCTGTCACTCACTGTGTTACACTGCAAAAAGTTACAGAAAAAAATGTTATTGCTCTAATTAATTTACAGTTTATGTTGAATTTTATTTTATGCGCTGTATAGATTTTCTTGTGCGCTGAGAATGTGTGAGCAGTGCGCGATTGCGCAAGCGCGCAGCTTAGAGGGAACATTGGTCAGTACTATCAATATCTGCAAACAGAAAGCTAGCATAGTAGGAATTAAGAGGATTCGTGCTGGCTTTTCTCTTAACCTTGTAACCATGGGTATACCGTTCTAAGTTCTATTTCGTTTTATGCTGTTTTTTTAGTTTTCAAAGCCTGTAACTATTCCATCTTAGTACAGTATTTTTCATATGTTTTAAGAAAACGGGGATCCTATAGTTCAAAAACTTGACGTGATAGAGAAAAACTGAGATCAGTTTTGGATTCTGCACCCAAAAATTAGTTAGAAACAGCTGTCAGACCTAACTCAACAAAAATTGTGTTCCCCAGTGTAATCCCAAACAGGTGGGCCAGGGCAGTTGCATGCTGTGAATACAGCCAGATCTGCAGGGAAAACACAACGACAGGAGACTAGATCACACACAGATAACTGGAATGAACTCTTACTGAGCTCCCATTGAAATACCATTTGAATCTTCAATCTCACTGTACCACTTTCAAGTAAATCAGCCTTTATGAAGGTTGTTGTAACTAACGTCCTCATGAATGATTAGTAAAGTTGTTAGATACACTATGAAGGTCAGAATCTTATATCCAAAGGCACTGTTTGAGGTGACAAGACATGGACACAAGTGACTTAAAAAGGCTGATGATGCCTTCAAAAACACCCACAGATCCCGCCCACTCACACTGAAATGCTGATCACTACCTCCCAGCAGCTGTCCTTCCCTTTGAAAATGGGCCTTACTTTCCTGCAGAATCCCTCGTTTATTTTCTTAATGTTACAAAATGCTATTACATTTATTCACTGGGCAGACCCTTTTGTCCAAAGTGATGCACAACTTCGGTACCATCAGAACAAGGCTCCTTCTGGTCTGCTGAAGAAATCTGGAGTGGAAACACTGGGCATTTGAAGAAATCTCAAAATATTGTACAAGATTTTTAGGTTTGGCTGAGGTGGATAAACTTGTGCATCAATAAAAACAAACAGACAGAATTAATCATGATGTCTATAGAGAAGAATGAGACTTAAACATCCACTCAGGAGAAAAATACAGTTCTGTGTTGAGCAATAAGGAGATTATAATGTTCCTCCAATTAATACATTAAACAAACAGAAATACCATATTTCTATTATGTGGTCTTTACTTTATTTCATCATTTGATTACATCATCTTGTTGTGTCCTCTTCTTCTGCAGTGGTTTAATTGTGCCTGACTTGACATTTTCTTTTGCCAATTATCTTGAAATTCTGTCAAAATCTGCACTTTGGACAGAAAACAGATGAAGTAGGATGGAGAGATAAAGACACACACACACACACACACACACACACACACTCACACACACACACAGAGCAACTTTTAAGGGCAGATCAGATTCTACTGAAAGTAAGATTGGTTCATTTACAGATTCTACTGAATGAGAAGGCTCTTAAACCTTAATGAGGGAATCTAGATAGGTAGTTGCTAGTGGCCACTCTGTATTAATGTATTAGACTTGAACTTAATGCAAATAACAGTAGCAATTCGATCAGAATCTTCCTGATATTATATAGTAAGAAGTGACATGACCAAGTGACAGATGCAACACATTCTGTTAAAGTTGCTCATCAATCATGATGCCAAGATTTCTACCAGACTTAGATGAACTAGGTCCTATGTGCTGAACAGATGTGGAGCAGATGTTAAATACCCATTCTACTCATGCATCCATTATCCACCACTTTCTCAGTCACTGTGTCAAATTATGTAAATATATACTTTTCTACATTTATTTACTTCTGTATTTTTACATTTATTGAGGTATTCCCTTCAGCGGTCAGATCAGATCTGCTACCACTGCCTTGACTTGACTGGTCCACAGGAGCTCTGTCTTTCCACTAGACCACTAGACCAGCTGTATCTATTGTTGATTCTAACAATGAAAATAATATTAGCTATACCCATCAGTAACGATGTTATCAATAATAATAATGAATAAAAGCCATTATAATGATAATAATGAGTCATGTAGTGGATCCTATTGCTGAGATACCAGGTCTCTGTTCTAGAAAGCAGGTTTAAAACTCTGTCTCTGACCCTGAACTCTCAGATGATGAACCTGAGATGGAAACTCCAGAACAGCTGATCTGAGTCAGGTCAATCAACTCTGAGTCTGTTCACTCTGAGTTCATCTTGTGCATGACGATCATAAAAATCCATCATCAATGGAGGTCTGACTCAACGATTCACCATGGTAACAGGTACATAAAGAGCAGAGCCTCAAGGGATTTTAATCCAGAGGAGCCAGAAAGATTCATATGTGACGTTAAAGTACATTTATCTCAGAGAAACAGTCTGAGCTGAGAAGAGCTGAGTAAATAAGTTCAAACTATTACTTTTTATTCATGGTACATTCTACTGAATGAGAAGGCTCTTAAACCTTAATGAGGGAATCTAGATAGGTAGTTGCTAGTGGCCACTCTGTATTAATGTATTAGACTTGAACTTAATGCAAATAACAGTAGCAATTCGATCAGAATCTTCCTGATATTATATAGTAAGAAGTGACATGACCAAGTGACAGATGCAACACATTCTGTTAAAGTTGCTCATCAATCATGATGCCAAGATTTCTACCAGACTTAGATGAACTAGGTCCTATGTGCTGAACAGATGTGGAGCAGATGTTAAATACCCATTCTACTCATGCATCCATTATCCACCACTTTCTCAGTCACTGTGTCAAATTATGTAAATATATACTTTTCTACATTTATTTACTTCTGTATTTTTACATTTATTGAGGTATTCCCTTCAGCGGTCAGATCAGATCTGCTACCACTGCCTTGACTTGACTGGTCCACAGGAGCTCTGTCTTTCCACTAGACCACTAGACCAGCTGTATCTATTGTTGATTCTAACAATGAAAATAATATTAGCTATACCCATCAGTAACGATGTTATCAATAATAATAATGAATAAAAGCCATTATAATGATAATAATGAGTCATGTAGTGGATCCTATTGCTGAGATACCAGGTCTCTGTTCTAGAAAGCAGGTTTAAAACTCTGTCTCTGACCCTGAACTCTCAGATGATGAACCTGAGATGGAAACTCCAGAACAGCTGATCTGAGTCAGGTCAATCAACTCTGAGTCTGTTCACTCTGAGTTCATCTTGTGCATGACGATCATAAAAATCCATCATCAATGGAGGTCTGACTCAACGATTCACCATGGTAACAGGTACATAAAGAGCAGAGCCTCAAGGGATTTTAATCCAGAGGAGCCAGAAAGATTCATATGTGACGTTAAAGTACATTTATCTCAGAGAAACAGTCTGAGCTGAGAAGAGCTGAGTAAATAAGTTCAAACTATTACTTTTTATTCAGATTCATCCACTAGATCACATTATGTTATAATTATTTATCACATTATTTATTATTATTATTTATCACATTATTTATTTCTGTAATGGATATTGTTCTGGAATCTACAGTTTGTTAGATTAACACATTACACCAGTTTTAGCTTCCCTCCATTGGCTTCCTATCCATGTCAGATCAGACTTCAAGGTGCTTCTGATGACATATAAAGCTCTACATGGACTTGCTCCTTCATACCTGTTTGATCTTCATCAACCATATACTCCTTCTCATGTTCTTAGAATTTAGGGCTCTTGTCTGTTCCCAGAGTTAAAAAGTCATCTGCTGGCTGCAGAGCCTTCTCCTATTGGGCCCCTCTGCTCTGGAATAACCTCCCTGCTGATGTTAGACTGTCCAACGCAATTCATTCTTTCATATCCAAACTTAAAACTTATTTTTATGCCTTAATTTTCACTTACATGTATATTCTTTTACAACCTCAGACGTTGTACCTGCTCTTATCCTACCACCAATGGGTGGGCCTCAGTCTCAATAAATCACTCAAACCCAGTATATACACAGTATAGCCCAGGTTGTCCTGCTGATGAGATTATTGTGAATTTCTCTCAAGCACGAGTGCCCAAGCTGTGTGCCCCTCCCCCTCTCCATCTACTTGTGACCCACCACCCGCCCCCACCCCCTCCTCTCTCTTTCTTTCTTTCTCTCCTCCTGTTGTTCTCTACAGGTCCTTCTGCCCTGACCTGCAGAGTCTGAATCTCCATTTGCAACTGCCTCCACGATCCTGCTCAACACCTGCTGCTAAATGTATTAATATGAATAATACTAATTGTTACTGTTATTAACTATTATTAATACTATTCTTATACCAGTAGCAGTATTATCGTTAACATTAACATTATTGTTGCTGTTGTCACTGCTCATTACTGTTATTACTATTAGTGCATCATTCTCTCTCTCTCTCTCTCTCAAACCCATCCGGTCGAGGCAGATGGCCGCCCACCCTGAGCCTGGTTCTACCTGAGGTTTCTGCCTTTAAAGAGAAGGTCTAGACCTCCTTCATTTGGAAAGTGCCTTGAGATAAAATCTGTTGTGATGTGGCACTATATAAATCAAATTTGACTTGACTTGATAAATGTTTAAATATATTTATTCATTTTAACTGATCTTAGTACAGTAGAAGCTGAGCCAAGGACAGCTTTCCTAGCTCACTTTGCCTGAAGCTAATCACCAGTCAAAGATCCCAGGATCATCCTCAATGATAAAACCTCCAAGTTACACCGGTCACACCCACGAAAATGACAGAAATGATAGAGACACTGGATGGAAGGCAGGCTAACTTGCTGAGACAATACCATGCTGCCAACACAGGTGGGCAGCAAATTACATGATGAATACAACTTCTGTATTGTTCCAGTCAATGTCTATTTTGAACTTTAACAGGGCAAACACTACTTTTGTTGCTTGCCCTGACAGAGCAACACTGCTACACACATGTTGCAAAAGGGCAACTTGGGAGGATGAATATGTATTTGTGAACAGGTGTGGCTGTGTCTAGATGCATCTGTTGGTCGATTATTGTATCATCCAGAAAAGGTGTGCAAGATAACAGTCTGTGTTGCATAATGTGGCACAAATGAAGGCCGATCCCTTCCCCCCTGAGCACCTGCGACCTGATGACCATCAGAATCCTGGCGTCTCACAGTCAGTCACATAGGTTTTAATGTGATACATTGACTAGAGGTTAGTGAAGTTTATGTGTAATTGAAAGCATAAACACAAACAACTCAAATAGTTGATTTTTTAACCTATTCTTTTAACATGGTACATATGTCAGACATAATCTGTATTTCTCTCAACTCCACTGCAGTGTTGTCGATTGTGTTAACAATCTTTCTCTGACTCCAACACAGCGTCTGTAAGGACACACTCATGTGGCCGACCTGCAGGGTTTGGTACAGTTTGTGCATAATGAGTGAATGCAACCCCTCTTCCTTCACTGTGATCATTGCCTGAATCTATGGAACATTTTGTTTTAATAAAAAAAATCTGTTTAGTATAATTTACCCATCTTAATAAAACCAGCACACCATGTTCCATCTTTGTGTCTGTGTCTCCCTTGTAGTCATCCACAATTCTCTGCAAAGCTGTGTGGCCCAAAATGGAAGCAATGTGTTCATCCATGCTTGATGAAGCAGGGGTTGCTGACCGTCCTCCTGTTGCCCTCTGGGTTTTCTCTGCGTATACTGTTGCACTTTGTACCATTTTTTAAACTTCTTCCACAGTTCTTCGCTCAGAAGTCGATGGAAGTTGATGGTCTCTGTTACCATTTGCATTCTGTATTTTTGTATCTGTTTGCAATCCCAGAACTAAGACCATCAAATAACACACGTTTTCTTTTTTCAATTTCTCCAACAAGAGCCTTAATTTCACAATCAGTGAAATTGTGTGACTCTTTTGTCATTGTTTTCAGTGCCATGTCTGATAACTTGTGTCATCATCCATTAATGGCCAATAGTGAGAGAGGAAATGAGACTTGTGCACGTGCACCCAGTTTCTCAATGAGTGAGATTTATAAAACAGAATCATGCTACGCACACCTTTGTAATTCTGACCAAAAGAATGCCTATGCGTATTTCTGATTATGTGCGTTCACATGGTTTTAATCATGAATCTACTGAAGTTAATCAGCTCTTTACGTTGGAGTTAGAGGAAATGAAAACCTCATAGCTGACTCTTTCCTCTTAACTTCACACTGTCGTCTGCAGAGAGCATTATGGGTATTTTTTCCACTTTTGTATTTTCTCTGCCACTGAGTTACAGAAATAGGTGCTCGTCACTCCAGTCAATCCACATATAAATCAGAGCAGACAAACCACTGACAGGCACTGACACTGTTAATAAACCATATCCTGAGGATCATTTATGTCAGTTAGGATATGTTTCATCAGTTTAACTTGAATCTTAACATCATCTCTTCCTGTATGAGCTTTATTTCTAGTGAGAATATTTTAACAGTTAAATAAGCAAAGTGTTAAGTGCTGCCCGATATCACCTTTGACTCTTACACTCTGCTGTTGTAGAAACAAGACTGATTTATACCCATGACATCGTCTGACAAAGACAAAGACTGAGTTGCAATTTCAGCTGTTTTCAGAGAGAAAGTTAGAGACACAATATCTTTCTTGTTGTGTCTCTCCCACAAAGCTCAGCCTCCTTCTGGACTCCTCTGTTTGATCTGTAGAACTGGTCTCAGCTGGATTTAACTACAAAGCCTTGATTTCAGTCGCTCCTGTCTATAGTGTTAAAGTTACTGCATTATGTGTTAATACAAACTCAACACTTCCTGTAAGTGTTTCACATTAAAAGTCCTCTGCTGTGCTGCAGAAAGTGTATTGTCTCATTTCCTGTTGCAGGTGTTTCTGTTGTTTACATGTTATTCAGATCTGCTAGTTTATTTTACAGTTAGTGATGACTTCTCTCTCCCTCTCTATCTCCTGCTCTCTCTGCTTGGTGTTTCTTATGTTCAATTGATCCTCTCCCTCCGTTAGTAATAATACATTAGAATCAGAATTAGAAAGGCTTTACTGTCATTGTACAAGAATACAACAAAATTAGGGCTGCTACAGCTGATCAGTGCAAACAGAGAGCAAAGAAAAAACAAACAGTGCACTGAGTCAGAAAGCTAAGAGCTGTTGCATCCATGTGAGCAAGATGTTCAAGATGGCGGCAAGCTAAATAATTAACCAATCTCCATGTAATCAAAGTAGTTTATTTGCTGTAAAGGATGTGGGGCTCAGTGAACTGACGCTCCTCCTCTTCCCTGCAGTTCCTGAGCAGCTGGAAACCAGAGCGGCTCAGTAGACTGTCTGTAATGAGAGGTGTAGTCCTATGCCCCTGGTCGGCATCTGTACACGGTCCAGATATGGACCAGGTTTATACCCAGTCTGTTTGGAAAAGAGTCTCCTCAATCCCTACTAGAACCTGTTTTTACCTGTGAGAAGATTGAGTGGAAATATGATCAGTCATCAGAAAGTCAGTCAGTCTACTGAATAGTGTCAAAAATAGTGTCGCCCATATATAGATGAACTGTACTGCTGATAACTACCAGCCACAACAGCTTGTGTTCTACCACTGAGATCATTTGCAAACCAGTTACATGATTTCTCATCGAATCCAGTAGATTGTCAGCGTTTCAAAAGAGTCTGATGATTGGCAGAACTGAAAGCCTCAGATAAATCAAATTAAAATGGCAACACAATCATCAAGACCTTCATGGTGCCGTCACACTTTGCCCTGATCTAAAACCTGATTGATAAGAGTTTAGAATGGAGTGTTGAGATAAAAATGTTCTCAGCTGACTGTTCACTGGGTTCTCTAACACTTAGGCTGGACATGATAGTCTGGTGATTGGTTAATTATTTAGCTCATTGGACAGACCCCAGAGGTAGGATGACGGCTGTCTTCCAAAAGTCAGAGATGCTTTCTGTTACCAGTCAAGTTCAAAATATAAGTCAAGTATCCAACTACAAATGGAGCTGTTAATATTAAGCACTGCTAATAATGACATGATCAGCCCCAGAGGACTTTTTGGATCAATAGAAAAAAGAGCATTAAATAGTTCAATATGTGTAAAAGGCTCCAATGAAAAGATGAGACAGACAGCTGGAGGAAATCCAGCTTTTTCATATCCAGCCTGATGAAATACAGTTCATTGACTGCATCACTGATACTCTTTACAACTCAGATGGTGGAGCAACGTTAAACAATTTCACTGGGTGTGGATGAAGTAGAATTATGTGATAGTGATTTCCAAAACGTTGCTGGGTTTCCTTTATTTTCATAGTGCAGACACAGAAAATGATGATTTTGCATTTCACCTCTGACACCTCTGTTGATGAAAGTATTCCTAATCAGCTGATGATTTAGTAGCATCCCTTTCACATAACATTTCCAAACAATACCAGGGATTTTTCCTGTTTTTGACACTGTAGTGTCTGGGGCTCTATAGGATGTGTAACTTTATGGGTTTGGTATGTTTAGATAGGGGCCCCAAGTCAGAGGATGCACTAGGAGATGGGTGCTTCTCTGTTTAGGAGAATGTGGCCTTTTTTGGTCCTAGGTCTAGGGGTTTTGGAAGATGACTGTCCTTCTGACTGAGGCCTTTTATGGTATGGATTACATACGTTGTCTTAGGTTTAGGAAGACAACCAACTCATATAGATGGGGAGTTAGAGCAGTTATTCAGAGGAGATTCACATTGGCTTCGACTCCTCTCTCAGGCAACCCAGGGTGCTTGATATGATGCTGGACTTCTTTGTAATAAACCTCTTTATATACAAGCAAGACGGTGTCAGCGGAGTTTTCTTCATCATCATCACATCATCGCTGTTTAAGAAACAACAAGAATTTGGCGTCACGAACAGGATTTCGAAGAAAGAGAGACAAGAATTTGGCGTCACGAAGTCCGGACGTGTTGTGACCTGCGGCGTCTCCAACAACTTCAGCGCACCTACTCCCGCTCCAAGCCGCGGATACGGTGAGCATTTCTCACATGATTGGGCGCTGGTCTGTTCGTTGAGGCTGTTGTGTGTTTGCTGTCAGATCACACCGTAAAGAATCATGTGTGTGTGTGCCATGATGTGTTGATGTGTGGAGTGATGCTCCGTTCTAAATTGGGTTTTATTGCGTTGTGAACAACGCAATAGGGGGGAGTATAATAGAGAAGATAGAGAATAAAAGTTTAAGAAAGGAAGAAGAATAAAAGTTGAAGTAAAGGAAGTAGAGAAAATAAGAAGTTGAAGTAAAAAGTGTAGAATAGCCTAATTAGTAACGATAAGGTGAGCTAAACAACATCGTGCAAGATTAATGAAGATTGGGCCCTCAGCTTCTTAACGGTAAGACATGTGTATATTAGTCACTGCGTGAAAGTTGGCTTTGAGGAATAGTCAGATTTGGCTGAAAGAAAAAGAGGAAAGTAACAACCCTGGGCCCAGGGGAAATTGGAAACATGAAAAAAGAGACAAGGTAAAAGAGAAGATAAAGGTAAAAGTAAAGAGACAATAGAGGAATAGAAAGAAATGAGAAAATAAGAGTTAAAGAAAGAAGCCGCAGATTTGGATAGAAGACCTCTGGGAGGCGGTTTTAGACGGGCCAAAAATCCTGGAACATCACTAGGTGAATTTCGGGTCAGTTCTAGGAACTGGAGGTGTAGAAAGGAAAATTCAATTGTAAGTTCCCACTCGAACACTAGTTGACGAACAGTGTCTGAAGCAGCCTCTCATTGAATATCTACACCTCATAAGGTAGCATAAATTTAGAAGGAAAAAGAGAGAAAAGAAGCGGTGAAAAGCATGCTATAGGAAAAGTATGAATGAGTTGGCTTTGAGAATTTGGGATTAAATGCTGTTTGTGTTTTTTGGGATGATGTTGAATTTGCTGTGTGCTTTTATTTTGTGAGTTTGCTCTGTGCCTTTGTTTGTTGGATGATTGGTCTCTGCCTGTGTGTCTGTGTGTGTGTGTGGAGCGCTGTCTCAGCTGTGTTTCAGCTGTGTGTGAAAGGTATGGGTTGGTTAATGTGGTTTGTGTTAATGTGATAGATTTCATATTGAATAGGCATATATAGGTTGTGGTTGAGAACAGGAGATTTAGTAATCTATAAGGGAAGATATTTTGTCATTTAGTGTTAAAAACTTATGAGCCTCAAAAATAAGAGGACATTATACACGTGAATAAAACAACATGAGCCTCAAAAATAAGAGGACTTTATATGTATGTGACTAAAAACTTATGAGCCTTTGAGGGGGACTTTGATAAGATCTATGAGCCTCTTTCGAGGGGACATTTTCAATTTGTAAGAACATATGAGCCCCAAAAAGGACGTATAAGATTTTGAAGAGAACTGTAAAAATTAGTGAGGATATTTTGTGTGCATAAGTATGGGTAAAAAGATTTAATAAGTATTAGAAAGGGAAATAAAGTTAAATTTTTTGATTAAGTTTATTGAATTTGGAATGTGAGTTAGCGATGAGTGCAATGTGTGGTCCTTCTCTGTCCATCTTTCTTGTTGTCTGTGAGTTTCTCAGTGAGTCTGTGTGTGTGATTGTATGTAGTGGATTTGTCTGTTTAAAGAACATACAGTCTTATTCAAAATAGGGGAGAAGATAGATTTGGCTGTTAATGGAGGTTTTGTATTTTTGGTGGTTGACTGAGATTCTGCTCTGGTTTGTGTGTGTGTTCTTTGTTTCTGACTCTATGCTTTGTCATGTGGAGTCTATCTGATCTTGGGGAGATATATGGAAATTGGGCTAGATGTTCACTCTTTGAGAGTTAGAATATACTGGAAGTTCTTGCTAATTTTAAGAGGTGGAGCAAAGGGGGATACCCCACATAGAATGCAAATAAGATGGCTCTTTCTAATAGGAGGAGTGGTGAGGGTGCTCCCTCCCTTCTCTCCTTGTAAGGTAGTGTAATGGAGAAAGATGTTAGGTCATTATGATTTGGCAGTTTGTAGGATATTGGAATCATTGTAGAGTAAAAAGAATACTAGGAAGTACAGCTTGTGGATAATAATATACTATTGGAAGATTTAAGATGCCATTAGAGTGAAACAAACTAAAACATCTAAATTGATAATGTATTGTATGAAATGATAACTTGGTGTTCATTAATGGTTGTAGTTTAAAAGAAGGAAAACATCTGATGTAGATAAAAATGACCTAAGTGTTGGTAGATAATATGCGTAAATCACACTGAATAGTTTATTGTGTTGTTTATAAGGACCTAGTGAGTTCATAAGATACTGAATTTTTGTCTGTTTTCTCTTTTTCCTCCTTTATCCACCTATGGTGTGTGAGAGTGGGAGGAGGAGAGAAAGGAGACGAAGTGCGTCTGAATTGGGATCTTCCAAAGTGCAGACGAGAAGGCAGCTGGCCAGTGCGTCACATGGATTGAGGCTTGCTGACGACAGAGTGTGCAGCTCCTGAATCCAGGCTGATCAAGGCTAGTGTGGTTTTATCCACAAACTCATAATAAGAACATTTTTTTAATTTGGGGTTAATAGAATACATCCATCTCTCTACATATGCAAAAGATAATACATGTTGTAGTCATTTAGAAGAAAAGCTTGGCAACGGACTGATGGGTCCTGTTATCGTGTAGGAGATAAATTGAGTGCTGGCTACGCAGTAGTAAAAGCCCAAGGAACTGAATTTGTTGTTGAGAAGGCTGAAGTAGTACCACAGCCTGCATCTGCACAGCTTGCTGAACTTGTAGGGCTAACTGAAGCGTGTTTGTTGGCGGAAGGTAAGCGAGTGACAATATATACAGACTCTGCATATGCACATAATGTGTATCACTTGTTTGGATCAGTGTGGAAAAACCGAGGGTTTAAGAAAACAGATGGTTCTCCAATACAGCATCACGCTCAGATAATGAAACTGTTGCATGCTATGATGAAGCCTAAAGAAATAGCAATAGCTAAATGTGCAGCACATAAAGTGGATGTGTCAAAGGTCACACAAGGGAATAAAGCGGCTGATGAAGCTGCAAAAGCAGTAACAGGAGCAGACAAATTGGGTAAAGTTCTTCTGGTAACTCATGAAGTGAATTTGGAAGATAAAATTACACTTAGGGATGTGATTTCAATGCAGGAAGCTGCTCCTGCAATGGATAAACAGTTGTGGCTAGACCGAGGTGCCACCCAAGATTCTATTGGTCTTTGGAGAAATCATGAGGGGCTGATAGTAGCACCTCCAGACCTGTTAGGCCTGATGATTCAGGAAGCGCATGGGTTAGCTCATGTTGCAAGGGGGGAAGTTAGGAGAAAGATTACAAAGGAGTATGGGTTTTGGGCACCATATTTGCTTGAACAAATTGATTATGTCATAGGTAGATGTACTATCTGTCTGAAAAATAATGTTCGGAGGGGTGTGATGGTTCCCCCTGGTCACATTCCAACTCCGAGGGGTCCTATGCGTGAGCTAGTTAGTTGTGGACTTTGTGGACATGATAAAACCAGTTGAAGGTAAGAGATATATGCTAGTTGTCGTGGACAGATTTTCGCGATGGCCTGAGGCTTGTCCAACCAAGCGGAAGGATGCTCAGTCGGTTGCCAAGTTTTTGTGTAGAGAGGTCATAAGCAGGTGGGGACTTCCAGATAGGATATCCTCAGACAATGGGAAGGAGTTTGTGAATAAAACAGTGAAATTGATTTTGCAAAAACTGGGAATTAAACAGCATCTTGAAGCAGTCTATCATCCGCAAAGTCAAGGGATTTGTGAAAAAATGAATGGTGTTTTGAGAAATCGCATTGTTAAAATCTGTCAACACACGGGCCTAAATTGGATAGCGGCACTTCCGCTGGCGCTAATGGTGTGTCGCTCAAGTGAGCTGCGTGATTTGCATATGACACCTCATGAGTTGGTCACGGGAAGACGGATGCCAACGTCTTGTTTGCGTACAAGTGGAAAGGGTCCAAGCCTGGCCCTTTTGAAAGATGAAATGCGAGCGTATGTTACATATATGGCTACTTTGCATAAAAGAATATCCACATATGTTTCTGACAGGCAAAGACAAGAGGAGGTGCAGGAGAGGCTCAATGAGCAAAAGAGGAGCACAGTGCAACCTGGAGACAAGGTGTTTGTGAGGGTGTTTAGAAGGAAGTGGTGATAGAAGGCAAACTAGTAGAGCAATATCCATTTTGAATATCTGAATCTTTAACATATATTTTCTGTTATTATTTTTTAGTAGTTTCTTATTATAGAGTGGTGTGATTAAAGGGGGGAAATGGAAAAGGTGATTTATAACTAGGAATAATGTAAAAGTACGATATTGTGAATTTCACATCTACTTATAAGGTGCTAATCTGCATTTGATGTTTCAATTTGCATCTGTTGTTTCTGCAAAGATACTGTTTGGTGTTTTCTTTTTTCCTCCTAGAACGATATTGAGGGAAGACCACTGCGAGGGTGGTTGGTTCTTCAGGAATTCTGACATTCTGAAGACATTCAGACATGGACAATAAAAAGGACTGGCCAGATTTAAAAACACCATCGACACTACACTGAGAGTCGACGCTGCTGAGGAGCTGCAGTGTGATGCATTTTTCTGTTTTCTCTTACATATATTTTCATAATATTGGATTTTGTTCTGTTTATTGTAATCTGTGATAGTAATAGAGGATGTTTATATAGTAGTGATAATTTAGCCAAACTATTATGTCTTGCTTAGTTTTGAGTTTCTTTATTATATGAGTAATATTTTTTATAGTGCTTTATAAAGTTTTTGTTTTAATTGATTGAAGAATGATGTTTTCTGTTATTGAGTAAATATACTGGAATCTCAGATGTTTTCTTTTTTTTTCGGGGATGCTTAGGGATATTGGTGCTAGGCAGGGAAAGGTCCATTGGAAGGTGCGATGGGTCGACCAGCCTGAATTTGGACATTGTTTTGATTTCATTTTCTGAGGTTTCCATATGTATTTGCTTAAGTCATATCCCTATACATATTGTTAAAATTCTTCCTTTTTAATTGGTCTGGAGTACTATATGTGGTCGCCTAAGGCAGAGGGGCCGTGAGAGAATTTTCCTGTCTAGATTGTTTGATGGACATTTCAGGACAGTTAGCTGCCTGACAGGTTTTTCACTCTCACACTCCACAAAGTTGTTGAATTGCTAAGGTTATGCTGTAGGAGGAACTGTTATACTTCTTATAACTGCAAGCATGTATGTGTTATTCATTTATTTTTCGAGACTCTGCGTAGTCTCGAAGGGGGGAAATATGTAGTGTCTGGGGCTCTATAGGATGTGTAACTTTATGGGTTTGGTATGTTTAGATAGGGGCCCCAAGTCAGAGGATGCACTAGGAGATGGGTGCTTCTCTGTTTAGGAGAATGTGGCCTTTTTTGGTCCTAGGTCTAGGGGTTTTGGAAGATGACTGTCCTTCTGACTGAGGCCTTTTATGGTATGGATTACATACGTTGTCTTAGGTTTAGGAAGACAACCAACTCATATAGATGGGGAGTTAGAGCAGTTATTCAGAGGAGATTCACATTGGCTTCGACTCCTCTCTCAGGCAACCCAGGGTGCTTGATATGATGCTGGACTTCTTTGTAATAAACCTCTTTATATACAAGCAAGACGGTGTCAGCGGAGTTTTCTTCATCATCATCACATCATCGCTGTTTAAGAAACAACAACACCAAGGTTCTTAAAAGACTTCAGCCCTAAATCATTGGCACAGCAGGCAGTGGGGGCCATTACTCAGCTGTCACCCCACCTGAAAAATGGATTACCTGTTGAGTGTCGATTGCAGCATGCACCATTCAGCATGCACAGTCTACCCTGACCTCTAAAAGTGATTCATCCTTGAGATCCTGAATTTTACTACACTGTGGTGAAGCGATAATCCCAAACATATTACTGGAGGAAAGAGGAGGAATTAATGCAGAGCAGGAGATCAATGTTCAATATAAAGGCAGAAAGGCTTTTGCCACTTAATAAAGGCCAGATATGGAACAAACAGTTTGAAAGGGTGGTGAAATGACAGGCAAGAGGAAGTGAATCTACAGTTTAAAGTAGATTAGAGGATGGGTCACGTAGAGCTGCACTTCATTTCACATTCACTTTGATGTTTTGACAAGCAGCCATTACTGACATCCATCAGCTCGAGGCACGACGAGTCATCAACAAAACAGCTCTGCTCAATATGAATGGACAGATGAGAAATCACATGACAAAGAAGGTGGGGGAAGATTTCTCTTCAAAAGGAGCCAAGTGCTGTGTGCAATCATCTGAACAGCTGTGAAATCTATAAAAAATCTGTAAAAAAGTTTGTCTGTCTGTTGTCACCATCAGGTAAAAAAATTTACTTGTACACAAGAAATGTAATAATCCCTTTTCCTATGACCTGGAAAGTGGCCTCAGACTTTTGGAGCCCACTGTAGGTTTTGCAGAAGATTGGTGCCTTTAACTGATTCAAAAAGCGAAAGCTGTGTTGTTTTTGTCTGACCAGTCATGAGGTTTCTCTTAGAAGATGTTTTCTGACTTGTCTCCTGTCATCTCTGTACAAATAGAATGAATTTGTTATGAGTTCTTCAGGCTCTGTTTTAACAGTCCAGAGCCCATGCTCTAAAGGGTGTGGCATTAAAGCATTTAAGGTGTTTCCACATCTCTGTTGCTATTTTAATGAAACAAGGTCCATGGTTCAAAGCAGCTGTGCTAAGTCTCTTTTTAATAATGGGAGTGTTTAGTGCTTAACATGCAATAAACTAATCAGAGAGGCATCTCCCATTCCCTTTAAAAGACAGGTGAATTTGCACCTTGGTGGATTATAATGGTGCAGTTTTTCTTCACTAAATCAGAGTCTAATTCCAGTCAGTTGATTAGTGAACCCAGTCCTGACCAGTGATTCTGGCCCTGACCAGTAAGCATAGTCTTGACCAGTGATTCAAGTCCTGACCAGTGATTCCAGTCCTGACCAATGAGCCCAGCTCATTGGTATAAGTATGTATAAGTAGTAAGCATGTATAAGCTGCACTTTATACATGCAGCCAATTAATTACAGACAAATCCTTAATGATTCAACTGAAAATAATATAAATACAATTGAGTGTCAGATTCCTTGTTGTAGTTTTATTGGCTGTAAAAAGTTTTCTCATGGTGGATTCCTGGATGATTGTATTCTGATGTTGATGATGATGATGATGATGATGATGATGACGTCTGAGGGTGAGGACCCTGGTGAGAGCTCCCAGCAGGGGCTAACACCCCCTCAGTTTGTCACTCACACACTGACTGACAGTTGCCTTCAGGATGTAACTGTCGCTGTGATAGATGGGTCAGTGCCTGGGTCTCTCTCAGTCAAGGCCAAAATAAATCCACCATTTATTTTTATTGAAGCAGGAACTTCTTCATTTTCATCTGAGCATCGTGTTAAACACTTGTCACTGTGTTTTCTCTTACACTCACACACTGAGGGAGGTGTTTCATTTCTGTTTTGAACAGAGAGGGAGAAACAGTCTGTGTGAAATTCACATTTTTCTGATGGAGATCCTCACTCCAGCTCTGTGCTTAATGTACAATTTCAAGACTACTGATTTTCTCATCTAACTCATGGAAAATATGTTAGTGTAATAAGTGTACTTTTCACATGCTGTTATTCCTGTAATAGTGTTTTATGTAACATTTCTCCTACAGTAGCTCCAAGGGAAAACACACATAAAGCTATAGGACCATGTCAAAGTCATATTCAGTCATCAAAATTCATATTGGGAATATTACATCATTACCACTTACTGACAGTGAATACAACAGTAGAAAATCAGACATGATTTGTTTTGTCAGCAGGAGGTCAAAGGTAAGGACTAACTCTAGGTGGTATGTGCGCCACTGGGTTGCCCCTAATTTAGACTGTTCTGACTGACATCACTTTCTCTCATTTCTCTCTCTCACTTCTTCTCCTCCTCCTCCTCCTCATCATCATCATCACCCTAATCATCAAAATATCCCCAAGGATTTAACACTAAAAACATCAAAAGCAATTATTATTCAATGTATTTCTTGCTCTGTAACATGTTGTACTTTGCAGTGAATCCATGACATCTTAACTTTAACACTTCCATTGTGGCACACTGACAGGCAGCTCAACCAACTGGCCAACACACTAAATAGGGCAGTATTACAGCAGATGGCTAAAAGAGCAACACAACTAATCAACTTCACTGTAATTTCATTTATAAATAATAAACAGCACAAGAGAATTGGTTAAACCTGTAAGAGACTGATCTCACTGATTCTAAGAAAGGCCATTTCCACATAAACCAATTCATGTAGCGCTACTGAATCCACCACATCATCAGAGTGACCATTCAGCTTTACTTTTACTTTCCTCACCTGTGACAGCATCCAAGTCCACCATATCTCCCAATTCACTTAAACCCGTAGTTCTAAGTTTGGTTCACTTACCACTGATGTTTTGTACCAAGCCTCCGTTAATCATCTTCCCCAGTCCTGCGTGTTTTCAGTCAGGATCAAAGCTACCTGTGCTTCTCTCCATGATCCATCCTTCGGTGCAGTCATACTGACCCCTCCTTTTGCTTCTCTGCACTCGCTCATTTGCTACTTTCTTTCTGTCTTTCTTCCTTCCTCTCACTCCCATAATGCTGCAGGGTCAGAGAATAGCACGATTGTATCTCCCCTTTCTGACGTGGGTGTGTTCCTCTCGTCACGTGATGCACAAACATTCAGAAAATAAACTCTGGCTCGCTCTGTGGTTGCTGTTCCTCTCCAAGGCTGTCGTCATGCTGCTGCTGCCTTCGAGTCCTGTCGGAGATACTACTCTACTTCGTCCCACACAAATGATTGGACTAGAAAATAACCTGCAACTGACATGTTTTAGTACTTGGCCTGTCACAATGTAGTATGTGTTCCCCAGGCACTAGTGTAGTGTGTAGGTTTCTCTGTGGGTCCAAACATTTTTTTTTTTACAAAAAGTAGGACACATTACCTTATATTATTGTAGCCCTGTGGCTATTATTTTCATTCATTCATATACAGATATTAAAATGTTTGTGTTGGTAATAAATAATAGTTCATGGAGTGTAAATATGTTTAAAAAAAGGTTTGATTATAACATGTTAAAAAAAACAGTCATTTCATATACAGTTAAAAGTCAGAGATAAAAGGGTGGTGCTAGTTTTAAAATCCATTCATATTTGGTTGTCGGCACAAAAAACAGGAGACCACGTTTGTTTGTGGTACTGAGGAGGGTGTGGATGCAATCCGGGAAGGACAAGACCCAGAGCAAATTCAGCAACTGCCAAAGGACATTGTGGTGCACACAGGTCTAGAAGGGGGAGAGCTCCCCTCTACTAGTCAGTCCCAAAGTAGTGCCGAGCGTGTTTGTAACCGTCCCGCCCGAAAGACAAGTGAAGCCAGTCGTGCGGTTAAGCTACGATAGACCTGGTCATTCCTCCAATTAACCTATTGTAGTTGTACATAGAGGATTGAGAATCACTATCAAAAGAGACTCCCCATTGCTTTGTCAAAGTTGGGATAATGCATAATGACACAAACACATCTGTAGCGTCTGTAATGTCTGTAGCATACATGCCAGACATTGATATTGCCATATACCGGATGTGACAGATGTAAACTTGTGTGATGAGGACATCAACATCTTTTAGAAAGGGGAAATTGTAGCCCTGTGGCTATTATTTTCATTCATTCATATACAGATATTAAAATGTTTGTGTTGGTAATAAATAATAGTTCATGAAGTGTAAATATGTTTTAAAAAAATGTTTGATTATAACATGTTAAAAAAACAGTCATTTCATATACAGTTAAAAGTCAGACATAAAAGGGTGGTGTTAGTTTTAAAATCCATTCATATTTGGTTGTCAGCACAAAAAACAGGAGACCACGTTTGTTTGTGGGGTAGTGAAGCATCTCTTTATTCTCTCATCTTCGTATGTATGTAGCCTTGGCCGGTCCTGTCCTCACCTTGTTCAGGTAGGAGGCGCTTAGCGTCACCGACATGCCGCAGCACGTTAGCAACAGCAGAGGTAGCTTTATCGGCGTCTGAGCAGAATAGCTGTAAGCTGTAAAAGTTACGTGAAAACAATTCTAACTTCCAAGACTGACGGAGAGTCGTCCTGTGGTTGATGTGTGTGGATTCTGAGAAGCTGCCAGAGGACCGGACATTTGCCATAAGAGGGAGAGAGTGAGGACCGGGAGAGCCCTGGACCGTGGGAGAGAGACTGTAGCTGCTGTACTTGAACGTGGTTTGCCGCCATGTGTTGCTGCACGCTCCATTCCCTTGCTGCTGAAACTGCACCTTGCCATTTGCCTTTTCCCATCTTCATCTCTGACTGTGCGGATCCGTGAGTACACTTAACACTTTGCACGGGCCTTTTTGTTTGTGCTGGTTAAAGCCAGTGAAGCGGCCATTTGTTTCCGGCCTCCCCGCTCACGAGCATCGACTGGGCCTGCAACGTTTTTTATTTACATTTAATAGCCCGGTGTGAATGAGTGTGTGAGTGTGGGCTGGGGACACTTGAGTTTCCCTGGTCATTTCGACTTATTTTACAGTTCTATTCAGGTTCATCAGGGGTCATTTGTGGATCAAACCTGAGCATTATAGGAGAGTATTATAGGAGAGTTTTGAATCAGTGCATACTTACAGGTCAACAGTGAACAAGTTAACTAATTTGCAAATTCAATCACATTGAAATAAACAATTCTTTTTGTTTGAACTAAATCCTGTGGTGATACTTTTGGATAAATATAAAACAGGTTAAAGCGAACTTTTATTTTAAAGGGGAAGTACCAAAATTTGTGTTTACTTCTTAGAACTTTTACCCTATTATCTCTCAGTCAACATTCACTAGCTACGTGGGACTGGGGTTACATTATTATAGGCTATTTGTAAAATAACCATTGGTTAATTAAGTGATATTTAAAGCACCAATACAAAGAGACTGAACTAAAATGCCATTACACCTTGGAGGTAACACAGTCTGGCACTCATCCATGACCAGTGGTGGAAAGTAATTAAGTACATTTACTCAATTACTCTACTTAAGTACTGTTAAAGATACTCAATGCACATTTCGACAGGTTCCACCATCGCTTTATTTTTCCCGAACACAACAGGCTTCAATTTTCCCGGGGTTAATATAACACATCACTTCCGGGAGAAACATCCTTCAAAATAAAAGTACTGTCTATAACACATGAGTAAAGGCGCTTTCTTTTACATTGCTTAACACCCCCACTCGTCTTTAACTGGATGGGTTTCCAGAGAGCACATTTAATGTACCCTTATGTACCAAACATTTCTTTGACAAACCTTTTCAGTTTTAACTTAGTAGCTGGTTTTGTCATTACATCAGCAAGCATTTGCTCAGTAGGACAATATTCTAGATGTATTTTGCCACTGTTTACAATGTCGCTTATGAAATGATACTTGGTGTCTATGTGTCTGTTCACAGGGTTTTTGGCAAGTGCAATAGTACTTTGGTTGTCTTCGTACACTTTTGTTTGTGCATACTGATATTTGTCCATTCCTTTAAGCAGCTGTTTCAAATATATACATTCCTGTATAGCTGATGCTAAGGCAATGTATTCTGCTTCACAAGTAGAGAGTGCAACTGTAGGTTGTTTTCTTGACTTCCATGAAATTAGAGAGCTTCTTTTACTTAGACTGACACAATAACACAATACTCCGTCTGTCTGCTCTCTCTGATGCCCAGTCTGCATCACTGTACACTTTCAAACCTAGTTTACTTGTGTCATTTCTTTTGAAGCATAAACCTTGTTCTGCTGTACCTTTAAGATACCTGAACACGTGTTTTACTGTGCTCCAGTGCTCTTCAGTTGGATTATCAAAATGCTGTGAAAGTTTACTGACGACATAACTTATGTCTGGTCTAGTGCATGTTGACAAATATATTAAACTTCCCACTGCTTCTTCTGTACTTTCTTGGATTAGTAATTTTTTCAGCATTTTCTGAATAGTCAAGTTTAGACTTACATGGGGTCTCTCTGGCCCGACAATCTTCCATTTCAAATCTTTTCAGTATTTTGTTCACATATCTTTTCTGTGACATAACAACTTGACCTTCTTCTTGTTCAAAGTCTATTCCCAGAATGTCTGAGTCTTCCCAGATCAGTTAGCATGGTTTTAACATTTGTTAACACACTTTCTTTGCTAGCTGCTATGATCAGATCGTCAACCCATATAATCAGGATTACCTTTTCATCACGTTTTTCTTTTGAATACACACAATTATTAGCAGGGTTCTGTACAAAACCATCCCTGATCAAACATGAGTGTAACATAGCATTCCAATTTCTACTTGACTGTTTGAGACCATAGAGAGACTTGTGCAGTTTACACACTAGCTTTTCACCTGTGTCTGACCATGTCTCGTAACCCTCTGGTTGATCAATGTAAAGTTCAAAGTCAATAGGTGCATGCAAATATGCTGTCTTGACGTCCATCTGATGCAGGAGCAGATTCTCCTGCGCTGCCTTTTGCATGATGACCCTCACACTGGTCATATCAGCAGTAGGTGAGAATGTCTCTTCGTAGTCAGTTCCTTGTTTTTGACTGTAGCCTTTGGCGACGTATCTCGCCTTGTACTTTTCTGATCCATCAGTGTCACTTTTCAGTGCAAACACCCACTTTCCCCCCACTGCACATTTGCCTGGTGGAAGGTAGGTAAGGCTGAATGTTTCGTTCTCCTCCAGTGATTGCATCTCCTCATTCATTGCATTTATCCACTGCCGTGAGTTGGATGACGCAATGGCATCTTTGTAAGTCTGAGGAACGTCACACACTGCTCTGTAACAGAAGTCAATACATGTTTGTAGTTTATCTACCTTTTCTTCTGTTTCAAAGTCCTGTAGGTAAGTTGGTTTCTTTCTCGCCCTCCTTGGGTTCCGCCTTGTGCTCTCAGCGTCGTCTTCTTGCTGAGGCATTTCAGTCTGTTTTGGAGTAATCTCAGAGACATCACTTTCAATATCATGACTTGATGCATTTTCCTTTCAACAACCGTTTCTCCATTTTCATGACTTACTGGCTGTATATATCTCTCACAACACTCAATGTGTGCTTCAGATGTTTGGGTCTCTTTTTCATTTGCTGTTTTGGTTGTGAATTTCACTAACCTATGCTTTTGGACTTTCTCTGTGTCTGGATAGTACACAAGATAAGCTGGGCTGTTCTTATCGTATCCAATAAAAACACCTTGCTGACACCTGGAATATAACTTCCCTTTCTCTTGTTTATAGGCAAAACAGGTAGACCCGAACTTCTGCAGTTTGGAAACATCCGGTTTCACACCTGTAAACATCTCGTATGGAGTTTTTCCTGTGCGTCTACTGTAGCACCTGTTTCTCACATAAGCGGCTGTTTGTACAGCATAGTTCCACAGTTTGTCTGGTAGTTTACTCTCTAACAGTAAACACCTGCTCATGTCATAGAGAGTTCGCCAACCTCTCTCTGCTGTGCCATTTTGGTGTGTTGAATAGGGTGCACATTTTTCATGCCTTATCCTATTCTTGGTTAGCAGTTCTTGGAAATCTTTAGTTGTGAACTCAGTGCTGTTGTCTGAATGTATGCACTTGACTTCACCATAAGGTGCTATGTCTGCCAAAAATCATTCACTTTTGGCCTTGAGGAAGTACACAAACATGGTACCTGAGTAGTCATCTGTAAAAGATTGAGCGTATCTGTGCCCATCTATGCTAGAGGTTCTCATGGGGCCTGCTAGATCAGTGTGGACTAGCTGTAGGGGTTTTGTGGCTTTTCTGTCTGGCTCTCTATTTCTACTCTGTGAATTTGCCTTTTGTACACACTTCACATATCTGTGTTGGTCTGGCCACACTTCCTTTTATCACCATGCCTTTTACTACACCTTGTAGTTTTTGGACATCTTCATAATTACAATGACCCATGATCTCATGCCAGATTTGTAAGTCGTGACACACTTTACACTTATCAACATTTTGTTCCACAGTTGATAAATAATACAAATTACCACTTTCATGAATATCAAACGTGCTGCCATCTTTTGTGATCATGTGACTGTTCTCTTTCTTGAAGGTGACTGTTGCTCCTCCATTTACTGCTCTCGCCACTGAGAAGATGTCTTGGGGGTATGAAGGCACGTAGAGTCCTTGATGAAGCTGTGCTCTGTGTTGTCGTCTGGTGCTGTCCAGGAGATAAATCACAGCTGTCCCTCTGCGTTGAGCCATTCCGTTGCACTTAGTCCCATCTGCCAGCTCAACTGAGTGGGTCTCTGCCTGAAATGTGTCGTCGAAGCTCACAAACTTGATCACATCGTTCACAATGTGGGAGGTTGCTCCTCCGTCCACCATGATGCCTTTCATCTTTATGTTGTCTGCTGATCTCTCACTCTTTGTATGTCTTGCCATGAAGAGATGATCATCAGCACCTTCTTGCTCTTCTTCAGCAACTTTTCTGGCTCCATCTTGTTCTCCCTTTTTCCTGCACAGGGATTCTTTATGTGTGTTGCTTCGACAGTGACTGCACCATACTTTTCGAGTACACTGTCTTGCTTTGTGCCCTTTTATTCCACACTTGTAGCATGTCACAGTGACATCTTCATGTCTTTTGTTATTAAAGGTTGTGTTCATATTTTGTTTGTTGTGCTTTATGTGTGTTTTCATTACATAGTCCGTCAATTCAGCTATTTTCATCTTTTCAGCTTCTTCATAGATCCTCAGCCTTCTTTTAAAGTCTGTGAATGTAACAGCATCTTCATTTTGTGTTACATGGACAGCTAGAGACTTGAACGTGTCCGGCAGCCCGCCTAGTACCATGGCTATGATGAGCCCATCACTCATGGTTTCACCTGCATCTCTCAAAACAGTCTGTAACACTCTCACCGTCTATCATTCGACGATGTGTATAGACTTATTATTCTTGGCTTACTTTTTCCAGAATAATGTTCTTTCAATATCTTCAGTGCTTCCCTGCCATTATCAGCGGCATCATGTCTGATTAGCGATAGGCTTTTATCATCTATCAGTTCAGCATAGCAGTCAACGTTCTTCCGTCTGTCTTGAGCTAGCTGCTCTTCATTAGCACCCGGGGGCTCATCCAAGATAGTCTGTTTTAGGTTTAAGATGTGTAAATGACCAAGAAATCTTGTTTCCCAAAGGTCATACTTATCTTCTGTTCCATCTAAAATAAGTTGCGGTGATAGCATCCCTGCCGCTCCCTTGTTCGTCATCTTTGCATGTGGCACAGCCTTTTCGTCTGTTAGCTTTAGCACTTAGCTCTGGCGTTCGCGTTATGCTTCGCGAAACTCCTCTTTATTTTGCCGTTTACTTATCTTCAATTCGGCTCTCATTCTTTGTAGAAGCTCCGTGTCATACTTCGCGGTAAACTTCTGCCGTGGCAGTGTCTGCGGCTGCCTGGGCCCATAACCTGTTAAAGATACTCAATGCACATTTCGACAGGTTCCACCATCGCTTTATTTTTCCCGAACACAACAGGCTACAATTTTCCCGGGGTTAATATAACACATCACTTCCGGGAGAAACATCCTTCAAAATAAAAGTACTGTCTATAACACATGAGTAAAGGCGCTTTCTTTTACATTGCTTAACAAGTACAATTTTGAGGTACTTATACTTTACTTGAATATTTCTGTTTTATGTGAATTTATACTTCCACTGCTCTATATTTCATATTTAACGGTTTCAGTTATAGTTGGAGTTAGTTTAGTTTCTTTAGATTAGAGAAGATGAGACAAAAAGTCAAAAAACTTACAATGTATATCAGATACTTTTTTCTTCTTTCTTTCCCCTCTCCTCTCAGATTTATCTGGTGTTATCTTGTGGGTCCCCAAACAGAGTGCAGAGTTGCCTTATTTGAAAATAATAAAAATATTCTGAGTGGTTCGCCGGCTGTGATGAGTGGCTGCCCTGTTGGTCTACCTCAGTAATAATAATAATAATAAAATTAATAGGATGAAGCAAACTTAAAATGCATAATCATGTAGTTGCAAAATCTACATCTTATCTGTAGCTGATGTTAATTTCAAAATGAACCCATTTCAGGGTGAACTAAATATGTAAGGAGTGCTACATGTCATTGTCACTGAACAGGACACTTCTGGGGTAAATAAATCAGGAATCAACCCACTTCTCCAGGCACTGGTAAAGACCCCAGCATGTCATTCATAATTGTTAAATGAACTTTTCAACTTTTATGAACATTTGGCTCATATGATTTATTAATCTATGCCTCTTTTTCTCTTCACTCTCTTCCTCTGGTTGAGAGTTGAGGCTAATTAGCCCCTGGTGGCCTTTCTCCCACACAGCATCAGTCATGAGTTTCTGCGTTGGAGATCACCAAGATTTTGTTGTTCATAATTTTGAGGGACAGGGTTGTAAAAATTGGTCATGATCTATTGTTGCTTTTAATTTAGATTTTTATGATAATGAAACAGCCCATTTAACAGCATTTAAATTACAGTTTTTCTCTCCATGCCCGCATAAATACATTGAAGTGGGCATGGAGAGAGTCAGACTGTGCGTCACCCCTCATTTCAACACCACAGGTGAATGATTTTTATTTTCCCGCTGTGACAGTGGTTGGCGCTAAAATACTGCGGCCCAGCTGCCTAAACAGGCAAATGTGAAACAGACATGTTAGATGCTGCTGAGGCGACTGCGGTCAGGTTTTGAGTCTTTCCCTCGGATCTGCTGCCACACTGGAGACCAGCACAGCTTCAGCCAGTCCTCCCAGGGAAGTGATGAGAAGTGGGAATTCCTGATCCTGCAAGCCCTCACTGGACCGGGAGGAAATCCCGCTGCCCACGTTCCTTCTGCTCCAAAGGCGCAGCTGCACCCCTTCAGTCCTTGCTCCCCAACGGGGCTCCGGGGGATGGTTACCTGCACTCATCCACATCACCTTTGGAGGTCAAAGTGTCCCCGAGCAAACCTGCACTGTCTCTGTGAAACGCTCGTGATGCTGCAGCCTACTGTCGGTGTCTGTGCAGTTGGAAGATAAGATAATCCTTGGTTAGCTCAGATTGTGAACTGCAGTATGAAGGTTGGTTTTTGAAAATATAAACACAATTAAAAAATAAATGAAATGACCAGAATCTTGAGACCTTTATAAGTATTATCATTGCTTTATGTAGCATGCATGTATTTGTATGTATCTGTGTCAAGTTTTATTACTTTGAGTGTTAATGAAATAATTCAGATTTTTTTCATGAGCGTTTTGGTGGAGATTCACAGCTGTAATGGTCTGAAGCAGATTTCTGTGATGGATTGTGGGCTGGATGAAGGAGGTTTCAGGAGATGTCAGATGTCTCCACCGAGGAGACAATGGACAATTATGGATAAATCAGCAGGTTAACTAATATAATGCTATATAGGACATAAAACCACAGGTTCTGACACCAAATAAGGCTCTTCCAAATCTCACATGTGTGAAACTCACAAGGCCAGAGATAAACTCCAGACTATGTTGACCTTTGACTCAGTTTGTGTGTAGACAATGAATCAAACTACATGGACTAAGAGAGAATGAAGAAGTTCCTCCACAGATCTGATCCCGGCAAACTACACAGCATCAGAGTGTGAGGAAATAGCCCTTTAATTAATCAGAATCAGAATCAGTTTTATTGCCAAGTATGTTTTCACATACAAGGAATTTTTTCTGGTGATTGGTGCAATTGAGGATCAGGGGGATCAGCAACAGTGGGGCTCTCTAGCCTTGTTGATAAGGCTAATAAACATATGTATCATATGATTATGAGTCATATGTCAACAGTCTGAATGCAGTGATCTGACATCTTTTTTTGTGCAGCAGTACCGCACTACATTTCTTGACATGCAGTAAGATGGTTCATAGGCCAAAGATCCAGAGTGGCTTCATGTGAACCAGTGTTCAAGCAGCTGATTAGCGCACATCTCTTCAAGAAGAAAGGTGTAGGCTATAGCCATGGATGATAAACTGAAATAAACATGAAAGGGGAATTCCAACATGCTAGAAATAGATCATAGTACGCACATAGACACAAATGTCCATAAAAGGAATAGTTAGAATAGCAATGAAGTTTTAGGCTGAAGCTGCTGGGAAACTCCCATGATGCACTGAGCACTTCCTTTTCTTTGTTTGTATGTCTTATGCCATTGTCATCACTATTATTATTGACTGGTGCTGCTATTGTTATTAGTTATTTTTAATAACAGTATTACACCTATAAATATCACTGTCATTATTACAATTATAACAACCAGTCTGACAGTGCTTTAACAGGCCTACAATAGTATACACAACTGTGCCTGCCCCCCACCCCCCTCCAAATTTTCCTATTCCTAATTTATTTTATGATTTGGTGCTGTATAAATTGATAGAATTGAATTGACCTGAGTTGAATTGAATTGAATTGAATAGTTGATGTACCGCATTTCTTACACACATTGGGCAGGAACAATAGACCCTGAATGTTTCTATAAAGGTAAACGCTTTTAAAAAAGGTAATAAAACTGGCTGGTATGAGTACTAGGGCTGTGAGGGGTGGTGCGGGGACGGGGCAGGTTGAGGGGCAGGACTGCCCACCGGCCCTGCTATTGTTGTTGTGCTGCTCCTCAATTTTAATTGAACATTAGATATCACGCAACACTAGGGCCTTGAGGGGCGGGATAGGGCAGGTGAGACTCTACCGTCTACCAGCGGTGGAGTACCTATGCCCTGTCTGCTCCCTCAATTTTAATACATCTTAATCATCCACACGGCCCACAAGCCATAGGACACTAGGGCTTTGGGGGTAGGGAAGGGCAGGTGGGACCCAACCGCCTGCTAGCGGTGGGGTGCCCATGCCCTGTCTGCTCCCTTCAGTTGCCGGGGCCATTTGGCTCTGGGTCCGGCTTGTGTTGGGGTTGGTGGTCGCGGGCTGGCTCTGGGGCTTCCTGCCCGCTGTCCCTCTACAGGCCTCCTTGCACTGGGGGCTGTTGCCTCTGTACTCCCTCGCGGGCTCCCCCTTGGGTCAGGCACGTGGCTGCCGGGGGGGCATGCTGCCTCGGGTCGTTGGGCTCTGGGGGTGGCTGGGAGCCTTGGTGGCCTGGTTTCTGGCTGCCTGTGCCTTTGGTCTGGGGGGGGGGTGTTACTGCAGCCCCCACATCAACTACCCACCACATCCAATGACAAATCGCTGCACACTTGCATACACACATGAACACATACACATACATACACACACACCTACTCCTTCCCTAATACACTCACACACAGACAGACACACAAACACACACACACACACACACACATATAAACACATATACACATACAGAGCGTCTAATGATTAATGACTATAGAGTGACTACAAATGCGGATATTGTTAGTTATTGTTAATGTTACTGTGGTTTTTTGCTGTTGTGTTGTTTTTCTCTGTCTCTCCACTCCCTTTTTCTTTCCCCCATATTCTCTGTTTTTCTCTTCCTGTCCACTCTCATTCCTCTTGCGTTCCGGTTGTCTTAACAAAGTTAAAATATGTGACAGGATGAGTATCCCACACTCCTCCTTCGCAGAGTAAATCTGCCCCAACAACACAAGGCATCCAGACCACTCATACTGCTTGCTAATGATATTGGGACAGGACACAAAAACTAATAAATAAATAAATAAAAACAAACTGGCTTTGGGCAAATTTTTCTCTTTTATCGGGACACAGTCAAGGTAGAAAACATGGTTAACACAGATACCAAGCTAGTACAAACAATCCAAACACAAAATGGAGAAAAATATTTTAAAATGAATAATTGTGTAACTTAAAGGTGTACACTTTAATTTTGGTATAGTAGCCAATAGCACGCCCAAATCCCAATCTCTGAGGCTTGACAGTGAGCTAAGTGGACATTTAGTCAATAGCAGCCATAGCAAAATGTGTTTGATGCAGATTATAGATTTAACAATCAATATAGATTAAATATGCCTCTAAAACTGACAAATAGTAATAATGTTTTCAGGAGTCAATCAGAGAAAAATGTTCAGGCCTTTAACAGCCACTTGAATTAAGAAAAAGTATCAGAAACACACTTTTGGAACAACCCTCTTTTGTTGGGACAGGAAAGAAAAGAGAAAGGGGCTAAATTTGAGAATCCTGCTAATCCATAATCCCTTCCTCCATTCTCTCCCCACTTTAAATTTCACTTTAGAAACCCTGGCCAATCACATCTGGGCTCTAGGCTGTCGTCACAGCAGCACTTGGATCCAACTGGGTGTTGTCTCTTGTCCTCAGAGGACTCCCCGGCCTATAGGAAAGCAAGACAGGAGGGGAAAAGGAGGGTTAGTGGATGAGCGGATTATGTGGGGTAGCAGGCCGAGCAAGGAGCTCATTTAACTTTAGGGGAGGAGAGTGGGGTAGGAGGGCTAATCCAATCTGGATTAGGCCAGGTGGCCTCTCCAGTGGCAGGACGTGAGCTGGTAACATAAACCCGGGCACTGTGGCTGTAGGTGTGAATTAGAGTAAAACTGTTTGAGAAAGCTTTTATTGTGGCGGTCTAAACACAATCTGAAGCGATTAACTCCATGTTCAATCTCATCAGAAGTACAGCTCTACAAGGATATAACTCTTAACTTTATTATAAACAGAAGAGTAAAACACAAAGATAAAACAGACCCCTGACCCACAGTGTCTTAACTACACAGGGCCAGATTAACCTGAGAGGCCCAGGACTAAAACTTGCCATTTGGCCTTCAATAAATCCTGATCCCAGGTGTTCTGCACATCACTGATGATGTCACAGTGATGTCATTAGGTTTATCAACAATTTGGGCTTATTAAGAGAGGGCCTGTATTACCCAGCTGGGTTGTAGATTTAGAGAGAAAGGGAAGGTCTAATGAAAGATACTGTAAGGTTGCATTATGGGAAGTGCAAGATCCAGTGTTTTTGGAACTTGACCCATAATAAGGGTCTAAAGTTATGATACCTTTTTAAATCTCTTTCTCACCTTCATGGAAATCACACATCAGATATCCAGTATACAGTATAGGGACATACTGTACATACATACAGATACACATCCCTTGAAATCAAAATATGAAAACACAGTTGACTTGTCTGTGTCTTTTGGATGTGTCTACCTCCAGTCCCAACTCTATTCTCCTGTCAAGTACAGAGTTTATACTGCGACTCAATCCTCCTTTAGTTCTGAGGATTTACTTGTTTTACCTGTTTGTACAGGTACAATAAAGAATCCCACAGAGTAGATCTGGTTTGTTGTACTATCACTTTCAGAAACTTAGTGCCCAGAGCTTGTTGACAATAGAACATTGTTAGAAGAGTCATGCACATGTTGGTACTTAATATAGTTTGATTTTCTTATAACATATGTTGAAGCCATGAGTCAGACTTGAAAAAGTGATTTTTCAAATATGTACATTGATGTAGTAGTTCACAAATAAAAACATAAAATTTAATTAAGAAAATATAATTTGGTAAAAGTCTGAGTGCTAATGTACATATAAAGGTCGACTTATGCTGTTGGGTATCAGGTAGATAAACCAGGTGGTGTCATTTGTTTTGTGTCTGCTGGGAATGCAGATGGCCAGACGTGTTGATGTCATTCACCTAAACAGTAAGACAGCTGATTAGGTCAAAAGCCATCTGTGATGATTCAAAGTAAACAACCACCAAAGGTCATACTAACCTTACTTGGCACTTTAAATCCATTAAGAATACCCTTATCACAAGGATCTGTTTTTTTTTCTGTTGAACAATTGAGGCAAATTCTGCCAGTGTTTTATAGAGTAACAAGAAAATACAAAATACATGTACATTAGATTTTCCGAATAACATAAAAATAACAGTAGTAATAATAAAATAGTTATCTTAAGCTCAAAACTTGAGTTGACACTTGACACTTGTCAGTTTTTTTTCAAATAGTAATAAAGCAGCTACAAACATGAGCAATGTTTACCTGGACCCACAGCTCTATATTACCTATATTTTGTAGAAACCAGCTCACTCCCCTTGGCCTGAGTAGAAGCTGAGCCGCCATCTTTGGAAAATTCTGAGAGGGAACTCAGACTAGGTCTCTGCTCTGACTGGGTGCGACGGGTAGAGTTGTCTGTCCCTCTCGTGGGTAGCCTGCCTCGGGAGACCTCTCCCCATGGTCTGGGAAGCACAGAACTTCCAGATGAGAGGCAGATCTGAGAACTGTGCGACTCATTTCGACAGAAGACTGAACGGGCATCGTGAAAAGACACAGATGGTACGAACTCTTCAGTGTTGTTATCTGTGGCACGTGTTACATTTCTTGGAGAACTTGGGCGAGATGAGGGCTTAGAGGTGGACTGAGGTCTGAACACAGGGGGGGTTGGAAATCTGTGGCGCACAGAGGGACAAGACGGCGGTAGACGGACTCTAGAGACAGGTGGTGCTGTCACAGGCAGACTGCAAGAGGACATGTCACCCTCACAAAATTCGATGCTTTCACACCTCTGGCTCTTTCTGGCTTGAAGGTTTGAAGGCCCTCGGCCACTCAGTTCTGCATTATTTCTCTTGTCAAGAGATTCTGCTGCATTGCGCAGGTGAATGATCTTCCGCGCCTGTTGGTAGAGACAGTTAGCCTTCTCCATGTCTGGATCAACATCAGTTTCTGGTTGCTGCTCTGCATCTTGTGCCCCCATAACAGCATCCTGCCTAACAGGACGGGCAGAGGAGATACTGATTGATTTTGGCCTCACACTGGCTCGGTTTGGCAGCACTTCAACATTCTGTACAGATGCCTTCAGGCGCTGGGAGACTCCAGTTTTTTGGTTTATCACTGGGAGTCTCTGAAGCGAATCCTCCTGTGACCCCTCCTCATTACCTGGTATGCCCTCAGTGCTCCGGAAGGAGTTGTCCATTAGAACTTCTGGGGGTGGAGGTGGTAGGTTCTCTACATCAAGGTCATCCCTGCCGTCAGGCCAGCTGTTGTTGTTATTGTTGCCATTGATAACTAAACCCCCCTCATTACCATTTCCAATGTCAGATAACAGGAGGATCCCATTTTTACTGGGCCTCCTAATATGAGGTGGAATATTAGCAAGGCTCTGCCCTGGTCTACCATCAACTCCTTGGCTAAAAGTATTTATTAGCCTTCTGACAGAATGGCGCTTGGGTGGTTGGGGTGCTAACACTGGTAAGCAACAAGGTGAATGACTTGTTCTCAAGGGGCCTTTTTGTGCACCTGCTGATCCACTTAATGAATGCCGTCTCAGTCCAGCTCTATACAGATTATAATGAAGCCCTACTAACGCTCCGTTTCCTCGGATTTTATCCATCTTTTTCATTCGATGATCCAAGTCTCTCTGGCTCTTTTTTAGCTCCATCACTATGTTCCCACATCTGGAGGATGAAGAGCGTTGAGGCCGGGTTGCAGTGATAGCAGTCAGGGGTCGTTTAACTGTAGGCTGCCTATCCTGCTTGTAATTTGCATGCATGTAGAGAAGAGGTTGACTGGGATCTGGTGGGGAAGAGTTCGATCTCTTTCTTCCAGGCCTATCACAATCATCATCCTCATATTCATCATCATCATCATCATCATCATCATCATCATCATCATCTTCGTTATGACCTATAAGACTGGGTAAATTATTGGGGAGACTATCAATTGCACTATGAATGTTGACTCCAGACCCACAACTTCCAGATCCAGAACTCCCACGATGGCGGCGGTGCCTCTCAGATCCTGTCAGACTCTCATTCTCTCCCCCTATACCGCTGTCTTCACTGTGCAGTGCAGAATCCTCTGGGTTAGACTTCCTCATGGCAGCTCCCTCTACCTGTGCCAACACGTGAGCCAACCTCTGCTCTGCTGCCTGCTTGGCCTGCAGCTTCTCAACCAGCAGGTTAGAGAGGGAAGAAAACCATTCCACTGCCTCCTCAAGTGTGGTGTCACCCAGTGCCTGAACTGAGCCTCCCACAAGCCTCATTTTCTCTGTTGAATGCTGGAGCAGTTGCTGTAAAAGATCTGGAAGTGGATCAGGGTAGTTGGCTGAGTCAGTGCTAGGTTTAGCTGGCATAACAGCCAGACCCAGCATCCCAGAAGGCTGGGCCATAGAGTCCCCATGCTCCTTCAACATCAGCTCCCCCTCCTCAGCCATTTCCTCTAGTGCCTGGTTGATCTCCTCAAAGCGCAACACAAAAGCAGACATCATGGGCTGGAGGGACAACTGTGTCTGGGCAGCCTGATCCAGGAGGCTCAACAAGGTTTCATATTTGGTGATATTTGGGTTCAGAAAGTCATAGGCTGCCTTGTGAGCCCTCACCATGTGTGGAGGGAGATCAACCTTTGCTTGAATGATGGAGGACTTCTTCGGCTTTTCAGTAGACCGTTTCTTGCCTTTATTTTCCTTTCTTTTCTCTGTCTTTTTAATTTTGTCTGTCTGTACAAGCTCACTGACTATTTCTTGGGGCACCACACTCTTCTCTGTTTCTTTTTTGCCCTCTGTATTTTGGGCAGCTGGGTTGCAGGCCAGCTGAGACCACTCAGTATCTTTTGCAGGATGTTCTTCGCTGGGTAGTGGAAGTTCATTATCTTTCTCATTGGTCTCCAAACATTTGTTCACCTCCTCTACAGGTCTAGAATCAACAGTGTCCTGTGATGATTCCAGCAGAGCCTTTTGAAGTCCAGGGCCTTCTGGCTGTGAAAACAACTTTCCTTTGGACGGCGAACAGCCCATTTTTTTTTAATTTAACGTGATTCAAGAAAAACTTAAAAAATCCTTTTCTTTGAAGAAAATGAGTCAGGAGAAAAAGTGAATGCCAAAGTGAAGTCCATAAGTTATGCCTGTATTTGGTTACCTCAGGTCCTGTAGAATCCTCAAACAGTGGCTTTCTGTTGGCCGTCCAGCTTCATGTGTTGGTTTCCATATATTTCTTTGGTCATTTCAGGGTTTCTCCGATGTGTTTTGTGGTCAAACAGTGCAGGAAAAATACCTGCAACTTGTCGAGTGAACTGACTGACTGCCAATCAGGGCTTTCAATAGTGAGGAGCTGAGAGGATAAGACAGATTGGGGGGGGGGGGGGGGGGGGGGGGGGGGTTCTCTCTCTTCTTTAGCACACACAGATGGTCATGTAAAGTGCATCAACACACATACAGGCTCATGCAAACACACACACACACACACACACACACACACACAGGCATTTACATGTAAGACTTTAAGCTCATCAGGTTAATCAGAGCTGAGTTTGTCAGGTGGTGTTTTTATCCTCATCCACCGCGCTGTTGGTAATGTTTACATGCAACTGGTTTCCTTCAGAGATAAACAGCTCTGTTTTCTGAAATCATTTGGTTGGAAAAAATGTCATATGAACAAAGAAATACACACACACACATACTTGTGCTTCTATCTTTGTGAGGACACTCATTGACATAATGCATTCCCTAGCCCCTTACCCTAACCTTAACCATCACAACTGAGTGCCTAACCCTAACCCTGACCCTAACCTTAACCTAAACCTAATTCTAACCATAACTCTAAAACCAAGTCTTAACCCTCAAAATGTGATTTTAAGTGAGGACATTTTGGCCAGTCCTCACTTTCCCAAAATGTCCTCACTCTATTAGTAAAATACTTTTTTTGGTCCTTACTATGTAGCAAGTACAAGTACACACACACACACACACACACACACACACACACACACACATGGAGAAGATGAACACTCTGAGATCTCTGAGATAATGATAATTTGGAGCTAACTTGAATAAGATAGTGATCTTTTCTCTGCCCAGTATCAGCATTGACTCTTGTCATGTTTCACTGATATACTGTTATGTCGTAGTGACAGTGTGACCTAAATACAGGAAGAGGAATTCTCTTGGACAAATTACAGTCATCACTGTTATCTCAGGTACAAAAATTATTTGTAAAATGTGACTAAACTTAACTTCATCATCTACGAAAAAATTTTCTCACCTGATATTTATCCAGCCCCTTGAATAAACTGCACCTGCACCCTGAACACTTGACTCGCATGATAAAAACATGGCTTAACAAAGGTAGATAACATAGATTTATCTGTGATTTTCCTCTTAGCTGAGCTAGAAGGAGTTTGAATTAAACAAATGGTGACACTTTGACACTATAAATAGTTAATACGTATTTAGAAAATTTAGAAAGTGAAATGAGGAACATCAGTTAACAAAACAACAATTTTCTAAAGGCATGTCTGTGCATTTGGCTCAAACAGGGCAAATAAGGACTAAAGAGAGCTCTGTGTTTTAGGGATGAACAGGTCTTTTATAGGCCAAATGACAAGGGTGAACACACACATACAATTACATATATCCAATTGTGTGTTTGTGTGTCTGTGTGGCCACAAAGTCATCAATAAATAAGTAATTTCAAATTACAAAGAGTCTAGAAATATATTGGAATTAGCCAAAAAATACTTTGAATATAATACCATAATATATTGTGTAATATAAACTCTCCATTCATTGATAAAATCCCAAGAACATGACCCAAGTGGACCCACGGACTTCATATGGAGAACAAACTTTCATGGATAGTGACCCAAAAACTCATTGTGTGTAAATGTGACATCATCAACTCTCCTGTGGATTAACTGAGTATATAAAAAACTACACTCTCAGAAAGGGGGTAATCACAGCATCCCAAAATCCCAGAAAGCCTGACCCCATGCTATCTCAAAGCGTCTCTGTAATCCTTGCCACCCACACCCAGGTGTATCACAGAAACACAAACTGGGCAGACTGTTGGCCAACACAGCAGAAGAAGCTTAAGCTGCTGGAGGTCTGCCCTGTGCTTATTAGCTTGGTTTAGTAGCAGTGATGACAACTTTGAGGAAGTTACTTGATTTAATAGATTTTTTAGAATATGCTACTTTATACAAATACTCTCTGACAATTCTCTGACAATGATATTAACCAGCAGCTGGTTTGAGTTGCATGTTCTGCAGATAGTAGTTACAGTAAATTAAGCTAATCAACAGCAGCTACAGGAGCAACTGTTTGTATGTATCCAGGGTTTGAATTACAGGGGGGTCTGACCCCCCTGATTAACACTTGGACCCCCAAGAACAACAGTTGTTCTTACATGTCATGTCATTATAATATATTTTCCATATTCATGTTTGGAAGAATCTTGAGTAGCTTAGCAAAAAATAACAAAAAGCACCATATGATACTCAAATATTTAGCTCCATGGTAAGTTTAAGGTTGCTTTGTGATAAGACACTGAGCACAGACAGACAAGACAGAGCAGCAGCAAGGTTTTGCTTCACGTAATTAAAGAAGAAGCATCAGAGCCCCTATTATGAAGAAATATATTTATATTTTTATTTTTTGCATTGCAATAGTCCTTAATCTGAGATGAAGCAGGTTAAATAATCTGCTGTTGAAATTCTGATTGTTATTCCTGTGTAACATTACAACTACAGCAGCTAGAGGAGCTGTGAACAGCAGATAACCCCACCCCCCACCCAACCACTGGGAGAAAAACTTGACCCTCCCGATTTTCCTTATAATTCGCAGTTCATTTCACTTGCTAATGAACTGGTACTAATACATATAAGAACAAAAGAAGCTGGTTTAGGCTGTTTGTCAGGTGAGACAGCAGGATCAGCAGTGGGGATGAACACGTCAGAATAAGGTGTTTTTAAGGTGTTCATCATGCTGAAATGGTATGAATGCAACATAAGCAACATTGTCAAATGCACCAATTCCTTGCGATTTTTGATTTTTAATTGATGAGAACCAACCAAGCCAGTACACAAGCTGTCAGCTACTGTAGCTTCCTAGTAACTGTTGAATGAACGCACTGTTCACACAAGTATTGTCTATTTTACATTTTAATTGTTGTAGACTTATGTTTACTAGATTAATTATGTGTACTTACTATAAAAACTTCTTGTTGATCTGTCACTGGTAATACTTCCCGCCATGAAGCACTAATTTACTAGTTTGTATGATACTGCCATGATTTCGGTTTCCATGTAACTGCACCTTTGATCTGACTATGTCTATGGAAATTCGGGGTTTTCTAATTTGTAATCACTGTCATTGAATTCAGTGGACCAGTACTATCTTCACACTCTCACTATTGCCTGCAGTAAAAACTACAAATGCAGTCTGCTGTTTTCAATGTGTTTAGCTTGTGGGACAGACGTGAATCTACATACATACTACAGTATGAGGACAGCAGATTATCATTTATGTATTTATTTTATGTAACTAAAACACTGCAGGTGTTGTCACTGACATACAAGTATCAACTGATCAGGAATGTTATCTACTAGCTAGGTTATGAAGAACATAGCATAGCAACACCTGATTAAATCTCTAGTGGTTCAGCCATGAAACAGATAAATACCTTCACTGACAATAGCTGCATTGTGACTCTGGCAGTTGACATAGAAATTGAACCACAGAGTTGTTAATAACAGTGTGTTGGCTTGCAGTCATTGCTGTTACAAGGAAGTTTTCAACCTTTTCTGTGAGAACTGACAATCATACATCTCTGTTCTTGTAAATCTCTGATTTGGAAGGTGACAAATATGGGCTGAGAGGGAATGTGGGCTGTAAGAGAGAAGTAAACAATGGGCTTTCAGTAAGGACAGGCCAATGGCTGTGGTTGAGCATGGCAAGTGTGTGTTGACAGGAAAAGCAGCTTTAATACCCTTGAGGGGGATCAGTAGTGATTGGCTGACACTTGTGTAACAGTCTCAGATTGCTATTACTGTACTATTCTCAGTTGTTTCCCCTCCAGCTTTTTCTCCCAGGCTTGCACAACACAGTTGTAAAAGTTCTTAACCTTGCTAATGTGTTAGAAAAGGGTTCACTCCTTTAGTGTTTCAGGTCAAATTTGACCTGTGTTTGAATTCATGAACATCCAATGAAAAAACACACTAATTATCACCCAGTAAATTGTTATATCTGTTTAAGAAACATATTATTCATACATAAATATAACAAATAAATATAAACCTGATATTTTATATACTTTAGACCTCACGTAACTCACAGTGTACAAATCATTTTCAGATCATCATATTTGCTATGTGCCACTCTACAATCCAATTCCAGTCAATACATTTTTTTTGGCATGAAACATAATTTTAATATAGGATTTTATTACTGTTATTTTTGTTTTGTTGTAATTTTTGTTATTCATGATGGTTTGCAAATATTTACTATGTATTTCTCTGCATAAACAACCCATGATTACCTAGACAAATTTGACCTATAAACACTACAGATGATTTTTTTTTTTTTTTTTTTTTTACAGAAGGCAGTTATAAAAGAGAAAAATGATCAAAATGTGATCTACTATATTTAGTAGGTCATTGTTGAGGATATCATGAAGACTTTTTTTGATCAGAAAAAATTTAAATTAAATTCTAACATTATTGATGTATTGATTGAAAAGACTTGAAATAATCAAGAATTACAAAGCACGTCCATAATTAAGTGAGTCAACAGCACAACAGAGCTGCAGATGAGTCAGAGGAGAAAGTCACTTCCAAGACTCAGATCATGTATTATATGTATTATATGTATGTATTATAACTGTTATGTGCCGTAGTTTTGTGTGTCTATATGAATGCTGGGTATGTTCTTTGCCCTCCCCTTTTCCCTAGCAGGTGAATTGGCACTGCTGTCCCTGGTTTCACAGTCAGAAGCTGGAGTACAAAGGAGGAGTGAGGAGGCCTGGTCAGTGCCAGAGGGGGCCATTTGGCAGCTGGTGAGCTATGGGTTTGTGTTCTCTGTGATAGCTGCTTCGTGATAGCAGAGCTAATATTAAACACGTTCATTGATACTCATACCAGTCGCTGGTTCGTGTTAAGTTTGGGTTGCATTTTTTTTCACAGTGCTCCACTCTTGGTTTTTTGTTGCAGTTTCATGATTATTAATAAATCACTTATTTTTCCTTCTGGATCTGTTTCCCTGAGGCTGTTTGTTTTGCCTGGGTTACTTATTTCATTTATTGTTACTTCTCTCATCCCTGGACTAATACAGGGAACGTAACGATAACGTTCACCAAAGCTGTTTGCTAGAGTGGCGCTAGTATGTTTACTACAGTATGCTAGCTAACATTATATCATAATTTAGCTAATAAATGTGCCCCATGCCCCATCTTTTGAGATGCACAAGAATGTCAGACTGGGAATATTTTACCCATAATTTAATTTACTATTAATTGGTTGATTGTAGCGTACTGCATTAACCACATCCTGTTACAGTATGAAACTCAGATTTTGACAAGACATGGCAGGAGAGACAGACACACACCTGGGGAAGAGACAGGACCCCATTCCCATTACAGTTTCATGGTCAAATCAGCTGCGGTACAGTAGTCCAGTAATAATACTCCTTAAAATAATATATTTAGTTATTAATATTAGTAGTAATGATAATACATTTATTTATATTCCCCTCTCAGGGCACTAAAGGACACCTTACAACACATAGTAAAATAAATTATAAAAGTACAAGGCATAAAATACAAAATAAATTAGAAGAAATATTTGCATGAAATAAATATGATTGCACTGAACGCTAGTGTTGAAGTTAAACAGAACAGTCATGTTTGAAGAGGTGTGTTTTGAGGATAGGAAGAGAATCAATATAGGGCTGAAGGCTCTAGATCCCATGGTGGTGAGATGGGCAGGAGGTACACTGAGGGTAATGGGCAGGTGTGCCAATGTGGAGTAGATCAGAGAGATAGGGAGGTGCTAGGTTGTGAAATGACAAATTATTGTGCATGGTGCATCTTTAGGTGGACATTAGGAAATAGAGAGTTAGAGGACTGGCTTCTACGCTTGGCATCAGAGATGATGAGTATTGAAAGCCATGCAAAACTAAAACAACGTGTAGACTGACGCAAGCAAAGAGAGCATACCTGTAGCACCGGTGAGTGGGTTATAGGCATACTTGATCCAAGGCAGCTGAGAGCTCCAGGAGGATGGATTGTGTGCCATGATGCAGTGTACTGCTGCCCCCAAATCCTGGTTAGCCCATTCTATCTGTCCATTAGTCTGAGGGTGGTACCTGGAGGAGAGGCTGGCAGTGGTCCCCAAGACCTGACATAAGGTTTACCTGACTTATGATGAGAACTGTGGACCCTAGTCAGACAAAATATCCAGAGGAATGCAGTGGAGCTTACAGGGATGACAAGGAGGTCCAAAATGATCAAGAATGATTAATATGGTTTTGTTACCTGCTGACAATGGCAAGCCACAGCTATGTGGAACCACAGGCATCTGGGCACAGGCAGGGCTTGCAAAAGGCCAGCAGGAGACTAGTTGGAGGTTTTACTGAGGCACAGACAGAGCAGGGAGATACAGTGATTATAGTATCACTAGGCATGGAGAGCCACCAGAAATGTTGCTTTAAGAAGAAGTAGGTTGCATCGTAATCAGGATGGCAGATGACTTTAGAAGAGTGACCCCACTGAAGCACTTGAAGTCTGACTGAGGGAGGCACAAACAAAATGTTAGGAGGAGGGTGTTGTCTGGTGAAAGAGGGCATCAGGTCTGGTATTATGGGTTTCTGGATGATAAGTAAGGGTAAAATTGATGCTCCTTGATGGAAAGTTTGTTGGCTGTGTGTAGATATGAAAGGTTGTTATGATCTGTCCAGATTACAAATGGCTGTTCTGTCCCTTCTAGCCAGTTCCCCCATTCTTTAGGAGCCAGAACAACTGCCAACAACTCATGATTTCCTATGTCATAATTGTGCTCAGCAGAGGAAAGGCAATGAAAGAAGAATGCACCCATAGGGTTAGGGTTAGGAAGTGAGGAGGAAAGTGCTTTGAAATAAGATTGTGTAGCGACCGGGGTTTGAGGTTAGCCAATTAATTCACTTTAACCTTAGCTTAGTTTTGCCAGACAACGCCACTCTGGGAATTTCACCCAGGGAACTATTATAATCTTAAAGGCACTCAGATCCGTCATACAATGGGGCAGAGATGAGGTCAAGTTACAAAATTACTTTACTGAACATATCAAATAATAAAAAGGAATCCAATAGCATCCACACTGATGTTACCAGGGAAATAAGAGAGACCAGTCAGGGTGGAGGTCTACCAGTAGGGAGATGGGACCAAGGAGTAAAAGGGGTCCCAGGAAACAAATACCCAAACACTCATGACACGCACACATACAATAGTGAAGATCAACCTGGGGTGAAAGCACACACACAGCACACAAAGGAGACACCGCCACCAAGGACACCACATCCACCACCGTAGTCTCGACATCTGAAAGGACAAACACAATTAAAAGAGCATAAAAACAACAACAACAACAACAACAACAACAACAATATCAAACCTAACTATACAAAAAAAGTAAATAACTACACTGGGTAAATAAATCAATACAAAACAAACTGAATCATACTTGGACAGACAACCATTATCTGCAACAAGCTCAAAAGTAACCACAATACACACAATTAACAAAAATTATTAATTGCAAGTTGCAGGCAACTTCAATTCCCACAAAACAAAATGACTCAACTAAACATTTAAATTGCATGCGGACACTCACATAAGGCGAGTGGACGCAAACCACAAAATAAACTTAAATTTCCCCTCCCCAATTAAAATCTATCATCCACACACACACACACACAATAAAACACAGGACTTAAAGAGGCCGCCAGGCCGAAGCAAACAATGCCACGGGTGCCGACAACCCTCCGCGAGGCAAGGCAGTCTGAACCGGAGCGACAGTGCTCGGCTCCAACAGGTCAAGCTGGGCAGCAGAAACAAATCGGTCCCCAAAAGTACAGTAATTCCCAGAGAGGGCAATCCTCTAAAATTAGAGTATTTCTCTACAAGCAAAGCAATTCCCCGTAGGCAAAGCAATTCCCTGTGGGCAAAGCAGCAGTGGTCAAGCGGGCAGTGAAATGTAGCCGATACAGTCCCCCCCCCAAGTAAAGTGGTTACCAATCCAGCTGCCTCTGTCCACCGGTGACACCTACCGGCTTTTATATCCCCCTCTCCCTACTGCCATTGGCCAGAGGGAGACGGCAATTAGGCGCCATCTCCTTCAAATTGACAACACAGGGCCACAATGCTCATCATACAATCGCATCACACACAAAAGGAGAAATTTCACAGATGTTATCTCAAACATGCTCACACTAGCAGATTTGAAAATAAAAACATATTGCATGTGCCATAGGGTGCAATCAGGGAACAATGTGTGATCTCATGGGATCTCATGTGATCCAATGGGGAAGCAGATGTAAACAAAATGGAGACTGTGGTGCAACAACTTGTTGTAACATCAGTAAAACTTTGTAGTAAGAAAAAACAAAAGCAGAAGACGGATGAGAAAATGGTTGGAGAGATGCTGTCAATACAGATTTCCTTAGTGATAACTGCAAGTAAGATTTTGTCAGTTGTAATATCTGTCAATAATAGTACTCAAGCTAATGTTAGAAGAGACCTATATCTTGGAGATATAGGTCTTCCCTCAAGCTAATGTGAGACTCAAGGGCAAGGATTGTTTACTGTTGCTTGGCAACTCTGTCAGCTGCTATGGACTGAGGTAATATAATCTTAATGTTTGATATTATCAGGGCCCCGATGAGTTCAGGAGTTCCAGAGGTTTAAGGGTGGATCTGTGAACCTCACATCACCAGATTCAGTGCAGGACCAGATCTCTCCTCTGATTGTTGGGAGGGATTGAATCAGGGATAAATTGGCCCAGAACTCCTGTAGTCTCTGCCTAACTTTAAGCTGCTGACTTTTGTTTATTTATACAGGAAAGTGTGCACATATGATGCAACCAATTTACAACAAGTCTTTACAAATCATTTTTTATTAGTCTTCCGTGTAGTGAAGAATACAACAGGTTGCAGTATGAAACACAATTTAACTTTACATAAACAAAACATCTTACAAAGGAAGGAAAATGGTATAAAATATTAAACAATTTTAGATGGATAAACTCCTACGTCTCCTTGTCATTTTTGTTGCTGGCATATTAGGCAATGGATAGGAATAACTCTTTTCATTGGGTATAGAAGTTATGACAGGCTCTGAATCAGTAGGGGTGACCTCGTTCCGCAGTATAGTTGATGTGCTTGATATGGAAAACCTGTCATTCCTTTGTGAGGATATGTTCATTGCAGGGACATCTATGTATGTCTCTGAACCTGCCTCTGAATCAAGATTTGGACTGGAGATGACTCGCCATCTCCTCAGAATCCTTTCCAGTGTATCAGACTTTGAACCCCAAAGTGCTTCATAGCACTTGGGTAAAAAATGGCAGAAGATGATGCCATAGCTGGATACTAGAATGGCTGAGGCCTGCACAGGAGTGCCCTTTTCCCTATTGGTAATATAGACTGGGATAAAACACACCCATACAAACAAGTACATCAGCATGCTAAAAATAATATAGCCTGTTTCACTGAACTCCTGAGGAACCTTCCTGCCTTTGAAGGCCAACAGGAAGCCAACTAATGCTAGCAGAGCTATGTAGCTCAACATAGTGGCAAAACCAATGTATGTGTCACCTTCACTGCACTGAATTATGTTTGTCATGCTTTGTGGGGATGGAGGTGTGTCATCAATATGAGGAGAATCTAAGATCAGCCAGAGAAGACAGATGATCCCCTGAAGAGTAGTTATCACAATGACAATGACAGGTGGCTTGTAAAATCTGTGTAGTCGCCTGTTTGTTATCTGACCAAAGGGGAGGAAAGCCAGGAAGGTACGATAGGCCTTGACTAGGATGCAGGACACACACAAGGTAAAGCCCATGGCATACATGACCTGGCGGGCCCGGCAGAGGTGTATAGTAGGCCTGCCCATGAAGCATACCACACTTGCGAAGCTCACTGCCAGACCAGCCATCATCACACAGGACAATCTCACCTCAGCTCTTTTCATAGGTGGGGAATCTCTGTACACCAAAAAGATAATTAAGGTAACCAGCAAAAGCAAAATGCCAAATGCTGCAGCTGCCACCAGGGTGATGGGATGAGGATCGCTCCATCGCATGTAGGAATCCCTTCTTGGCTTACAGTGATCCCAACCCTTGAGAGACCAAGTTCCATTGGGGCACTTTTTGCAGGCATTAAAATCTGTCAAAGAAGATGGTGATACACAAATTAAGACAATTCTGGTTTATTTAGGTTTGTCACAGGACACCAAAGCTGCACTTCAAAGAGACAGATTTTACTTTTAAAGCAGTAATTTACTCTGAAAACAGACCTCAAGTGGACAGTACTATTTAAATATATGCCTACCCTATGGGCACATGCCATCTTGAAGGGGCCCAGTATCTCAAGCTGATTAACATTTTCAAACTGAACACATAATCAGTATGTAAATCAATCATACCAGGGCCATCTGAGTAGGTCCCCTCCATACACTGGGTGCAGTTGTAACAGCAGGATACATTCAAGATCTTCTTCACCCAGCCAGGGAGGCAGCTCGCTGAGCATCTGGACTGAGGCTTCTGTGAAGCACCAAAACAGGCTAAAACATACTGAGGTTTCATGGTCATATTCAGAGACAAGAGGATATATCGCTGTAAAATAGAGATCATGTGGTTGGCAGTCAACAAATACAGTGTAGACATAGTCATGTGCTCAAAACCTCCTGGGTGCTATAGTTGTTGAAATAAACAACAAAAAACATGTTTTATTGGAGTTAAAATGATCAAGTCTCTGAGCCATTGTAACGTATCTCAAGTTACCAGATGTTCATATTCCTGTCAGTGAGGATGTACTTGGTCCCCTGATGATTTATTAAGGATTCAGTTCATATGTCATTCAACCAGATCTACAGACCATGTTTTCGATGGCCCTGAATATCTTTGGTGACATCTGACCTTTTCTTCTGACTTAGGTACTGTCTTGATACTGGTACGGTCTTGATTACATCACCTATTGCAATGATCAAACCTGTGAGTAGATGCTTTGAATGTGGCATCTTCTTACCGTGATATTGCCTGTTGAAAGCCAGGTGAAACTTTCCACATCGACTTCTACTCGTTCATGAAGGACCTGGTATTTTCCAATTTTTTTAAATCGTCTGTGGTGTCCAAACTTTTCCCATATAATCAGATCATAACCATTTACAAAATCACCATTTTTGTCAAAGTAGAAGTTCTGGTTGTCAAGCTTGAACCTGACCTCCTTCAATTTTTTAAGAAGCTGCAAAGCAAGGGGCAGAATTCAATTAAAACTCTTTTGCAGAGATGAATCACTGATCACTGAAACAGGTAATTTTCCAAACTATTCATGACAGTTCTAAGGAAACAAACATTACATTGTAGGTCCTAGAGTATGAAGAAGCTACACTTTCAAATTTGAATCTCTTCCCATCTGAAGAAGACATCAGTTCTCACCTTCCATGGTGGGAAGTTAATTTCTCCAGAGCATGAGGAGCTGTTGCACTTAAGTAGAGTCTTAAGAGCATTTGCTACAGCCCACACTGCCACTCTACTGAGGAAGGTTTCACTTGTGTCTACAGCTGTCACAAGATAGTCATCATTTTGCTCTTGGGGCTCCTTGAAGTTGCATGCATCACCAGATTTAATTTTCAGCAGTTCAGGTGATGGACAATAGGATGGAGGTTTGATTGAGAAACATTCAGAAGAACAGTTGAATCTCAGGTTCTTGTATTCTTCAATGAAGTAGTTGTATCCTCCTGGAGTTGCTGTAAGATTCTTTAGATAATTATCAAATGATTCGCTCTTGCCTGCAACAAAAGTGAAGCCCAAGATGTCCCCTACCCTGTTAATGTCATCCATCTGGGCAAGGGACCAACTCCTGGACCAGACATCACTTGCAATCCAGATCCTTGATGTGTTGGTTCGAATCATTTCTTTAAAGAGGATCTCTACCAGCTCTGCCTTGAGGATTAGCAGTACCACCTGGGCACTGGAGGAATGGATCTGCTGAGCGACCTGCTTGATACGTTCCCCACTGTGTGAATCATCAAGGTTATGAGGCAACACCTCATGGTAGGCCACGCACACATCATTGGTCTCAGCATCCATGAGGAAGCTCTGGAAAGCTGCTTTGCCATATTCATCATCTCCATACACAACCCCAATCCAGTTCCAGTGATACTGATGCATCAGTTTTGCCACTGCTTTGGTCTGATGATAGTCACTGGGAATAGTGCGCATGAAAACTGGATAGCGCAGCTTATCACTCAGTTCTGGTGAAGATGATGTGCTGCTCAGCTGATGAAATTAGAGAAGAGGAATTTAAAATACAAAAAGAAATAACCACACTTATATAGACAGGTGCCAAATTAAAGAAAAACCTGAATAATGAGCAGAGAATGACAATATTGGTTTGATGAGTATGAATACAGTGCCACTCATATGCTATGACTTTAACAAAGACCTGTTAGACAGTACTGTCCACCACCATCATCAAAACGCCAAATGAGAGAATATCTTTTGGAAGAATGGTGGTCAGCCTCCAGTCGAGGTCAGAGACCTACAAGCTCACCTACACACACACACCTACACACTCATAATCACTAAGCACATTATTAGGCACACCTGCACACTTGCTTATTCATGCAATTATCTAATCAGACATCTGGCAGCAGTGTATAAAATCATGTAGAAACAAGTCAGGAGCTTCAGTTAAGAGGAAATATGTGATTTTGAGTGTGACATGATTGTTGGTGTCAGACTGCTGGTTTTCCTGAAATTGCGCACAACACGTAACACACAACACGCAACAAGAGTCTCTAGGGTTTTTACTCAGAATGGAGCCAACAACAGAAACCATCCAGTGAGCAGCAGCTATGTGTGGGTGAGAGATGTCAGAGGAGAATGGACAGACTGGTTGGAGCTGACAGAATGGCTACAGTCACTCAGATGACCACTCTTTACAACTGTGGTGAGGAGAAAAGCTTCAGAAAGAAAAGAGGTGGATGGACTACAACAGCAGAGACCACATCAGATTCCACCTCCTGACACCGGAAACAGATCTGAGGTTGCAGTGGACACAGGCTCACCAACATTGGACAGTTCAAGACCTGGTCTTATGGATCTGGATTTTTTACTCAGTTTATCTGAGTGTTATTGCTGACCATGTTTATTCCTTCATGGCCACAGTTTACCATCTTATAATGGCTACTTCCCGCAGTAAATTTGCTCCATGTGACAAAGTTTAAGTAATCTCAAACTGGTTTTATGAACACAATAATGAGTTCACTTTTGGGATGTGGTAGAACAGGAGAGTGGCAGCATGAATGAGCAGCTGACACATCTGCAGAAATGATATGATGCAGTCATGTCAACATGGAGCAGCGTCTCCAACATGGAATCCATGACATGAATAACTGAGGCTGTTTAAGAGCAAAAGGAGGAGCTACTCAGGCTGGTATGCTGTTGCTAATAAAGTGCTCAGTGAGTGTGTATAAAAACTGGATGCATGGTTTAAATTTGTGAATCACACACTCTACATTTACACTCCTAGAATTAGTTCCAGTAAATCCCAACCTTTTCACTCAGCACACTGTTTTGAATTTCAACAACAAAATAAAGGATTACAGCTTTAAGTCTTAGTAGGATTAATTATATTTATATTACAACATTTAAAGAATACTAGAAAATTTTAGGAAATACTTGTTTGAGGTTTCTTGGGAGTTGATGTTCCACATTTGCCTTATTGTATTATCATGATTTCATGAGCACTAAGGTGCTGTGTGGGCCAGGCTGTTGTTGGACAGTTAAAAGATCCTTGTGTTAATACGATAGCTTTGGCCTTTTTGATGGAGTGAGGCTAATTCTCTCCCACTGCTTCTGTAGTTTGTGTTGATTTAAGATGAACACGTCCTGTGTTGATTTAAGATGAACATGTCCTGGGCCTGTGCTGAACACACAAACTAGAAACTGAAAATGATCATACAAATCCATTGAAGAAACCAAACATATTTCCCAATATCTCCTGGTATTTCTCTATTTCTAAACAAATGCAGCTTAATCATTGAAGACTTCAAAACTACCACATGACTAGATGCACACTATTAAATCTAACAACCAGAGCATGAGACACCTCAAAATCTGATGGCAGTAGAATCAGTGATCAGGAATGAAAACATATATTTATTAAGTACTTACCAGAGGGACCATGTACACATTTAGCAGTCTAGCCAAAGCGATGGACTCCTCAGAGTACAGTGCTCCTAATATAATCTTGACTGTAGGCCTGAAGTCGGTGTAGTTGCACTTTACATCTAGAGAGCCGTTGACTGCGAGCATGTGCCTCACATCCTGCAGAGCTTTGCTTGCATATGAGCATGTGTCACACATCAAATATCCAAGATGTACTCCTGGGAGGAAATCAGCTGCATTTATCTCTTCAAGTTCATGGATTATAGCCAAGGATCTCAGAAATGATCTCAGATCAAAACTAAAAATAGAAATAGACAGTGTACAAAATCAAACAGGCATTAATTATGTATTTGAGGAAATCTAGTGAAAAAAGCTAGTTATTCAGAATTTTTTATATGTGTAAATGTATATACACCACATATTAAAGATGTTTCAGTAATAGACAAAGAGGTGAGGATCCAGGACTGTGTGTCTGACACTGTCATCTGCAGTATCGGAGCCCACTGAGAACAATTCTGGCTCCATTCATCTTCACCCTCGAACCTGCAGACTGCACTTAGAACTAACTGCCACCTGCAAAAGATGGTCAGGACAAGGAGTACAGAGAACTGACCCAGAACTTTGTGAACTGGTGCCTGCAGAACCACCTCCAGAATGATGCTGGGAAGACCAAGGACCTGGTGGTGGACTTCCAGGGACTGGACATTGAGATTGTAGACTCTTACAAGTACCTAGGTGTTCACTTGAACAGTAAAGTGGACTGGACTGACAACACCAATGCACTTTGTGAATAGGAACAGAGCAGGCTGTTACAGAGACTCAGGTCTTTTGGAGTTTAGGGGGTACTCCTGATGGCATCAGCCATCCTCTATGGCATGGGTGGGCAATTAATTTTCCCAAGGGGCCACCTGAGGAACTGGGACTGCTGTGGAGGGCTAGACCAATTAGCCAAACTCAATTCTGCTCAATATTAATTTTATCTCTTTATAAAAGGCAGTTAATTGTATGGTTTTGATTAGCTGCTACTGGTAACTGTAAATGTTACAATTAGGCTATAAAAATGTGGAGCACGCACGGTAAAAAAACACCAACACCAACAAAAAAGTAAATGCTATTACTAGTTTGTTGTCTAGTTACCTCATCTGCTATTCTTCAGGTGATCATCAGTGAGAGAGGATCCGAACTGGACTTGTTAAACTTCATCACTGAGAATGTTTGTTCGCATATGTATCTCTCATGACGGTCTGCTGTCCACACACGACTGTGAAGGTGCATACGCTCACATGCACACGCAAAATGTACACATCAACGTAAACTGAAAAAATTAGCCATCACCTTCAGCATAAAAGCCATGCAGTTGTGTGTATGATATGCACTTATTTACATTTTATCACTAATTTCCCATTGACCTCCCAGCCAATCAGGGATGGCCAGCGGGCCGGATGTGGCTCGCGGGCCGTACAATGCCCACATCTGTTCTATGGTGTGGTCTGCCACTACAGACAGGAAGAGCAGACTGATCAAGAAGGCGAGCTCTGTTCTGGATGCCCCCTTGACCCAGTGGAGGTAGTGTGTAACAGGAGCTATCGTCCCTGTTGGAGAACACCCCGCCCATGCAGGACATTTTGACAGCACTGAGCAGGCCCTTCAGTGACACGTTGCTGCACTGCAGTGTGAAGGAGAGATACCACAGAGCTGTGCTTCCTGCTGCTGTCAGACTGTATAACAAACACTGCACTAAGTAGATCACACGCACCAAAGACTGACAACTCACCATGTGCAATAATTTAACATACACCAACTGTGCAATATCTCTTATCAGCTGCTATTTCTATATTTAAATATTTATCTGTACATATTATATTATTATGTATTATTAATCTTATTTGAAATTGACATTTTGGCAGTTTCTCATTTCTTTGTACTGTCCACTTTGCTGCTGTAACACTTCAAATGTCCCTACTGTGAGGATTATCTTATCTTATCTTAATATTCATTTAGAATCTTCAGGATCACAGAAGAAGAATGGAAAAACACTGTTTAACTAACCAGAAAAGTACAATTAAGGAAGAACAATATATAGAGTAATGAACTCAAACAAGACACTGAGGACTTTTTTCAAAATAGGTGGTATGTGGTTGATGGAGAATTTGAATCTAATGTAATAAATTAATCAGATCTTATACTCACTTTGAGCAGAGGAAGTTTTCAGGTCGAATCCGTTCACCAATTCCCTTCACTTTCTGATGACACGGCAACATTATACCTATGACAACATCCCCAGGAGCATGGGCCCCACAAATGGACTGAGCAACGTCACATCCATCCACACACAGGAGGATGCTGCTCAGGATCGTCAGTGCTGAGAGGAGGCTGCACAGCAGACCACACATCTCCATGTTGACTGGAGCAGTAACCACTGCAGGGATGGACAGGGACTATTTGATCTCTGACATGGAATTTGGGAGGTGCTAGACACAGTGCATACAAGAAACCTGTTTTAAAGCGGAACTAGAAAGAATGTGTCATAGATCAAATCTCAGCCTTCACACATTTCCCACTGACCAAGGACTTTCTTTAACTGATGCAGAACACTGTTCCTGAGTTTCTGACATGGGGTTCAGGGACTTTAACAGGCCCTGAGAGTGAGTGACTCAATGCACAACCAAAAGATTCATCAACCAGTCAGTCAAACAAAAAAAGTTATTGATTTGCCCTGTTTTATCATGAAGACAGGAGGACATTCACATGTGTTTTTGAACTGTGTTTTTGCTTGTTGCACAGCTTGACTGTGTTATGATTGTGTCCTCTGTGGGACTGTTCTCTGGTCTTTTATTGCTCTGTGAGTAGACTGTGAAATGTGTTGTTGGACCAGAATTGGCCATGCAAAAATCAGGCAGGACAAGAAAATGTGTGGGCAGGGCAGCTAGCAGAGGAGGCATGACAGGCAGGCTAAAGACAACATTCCACAGACTGCAGTGGAACTATATGCCTGTTAATCAAATGCTTTTTTTGTCATTTACCTCTGTTAATGTCCACTCATGTCACCCCGCTGCTCATCGAGCTCCACTGGCTACCTGTTGCAGCCCGCATTAAGTTCAAATCTCTAATGCTTGCCTACAAAGTTGTCTCTGGTACTGCACCTACCTACTTGAACGCCCTGGTACAGGCATATGCTACCTCACGACCGTTGCGCTCCTCTAACGAACGACGCCTGGCTCTGCCACCCATTCGTTCAAGGCAATCCAAACTCTTCTGTCACATTGTCCCCCGTTGGTGGAACGCACTACCACTTCCTACCAGAGCAGGGGCGTCCCTCTCCACCTTTAAAAGACTCCTGAAGACCCAGCTCTTCAGAGAGCACCTTCTCTCCTAGCACTACATAGCAAATCTACACTTAAAGAATCGTCACTAGCACTTATTGCTGCGCTAACACTTCTTATCGCACTTAACCTTGATTGTTCCCCTTTCTGTCAGTCGCTTTGGATAAAAGCGTCTGCTAAATGACTAAATGACTAAATGACTCTTCACTGACACTATCATTTTAAAGCTGAACAATGTAGGATCATTTTCAATTTCTGTGGGTTTCTGCATATTTATTTTGCAGGTCTTTTGACTTTATACGGGTGGCATGCTGTCAGTGAAGTGATATCTCTCCTTACATTTGATCTCAGAAGAGCTTTCTGTCCCATAAAGGATCTGATGCCTGTTTGCATTCATCATGTAATTTACTGCCCACTTGTGGTAGCAGCAGGTTATTGTCTCTGTAAGCTAGCTTGTCTTCCAGCTGTTGTAGCTATCATTTCTGTCATTTTCGTGGGTGTGACTGTGTCCTGTTGACAGAGGCTGGAGCTTTGCAAGCAGAGAGGACAGCAGCTTAATTTGGAGGTTTGATCAGTGAGGATAATCTTGAATCTTTGACTAATGATTGGCTACAGCAAATATACTCTACACACATAGCACCAATGGTAAAAAAAATGGTAAGCACTTCCTGTCTCCTAAGTGGGCGTGGTCACAATTGCTTGTTCATATCAAAGCATACCAACAATACAATACAACAATATGTACAGTATGAATTTGTGTATGATTTTGCCGCTCGTTTTTATCTGCTAGCTTAACCCTATAATGCCAAATGCATCAAATTTGATACAAGCATTTCTGAGACCTATTGCATCACCTTATGGTAAATACTTCACTCAAAACCCTCTTGTATCCAATCTGATACTTGTCTTCCAACCCCTGGTGGATCCCTTTATCACTACAACAATTCAAACACAGTACATGGGACAATCCAAGTTGGCCACCTTCAGATAGTTCCCAACTCATTGGGTCAAGGTAAAGAAAATTGTGATTTTTACGATTTTCCAGTGACATTTTCTTTGAAATTTTTAGTAATATTCTAACATGAACACTTAATCTGTTGAAGCAAGTTATAATTACATATTTTTTGCATTTTAGTATGTAGTAAAATCGTGTATAACATTTGGAAAAACCTATATGCAAATAATTTTTTGTAATTTGTTTTTCAAATTTTGTGAAAGGGCCAAATAAAGGTTCCAGATTCAAGAAATCAGAATTTTCTGTCCATTATTTCTGGGGTCAGGCATTACAGGGTTAATATCTGATTAACCCAGTACAAGATCATATCAGTCCAATGATGCTCTCTGTTTCCCTCCAAAAACAGTCACATGATGACAACAGTAATAGTATTATTGACAAAGAAACTTTATTTCGGTCCAAACTTTTAATTTTTGTTTTCACATTTAAGTCTCTCTAACTTGTGTGGTTGGAAAGCATCGTCTGCAGCAGTGAAACAGACCAGAACCCACAGAGAGAAGAGATCTGTGTTGTGAGATGTCAGGGTGTGTTACTGAGACAGAGACAGGTCTAAATCAATTTAATTTTCTCCTGATCTGTCGGTCTGAAAAATTAGTGACAGACATTTTAGTTTTCTGAAGTGTGACTTGTGAAGAATGAATACAAAATTTATTCTGGTGATGATAGGAAGAAAGAATCATTCAAATAATTGAAAATGCTTTTCTGGTGTCTCTGCTCAGCCAAACTATGTTAGGCAAACTGTCCTTCTACTATACTGACATCAGTTACAAGATTGCACACATTAGCAGACTAAATCTAAGCATTAAGCATTAAGAGGCAGCAGTAGCAAGAAAACAAACAAATTTGTAATCTCTGTGCAAGATCTGCAGTAAGGTTGAGAAGTTTTTGACAGAATATTGTTACAGGAGGAGAGCAGCTCCTTTCAGGAAACTTTGACTTGACTTGACTAAAGGGTCAGGAAATCAACTCCATCAAAGATGTGGGTATGATCACAAGTTGCTTCTTTACTGTCATATTTGGACAAGACCACATACTTTAAGTGTCATACTCACACCTAACCTGTTTGGTTGGTACTAGTCAGCTGGGAAACCCCAGACCACACCCTAACAACTCAATTGGCTCATTGCTGCAGAATCATTTAATATGAATGTAACGCTGGGCTGTGAAGATTCCACACAAAGCCCTTCAATTGACACAGCAGATGTTCAGTCAGGTTTTATTTGTCTGTTTATGGTGTCACCACAGACTTTTTAACCACAACTCTGTCTATACAAATCAAAGGAACACATGTAAGCAAAAATGTGTCAGTATGGTGTGTTTCTACACACACATATCCTCTACATACCTGTATGTCTGCCAAATACCTCCCAGAGGTGTCCAGTTTCTTTGAGATCTGGTGATTCTAAGGGCCATTTCATACTTATCAAAGTTACTTTCAAAGTTTTTTGTTGTAATTTGCTTCATTGTTTCATTTTCATCTGGAAACATCTGCATTTCCATTCTGTTTGACCCATTTATTCTGTTTTCCTTTCACTTCGTAGTACACTGAGCAGAAGATGTACAACTGTAACTTAATGAATTACAGTTAATGACGTTGTTTTGTATTGAGAACATAGGACACTGTCAGTATCTTCTGTCCGGGTGCAATTAGGTGTGGATGTGCTATCAAGAACCTTTAACATAAATAGACGGAGAAATCGTGAAAATAATTCCTCTTCATCTTTGAAAAATGGTAATATAGCTGAGTGTAGTTAACTGGGATGGAGAAGTGATAATTATTATACTGGAGGTCACACTCGTTCTGTAATGGAGAGAATTCCATTATGAAGTGTACAGACCACAGCACCATCATTGACAAACAATGTTGAGAATTCATATCAGGAGGAAATCACAGAGAACAAACTGATGCACAACGTCACAAAACCAAGAAGAAGAAAGGAAAAAAGGAGGCAAAGTCACAGCCACCCGTCTTCATCAGTGGCGCTTCGGTGGAGCAGGGGAGGAATTTAGGATCTGTCACAGTCATCACACAGCTCCACCCTGGTAAAGAAAACTCAGAAATGACTGCACCTCTTAGGGAAATTAAACAAGGCAAAATGCCTGACCAAATCTATTAAAGAAATTGAATCTTGAATCTACAATAACACTGTCTTGTGTGCACATTACAGATGCCCTCGACTGGTCCATTAACACCGTTGCTCCCACCAAGAAAGCCCAGCAATGCCTCCACTTCCTGTGAGGACTAAAAGAAATGACCTCTTGACCTCAAAAAATAGTACCTAGTTAGTCTCCTTTCATGTGTCAGATGTGTGTGATTGGTGAGCAGTTCCACCTTTTTGACCTCAGGTATCATGTGATTTTAATATTCAAAAAGCTATTGATCTGACAGCCAGTGGTGGTTTATGTTTAGTAGCAGCACTGACAGTGATGTTCGAGCTTTTCTTTTCAGGAGGATCATGATGAACCTGCTAGGTTTAGGGGCAGCATTGTTCAACATTTATCCCAACTGGGAATAAATGTTGAACAATGCTGCCCTCTGCTTACAGCAAAACATGCTGCTGCTGACAGACCAGACCATAGTGTCTTATCAGGGAGGGTGTGTTGATGATGCTGTCGCTTATTTAAATTGACTTTTTTTTTCATTTCTGCTCATCTTTAACTGTCACAGTATTCAGTAGAGAGTAGAGCAAAGTTCAAAGTCCAAAGGTCAAAGTTCAAAATATCTTTATTGTCCAACATTAAAACAGATTCAATAAAACTTCTATAAAAGAGAGCCTCAGAGGAGACATTAAAAGAGCACATCTACCTCAGGAAAAAGGTCTCTGTTGGACCTTTTTCTGTTGTGGAAGCAACATAAGGTTCAAAACACAAAGTGTTGTCAAGTAGCCTAAAATAGCCAAGTATTTATACACTCGCTCAGTGTCAGCACCTCTGACGCTGGTCAGTACAGGACTAGGAGGAGTCTTGCTAAAAGGGATTATCATGTCTTTAGTTTCAGACACATTAAATTGGAGTAAGGACTCATCACACCAAGGTACAAATCATAAAGATACAAAATCATCAACCACAGGACCATGACCAGTACTGCTCCTCTATCAGTGTTCACCTGTATTCACAGTAACTTATATGTAACTGAAAGGCAGTGGATCATGACGCAGACTATCTATCTATCTATCTATCTATCTATCTATCTATCTATCTATCTATCTATCTATCTAAGAACTGTGTAGAAATGTGAATGCATCCAATACCATTTTGCTCTCCAAATATTCCTGTCTCTATGCTCACATCATTCATGTCACATTTCAGCTTAAAATACATGTCTTTTTGCGTGGTACAATCCTGTGTCTCCACGGTGATGTTGTCTCTGTCTTCTCTCTCTCCCTCTGGCCAAACCAAAACACAGTAAGTCACAGTTAGAAATTACTGATGATTCTGGGGGGAAAGAAATAATGTGCAGTGTTTGCTGCTAAATATGTCACTTCCTGTAATGACACAAGACAGCTGTATATAAAAATATATAAACCAAATATACTTATCCGCCCTGTCTCCTTCTTTATTTATCTGATCAGTGCTTTTACTTATGTGTATGTATATGTTTATGTTTATGTTACTGCTTCTTTCTTTTCTTTATTTCATTATCAATTTATTCTATTCATTCTATTAATGATTATACTGTATATTATTATTGTTATTGATATTTGTTTTCTCTTTGATATTTTATTCCAGTGAATGATTGTTGTCATGCCAATAAAGCCTGTTGAATTGTATTGTCACATGTCTTCTCAGACTGACATGCTGCAGTTAAGTTAATTTAATCTTAAATCCCTTTTCTCTGTGATGATTGTGTTTGGCCACCACAATGTTATCTCCACTGACCATTTACAATATTTACTCACAATTACACTCATTGATTTTCTTGTTGACTTTTCAAATGTGTTCCTGAGACCATGAGACAAGCAGGACAAACAACTCAGCCAGCCTCTCTGACTCCAAGCAAATCGTTATGCAAGGATCAAATAAAGAAGCTGTACAGCATGCTTTACTTTGAACTACATGTGTGTCACATTCTGTTGTCCTGCCTGTGTCACAGGAGCCAGTTAAAATCTGCAGTTCAATGTGTCTCTGCAAAAAGCTGTAGAGACACCAGCTGTCTCATGGGGTTTAATTCCAAAGTGTGTCATTACACACCAGAAAGATTATATAAATATTCTATAACAGTTAATGTTTGTTTAATAGAGTATAACTGTGTGATCATTACATATCACCACAGGTTTTATCACTTTATTTTTCCCACTGGGATCATTAAATCATCACAGAGCCTTTCTGTTGATGAGCCTTCAGTTTCAGTTTTCTTCATATCTTTGCTAGTGTTTGATGTGAAAATCACCTGTCTGGCACTTACCTGCTTTAGGTCACCTTTGCATTGTTCATTTGAAAAACTGTGGATTCCTCTGTGCTTCTTTTACAGTGAAATGATTAAACATTAACACACAGTGGAAGCCAAACAACCGAACTACACGGTCAAACTGTCAGCTCACCTAAATTACTAAACAGCAGATTTTACTCACGTCTCTCAAGTGCTATCAAACCATACAGTTTTAGTTCTGTTTGCCAGGTTTTGAGATATCTGTTGTCGGGCTGCAAGTGCAGAAGAAATCTCTAGTAAAAAAATCCATAGTGTGGAATTTCAGTTGACTTTTTTTTTTTTAGTAAAATTCTAAAGTCAAGAATAATCAGTCACACTCAGCAATAGTGCATCACCAGAGTTGATTTCTTTGATCCTTTGTTGTGGAGAACTGAGGTGATGAGAATGAGAATCAGCAGATATCTACAAACATGTTCAAGGGCACTCGTGGAGTCAAGAAAGACAAAGTGAGATCATCACTTGGATTCCTATTTATTTATAACTAATCAGTCATCCAAAGCGTTTTCAAGTTACCTGTTTTCAATTGATCTATAAGAACGCACAGAAGAAAGTAAATTAAAATCAACAGTAACACACTTCACTTAGACTGCCTTCAGTGTTGGGTCTACTCCTCTGATATGATACAGTGGCTTAAACAGCAGTAGTGTTAGTAGGTAACACTTTAGAATGAGGTTAGACAAATAAACCGATTGTTAATGCCTTAATTGGTGTAGAAAGTTAAAGAATATGGCTGTTTATTCCCTCATCTGCCCACTGCTGGCTGCCATGAAAACTGCCTCTGCAGTCCAGTTCAACCTCCAGCGTCCAGCTGATCACATCAGACTGACAGTGAGATTCAAGATTCATATCATCAGATACCAGTCACTGATCTGTTCCCTGACTGTTAGTGTTTATTTGTGCAACCCTATACCCAAGTATTACCGCTTTATAGCCAAACAGGCGCCACACACACACCATGCTAAAACACAACACATTTCATAGTGGAGCATGCATCGTGTATCACTGATGCTACGCCACCCTCTGCCTGTCCCGCTGGGTCAGGGTCAGACCCGGCGGTTTGAGGGACGAGGGGATGGGCAGTTCGTGCAGGCTGTGCGGGAAGGTCGCTGGGCTCAGTTGCTTCAGGATAGTCTGCATAGCGGTGAGGACTAGCGGGGCCGGGCTCCTTCCTGCCAGGTACTTGTATGTCTCCTCACCCAGCACCTTGGCCCAGCATTCCGGATCTCTGCCCAGAGCTGCTTTCATTTTAAAGTGAATCTTTGGCATGAACATGAGCAGGTTGTCCAAGCACTGCCTCCTCTCCCCGTCGTTCACCTCCTTGGAGTCCCTGAGTTTCTCCAGAATGATATCCAGCGGGGTCAAGCCGCTGTGGTCCTGGGCGTGCGGGGACGCTCCGTTCCCCAGTAGCATAATGACCGCCTCGGGCCGGAGCAGCTCACAGGCCAGATGTAAAGGGGTTCTGCCGTCCTCCTTATGAAAACACCCAGCTCGGTCCGTGTAGGAGGGAGTGCTGGATATCCGATGAGCCTCCTGTAAGATGAGGCCGAGAATGTAGCGCCTGTCGTAGCGGACAGCCATGGCCAGGTGTGGAGCAGAGGACGGGCAGCAGCAGAAGCGCTCCCCGGGTTTTGCTAACGCTTCGTCGGTGTACCGGCGAAGCAGGAACTGGGCGTATGCCTGGTGATCGTGAACTATAGCGTATAGCAACGCTTCCGACGGGGTGTAAATCCTCTGACTGGCGTCCTCCTCCTGGTAAAACGTCTCCATTGTTCGCATGTCCTCCAGCATCCAGACCGGCTTCAGGTCCCTCACAGCGCGGTAGAAGAGCAGCGAGAAAGACTTCCGATGCTTCTCGATGCTCCGAGCCGCCGAGGTGACGGTTAGAGAGGCCATGGCGACCCGAGCAACTTCTGTCCTCAGCGGGTTAGACAGCGTCCTTCATTCCTCTGGAGCCATTAGCTCATGAGCTGTGGAGTTACATGGACAGAGCACCGAAACATTATATTTCCTTACAAACCAATGAGCAGAGACAAGACCACAGCTCTGTGCTCAAAGTGATTTATACAGCGACAGCCCCACATTCCTCTACGCTCCTGACAGCTGCGGGACTTCTCTCTGCAGTACTGTGCTAGCGCGCATGCGCAAAATATGATTACGTCTAGAATCTAGGAAACTTTATTGACAACCAGTATGCCAATATCATTGGCATGAGTAATCAGAATTAGAACCGGAAACATCTTCACAGTCGAGCTTTCAGAGCAATAACATATTTTCAGAGGACTGTTCAGTGTGGAAACAGACTGTTTTACACTTTAAGATATATATGTTTCAGCTGCATGTACCTGAATGTACAAGATTACTCCAGAATGTATAGAATCCATATTAAAACAGCAGATTTTTTCAGTGTTATTGATTGTTCACACTTGATTATTTCTCAAATGATGATGAAAACCTCAGTTTCAGACTTTCTTCCTAAATCTTCAAATTACAAAACTCAAACAAGTGACTCCATGTCCATACAGAGGTCATGACCTATGGGGAGGAGTCAGATACTGGCCATTTTATGGAGTCACAAGCTAAGCAACATCACGACCTGTAATAAAACACAAAGTGTGATGCAAAAGTGAAACAAGTCACATGGTGCTTTGACAAACCAAACATATGAAATTCATGATAAATTCATCATGATAAGTTCAAATAAAATAAAATAAAAATGGTGCAGTAATGCAAAAAACACCTGACACTGACATTGACACTGACACACTGACACTGACATTGACACAGACACTGACACACTGACACAGACACTGACACACTGACACTGACACTGACACACTGATACACTGATACACTGATACACTGACACTGATATTGACACACTGACACTGACACTGACACTGACACACTGACACTGTGACTGACACTGGTACTGACACGCTGAGACTGACACACTGATAGACACTAACACAAATACACCAACACTGACACACTGGCACTGATACTGACACTGACACTGTTAAAATGTAACAGCAGAGCTCCGTGTTGAGTGTGAGGTCTACATAATTACTATCTATTATTGTTTACAGATATTGGTGGGGACTGGGAAGGATGGGAGGCGAAAGGAGTAGCATGATTCATGGGAGGATTTGCTGTAGATGAGGTGAAGTTGGTGACCAAGATGCTTCAAACCACACAAGAGCTTCTGGGTCGTGAGGAAAGACAGGGGTAGAAAGTGAAAGGAACGTGCTGCTGTGGTGGTGTGGAGAAAAGTTTGGAGCCGGCATCCTGGTGCCGATGGCTCCTGCTGATACTACCAGCAGGGGCTGCTGGTGCTGAGAGGCAGAGGATTCTGGCATCTCGATAACAGGAGCTCTAGCTACTTTGAGCTGCTGTGGTTTGAGGAAGGCAGCAGCAGGGGCACTGGCGTCCCAGTGCCATGAGCTCCAGCTACTGTGAGCTGCTGTGGTTCAAGGAAGGAAGCGGAGGGGTATGCTGGCATCACAGTGCCATGAGCTCCAGCTGTAGTATAATATTATAAGTTAATGTACTCTCTCTATCTGCTATGACTACTATGATTACTATACTCATCACAAAAATGACAGAGGTGTGAAGAATAATGTCACAATATATGTAAACCGTGTGTATCACTGATTATGTGCATGTGTGTTGAACTCAAGCAAATATATTATTTTTTAAAAATGCAGTATGAAAAAGTTTGAACATAATGATGTATTCCTGGATGAGAACATGGTTTTTAAAAAATGTAGTGGAAGAGAATCAGAATATAATGGTGTCTACTGAGCATGGACTTAACTAAAGATAAGATAATAGATAAGCCTTATGAGCATAATTATATAAGAGTTACGTTTTAAGAGTGTCGAAATAATGAGCTAGGTAATATACTGAGAATGGTTTTTGACTTGAAGGAAATAGATATGGCCTAGGCATAGAGAGCTGTGTGCCCTAGGCACAGGTGGGTGAGGGGCCAGTTTCGGTAGACATCCAGTTTCTAGGGAGAATAGTGAAATATGATAGTGAAATATGATAGGCGGTGTGGGCAATTTTTGGATTATAAAAGAAGAGGTCACGTATCAGATTGTGAGATCAACTTTTTGTTGTTCTCGGGATTTGTTGTTGACAATAAATCTCTGCTTCACTGAATTCTGCCTCCCGGTGATTTTTGAAGACTTTGAAGATTTTTGAACGATTGATAAGACTCAAGACTTAGAATCTGGTCCACCAGTGTTGGGCTGCTATGTTACTTCCTCAAAGACATCTGCATCCACCTCAGTTCCAGTGTCATCATAAACTCTGATGCCTTCGTTGACCAGTGGGATGGAGAACTTTATGAAAGGTTAGGGAAAACACATGAACAAGACATCATTCCATATGAAACGCTTAAGATTAACCAAGAGAATACTCCATAAACACCTCAGTGATACCTTTTGAACATACTACTAATCTGTCTGTCATGCTGTCTGGCCTACAGTCTTACATTAGTCAACTTAAAAAAAACAACTATGCTCCCAAGATACCAGACTAGTTAGATGAGAAAGAAAACACAACTAAGCCAACCCACAAAAGTCAGCCCTTGATTGCTAAGACCTCTTAAGATGATCCAAAAGTTAGCTTGCCAGAAAGGAAGAGACAGAGATTAATTTCAATGGTTAGAACAATGCCGTGCATCTACAAAAGTTAGGAACTGACAAACCGGCTTTCCCTTTTGTTTTAACAAGGGTGTGTGACTAATGGCTTAACAGAATTCAAGAATTCGTCCAGGCTCGGCTCAGTAATCTTGACATATTTCTATTCATTATTGATTTTTGTTTTGATCAGCATGATGGTATCTGCAAAAACAGAAAAAGTGAATTCACATGATGACCATCAACACAAGTATACACTGCATCCGGAAAGTATTCACGGCGCTTCACTTTTTCCACATTTTGTTATGTTACAGCCTTATTCCAAAGTGGATTAAATTCATTTTTTACCTCAAAATTCTACACACAATACCCCATAATGACAAAGTGAAAAAGTTTGCTTAAAATTTTTGCAAATATATCAAAAATAAAAAACAAAAAAAACACATGTACATAAGTATTCACAGCCTTTGCCATGACACTCAAAATTGAGCTCAGGTGCATCCTGTTTCCACTGATCATCCTTCACATGTTTCTACTACTTGATTGGAGTCCACCTGTGATAAATGCAGTTGATTGGACATGGTTTGGAAAGGCACACACCTGTCTATATAAGGTCCCATAGTTGACAGTGCATGTCAGAGCACAAACCAAGCCATGAAGTCCAAGGAATTGTCTGTAGACCTCCAAGTCAGGATTGTATGGAGGCACAGATCTGGGGAAGGGTACAGAAAAATTCCTGCAGTATTGAAGGTCCCAATGAGCACAGTGACCTCCATCATCCATAAATGGAAGAAGTTGGGAACCACCAGGACTCTTCCTAGAACTGGCCCCCTGGCCAATCTGAGCGATCAGGGCAAAAAGGCCTTAGTCAGGGAGGTGACCAAGAACCCGATGGTCACTCTGACAGTGCTCCAGCGTTGCTCTGTGGAGAGAGGAGAACCTTGCAGCACTCCACCAATCAGGCCTGTATGGTAGAGTGGCCAGACGGAAGCCACTCCTCTGTAAAAGGCACATGACAGCCTGCCAGGGGTTTGCCAAAAGGCACCTGAAGGACTCTCAGACCACGAGAAACAGAATTCTCTGGTCTGATGAAACAATACCATCCCTACAGTGAAGCATGGTGGTGGCAGCATCATGCTGTGGGGATGTTTTTCTGCAGCAGGAACTGAGAGACCAGTCAGGGTCGAGGGAAAGATGAATGCAGCAATGTACAGAGACATCCTTGATGATAACCTGCTCCAGGGCGCTCTGGACCTCAGACTGGGGCGAAGGTTCATCTTCCAACAGGACAACGACCCTAAGCACACAGCCGAGATAAAAAAGGAGTGGCTTCGAGTGGCTTTGTTTTTTATTTTTGATATATTTGCAAAAATTTTAAGCAAACTTTTTTCACTTTGTCATTATGGGGTATTGTGTGTAGAATTTTGAGGTAAAAAATGAATTTAATCATTTTGGAATAAGGCTGTAACATAACAAAATGTGGAAAAAGTGAAGCGCTGTGAATTCATCTTAATACACTATGTAAATTTAAATTGGAAAATGTAAAAATGATGCATGCATTTGTACATTCCGTTGCACATGCTTTCAGTGTCTGTAAAAAAAAAAAAACTGAACTTGTGCACTAGCATGTAGACTGCAGCATTTAAATGCTGTTCAACTGCTTTGCAATAAATTAAGTAACAATAGTTATAACAATATACTATTTTTGATGACTTCTTTGCTTTAATAACATTTTGAATGCAGGACTTTTACTTCTTATGTATCTTTTATTTTTATATATATATATATATATATATATATATATATATATATATATATAAATATAAAATGTGTGTTTGGAGGACATACTGTACAGTGTAAGTCCACATACAATAGATCACTACTGCCCCAGTGTGACCAAAGATGATTACTACACAAGTCATATACACTGCCAAGCACACTGACACCAAGAAGGAGAGTGACGGGGCACTGCATCACATGACCTGGCCTCCACAATCATCTCACCTAAACCCACTTGAGATGGTTTGCATTGAGTTGGACTGCAGAGTGAAAGAAAAGCAGCCAACAAGTGGCAGTTACTGAAGAATCTCACTCTAAAAATTTTGCTTTGTTTATACTTTTTTGTTGACTACATAATTCCATATGTGTTATTTCAGCAGCTTTCTACAATGTAGAAAATAACACAAAGACAAAGCATTGGATCAGAAGGTGTGTCCACAAATTTCACTGGTATGGTATATATAAATCTATACACACAAAATTTAGAGTGCACTGCCACAGTATGTCCTCTACACAGTGCAGTATGTAAGACTTGTGTAGTAATCATTGTTGGTCACACTGGGGCAGTAGTGATTTACTGAATGTGGACTTATACTGTCTTGTAGACACAGTATGTTGTCCAAACCCAAGGAAACACACCGGCAAACACAATCTAAGAATATAACTGCTTCATCAGCCTGCTGCAGTTTTACATACCACATGTCTGCATGTTTCTTGGTTACTTATATTTCAATTCAGTGAAGACACTGTAACAAAAAATGATGTCATTAATTGCCTGGCTTTAATCATCCCATGGTCTTAACACTGGATCATCATAGAAAATAATTATATCAAATATTGATATAATGGCCCCATTGACACGTGATATCTGTATCAGCATTTATTATCTGAGCTCAAGAAAGAAAGTTGTGTGGCTGGACATTTTGAACACATTCTGATATAATGATTTAACATTCTGGGAAATAGCTCTGTCTCCTAATAATTATGTTGATTTACCACTAAACTGCAACAGCAAACACATTTTGCAGAAGTAATTTCTGTCTGTGTTATTTTCAGAAGCAATATTTCCTTTGAATGTTTAACAGCAGCAGTGTTGGTGGTGCAGGCACATGAAGCATACAACTATCATACCAGAGACCAGGTTCACATCCAGAGTCCCATCTGCAGTGAAGTTCAGACAACAAAGGCAGTTTGGTTAATGTTAGATGAGATGGTGATAAAAAAAACATGTTGTGTCCGGAGTGACTGTGAACTCTCTTCAGATCAAACCTCTCCCTAACCTTACCCAACATGACAATAACTCTGACATCAGTTTTTTACAGGTAAGTCTGGTTAGGTTAAATACCTAAAATTATGTTTTCAAAATTTGGTGTGCAGTTGAAAAGGATCATAGCTTTGTCCCCTGTAGTGCCAAGTTCTGGTTCAGGTAGGTTAAAAGGGTTAAAAGTCACCTATATTAATTCCTAACCAAGAAATTACTAGGCACACCGACTTCTTTTCATGGTAGAAATTCTAAAACAACAACAAACAAACAAGAAAGTGAACTGTTAGCCTGCTTTTGTTTTCTAACTGCTGGTAGAAAGACAAAAATTACAAGGTCTCCATTTATGCCTCATAACTGTGATGATAATCATCAGCCACTAAAAGCTATGTTCAAACCCAAATACCTTTACGTCCCTTTGTATTGGAGAAATTGGAATATAAATTGTATTGATTACAGATTACATGTTTGACATAACATTCAATAAGCCAATATAACTGAAAACTATTAGTCTGTGGCCATTTATTAAAATCTTAGACTTGGAAAAGATGGATGAGCTGATTGAGAAACTCACTTTCTATTATTGTAGTTAGTAGTTAGGACCTTTACTGTCCACAGTGTGGACAGTACAGGACATCAGCGTTGTCTTCAGCTTTTGTGCTTATTTTATTTATTTCCATGGATCTCACACTAAAGCAGAACATGGCTGTGAATAATTCATATTTCAGATTCCTTTGATTAGAGCTGCAGCCACTGATCACCTCTGGCTAAGCTTTTGATTGAATTTACATTTGGTGAGTGGTCAGTTACGCATTTCAGCTGTGACCACTTCCCTTTTGGCCCCAGTAATTACAGTCTTCTATTCCCACCAATTGAATTAATGTCAGAATGAGCCAGCTCAACCAGCACTTTGGCTCGCTGTGGTATATAATATACAGACTACAGATCTCTGTGGGTCCTGATTTCTATGCAAAGCATTTGTTTAATTCTCCCGCCATTTAATATGGTTTTTGGTGGCCCCTGATGCTCAGAGATGCCGGACATAATCAGGTCTGTGTGAAGGTCTGTCAGTGGATCCTGACCTGGGAGCAGTGATGACACAAGCACAATGTATGTTTTTGTCATATCAGTCTGTAAAGAATGATATTTGTCTTTTAAAGCAAACATTCACCACAGAAGCTTTGAAAGATCATTTCATTTGGTCAATAAAATGTATCCTTCAGCTGTTTACAGAAATCCTTGTGCTGCATTGGAGGCTGGGCTGAGGGACACATCTCCTTCCTGTTTTTTGTGAGCCTAACACTGCAGACCACAAACTACAGCATCATTTTTTGTTCAAACAATATCTGTGTATGTTTACCGGATTCAGACCTACAGTGGCTGTGTGACTTTTAATGGTTGCAGATCAGGAGCAAAAGCAAAAATAGCAAGATGTTGATGTCTAACTGTTGCTGACTTCCTGTCTACCACCAACAGTTAACATCAATTACTTTAAAAAGTTCTGTAAACAAGATTAAATGAGATTTTAAACAGTAGTACAGCAGTAAATAACTATTTTCTATGTAAAGATATATTGGTGTAATGGTGTCCTGAGTGTAGAGCGAAGTCACATCCCCACTCTGTGTGTGTTGTAATCTGAGTTTCTCTGTTTAAAGGGTAATTCCAAATAATTAAATATTTACTTATTTTTGTAATTTTGGACATAATTGTGTATATGTAAACATCACTGTCTACTCACCAAATTAATTGCTGTGATCTGACATCAGATGACAGGTTGTAAACAAACGTCCAGGTTAGACAAAATTCATAGAACAACAGTAAAATGATCATGCAAACTGTCTGTTGTAAAAATCCATCACAGTTCATGTTAGACTTCCCCACACTGCAAAAAGAGTCACTATTGTCATGGGAACCAAAATACACTAACATGAGAGGAGAATAAAAAAGTTGGGACAGGGGCAACAAAAGACTGGAAAAAAGTATAATGCTAAAAAAATACACCTGGTTGAATATCTCACAACTTATTAGGCTAATTGACAACAGGTCAGTATATGATTGGGAATAAAAAGAGGCTCATGGAGACGCAGAGTCTCTGTGCAGTGAAGATGGGGAGAGGTTTGCTACTCTATGAAAGACTTTGTGGGCAAATAGTGCAACAATTAAATAATAATATTATTCAACATAAAATTGCAAGGAATATGGGAACTTCAGCATTTACAGTTCATAATATCATTAAAAGGTTCAGAGAATCTGGAGAAATCTCTGTAGGCAAAGGGACAAGGCTGAAAACCAGTATTGGATGGTTGTGATCTTCAAGTCCTCAGGCAGCACTTCATTAAAAACAGATATGATTCTATAGTGGAAATCACTGCATGGGCTTGGGAGCACCTCTGAAAACCATTGTCTGTGAACACAGTTCGTTGCTGCTCCACAAATGCAGATTGAAACTCTACCATGCAAAGAAGAAACCATCTAAACATGATCCAGAAACGTCTCCGACTTCTCTGGGCCTGAGCTCATTTAAAATGGTCTGAGGCGAAATGGAAAACTGTCATGTGGTCTGACCGATCAAAATTTCAAATTCTTTTTGGAAATCATTTGGACGCGGCGTCCTCCGGGCTGCAGAGGAGAGGGACCATCCAGCTTGTTATCAGTGCACAGTTCAAAAGCCAGCATCTGTGATGGTGTGGGGGGGGGGGCATTAGTGCCCATGGCTTGAGTAGCCCGCACTCTTGGAAGGCTCCATTAAGCTGAACGGTATATACAGGTTTTGGAGCAACATATGCTGCAAGACAACACCAAACCACATTCTGAGAGTATTACGGCAACATGGCTCCAAAATAGAAGAGTCCAGACACTAAACTGACCCATCTGCAGTCCAGACCTGAACCCACTGAAAACATCTGGAGCATCATGAAACAAAAAATACGACAAAGGAGACCCCAAACTGTTGAGCAGTTGAAATCCTATATCAGCCAAGAATGGGACGTTTTACTTTCAAAACTCCAGCAACTGATCTCCTCAGCTCCCAAACGTTTCCAGAGTGTTTTAACAACAAGAAGAGATGATGAAAACAGTGGTAAACATGACCCTTGTCTTTGTTATATTTTCAGTTAAATATGGGTTTACATGATTTACACATAATCACATTCTGTTTTTATTGTTTTACTTACATTTTACACAGTGTCCCAACTTCTTTTGGTTGTATTTAAAAGTGCTCTTCACCAAGCACTTCCATATATGCTACAACCTGGATGACTGAAAATCTGTGATAACACAATGTGATAGCATTATACCTATCATTCACCAGTCACTGATCCCCTCATTTTCACACAGTTTGAAAATGAGTGTGAAACATTCTTTGGGAAACACATCCAACGTGGTGGTTCAGTGGAGATAATGGATCAGGACTGGACTTTGTACCTTCACTTAATGGAACTTCAAGGTAGATATTTTTCATAACACTGATGGTCACAGTGATGGATTATCTCACTTAGTCAAATCAAACTACGGTTTGTGTGTGTGTGTGTGTGTGCATGTGTGAGAAGGAACATGTCACCCACACTGTAAAAAAAAAAAAACTTTAAAAAAACAGTAATATTCCAGCAGCTGGGGCGCCAAAGAAATACTGTAAAATAATAGGAAATAGCAATCTCATAAAATTACAGTATTTTTCCATAATTAAAATACAGTTAATAGCTTTAATTTTACATGAGATTTTGCATATTTTTTTGCTTTTTAAATGTTTAATAAAGTATGTGTAAAAACAATTAAATTACCTATAAATATGGTTGAAAATTGTTATAATACAAATAATATGGCTTAAAAGTACAGTAAGGTACTGTTATAAATTGGTTTTATTACATAATTTTACATTTAAAAAAATGTATTTTAATTGATATTTGATGTAATAAAATGAAATACCACACATAAAAACATTTGATTTATCTTTTAAAAAATGTCACAAACTGTTGTAAAACTAGTTATTGGGTTTAAAATTGCAGCAATCTACTGTTAATTTTAGATCACATCAATATAAATTGAGTTTTTACATGTAACTTTACATAGATTTCGTGTATATTTAACAGACCATTAATGTTAATAAAGTATGCCCAACTATAAAATGATTGGGTTTATCCTATCCCAAGAACTGTTATTAAACAAACAATTCTGATTATAATTACAATAAAATTATGTTAAATTTTGTTCATGTCAAGTTTAATAGCAGTTTTTACATGTAACTTTACATACATTTCTGGTATATTTAATAGATCTTTAACGTATTATGTGTATTTATTGGATATCAAATAAAAAAAGGATCCACACTCATTGCCTGTAATCTAATACTTTTTTTAAAAAAAATGTCATAACAGTGCTGTAAAACAGATAACCAACAATTCATATTTACAATATTCTACTGCCAATTTGAGAATATTTGAAGTATTGTTGTTGAATGAAATACTTTTCAATGAGAATTAACTGTACAAGAACAATCAGTGCACACTTCCTGTTCTCAATATTTATTTAAGTCTTTTCACCAACAGACCTGAACAGAAAACAGTTCCGCAGATCTTCAACAATTGGTTGCTTGTGGGCAGACAAAAATGGTTTCAATCAAGGTACAGTTTACAGCAGGTGCAGCTAAGGTTCATAGTGAACTACATTGAAACAATTGCCCACCATGACAAAAATAATCAAAAAATAAAAAAAATCAAGCAATAAAATCAAAAGGTATGCCTTGTTCTGCAGACAACTGAGAACACTGGTCACCTGTTGACAGACAAATTAAAAGGAGTAATACAAACAACGCAGAACAACAAAAAACAAAACAAAAATCCAGCAATTAAATCAAGGGTACCCTTAACTTACAATGACATGAAACAGGGCAAGACAACCTGGTGCCACTTGTGGGCAGTTAAATCTGAACCTCATTACTCATTGGTAGTGCTATGGATGTATGGGCACTAGCTCAGGTTACAGATCATGTGATCATAGACAATACAGTGAGCTAGCAGCTTGCCAGACAGAAAATGAACAGCACATTCCAATGGTTGATTCTCCTCTGAGACCTGAGATGCTTTTAATGGCCACAATTGCTGCAGTTCACTTATGTCTGACAAGCTACTGACTCACTGCAGTATCTCTGTGCAAAGGATCCATAACCTGGAATAGTGTCCACACATCCATAACACTCACAGTGAAAAGAAACCAAAGTTTAGTGAAGTAACTTGTAGTAGTAACTTTGTCTGATAGTATGAACCTACTATACACTTCAAATATGGTTAGAATTTGTATGTAGCATGCATCTGGGTTACAGTGGTACATTCTGACAATGCTTCAAGCATACTCAAACTCAGAAATGCAGTGGGCAAGAGTGAGTGTTTTGGAAAAGTCTGTGAGACTGTCATGAATGACTGTGCATGCGAAAGGAGGGAGACTTCAATGTGTTCTTTTCTGAAGAATTCTTCTTTTTATTCCCGCCATTCATAGTCAGCTATTTTTGTTATCAGGGAAAGGACCTTTGGACTGACACCAGCTGCTTTTTGGAAGCATTCTTCTCCACTTCCAATCCCTTGTCAGGATTTATATTGAAAAGGTATCTGTCGAATGAAATACAACAACTTAAGTAAAAACTGTGGACACTACTGTGATATAGTTTTTTCATACAAAACAGTGCAGAACAGTGGGAGTTTGCACAGAGCATGTTCGTGATGGGTGTCTACATGTTCTCCCTGTTCCAGAGAACCCTCTATGTCCAGAGAGGTTAGGTTAACTGGGGACTCTATACTGCCTGTACTACCTTTAGGGAACAGGAAGTAACTTGACGATTGGCTACTCAAAGGCTTCTTGAGTAGTTGAGTTTCGTTTCATCATTATTTCATGAACAAACTTTAGCAAAAGCTCTGTGGCATTTGGTGACTGTTGCTGCATCTTACAAGCACGCATACATATGTACGAGAAACAATAATATATTGGTAAACTATATTGGTTGTTTCAAAACAACCTGGTAGTCCTCTGATGACCAGTGTAGTGAATGACAGACAGTTGGAATGGTGATTAAAAAAAAAACCCTTTACAACTGTTAAAACTATATCTGATGTATAGAACTGACTTATGCTCTCTCTGCAAGAACTCCAATGTGGCTCCTTGGGCTGCTGGGTAAGAAATGTTCAGGCAGTAGTAAGAGCCAAACATCAACACAAGAGCGTCACTGAAGACAGTGATGTGGCTATTCTCAATGGTCTGGTCCACAGATAGCATGAAGCACTGTGCTGCCAAAGGAGAATTTCCTGTTGTATATATGGACAAGAGAGGGGATCAGTCAAATTTTGTGGCAAACTGAGCCACAAGACCACAAAGTCTAAAAATTATTAAAATATTTTTATGTTTACAAACTGACTGAATCGTATATCAAAAAACTCATAAATCATTACCCAAGTGGTTATGGAACTACTGTAGTCTAATATAACAATAACAAACAAAAGAATCAGAATCAGAATCAGAATCAGAATCAGAATCAGTTTTATTGCCAAGTATGTTTTCACATACAAGGAATTTTTTCTGGTGATTGGTGCAATTGATCAGCAACAGTGGGGCTCTCTAGCCTTGTTGATGAGGCTAATAGCAGATGGGAAGAAGCTATTTTTGTGGCGAGAGGTTTTGGTCCTGAAGGACCGCAGCCTCCTGCCAGAGGGGAGTGTCACAAAGAGTTTGTGTCCAGGGTGGGAGGAGTCAGCTACAATCTTCCCTGCACGCCTCAGAGTCCTTGAGGCGTACAGGTCCTGGAGGGACGGAAGATTGCAGCCAATCACCTTCTCAGCAGAGTGGATGATACGCTGCAGTCTGTTATTGTCCCTCTCCGTGGCAGCAGCGTACCAGATGGTGATGGAGGAGGTGAGGATGGACTCAATGATGGAGGTGTAGAAGTTCACCATCATAGTCCTTGGCAGGTTGAACTTCTTCAATTGCCTCAGGAAATACATCCTCTGCTGAGCTTTTTTGATTAGGGAGCTGATGTTTAGCTCCCATTTGAGATCCTGTGTGATGGTGGTTCCCAAGAAGCGAAAATGCTCCACGGTAGCCACGGGGGAGTCACACAGGGAGATGGGGGTGGGTGGGGCTGGGCTCTTCCTGAAGTCCACTATCATTTCCACTGTCTTCAGAGCGTTTAGCTCTAGGTTGTTCTGCCTGCACCAGGTCACCAGACGCTCAGTCTCCCACCTGTAGGCAGACTCATCGCCATCAGAGATGAGTCCAATGAGAGTGGTGTCGTCTGCAAACTTCAGGAGCTTGACAGACTGATGGCTGGAGGTGCAGGTGTTGGTGTACAGGGAGAAGAGCAGAGGAGAAAGAACGCAGCCTTGCGGGGATCCAGTGCTGATGGTCTGGGAGTCAGACACGTGCTTTCCTAGCTTCACGTGCTGCCTCCTGTCAGACAGGAAGTCGGTGATCCACCTGCAGGTGGAGTGGGGGGGTTTAGGTTTGTAGTTTGTGATCTTTCTGAGCCCTTTCCAGACAGAAGCAGAGTCATTGGCTGAGAACTGGAGCTGAAGTTTCTCAGAGTACAGTCGTTTAGCTTCTCTCACCACCTTGCTAAACCTGTACTTGGACTCTTTAAACTTGTCCCTGTCCCCACTCCTGAAAGCTTCCTCCTTTTGCCTCCTGAGCTGACTGAGCTTAGCTGTGAACCAGGGTTTGTCATTGTTATAACTCACCCTGGTGCGTGATGGGATACAGCAGTCCTCACAGAAGCTGATGTATGACGTCACAGCCTCTGTGAACTCATCCAGACTGTTGGAAGCAGTCCTGAACACCTCCCAGTCAGTGCAGTCCAAACATGCCCGCAGATCCTCTATGGCTTCACTGCTCCACTGCTTCGATGTCCTCGCAACAGGTTTACACAGTTTTAGTTTCTGCCTGTATGTGGGAATCAGGTGGACCATGACATGGTCAGAGTGGCCCAGTGCAGCCCGGGGGACGGCGTGATAAGCACCACTGATTGTGGTGTAACAGTGGTCCAGAGTGTTCCCCTCTCTGGTCGGGCAGTTAACAAACTGTCTGTATTTGGGCAGTTCATGACTGAGGTTCCCTTTGTTAAAGTCACCAAGTACAATAACTACGGAGTCCGGGTTGGTCCGCTCCACACACAGTATCTGGTCTGCGAGCGCCCGCTGTGCCTCCTGCACGTTGGCCTGTGGTGGGATGTAAACACCGACCAGGATGAATGAGGTGAACTCACGGGGGGAGTAGAAGGGCCTGCAGTTTATGATGAAAGTCTCCAGGTCAGGAGAACAGTGCTGCAGGATCACTGTCACGTCTCTGCACCAGCCACTGTTTGCATAAAAGCAGATTCCTCCACCTTTGGTTTTGCCGGACAGCTCTGTGTCGCGATCCGCTCTGAAGAGCTGGAAGCCGGCCTGGAATGGATGGATGGATGAATGGATGGATTTTTTTTTTTTTTTTTTACATATTGTGGTATGAGTTATTGTAAGTTCAGCATACACATGCTGTGGATGGAGAAATCCCAAGAAGGCAGCAGCTAGTCAGACAGAAATGAGCAGTATATTAACCAAATTGATCAAAATAGTGATATTAAAAGTCTCTTACCAGTTTGAATTCATTCAAATACACTGTCAATGAATAAACAGTCTCCAATCCATACTAAAGCTACAATTAACAATGACACAAAGCAATCAGACCACAATCCAGCCCAGAAGTGTAAATCCAAATCTTTAACAGATCATACTGTAAAGAGATATCATGCACTGATGTCTTTTGAAGATCATGTTATCTCAGTATTGATTGTTATCACAAAACAATTTTAGGTTTAATTGTTCTCCACCAAATGACCCTTGGCAAATTAAACTTGCAAAACTCTGAAGACAAATAGTATTTCCAAAGTTTCATTGTAGTCTGATGTTTCTGTCACTGAACCATTTTGTTTGTTGAATAGCTCTATGCAGACTGAAAAGAAACTCAAATGTTGGTATTACACTAGACAATACTGCATTTTGTTGTCCATGATTAAAACTTTTTTGTGAATTCTATATTGTATTTTAAAATCTTTTCATTAGCTACTGTCTGACAAGCTGCTGACGCACTGAGACACCTTATCTGCATTACTAGAGCCTGAGCTAAAGTCTATACATTCATTTTGCTTCCAATCAACAACTCATGCCATCATGTCAGAGCATGAGACCTACCCCTTTAAAGCCCAACACTATACTGTAATAACACTATAATAACACTAAGTAGGACAGACACAGTAGGACATTCAAACATACCACACAGAATAATGCATGGTGTACTTGGAAGTTCAGCACAGTCCACTTCAGAGGGCAGGGTTGTTTGATCCATTTTATGGAACATCTGTTCCTCTTCCTCAATGAAGTATTTGAGAAGTAGTTGTAGACACCCGGCAGCATTGACATCTACAACATTCTTGCTTGATGCTTCCATTTCTCTGAAGATGGTCTCTATCTTCCCTGTCTTGTCACTAGACTTGAGGAATGAAACATCTCTGGCACATTTAGTTGCTATGGCTTTCTCATCAATGTCCACACCTGTAAGCTCTTTCAAATGAGTCTTCATGCCAGTTGTCTCAAATAAATATGGCCATTCCTTTGTCAAGTCAGAGGTTTCAGCTCCGCTGATAATATCTTTTCTCTGAGTGAAGAAGGTGGCCCTCATCATATTCTCAATAGCTTTGGTGTCACAGCATTTTTCTTTGTACATTTTCTTAATTCTTCTTGTGCATGCTTCTGTGATTCAGGTGTTTCATCAGGTGGTAGCCGCATTGGTTGCCAGTTTATACATCCGTAAGTGTCTAGTCTCTTCCTGGGTGGGGTATCCTCTCCTTCACTGGTGCTAATAACTTGTCTCTTAAAGTAAAGTGAAGTGGTTCCTCTCCTCAAGTTATCCACCCTGCTGATCATCTGTTTAGTGAGTGAGTCATACCCACTGCCTACAATTTCCCCTTCAATGACATCTGTGAATGCCACAGGATACACCTTTGCTATTTTTCTTGCAATCTCACTGAGGTGTTTGACATATTGTTAAGATTTCACTGACCACCAGCCGTATTATTTCAAGTCTCTCACTCTTTGTTGGTCGCTTCCCTGTTTCCAGCTTTCTGATGATCTCAGATGGCATCTTGTGCCAAGGAATTTCAAACTTGAAATGCCAGCTGTTGTCAGACAGTCAACAGGGTGTGAAATCCGTCTTGAGCTACTTGTTGACATTGGTGAAGTTGAACTTGCTGAGCTGTAGCCACCTGAAGGGTTGCAGAAGTAAACAAAGAACAACTTAAGCTGTTATGAAATGATGATGCAACAGGCGCTATCCATTTCTCCACACAGTGTAGAATTTGGGGTGGCTTAGCCAATTTTTCAGCCCATCATAGGAACAAAACAAAATCCATGATATATTTATAATGTAGAAAACCATAATTAATATCTTAATATTTACATACACCAAATAGCCACAACATTAAACCACCTGCATAATATTGTGTAGGTCTTCCTTGTGCTGCAAAACAGCTCTGATCTGTTGAGGCATGAATGCCACAAGACCTCTGATGGTGTCCTGTGGTATCAGGCACCAAGATATCAGCAGTAGACCTTTAACCCTTTAACATGCACTGCTGTAATAAAAACACATCTCGGCAAACTCGGCAAAACCCATTTTTGGCTGTTTGCCCTTATTCCCCTTACTGAAAAGAGTGAGTAATGGTGATTATATCCACTGGGTGGCAGTGCTGTAAAAAGATATCACTGTCTGAAAGCTGTGAAAAAAAACGTAAATTAATTGGTAACAAGCCAGTCTTTGAAAATTTACTGCAAGTGACACCAAAACTTTAGGTAATTTTTTAACAGATGACTTGTTTAGACACTGTAACGGTTAAATTTTGACAGAAACATGAATATTATGTATGTGTCTATGGTACCTGGGAAAAGGTGTGTGACCACTCGGTTGAGTTACCCAGTTAGGGCAGAGAGAACCTGGTCATAAGGCAATCACTGATCTCCTTACTAGACTAAATAGCATGTGTTTTACCTTTTTACATCTATAAAGCCATTTTATCTCTGTGTAACACATTTTATAAAGACAGAATCAGAAATAAAACCTACTTCAAACATAGGTGAGGTCAGCACACAAAGCCCTCAGTGCACATACACTGAGAATGTACTTGAAGTAGAGATCTTGTGTCCAGCTGTAATATTCTACTTTTATTCTTTTTCTATTCTAGTTCTATGAAATAGTTCATTTTATCATGTTACATTTATTCAGAGTTCTAATATATTACATTGACTACTGTACTGTACTATGTAAATTGTTTTTGTGAGAAATTGATTAATATTGTTAACACATTCTACTGTCTGTAATCAGAATCAGAATCAGAATCAGAATCAGAATCAGAATCAGTTTTATTGCCAAATAAAAATATTGTAATGTTTTATATGAAAGAAAATGAAAATTTAGTTGTTTTGTAGTTTAAAATTCCAATGATGCCTGACACTTGTCAGTCATGCCTCAAACTACCCAAACTTGGCAAGTCAACCATCTGGTTGATTGAAGTTTCCGCTGCCTGGATGGGTCATCTGAGAAAGAAAAAAAAAACTGAAAAGTTGTTAAATGTGGAGCCAGGAGCACAATTCTCCCAATAAATAATTATTTGCAAATGTATTTAATAATATGACTGTTAAAGGCCAAATGCCATTGTAACAAGATAACCAATGTGCTTCAGCAGTCAGGGGTTTTAATGTTGTGATTCATCAGTGTATTTGACCTGCAAATTGTAACTTGCATTGGTTTAGCATGTCTTATCGACCACATCATTTATCCTATGAGGGTTAAAGGGTCAGTTACAGTACAACTCTTAGCATGTACATAAAATAATTTCAAAAGTGTGTGTTCTGCCAGTAAAGATTTTGCATATGATACACAAAAGAAAAGCCAGAGGTGGAAGACCCTCCCATATCATTTAGATCCTGTCACATTTTGGTCTCCCAGAAAATTATATCAGTAGATACTGAAGAAACAGCAGTGGCTCATACAACAGCTGTGTGTTGACATCGTTAAACTGAGGTTGGGTATATCACTGAAAATACATTGAAGATTCTAACTGGGAGGCAATGTATCTACAGTCTATCACATTACAATTCTTGTGGTGGCAAGAATCACATTATCAAAACATTCAAACTTTTCTAAAATAGTACTAATAGATGCTTGTCTTTCTTTTCCCCATTATGCCAAAAACACCATATATGTATTGAAGCATGCATTTTTGAATACTAACCTATAGCTATCAAAAATGTTCCTCCCGTGTTGCTGAATTAAATTGTGTTTCAGGTTTATTATTGTGTTTCATTACCAGCTATCCTGTTCATTCTCTATGTTGATAGACTGTACCATTCATGCTAATTAATTTGGAGAAGGAAGACGGACACTTGTCAAATCACAGTAAAACTTGATCAGAGATGCTGGGATGGACTCAATACAATTAGTTCACATTTGCAACTAGTGAATTTTCTTTTTTTTTTTTTTTTCAGGCCAACCAGGACATCTGCATTCACCATTAAAATTAGTTAAGAATCAGTACAAACACCAAAAAAGACACATTCTCTGCAACAGAGGCATGTACTCACGAGTAGAGAACATCTCATCAGGCCGTGTTTGAGGACTTTCACTGGCTCTGTTTGAGGACTGTTGGTTGCTTAGAGGACTGTCCAACACATCTCTTTGGCCTTAATAAAAGACACACAATACTGGAATTATGTCTTATATTTTGCCACAATAACACTACACAGCTTTATTTGGGGATAATGATAAATAATATAATAATAAACCGTGGAAAATTATATACTTACAGTATACACTCACCAGCCACTTAATTAGGTAAAAAGTGTTCACAAAAGTAGAATTTATGGCAGAGCTGTTTTATTTGACTGCATTAGAGGTAACTGGTGTACCTAATGAAGTATTATGTACAAATCAAAACACTTACTTGTGGTGTGAAAGAAGTTTCCTCACTTCCACTGGCTTTAGGACATGAAGAAGGTCACTCTCCTGTATGTAGCTCAAGTCCTCAAGCTCCTGGACACCTAATTCCTGAAGAACTTCAAGCAAAGGCTCAACTTCCCTTAGTTTTGGAGGACTTGATTTAATGAAAGCGGCAAGAGCACTATCCCCATCCATGACTATATGGGAGAGATGAGACAGACTGATAGCTTGGTTTCTGTGATCATTGTTCTTTATGTATAACTAAAGTCACTCTTTTATAAGTAAAAGGGCTTGAATACTTGAATGCCTCTGGCCCATAGTCATCTCCAGCTACATTACATAAATTTTAATAACATATCATGAACCAATCAATGTAACATTTCCAGTAATCTCTGAGGATCTCTGTCCCTATATTTAGAGTACTGCTTCACTTTAGGCATTTGTGTTGGGATGGAGTCAAAAGGACAGAACTTTGTACAATCTCAGTAAGTATATCTAACACAGTGTGGTTTTGTTCACAATGAAAAATGTATGCTATAGTAGGGTTGTCACGATACCAGAATTTCAGTAGTCGATACCAATACCTGTGATTTTCCATGATTCTCGATACTAATTCGATACCATGATTAAAAAAAAAAAATAAAACAGAGCCCATGTACTTTTAAATTCACTAATTTATTGAAAACTGCTTTAAACTGTCAGGTATTTAATACCACTATAAAAACAAGCAATACTGTGCTTTATGGTAATAAATAACAACAATATTCAACTATTTACATTCAAAAAAGAACAGCAGTGGCATGGAGCCATAAAACAAACAATATTCTTCTTCTTATAAATATGCAGATAAATAACTAAACTACAGTGGTGTGGAGCCTGATCTCACATCACTAAAACCTCTAACACCAGCCACTGTTTGCATGTCGGCTTGTTTGTGTCTAGAATTGCTCCGTATTCTTCCGCCTCCGATGCAAAATATTTCCACTCGCGACTCTTCGTACCTGTTTCGTCACGGAGCCGACGTGTTGTGCTTCCACTCCCACCTGCTGAAGCCATTGTTATTGTTATCTCAGCGCCGCTGACTGCTCTGTGCTGCTCACACGCGGACACTGCCCCCGTCACTTCCGCCAAGAATCGACACGGCTCGCCGCGGGAAAAGTTGAATATTCGGTTCTGACGGTTCCAGAAAAAAGCAGGTATCGATGTATTTTTTGCGTGTTGGTATTGAATTGGTACCGGAAGTATCGGTTTTTGTGACAACCCTATGCTATCGCAGTAGTATTCTGGTACATTCATGTATAGTCTGGTTTCATCTTTACATTTTTCCCATTATCTTTACTCTGTGTCAATAATGCTATGTTTCAGTGAAATCAAAGTTATCCCAAAAAGCTTGTATGCAGGCAATGGGTAATAATCCAGTTTCAGCTCAGCTTTCCAACACCTCATGCTCTTTCTTGCCTCTTTCACTTCATATAGTCCAAACTCTGGCAAATATGACACATCATGTGGTGTAACAATAAAGTACATATGCTTGTCTTCCTTCACCAGCATGAGCTCAGTTTGTCCGAATTCAGTTGACTCGCCTTTTCTCATACAAAGAAAGAACCCTTTTTTGTATTGAGTGCCTTTCCACTGCACCTCAGTAGTTGCCAGAATATTGGGTTCTTTGACCAAGGTTGCTCCCACAGCAGAGCACACTGCTTTGCTGTACAGTTCAGCGTGGAAAGGAGTGGAGTTCTTCACCATCAATGAAGGTGCAAAAAAGGAGCCAGATTGTAGGTATGCCTGTAGTAGCTGGTGGTTCTTGGCAAGTGTTTGACATACATTTTTGAAATTTTGTGTTCTTCGCACACATGTTTTGAAATACGAATGCTTGCTCTCGAACCTCATTGTCCACAATCGCATGAGTGGGCCAAATTTCAGTATCAGTGCAGGGTAGTGAGTGAAGTAATAATGCTTTGGTTTCAGTTTGTGTCCAGGAAACATTTCTTTCCTTGCCTCTAGATAGTCACAGATCTGAACATTTAGCAAAGGAACCTGAGGTACTGATATTCTAGTGGCACAAATCAATTCCACTAACTCTTTCAGTTGGACAGTCAGTTGCCATACAGGATTCTCTGTATCTGTGATCTTTTCACCAATTGTAACAGGGAGAAGCTTCAGCAAAGACCAGTTTTCAGAAGCCTGGTCACCTAATTTTACACCCTTTTCAGAAACTTCAGCAGGTGTAGAATTACGATCAGATCCCTGGTAGCTAAACTGCCTGATCCTACGATTAAATATGTGAAGAATTTCTTCACCTTGACAAAATAGTTAAGGTAAATGGCGAGGTCAGATGCCACTACACCCTCAAACAGATCATGCCCAATACACAGCAGGAGGCCTGGCTGGCAAACATGAAAAAATGCCAGAGAATTAAAGACAGAGTCAAATTTCAAACCTCTGACTTTGCTTGCATCACCATTTTGCAGCTCTTGAACAGCGTCGTTGTACTCTTGTACTGTGCGGATGGGAGCATGGTTTTCCAAATTATCTAGCTCACTTCTAGTTATGTGACAATATCGGCAGAAATAGTAAGATGTACTGAAATTTTCTGTGAAGCCACTGATATTATGTGACCCCAAATTGTCACCGGCAATGCAAAAGACTGTTGCCTTAACAATGTTTCCATGTATATTCAATCCAGTTGTCTCCAGTTCTCTAAGATCTGATATCACTTGAGAGAACACTTTCTCATGGCCAGAATGTTTGAAATCAGCGTCTCGGCACAAAAGCAAAAGCAGCAAGTTGTCAACAGCAGATTGATGAAAAGGATCAAAATTTGCTAGAGTGAAGTAGACTCCAAGCATCTTGTGTTTTTTCTTTGCCGAGCCAAGGGGATTAACCACCTCAAAAGCATCTTGATAAAGTATCACCTTTAAAGTGAGACCTGACTCAGAGAACAGAGAATTGGATTTGAATCCATCACACACATCATTTAAAATAAGAGATGTACTCTCATTCCCAGATGTAGAACATTCTTCCAACACAGCAGGATCTTTTAGCAGGGCTGTTAATGTTTGTTTTATAGGTATATATTGAGCATATTGCTCCTTTCTGTTTTCATCAAACCCCCCAAAAAATGGACTGTGGGTGCACATATGGAAAATTCTCCTCAAAATACTGTTTTCTCTTGTACTCTGTGGAAAGGGAAGAGCTGCATGATGCATGAAGATCTATGTCATCTAGCATCTTCAACACATCTCAAATTTCTGTCTCAGATAGTTTAGTTTTTGCTTGAAGAGATACTTTAAGTTGGTTCTTTGTGTACTGCTGGCACACTCCACTAAGACTATTAATTTCTTCTACGATCAACTGTATTGTTGAGGAGGGGATACGGTGTTTAGCCTGCAATTTCATGTAAAACATGCATAGATTCCTCATGTATAAACTTTTCATTTGTGCAGGGTCCAGTGTACCCTCCGCAGGCCCATCATCAACTGACCCTTCATCTGACTGGCTTTCAGCACCAAAGGACTGAGACTCGCTAGGAACTGAAGGAAGACAGTATCAACCAGAGACATGCAGAGCTGTAGAGTGTGTGTTTTCTAGATAGGTGGGACGTTAAAGATGATTTCACTGAAAAAGTGCTATCACAGTTTTTGAATGGGCAATGTACTTCCTCTCTTTTTGCTAAGCTCAGGTAAAGTCAAAGTCATAGGGGTAAATAATTTGCATACTAATGCTTGAGTTTGGTATACTTGTCTTATAGCTGCCTGTAGGTTGTGTGGATGGTCCTTCCTCCGCCCTCGAAATTAGCCGTCGCTTTTTCAGGACAATTTTAGAGCGTTCCCGCGTCCACTGACCTTAACCGAAAGTAAACATAATTCACATCGCTGGCTCTTGTCATGTCCATTTGTCCACCTTGTTACCTTTCCACCTGGGTTCAGACTATCAGCTCACCCTTTTCCTCCCCCGAATTTCGCTCCGGTTACTGTTAATCTAATAAATGACTCCAGTTCTCTTCCAAAAATAACAAAAATTGACACTAGCTCCGCTGCTGTCTCTCATCTATCTGCTGTCTCTATCCCTCCACCACGCTTTCTACCAATAATCCCACCCACGTTACGTTGCCATTGTCATTCAAAATGATTGGTTAGTTCACACGTTTAACATCTCTTCAAATGTCGCAACATCCAATGGCCTGTCTCATAACGTCCGTTTCCTTGTCGTTGCAGAAACAGGAACGTTGATTGGCTGCAGAATTTTTCCTGATTTAACCATTTCAGTTGTTTCATGCTGTTTCAAAATAAAGTGTAAATCAAGACTTTGCTATTCAAATTGTTTGCAATTACTGCCTCTAGATGCGGTTGGTTTTTAAAAAAATAAAAAGCACAGTCTGGTCTTGCAGTGTTTCTCAATTTGTCACTTTGAACAATAATATAATGCACCTGACAGACAGTGGTTATTTTGAAAGTATGACACAAAGGTTCTCTGAAAAGTGTCTTACATTTAGTTTTATCCTGATGTTGGCAGATATTGATATTTTTATGACACTACAACAGTATTTATTTACTTTGACTGATGCATCCATGTACACCTACATAAACTGCAGTTTTATGGCCCTCACAAATCTCCATTTTCATTAGCCTGATTTAAGAGATCAATTGCTACCACACCTGTTTGGCTAAGTTTTTGCTCCCTTTTTGTGGATAATGTTTAGTTCAAAACCTCTTACACCCCACTGGCCCGTGGATGGGTCCAAACTGAAGGTTCTAACCCAGTGTTCAGTGGTATCTGAGTATATGTTGATTTTTTTTTTTGTCACCATTTCAGGATAATCCTCTGACACAGTGCTTGTGACTACAAAAATTGTATGTTTAGTAGTGCTCAAAGACAAATTAAACGTGAGACTTTATTTTTTTCTCATAAAGTCTTGGTCTTAATTCTGTACACATTACAATCCAAATCTAAATCATTCATATTAAGATATTACAGAGTATGGATGCTGGTCATTGCTGCAGTGTGCGTGCACAAATAAGTCTGAACAATGTGAACGATCAACTATTGAGCAGAAAGACAGGATGTGACCGGTGGTGTTGCTCTGCAGAAAAGGAGAACTTTGTGAAACGCCTGCAGGAAATTGTGACTTCCCTGGAACCCAACAGAACAGAGCGTTGTTACTGCTTTTATTCCACATGAGGTCAGTATTTGTCTTTGTTTTACATGTTTGCAAGCAGTTCAAAGATCGTTGCTTCATTTGTGCAAACGTTAAGGTTAACTGTGCATCTGTGAGCTTTTCCTAAATTGCCTGATCCTCTGTTGCTGCCTGAGCTGAACTGCCTCAAACTCCGATTTAGTGGTTTGGCATAAAAAGATGTTTGTTCTATACTTTGACTTATTTTGCGTCAAGTTAAATTTGTGGTTTGACCAACGTTGGCTTGTAAAAGTTTTAACAATAGCCCTGTAGCTTTGTTAACTTGTTTTTAGATAATGTGCCCTTGTTAAACCAGTATCGCTATTTGTTTTTGTTCACTCAGTAAATTGGTAGTTTTATTGAAAGTCAATTGTCCATATGCGACCCGAATAAACTCCAAGGCGTGTGGAAACTACTGTGGACGCTGATGCTGGTTTGTTTGCTAGCAGAGCATTAACTTTACATGCAAACTTTTGCAAGAGTTTAAAGAGAGCAGGGTTAAGAGATAACATATTAGGAGTAAGTGTCCACATAGCGTTTGAAAGTCCGACATGAATGTATTGCAAGTGTATCTGAGCAAATATATTGTTTGTTATTCACATATTTTTAAGGTTTTTTTGGAGTTATTTCTTTCCTTTTTTTTTTTTTTTTTTGCATTGCCGCTCTTGTATTTGAGAGAATAGAATATGTTATATAGTTCCGATATACTGATTGTGCCCTCTGCTACTCTTTTAGAAAATAACCGTGCAGATCCCGATATTTGGTGTGGTTGTTCAACTAGCAAGCAACTATCTTATAGCTGCTACATGTGTACCAGTTATTTTACCAAATACTATTATTTATCTACAAGAGTTGATCCACAATGCCCCTTGCTTTGCAGTATGTGGAAAAAATGGGTGGGTAGTTGTCCGGGAAGTATGTTAACTCTTGGCGTATATTTTTGAGTGGGTACTGTCATGCTGCACGGTCTTTTCCAAAAACTTAAAATAAAACATACTTTAGCATAATTATGACTCGGATGCACCATATGTACAGTTTTAACGCACACTAGTGACAGACAAGTATGAATGTAGATCATGGTTAAAGATTTAATAAGGGGGCAGTAAATAGTCTGATATTTGAGTCAGACAGGCAGCAAGTGAAGCATGGACAGTCACATCCGAAGTAGCGCTGCTCTGTTTTTTTCTTTCTTACAGGTTTCTCTTACACAGTGTAAATGACAGGTGCAATCAATGCTGAGAAGCTTATTTTGCCTTCTCATATTAACTGTCATATGCCAAAAAATAAGATAAACCTGATTTATGACTTTTGCATGCAGTTTCATTGGACCTATATCAATATGGAGGACCAACCATCAAAGGAAACTATAAAGATAGTCAGATTAGTTGAGTTAATCTGAGTTGTTTAACAGGATTTATACTCTAGACGATGGATTGACAGTAGTGCTCTCAACCCTTTTGGATGTAGGAACCTACAAGCCAGTAAAAAACACAATCAGGCTTTTTTTAAAATTTCTCACACTTTCAGGTAAAGGCTGTGCTGGGGTGGGTGCGAGTGGATACGTGAAGTCTGTTCTTGTCAGATATCATATTTGCTGTATAGACCAGTATTAGATCCTGGACTGGTGATTTTGTTTGAACTTCTTTTGCTGTGTGATCTGAAAAAAATGTCAAACAAATTCAATAAGACTGGCCAGAAAAATTTGAATTTACATTGAATTTCAGTTAAATTCTCTGCTGGTTTTGTTTGTATCGTATTCCCACCTGTGTTTCTCACTGCATAGTTTTTTACGTATTACGTATACAGAAATTTTATTTTGCACTTATGAGCTCAAGGTAACTCCATTGCACATAGTTGTTTAATGTCTACCAGGGTTACAAAAACAGGCCTCAAAAAAAGTCATAAAACATAAAATTTAGTCCTGTCAGTAATCTCACCAATTTTAAAAGTTATAGAACTATAATAAAAGTCACCATCTGTTGAATTACAGTACTTATGGCTGATTATAATGTTAAAAACTGTATTTTGACAGTTTACCAGTGCCTATAGATATTATACAAAAAAACATTTATTCAACATTTTTGTTGTGAAACTTCCATAATTACAGAAGATATTTGTCAATTAACAAACAAAGTAAAATTACAGAACAAATACTTCTTTTACCATTAATTGTCAGTAATTTTACCTAATTTTAGAATTTTTCTTACAGTATTAAACTTGAATTTAACAGTTTAATCTCTTAAATAACAAAGAAATATTTGTGAAATTATGATACATTTGCGAATGTATTTTAACAGTCTTTTTATGTGAAAAAAAATTCTTTAAAAAAATGAAAATTTTATGGTTATTCACAGTTACAGTATTTTCATGTTATTTTACATTTGACATGTAAAATCACAGTTTATGTTTGTAATTTCATTGATGTTTTCCTGTATTTTAAAAATACCGGAAAAATTCTGTTAAATAACAGTTTTTTTGCAGTGCAGTGCAACAGTGTGGCTCATTGATGTGTTTCTGGACAACAATGGAGCTCTGCAGCACAAAAGAATAAGATCCATCATCATATTTTTTAGTGGAGTACATTCACTGTTGGTTTGGGTCTGCACACAGACTATTGCCAGAAGACACAGGCTGTGGGGTCACAAACCAGCCCCATGAAGCCCCTCAACTTTTGCCTTCCACTGAAGAAGCTGTGAAAGGTTGAGGATTCTCTGTGTTCACTGGCACAACTGCTAAACTCATCACATCATTCCATAGAGACCATCCCATGATGGCCTACAGCTCCTCAAAAACTAAGAGCTAAAGCCTGTGATGGCCTCCTCTAAACGTCTGAGCCCAGTGTCACTCTTACAGTAGGAATATGTTGGCCACCTCTGATCCAGTTTTTTGTTGCACATGCAGAATGTAGTATGAAAAGTTTCATGGTCTTAAACTGATTCATTTCTGAGAGTGAGATGAGAAGATTAATATCAGTCTCATGCCTGTGTTAAGAGCAGACCTGGAGTCAGTAACTAACTGTACCATGGAAGCAGGAAGAAACAGCCAGCAGGAGGAAACAGCCAACCAGCAGAGGAAACAGCCATCAGGAGAAACAGCCAACCAGCAGAGGCTCACTGATCAAAGGTAGGGTCATGTTCTGGATTACAAATATTCGCTCCGTATGTCTTCACTTCTACTGGAGCCCAAACCTCAGAAGAAGTAAAACGGGCACTTCCTGTTTCGGTGCAACTTCCAGCTCCATTGTAAGTGCAGCTCAGAGTTCACCTCTGTTCACCAGCAGACCTTTTTCAGTCAGCCAATAGAAATGCAGTGTTTGGAAGTGGAGACTTGCATGTTTTCTCATTATATTTAACACTGTCAGACTACATACTGACCACTCTAATCAATCTTAATATCACTAATTCTTTGTCACTTCTGTCGATAAACCAAACAAATGACATATAACATGCTTACTGGTGATTTTGGGCTGTTGGTAGTATATTTTTGAACTTTGGAGAGAGTCAGGCTAAATGTGTCCACCTGCTTCTGGTCTCGATGCTAAGCTAGGCTAACTATCTTCTGTGCTTAATGCAGACATGACAATGATATCTATTTTCACAGCTACACACACACACACACACACACACACATGCACACACACTCGTCATCCTTTGGTTGTGTTCATGTTCTTCATTTTTTTATTTCATTTTCACATTTCTTGTTCCTCTTAGGTTATGTTGTGCACTGTCTTTGTGAATAAATGGGCTATTTCATGAATCAGTAATGCTGAGGACAAACGACAACCATGTGTCAGTCACAAACCTCTGCACGATTCTTTTCAATTTCAGATTGGTTGTTTTCCTCTGCAGCTTTACAGAGGACAGGTGCCTCAGCCTGTGGCAAGGTGACAACTCATTAAGATAACTGACAGGTGCCGCGGAACAAACCTGACCAGTGGAGTGGAAGGAGGGCGGTATGAATAGCACACAAACAGCCTGAGGGCCAAAGCTGCAGTTTTAGGCTTAAACACCATTCATTTGAATGGAAGCTAACAACTGGCAACAACACACAGCTCTGTTGTGCTGAGCATCTCTGAGCTGTCGAAAGATCTAAAGAGCACACGTCAAAAACTTTACTTTAAAAGTCAAACTGTTAGAATTGGAACTGGTGTACTTGAATGTAAATTAAGAGATTGGAAGATTTTAACGCAGCTCTGTCATAGATACTTCCTGCACAATGTTTAGATTTAGAGTTTAGAGTTTAGAATCAGATTTCATTTGTTGATGGCTCCACAATATCAGATCAGGTTGCATCATGCTTGTATTCCAGTAACCCTTTGATTCAGTCTGTGATAGGAGCAGCAGTGGGAAGGTTCCTCATGTCTCATCACACTGTCCCAAAACTCCAAGAATCCAGAGATATCCTTTTTAGGTTCTTGCAAGAATCTGGATCATATCTGTAAATCTTTTGATATGACACCTTACAATGCCATGATCACAGCATGTCCAGTCCAGATTTCATCATATACGACTCATAGTTTGAAATATCAGGGTAACTTAATCTCTGGATACTGGGGTATTTTGTGCAGTGTCACTTAATGAGACACTGTTCTCTCTGGTCTGTCACTCACTGTGACAGAGAGCAGGGATTGCAGTGAGCAGAATGTGAATGTGACTCTTCACCTCTGTCATGCCATCTTCACTCTCAACAATCTCCACTGGCATCAGAGAAAAAACAAAGAACATGCAGCTCCGCCTGACCAATTACAATCATGATAGTCTCCTGTGATATCACTGACATGTAGTGATAGTTTTGAGGAGCTACGTCTTTGTATGTACAAGTAGATACACATCACAGCTTTAGGCCATAACCAGCACATACAACACAACTATAGTTTGAGGCAGGGTTCATTCTTTCTGGTACGTTTGTATTGTGGGGTCTGATGGACATCACAAACATTAGGGGCCCCTACAGGACAGGAGACAGGACTTAAAGTCAGCTACACTATGGGGCTCTGTATGGTTCTTATTCAGGGTATCACAGCTGCAAACCTCTACAATGTATCCTGCAGCTGGCATGCAGATCCAGTGTATGTCTCCAAACCTGAAACATTATGATCTCATCATGCCTGCCTCCTGTTTGTTGATTGGCTCCTGGCCTGTGTTACAACAACTTATAATTAGCTGGTGGTCACACAGAAGCATATTCTTTAGTCCAGAGAACAGTCTTGATATTTACGTGCCTCCCACTGGGCCCACAGGTTGTCTGTGGTTCCACATCCTGCTGCAGGATGTGTCAAGCCTACATTTCAAAGATACAGTTTTTTGCAATTGAATTTGCACCATGTAGTCTGCATCTGGACTCTGGTACCTGGATGCAGTGGCAAGTCCTTCACGGACAAGATAAGACAAATACAGCCACAACAATGGACCCATAAACTGTGGTGAGTTTTAGGTTATGTTGTTAAACCATGAAATGCAAACATAATTTCATCCAGTCAACTATAAATTGATCAAATTAACAGTTTACCATAATCTTTTCATTTACACTGTCACATTTGCTTTTTGTAATTCCTATGTTCTCCCTTTTTATCTTTGTCCCTCACATTCTCACCATGATCATCACTTTTGTTTATATTTATTCACTTATTCAGTTCGTGTAATTGTTAGTCCCCAACTGCTGCAGTCACAGAAGAAATGCTCAGACATCACAGCTGTCTCAGGAGATTTTTTAGTTTTATCTTAGTAGCAAAAACAACAAATTTGACCACACAAATATTTTTTACAGCTCCAGGTAAGAAACGTGCACAGCTGCTCTTTCACTATACAGTGAAGCTGCTGCTCAGCTCTGCTGCTACTATGAAGTGAAACTGCCACATGTTTCAGCTGGAGTATGGTACCAAAAATTCTAATATGCAGAGACACTGTACACACACAGTCACTCCGGAAATATCCCACCAAGTCATTCAGACAACACATGAGAAATGACAACATGAGTGTATACACTGGACTAAACTGTGTCATGGGTCAGTTCAGGGGAACCATGAAACACCTGACAATAAAAACTTCATGTTTATTTATTTAAAAAAAAACAAGAAACAAATGTTTAAACTCTCACCTTTCATTAAATACTTTCATTATTAATTTTAACTTATTAAACAATTATTATACCCATATCTAGAATGTAGAGGATTTTAGTTTCGTAAATTTGATGTCAACCATTTGAAAAAAAGTCTTTGTAGAAAATTAATCAAAGCACAAAGTCAAAACCAATTCTGGGACTTTTTGAAAGATGTAACTTCATGTTGTCAATTTCTGAACCTGACCTGTACATTTCAAAGATACTGAACAATAAAGTTTAGCTTTTACCCCCACAATCAATACATGAATAGTGTTCAAAGGGAAATTCTAATTTTATACAACTTGTGTCTCCAGAAGACCAGTATGGGGGGTGTAGTTGTTGGGGGTGGGGCGGGGATGTAGTGGTTGGCAAGCACCTTCTTAATAATCCACCAGCATGCACCAATTTGGTCTGTATTTCATTGTGGTAACTTGGCCACTTAGTGAGTGAAGTTACCTGAGAGGTGCTTGGGGCGGGGGAGTGGGGGCATTGTTGCTGGTGGTTTGACAAAATATCACAATGAGCCAAGTTCAAGGCCAATTTTTGTGAAATGCAGCCTGGTAGCAACTGTTCTATGTCCCAATAGCAGTGGGTGGACTGGGGGTCTGGGGTCACCTGCTGGGTGATCATGTTTCCAGATCAAGCTCTGCTCTCTTTGGTGAGTACTGTGTTAGTATTAATGATAGAAACTGAGGCCAAAACTACATACATAAGGCTCATATTGTAAGAATCCAGAATTATCCTCTGAAAACACACATCCTGATGTTGTCATGGCGTTCAGTTCAGTTCAGTTCAGTTCATTCGAAGTGTTTGGTGTTTGATTCGGGGACGTTGTGTGGGTGCTGTAACGAAACAGGGGTTAAAAAAATTACTTTAAAAGTGAAAACAATAAAATTAATTGCCGGACCTAACTAATCTAATGTACACAATCAAAAGAGGCTTCTGTGTCTGCTCATGTTTCTCCTTCAATAATTTGGCATTTCTTTCTTCAGTACAGCCATGGTTTGGAGATGATGGGTTTTATAATATATACAGTTACATAACATTTTTTATGATTAGCATTCAGAATTCCTGAATAACCCTCAAATATATATATACTCTGTATAGAAAGCAAATATACTCACACAGAACTCTGTGAATAAATCTTTTTTCTTAAAACTTAATGAATCAAAGCTTCACATCTACACATACTGCACCGTTCAGTCAGAAAAGGTTCAACTGCATCAGTTTGTTACTGAAATCGGGATCATTGTACAGCAGAGGGTTTTACAGTGCAACAGCTGGTCACTTGCAGAGACCAGTAATCATTTGTGTTTAACCAGCAAAATTAAAAAATATAAAATTTTAATTTTATTACATATTTTAAATTTATGCAGTGTAATAGCAGTCCATGGGCATGGCCACACATTTCTGGAGCAGAGAGCATTGCTCTCATTTCCTGTCAGTTCCTCGTGGCTGATCTATCCATGTACATGTGAGGTTGATTCCAAACATCTGGATTTGGCTGTGACTGTGAAAACCCCTCGTCCTGTCTCAGAGTCTGAGCGGTGCAGAGGTAAGTAAGTGTGCTTCATGCAGGACAAAGGCTCTTAGACCAGGAGGTCTGTCTTAGCATGGCTGTTGGTCATCTATTTGGGCAGTGTGACAGTTTGAGGATCCTCTATTGTTCTAGACAGTACTCTCCATCACCCAGTCAGTGCTGTCTATCGTCCCCTTGCTCCCCCTCATGTCCCCCTCCTCCTCACACTGCAGCAACATGCCATTGACAGACATGCTCCTCTTAGTCCAGATACTGCTGATCCTGCATGGTTTGTTACACAGCTGAGTGGTGCTGGCGCCTGTTGCGTCCCCCATGTCAAAGGACTGGCTTCTCTTCAGCTTGGAGTCTGGAGGTAGCATGAGGAGCCGGCTGAGGCTGGAGTCCAGCGTCCGGCCCAGCAGCGGCTCTCTGTCTGTGTGTGGCTTTGCTGTTGCCATCTGAGTGCTACTGGAGGCTCCTGACTCGTGGCCCTGTGTGCCCCGCAGCTCAAGTGTGGTGAAGGCCCCCAGGAGGTGGTCCAGGTTGGATCGGGGCTTTGAGGGAGCTGACCTCCAAATGCTGGCAAGTGTGCTGTTGGGGCTGTAAGAAGTCCCAGCCATGGAGCCTGAAGAAGAGGAGGAAGAGGTGAGGCTGCTCTGGAGGGAGCCACACTTGAACTCCACCATCTCATCCTGCAGAGTCACTTTGGCCTTGACTTTCAGCTCTGGCTGAGGGTGAGGCTCAGACTGCGACATAAGGAGTCCATTTTGCCTGAATTGACCCCCGTTGGTCTGAGAGTGTGTGTCACTGACACTGGTCAGCTTCCCCACTGGGGGTTCAGTATCTGCAGCTTTGTAGCGCACCATGAGGATGATGATGAACACGAGGAGGGTGGTCACGATGATGCCCCCGACCACCAGGATCATGGTGCCTCCCAGGAGCTGGCTGGGCAAAGACTGGCACTGAGGGTAGTCATCCTGTGTAAAGAAGTATGTGCAGCCCACAACATTGGTGGCTGTGAGCGTGGTGGCGGTGTCATCCCAGGCTGCCAGCACACACAGGTCGTAGCGAGTCCCAGACACCAGATTTGTTACCAGGAAAGCTTTGTTGGACGCCGGGATCATCCTGAGGACAGACAGAAAAAACAGTTAACACCTGCAGGTTAATTACTGTATGAAGCTAAAGAGGTCTTCCCCTCTAATGGCCTGATATCTCTTTTAAAGACACAGAGGCAGCTGAGGTTAAAACAGTACATGCTATAAATGATTGGGCCATCAGCATCTAAACAGAGTACACATGTACTTTCAGTACATGGAGACATTTGCATTCCCTGGAGTTTCACTCCACTGCTGAGTCTCTGTGGTTTCTGCTTTAACAGAAAGCCAACAGTAATTGGCTTTATCTCTCAGAGCCATCTGTCTTGCTACAGTGAACAGAGGGTCAATTTGATATCAGAGCTTAGGAGCAGTGATAAATAAATAAGTAGAAAACCCAAGAAAGGCACAAAAGATTGGAGAGTGAAGCACATTTTGTACAGGTCGATCCAAGATAGATGCAGACCAGTGGGACCTGGCATGTGTCCTTGTGGTAGCAACAACACAAGGGAGAGTGTCAGGTGCTGTGGTATCAAAAGCTGTAATGCTGGATGTGTGTGTATGTTGAGATGTGGAAGTGCCCCAGAGAAAGAAAATGAGCCTCCTGCTGCCTGAGGTAAGCTGCTGGGTGGCCAGCAGCAGGGAGCTGGAGGTTGCACTGCGATAGTTACTCTCACACCTGCTGTTTAAATGATGCTTCTCATTCATTCAGCCACACTCTCCCCTGCAGACAACCTCATCAGTCATGAGCCAGTTTGCTCAACCTTTAGGTCAACTCTGCGTCAAACTAGAACATAGAGTAGAGCTTATATGAGAACCACATGTCACAACAGGAACATGTATGTTGAGTATTATGGTTATAGTTTGATTAAGATATGGTAGTCAGCTTTGTCCATATTTTACAGCTGAAAATCTACCTTGACTTAATTATAAACTTTATTATACAATGTCCAGTTTTTTATTCCATCTCCAACAATAACTAAGTGAGGGCTGGCACAATTCATGACATTAACACAGACTCACTTTAAGCCAAAATATGTGAGGTTTAGTTTGTTTATGCGAATGTTGAAAGCTAGACCAAATTCTGTTTGACTCAAAAGGACTTGGATTTGATAAAATTCCATCAAACCCCACCCAAGCTGTTGGGTTAACATGGCACAGAACCGAGACTTGGAACTTTAGATCAGAATCAGCTTCACTATCTGGGACAAAGTGACTTAAACTAACAGGCTTTCGTCTCTAAGCCTGCTTAACTGACTAAACCACCACTGTGGATCTGTGAAGCCAGCTGCCTGTTCAGACTGATCTGCTACATCAGCCCACTAAGGCCCACATCATACCCAACACAAACATGGACAATCAAGTGATGCAAAGTTAATGGAGACCATCCTCCCAGGAGGGATCTCAGCCTGAATGCCTGAAAGTTGAACACAGAGTGACGTTGTTATAGAGACACAAAACCTCATGGAGACAGAGGTGGAGCTGGATGGTTCAATGAAGCCGGGACTTTAACATGGGAGCCTGCTCTTTGCATCCTGTCTCCTACCATGACAATGGAAAAGCTTAACCCTGACCCCTTAGACCAGTGGTTGGCAACTGGTGGCCCAATAATATCTGGCCTGCAAGATTATTTTGATAATCTGATTTTTTTAAATCTTACACTAAGATATAGCTATTTTAGAAATAGAGAATCTCCCCACACCTGAAGATGCTCATTATACTTTTATCTATCTTGAGAGTGAATGACAGACAAAAACAGTCACATCAGGTGTCTATGCACAGCGCCTGGTTTGAAGATAGATCTCTGTCATGGCAGCAACAGTTACCCACTGAATCACTTCCTCTTTAGCAATTTTTGTCTTTTTTTATCTTGTTAACAAAATAAAAGCACAAAAGTTAGGTTTTTCTGAAATTCTTTATTTCAAACAAGCTTTTAGCTTTTATTATGAAAAGTTCTGCCAGAAAGTTCCAAAGGTTCTGTCGCTTACTTGACAGATCTCTGAAATATGACATGAAATGTGATAAGAAAAAATAACGCCAGTTCAATGAATCAGTCAAACGTAATTGTGGTCCACAATGCCACATATGAAAGGTAATAAAGTAAATTTAAATTGCATTTTTATCAATCAGTTTCTTAAATTAGCCTTTGATTATGCTCTGACCACCATTTAATGGGTTAGGAAAAAACTGGCTTAAAGCCAAACTTTCTTGCTGACCCCTGCCTCAGATAGTATTTGCCTTAACTCAAACAACAACTGTTCCCCACCTCACCAAGCAGAGTTTGTGCCTAAACCTGACAAAACCTTAAAGCAGTGGCAACAGTGGTGACAGTGATGTGTGACTGATTTGGAGAGACTGTTGTCCTGTATAAAATGAGCCCATTGGTCATCAGTGCAGCAGATAGTTAGGCGACAAATAGTGCCCCTACAGCAGGTGGCATGCTGGACCTTGGTTGTCATGGTTACAATAATAAACACATGAAAGGTACCAAGAGCGGTGCACCAACCTTCTTCTCAATTTATCTGACAACAAAGATCATCGATGAGTCCAGAACCAAACACATCATCACCTTAGTGTTTGACTTCTCTCACTAGTCACCAGACCTCAAACAAATGAAGATGTTTTCCAATAAAGAAGTTCTACTTCTCCAACAACTTGCGCCACAGTTCATTACACTGTTATAATTGGCTGCCTGGGACTGGGAATGAAATTCTTTAGCTGAGTGATGCTTTTTCAGTGCACTGCTTGCTTCTGTATCTGAGTCTAATTGATTCCAGGTTGTCAGCATAGACTGGCTAATTCATTTTAATTCATAGGAACAGATGCCCAAGTCCAGAGAAACCTATGCCCATGCTTATCACGGGGAGATAAAAGTCCTTTCCTGCCTCTTCAGGCTGTGAAAGCGAATTTGTCGAGTGGCCTGCTTAGTTCACGATGATGGTGTGAGGCCATAGCATTAATCAGAGTGTAAACCGGGGAGAGAGAGAGGATGGGAGAGGAGACGGAGGAGGAGATGGGCTCTTGGCTTAGGCATCTTTAAGCTTTGCGAGAGATTTGTCAGTTACATTTAATAATATGCATATTTTCTCAGTTCAAAGACAGACCTGCAAAAACAAATAAATCATTACTGCAGGCTGCATCCTTCCTGTCCACAATCATTAAATTATTTCATGGCTCTGGATTCTCTTTCTCCAGCTGCAAAGAATCTCTGCAAAATTATTCATTATCTTTATTGATTTCTTGAGGCTTTTTTCTCTGGGCAAAATACAGACAAGGTCATGCCAAATGGTCTCCTGCCCTATTGATTTAGCTTAAACGTTAGGGTGTTGCTGGGAAATTTGATTATGCTTACGTAAGAGAAATCCCGTGACCTCTCACTGGTTGCTCTTCACTGTATTGTAGCTGTGAGATTTATCTGTGTCTGTGTCTGTACCAATGAATATCTCCTGGTGGCAATAAAACATTCTCTGCATCTGATGGTAATGGATTGTTGCGTTAATGAAGTTTTGCTAGAAATGGTGCCCCCCTAGGGCTGTGGTTTGTGTTACAGTCTCCCCTTGATGGAACTGGTAATAAAGCAAAGATCATGTAAAACTGTACACAGCACTGCGACGAGCCTTCATACATCATACAGCCATACAGTTTTGGTCTTCACCAACTCCTAAAAACATAATGGAGGGCATGGGCTGCAAAACTAAAACAATAAGTTGAGGGGAACTAGCCACATCGATTATATAAGAAAAATTCTGTGGTAGAAGAAATACCAAGATTCTTTGAAAAATATTATGAATAAATAAATCTAAAGTACTCGGCTATGACCCCTTTTATTGTGTCTTATAGTCTTATAGTCTTATAGTCTTATATAGTCTTATATATAGTCTATATAGTCTTATACTGTGTCTTATAGTAGATGATAACAAGCTAACCATGGTAATGACTGAGCTTATCACCTTCACGAAGAGATGTTAAAAGGTTTGTGCAATTTGACCTCTTTTTTTCCTTTGTTTAACTCTTGTAAAAAATGATTTGTTAGTAAGGTAATGAACTTTTCTTATTTAGAGTCACTTTTGGTTTGCACAGTGTGTGCCAGTGTCAGGACCTTTTCACATCTGTGATGAAGGTAACTGCACAGGCTGAGAAAGATACTCTGAGTCTATCGCCCTCTGAAATCTGTATTTACACACTGAAGCCTATTTTTAGACATGGAATACATAACACTGAATCAAAAAATAAAATGACTGTATCTTCTATGCACATGAGAGATGATGAGGTATAAAACATTTATAGTGACGATGGAAGGGAAGGTGCACATTTCTCTCTCTTTGCATGTTTGAATTTGTGCTGCTGCAGCATTTCACATGACCACATTCAATTTGGATATACTGTTCAGCAAAAGATATTAATACTTCTGTTTTCCTTTATTCACTCCTTCTTTTTTGGTCTTTAAATAATTGAAAGAACCATGCAAGAATTATAATGTGCTTGTAATCTCAACAAGTGTAATGGAAAGATCATTTTGCCATGTACATTGATTACAAAGGTTGTTTAACACAATAAATAAATCATCCTCTATAAACAATCTCATCTCTTGTTCAGCAGATGGAGTTTGCTCTGTTGTCATGGACAAACAGTTACTGTGCTCAGAACAACGAAAGTTTAAACATCTCCAGAAAAAGTGAGTAAGAGGACAAATTTGAGATTATTTTCCCAACTACTGTTTCCAAGGTAGGAGTGACCCTCCCAAGCTTGAAGTTCCCTACATGTCCTGAATGTTCATGTCTCCATTTCAGTGACATGAACAAGACATGAGAGTTCATCTTTAGGGGAATTCCTGGGAAAGGACCTAGGATTTGACAAAGTGGTCACTTTACACTGAATCACTCTGTCAAAGTAAGCAAGTTGATAATCATAAGTGCTTTTTGTTTTTAATCTCATGCAGTGAAAGTTCAATGCATGACATGCTGGTTTAATTCCACAAATCTGTTTTTCTACCACGGACACTGTTAAGACATATTATATTCCTACTTTTGCGATTCTCGTTGGAGTGCACACGTGACAACAGCCTAATTGCACCTGTGTATGTAAATGACTGAGTCTAACTAGCGGGTTTGCTGTGGGAAGTGAGTCTCTTCTGGGGTGTGAGAGAAGTAGCCTGCCAATGTGTTGCCCCAGTGAAGTGTGTGCAGTAGTCAGACTTTAGTCAGCCATAAAGTGTGTCGCTAACTAAGTATAGTAGGCTGGCTACTGAAAGGTAGTTACTAAAAGGAAAGAGAGTTATGCCTGATGCCTGCTCTGTTTACCTAAGTAAGCTAATTTTCTTGTTGGCGCTTTAGTCTATATGAACATCTGCTAAATATCATTATATCACTGAATTCTGTAATGCCTGCCCGGGGGGCACTGTTGAATCCTGAAGGTTTGGTTAGATTTTATTTCTGCATGGTGGCATTGGGCCACCATAGAAAATGGCAGAAATAATTACCAGTGGAAACACTGCATCACCCTCATAGCTAGGCATGATGGGTATGGAAAACGTTGCTCTTCAAGCTAGAACTGCTACTGAGATAAATATGCAGATGACAGCATTTTCCCCAGCTGTTCTGTCAGTTTGCATTATTTAGTCACGGTGACAAACTGCAGTTAAATGCATCAACATACAAAATGTGAGCTGCAGAGTAAACTGTTAGCTGACACCACCTCCCAGATACAAACAGTGTATTTCAGTCAGTTACTGCAGCAGTTTGTAAGTTGTTTGTCAGTTATTCAAACAATAAAAAACAATCATAAAATAACGACAAACTTTAAATAAAAAGAAAATAGACTTTACAATGTGATTGCTGCATGACTGTCACATTACACAGTAAATAAATAGCCTGATCTAATAATATTACAACCCTGGTTACATTGTTATTAGTGTGAAATTACTGTTGAAGAAGGCTGAACATCTTTAATCCAGTTTAATGTATTGCAGTTACCACATTAATTCACATCATTTACTGAAATACATTTAGCTTGTATCTGTTTTTATTATTTGTTTTGTTGAAACAGAGCAAAAGAAAAATCACCATCTGTGCCTCAGACTCTGAGTGTGGGAGATGGAAAACAAGATGCAAAGACATGATGATGATACACAGAATCAGACAAATTAAATACGTGTACATGGAAACTGCTGCTCTGGATCCAGGGGATTTCTCTGCACACCCCCCATGTCTGCTGCTGGACCTGAGTTAAAAATCCTGGCTCTAGTCCTGCAGGTGTGTATTCAGCTCTTTATCTTTAACCAAGCAAAATCACATGTGGATAAAACAATGTCACACACAAACAACATCATTATAGCAGGTGTCTCTCTGACAATACCATTAGCAAATTTAAAGAAAGGATCCCATCAGTACTTAGCCCACTGCCATGTATCAATGCAGTAGGGAACAGCTCTCTTAACTTCACATCCACACAGGTTGATGATCTTGTTGACAGTACTGTAGCCTCACTGCGTGCAACTCTAGATACTGTGGCCCCTCTGAGGAAGAAGGTAGTGAGTCAGAGAAGGCTAGCTCCATGGTACAACTCAGAAACACGAGCTTTAAAGCAAAATTCAAGGAAACTAGAAAGAAGGTGGCGTTCTACTAACCTGGATGAATCTCTAAAGGCTTGGAAAGACAGCCTATTGGCGTATAAACAAAGTCTCCGTAAAGCCAGAACATCCTATTATTCATCATTGATAGAAGAAAACAAGAACAATCCCAGGTTTCTGTTCAGCACTTTAGCCAGGCTGACAGACAGCCACAGCTCTGTTGACCCATCTATACCTTTAGCCCTCAGCTGTAATGACTTTATGAGCTTCTTTACAGATAAAATTGTCTCTGTTAGAGAAAAAATTCACCATCTCCTCCCCACAGCTGGTTCAGATGTACTGTCCAGTTCAGCAGCCTCAGAGTCGACTGTAACTGGTTTATATTTTGACTGTTTCTCTCCTGTACATCTCCCTGAGCTCACTTCAACAGTTTCGTCATCTAAACCATCGACTTGTCTTCTTGACCCCGTTCCAACAAGGTTGTTCAAAGAAGTTTTTCCTTTAATCGACACCTCTATATTAAGTCTGATTAACTTATCTTTATCAACTGGTTATGTACCGCAGGCTTTTAAAGTTGCAGTAATTAAACCTCTACTTAAAAAGCCTACTCTTGATCCTGATGTTTTAGCCAATTATAGACCTATATCCAACCTCCCCTTTATTTCCAAAATCCTTGAGAAGGTTGTTGCAAACCAGTTATGTGATTATTTGCACAGGAATGGTTTGTTTGAAGATTTTCAGTCAGGTTTTAGAGTCCATCATAGCACAGAAACAGCTCTGGTTAAGGTTACCAATGATCTCCTCATAGCCTCAGACAATGGACTTGTCTCTGTACTTGTCCTACTAGATCTTAGTGCCGCATTTGACACCATCGATCATAAGATTTTATTACAGAGACTAGAACATATGGTCAGCATCAAAGGAACCAAACTAAGCTGGTTTAAGTCATATCTGTCAGAAAGACTCCAGTTTGTTCATGTTAATAATGACTCTTCTATCATCACTACAGTCAGCCATGGAGTTCCACAAGGTTCGGTGCTAGGACCAATGCTCTTCAGTCTATATATGCTCCCTCTGGGAAACATTATTAGGAGGCACCAGATGAATTTCCATTGTTACGCAGATGACACCCAGCTGTACTTATCCATGAAGCCAGGTGAGACTAACCAGGTAGCCAAGCTTCAGGTCTGTCTTAAGGACATGAAGATCCGGATGACCAGTAATTTCTTACTCTTAAATTCAGACAAAACTGAAGTTATTGTAATTGGCCCAAAACACCTCAGAGATACACTATGTGATAATATACTGACTCTGGATGACATCACCTTGGCCTCCAGTGCTACAGTCAGAAACCTTGGTGTCATTTTTGACCAGGACTTGTCCTTTACTCCACATATAAAGCAAGTCTCTAGGACAGCCTTCTTCCACCTGCGCAATATTGCTAAAATCAGACCCATTCTGTGTCTAAAGGATGCTGAAAAACTAGTTCATGCATTTGTTACCTCAAGACTGGACTACTGTAACTCTTTATTGTCAGGATGTCCCAAAAATTCAGTAAAAAGCCTCCAATTGATCCAGAATGCGGCAGCACGAGTACTGACAGGAACTAGGAAACAGGATCACATCTCTCCTGTGTTAGCCTCTCTGCATTGGCTCCCTGTAAAATCCAGGATAGAATTTAAAATCCTCCTCCTCACCTACAAAGCCATTAATGGTCAAGCACCATCGTACCTTGGAGAGCTTATAGTTCCCTATTTTCCCAATAGGACACTTCGCTCTCTAAATGCAGGTCAACTTGTGGTTCCCAGAGTTTGTAAGAGTAGAATGGGGGGCAGAGCCTTCAGCTATCAGGCTCCTCTCCTGTGGAACCAGCTCCCAGTGTGGGTTCGGGAGGCAGACACCCTCTCTACCTTTAAGATCAGGATTAAAACTGTCCTGTTTAGTAAAGCTTATAGTTAGGGCTGGCTCGGGTATGTCCTGACCCATCCCTTAGCTATGCTGCTATAGAGATAGACTGCTGGGGGATTCCCATGATTCACTGGGCGCTCTCTCTCTATTTCTGTCTCTCTCTCTCTCTCTCTCTCGATGACTTCATGCCATTAACTTTGTATTTTTTCTCTCCCGTAGTTTGTGCTTCTCCTCTCTCTCCCTCTCTCTGTCCTCATTCTGCAGGTCTCTCTGCCTCGGGAGCAGCAGGATCCAGATCCACCACTACTCATCTTTACTATTAACCACTGTTATCTGTCATTATTATTGATAACACCATTACCTATACAGCTGTTCCTGGTCTCTCTCTCTCTCTCTTCTCTCCCCTCTCCCCCCCCTCCCCCTCTTTCTATCTTCTCCTAAACCCAACCGGTCGAGGCAGACGGCCGCCCACCCTGAGCCCGGTTCTGTTGGAGGTTTCTTCCTGTTAAAAGGGAGTTTTTCCTCCCCCCTGTCGCCAAGCGCTTGCTTGTTGTGGGAACTGTTGGGTTTTTCTCTGTAACAAAGTAAGGTCTTGACCTTACCCTGTAAAGTGCCTTGAGATAATGTATATTATGATTTGGCGCTATACAAATAAAATTGAATTGAATTGAATAGAATTGAATTATATTCTCTTATTCAGATTGTTATTCTGATGACTACTAACTTCTACTTATACTACTAACTTCTACATATTTGGCTTCACTACCCACCTTGGATCACACCACTGTCACAAACTTTGGAACATCTCAGAATAGTAGCTACACTTTTCATAAATTTAATTTTCTTTTCAGGCAGACAACAGCACATTTTAAAAAGTCTTTTCTGGTTTTGAACAAGTTGTCTGGGCCCTTAGTCCATCATATTCACTCATTTAACATTCAAGTAACAATGTGCCAATCATGGAAACTGCAGCTGTGATAACATTGTCCTCTAGCTCCAGTGTTTGAAAAGGAAATAGCTGACAACTCTTACTGTACCTCACAACAGTGGGGCACAGCTGAAAAGATTAAGTTGTCTGGATCCCTTGAATCCCAGCAGCTACAGGCCTCTTTCCAAATTTTCATCCTAAACTAAATTTTTGCAGAGAGTTGGTTTAATAAATCAATCTATAAGGCGTTTCAGGTAGCTTTCAGAAAAATGTACAGCACAGAGTTTGTTCTTATTAAGGCAGAAAATCATATTCTCATGGCAGCATGAAAGCAGTTTTAATCCCTGTAGAATTGGTGCATCTTTAGCCTCCATATTAATTGATCAGATAAATTCATGCTTTCGGTTTAAGGACCTGTTGGTTCAGATATTATCAGTGCGGCTGAGCATGATTCAGTTTGAGGTCCTTGCTTTTACTGTTACAGCTCCAATTAACCACAGATCATATGCAACTACAACTAATCAAAATCCTCTGCATTCCTATCTCATATTTTTCTGTCAATGACCTTCTCACGGGCAGAAACACAGAAACACAGGGGGTCTCCTGGGCAATGTAACAATCATGTATGTTTATGCCAGTGGCATGTGGTGACTTTTACAGCCAAAGAGAGATGACAGATCAGTGTAATTTGTTCATTTTCTGCACAAGTTTAGTTTCTAGACACGTCTGCTCATGTGTATAATGCTGCAGTATCATAACTGATCTCAGATCAGTAGAAGCTGAGTCAAGGACAGCTTGACAAGCACACTTTGGCTATTGCTAGTCACCCGTCAAAGGTCCCAGTATCATCCTCGATGCACAAACCTCCAAATTTGGCTGCAACAGGACATGGTCACACCCATGAAAATGACAGAAATGATAGGTACAACTGCTGGAGGACAAGCTAGCTTACAGAGACAATAACCTGCTGCTGCCACAAAGGGGCAGTAAATAACATGATGAATGCAAACAGGCATCAGATCCTGGGACAGAAAGCTGTTCTGAGATCAGATGTAAAGAGAGTTATCACTCCTTATTCATCCAAAAATGGACGAATATGCCCTATCAACTGTCTGTCAAGACTGAACTTCTGGTCCAGAACAACACTGTTTTTCCTGCCCACAAAAATTGATTTGTATGTGTGTTTTCTGGGATGCTTTTTGACCTGCCTTCCAGCGTGACCAGAACAGATAGAGACACGAGAAGTGTTAGAAGTAGTCAAACAACACAGCATAGGAACTAGTTTGTTCTAAGCAGTGACAAAAGTGAAGGTTAGAAATAGATAATGGTTATAATCATGGTTATAGTGATCATGATTATGATGATCATGGTTATAATGATCATTGTAATCATGATTATGATGAACATAAAAAATGTAAATGTGAGCACTTATGTATCCTGACCACCTACATGAATGAGGAGGCTTGATGTTCCTTTGGTTATTATTATCAGTCAATTAATTTTTCATGGAGTAAGAACTGACTTAAAGTACCAGCAGAACATTTTAATCTATTTCTCTGTTTTACCACCTGAGTCTCTTTTTTTCTCATAAACCAAAACCTGAAGCTTTGCACATATTCAAGTCAGTGTAGGATTTAAACATCATGACAAGTAGCACACTGCAAATTCTGATTTGCATGTATGAAGTGTTTATGACTGAGGCCCTTAGGAACTGACATTACAACAGCTGTCTTTTCTATGCAAGTGCTGGTGCATATGCTATTTTAATATTTATGAATGAAAAGTGTCTGTTATATTATATAATCTATCCACATATTTATAGTCAAATAAAAAAGGTTCATGCAAAAACATAAACAAAAATTATGATGCTGACTAGAATTAATTACATGACATTATTCTTTGCTATAGTTCTGCTGTATAATTACACACACGACTAAAAATGTTCTTCCTACATTATTATCAAGGTGAAACAAGGACGAAAACAAGCTTTGAAATTGAATGGCTGCAGTTTGAAAAATCTTGCTTTACGTTAGAGATTTAAATGGCATTAAGTAATTGGATTTTTTTCTGGCTGCTGTCACATTTACTTAAGAGGCTGTGGTGGTAGAAAGAACCCTCTACTAATACAGTTTCACCCCCATCAAACTGTGCTTGACTGGCAGGAACCCTCGTCCCTGAGCAGAGACATTCCCCAGGTTCTGGACAGCTGAGCTTAATGGAGCTCAGCTCAGCACTGTGCTTAGAGAAGGAAAATCAAATGATGAAAAGGTGCTGTAGAGGGGAAAAGAGTTGTTTTTGCTACTGTTACACAATTTGATGGACAACACAGACACTAAATGACTGATAGATCTGAGAGTGATGACAACAGTGTTAACTATTATAGTTAACTCTGCAATACAGTGATTCCACTATGGAGTGTTGCTATGTGACCCTGTAAACACTGCACTCTGTCAACAGACCTCATTTAATGTTTTTAAAAAATGCATCAGTCTTTGTTTAGAAGCAGACATTTCTCCAAAACACAAAAGGCTGAACATTTACTTTTGTGCTGAGTTTCTCCCTTAGATACCTGGACTTTTTCCCTCCACATGTTGACACTGCTACAAAGACAACTTGTTTGTTTGTAATTTCCAAACTGCACAAGGCTGCTGCAATTTTACACAGAAAGCTGGTTCAGAAAACTTCTGAAATTAATTCATCAAGAAAAATATCAGATTTTTGGCTACTAGATGATCCACTATTTTCACCAGCCACTCTAACTTTGTCTTCAGTGGGTTGCCATGGTGACAGCTCCTTTTCTATTTTTGCTCTTTTCTGCCCATTTCAGTAATAACAGTCTTTGTCATTCTACACCCTGCCACACCCATCCTGTCTGGAAGCCAACTCCAGCTGTTCCAGCTGCAGCTCCATACATGCTTTAAACATGGATAAGAGTGAAAATTATGAGCTAAAAGAGGCTAAAACGCTAAAGTGCTCTGTTTAACTGAAGGGAAGTGCAGGGTTTGTGATAACTGTCTGTGGGTTCACTGGGAGGGACCCTGTTCACATTACATATAGCCATTTGATGCTAAAATATTGATTCATGTAGCTTTAAATAAACCCAGTCATCCATCAACCATTTACCTTCTGCATTTAATAGAGATGTTCAGAATTCTCTCAAAAACTGTGCATTTTAAGACTCCTAATAAAATATGTGAGTATTTACCTGTAGATCAGAACCTCATCATCAGAGCAGTTGTATTGAAGCTGGTACATCTTCACCTTGGGAGCTGACTTGCTCACCATCCACTGAACCAGTGCTGAAACAGCTGTCACCTCGGAGACAGACACAGCCCTCTCTGGTTGGCTCTTGGTAGCCCCCTTGCTGATCCTGGTGGCACCAGTGATGTCAGAGAGGCGTGACTTAGGCTGCACTGGCTGCCCGGTCCCGTTGCTGAGGTGGGGAAGCTGGACAATGGACACCTCCACAGGTGCAGTGGACTCCCCTGCCACATTAGCGGCAATGCAGGTGAAGGTGCCATAATCCTTGGAAGTAGTGATGGTAATGCTTAGGGTTCCGTTACTGTACACTGTGGTTCGGGAGGAGTTGCCAAGCAGCCGATCATCAGGGGAGATCCAGTGGATAGTAGGGGAAGGGTCTCCAGTAGCTTCGCATCTTAGGCTAGCTGTCTGGCCCTCTAGTACTAGCATCCTGTGGGTGTGCTGCGTAATGAGAGGGGGCTGACACACAAACTCCTCCTCCTTTACATTCCAAAAATAACGACCCTTTAGGGTGGGAGGTGAGACACAAGTCTCCAGGTCATCATCTCTCTCAAGCCTCCGTAGCCACAGCATCTCACAGTTGCAGTGCAGAGGGTTCCCGCCCAGACTTAGGGACAGTTGGGGAGCATAGGGTGTAGTCAGTATCATTGAGTCTTGGGCTCGAGCAAAGATGGGGTCTGGTGGTAGCTTTTGCAAGCGGTTTGAGGTCAGGTCCAGTCTTGCCAGTCTTTCCAGGTCAATGAAGGTACCCTCTGGAATATAGTCCAGCAGGTTGTGGTCCAGACTGAGCTGGTGCAGGTTAATCATCTGGCGTACTGACTCCCATGGCAGAGACATTAGGTTGTTGTAGGAGAGATCCAGATCCTCCAAAGCAGGAGCCAGATCATCAAAGGCCTTGTCATGGATGTGTCCCAGTTGGTTGTTGTTAACGATGAGGTGCTGCAGATTGACCAAGCCTCGCAAATCATCAGGGCCGAGCTCCATTAAACGGTTGTTGTCCAGATGAAGCGAGCGAAGCGTTTCCAAGTCACCAAAGGAGAAGGGCTGAATGTAGCTGATGGTGTTCCTGGAGAGGGTCAGGTCCACCAGGTCGGTCATATTGGCAAAGTCCTGCTGTGTGATTCGGAGGATGTAGTTGCCTCCCAGCCGGAGCTCCACCGTGCTGCGGTCAATATCCGGAGGCACAAATAGAAGGCCTTTGGAAGGACACAATGTCCCCAGGGACTCAGACAGATTCTGGCATACACAGTACTTGGGGCATGCATGGGTGATCATCACTGTGGCTCCCAGGACCAGCAGGCAACAGATGATGTGGTCCATGGTAAAGTCATACATAGAAACCTGTGTGCAACAATCGAATAAAAAGAGGGAAGAGATGAGTTAAAGGGAATACGTGACAGTGCATTGAAGTATCAGCAGGGGTCAGGTTATATGGCTGTGCTCAGCTCTGTAGAGATTATTTGGATGTTATGAGTCAGCTGGTAGCCAAACAGCTGGTGGTGAGGCATGACTCAAGCAGCTGATGCAAGTACAGCTTCAAGACTCTGCCTGACTTAATGATGTGTCCTACTGAGAACAATCTTCTTATTGCAGTTTGGAAGGATGCCCAAAACTATGACATGAAATCCAAGATATAGTCATAACTTCTCTCAAAGAACCACCTTTTGCAACATCTGGACACAGACACAGTATTCAAAAATAATGATAATAATAATCAGTTATTGACCCCCCAGGAGACAGTGGGATGGTCTCTATCTAGGAATTCATGTGACCCAGGTCCATTTCAAAGCACTAGATGTAGATAATGCTGCAATTTTAATGTTTAATGCCCTGTGATCAGGAAATAGAGTGCAATAAGTCAAGTGCGAGAGCAGGCACTCAGAGACATGGTGAGCTGTAACAGCGGGCTGTTGGGGTGGGGTTGGGCACTGTGCTGATTATTTTTTCCCCTTAATTAGTATATCTCAGTGGTCAAATAAAATGGAACCTTGAATGTAACCACTCAGTCCAGCCTACAAATGCATGACAGACAACAATATAACTTTATTATTGATGCACCCCTGCACATGTGATAATTTCAGACATTCAGTGTAATAACCATCATAGTCATCAACCTAAAATCCAAAGAATTCAACATGAATTCAGAACACCACTTTGCAAATTTGCACATCATTTCAAGCAGTCTCATTATATAGCATTATTATTCAGATAACAACAAACATGCAGATAAACAGTATGAAATAAAAAAACAGCATGCTTTCCAACATGAACTGAAATTATCCCCTTTCCCTTGCTGCCTCACACCCACACATGCATACACACATCTATCAGAGTACATATATTCTCACATGGCTGTACCCACACTCACATGTCCAAACACCCAGACTCTCACACCACTGCATTATCAAATGTTGTCTGTGATGAATCACATCTATTTTTATTCAGTTCAACTTCAACTGAACATAAACACAAAGCATCACCTGTTTCATATTCATCATCATTACAGCCATAATGATGATGATGTTGGATGGTTCAGCACAGCTGGAGTGATACATAAGGAAAAGATTAGACCAGTGACTGACTGTGTGAGCTAACACTCACAACAATTATTTCATTTGGATTCAATTCTGGATGTTTTAGACAAGGAACCACAACAAGGAAAAAATCAGTATTTCAGTACCAACACAAAGATGCAACATAAAATTAGTTGAAACTTCACATTCAGCATGTTTTCAGCTGAGCAAAGTGCACGTGTAGAAGACCATGAGATGCTGTTTAAAGCTCCAGAAAAGTCTAGAAAGAGGACGTTGGGTTAAAATTAATTTAATAAATGATCAACTTGGCTTCCTGTGCACTAAAAAGCATTTTCCTAAGTAAAATCCAGACTGCCCTGGCACAAATTATTACTGTACCCAAGGACCCTGAAGTACATGAAACTGTTATTAAAACACCTCATGTGCTGTTGATTAGTTATTTGCCCCAAACTCCATCTAGGATATGGTCCATAGCAAATGACCTGCAGAGTCATTTAGAATGTGGAACACAGAAGAGGTCCATCACACAGAGAAGAGCAGTGTGCTGAAGAGAATGTTTAGTAAATCATCCGGTCAAAGTCAAGGGCACTCTGTGGAGGATGGAAGTGTGGAGGTCAGGGAGTTAGCAAAACCAAATCTCTCCTGACTAGTCGAGTGTGGCAGCCACGCAGGGGGCTCTCTTATATATTGAGCACAGCCAGGACAGCAGTAATCAGTGGAAGGCCTTGATGTGAACACTCATCACAGCTCTTGACAGGTGACACTGTGGCGACCCCGGGGCCGCCAGGCTCCAACCTTCACGCCCTGACTGGTGCAGAGGTGGCCAGGGAGCGAGTGGCTGCAGAATCATTACACCGCCACACTTATCTGTACACAGGCAGGCCCATAGTGTTACTGTAGCTAGACTACAAAATGTGGGTCTCAGTGTTGTCATGTTAACCACAATTTCAATACTACTCCCAAACCATTGTGAAAGGTTGAAGTCAATATTGAATTTTCTGAACATTCACAGCTTTCACTGACAGTGTTGTGCAAGCTGAAATTTAATTGCAGCATGAGCTCCAGTGGGTTTACAGTCTACACAGACAGCACCTGAGTTTGAATAGTAAAGGGAAGAAAAAAAGTGGCATCGCTGAAATATACAAAACCACAGTCTGTTGCCTCACAGTCACTGCAGCAGTCAATACTAAATTCATCTGGAAGAAAGTCAAAAGGGTAAAAAGAAGCATCAGTTTACCACACCTTTACTGGCTGATGAAGATAAATATGGACTCTACACATCAGAACCCGGTGCAAGGGGAGTTACAAACATTGATGATATGTCTCTAACTGGTTCCACTGTCTGCTGTAGCATCATGACAGTTGTTCTTTGTTCAAAGGCTAAGCTCTGATATTGTGACAGAGGTTCTAATGTTAATAGATATAGATAATGTAAATATTCAGTTTGTTAATTGTAGTTCATCCTCTATGCTTAACAAAGAGTCAATGTCCAACCTATAATAGCTTGTTTGTCCATTCCTATTAAGTACATCAGAATCAGAATCAGAATCAGTTTTATTGCCAAGTATGTTTCCACATACAAGGAATTTGTTCTGGTGATTGGTGCAATTGAAGGTTCTTGGAGGTTCTTGTAAACAACAGGTTTACACAGGTTTACATTAAGTACAATTTGACTCCTGTGGGACAGCTTAGCTAAAGAGCAACTTTAGATACAGACATATTTCTCTGCCCTCTGTTTCAAGTCTGTTTCACCTCTGACTACACCCAGCAACACCCACACAGACATACACCTGTGCATCACTACTGCGAGGTGATAAGTTAAAGCAGCTGAGGTCAGCAAAAACAACATTCTCAGGGGGTGATGAGTTATTCTTTAAAGGTGCCCTGTGGAGTTCAGTGTTTCCCACATTATGTGTTTGATCCTTAAGAACAAACATTCCATATGAAACAGTATTTTTAACCCTGCATTACTAATGTCCAGGTTTACTTGTCAGCAACCCTCAATCCTGACTTAATTAAACCACCTCTAATAAGTAGACCATTGTTATTGTGTTGTGTTGTCATCAAAAACATGATGAGGTACCTTTACTGGACCAGTAAAACAAGTCCAGTTTACAGTCAACGGGCTCAGTGGTACTGAATGTATCAGAACAGCCTGAATAGAACACAGATGCAAATAATGCCAATGCAAATAAGCACAAGCCCCCAAATCTAAACAACAAAATATCAGTATGAGCGTTCACTTTTCTGCCACATTGACATTTCGGTTAATGTTTGGTTAAGGCATTGAAAAAAATGCAGCTAAGCTCAGGATAGGAGGATAAAGAGAGAGAGTTGCTGGAGGTCCTGGGGTCAAGACCAGGACTGACTTAAGACCAGGTAAGAGTTAATCAAAGGAGACTACTAGAAGCATCCCAGTAGGACTATACTGTCTTCAAGTTACATACAGACTGTTTAATAACTTCAGATCTCTGCTGGTTCAGAGTGCACAACTACAGAAAAGATCAAGGAGGACTTGGATGGTTGAGGTTTGGGAAAGACTGTAGTCTTGCTTTTTAAAAAAATGAACCACAGTCTCTTGTATCAAAGTCAGATGCTTTGTATGCTCAACCATCCACTGTGACAATGTCTTAAGCATCTTTCCTCCTTCACTTTTGATAGATAGATAGATAATATCATGATTTTGTAACTTTACTACAAGAGCTTAGTGACTTACTGTTTTATCTTTGGCTGGTGTTTAGTTCGAGTTGTCTTTTAAAGAGAATATTAAATGTGAATAAAAATATAGATAAAGCTGCTAGTAATACACTCAGATGAGCGAATATGGAGTTTTATCACCCTGGATCTTCTAGCATTTGGACTGTGATAGCAGGGAAGTAAGAAAACAATGTACAGAGGTACTAGTAAGGTTAACCATCTATACGCCCCCTCCACACACCACACACACACACACACACACACACATACACACACACACACACACACACACACACACACACACATACACACACACGTACACACTGGAAATTAGAGCCTTGGGTCTGTCAGAGGAGAAAGAAAGGTGAGCGGCATGCTGCAGAGAGTGCAGCTCTTTTAGTTGCGACCATGATGGACAGCTTGCCTTGGGATGGTGGTTCCTTACCCAGTCACTGTCTTAGTCTGTGCAAATGTAACAATGGGTTTCAACTAACATTGAATGGGGGAGTTGAAGTGTCATATAATAAATGCTGTTCTTCACTGATAAAGATTAAAAAAGTGTAGCTTATGGCATCATCACAGTCTTTAGACCTAAAATGCTAAACTAAATATCTGCTCTCTGCTAAAATTCAGCAGTGACAGACTATAAAAGCTGCTGTGCTAAAGAGGTTATATGACACTTTTATATTCTATATTTCCTCTGTGTATTCTGTAGCACTGGGGATTTGGGCTGGGGAGAATTCAGCTTAGATGTGACAATTAGACTTATCACATTTGCAGACATGAGATTTGGCTGTAAGTCTGTGTGCTGAAACGCTTTTCTGCAGGAGAGCAGCTGCAGCAGCACTATCAGGGCCCTGATATTCAATCTAATCTCCAAGGCATGGCAGACTAGCTCCTATTAGCATTCTGCCACTACTGGCTTTCGTGAACAGCTCTAAGTAGCTTTTGGGCAGAAATCTGCCTATCGTCTTCAGAAGGCTACTGAGTCCGAAAGATGTTAAATTGAGTTTGCACTTTATTACATGAATGCAGAGTGCAGAGTTTAATAGAGACAGCTTTAGTTTTGTCCTGAGAAGGTGTGACCTGTGGAGAGAAGCTGTAGTTTATGTGGCTACAGGAGGGAATGACAGGTCTGCTGCATTTGTTGAACTTCTTTGTATTCTAAAGATAAATGCAGGGCAACACACTGTATGGTTTAAGTAAAAAAAAAAAAAACTTAATAACAAGCTTATACCCTCATACATGTATTTCAGGTCCTAGCATCCAAAATATTTTCAAACAACACATTGTTTTGCATCTTCTTTTCATATCATTAGCAGGGGTTCATTTTCACCACAATGTACAGAATAAACCGAAAAAAGCTTAAAGCTCATATATAGTCTAAAGGTAAATGTCCTATAAAGCAGGTCTAGGTTCTATATTAATACTGTGAAAGTATCAAAGCCTAAGTCCACAGAGAAATGCACACAGCCTGTATTCAGAAACTGAGCCTTAAAACGAGTGATCAGGACTAACCCTAACCATGCCCTAAGCTTGCCCACCTATCCAACCTTGCAGGATTTGGTTTCTCTGAGTGTTTACCTGAAATCTGCTATATTTTTATTGGATCACTCATAAACCGTCAGAAGAGAGGCTCAGATCCTCTCTTCTGATTGGCTCACTGATCTGTTGTTACTAGTGCTCCATAGAGAAGCCTGAGAGAGGAGATGTAAAACTACACTGAGATGGTTTTTGGTTCTTAAAACCACAAATATATCTTCTGATGGATATCAACTTCAAATAAAACACTGGAGAACAGTAAAACATGGGACCCTTAAATATTCTAGAATTACATCAAAACCGCAAAAAAGTAAAGTAATGCACTGAAAACCACATTCATTCTCAGTATTATCACAGGATATATAACAGGATACAAGAAAGCTACAAAAATAGACAAAAATGAAATGTACATATCAGTTTTGTTATGTCAACTACAATTATGCCAGAAATCTAAGTTTATGTGACATTAGCATTAGAGGTTCTAGAAGGTTGAAGTGGAAGTCTTGTCCATTTTCTGCATACACAATGTCAGGCGGGTGACGCCTGGAGAGCTTACAAGCCTTTGTAAGCCTTGCCTTTGTACTGCATTATCAGTACAAATACACACAGGTACAAACGCACAGTATGTAACCTCTGCCTCTAAGGGTCTCTCCGTACACTCGGTAAACAATAACAAAAGAGTGTTGGGTGACATCATGAAATAGCATGGGATCATGGGAGTTGTTGTCTTCACCATTGTTGCTGTAAGTTTCTCCTGGTTTGGATTTCTTTGGTGTCAGTCATTCAGGAGGTGTTTACCTGGAGCTGAGTTATCTACAGAGGTCTCCTCCTCTCCAAAATTAACAGACCTCGTGATTATAACCGTTATAAGCACTCTAAGCAGTTTCACATTTAAAGTGAGTGTTACACCAATGATGTACAGCAACGCAGGACATCAGGGAAGGAGCTTAGACTGCTCGAAACTGAGAATCCTTACCTTTGATTCTATATAGCTTAGGAACCAGACGTTCAGGATCATTTTACAGGCAGATGAATTATCCACAGAGAAGTCCTCCTCTCCATAACAAGTAGAATAGGGGATCACATCTGTGTAAAAGGTATATCTTAATATGTGGCTTAAAACATGATATATTTCCATTTTGGGCTTCTGGGAAGCAACTGCAATGCTTTTTTTTCTGTCTTTATTGAAAAACATTCAGGGGAACCACAACGCATGCGCAAGGGGAATATGACGTCACCATTTCTCTGGTTTGATAATTGCTGGAAACATTTGCGATAATGTCAGTACATAACTCAAAGATATACATAGCTCTAGATATTTTTAGACATTTAATGTGGAAAAGTTACATATCATAACTTGGGGGAATTGTATATTTATAATAGCCAATTTGGGAGGTGTGAAGCAGAGGTGGGCAGCCAGGCTCACAAGCTATGACTTCAATGTCAAGTCCAGGCTGGAAAGACTAATTCTAATGCAGATGTGCTGTCATGAATGCCTTTGAAAACAAATCAGTCAGTGCATAACACCCAGCCAGTGGAAAGATGCTCAGGAGTCAGGATACTGCAATTCAACAAGTGTTGCAGTCATTGCAGTCTAGAAGACCTTCTGAAAGCCAAAGAAAGAGTCTCCAGCCCATGGCACTGAGACTCTTCAAAGACAGTGGGCATCTTTTGCTGAAGCATGACCCTATTCTATACAAGGTCAGGGCAGGTCATACATGGCCTGTAAAAACCCTTGCAGAGGTACTAAGAAAGCAGAGGAGGTCTAGGCCTTGTGTTCCTCCTGCCTCAGATGCATCTTACGTAAAGTGCCTACAATAGCTACACAAGCCCCCCTGGTGCCAACCACCGCATCATGCCCCCAAGACTGGCTTGTCATGGACTTTCTGAAGTTGCTGCTGTCAATAGATGGACATCAGTATGTGAAAGTGGTTCGAGATTACTTTACAACGTATACCTGGGCTATACCCACTCAAGACCAATCAGCCAACCACCAGCAAGGCTCTCTAGAAGTATGTAATTGGCTTGGTAGGTTGCTCAAGAGGGTTCCATTCTGATCAAAGGGCCAACTTTGACTCATCTGTCCTGCAGGAGTTATTTAGTCTGTATGGGACAACCAAGAGCTGAAGCACCCCCTATCACCTGGGAGGAAATGGGGTTGGTGAGCGCTTTAATCACACTCTGCTTTTTCTTCTATAGGAACTCTAGAAGACAACAAAAGGTCACAGTGGCCCGACTACATATACAAGCTTGTGTTTATGTGTAAAATATTGTTGACTGCGCAACAGGACACTCTGTATGTGATGCTTGGCACCCAAAGTGAACCACAAGCCCCTGACTGGACTTGAACCAGCAGCTGAGAAATTGGGGAACACCCATCAACAGCAGAAGTAAAACCATGACAGATTTTCAAAGAGTACACCACTGCATCTGGAGAAAGGGTCCTGCTGAGGCAATGAGGGGCAAGCACCCATTGATACTCTTCAGCTGCTCTCTCTCCTTCTGCCTGCAAGCCACATGACACAAACGAATTGGGTAATCAGCACACCAGTCTCTGACAGAAACGCTGCTGGTGTTTCTAGTCGGGAGTTCCAGAGTGAGTGAGGCAGAGGCTTCATGACTTGCTGCTATTTTATTTGCATGCTCACATTTTAATGTAGGCTACCTTTGGTGTTTTCCCAGTCTAACTTTAAAATAGGCTAGCTGCTCTGGTCTGTTATTCTTCTTTTATTCAGTTTTAAGTAGTTATTCATCTCTATGATTAACCTGTTTATTAGGGTAAATATGCTGATGTTTTACTCTTAGACCTGTGTTTGTGAGGGGAACACTTTGGCTTTGGGGCTGAACTTTATTTTATTTTTAAGGTTTGTGGTATTTTAGCAGGTGTTCACTGTGTAGTATAGAACGGTTTGTTATGGTTCCTTGTGAAAGCATCTGAGAAATAGATTATATCTACTTTATCCTAGTATTTTGGTAAAGGGGACCTCCTCTGTAACAGACACACACACACACACATGCACACACACACAGACATGTTTGCATGCATTATTGTATCAATCACAAATTGACAAAAACACCCAAACTCCCATATGTATGGCCGTTTCTGGGGCATCAGCATTATACTTTGGAATACTTCACTTTCTGCTGCAGTTCCATTTCAAGTTGCCCCGTATGGCTACTTTTTTTTTCCAGTTACACCAATCTCATTTATCAAAAGTGTCAGGGAGGGGTTTTCATAAGAGCCACTCAGGGTAACAGCTAATTCGGCTTTGGCTCAGCATCTGCATACTGCATGCCCCCTGCATGCTAATGCATGCTGAATGCTGATGTTGGAAAGTTTCCAACATCAGCCAAACCACCCAGCTGACCTATGAGAGTTGTCCTTGATCAACACACTTGACTCCCAATCTAGTGATTATTCATTGTGAGGATCTCTGGAGAAGTAAAACTGCAAAATGTAAGTTTTGCCTACAATAAAGCTTCAGGACGTTCAAGGACACGACACACTTTGTCTCTGTGACATGATCCGAAAACCAATCACTGTACACACTGAGCCCAGCTCTCTGGTTTCTCTGAGGCTATGAACAGACGCACACTCACACACACCCATGTACGCACACACAAAACAGAAAGTTTGGCTCTTTATTGCACATTGTCTTTCTTTGATATTCTTCACTCTCACCTGCTCTCATTGTTTATGATGGGCTATGCATTGCCCTGCTGTCAAGAAGCAACTCACTGGCTCTTTGAATCATAACACACATACATTATGCATGCAGCTCAGCTCACACATCTGAGCTCCTGGACTCTGAGGCCAATCACACGAGGAGCTGAGAGAGCACAGAGCTGTGGTGGAATTATCCTCCAAACACAAAGCAGGAAGCTACACTGAACCCATCTGCATCACTCTTTCAGTACCACAATCCACAGAGCTGTTCCACTGTGAACACACAGTCACACAATACAGGCTTGTAATCAAAGTATGAAAACAAGATGACCATACAATAAGTTCCCACCATTTCTTTTCACTTTTTTTTACACAAAAACAAACATTCAGACTTAATTTATCATCTTCAGAAATCATCCCAGCTACTGATATCATCAACTTCATCACAGTTTAATAGAAGTGTATATGTAACATTTCAGGTCATCACTGACCTCCATCATCCACACATACCACTTACCTCCATTAGTGTCAGGATAAAGATAGTTGTCCACTATCTTGTCTTTGTGTATGAAGTGGTTTATTTAACCAGTTTTACAGTTCTGTACTGTATGTGTTACTCTACATGAAATTTAAAAGCATCCGTGATGTGAAACACAAGGTTGGAAGGTGAACTGTGCAAATGCTGTTGTGTCACATTTTGTGAAATTATGTGAAAAGCACTGCAAATCTCTGCCATGGCAGCAGATTTGAGGAGCTGTGTGTACATGTTGTGCTGCATCGCCCAGACAACACCATGATTTTATGAGGATGCATGGTTGTCATGCTTGTCTGTGACTGGCTCAGAACAATGAGAGCAGTGATATAATTAGCTAAGAGTGTATTTATTAATCACTGCATGCTCCAATCTGCATTCACCTTCACGTTCCAGCTCTTCTGTATTTTGAAACTATTTGAACCACAATAGCAGGTGAGCTGGGAGACATCCACAGTCCATACACCTGCAACGCCGCACAAAACTTGGTCCTGTGAAGTTCTCTCAGCCTGCACTCCACTGAAGAGACAGAAAACTGTATCACATATATCAAATATCACATCTATGTGGAATAAAGAGGAGACTGCAACCCTCTTCAAATCAGTATATGAAACAGACATTAGTGGCATATTTCTATCATATTTTCAACATGGGTTTCTATTGCTGTCATTGAAATTAGACTGGTGCTCTTCAATTATGTCACCACAGTGGCTTTTTCTTTTCAGGATAACTAGTTGAAATTTGAGCCACAGTGGGCAGGAAACCTGAATATTGTGGAACTAGATGCCCAAGATAAATAGCATTCCTGCCTCGAGGTTGTATGTCTCCACCAACCAGCCAAGTTACAGGAAATCAGATCAAAGTCTTTCCTTCTTGAGTAACTTCATTTTATCCTTTTAGATATTTGAATAAAATTGTGTCATAACTAGTGCATGAATTTGTGAGTTATGGCCAAAAATGTGTTTTGTGAGGTCACAGTGACCTTGAACTTTGACCTTTCAAATTCTAATCAGTTCATCCTTGAGTCCAAGTTAATGTTTGTGTGGATGTAATGAAATTCCCTCTGGGTATTACTGAGATATCATGATCACGAGAAGGGGATGGACAGACAGACAAATAGATGACTGTCACACGCGCAGAGGCGTTCAAATATACATGTATCAGTGTCATGTAAGTGATGTCAATGTAAATTTTGAAACTATTGCACCCCAGGTGTAAATGTGATGTGAGCACAGGCCTCACGGTTAATCGTGTAATTGTGAATTACACAAAACTTTTCATGAAGAGACTGACCACAGTAAAACTTTATATGCTGCTGTGATCACATGAGGACTGACAACTCTGCCTTTCACTTAAAACCAATACTATAACCACTACCACGCCACTATCACTTCCACTCCACCCTGCCACTGAATATAGAAACACTGAACAGCACACTTAATGCTTGTTCATCCCACATTCTCTATTACGAGTTTATAGGTTGGCCCATTGTTCCTCATTCACTGAGCTGCTGTTCCTTCTGCACTTTGACAGGACACGGTGCTTAAAATATAACTGCCCAGTCGTGTTCTCTCAGACGCCGTTCCTGGATGGCCAACTTCACTCTTATCTGCATGTGTCAGGCACGTCCTACATCCTCCCACACTAAAGCCTGGCAGGCACGCACACGTACACAATATTCTCACTTACACTTAAGCACAGTTGAAGAGGATCACATTCCTTTTTTTAAACACAGGATGATTTGCTGAGTGCAGATGACAACACCCTGTTTCACACATATTCAGATGGAGACATTCACACCAGGCAGCAGAATGTGGAGGGAGGGCTCACATCACTTCAGCTCTCAGACTAATGATGGTGAGGTGTGTATAGAAGCCAATGCTGGATATGATGCAAACATTGCAGTGACCCTTCAGACACAAAGAGTGGTAAGGTCTGAGTAGCCATGCCAACACTGAATATGCTGCGTACGTTCTGATGCAAACTGATGAAAACACGGACTACTCCTTTACCAGCCTTGCCAGTGTTAAGTTGCTGCTCTAACAGTGTAAGCAGGAAAGTAGGAGAGATGATTCAGTTGGTTCCAGATGGTTTGTTTGAGATTAACCTAACAAGAAAAAATGACAGGGTCATTGGTCATTTGCCAACCTGAAATGTTTCCTGCGTGTGAACGCTGAAACAAGACTAGGTCAATACCTAGTGTGTGTCTGGACCGCCAATGGTCAAATCCTGATTTTATAACCATGATGTCATCTGACAAAATCACCAAACACATAAATGAAAGACAAAGACTGAGCTGTGATTTCAGCTGGATTTACTTATAAAATGATCAGAGAGGGAGTTAGAAGAGACAGACTATGTTCCTTTATTTTAAGTTATTTTTTCAGGCTTTTGCTTTCGCCTGATTGCCCAGACTACCAGAAGCTCAAAAAGCTACAGGTTCAAAGTAAATTGATTTCTGGTCATTTGATTACTTGTAAATCTTTTCAGAAATAAATAATCTACATCTGGATGTGTGAGGTGGGATGCAGTCAAAAGTGTCCCATTCTTGCTTTTCTTCTGTACATATTCCCAGATGGGATTGAACCAGCAGCAACAGCATGGTGGGTAGAGATTGGTATGGCAGTCACGATGGCAAAGATGATGATGATGATGATGATTGCAGTTTCGCTTCTGCTAACAAATTCATTCATCCTACGCTCCTACCCACTGCCGTACTATTTGTGAGGCCAGATTGTAGAAATGCTCCAGTCTGAGCACAGAGAAGGAGGAGGAGGAGCAGCAGGGGGATGAAGCTATAGTTCTGATCAAAGTGTTGATGCATGGCTTTGAAACATTAAGCCAAAACCAACCATGGGATTTATTATTATCACTGTTACAGATAATACAATCATTAGTTGAGAAATGACAAAGTTCAACAGCAGTCTTTTCTTTGTGTGTTTGAGCCTTTCAACAAACCAAAGGAGAAAACACTTATTTTTAGAATTCTCATTTAACATTGGTCAAACTTATTTCATACATGTATATTATGGCCTGAATTTAATGCACAGAAGCCACAGCACTCCCCACAACCGCATACAGCATTAATGAAGCATGACACAAACTGTTGTTAACTGCGTTCCTGCAGCTCTCTCTGTGCTGTCAGCTTCCCAACAGGGAGCTTTCTCTACATGATTTTGAGATGAATGCAATCCTCTGTCGGGATCCTGTCTTTTGTGGACCATGAACTGTGCAGAGCTTCTGACCCACTTTACACTGTTTACGGTTTGTTGAGTTTGCTTTTGTTAAGATGCTTCACGAGGGGGTTCAAGGGGAGTAGTCACACCGTGCAGTGTGGCTGCTTACTGTAAGAGAAAAGGATTAATTACCTTAGAAAAATCTATCAACAGAACACAGAGTAAAGTAACGAGAGTGATTAAAGCACAATGAAACATTAATAAGGGTGGATATTTCTCCTCTGTACTTTGCAGAGTCAATACAAGTCCCATGAGGTGCTCTTTCTCCTCAGGGGGAACTCTGGTCTCTCTGAATGTAGTTTGCATCTGTGACAAACACAAGGTGAAAGAGTGAAGTTCAGTAACACTTTAATTTGCTGCTCTCCAACTGTCACATAAGTTATTGGTGTAATAAAAGCGGCGTAGTCTATGTGTGTGACCAGCGGGTATAGTTAGTCATGGAGACATTGACTACATGGGACTAAAATGCCATTATTCTGTTTATCTCAAAGCTCCGCTCATAATGATAAAGACATGTTCTGGGCCAAGCTCAGACAGAAAGTGAGGAGCTGCAGACCCACACACTGATCCTGTAGAACACATGGGCAGCGTTTCCTGTCTTCTTCCTGTCCAAAGCCTTTATTTCAAATCAGCAGTGAAAGAAAAAGCAACATTAATTTTGTAGTTTTTGGCCTCAACAGAAAAAATGATGGTATGATCACCAAGTGTAGTGTTGTCATGCAGCAGGATTTTGGTTTGAGCTGTCCTTCTGTTCCAAACAGGAAGCGTTCGCACAGTTAAAAGCTGCAGATGAATCTGTCTTTCCTCTCTGCTGTGACAGGTCTAATAGGTCAACACAGTCTCCTAGAAATTATGCTTAAGTTCAACTTTAATTTGGAACAGGACATACATTTTATAGGAAATATAATTGTGAGTGGATAACAGTTTTGTTGTCAACTTATATTGATATAATATTTATGATATTAATTGATAGATCACAAATGTGTTGATAGTGAATGTATCAGTAAAATGTTCACAGATGTGTTTGTTTTCCACCACCCTGATCTTCCAGCACAATCTCCACCAGTATCTCCAGCATCATTAAACTGGTTTGTGGTTTTGTTCAGACTCTCACAGCTCTTAGTTCAGGTCAGGGAAAGATCCTGGTCTTGTTTACCTGTATATCTGTATTTACATTTAAAGCCAGCATCTTTGAATGACCTTTACCAGAGAACTGTGGTTGTCTAAACCACAGATGTGAACCTGGTCTCTGCTGTGAGAGTGGAAAAAGCTGGTGTATGGGTAAAAACAAAATGCATAAAACACAATGAAGACAGACTTGATGCACATGAGACATGTGACTTAAATATCAAGTGCACTGTTGTTGATGGTGTAACCTTCCTCAAGAAAACTTGAAATAATCATGAAAACCATGCTCTCCTCACATTTCTTACATAACAGTGCTCTGACTGGTACACACAGATGGAGGGAGAATAAAACCACAAGTGTTTTATTGATGCTATGAACAGGCCTCTGCTCAGCAGCACTAGCTGCTCAGTGGTCTTGGCTGAAACATCTCAACATATTAAGGATGAACTTTGGTACAGACATTCATGGTCTCCAGAGGATTTTCTAAACTACCATACAGGGTGTACATAACCTACCAACTATTAGTGTGTTGAGATTGTAGCTTGCCACACATGACCAATTACCAGCGCCCACACTGTTTAAACTGCAAATGCACTGAAGCCCATCTGAGTGTTGGTCTTAAAATTAGGTGTGGTCAGGCACATTGTTATCTTGAGGCAACAGAAAGCAACTGACCAACAAAAACCTGGTCTGAAGTCAGTGGTGCAGAATTTCACAGTTATTTTAAGGTTGCATTAGCAGTGCGGTGCACAACACATGTACACTCTTCCCTCTACATATAAGCAGTGTGCTTGTGATAAGTGAAGTGGAACATTACAGTATCGCCTCAGAAGGTTGGAGCTGACAACATGTCAGAAAGAGGCTTGTACATGTTGTACAATGTTACCATCCGTCTGTCCTGGACATAAATGAAGCTTCTGGCTTACTACCTGTTTAATCCACCACAGTGTTTCCCATTCATCATCTAGACTGCGTTTTTCCACAGTTTCCAGTTTTCCATGATTTCATTTCACCTGATTACATTTTACCGTTTCCAAAAAAATTGCAGCTTATGTGATTTGGATATTGCACTTAATATCATAATATCATAATATTCAATTATATTTAAGTTAATTGTGCAGCACTAACCTGAATGCTTTCTGCTCCAATGAAAGATGATTTTATCAACAGCTGTAAAAAGCTCTAGAGCAGAAAAAGAAAATGAACATGGTGATGTGTGAGCCTGGACAGCCTGTTAATGCACAGGTGATGAGCTGCTGGCTGCCAATATTTCTCAGCTGTGTACTTAAAATCTTCACCCCACTTGTGTGTGACAGTTGAAGTGGACAAATAGTAGATGGATAGATAGACAGATTACAGTGTTGACTTTTCTATTTTCTCAGCTGTTGGACATTATTTTGCAATTCAGAGTTCAGTGTCTGTAGTACAGTCATTCTGAGCCATGCACATGATGCAGCAATGTTCGGCATTAAAATAGCAAAGGTGATATGGACACCCCCTACATGCACTTGTGGACTGTTTAAATTGGAGTTGTGAGACTCACTCTGAGTTTTGCTCTATGACCCTTTGATTATGCACAGTGACCTGAAAGCACTGCAATCTGATGCAGGGGCCGGGAGCAATAATTCAGGTCACTGACTCCATTGATTTGACTCCATCCCAGGCCATTTGACAGTGGTATGTGCTGGTGGAACAAGCTGTGCAGTTTGTCCCTCTACCACACATCTCTGCTACTGACATCATAAACCTCAAAACAATTCAACTGTTTCTCTGTAACACTTCAGTTCACCACTGAGATCCATCAGCCTCCAGACAAACTCAGATTTATTTCCTTCTGCTGACACAAATCTGAGGACAGTAGCTGAGAATAAGGAAATGTGTCCACATGCTGTGAAAAAAGAAAAAAAATCTTAGTTTATCACTTCAGCTGCCATATAATAATTTCCATGTAGGGATTCAGAACATATCTGGTAGGTTTAGTTACAGTGAGCTTAACGTACTGCCTCCAAACTACTCAGCTATCAGGTCACACCTATCAGATTTGATCCCCTGGTCCATTTGTGATAGAAAGGACAACTTCTCTGTGGATAACACAGCTGCCTGTAAAAAACATCTGGTCTCAGTTTCCAACCATTCCAAGACAAAAATTGCCAAAAATCATCGGTGAATCACTGATTTTTAAAGTGGCACTACTTTATTCAGTGTTTCTACCGCTTTTAATCCCCTGGTTGTTTTTTATGGAGAGGAAAACACCTCTGCGGATAATTCTCTAGATAATTCAGCTCCAGCTCCTGAACCACTGACACTGAAGGAATCCAAACCAGGACCAGTTGATGGCAGTGGTGGTGAAGACAACAACTCCCATGATCCCATGCTATTTCATGATATCACCCAATGCTGTCTTTTTTTACTGTGTTGATTAAGAGACCCCTAGCAGCAAAAGTTATAGACTGTGTGTTTAAAACTCTCATTGTTGATATTGAAAACAATGAAAAGATCTTATGTCATGTTTTCACAGAGTAGCACCTGTTCAGCTGTAGCTACTCAACACCCAGTGAATGATGTTGTTAAAGTTTCACTCTTTCGATGCTAACCCTAACCCTAATGCTCGATGCTTCACATAACAGTATTAGTCTCTGAGTTTATTCCCATAGGTTTACTGCAGGAGTTAAACCTGAATATTGATGACACATCCATGTTCTTCCCCTTTGTGTGACTTCCTGCCCAGACTCACCGTTATAATTTCCTGTTTTATTCTGAAATTACTTTTCTTAAGCATCTGTTGTTTTACTTCCTGTCCTTGCTTTCTTAATTGCAGGTTAATCTCTGTGCCCTGTCTCTTGCTGTTTCAGTTACTGGACATTATGTCAGGTTTCTGTGTGCTTCTTGTCTTTGTGCCGCATGTTTTTCCTGCTTTACCTGTGTTTGGATATTTTGCCTTTCTTGTTGGAGTTTGGATTTATGCCTGCTTCTCTCTGGATGTGTTTGCCTGCTGCTGTTACTGTTTTTGCCCTCTGCCTGCCTCACATTCTTATAAGCATTTTGTTTGGCTTTGTTTGATAAATCACTGAACATCATCTGCCTTCATTGCTGGATAACTTGCTCAACTAAAACCAATCTATTGCAGTTTGGATGCATGAGTCTGCGCCCTCACAGTATAGACAAAATATGCTGATTTGATGAGCACAATCTCAGGCAGTTAGTAAAGTAACTCTAATATAAACAATGACAACTACTGTCACAACTACTGAAGACAAACCCGGACAAAAAACCCTCAAGACATGGAGAGGTATCACTGTGGGTTTTCTGTGTTTTGGGTTAAATGGCCCTTCAACTTTGAGCACTTCAAAATCTCAAGTATTCCACTTCCCTTCACCACCATGGGACACTAAACCCTGTTAAAAGCCATTATCACCCTTTATTACTGCCGTTAAATTTATCATAAACAAAGCATAGTGCAACTGGGAAAAAGGTTGGACAAATTACATAATATCATAAAAAATAAATAAAATAAGGTCATTGTGACGACTCTTTGCAATCTTGCCTGTGCAGATCCATCCATTAGTTCTGAAGGCAACAGACTTCTGGTACCGTCAAGCTGTGGCAGCCTGCATGCAGGCCCCAAATCCCTGTTTGTTTTCTCCAGGTGTCTAAGTCACACCAACCCCCCTCCCTGGCAAACAGTTACTCATGCTACTGCTGTGGGGCCAAATGCTGAAAAATAATGGATCCCTCAGTAATGATCAACAATTACCTTCAGCAGTGTGCACACTGGTAGAGACAGCTGCCACTGGGATGAGTCAGGTCTGTGCAGTGGGGTACTTGCAAAGACTTGGGCTGTAAGATGGATGTAAATCTATGTAAGGTTTAATTCACTGAGCACTGTGGGACAGCTCCACATGGCATGTGACCTGGCTAATTGGTGCTGACAGTTACATGGTGCAGGACTAACACACAGAAGAGCAACAACTCAGGAACCATTTGAAAGGATTATAATGGCTCATTCCACTTTAGATTTAATTTTCATAGTGTTGGTCATCATTTCTATTATTAATATCATTCACCAATAAAAACACTTCCTGCAACAATGTTTCATATTAAAAGCCTTCTGGTAGAATCCCTCCCATTCCTGGTGGGCTTTTAATTTGAAACAAGAAGTGTTGAGTTTGATTGTTGATAATTTAACAGCCATACAGAATTTACATCTTTACCTCTGGACTTATGCATTGCAGTGCTTTTAGATAAATGCCAATTTCAACATGCTAACTGGCTAACAATAACAATCCAAACATGCTGATGTTTAGCAGAAATAATGTTTACACTGGTCACTGTCTTATTTTATTGTGTTAGCACACAGTACAGCTGTGGCTGATAGGATTGTCATTTGTTTTGCAGCTATCTGATTATAAACTGAAGCATTAGACAAACTGAGAGCTTCCAGGTGCTCATGTTACCTGTGCGAGATGAGAGCGGCTTGTTTTTTGTTGTATTGAATTGTGGTCTGTGTGAACTTGTAAAAAAAACCATTATTTACTCCAGCAGGGAGCAGCTTTGCTTCTTCTGCACAGTGAATTTTCTCTGCTGCCATTGTCATTATGTTTCACCTGCTTGTAAAATCTACCATTCAAACTTGTTCCTCCCTCTCTACTCGACTTATAAATACTTCTTTTATTGTTCATTAAAGTTACTTATTAACATTTGTGTGTTATTGCATGCTTCCGTGCGCCTCTGAGTGGGATTAATAAAGCTGCTTGAAATTAAAATTCTGACCTCAGGATGGAATTACTGAATGCAATAGCCAAAGTTATTACAATTCATCCTGAAAGGGAACATGGCTACCTGTGTAAAATCTCTTCATAATCCATCCAATAGTAGTTGAGATATTTCAGTCTGAACCTGAGAGTGGCGAACCAGTAACTTACAGACCAGCACTGCCATCCCCAGAGTTCCAGGTTTCTTAGTGGCCAATTTGTTTATTAGTTTGTTTGAGTCATTATTTGAACGCTGGTTTTTTTTTAAACCAAAACATTCAGAAGACATTTTCACTTTGACTGTGAATGAGGATCTGGCAAAAGGTTCTCCAATCCAGCAACTCTCCCTACCCTCTGAGACAACCCATACGAGTGTTTCCAGAATTGTCTTGAAGTGTCATCAGCACTGATGGAAATTTGATCACTTTCACTTCCCAGATTAGCACATCCCGGCTCCTTCTCCTCCTCCTGCCTTTCGCCTTTTTCTTTCCTCTGTATCTGAATCCATTGGATATCAGCAATGGGAATGTCCCTTTAACTCCTTTACAACTACATTTTTGTTTTCATACTACATTTCTACAGCATGCGACTGACTGCCCATGTGAACAGATATGAGCTGTGTGCCAGTACGAGAGAGAAACAGAAAAAAATGGATGGAGTGGGAGAGCTGGTGGGTCTGTCCTTTGTTCTGTCTAAATACCTCCTCCAGTGCATTTATCCCGCTGCTCTCCCACTTGTCTTCTGTCTCTGCTTGGTCACACTGCTTGCCTTAAGATGGAGGGATTACATTTCTGCCATACGTGACCAAAAAGCCTCCACCTCAACAAGTCGTTCAGTGGTTTATTTTTTTCAGCCCTGGTTTGATATAAAAAATATTATTAGTCTGGTGTGATCAGCTTTGTTTTCACCTCAGTTAGGCTCACCAGGGAAAACATGTGATGCACTCTGCAGTTTTTCAAGGTCCTGTCATGTGACTGATTTTGAAACAACCTTGTATTACATGTACATGTTAGTACAAGGTGTCTTACATGCTTTTTAGTTTTTGTGAAGTACGTTGTATTTTATCAAATCAACCCAGAATACAATGCTGAACTCATCACGACTTTGTGTCTCTATTAACAGCAATATCTCTAGCATATTTCATGAATTTGCAACAAAAGTGCATCAATTGGCTGTTGACACCAAATGTTGCACAGAGCCACAGTGGAGCATGAAGTTTTGTGTTAATAGGAGTGATTGTTGCCAAGATATGCAACACCTGTTTTGACTGCAACCTGTAGGAAGTTTAGGTTTCATGTATTTTGCAATTGAGATTCTGCTAAATTCAGGGAGAACATGCGTGTATGGTTTTAAAACATGCGATGTACAAAGTCCCTTGTGCCCTTATCTTGATTATAGCACCACCTGCTGGTGGATATGTGATTTTTGCTCTCCAATGTGTGTTGATACCTCACCTGAAAATTTCACTCACATAAATTTTATGGTGTTAGCTGCAGTGCTGCTTTTACCAATGGAAGAATAATGATAAAAACTGGACCTGCAGGCAGGTATTGATGGAGTCAAGTCTCCCGGAGCCATTCACACCCAACAACCCATCACAATGATGCAAGTCAGACCTGCAGGTCCACGGGCATGATGCAAGTCTCAGGTTGAAAGCAGCACAGATACTGGAAAACATCTCAGTCTAGGGGGCTGACTGGAGGGATTATAAATAATAACTTCTCTAATAATTAAATGTTCTTTTCTAATTTAATGAGAACTGCAATTACTAATAACGACATAACAGACAGCTTTTGAAAAATGTGCAGCTACAGCTACACATCACTGCTGACATCAAAAACTAATCCCAGCTTGCAGAGGAGAACAGTAGAGTGTATTTTACAATTTCCAGAGACACAATCACACAGATAAAGGCACAGTGTCAAGCTATTAACACTGGAAGACAAAACACTTTCAAAGATGTTTTATGAACCTTTGGCCGTGCATATTTTCCTACCTTCACTTTCTGTGTTTTGCATAATAGACACTGGGTCAGCATTAGATAACGGTGAAAACTGAACATTACTGTATTTATACACTGATGAGTTTAACATAGAGAGCTCTTCATAATAACAATTCAGCTGAAAAAATAATGCACACAAGGACATACTTATTCCACTGTAGTTAATTAAATGTTACGGTAGAACAAAAACTCTAACCAGTGCCTTGAATGAAGTAAACAAACGTTTTAAATTAACTGTTTGGTCCAGCCCCAGAGAGGTTCGTTAATCCTGATGACACCCTTCTGTTGCTCTGGTTGTGGTCTGGGTAACAGATGAAAATATCCCAAGGACACCTGCAATAATGATGTATCTGTTTTGGACAGTAATGATAACATTGATTAAAGAAAGTCTGATTTATGTATCAGTGCCTTTAGAAAATGTGAGCCAAATGTGATATGGGAGTATCGCCCAGGGTGACCACAACTGCAGCCACAACATTTGCTGATTCACTTGGATGATTAAAGGAGTAGGGAGGAGGATGTATGTGTGCATGTGCATGTGTGTGTGTGTGTGTGTGTGTGTGTGTGTGTGTGTGTGTGGAAGCTACACAAAACCTTTGGGAAATCAAGCAGAAAAAAAACATGTATACGTATGAAGCTGTCATTTGATTTTCAGATGGTCTACACTAGTGCTCAACAATATTATTGTAATTGCGTGTGGCCAAGAGTAATATGCACAATGTGCATCAATGAAGTATTGCACACAAATCTTATTCTCCTGATGACAGGGAACTTCTTTGTTTAGTATAAACATATAAGCATATACAAAAACCACATCATCATCATTTTAAATCTGTGTTTTTGAAAATGAAAAAAAAAGACCATTACAACTGAAATCTTGACTCATATCCCAATATCTGCCAAAATAATGTCAATGTGATTTCTTTTTTCTGTCCTTTTTTTTTTTTTTTTAGATTAGAGGCTGAAATTATGTCCTCAATTATTATGTCATGTAGCAGGTCTGTATCTGGTTCTACTGGTAACAGACCCCCTGTATTTTAAACACTGGCCAACCCTAATAATCTTATCAGTGTAAAGCCTGTGGCTTCTCCTCTCGATTACTCTGTAATCAACAACACAGTCCAATTCCACATGTTATATATCAGATCACTGGTAAATAAGCAATCAAGACTTTGTCATGTCAAACCCGTTGAGTTGAGTCAGGTCAATTGTGTTCCTCTATGCCACGGTCAGATGACATGATTTTAAGCCCAATTTTGACATTGTCAACAGATTCTAGAAGTCACAGATCAGAGGCAAATTGGTGGTTGATCGGCGAACACCAATCGCTATGTGTGCACTCTTCACAATTATTGAGGCTTGCCGACCTGTTGCATATGTTGGCCAGATATTTAACATGCTAAATATCTGACCAGTTGCCGACGAGCTACAGCCAATGAGAGTGCAGGACGCAGGTTGAGGAGAAAGAGGCAGGAACCTGGAAGCCTACCTAACAACAACAGACATGGCGGAGAACATGGCAAACTTTTTTTTTTAGCACAAAGCATTGTGCAAACAAGTAGTGCTTGTTTTCGTCTGACCACTATCTTTCAACTCCTGTTTAACACAAAGAATTAGGTAATTTCCTGTATCGGTGTCATTTCCTGTTTCACTTCCCACAGATCTTTTTGTGACAGAATGTTTTGGAGACCAGACAGACTAGTTGGGGTGCAAGAGTTTGTAATGTGTGACTCTGTGTCGCCTTTGAAGTCATATAGTCTGAACTTAGTTTAAATAAAACTAAACTTTTCCTCATGTCAGGACCTGGAGGTGGTCTGACTAATAGAAATAACTTTAAATGATCCCAATACTCCTTCATTCCTTTTCATCCTTTGAAACATCTGGGTTTGTGTTAATTGGCAAGCCCCCTTACTTTGTGTTTTTGTCTAAATACCTAAAATATATTCCTGATTTTATTGGGGATTCTCAGACCTTTTAGCTGTCACGATGCCTCTGACAGAGTGCTTATTTTAGCTTTTATAAGACTACTGCCATTCTGATGTTTCTTTTTCTAAGGATTTTAAGGATATCAATCTTTTAGTCTTGTTCAGTCAGTTCCAGTCACACACAGATTCACACAACTAAAATTGTTCTGTCCTAAGGTTTTATTCCTCTAAGCCTTGGGGCTTTGTGGGGCTAGTTTGTGTGTCTGACCACAAAACTACTATAATAGTATTATTATATTATAAGGTCCTGCTCCAGTAGCGTCTGTTTGTACTGGAATCCTCAATACTGACTCTCCCATTGATTTTCACAAGGCCCTTCTTCCCTCCTATTATAATAATTCTCAAATTTTCTCAAAGTTCTTCCATTCAGAAATCACAATAACTGTAATAACAACAAAAACAACAACAACAACAACAATAACAACAACAACAACAACAACAACAACAACAACAATAATAATAATAATAATTATAATAATAATATTTTAATACCACTTACAACGCTGGATTCCACAGCTTCTGCTATAATCAGAAAATTAAACCTTCGCCTAAGATTCCCTGATTAAATGAAAACAACAAAGAAATAAACTGAAATGTAGAAAGGAAACAGATGAAGGACAAGCTGACTATTTTATCTGAAGCACTAAATGTCCACCTATCAAAAAGCGGTAGAGGAGGCTAGATCCTCCCTTTTATCCAGCAACATTTCCAGAAACTGCCATGACCCCAGATTTCTACTTAATAAATCAGTTCTGTGATTAACCCACCACCTAGCAAACTCCACTAACTCAAGACTATTCTGTACAACATGACCACCCCAGCCCTTTTCAGTTGGTTCAAGGCTGTTTCACTGTGCACTCTAAGGAACACAACTCATGGTCTCAAATCCTCTTCAAGTCTTTTAGGTATAGGAGGTTTTTAACAGCATTGGCCTCTGTCACACCGTGGTGAGGTCAAGTTGGGTTTTTTGTCCTGTCTCCATGTCTTGTCTTGTCATTTCCTGTTTTATTTTGAAAAGTAACTCTCCTCTCGTTTCAGGTCACTTGCCCTTCCTCGTGTGTCTCGGTCTGATTGCCTGCTGAATGTTTCCACCTGTCCCTTGTTACCCTGTGTATATTAGTCTGCGCCTCCCTTTGTCTTGTGCCAGTGTGTTGGTCTTTGTCGATGTCTGCGTGTGTTCACCCCAGCATACCACAGTCTTGTCCCAGTTCTGTACCCGGTCCCATTTGGTTTTTGCTCCAGTTCCTCCTAGATGAGTGATTTTCTGTTGTAAGTTTCATAGCGTAGTGCCTCCAGTTTTCAGGAGAGTTTTTTGTTGGTTTGACTTCTTTTGATATTTCTTTTGCCTCCGTAGTGGGAGTGATTTTCTGTTTCTATAAACGTTTCATAGCCTTTTGTGTTTTCCTCCTTTAGTGGAGCGATTATTATTTTGGTACCTTTTTGTAGCCACGCTTCTCCCATAGGGAAATATATAGAGCTAATTTTCTTAGCCTGCTTCTGTTACTCGGTCTCGGAGGATTCAAATCTGATTCTTGTAATAAAGACTTTTATTGAAGAAATCCTGCATCTGCGTCCTGTGTCCTAGCCCGGGTGTGACAGCCTCACTATTTCATACATTGTAAATAACTCTCTTCATATTTCATACAGTTTTCTCTCCAGCCTTAAACATACAAAAGGTAACCCACTTTACTTTTTATCAAACGTTTTAGAAAAACTAGTTTCATCAAAGCTGATTTCATTTATGAATAATTATGTTTGAAAAATTGCATATGTGGCCCCTGTGACATGTGGTGTTCACCAAGGCTCAATCCTTGGCTCTGTGTGGTTCTCTATTCACATGCTGGGAGCCTGCTCACATTATAGCAAACACAAATATAGATGCATCCTCTGTTAAAAACCGGAGAAGAAAGTAACCTGCACCAACGATATCTTTCTGGCATTATCAAGGGCAGTAATTCTGACCAGTCAACATGTATTTGTAGAAGTGTAAATGTAATTAAAGGTGGTCAACTGGAAGTGATTAGATGTGTCCTGTTACACAACACCACACAAACACAGACTTTATTGAGCTGTCTCAGTATTGGTCTGCTCAGGTACTTAATGGTATATATGAATATATCTATGAAGAAAGAAAAGGACAGAAAGGCTGTTGTGCTTGTGCATCCGCCTTATGTGTCCAGCTTGTATGTCCAGCTTATGTCTTCTTCCTCAAGCATGGACAACTGTCTTTTGACTTGCTAGACAAACCAACAAAGCCATCAAACAGTCAACATGTATTTGTAGAAGTGTACACTTCTAGTGACAGCTCTATGGTTAATTATCTCATCAACTAAAATTCAGAATGTCAACACCCGTTAGTTTAGTTAGTTTGGTCTTTACACTTTAACACCGCTGCTAATAAAACGCTGTCTGTGTCTTCAGCCACAGTTACCAGTTACCTGTGACCATGTCTGTTCAGCTGACAATCAAACGCGTAATGGGCCCACTCACACAGATGCCTGGAGAGGAAAGGAGCATTTCTAACGTATCTACACAGCCCTTTAGTTCTTTCTTTCAGTAATTTTCAGAATTTTCAGAGTTTAATATTTTTCATCAATTAATTTCAATGGCAGCGATTTAGTGTCAATGATTTTGGACTACACACACACACACACACACACACACACACACTTCAAAACTATGAAATATAGTTGAAGCCACTGTGTAACATCCACTGTTTGTTTTTGTAAGTGTTGTTCTGATCATGATATATTTGACATCTCACTGCCTTGGTAATCAGCAGACTGTAGAATGCTCTAACTTATTAACTTTTTAAAGCTAACAGGTATGAAAACAACAGTGTTGCAGCAGTGATTTAGTTCTACTGTGTGCTGTGTGCTCTGACAGTGTCCGGATTCTCATGGCAGTATAAAGAAAGAGGTTGGTATCACGCCAGGCAGACACACACATTTTCCATATGGTGGTCCCATAGGAGGGAGAACACATCTGCTGCTATGCCAAACTGCCTCTGTGATCTGGTCCACAGGGTCCTGGGATGTTGTACACGGCTGCTCCCACACTGCAGTGCTGTTCTCTTCACATCAGCTTATTAAACCATATTTTGTACATTTGCATTCATGTAAAGTCATTAGTCAGCAGCTAGTTACTAGTGTCCTACAGTAAATTCTAAAATAGTAGTCTTGATTTGCCACTGCAGAGTAAACAATGGCTTCATTTGAAAGACACTTATGTTCTAGCTTATAGTTACTTATTAATTATGAAACATAGAAGTGGTCCTTGAATATTCTGGTTTTGTTCACTGTGGACAATCAAAATCTGCATCAAATCTCATGGAAATAATTAGTTTTAATTGTGTTGGTTAGTGGGAAATTTTGACCTGATGGTTATGTTAAGATAAAAGATCAGGGGGTGACCAAGAACATAGGGATCATCCTCTGATGACTTTAAATAGCCCTACCACATGTCATGGTGATGACTGAGGTGTCTGGCTTGGACAGAAGGACACACAAACATCATCTGACTAATCACCATCCTTGGGTCAAACATGATGGTTATTTCAAGTCATTACACCCACTCTGCTTGTACTGTACCATGTCACTGTGTGTAAACAAATATATGTGAGCTGGAGGTGTGTTCAGCTAAAAGAGGATTGTAGTGGTGTGATTGCATGAAGTCTATGGAAAGTCCCAAGTGGACCAATGAGCAGTGGAAACTAGAGCCACTTTTCCGCTGGTTAAAAAACCAGTTAAAAAAGACCTGCTAACATCAGGCTTTTGTCAGCAATGGAAAAGGGAGCAATCAGCATTCATACCCAGGTCAAATGACTCTGCAGAAGACGCAAATATTTATCAGCTCCGGCTCTGATCAGCATTGATATAAACACAACGTTGCTGTGACATCTTTCAGACACAGTCACTGTAGACACACCTGTCACCTGCTCAACAGGCTGTTGAACCAGAAACACTGTAGCTACTCTGCGCAGAGGGATGAAAGAGTGAGTGCAACTTCAAAATAAGTTTTAAAAACACGCAATCACTGATCGAAGCATCTCACACAGAGGCCCTGACACTTCTACAGGAGTACAAACCCGGGGATAAAATGTGACAGATCTGTTTACCAGTTTGCACAGTGGCTAGCAGCTCACTCTCTCTGCACTGCTTCTTTGTGTGTGCTCTGTAGGTGCCTGTGATGACATCGCTCCTTGCAGTTGTGTGTGTCCTCAGTCTGAACAGAAAGGCAAACTTGACTGGCAGTGGAAAAGGGGTCAATCGGCTTTTATTAGCAGGTTTACCCGCATTTAAAAAGCAGCTTATACAGTACCTGATAATTTTGGTGGAAAACAGGTATCGACATGTGACTTAATGCCTCAAAGATTTGCTCTGTGTTTGGTTTGAATGCTTGGTTTGTACCTGACCAATGTGAAACAAACGAGAAGGAAATGCTACCTGTTGAACCTGCTACTAAACCCAAAAAGAGCCATTCAAAAACACAGAACATCATAACAAACACAATGTCAACAAACTGAAGAAAGATTGTGTTTTGTACCAGGCTTTTCAGGTAATGATGTACACACCTTGTCTTTTCCCTGATAAGTGTTTGCTATGGATGACACTGTGACATTGGTGTGGAAGAGCCATTATTGTTTCTAAGTGATGCCATTTAACCATGGCAGAGCACCTCAGTCTGGGGGTCTTCCTCCTCCACACAGAGCACTGACTGTGTGGAGGAGGAAGTCCACTGGTAAGACCCCAGTTTCTCGCCTCCTCATAGTTTAGTTGTAATATCTGTTTGCTGCAACATGTCTTGTTTTTTCTCATGAGTGTTAGTATTGTAAGTTGGTGTAAAAGAGAAGAAAAACAACCACAAAATACAACAAGGCAAGGGCTCTGGGTATGACTTTCTAACCTGGCTTTCATTAGATATGAACACATAAGGCATGTCTGCACCTAGTGCTGCTTTCAAGAGCAAGTTTCAATTCTTACAACAGCAATATTAAAGGCAGAGAAGGTAGTTGGTATGAAGTACATGTCCAAATATATACAACACATTTCTCTGCTCCTAAAAAAGATGAGTGACAGAAAAACAAGAAGACCAACTAAAACTCGAGGTGGAGGGGATTTTTGTGATGACAGCAAATTAGAGTGAGTAAAGGAGAAGAATGTGGGAGAGTGTAGGATGATTCCGTGCGGACATATTAGACGTGGTTCACAGTCTGATTGTAGGATTTTGAGCTGATATTTCTGGAGGGGAGGTGAGAGAGCCCTCTCTCTGCCTATTAGAAACACATTGTGTTCTTTTAATTAACTATTACTGCGCAAGTGTGACCAAGGTTTAACACTTAATATCAGCTGAAAATGAGAAGTACTTGTCTGAGAATATTCAGTGTATATTTAGTTGTTGTGTTGTACTTGATTGCACTCAGACATTTCTGTGTGTTGAATACATTCATTTGTTAAATTAAAGATTTGATTTCTTTTCTGGTAACAAGGAAACTCTTTACATGCCTTCCCTTCATGTGGTCCAGGGTACAGACACATCAACAGGAACATTTATTGTTTTTGACTGAAGCAAGGTGTTCCTGGCATTCATTTACTGAAGTATGCAGGGAGTGGACAGATGAACAGGAGCAGTCAAAGAATAAACTTTGTATTTGATTGTAGTAAAATGTTTGGCTCCTTCCATTAATGAAGTTCATGTTTTTCACGTTCTGACCTTCCTGTAGAATGCAGGATGTGGACAAAATTAAAGGACACACCTGCTGTTAGAATGGAACAAAAACAATAACTGTGTTTGATTGCAGTAAGGTGATCTAAACTAATTCATTTATCTAGTGAGAGATAACATGTTTAACTGCAAGCAGGGATAAATCTAACACAGCTTAACTGAACGTCTTATATTCTAGACACATTAACAGAGAAAGCTCACAGGATATGGAACAAAACACAAAGACAGCACTGCATTTGTTTGTAGTAGAGTGTGTGGTCCGGTCTTTTAAATATAATAATTTATTTGTTTAAAAAATAGATTTCAGATCTTGTAACTTTCATACAGCTCTACTGTGTAGATGGTGGACACATTAACTGGAGCCCCAGAGTTTAGTTAAACTCTGTGGTGTGTTTAGTTGCAGTGCGGCTTTCCTGTCCACTAAATTCATGTATTTCTTAAAACACTGTATTTCTAATCTAGTAACAGTGTTAGTCTTCATATAACTCCACTGTCTCCCCCATCTGTCACTCAGTGAGTGCTACTTGAGTTGCCTGATGAGTAAGAGGACTGTCTCCATGACCTCTGACCCCTGCTGTGCCTGTGGTGATCTGCCTGAGTGAGGTTTGCTGCACCCTGGAAGTGGGAGGGGTGACTTTGATCTGTGAGAGCTGAGATTGCCACAGTTCCACTGATTGTGAGAGATGAGAGTTGGCAGCACAAAGGCCAACAGCCATAATACCATCTGACAAACTGAATCAGCTTATCAGTGAACCAAGCACTGCATCAGACTAAGCAGTAGGACTTCATGTTGCTGAGATTTGTGTGTCACTTGTCTTGCTCTTGAACAGGTATGAAGGGTGACAAGCCAGCTTAATAGAAAGACTTTCTATCAGCCTTCAGAAACACTAGCTGGGTTTCTGAAGGCTGATAGCAAAGTCAATATTATAATACAGAAGCTGCCATGTATTTAGTATTACATCAGGATAGAAAAGCCTGCACAAATCCAGTCCAAGAAAAAAATACATTGACTGTTTGACAAACAAATCTCCAACCTCCCAGTCCATTGAATAGGCATGCTCACAGAGCTAAAAACAAAATGATAGAAACAGTGTGAGAGAAGAACTTGTGTTGGAAAAAAATTTGTCATGTATAAACAAATACACAATGACTTCAAATTATTGTACAATCAAAATATACCTCTCACTTAAAACTCAAGGTCACTTTAATTTGGAAAAACTTAATCTTAAATGAAGTCATTCAGTCCTCAGTCAGGAGTGAATAAGGAGTCTGAGTAGCACACAGCATAGGCCAACGTGTTACAGTTTTATTGACCAGAGTAGAATTTGAGACACTGGAATAGAAAGGTCATCATGTGACTTCTCAGGCTGTGCCACAATCTCTGTGTTGTTTCTAGAGTTGGTGTGGAGTTGTGTTGTGTTTACTGTGGGATGATCTGTTGACAGCATCTATCCCGTCGGCCATGCCTTCTCATTGGTTGAATGCAGCCTCATCATTATGAAAGATTCTTTTAACAGAGTGCAGCCATACTTCTCTGGCCTGAAGGATGTTGTGGAGAGAATGGTCATTGTTGTCCAAGATGGTTGCATCTTACAGAGCATCTGTCTCTCCACAACAGTTAAGTCCAGACTCCTGCCAACCACAGACCAAGCCTTTTTAACCAGCTTGTCTGCATCATAAAAGAGGACACTCTCCACCACTGGCTGAAAAAACATGTGCAGCATTTCACTGGTAGGAGGAGGTAGGAGAGGTGTGACATCAAGCTTAAATTTAGTTTAGCTAACATGCTATGTTAATGGTAAAGTAATTACAAATGTTTAGTTAACATTAGCCGCGGTCAGATTATTTGACAATGAAACATACAGTACAGCATTCATTTGTTAGCTAACTTAGCAGCTGCTCCCATGGCTTTAGTCTGTCAGCATCTGAGAGGGAGTTTATTTACTATGTGTGACACAACAGCCAAACAAATGGTGACAGTCTGACTTTGTGTTCTCTTTTTTAAATTTTATTATTCTGTTAGTCTCCCTCCTGGGATTTAACATTAACATCAGGACTTGTTTCATTTGTAGTTTTTCTTTTTAAAGGTTGAAATTAAATCTCACAAAAGGATGCACAGTACACTCTACAGACTGAAGGACCATATTCAATCCCAAAAAGAACAACACAAGCACAAAATCTTAGTGTAAAACAAAATATTCATTTTTTTAAAGTCTTTCACTAAATATCCCAAAGTCCACAAAACATCAACAGAGCAGAGTTGGAGATAAAAGTGACTGAAGAGCAACAGATGGAGGGAGACCATGAGGTCATGAGGTCACACGTCTGTTCAAAGAGACAAATCTTTTTAAGTGACCGTGACCTGGTCATCAGAGTATTTTCATTCCTTCCATGTGATGGTGAAAACGTTTCCATGCTCAGAGTTGATGAGTTGCTCTTCTCTGATCAACAGACAACATATGGTTTTGACCAGCATATGAACTATATGTGCTATATATACTATATGTGCATGTGTTTGTTAGATAAATGCATTACTTAACTACTTAAATGTATTAAAATATTCATAAAGTAGAGTCTTACTTTGTTTAGAACTTACCACCCTACTCCAGGTTAAGCTTTATACCTTCAGTGTAAGCAGGTACTTGTGTTTAAGAGGTGTTTAAGTAGCATAACGCAGCTTGTCATTATCCTGTATCATGGTCCTACTTTTAAAAACAGGATTTTTGATACTGTGGTGATGGTACTTGTATAGTCATCCACTTTATTGAACTTTTGTTGAAACAAGATACTAGACTGTTGACTGTTGGTTGCTACTGATTAGGTATTGTTATCTAAAGAAAACTGAAATATACTCAAATAAACTAAAATACTGTTTTCCAGATTCTAATGTGCCACAGATTACCAGTCACACAGCACATGTGTAGATCTTTTACTCACTGAGGGTTCAAGGTGCTGGAAATCACTGAAACTTTCAAAAAGTCTTCACATCTAACTCTGTTTTACTCTTAACAGAGTTCAGTGAACACAGAACTCTTGGATCTGTGTGTACACTGACACCAGTGTTGAATGTATACTGATACACACTGTGATGTTGCTGTGCACAAGCCACAGTGAGTTTCAGTTTGCTGTTTGTTGTGTGAAATTCAGGGGCCTGTGCTACAAACAAAATGTGTTTTTCATCACCCCCCCTTCATCTTCACAGGGAAGGGGTCAGGGTTTTCTTCTGAATGTAAAGTAAGATGTCCAACAAGGTAACATATCCTGCCTCAGTGCACAGCAGACAAAATAAGGTACAATAGCCCATTCACCCAATTTGTGATATGATTTTTTTATTTAAGTTTTAAGTTTCTTCAGTCAAAACAAACTGCACAGATGCATTGCAAATATTATCCCTTCAGGATTTGCAATATCATCCGCAGTTTGTGAGAGGAAATCATTGCTGACCGATATCAGCCTGTAAACAGTACTTGCAAATGGCTTTTATGCAATGGTCCCAGATTTGTATCTTAGTTAAATTACTTTACAAGAAATACATTCACAAATATCTACTGTGTTGTGAACAGTTACATCAGTCATAGAAGTGGCCTAGTGTTCAGTAAAAAACCTTTGGCACACTTTTGAAAAAGGAGAGCAGTACAACATTTAGTTTAGGCTGTAAATGAAATTGACAGATGGAATGAGGGCAAGAGAAAAGTCTGATCCTTCATTGACTTCAGGATCCCATCTGCATCAGTCCTGAATGGGAGATGTAGATGAACTGAGAAGTGATTTGAAAAGACTTCTGAAGCTTCCAGCCAGCTGAGGTTTGTAATAGGATGCAACTCAATATTTGCAAGGTGTGCCAGGTTGTGTACTCTTGGTGTTGTGTGTAAAATCCTCACATTATCCGTGAAAAGTAATCAGAAGGACTTCAGCCTGGGGATGCTCTGAATTTCACGGGCAATTCTCAGATTGATCCACTTAGCTGCTGTTGCCACTGCGGCTCTTCGGGGATAAGAGGACCTGACTGAAAGAATATGTCTGAAAAAATACAAGAAATCCTGTCAGGGGAAAATTTCATTTCCCTGAGAGAGAAAATGTGCAACTCTGCTCTGAACTTCCTGGGTAGAAATCTGAAGCAACACCAGCGTACACACCAGTGTATCAGGACAAAAGAGGTTTAAGCTTTATGATGCTGAATGCTGAATCATCCTTTGCACTATATATAGTATGATCTAAGTGACTGTCATTGAAATTCTGTTAAAGCAGATGTGACAGGGGTGGGGGATGGGTGTCTATGCTATGCACAGCCTAACCTTCCTTTCACTCTCATATTCCTTCTCTTGTTTGTGCATGTGGTTATGGTCAGTGGTCTTGCTGCTGAGTGTTCCCCAACCTTCATCACAGTGTGTCAATGGCTCAGCAGGATGTAAGCTGTGAACCTTCATGTCAAGGGTCAAAATTCTGCCATCTTGGACCCCAGCCATCTCCCTATGCCTTGTGTGCTGTATGAGAGTGTTGAACATGATGCATGCAGCACATGTCTCACACATTAAAGTAAATTGGTACGGTTTTGGTTTAATGTTGAAAAAATATATATATATTTCATCACAATTTTTATTAACAAAATCAGCACTTTTGGGCTGTGTCTTTTACTGTCTTTCTTCTGTCCAAAAAGACCAGAATGTGGGTTTTTATGTATATAATTGATCTAGGTGATTGAATCATAATTTAGAAGTTAGTTGTTCAGCTGAATATACAACAGCAGGTGGATATTAATGAGGATCTGAAAACTTAACAGTCTAACAACAGTTAAACATGACATACTGTTGTTTATCATCTGAATCTGGACCTCACAATCAAAACCATGTCAATACTTGATATAATGCTAATCTGACACATTTATGTTGTAACACATTATTTTTTAAATGACTGAGTGAGTCAAGTACAGGCAGTAATGTAATCAGTAGGCTGTTGGCATTTGGGGGCCGGGACCAGACTGACTAGAGACGGCTGGAATTAAAAAGTACAAATACTGAAGGAGGAAGCAGAGAAATGTTCTAGAATAACAGATATATTCAACATCCAGTAAAGACCCGGCTCAATACTGAGCTCAGGCAAGCTCAAGTAGCTACTGTTTTTTGGGCAGCCTTATGATTGTATTAGCTGGCTATTTAGCTTTGTTAGTTATTAGCAGCTAGCAAATGCAGTATTTAAAATATAAAATGATTTTAACATTTGTGCATCTCTGTAAACATTTGGGAGCTGAGGAGATCAGTTGCTGGAGTTTTGAAAGTGAAATGTTGTCACATTCTATAGGATATAGGCTTTCAACTGCTCAACAGTTTGGGGTCTCCTTTGTCATATTTTTTGTTTCATGATGCTCCAAATGTTTTCAGTGCATGACAGGTCTGGACTGCAGACGGGTCAGTTTAGTGTTCGGACTCTTCTACTACGAAGCCATGCTGTTGTAATACGCTCAGAAGGTTGTTTGGCATTGTCTTGCTGAAATATGCAAGGACTTCTCCGAAAAAGATGTTTTCTGGATGGCAGCATATAATGCTGCAAAACCTGTATTTCCTGCTCAGCATTAATGGAGCCTCACCTCTGTAGGACAAGGTGTCCATGATTTCCAAAAAGAATCTTTGTTCAGACCACATTTCATCTCAGACCATCTTAAATGAGCTCAGGCCCAGAGAAGTTTCAACCTGCATTTGTGGATGAAGATATGAACAGTGTTCACAGATGGAGGTTTTCAGAAGTGTTCCTGAGCCCATGCAGTGATTTCCACTATAGAATCGTGTCTGTTTTTAACGCAGTGCTGCCTGAGGTCCTGAGGATCACGACCATCCAGTACTGATTTTCAGCCTTGTCCCTTTGCCTACAGAGATTGCTCCGGATTCTCTGAATCTTTTAATGATATTATGAACCACAGATGCTGAAATTCACAAATTCTTTGCAATTTTACGTTGAGGAACATTATTCTTAAATTGTTATTGTTATTTAATTGTTGCACTATTTGCCCACAAAGTCTTTTACAGAGTGGTGAACCTCTCCCCATCTTCACTGCACAGAGACTCTGCCTCTCTGGAGCCTCTTTTTGTATCCAATCATTTACTGACCTCTTGCCAATTAACCTAATTAGTTATGAGATATTCAACCAGGTGTGTTTTAGCCTTACACAATTTTCCCAGTCTTTTGTTGCCCTGTCCCAACTTTTTTGAAATGTGTTGCTGCATCAAATTCAAATTGAGCAAATATGTTTCATAAAACAATAAAATGTCAGCATTTCAACATTTAATATGTTGTCTTTGTTCTATTTTTAATTCAATATGGGTATACATGATTTGTAAATCATTGTATTCTGTTTATATTTACATTTTATACAGAGTCCCAGCTTTTTTGGCACTGGGTTTATAGAAATAAGCCACTTTTAATACTACTACATCTCTGCAATAAAACTCACTGACATATTTACAAATAAAGTCATTTACACTTTAAAAAAAGACATTTCACTTGCAGTGAATGCATTCAACATTCTTCTGTTGGATCTTTTATTTGACTGATGGCCTCCTGTCCCAACTTTCTACAGATTGAGGACTCACGGTGATGCATGGCCCTCTGTGGATGAAAGAGGCATCTGCTGTCAATGCATTTAAAGTCAAGCATCTGTCAGTTCTAAGGACATCTCTAGGTCAGCCTGAGGAATGGTGAACCCCACAGCACTGAAAGAGCCTCCTCATGTATCAACTGCTCTCCTCAACCTAGACCTATTTCTCCCACTCTAACTAGCACATGAACTGTTATTTATATACAGCAGCTGTGAGTATATTTCACTAACATCACACTAAGGGATTATCGCTGTTGACAGTTTAGAAAATGACAAATATTATCAGTTCTGCAGTTCTACAAACTGATCTGAGTGCACATTTTTTCATCTTTTCTTCAGCCAAACTAACCAAAAAGATGTTGTTTCAGTGGATCACTTTGGTCCTGAAACACAAGTGATGCACCAGAGTGAGATGCTCCAAAACAAACCTGGTTAACTTGCCTGGTTATGTGACTCAGTATCATTCAACCTGATTGGTTCAATTGTGCCAGAATCCCAGGTCACACGATCCCAGGTCACACGATCAAATGTAATTCATATAAAGTTTTACTATTAGGAAACTGGATGGGCAGAAATGTTACAGTTCTCAATCCCTTCCCTACACCTGTGCAACAAGCCAGACTGCAGAGAAAGCTTCAAAACCATATTCACTTTTGTGAATGAATGCGTGCAATACCTGTATCTGATGATGCATTTTGGGAAATGCCCTCATCCAGTAGGCTACTTTTTTTTTTGCTGCTGCTGTTTAAACTTGGCTACCATTTGGAGTATTTAATTTATCTAAAATTTTGTAGTCAAGATTTAATGAATCTTTTCTCTCAAACATCTTCTCCATCGACAGCAGCTCTCCCAGGAAACAACAGTAAATAATCAATTCATATTTATTTGTATTATTTGGAATCTGGAGTGGTGCAAAAACAAACAACAACAAACTTGTGGGGCATCAGCATCTTTTTCAGTTCACCAAACATCAAATTTAGGTCTAACAGTCAAAATGAATACTGCTACAACTTTCTCTTGGCTTCACACGTCAGCCAGGGCTGGACCAGACTGCACTGGGCTGGACTGCACTGGACTGCCCTGGTTTGGACTGGGCTGGATTAGACTGGGCTGGACGGGGTTGGGGATATAGTGGCAATGTTCACGGTTTGTTGGATAGTAATCCATTCATTTAGGAACTCTAGACCTGACCTGTTGCTTTGAGGCCTTGGGGGAAGGGTACTGCATTTTGTTTTCAGTGTCAGGAGAAGGGTCCAATGAAAATATAAGTAAAGATAAAGAGGGTCTTTCTTTTTTAATAGAATGAAATATAAGACTCAATCCCCTCCCCACCCTGTTAATTTTCATACTGTCCCTAATAGAAAGGCATTTAGTAGGTAGAGGAGGCAACAACAAAACGCATGATCTGTTTGAATTGAGATTAGGATTTACCCAAATAACAGAGTATCTCAGGAGAACAGCATGATGTAGTTTTAAAAAGTGAGAGTTTTCTATCCACTGACATGGGCAGGAAGTCTGTTGCAAACATGACTTACATAATGAACAGAACTGCAGCCTCTGGAAAGCCCTTTTCCGCACAGTCTTGTCACTGCAGCTTTTTGAATATGTGAATCCCAAAATGCTGTAGTCAGTCTCAGCAATCAAAAGTAATGTACTTTATCTCAAAACCTCTAGCTTGTGGTCAACTCTGCCAATCAGAAGGAGGACACTGAGGGTCAGTCCTAGCTCAGAAGGCTTGATTTAAGATGGGTGTGTGCCAGAAACATGACTGAGTTTTTGTCCATTAGCAACCATTGGCTCAATTAAACACACAATATGTCATTTTCTGACAGCATGGGGTCTTTCAATCAAAACAATAACAAAAGACAGAATCACAGATTTGTCTAGGTTTGAGGATTGATGTGAAGTACACAACTCAGCAAAACATGTAACATAGGTTGATTCAGAAACATATTATATAACATATTATAGCTTTAGATCAGACAATAAAACATAAAATCTTAAGTAGGCAAAAATGTGCATATATAATGATAATTTCAGCCTTTGAAATTTGGATAAATGTTCACTCCACCGTTCATTACTAAGTTAATCTTTACACTATAAAGGTACTACTCACTTCAAATCTTAGGCACAGTTCAGGTAATGGTAATAATATCAGTGATGCTTGTTTATGTTATGTGTCTTTGTAAAAGAACAAACAGCTTATATACAGTGCATCCGGAAAGTATTCACAGCGCTTCACTTTTTCCACATTTTGTTATGTTACAGCCTTATTCCAAAGTAGATTAAATTCATTTTTTACTTCATTTCAATTCTACACACAACACCCCATAATGACAAAGTGAAAAAAGTTTGCTTGAAACTTCTGCAAATTTATTAAAAATAAAAAACAAAAATATAACATGAACATAAGTATTCACAGCCTTTGCTCAATACTTTGTTGAAGCACCTTTGGCAGCAATTACAGCCTCAAGTCTTTGAGTATGATGCTACAAGCTTGGCACACCTATTTTTGGGCAGTTTCTCCCATTCTTCCTTGCAGAACCTCTCAAGTTCCATCAGGTTGGATGGGGAGTGTGGTGAACAGCCATTTTCAGATCTCTCCAAAGATGTTTAATTGGGTTCAAATCTGGGCTCTGGCCACTCCTTTGTTATCATGGCTGTGTGCTTAGGGTCGTTGTTCTGTTGGAAGATGAACCTTCGCCCCAGTCCGAGGTCCAGAGCGCTCTGGAGCAGGTTATCAACAAGGATGACTCTGTACATTGCTGCGTTCATATTTCCCTCCTGCTGCTGAAAAACATCCCCACAGCATGATGCTGCCACCACCATGCTTCACTGTAGGGATGGTATTGGCCAGGTGATGAGTGGTGCCTGGTTTCCTACAGACATGACGCTTGGCATTCAGGCCATAGAGTTCAAGCTTTGTTTCATCACACCAGAGAATTTTGTTTCTCATGGTCTGAGAGTCCTTCAGGTGCCTTTCGGCAAACTCCAGGCGGGCTGTCATGTGCCTTTTACTGAGGAGTGGCTTTCATCTGGCCACTCTACCATACAGGCCTGATTGGTGGATTGCTGCAGAAATGGTTGTCCCTCTAGAAGGTTCTCCTCTCTCCACAGAGCAATGCTGGAGCACTGTCAGAGTGACCATTGGGTTCTTGGTCACCTCCCTGACTAAGGCCCTTCTGCCCCGATCGCTCAGATTGGCCGGGCGGCCAGCTCTAGGAAGAGTCCTGGTGGTTCCAAACTACTTCCATTTACGGATGACGGAGGCCACTGTGCTCATTGGGACCTTCAATGCTGCAGAAATTTTTCTGTACCCTTCCCCAGATCTGTGCCTCGATACAATCCTGTCTCAGAGGTCTACAGACAATTCCTTGGACTTGGTTTGTGCTCTGACATGCACTGTCAACTATGGGACCTTATATAGAGAGGTGTGTGCCTTCCCAAATCATGTCCAATCAACTGAATTTATCACAGGTGGACTCCAATCAAGTTGTAGAAACATCTGAAGGATGATCAGTGGAAACAGGATGCAACTGAGTTCAATTTGGAGTGTCATGGCAAAGGCTGTGAATACTTATGTACATGTGATTTTTTTTGTTTTTTATTTTTAATATATTTGCAAAAATTTTAAGCAAACTTTTTTCACTTTGTCATTATGGGGTATTGTGTGTAGAATTTTGAGGTAAAAAAAGAATTTAATCCACTTTGGAATAAGGCTGTAACATGACAAAATGTGGAAAAAGTGAAGTGCTGTGAATACTTTCCGAATGCACTGTATCAGGTGGCTCTTGAGTCCAGATTTAAATACTACTGATTGGATTGCCTTACAGTTTTTTACAGACATCCATGGTCCCTAGGGATGAATCCTCCTGACCTTGGTGGTTCCCTGTCTTTTCTCCTAGTTGCAACCATCAGGTTGACATTTCTGGGTCAGCGTTAAATGTCTCAATAATTGGATTGCCATTAAATTTGTTAAAATTGTCCTTAGAGGATTTATCTTACTGATTTTTGTGATCTCCTGACTTCTGATCAAGCACCATCATCAGGACAAAAAATTTAATTGATTCACTTTAGTTTTGCTTTATGTTTTGGGTAAGTGAATTAAAAACTGTAATCAGTTTCATCAGCAATGTGTTACATTACCGTATTTTCCGGACTATAAGGCGCACTTAAAAGCCTTTAATTTTCTCAAAAAACGACAGTGCACCTTATAATCCGGACCGCCTTATATATGGATTAATTCTGGTTGTGTTTACTGACCTCGAAGCGATTTTGTGTGGCACACGGTGCTCACGGCGCTCTGTCAAAATGTTTTAGTATGACTTTGGCAAACTACAAAGCCGCACCGCTTGCAGCATTACGGCTATTGTAGTCAGGAGCATCGCGGAGTAATACATACTGTGCTTCACCATAATATTACAGTGTGTGTGTATAAGGACCTATAAGGAGTTATTGTGAATACGCTAACGTTTGATTTAGCGGTATCAGACTGTGTTTTTTTACATGTTACAACTGAACAATTTGGGAGTTATTGTGAATACGCTCATTAACGTTTGAACAATGTTGAGAGTTATTGTGAACGCGTTAAATAAAGTTTGACTGACTTATCTGACTGTCTTGTTTCGCTTAATGCGCCTTATAGTCCGTTGCGCTTTATATATGAAAAAAGTTAGAAAATAGACCATTCATTGAAAGTGCACCTTATAATCCAGTGCGCTCTATAGTGCGGAAAATACGGTAATTTCTTTACTTAGCTGTCAGCTGTGTGACAAGTGCCTTTAAACAAGTTGAAACCCTGCACACGCACATGTCGCATTGTTTGTATTGGCTGTTTAATGTGACAGTGAATAGGGATTTACTGACCATTCAGCACCGAGCTTTGTCTCAGTGCCTGCACACAGTTCTCCAGAGGTCCCCCCCTCAGAAGTGCTGTTAAACATATGCTGACAATATTTAAATAAGACAGCCTTGGAATTAGCTGGAGTCACATTTCCCTTTTTTGGTAGAGGCTACAGCTCACCCCACACCACCTGTGTCACAGTCTGTTCCCTTTCCAGACCACTGACCTCAGTGGTTGAAGTTAAGGTTAGGTTAGGTTATGGTTAGGTTTAGCAGAGATAACTGGTTGAGGTCATGGATAAGGTTATATTGAAGTTAAGGTAAGGGTAAGCCCATATGATCGGAGGAACAGACTTCAACACAACAATGGACCAGTCTGTTATCAAAGTAACTGAAGCCATTACTGAATTTAATAACTGAATTTCAAATTGTGTTACCTTAAACTACTTGTCACTGAAAAAGTTACCACATTACTGTATCACATTATTAAGTTACAAAAACCTGAAGAACTGTTAGCATGCTAAGATGTTAAACAGGATGTTAGCATTGTCACTCTAAGAATGTTAGCATGCTGACTTTAGCTAAAAGCACACTATCTTTACAGAGCAGTCCGGTGGCTGTAGACTCTTAACTCCCACATATCAGAATCAGTATCAGTCTGACTTATCATCAATATAATGTTGTCTACCAATCTTGTATTACTGAGTGTAATGGTACCTCTAAGGGCTGCCAGGCAGGCTTCAGATTGTTAGTCATAGTGTACTACGTTGTGCAACAGAAGGCTCCCTCCCCAGGTATGTCCTTCTAGAGTTTGTCTGTTTTGTTGTGTTTCTGTTGGGCACAGATTGTCCCTCTGTGTTTCTGGCAGTTCTTACCTGTACTGTGCTGCCTCTCTGCCATAGGTTCACTCATAGGCCCAGCCCGCTAATCACAGCCTCCACGTCTCTCCCTCCTACACCAACAGAAAAAGACGACCTGGAGAACACAGGATGACAGCACACCTTCAGCTGAGACATGGTCTGTCAGACATAAACAAAACTCACACAGGCAGGCATGTGGACTCTAACAAGCACCCTGCAGAAACACATACATCAAGAACAACACGAATGTTTTCACATGGTTTAGTTCATTTATTAATGAATGTACATGCCTATATGCAAAAACAGGAACATACAGAAAGTTTCATATCACTCACACACTTGAGGAAATACGTTTAAAGTGGAATTTGATCTTCTGCTCAAATACAGTAGCTTCCCGTCCAGCTATGATTAATGGCAGAACAGACAGTTCCAGTGCTGACAAACTCTCCCGAGATCAGTTCCTGTAGCATCAGTGTCACTGTAACTAGTCTCCATGGAAGCTCTGCTGGGACGAAGATGAATGGTAATACCTTTGGTTCTCGCAGCGGCGACATTTACAGTTAATTTACACATTTTACATTTTAGCTATTTAGTGAATGTTTCTGTTCAGAGTGGATTACATTGATAGAATTTGCTTCAGTATCACCAGAAGGACTGCATATTTTTCTTGTTGTTGTTAGTTGTGATGTCATATCTGTTTCCAGCAACCCAACCCAGCTGAGGTTACACAATGTGGATGCCCTCAGATGGGCATTGCAACTCATCATTGTTCCTTTGGCAGGAATCTTGCCTAGGAAACAGAAGAAAGCAGCATATTTAGGAGTAGTGGGTACTTTCTTTGTGTCTTTGGTGAATTCACACTGTGAATAACAGAACAGTACCCTAGGCAGGCCTGTCAATATCTGCAAATCCTGTCTGGGAGAATAAGCTGATGAGATGTGCTGACAAGGCAGCCTGATCCCACAATCATTTACAGAATGTAAATAGGACGCACGCATCTAGTCAGCCTGTCAGAGACCAGCCTCATGACACCTGCATCTGCATATTCATCCCACTTGTAACAACTGAGTAATCACACCCTTCCTTATTCTGTGAAGTATTAGTTTCTGTCAATTCCAAAATAGACAGATCAAAATGTGCTATCCCATGCAAGGCCAAGCTTGGGAAACAGCTTCCAAGTGTTAAACATGGACACAAGCAACTGAGCACAAAATGAGATCAGTTCCTGTGTGGACATGATGTGAGTCCAGTGTTGTCTACACTGACTGATGATCATGCACATGTGAGCTCAAAGCTCCATCCTCCATGAACCCGCTACTTCATGTGTGGCTAACAGTAGGTGGACTTTTAGTCTAAGTCTGGTTTTCCTGGTTTGGTCTATTGGCCCTGTACTTCTAATGAATGGAGATCTTAATGCTGCAGCATACAGGGTTATCCTGTGTTCAAAATTCTACTTTAGTAAAAGCACAGCAGTACTATTAGAAAAATTTACTTTAAGTGTCAAAGTAAAAGTATTTATATATAAGTATAGTGACTTTATTAGATTGTTAATACTGATTGTATTAGTGTGTAAGCAGCATTTTACTGTTGTATCTGGTTACAAAAATTTTGCTCTGTTGTGAGCAGTTTCTGGGTTATGAGATAAATCTCAGGGGTCTTTAATCTTAAATTAGCTTTTTTGTTAAATATTGGATAGTTTTGAGCTCTTTGCCATCCAGATCTGGACTGAACTCATTCTGCTTCCATGTGGCACATGTATCACAAAATGTATGTTTCAAACTGACCAGTTCAAAGAAAACAGAAGCTAATGATGTATTAAAGGATGAGTGTACTGAGAAATATGTGTTCATCTCACCTGAGAGAAGCCACCTCACATTGCAGCAAAATCAAACCCATACCCATTTTGAACAGAACTGTGCCCCTGAATACAGAGGTGAGAACCGCTAATGAAACCGGCTGACTGAAGGTAATGTAAATACATAAAGCAACTCATAGACAGGCTAATTTACTAATAATCACTTATGACTTTATCCCTGTTTTAGAGTGCTTCCCTGTTTTTGGTGTGCTTCCAACTAGATGGTATTTCATGGTCTTTCATGGTTACATTTCATGGTTTAACCTAACCATGTCCTCGGAGTGGAAATTACCGATCAGTTTACTTGTGTACCTTTAGTCCTCTGATTGTTTTCAATATCTATCATGTTAGTTTTACCTGGTATCTTTTATTTCATTATTTCATATTTCATTTTCATAACAACATGGTGCTCAGAAGAGGTGACTTTCCACACAGCTGAATGAATAAGAATTTCCATTTGTTGGAAATTAGGAAGCCACCTCTGCCTCTTTGCTGGGACAGACGGGAGATATGGGAGGAATGTGTAGTTAGTGTAGAGCGCAGCTGTAGTATCAGTGTTTTCTGGTTTGATCCAAGTCTCAATGCCAGGGGCTGAAGGGATAGCTGGTTAGCATGGCCCGGACTGAAATCATCTTTGCAAGTACTTTTTGCTGTATAGACTCATCTTTACCAGAGTAGGTCTTCACCTGCAGAGGGCTACACACAAGGTTCTCTATTGATATAGCATGAGCTTAATTAAAAGCAGCTGAATGCGCCCTTTGGATTCGCAACACAAAAAGGTTTTTTTGGGGAGTGCCCCAAAAACTGGTTCCCCTGAAAATCACAACTGGCCAAAACTTGCAGCAATAATGCACAATTAATGTGCTTGAAGTGCTGAGTCACACACAGGAATATTTACACATGAAATTACGAAGGAGCAGTTATGTTACTGCTGCAGTGTCCATACAGCTAAATTAGATCTGAACAGTGCACAAGCTGTGTGAAGGTGTATAATAGTCACAACACACGTGCATAAATCACATTAAAATCAAAGGGTCAGTGCATCAAACAGCACCAATCTCCTCAGTCATCATTTCATTATATAACAGCTGTTGCAAAACAAATATGAGCATTCACTGTATTTTTACTGTGTTTTTACTGTGCTATACGTACATTACTATACAAGTCCACTCACTCATATCTACACTCCATTCAATGTCTTATTTAAATTACATCAGAGGAGAGAGGTTTGTGGTTGAAGGGGCCCAAACCTATAGATAATCACTGAGTTCATGTAAACAGAAAATCTCAAATGTTAGAAATGTATCTGAATTTCTGTCAAATGTCTGTGGATGGTTGAAAACAATAACTGAATTTGAGGCACCACAGTTAGGTCTCACTTACACATGAGACCCAAATGTTGAATTGAACAAACACTGAGATCATTAATTGACCATGTAATGCTTGACACTGGAACACTTCATATATATGGTGCAAAAAGGCATCATAAACACCTTTTCATTGTCATACCACAATTATGTTAAGATGTCACTTGTGGAATTAAAAGTTAAGTATAAAGGGTTGTTAATCCCACACATCACTGTGTGGAGTTATGGTGTGGAGACAGGGTTTCATATCCTGCAGTAAGGAAGCTTGTGATCAGGCACAGGAGCAGGGAGCACTATGTATGTATGTATGTATATATATATATATATATACATACATGTGTGTGTGTGTGTGTGTGTGTGTGTGTGTGTGTGTGTGTATTTAATACATTCTGTGCTGTGGGAGGCCTTTGTGTGAGGAAGCTTCTCCCTGAAATGAAGCTAATCCATCCTGACAGAAAACCACTGCTGCACCAAAATGTTTAATAACCTACTTTCTATGATTACACCATGGTATACCTGCAAAGCTCATTAGCTTTAGGTTATCAAGATGAAAGGCTTTTCATAAATCAATTAACAGAGATGAAAGATAATGAGTTTGATGGAAAGCTTTAATAGGTGTGTGTTGTATGACTTGTTAAATAGGGGAACACGTTTTCAAAGGGCTCAGCTCCCATTACAAAGCACGAGATAGAGGTGTATGTCTTTTTTCAAGTGATTATTGTTCATTCTTTTTCTTTCCTTTTCCACTGCTTTTCTCAGGAAAAAAAAGGTCCTTGAACACAGCAAAACAATGAGAAATTCACTAGTAGATAAGAGGCTCTTATTTTTCTCCCTACTTGCATTATTGCCTGGTCTGATCCATGTACCACACTCACCTCCCCTGGCTCACTGTAAACTCTGTCTGGACATATATGCTCTTTTTCATTGCAGAATATTTCAACTAATGGGAAACTAGTGGAAGCATTCTTCTTAATGCCCATTTTAAAGCAAGACAGGTTTCCTGCTAAATGACCAGAGGCCCTTAAGAAATAGAAGAACAAATAGAAGTAAACAGTACCTGACAAAACTTCCTCTTTGTAGAAAAACAGTTGTCTCCATTTTTAATAACATATTCTGTCATTGCATATTATACAACATGTAAGTCAAACAAGTCAGGAAGTTTTTTATTTATTAATTTAATTTCTTTGTATTGATGGAGCAAGACTCAGAGGTCCCATCCATCCACCCCACCCTTCTCTGAACATGGAGTTTGTTGCCTCTTATACTACGTCACCTGACTTCCTCCTTTGCTCCTTACATTATTACTTCAGCCCCCAGAGGTCACCTATCAAAACATGACCATGGGTCCTAATTAGCTGCTGCAGAATAACGTAATGTTGATGACAGAGACTGACAGTCATTTGTTCAAACAAGCCATGCGTTAAGTCCACAAGTGACCACTTGTGTTCATGTGATTAATGGCAGTCCTGACTAGTTGCAAAGGTAGAACTACTATTAGTCCTCAATACTGAATGCCAAAACTGCTCATGACCAGTAGTCAGTTTTGTACTTTATTTCGGCAACAATTAATATTTAAGTTGTGGAGAAGAAATTCTTAAATTAAATCAATTAAATCTGTGAAATGCCAAAAAAAAGACAAAAGAAAATATAAAATGCCAAATAGAAAATGATTATTCCAATAATTTTAGTTTTTTCAGCTTTTTTTCAGCTCTAAAACAAACAAGAGACAGCTATGAAAAAAAGTGTTAGTATAAGCACCAAACCCAAGTGTGACACCACTGCAAACTCTCTTAGGGAGGAGGGCAGGATGGGTGGTTGAGTCTGATTCTCTGCAGTGAGATCATGGTTCACATCCTGTCTCCTGCCAATAGTTAAAGTCACCATGACAACAATGTTTCCTCATCTATAACTACTTTTGGCTGCTGACGCGTAACCAAACCATAAACATATACAAATATGAACCATCCTCATCACCAGTGGATGATTTAGAACAACCTCAGTTTATGGTATGGGGCTATGACATGCAGCAGGGATTGAGCCATGGATGGTGCAGTTATATGGGCTGTGCCTCAGTCTTACCAGGTGCCCCAACTATTTACAGTTTGAGGTGACTGCAGTCTTGTTAGGATCAGAGAACAGACTGCAGTCCCAGGTATTAGACCAACATTATTAACTGGTCAGTGAAGATGATGCAAACTCTTGTCTTGTGCTCTTTATATTTCACCTCTTGACCACATTACACACAGACATGGAATTCATTTCTAATGCTCTGCTGATGATTCTCTTTATGTGCCTCTAAAGGATCCCTGAATCATTGAACTGGAGACCTACTTGTCTGCTGTGGAAAGCTGGATCCCACATAACTTCCTGCTCCAAGATTCAGGGGGGTCTTAATGCTGTACAGGTTATACGTGTGTGGTATATATAAATTAAAGTTTGACTTGACTTGACTTCTCCGAGAAACTACTTCTAAAATGTAGATTCAGAGGTACATAATTGTCTGATATTAAAATGATTCATATGGATATTACACTATGATCTATTTACCATTGGGGACTTGAAAATGTCAGAAATTTTGGTTGACACTATTCTTGGAACAAGGTGGTTTGTTTACATTACAGGTACATTACAGTGCACAGCACAGTAACAAGCTCACTTCTAAAATACAGTTAAAAAACACAATCCCAGCATGAGGGTCAAATGTCTGTGACCTCACTTCTGATGAAAACAATTTGTTAGTAAGAAAAACTGACTGCACTGACACCATGACCACTTTTCACTGACTATAACATAGACAAGCCAAATGCAGGACAAGGCATTTTGAACAGTGACTTTTAAGATGGGAGCTTTTCCTTTCTACACAATATCACTGTGAGGCCACATTGCTGTTTTGTTTTGTGCTGTTTGTCCCCAACATGTCAGCCTGAGAGAACAATTCAGAGCTGACGTTTTGGGGCCAGTGTGCAAATTTCCTGAGAAAAGAGCCCTCAAAAGGCAATTTTCAAGGAACAAAGTGTGCTCACTGTGGTCTGCCTACTGCTAAAATATTAATCCTGAATAAAAACCAATCCCTGGTGGTCTGCCTCCTACCAACCACATTACATACACTGCTGCTGGAAAACCAGTGTAAAGAGCAGGAAGAGAAGCAAAATTAAAACCAGCATTCCTGTTGAGATCCACAACGTTGGTTGCAGAGGCCATGTATACCTGTCCTCTGCTCTGTCAAGTTGCAATCTTCACCAACCTCATTGGATTCATTATCATCATTAGTGTCATAGTCACCCTAGAGTCCTGCGCAGGTGATGAAGCAGACGCTTGAATGTTAGAAAAGTAGTTCTGAATTTCCGGACCGCCTGTGAATGATGAGGGATGTTTGTTCTGACTAACGGATCAGTCAGCTGACAGAAATTATATTAACTTTGATGATGTCAGCTTGGAACTCATTCTGGGCATTTTAAAAGGATGAATTTCATTGATCAATAGAAAAATAATCAATAGATTCATCAACAACTGTGATTGTTGATGAACACAGACAGACCTCTCAGTATCAGCATTTAATTTCATGAATGTGGTAATAACAGACTGCTTTCCCTGGTAAATCAGTGGAGACATGACACTCAAGTTATGAGAAAAAATGTAGCACAAATAGACTGCACCAAATGCAAGGTAATTATCATAAAATAGACTCAAAAAGTTATTCATTAGCTATACCAGTTATCCTTTGGTTTGTGTCTGGTCACAATCAGAGTTAAAGCTAGCTCTTTCTTCACATAACCATGATCTTTCACTTACCAACCACACTGTAGCTGCCACACATCAATATACAAAGAAATAATTGGAAAAATGTTGATACTGATTCTTAAAAACCGTAATCTGCAGGGTGATTTAGCTGTAGCCTGCAAACAGCCCTTACGCTAAGCTTTGCTATTATTCATAAATAATCACAGTCACACCTGAGAGTCCTTTACAGACACCTTTAAAATCTAACCTTTCAATAACGACCTTTCAGTTCCAGCAGCTTCATCCACATCTACCAGCCTGCCCTGCCTCTATCTGAAGTTCGGGCAGTTTGTGAATGACTTCATGTGACTTTTCCAGGCACATCAGTGGCTGGTTGTAAAACTCACAGTGAAGCTGGTGATGAGGTGAATAAACCTCCTGAGGTCAGGACTCCATCTTAACACCGCTGCAGTGTCTGGGGTTCAGGGCATATCCTCACCATCAACCACCTCCTGCAGGAAGACACACAGAGACACGTCAGCAACCAACCGCTCTCCACGCACTCGTACAAACTACACTGTAGCTTTGGTCCCATCACTTCACACTTCTTCTGTGTGCGCACAGTCAAACACACATCGATCTGGGAGCAAATCCCCTCTGTTCTGTATTTAGCATTGACGCTTCCACTCCAGAGGCTTCAGCCACAGAACTGACAAAAAGCTCATTTGAGCAGAGCACATTGCAAGTATGGCTGGGTTCAGACTGCTGGGTCCAGTTCAAGTCTGAATCCTGTTTGGCAAAATAATAACAAAACCTTTATCAAACCCTTTATCTCAGCTCTAACTTTTATTAGCACAAAACAATTTACAAAACAGTACAGTGTAACATAAGCATACATAGATCTGCTGAGGTGAGTTCTCTGATCCCACTGCAGCAATAGGGTGCTGGGACTGAATGACGACTGAGACAGAGGTGGACGGACAGCTGGCTCAGCAGAACCTTTGTAAATAATAGTAGTCCAGCGGCTCGCAGTTCAGTGTCTGGCCTGCAGAAATGCTCCTTTACAGTAATATGACCATGGTGGCACCATCTGTTGTTAATAAAAGCAGCTCCTCTCAGATTCATTCCAGTCTGTGTGAACCATCTGACAGCCAGGATGGTGGAAATGGAATCCAGAGGATCTTCCTGTAGCCACACCACACACAACACTACACCCACAGAGGTCCCTCTCACTGTTCAGTGAACTCATGTTACCCATCATGACAGAAGGGACACTCACTGTTCTCCATCAGTCTCTGTTGTCTGGACCCAGCTCCACTCCCTCGTCGCCTCCTCCCTACCTTCTGTGTGTCCCCTCCCCATTTCTGAGGGGGGGTCCGTTGTTCTGGTCACCATGCCTTCAGCATGATCAGCTGGACTGTAAGTTAAGATGGACATAGCCTCTGTGACTTCACCCACAGGTTTCTGAAGAGCAGTTTTAAAGAGTGAGCTGCTCTGCTGTCGCCATCTTGGCAGTGCCTGACTCACTCCCAGCAAAAAATGGGCAAAGAGGTGGGGTGTGTGTGGGGCCCAGACACAGGTTTGATAAGTTCCTGGTAAATATGTAATGTATGACAAAAGAAGAAAAAATGGAAAAACAAGAAACAAGGAGGAACAACTGAACCAGGCTGCCAAAAGGAAACTATTCTCTATTGTGTGGTTACAGAATAGCCCATCTTAATGCAACACTCACATTATATTTGTGTATTAAGAGAACTGGTTGCTATAATTGTTTCTCCTGTCCACAACAAAATCCAAAGTTCTTATTCAGTGCATTCATTCTGTCGTTCAAAGTTTCCCTACTGAACCATGGATGAGCTGCACTGCAGGGAGGAAATCCAGCAACAAACCTGCATCTACAGTAACTAGGACAAATATACCAATTCACTCTGTCTAACTCCCAGATGAGCTTCAGCTGAACTGTATGTGTCAGTGTGTTTGACTCACATACATTTAACAGCATTGGGATGCAATGTTCATTCACCTAGGCTACATAAAGGCCCTGTCAAATGGTGGTGTTGAAAAGTGTTGAGACAATGCTGAGAGCTTATTATTCACGCACTGAAAGGTTGAGGGGCAGTTCATCCATGTGGATGAATTTAAAACCCTCACTTTCAAGCAGGTGCTTTTCTTTTCAGTTTGCTCCATATTCTATAACTAACTGCCAGAACTATATTTTATTTGCTGTAATATGACTGGAGCAGCATGTGTATTGTACTCTTTGTAACAGCTGATTTCGTCAACTGCTGATTTTGCCATCTGTGGCAATCTGAAGTCTGAAGACTTGATTGTGTTGAGTCATAGTCTCTGTACAACCTTTATTGTAACTGACATCTGCAGAGCATCACACAGCCTTTGTCTTTCAGATTGGCTTGTGTTTTTCAGAGAACACAATGACACGACCCTAGTCATTATTTAATTTTACATTTCAGAGACCTGTGCTAATCTAAAGCCCAAGGCTCCAGGAATTCCAAACACTGGGGTTTATTCCAATGTGGGTTTTACTTTCACAGCTCTGGACTTTCCTGATTATGAACAAACTAAAAATAGGTCTAATGCAACAAGAAACCCAAGCATTTACACAATCATACAACTGTAAACTGGCAAACCGTTTAGCCAGGTTAGCTACCACTTTATTTGGAGGTATAAAGGAAACAAAGCACATCCACGATGTTGCTCATCTGTTTTTGTTGTGATTGTTTTGTTGACTGCTCAGAATGTCCAGAATGCTCACAGCTTGTGCAGATTTCAGTGGACAATAAAGATTCCATTACATTTACCTTTACTTTATAGGGGCCACTATGAGTGACAAGCCTGGTGTATAGTTGAATTTGGACGATCTGTGTCGACCATAGCTTCTTTACCAAAACTCTCAACATGCTCTCAAAAAAACTGCCACGCTGGCAGATTTCAGTTCAGCACTGACTGGAGTGAGGGACAGACGGAACAGATGTGAGACCAGGACAGACTGTGATACACACTGTCCACCACAACTCCTCTTTCAAGCATAAGTAACCACGAAGCCATCAGTCACAGTGGAGAGAGCACTGCTCATTACAATAAGTCCTACAAGCCTCGAGTTCCCACCGGTCTAATGCCCACTGCAGCACCTGCTCAGGATGGATTATGATTTCTGATTAACATTATTCCAGAGAGCAGTTGACTTTCTAATTACTGCTCTGCACACGGAGGACATGTTCATCCTCACCATGCATTCACTGGTTCAATACCCCTAATCGGTCTCCAAGACACTGAGTCAGCCTTCATTTCAGACCTGCTCAATTCTGACAATCACAAGCAAGACTTGTTGAATTGACTTTAGCAGCAGCCTGGACACTGATGTCTGTTGCTCCAGTTTTCTGTCTCATTCATTTAAATTTCTCCCTCTCACTCACAGCCATGCAAACAATCCAAACCTATCACCAGACATGAATTGATTCTTCAAAACCCCGATCAAGCTCATTTCATTATTTATGCTTATGAAATTATAAAATGTCTGTCTGAAAAATTTACAAAGAGGTGCTGTGGTTTTGTTATGGTGAGGAGAAGTTTAAATTTATGGCAAATGAAGCATTTTAGCTATTGTTAGAATAAGACCACTGATACACTGGGCTATGTGGGGGTTGGGGTGAAGGCTACTTGAGAGATGGACTAACTTCCTGAGCCCACATTCTTGCTTTTTATCTTCTTTCATAAAGGACACACTCCTGCATTGGATGTGAGTCACGAGGTCTCCTCAGGTCCCCGGCAGCAGTCTCTCAGTCACTGTGAGGGAGGGTCCCATGTTCTCTGTAAACAGGGCACCACTGGCTTTCTACTCATAATGACATCACCATCCTGCAAGTCCTCCCAGAAAAAAAGCCAGCAGCTGCTCTGCCAAGGAGCTATGAGGTCATTACCTGAGCACCAGCTCACCACTGAATCATTGTACCCATTTTATTCCTGTTAAGTTACCTGTCACTCACAGCAGCAGTGCAGAGTGATCTACTGAGGCATTCTGGGAACGGCTGCATTAAAATAAAGACAAAGATCACATAACCGATGAAAGAAAAATTCAGCTCTTGTGTCGCACATAAAAGATGTGGTCACACTTCAGTCAGTGTCTCACCTACTTCAAGGTATGCTGATGATTTATTGGAGGCTTTGACAGACTTTTCTTCAGCCTTTCCAGACATGTTATTTTGGGTGTAGTGGAGGTGGAAGCAGGGCATAGGGTAGAACTGCTCGTCTTGGCTCTCTTGTGATTCTGCTACAAGGAGTCAATGCAGCAGCAGCCTGACATTGTCCTGTCTGCTCTTTTCATCAGGTTACTATCACATGTAAGTACAGAGAACACATACGGATTGTATGTCAAAATATTTTAAGGTATTTCCAAGGGTCTGCAAGTAAGTTTAGAGATGTTTTATTCATAGTTTGAGCCTCTGAACTGTAACGTTAGACCAGCTGTTTATTGTGTGTGTACCTGCTTCATATTTATTTTCCCTGAAAACTGAAGGGCTCTAGTATCAGAGTAACATTGCACATTACGTTCATCACTTAAATACTGAATTCACTAAAATATTTACTTAAAAATTTATTTATTTATTATTATTATTATTTTTTTACATATGTTTAGTTCTGAAGCCTGAGAGTGGATGTGAGAGGGTTAATGTAATTTCATGTATTTTCTTACCATCATTGTTAGAAAAAGAAATAACTATTTGGGCTAAAATTGTCCTGTTTGCTCATTTAATCTTTTATCATCGCGGGACCTGCAACACTATTTTTACTCTTGACAAACTGTAAATTCTCAAACCACAGCTGATAGGGAACCAATTTTAAAAGAAGAGCTGGTCTGACCAATTTATTACACTTGTCCTGGTTCATGCTGTTAATTTTGCATTTGTCAAATGAAAAAAAAAATGATAGGAGGAATTATTCCAGCAACATCAGCACTAAACCCCACACTCCCATACCTGTGTCTCATGCTGCCATCTCACTGCTGAATCATGCTCTACAGGCAGTTTTGTTCAGGGAAGTTCTTCATCACTTTCCTCCAATGCCCCTGGTTTTACACAAACAAATTAAAATGCTTCAGAAATATGACATGGGTCAGCCTGGACTGTCCCGCTAAAGGGCCCCTGTGTGACAACAAACAGAGCAGTGGCACTTTACATAATAATCCCGTGTGTTAAAAGGAGAACTTGCTGGCACAGGCACTTGTGTACAAACAGTATGACACAGTAAAAATATCCATGAATAACTGCATGCTTTGCTTTTTGAGTTATTTCTTTATTAAAACATGGCACTTCACCTCCAGCATTTCCCTCCATGACCCAGTTGAGAGCTGTGGGGTTGCAGCCAGACTCAGCTGGCTGCTTCCAGCTGACAGTGCACTCACACCCCAGCAACTACATTGGTAACGGTTACCACTTTAAAATAGGAAGGTGCCTAGCGTTGTGGTGTAATTTACTCTGTAATTGCATGCAAACATTGGCTTGGCCTTACCTTCCACCTTGCTGCATAGAGGGCATACTACTTCCTTCAGTGAAACTGGATGTTGGATGTAAATGATGAGGTTTGGAAACCATCCAATATGGACAGAATTCCTGTGGGTATTGGCCTGTGCTTTGTCTCTTGTCCAACTCATGGCAACAATTTATGACTCCTTGATTTTCTAATCTGACATAGTGATCAAAGTGATCCTAGCAGGGCTTGAGACTAAAGATGCCCCGATGTTCACAGAGGAGAGAAAATGTGTTTGGGACAAACAGAGATTTGATCTGGGACACCTCCGGAATAAAAGGATATATATATATATATATATATATATATATATATATATATATATATATATATATATAAAACTGTGACTAGAATGGAGCTGGTGTGCTGTTACTATGGTTACTATCACTCAGCGCAAGACATGAAATGTGCTGGTGCAAAACTCATAACATTGGTCCTACCCCCTCAGTCACAGCTCGTTAGCAGGACCTCCCATGTATGTTGTGCTGGTTAAACTAAACACAGAGTGAACACAGAAGGGCCTACACATTCTGAGTCTGAGGTAACTAAGGGACAAATGATAATGGATGTATTTTTATTAGTCAATGGATTGAAACAGTCATCAGCTGCTTGGTAATGTCACCTTTTAGCAAACTTTACAGGAGGTGCCTTGGCCATGTGTGAGTATATTAAACAAAAACGTTATCAAAGCTTGTACATGGACAATAGTTATATCCACAAGCAACGTGGTTTATCTGCGGGTCGGGTCATAAAACACTCTGATTAGGAGTGGACAGGTGATGAGTGACCAGCCAGGGTTCTGACTCTCAACTAAGCAAACTAACACCAATGAGTACTGGGCAGGGAGTGGCTAATCGGGAGGTAGGGGAAGATTCCTGGTAGGCTGAGATGTTGGGCCCCAATGGCAAGGGTGAGAGAGGGAGGGAGTGCAAGAGAGTAAAAGGGAGAGAGAGCAATGTAGCTCTCTCCCATTGGGGCTGGCTGCACGGCACACTGTGGTTCTGTTTGGCCATCATCTCCCTCATCATCTCCCCAGATAACTACATTCAGTTTGGTCCCACTGCTCTGTCCATCTGCTTTACCATGTCTTTGTATCTTTATCAGTTTAAATACTGAGGCAACCATGGACTATTGCTGATTTGTTTTACATGAATAACAAAATTAAATATGTCTGGTGTTGTATTTACTGTTGTTCTGTCCAGACTGAACTCTAATCTCTAATATTTAATCTCACTTTCTCTGTAGCTGCTACTTTATACACAGGAAAGTGAAGAAAGAACTACAGTTTCATGTGCAAGTTGTTCTATTTCAAGTATAGTTCTATGATTCTTGTAAAGTGTGACACAGGCCATATGTTATGTATCTCCTGGTGGATTTTGGTGGGCCAGTCCAAATCTAGGTCTGAATATTATACACATATTAAGAAATACAGCCACTAATATGGGTTCTCAGGAGCAGAAACAGGACCACAGCAGGCAGCATGCATCTATCTATCTACTCTACCTGCAAAGCAAGAATCTGTGTCTGTTTGTGAGTTTGATAATTAACAAAGTTAAAAGAAAAGTTAGTCTGGAGCCCCGGATCCTACCATCAAAGATCAGAAAGATTTAGGTATTAAATACTTCAGGATGACATGATGAATTAATGCAGCAGTAGCTGAGCAGTGCATCGCAGTGTAATGATGTAATAATGTAATGAGGACAGGAGGCCAGCAACATGTAAAGAGTAAACTGGAAACAGTAGATTTCAGCACATTCATCTCTACAGACTGCAGCTGGGATTTTTTGCAAAAATCATGTGTGCAAAGGAGCATGTTTCACAAACAGACCCACTGTATGTCTGATCAGTTCAGGAGACCTGCAGGACTTTACAGTTCACTGAGAACTGCTTCTATTAGCGTCTAGCCTTCTCTATGACGAGGTGGGTCATTAGTGGTACAACTTGCCAATTACGTCAAATGAGCCATATTCAAATCAAACACAGTGAATGAAATACGGTTTGAGCTGCAGACACACATAACACTATCTGAGATCCTGCCATCCACTAAAAAACATCCTGGCTATTTTAAGACTGAAGAGAAGGAAATATAGAGCAAGAATTTTTGCGTGCAGACAAAACCCGTATCAGTTGACATTAATTAGCCAACAACATCCACTCATTAATTTGTTTGAAGCTTGTACTCAGCACAAAAACACCACAGCAACTTTGATGTAATACAAGGCCTCTGTGGGAGACGGCATGAGTGAAAGAACGTGGAAAAAATGGGATAACATGCAAGAAGCTGATGCAGATGATAATAAACACATTAAGCTGGCTGTGAGATATCAGTGGAAGGAGACAGCCCCAACACCCCAGTGAACAAAACTCCCCCGGGTGTCTCTCTCATGCTTCACATCGATCTCCATCAGCTGCAGGGTCCAGGCAGTGTCATACACTCAGCTAATTGGGAGGAAAGCACACAGGCGAAGAAGCACAGACCTCATTGTGTCTTTGATCCATAAAATATGATGAGTTCAATTCCCGTCTCTCCTTTCATTAACTTAACCAACATGCCGGGAAATGAATAAAACATTCAGCGAGAAAATGCAAAGTGAAAACAACAACAGGAAATGACTTCCTGTAGGGGATATGCATGTACGTGTTGTTTGGGGAGAAACCTTGGTTTTTCCCTTCACTCCACACAAACAGCAGCCTAAAGGTCAGAGCTCGGTGCTAATAAGTGGAACGTTGCCAGTGTGTGTATGTGTGCGTGTGTACATGTGTATGTGTGTGTGTGAGAACAGCAAATGAGTGTCGTCTTCCCCTTCCCGTCACAACAACCATCAACTTCCAATAGTGCACTTAACCTCCAGCTGCTGCAGGGAGGTTGTGGGAGGACTAAGCAGATGTCACTATGTCTGTCAGGATTAACTAGAAGCACGTGAAGAGCAGCAGGCACGCTGGGTAGGTCATCACTACATATTAACCGTTAACCATTAACATCATTATTACTCAGCCATGTTTAAGTACATTTGTAAACAATGAATAATTATAAATCACTATCCCCCTGAATACAAGGACTGTTACCTCTAAAATTCCTTATTGGTCATATTGATAGAAGTAGTATAAAAGCACTATACTAATGAATAGTAGCACCTGCAGTTATAGCATTGCACATGTTAACAGAACTAACATAGTAAGTAGTGGTTGGTACTGGCGGTGAATGTAATCATAGTTAATAGTAATGATAGTATGGGATAGTAAAGGTATTTGTACCAGTAGTAGCAATAGCAATAACAGCAGTAGTAGTGTTTTTAGTCATGGTATCACAGGTATGAATATAGTAACGGTAGTAGTAAATGGCAGCAGTGAGACAGCTGCAGTGTACCTAGTAGTATTAATTAGGGATCGACCAATATATTTTTTTCAGGACCAATTCCAATACTGATTATTAATGATCAAGGAGACCGATAAGTGATATTTAGAACTGATATGACAACACAAAATTACTGCTACATAAGGATTCTCGCCGTGGTGTTCAGGTGTTTCTACTATTTTGTCCACCCTATTTATGTCAATGAAAGTACGCAAAATAACAGAAAGACCTCTGTATAATGTAAAACAGCTCAACAGCTCCACACACTACATCCTCCAACAATCAACAAATTTTGCATGCTGACCTCAGTGTAGTGTCTCATCTCCAGTTGCCAGAGCCTCTGTTACTGTAGCTTTCATTGCTGCTCTATCTTAACCCAGTTAATGCTGCTGTTTACTTCATCACAGTGACTAACTACCTGCTGTACATTTAAATTGACTAGATCTGCTCCAGCTCTCACAGTTGTTCCTTTTAGTGACTTTCACTAATTCAGCAGTTGTTATATCTGCTAATTGCTGCTATTGCTTAGCAGTTAGTGCGTGCTTTTCTCTCTCCTCTCTCTCTCTCTTTTGCTCAGTGTGTCTTGGATCAACAAATTAACTTGTTCATCAGTGTGGTGTTTTTGTAACTTCTCTGTAGAGGATTGTGGTGTTTATTGCATCTTCAGTGATGTCTGATGTCTCATGTTTGAGACACAGCTCTACTCGCTAAACCAGAGCCAGACAAAGTTGAGAAAGGAAACAGTTCTCTTTCATTATTTCCTGTGTCACATGGGCTTCTCCACTTCCCCGCCCCTTAAGGAGACCAGCAGTAGGTCTGAGTCTATTATTCCAATGGGAGAAGTGAACGTGATCTCAGATTTTGACAGATTTTTTTTAAGCCTAGAGTCACCAAAATAAATATTGGATCCAGTTTTCACAAGCCACACTTCAGAACATTCTGAAACTGAAATGTCTCTCACTAATTTTTCAGACCGACAGATCAGGAGAAAATTAACTTGATTCAGACCTGTCTCTGTCTCAGTCTCAGCACAGAGAGTATCATTTTACTGATGAAGAGATACCATTTTCTTACCATTGGTGCTGCCTGTAATGCATTATCTATTAATGCCCGACAGGGGACTGTTCTGGCTCCGGTACTGTTCAACCTGTATACAGCAGACTTTAAATGCAACTGTGAGTCTTGCTATATCCAGAAATACCCGGGTTACACAGCTATTGTGGTGTGTATCAGGAATGGGCAGGAAGGAGAGTAAAGGGATCTGAAGATGGCCTTCAGTGAATGGATCGACAAGAACTGCCTCCTTCTTTTTTTTTTGTGACTTAATTTTTTTATTGTTTTTAAGGAGAAACAAATACATCAGACCGATAAAAGTGAAAGGTACATTGTAATCTAATAAACACCAACATAGAAAAACAAACAAACAAACAAACAAACAGGCAAACAAACAAAACAAAAACAGGCGGCGACCCCTACCCCCCACCCCCCCAACTTGGATCTCTATAAAGAAAAGAAAAAAAGAAAGAAAAAAAAAAACTCTTACAGGACATGAGAGACCATGTTTAACAAGAAATGCAAGTAGAAATAATGCTTACAGCAATTCCCTGATATTTTCTGCCATTGTTTGCCATGCTAAAATAGTATCAGCTCCAGCACTGTGCATTCTTGCCACTGAAAGCTCCATATTTATTATGTCAATGTAAGTGTTAATCCAATGGGGTTTGGTATCTGTATGTGGAGGTTTCCAGCGTAAAGCCAGTATCTATTTAGCAGCAGTGATGCCCGTCAGGAGAGTACGGCTCTTCCAGCAAGTCAATTTTAACGAGGTGGTATCATTCAGGAGTAACACAATGGGAGAACATGGTACAACAACTTCAAGTACATTAGATAAAGTAGAACAAACCTCACCCCAAAAAGACTTCACATCCTTACATTCCCAATACATATGTATATATGAGCCTATAAGTTCATCTGAGCACAGGGTGCAAATTGGTGATGATAAACGTTTCATGAGAAAGTTTCTCCTTGGAGTGAGGTAAGTCCTGTGGATATAGTTGAAATGTATCTGTTGATGGTTTGGGTTTTTAGAAGCCAAGACTATCGAAGACCAAATCTTTTCCCAGTTCAATGAATCACCTCCGATATAATGCTCCAATTCACTAGACCAAACATGTACAATAGGAAGGGTTTTATAAGAGGCATCCCGGATAAGTGAATAAATTCGGGAAACCAAACCTCTTTTTCGTCCTCCATTATACAGAGTGGAATGCAAAGGGTGAGCAGAAAGAGGAGAATTCCATGGAACTCCATATGCTTTCATAGATGATCGTAGTTGAAAGTACAGAAATACAGATGTACCAGGTAATTGGTAAGTCAGTCTCAAGTCATTGAAATCACGAAGCCCATTCTCATTATATACATCAGCCAAAACATGGATACCCCTAGAGCTCCAGTCCGGAAATGAGAATGGGACCCCTCCAGTGAGTAGGGAATAGTTATTAAAGAGTGGACTATTCATATGCCATTTGCATGTATTCTTAGATTCCTTCTCAGCACTAGCCCATGTTGATAAGAGGAAACTCATTATGGGACTAAGTCGCAGCTTAGCTCGTTTCAAAGGGACAGTGGAGTAAATCAGATCCTCTAGTCTGTGTGGGGATGCTAGATTCTTTTCTATAGATTTCCAACATGGATCAGAGTTGGGGTTAAGCCAATCTGTGAGTGGTCTCAATACAAATGACCAAAAATAGTATTTAAAGTTAGGCACGGAGAGACCACCCTCTGTTTTATCTCGTTGTAGAGTAGTTAACTTAACACGTGGCCGTTTCCCTCCCCAAATAAACTTAGAGACCAAAGAATGTACTTTTTTCCAGTAATCAATTGGGGGTGGTAAGGGTAACATCGAAGAGAAGAAATTTATGCGTGGTAAAATATCCATCTTAATAATTGAGACACGGGCTTGTAAAGATTTTGGCAAGTGAGACCATCTATTAAGATCTGCCTCGATTTTGTTATAGATGCCCTGAAAGTTCTTATTGGCAATATTAGATAGTGAAGGAAAAATATCCACCCCCAAGTATTTGAATTGTTTAACCACTGGGATGTGCTGAGGTAATGAACTCAGGTTCAATTCCGAGTTTAAGGGGAGAAGCGCAGATTTTGTCCAATTGATCTTGTAACCGGATAGAGAGCTAAATTCATGAAAAGTGTCCAAAATATGCGGTAATGATAAGGTTGCTCTATCGAAATACAGTAATATGTCATCAGCGTATAGTTATATGGAGTGTGTGGTGTTGTTAAAAAAGATGGGGGAGATATTTGGGTGTTGACGAATTTTCTGTGCAAGGGGCTCTAATGACAAAATAAAAAGAAGCGGGCTTAACGGGCATCCTTGTCGGCATGAGCGTGATAAATTAAACTTATTTGATATGATGCCATTCGTGTTAATCATTGCAGACGGGTTATTGTATAGTATTTGTGGATGGTTTTACAGCACTTTAAATTGGGTTCATCTTTTATTAAGTTCACTAAACTATTCCCATTCCAGCCTATCAAAGGCTTTTTCTGCGTCCAGGCTCAATATTGCACAAGGAGAGGGAGTATCCTTGGCAGCATGAATTACATGAAGCAGATGGCGTACATTGTCAGAAGCAAGTCTTGATTTCACAAAGCCTGTCCGGTCACTATTAATTAATGTGGCTATATGGGGTTCTATTCGAGAGGCCAGTATGCGGGCAAAGACCTTTATTTCTGCATTGAGGATAGACAATGGTCTATAGTTACCACATTTTGTGGTGTCCTTATTTGGTTTGGGCAATACAGCTATCAAGGCAGCATTCATGTCATTGAAAAAGGAACCAACTTCTACAGCTTTATGAATCATGGCTAAAAAGTATTGACCCAACTCTTCCCAAAAGGTGAGATAAAACAGCTATAGCATCTCTCAGCTCAGTCAGAGTAATTGGTTCCCCCAGGCGCCGTGCATCTTCTTGCTCAAGTGTGGGAAGCTCTAAATCTAGTAAAAAGGTTTCACATTTAGTTTTATCTAATGAAATCTCAGATTTATATAGCTCTGCATAAAACTTTTGGAAAGCAGTATTAATTTCTTTGGGGGCTGTCAACAATTTTTGGTTTGAGCTGATAGCTGCAATGTTGGAATATTTTTCACATTTTTGCAGACTAAGAGAGAGCAGGTGGCTTGGCCTCGAGCCATTAAAATAATAGTTCCTTCTAGTCCTATGAATTTGAAATTCAGCTCGTAATCTCAAAATGTTGTTTAGCTTCATTCTGACTTCGTCGATTTTCTTTTTATTGTCCTCTGTAGCGCCATCTCACTGCTGAATGTGTTCAAGCCTTTGTAATTCATTTTCAAGCGATTTAATTTCGCCCAGTCTTGTTCGATTGAGATAAGATGCAAAGGAGATAGTAGTATTTCTTACAAACCCTTTAATTGCGCCCCATAAGACTCGAGGGTCATCTACTGAGTTAGCATTCTCTGAAATAAATGTTTTGAAATTATTTTTGAAATGGTCACAATAATCATTATTTTTAAGTAATGTAGTATTAAAACGCCATCTTGTGGCCTTAGTTGGAGTCTTGGCAAGTGTGAGCTGTGCTGTGATAACACAGTGGTCAGATAAAGAGTTAGGATGCATCACAGCTGTATGAATTTCAGTGCATAAAGTTGCAGAAGCCAGTAAATAATCTATCCTTGAGTAGGTCTTGTGTCTGTGCGAATGGAAACTATATTGTCTTAAAGAAGGGTTTATAGCTCTGTAAAGATCTGTGAGACTAAAATCGTCAACTAATCCTTGGAAGGGTGTTGTTGAAGAGGGGATATGTTGAGATGGTGCACTAGATCTATCAAGTAAGGGATCGAGGACAGCGTTCATGTCAGTACCTATAATAACTGAAAAGTCCTGCAGGTCACACAGAGTTTTGCTGATTATGCCAAAGAACTCTGGATTATAGTGATTTGTGGCATATATACATATAAATGCTATTCTCTGACCATATATGTTTGTTTTAATGTAAGCAATTCGGCCATCCTCACTTTCAAAGCTTCCAATTATTGTTAAAGATAGGCTACGTCTCAATACCACCGGGGCACCACAGCTCTTAGAGTTGAAAGTAGACGCAGCTGTCGTATAGTAATAACGGTTCGACAAGCATTGTTTATCAGAATGTTTAAAATGTGACTCTTGAATGAAGGCCACGTCTATCTTGTGTCTTTTAAGCCAATCAAGACACATTGAGCGCTTAATGGGGGAATATAAACCATTTATATTCCAGCTATGTAACATAGACATAGTTACGGATAGAGCTGAGCAAGGTTTTGAGTTCCTGTATATGAGTTATAGTCAGAAATGTGGAGATCCAAGTATAAAACCCGATGTCGCCAAAAAAAAAAAAAAAGAAAAAAAAGAAAAGAAAATACAAACTGGCATCTAACACTAATAACATATAACAGGGTGGCAGTAGCCACAAACATAACACCCACTATATGGGCACCTGGACTGAGAAAGCTGGCTATCCTGCCAACACAAAAGCCTGCCCCTCCACCCCCATACAATATTCTGTATAACCAGTCAAATGTCGTAAAAAGAAAAAACGCACAGATTGGACATACTACAAATGAAAGTTATCCATCAAAGTTAAGAGTTGTTATTAATTTTTTTTTTGTTTGTTTTTGTTTTTTTAGTTTGTTTTAGTTTTTTTAAATATCAGCCAGAACAAAAAAAATAACAAACTCTTCTGCAAAACTCTAGTTATTTATCCATATTGTTTGTAGAAACATAAGTCACTCACTAATCAAATAAAGTGAGCATTATAATAAACCAACAAAAAACAGCATCCCTCATTTTAGCAGGAAGCTTTAGTCAGAGTAACTTCACGTATGCACTGACGTGAGTTATTATGGCTGTATGAGATAATATTTTACTTATCTAGAGATTCCGTGTAAACTTAAATAAAGTACCTGTAACATCAGGTTCATTCGTCAGTCCGCCGTCCGGGTCTGAGCGCAGAGAAATTTTTCAGCCTCTGCCTGGGTCTCGAAGAGGTGCACTTCTGATCCGCGGGACAGCTTTAGTTTGGCCGGGTAAATCAGAAACGGAATGAAACCGAGTTTCCTCGCTGTCTCCATCGCTCGGGAAAATGAGCGGCGCCGGGTGATGGTGTAGTTACTGTAGTCCGCTGCAAAGCGGATCTCTTTGCCGTTTACCTCGATCCGAGGGCCTCTGGCTGCCTTCAGGATGCGGTCCCGGTCTGTGTAACGTAGCATCTTGCAGATCAGGGTGCGGGATCCGGTGTTGCGTTCAGGTCCTATACGATGAGCCCGCATCACCTCCATCTTTCTACCGGTGAGAGCGGGGAACCATTTAGTGAGCGAGGATGAGACAAATTCCGCTGCGTCGCCGTTTTCAGTTTTTTCTGGCAGGTTGATAATGCGAACATTGTCCCGGCGGGACCTGTCCTCTAGCTCCGCCAGGTTTGCTTCAAGTTTACGGCATGTGGTTTGGAGAGACTGCTCGGATTTAGCCATCTGTGTGCAGAGCCCATTGTGATCTGCTTTCAGCTTCTTTATATCAAATGAGTTCTTCATTACCTCTGTTTTTATGTTGTCCAGCTGTTCTTCAAATTTTGCAAATTGTCTCTCAATAAAAGTTTGCTGCTCTTTCATTGCGGAAGTTAGCATGGACGATACAGCAAGCTTATATGTCACAAGCTTTTCATCGTCCTTCAGAGGATCCGAGCCGGTTTTGCTTCTCAAACCGTCAGCCATCGTACACACAGGAGTTGCTGAGGCTCCGGGCAAGAAGTTGTTCAGTTAACGATGCAAGATAGATGGATAATATGTAAAAGTAAGGAGAGAGAGGGCAAGAGCAATCACGTTACGCAGCCATCTTGTCTGCAGGTCACGTGCTGTCCCAACCAAGAACTGCCTCCTTCTGAAGCTCCAAGACCATCGAGATGGTCAGTGACTTCACAGGTCTAGGGCCACACTTCAGTCAATGTTAGAGGGAAAGACACTGAGGTGGTGCACACTTATAAAGACCTAGGTGTGCACATGGGCAGTAAACTGGACTGGTCCCTGAACACAGATGCCATCTACAGGAAGGGGTGCAGCCAGCTCTTTTTCCTCAGAAAGCTCAGGTCCTTTGACATCTGCAGTGAAATGCTGCACATGTTCTATAAGTCAGCAGTGGAGAGTGTCCTCTTCTCTGCTGTGGTCTGCTAGGGCAGCAGCAGGTCAGACTAGAACACAAAGAGACTGGACAAGCTGGTTAAAAGGGCTGGGTCTGTGACTGGACACACTCAGGGCTGTTGTGGAGAGACGCATGCACTGTAAGGGTAATGCTGATGGTATTGGTGGGGAATGCAGTAGCAGTAAAGTTAGTAGTGGAATAGTTGTGCTCTTTGTGTAGATGTGCTCACATTATATTGCCAGCAGGTGATTACCTGAGACACCATCACACTACAGATTGTAGTGTTGCTGTCAGACAGTCATGCTGTCAGAGACATCCAGCAGGTCTGTCTCTGGCCCAGTTCCAATCCAGCCCCTTCACCCTCCCCGTACCCAACAACAACATCCTTTACTCGGTTTGTGCATTCACATTGAGGATCCACCACATTAAATGCTGTACCAAACAAATAACCCTGAAGTGGGAGTGGGTTATACAGGCTCCAACACCAAGTCTGCATTGATGCAGGCTGACAAACAACACTACTGTTGATGTGCAGCACTGATTTTGAGTCCGGGATGGGTGTAATGTATCAGACCTACAAATGCGAACTAAGAGTAATAGCAGCAGTAGTTGTTGACCAGCGATGACATGTACAGCCGCTTGTCATCGTTCAACCGCTGGTTATTGAGGTGGTGTTCTGCTAACGATGTGGGCTTTGTTGATAACTGGCAGACTTTCTGGGGAAGACCTGGTCTAATTAGACGAGACGGCATACATCCCACGCTGGATGGAGCTGCTCTCTTATCTGATAAATCTCACTGAGTTTATTAGAAAGCCAAAGCCATGACAATCCAGAGTTGAGACCAGGAGGCAGAGTCGCAGTCTTTCACTCTTCTCTGCGCGTCTCTTAGAGCAATCGTCTGCCATTCACCCCCTAAAAACTGTGTCTGTCCCCCGACTGCCTAAATTTAAATGTAATAAATCAAAAGTGAACAGAGGAGGAGTTAGACATGAAAACCTAATACAAATTAATACAACTGTTATTCCAGAACTAAATAATAGGAAAATTAAATGTGGATTATTGAATATCATCTAAATCTCTACTAGTCAATGATCTGACAACTGATCATCATGTAGATCTGCTCTGTCTGACTACGACTGATATGTTATTCTGAATGAATCAACACCCCCTACTCATGTTAACGTTCATATCCCTCGAAGCACAGGCCGAGGAGGAGGGGTGGCAGCCATTTATCACTCAAATTTATTAATAAATCCTAACCCTAAGCTTAATCATAATTCATTTGAAAGCCTTATTCTTAGTCTGTCACACCCAAACTGGAAAACACAAAAACCAGTCCTACTAGTTACTGTATATCGTCCACCTGCCCCGTACTCTGAGTTCTTATCTGAGTTCTCAGAGTTTTTATCTGAGTTAGTTCTCATTACAGATAAAGTTATCATAGTGGGTGATTTTAACATCCATGTAGATGTTGAAAGTGACAGCCTGAGTATTGCATTTAATTAATTATTAGACTCTATTGGCTTCTCTCAGCATGTTAATGAACCCACTCACTCTTTTAACCATACCCTTGATCTGGTTCTGACTTATGGGATTGACATTGAATATCTAACAGTATTTCCCCCAAACCCTCTTTTATCTGACCATTTTCTGTTAACATTTGAGTTTTCAGTCATGGACTACACAGCATTTGGGAAAAAAATCCATCACAGCAGGTGTCTCTCTGACAATACCGTTAGCAAATTTAAAGAAAGAATCCCATCAGTACTTAGCCCACTGCCATGTATCGATGCAGTAGGGAACAGCCCTCTTAACTTCACATCCACACAGGTTGATGATCTTGTTGACAGTACTGTAGCCTCACTGCGTGCAACTCCAGATACTGTAGCCCCTCTGAGGAAGAAGGTAGTGAGTCAGAGAAGGCTAGCTCCATGGTACAACTCAGAAACATGAGCTTTAAAGCAAAATTCAAGGAAGCTAGAAAGAAGGTGGCGTTCTACTAACCTGGAAGAATCTCTAAAGGCTTGGAAAGACAGCCTATTGGCGTATAAAAAAAAGTCTCTGTAAAGCCAGAACATCCTATTATTCATCATTGATAGAAGAAATAATCCCAGGTTTCTGTTCAGTACTGTAGCCAGGCTGACAGACAGCTACAGCTCTGTTGATCCATCTATTCCTTTAGCCCTCAGTTGTAATGACTTTATGAGCTTCTTTACAAATAAAATTGTCTCTGTTAGAGAAAAAATTCACCATCTCCTCCCCACAGCTGACTCAGATGTACTGTCCAGTTCAGCAGCCTCAGAGTCGACTGTAACTGGTTTATATTTAGACTATTTCTCTCCTGTAGATCTCTCTGAGCTCACTTCAACAGTTTCTTCATCTAAACCATTGACTTATCTTCTAGACCCCGTTCCAACAAGGCAAGTTTTTCCTTTAATCAACACCTCTATATCAAGTCTGATCAACTTATTGATCCAGATGTTTTAGCCAATTATAGACCTATATCCAACCTCCCCTTTATTTCCAAAATCCTTGAGAAGGTCATTGCAAACCAGTTATGTGATTATTTGCACAGGAATGGTTTGTTTGAAGATTTTCAGTCAGATTTTAGTGTCCATCATAGCACAGAAACAGCTCTGGTTAAGGTTACCAATGATCTCCTCATAGCCTCAGACAATGGATTTGTCTCTATACTTGTCCTACTAGATCTTAGTGCTGCATTTGACATCATCAATCATAAGATTTTATTACAGAGACTAGAGCATATGGTTGGCATTAAAGGAACCGCTGGTTTAAGTCATATTTGTCAGATAGACTCTAGTTTGTTTATGTTAATAATGACTCTTCTATCATCACTAAAGTCAATCATGGAGTTCCACAAGGTTCTGTGCTAGGGCCAATACTTTTCACTCTATATATGCTTCCTCTAGGAAACATTATTAGGCGGCACCAGATAAATTGACAGATGACAGATGACACCCAGCTGTACTTATCCTTGAAGCCAGGTGAGACTAACCAGGTAGCCAAGCTTCAGGTGTGTCTTAAGGACATAAAAACCTGGATGACCAGTACATTCTTTTTTTTTTTTTAAATTGTATCCTCATTTGGAATGGGCAAATGAATACATCCACATGGCATCATCAGTAAGAATAAAACAAATGACATTCCTCTTTTTTTTTTTTTTTTTGAGTCCAGAAAATAATCAACACCAGATATCAGGGCAAATGAGTCCAAGGATAAATCATGGGTCAGATTTTGTTTGTCCCTTGTAGATCCCACTCTCCTCTGATGACATAAACTTCACAAGACTTGTACTAGAGTAGCATCGGTGGAAACAAAGTTATCCTCTTAGGGCCCGTGTTGCCAAGTTGCCCAAAATAAATAGAGCCAGATCAGGCTCATGAGTTCACTTGGAGAAAATTCTGATACATCTTGCCGCTGCTGTCATAGAGATAAACATCAATTACCAGTCACAAATTAAATGAGTCAATTACTAAGCAGAATTACCAGTGTGATTAAATAAAGTCTGCTCTCATGGGGGCTATGAATGAAATCCAGTTGTTCCAGATTTGGTCAAATTTGTCCTTTTGAAGTCTTATTTGGTAGGTCAATTTTTCCATCCTAAATATCTCCAGAGTAACTCCAATCCAATCATCTAGGGTTGGCTGAATGGGGTTTAACCATCTTCTTGTTATTGTTTTCTTACTTGCCACCAAGAGTATTTGCAGCAGCTTTATCTCTCTCCTACATTCCAAGAAAGGAACATGACCCAGGTACAGTACATCAAAACTCAGGGGTATTTGCTTGACTGTGGTTAATGTAGCCTGGATATCCCTCCAGAAGACTTTTAACTTGGGACAGTCCCAGAAGATATGGAAGTGGTTAGCAGCAGTCGAGCCACATTGCCTCCAGCATGACATAGTTGCATCTTTATAACTCTCCTGATATGGTGACTTGAAAAATCTAATAATATTCTTCCAGCAATGCTCTCTGCAGTCCATGGAGCTGGATGTTGTCCACTGGAAGGACCAGATGTTGTCCCAAGCCTCCTCAGAAATCTCAACCCCTGATTCCCTTTCCCATTTATCTTTAATGTATAGAGTGCTATTGTTGTTGGCATTGGAAAGAGCTGAGTATAGCTTTGAAATGGATTTAGAAGGGATCATGGTCATGGCATTTTTCAGAATGTGGTAGAATTCTGATTCAACATCTGAAAAGTTAGTTAGTTTACATTCATGGTCAATATAAGAACGTAATTGCAGGTATCTGACCAGTACATTCTTACTCTTAAATTCAGAGAAAACTGAAGTTATTGTAATTGGCCCAAAACACCTCAGAGACACTATGTGATAATATACTGACTCTGGATGACATTACCTTGGCCTCCAGTGCTACAGTCAGAAACCTTGGTGTCATTTTGGACCAGGACTTGTCCTTTACTTCACATATAAAGCAAGTCTCTAGGACAGCCTTCTTCCACCTGCGCAATATTGCACAAATCAGACCCAATCTGTGCCTAAAGGATGCTGAAAAGCTAGTTCATGCATTTGTTACCTCAAGATTGGACTACTGTAATTCTTTATTGTCAGGATGTCCCAAAAATTCAGTAAAAAGCCTCCAATTGATCCAAAATGCTGCAGCACGAGTACTGACAGGAACTAGGAAACGTGATCACATCTCTCCTGTGTTAGCTTCTCTGCATTGGCTCCCTGTAAAATCCAGGATAGAATTTAAAATCCTCCTCCTCACCTACAAAGCCATTAATGGTCAGGCACCATCGTACCTTGGAGAGCTTATAGTTCCCTATTTTCCCAATAGGACACTTAGCTCTCTAAATGCAGGTCTACTTGTGGTTCCCAGAGTTCGTAAGAGCAGAATGGGGGGCAGAGCCTTCAGCTATCAGGCTCCTCTCCTGTGGATCCTCTCTACCTTTAAGATCAGGCTTAAAACTGTCCCGTTTGGTAAAGCTTATAGTTAGGGCTGGCTCGGGTATGTCCTGTCCATCCCTTAGTTATGCTGCTATAGAGCTAGACTGCTGGGGGATTCCCATGATGCACTTAGCTCTCTCTCTCTCTCTCTCTCTCTCTCTCTCTCTCTCTCTCTCTCTCTCTCGACTACTTTATGCCATTACCTTTGTATTTTTTTTCTCTCCAAGGTAGTTTGTGCTTCTCCTCTCTCTCCCTCTTTCTGTCCTCATTCTGCAGGTATCTCTGACTCTGGAGCAGCAGGATCTAGATCCACCACTATTCATCATATATAACACCATTACCTATACAGCTGTTCCTGGTGTCTCTCTCTCTCTTTTCTCCTCTCTCCTTTCTCCCCCTTCTACCCCCGTTTTTTTTCTCCTCCTAAAGGTTTAGGAGGAGAGACGGCCGCCCACCCTGAGCCCGGTTCTGTTGGAGGTTTCTTCCTGTTAAAAGGGAGTTTTTCCTCCCCCCTGTCGCCAAGCGCTTGCTCTTTGTGGAAATTGTTGGGTTTTTCTCTATAACAAAGTAAGTCTTGACCTTACCCTGTAAAGTGCCTTGAGATAATGTATATTATGATTTGGCACTATACAAATAAAATTTAACTGAATTGAATTCAATTGAATTGTAGTTGTTTTGTGGTGGTAAAGTAGGTTGCAGTTATAGCAGAACTTGTGGTGTCAGTAGTTTTGTTATTATGGTGCGACAGCAGTAGAATCATAAGGTGGAAGCAGAGGTTTGCAGACATGTGTCCAGCTGTGTCGACAGTAGGCACAGAGTTCTCTTTCACTGATTAGTTTCCTCCACTTTGATTAGGTCCTGTAGTGTTTGATTCAACCACAAAGGCAGACACACAAGCAATGGCTCCTGGGATGTAATCCTAAACCAGCAGGGGGGAGTGTAGCTCCTGAGTCAGGGGGCTTAGCTTTTATATAACCCCTGAGCACACAGAGTAAGTCCCTAAACCCACACTGCTGTACAATGTCCGCATGTAGACTGCTGTGTCCAACTTTATGAACATGAGCTCTTTCTGGTCCCTCATCTGCTCCAGTGTTACCGATGTAAATGTCAGCACCTGTCATCCTGCCATTAAAGGATTGGCTGTGAGCTAGCTAATTGCATCCCTGCACTGTATCCCTCCAATTTCTACAGACTGGTGTCTAATATTTACAGATAGAGTAACATGGCTGTAAAGCAGCTGAGTAACCACAGCACAGAAAAGTGATTTTAGAGAATTCACCAGCTTCTGTGTCGATTCCAATTCACAGATGTAGAGCAACGAAGCTCCTTTGTTGGAATGACGCTCATTCCCCCAGATAAACATGGAAAATATTATTAGTCCAGACTGTTCTAAATACCAGTGAAGTGGAAGGACTCTAAACAACTGAACCGAGCAGTGTGTGTATTAAATATAATCTAATATTCTGTTTCTTTATTTTCTGCTCCACACTGAGGTCAGAGGTTGGGTCAGCTGCAGAGCTGGACATGGCGGGGTTATAGTGCCTTGATCAGGGCGTCAGTGTGCCATCACAAGGGCCTGAAGCCAAACTCTTCCAATTAATTGCATGAACAAACTGCACGAGGCCCATTAAAAAGATAGAAAACAAACAATTAAGGCCTTGGCAGGAGACGTGGACACTCTCTGCTGCGTGTAAAGCAGCTTATGGGATTTTAGGACAGATCGAGAATGTTTTATAGATAAATGAATGAGAGACATATGCTGAGATCATGCACCAGTGAAAAAGAGAAACTTTAATCCTTACACAAATATGTGTACGCAACAACATGAAGCAAAAGAGAGGTGAAAATCTACAACTGTACAACCCTGTGATGGAGACTTCGACCTGTGGCCCCTCTGATTCTCCCTCATGCACATGCATCTGCAAACTGGGAAAGACCACTACCACCAGAAAAAACACAACTGACAGAAAACATATGAAAAGAAATCTAAAATAACTCATGGTCATTTTTTCTGAAATGTAAGAAACCAAAAATGAATCAGTTAACTGAAGAACAACCACCATGTTATTTACATAATTTACAAAATTATAAGATAAAAATAATATGATGTAATATGTAGATACGATATAGTTAGATTATGGTATTAAAAAATAGTTCAGTCAAATTTATAAATCGTTATTATGAAATACTAAGTCAACATTATAATAAGAGAGTTTTCTATTCAAACTAATGACAGAAGTCAAAATCAACTCATTTAATAATGAGTCAATAAAAAGTCACAATTTTGACTGAAAACTAATGATATGACTTCATAGCTGACGGTCATGGTCATAATGGACCTTATCATTATGGAGTTATTATGGACTTCTAAGTGAAAACTGCGACTTGACTTGTTGTTATCTTCAACCCTTGACTTTGTATCCATTTATTCCAGTGACTATGACAGCTGCAGTGTGCACAGTCTTCTCACAACAAAAGGCAAATCAAGTCAAATGTATTTATGAAGCAGATTTAACAAAACAAATCCCTCATAAAGAGCTTTATAGAGTAATTGATAATATGACAGAAGACAAATAAACAAATCACAAGATACAAAGCTTCAATCCACTTGCATCCTCGTGTGTGAGGAATAGCGCTGCCATGTGTGTCGATGACAACTTCCACTCCCCCCTCTGCTACAAACTGTGTCACAGAGCAGGTGGGACACCTCAACACTTCACTTACTGTGTTAATATTATGTTGTTTTAATATTAAGTAGTTATTTATTTATGTATATTTTTAAAATATGAATATGAAAAAAGACTTTGGTCATGTTTTGCATTTTCAAGTGTGAACCTTACAAAAAACTGTCTCACTAATCACTGTTCCAGCACAAACAGTTCCTGAACTGACAGGAGACAACTCCAGTGAGTTCTTAGATTAAAAAATAAAAATTGAGGGAGTGACATTACATGTATCCACTGTGGAAAAGATTATCATTACCAGTGATAAAAAGGCAAACATTTATTACAGGTCTAGAACTGGAGACCTATTCCCATCTCCAACAGCTGTGCTACATGCTCATCCACCTCTCTAACATTCAGCATCACCACGTTTCACCTCTCTATAGTATATACTACTTCCAGCATTTCACTGACTGAGAGGGATGGATGGATGGATGGATGGATAGATGCTTCCACCTTTTGTGAATGTGTCTTGAAGCTTGTTCTCTGTATAAATAAACAGAACTAATAGAATAAATAAACATCTCCCAAAAGTTTCTCTCACCATTGATGTTTGGACCTCTTGGGCTACTGTAAAAAAAACTTTAATTGCATTTTGGACTCTAATTTAACTTCATTACAATTACACTACACATGTCTGGACATTTTTTTAAACTGTATGTTTAATGAGCCACAGCCACATGGCAGAAATGTTATCTTAAATTTTTCTTATTATTTTTTTTTATTTCTACAGTGTATCAAAAATGTACTGCAACTTTTGGGTAACATTATACTCAAACATTGTTTTCGTTTCTTTTAGATGTAATTTGAGGTTCAGCAGTTGTATCAGTATCACCAGTGTATACTGACAGCATGCAGTTGTCAAACTCTGACTCTGACTCTGAATCTTGAGCTTCATGGGTTGCTGTCCAGGCTTTGCTGTCCAGGCTTTGGACCGGTTCCATATGTTCCTTGGCCAGCTAACTCCTGCCATGCTGTCAGTGGGTGGGTGGTAGTTCTTTGGAGTGAATCAGTGCCGTTGCTCATCAACAAATAGAGGGGATGTGCAGAGTTTAGATTTCTGTGCTGGGTTTGTTTTACAGGGTGGATGTGAAGCTTTGCCTGAAAATAATAAAAATGATGAAACTCTGCCTACATGATGTTAGCCTGGCTTATTTAAGCAACATACAAAGAATGCAACCATGGCTGAGAGAATCCAAAAACATGTACGTACTTTCATAGCACAACAGCAATTATAACATGAGTCTGCTGTACATTGCAAAGTCCCTGCTGCATTACTTGCTTTGTGCTGAGTTAACTGAGCCACACCGCAACATCCCATAACACACCACAACAAGATCCATACCACAACATCCCATGAAGGACCATCTGAGAGAGAATGCTGTCTCTACTTTACCAGCCGACAATGTGCCTAAGTATGGCAAAAAAGTGTAAGAAAGAAGAAACCTGTGTATACATGTGCACTACAAGAATAACACAATAACTTCAAAATAAGTACAAGACAAATGTTATATAATCAGTTAAAATTACCCCACAGGTAAAAATACCATCATCAAAGTAGCATAGAGTTTAAGAGCAAAACCTCTAAAACTTTCTTTCATAAAAACAACAAAGAAACCTTATTTTCATTTGATCAGAATTTTAAACCCCTCAGTCCCAGATTTACCTCATCAATACCAACAAAATCACTGAATGTTCGGTCTCGGAAATGTCTTGTTACTGGCTGTTGCATTATTTATTAATTGATTCATTTATTTCTATGATCCTGTCTTTAAGTGAACAATCAATTGTTATCTATCAGTTTTTATTTTCCTGTCCAGCGCCAATGTTGTTTAAATAGCTAATACACTTGCACCCATCTGAGCACCCATGGATGTGTTGATCTTAAAAAGAGGTGTGATGAGGTGCATTGTTTGTGCATTGATATCTTGACACAGCGGAAAGTGACTGACCAACAAAAACTTGATCTGAAGAATAAATGCTTTGCAGAAACAGCTGAGCATTTCTTTGTGTCTCATGTATATACATACACTGCATTTGGTATGTCAGTGGATATTCAAAAATCAATATGATTTGATTTAATTCAATTTATTTGACATTTTCAAGCACAACTAGAGGATGATAAGGGTCAAATATTTTATCACATATGTAATTTTATATCCCACTGCTGATAAATTGTAAAAGTTCAATAAAATAATTTGATAAATAAATAAGCCAGATGGGAATGTTTGTTTAGGGACCTGAGAATAATTCAGAAATATATAAACATACCACGGTATGACAAAAAATGTGACTTTTAAAATCCACACAATTAATAGTTATAATCATATTGCACATTTGTACAGTGGTAACAGCAATAGAAATTGAGAGGTAATGATTTTAAGCTCTTTGATAAAGCATAGTACAAGCTATCATTAGGCCTTAATTTCCCAAGCCACCTACTCCCTGTCTACATAACACTCACATCTGCAATGTACACCGGTGCGACTCCTCCTTATAATTTAGCAAATGAGAAGGACGGGGAGATGGCGGTGATAAGGATTCAAAGTGAAGCCACAGACAGTAGATTACTGAGGCTGCAGCACAGACAAATGCAGGTTCCCAGGGAGGATATCTTTGCTTTGTAAACAGCCTGAACTCTCCATTACTGGAAGGTTGAATGCAGCCATAAAACAGCTGTGGTCAGTACAGGAGGTAACAGCTCTGTCTGACAAACATATTAGCCACACACGCACGTGCATACACACACACGCACGCACGCACACACACACACACACACACACACACACACACACACACACACACACACACACACAAAGGTGGCATGAATCATCTGCAAGCATCCAATTCTTATTCATTGCAGATGGCAAAAGCAACACCTTAGCTGTGCTACTAAATACATCTACATGTCTACAGAGACGGAATATCAAACCACAGGGACTCCTCAACCTTGGGACCAGGAACAAAGCAGAGATAAAGGCAAGTGGCCCATTTGCTTTGTGGGTACGCAAACTAGTGAACGGCTGGCTGTGCGCATTCAGCATGTCGGACACGTCTACCTGGGTGAAAAGCATTTACAGACTCCGTCCATTGATTAAAACAAAGATGAGACTTTGCTTTGCCCGACCTCATCCACTCTCTGCTCCTGCAAATGGGATTCTTTGAGCCCCAGGACAGGTGTGCAGCTGTAATGAATGACAACGCTGATTAGTGGAAATATTTGGCTAGCGCAGCTTGCATTGATCTTCACAGCTCAGATAAGGCTATAGACACCACCTCCTCTTTCCAACTTGATCTTGAGCTGTCAGGCTTCTTTACAGGATCGTCACTAAACTTTTGCTTTATTCACAAGAATGGCTTTTAGCCTGGAAACAGTTAGTGATGGCCAATCAACAAGGTGAGATCTGGGAAGAAACTGACTGTAGAACTTTCCAGCAGTCATCACTGTTGCTTTATCATTATGAGTGATGCATGTACGGGTTTTTCATTATCTCCTGTGAGGAGCATGCGCAGTTCGCCGCAGGGCACACATGCCAAGTCTTTTTTTTCTTTCTCATTTGAGTTATTGTCAGGACCAGTACGCCTTGTCGGTGAGTAATAACTGATAAAACTGTGAACGGGAAATAATGTTATATGGGTATCTGTATAATATTAATAGTTAATTCTGTTTTTGTGCTTGTGTTTACATTACAGGTTTACAACCTAGTCTAACCTGGTCTAACCTGGTTTAATTTAGACCACGAGTAGTGTAGCTGTAGCAGGCAGGCTAACACGTAGCGAGTGAATGCTATTGTGTGTATGTGTGTACACAATAAAAATAAAAAGAGAGAGACTCGAGTTGTTTCCGCCGTACTTTCCTGACAACCCTTCCAGAGGGGAGTTTACTATAGCAGGCTAGATAGCTTAGTAAAAATCTGGACACTGACATCACTATAAAGAATCAGAGAGGTTGTAAATAAACCCTCAGCTTTCTCAAAGTTATTTTGTAGTAAAAAGATCCGATTACTGTTGAGCTACTATCACTATCATTTCCTGTACAATTGTTTCACATTAAATGCCTGTGGCTCTAATGGCAAAATCCTTCACTTTCCCAGAGGCTTTTCATTTTAAACAGTGGAGGGAGTGTTAAGTATCTTTGGCAGTATCTTAACAGCAGAGCAAAACAAGGGAACAATGAGCAACTGGAAAACAAAGTATATGGAAACAGTATCTCTGTATCAAAGAATACAGTGGTGATGACATAACTGTTGTTGCAATGATGGAATTGATGCAGTGGGAATACAAGTTACCAATTACTTTATGGAATTAAGAATGGCAAACTGCACAAAATAACTATAAATACTTTCTGTATTTAGATACAACAGCTGCTTAAATCCAGAGGCTGGCATCCCCCACCCCCCGTTTTCATTATGCAGGAAAATGGTTTGTATGAGTGTGATATTATATTATGTATTATATTATATTGTGTGCTTTTTTAATATTATTATTTATCCATTACTGTGCATGATGCAGCTTCTTGAGGTGAAAACTGTTTTACCTACTTTACATGATGTCAGGCATTAAATCTATAACCACACTAATACTGACTGGATAAGCTTATTTTGTGTTTTGTATGTAACATTTTTATCAGCAAACTGAGCAGTAACTTCAGTCATCAAATACATCAAGTAAAATATATATTTCCCTATGACGTAGTACAGTGGAGCTGTTGAACTATATTGTGTAATAGGTGTGTATACCCTCACTGATACAAATGTGGTTAAATGCTGGTGCCTCTGAGCTAATGACTGACCACCATAATCTGAATGTTTAATGAGGCCTGGTTCTAGGTTAATCCAGTCCAGTTACAGGTCACCCAGTTAGTGAGATTAACCTCATCCACCTTAAACTGCTGTTTCCATGTCACTCTGTTATTGGAAGGCATGCAAACAACCTGTCTCCACCCACTGATGGGCAACGTTGAGTGAACAGGATTTAGATAAACAGTTTTGAGTACTGAGTACTGCATCACCTTGCTTCTCAAGGAGGTGTGTTGCTGACTATTGTGTCTATCTTTGTTTTCCATGGATACAGCCATGCTAAAAATGTTTCATCTCTTAACACTGTAAAGTGCTGCAGTGAAATGGGTCCACAAAATTGCAAATATGACTCGTACTGTGCGATGTAATAGTTGTGTCTTTGACCTGGTTCTTTGATGTTGTTATTGTTCTCATTGTAGCTGAAAAGTTTAGTGTGTCGTTTCATCATGCAGTTTTAAATTTGATTAGAGAGTCCTTGCTGACTCACAGCTGTGTGTGTCCTCAGGAAATGCTTTACTGGCTGCAGCAGGATGAATATGTTAGTTTAAATGAATCAACACCCCCCACTCATGTTAACGTTCATATCCCTCGAAGCACAGGCCGAGGAGGAGGGGTGGCAGCCATTTATCACTCCAATTTATTACTGAATCCCAAGCATAAGGTTAATCATAATTCGTTTGAAAGCCTTATTCTTAGTCTGTCTCACCCAAACCGGAAGACACAAAAACCAGTCCTACTAGTTACTGTATATCGTCCTCCTGCTCCTTACTCTGAGTTCTTATCTGAGTTCTCAGACTTTTTATCTGAGTTAGCTCTTAGCACAGATAAAGTCATCATAGTGGGTGATTTTAACATTCATGTAGATGTTGAAAGTGACAGCCTGAGTCATGCATTTAATTCATTATTAGACTCAATTGGCTTCTCTCAGCATGTTAATGAACCCACTCACTCTTTTAATCATACCCTTGATCTGGTTCTGACTTATGGGATTGACATTGAATACCTAACAGTTTCTCCCAGAAACCCTCTTTTGTCTGACCATTCTCTGTTAACATTTGAGTTTTCAGTCATGGACTACACAGCATCTGGGGAAAAAATCTATTACAGCAGGTGTCTCTCTGACAATACCATTAGCAAATTTAAAGAAAGGATCCCATCAGTACTTAGCCCACTGCCATGTATCAATGCAGTAGGGAACAGCTCTCTTAACTTCACAGCCACACAGGTTGATGATTTTGTTGATAGTACTGTAGCCTCACTGCGTGCAACTCTAGATACTGTGGCCCCTCTGAGGAAGAAGGTAGTGAGTCAGAGAAGGCTAGCTCCATGGTACAACTCAGAAACACGAGCTTTAAAGCAAAATTCAAGGAAGCTAGAAAGAAGGTGGCGTTCTACTAACCTGGATGAATCTTTAAAGGCTTGGAAAGACAGCCTATTGGCGTATAAAAAAAGCCTCCGTAAAGCCAGAACATCCTATTATTCATCATTGATAGAAGAAAACAAGAACAATCCCAGGTTTCTGTTCAGCACTGTAGCCAGGCTGACAGACAGCCACAGCTCTGTTGACCCATCTATACCTTTAGCCCTCAGTTGTAATGACTTCATGAGCTTCTTTACAGATAAAATTGTCTCTGTTAGAGAAAAAATTCACCATCTCCTCCCCACAGCTGGTTCAGATGTATTGTCCAGTTCAGCAGCCTCAGAGTCAACTGTAACTGGCTTATATTTTGACTGTTTCTCTCCTGTACATCTCCCTGAGCTCACTTCAACAGTTTATTTATCTAAACCATCATCCTGTCTTCTTGACCCCATTCCAACAAGGTTGTTCAAAGAGGTTTTTCCTTTACTTGACACCTCTATATTAAGTCTGATTAACTTATCTTTATCAACTGGTTATGTACCGCAGGCTTTTAAAGTTGCAGTAATTAAACCTCTACTTAAAAAGCCTACTCTTGATCCTGACGTTTTAGCCAATTATAGACCTATATCCAACCTCCCCTTTATCTCCAAAATCCTTGAGAGGGTCGTTGCAAGCCAGTTATGTGATTACTTGCACAGGAATGGTTTGTTTGAAGACTTTCAGTCAGGTTTTAGAGTCCATCATAGCACAGAAACAGCTCTGGTTAAGGTTACCAATGATCTCCTCATAGCCTCAGACAATGGACTTGTCTCTATACTTGTCCTACTAGATCTTAGTGCCGCATTTGACACCATCGATCATAAGATTTTATTACAGAGACTAGAACATATGGTCGGCATCAAAGGAACCGCACTAAGCTGGTTTAAGTCATATCTGTCAGATAGACTCCAGTTTGTTCATGTTAACAATGACTCCTCTATCATCACAGAAGTCAGTCATGGAGTTCCACAAGGTTCTGTGCTAGGACCAATGCTCTTCAGTCTATATATGCTTCCTCTGGGAAACATTATTAGGAGGCACCAGATGAATTTCCATTGTTACGCAGATGACACCCAGCTGTACTTATCCATGAAGCCAGGTGAGACTAACCAGGTAGCCAAGCTTCAGGTGTGTCTTAAGGACATAAAAATCTGGATGACCAGTAATTTCTTACTCTTAAATTCAGACAAAACTGAAGTTATTGTAATTGGCCCAAAACACCTCAGAGATACACTATGTGATAATATACTGACTCTGGATGACATCACCTTGGCCTCCAGTGCTACAGTCAGAAACCTTGGTGTCATTTTTGACCAGGACTTGTCCTTTACTTCACATATAAAGCAAGTCTCTAGGACAGCCTTCTTCCACCTGCGCAATATTGCTAAAATCAGACCCATTCTATGTCTAAAGGATGCTGAAAAACTAGTTCATGCATTTGTTACCTCAAGACTGGACTACTGTAACTCTTTATTGTCAGGATGTCCCAAAAATTCAGTAAAAAGCCTCCAATTGATCCAGAATGCGGCAGCACGAGTACTGACAGGAACGAGGAAACGAGATCACGTCTCTCCTGTGTTAGCCTCTCTGCATTGGCTCCCTGTAAAATCCAGAATCGAATTTAAAATCCTCCTCCTCACCTACAAAGCCATTAATGGTCAGGCACCATCGTACCTTGGAGAGCTTATAGTTCCCTATTTTCCCAATAGGACACTTCGCTCTCTAAATGCAGGTCAACTTGTGGTTCCCAGAGTTAGTAAGAGTAGAATGGGGGGCAGAGCCTTCAGCTATCAGGCTCCTCTCCTGTGGAACCAGCTCCCAGTGTGGGTTCGGGAGGCAGACACCCTCTCTACCTTTAAGATCAGGCTTAAAACTGTCTTGTTTAGTAAAGCTTATAGTTAGGGCTGGCTCGGGTATGTCCTGACCCATCCCTTAGCCATGCTGCTATAGAGCTAAACTGCTGGGGGATTCCCATGATTCACTGGGCGCTCTCTCCCTATTTCTGTCTCTCTCCCCCGCTCTCTCTCAATGACTTCATGCCATTAACTTTGTTTTTTTTTTTTTCTCTCCCGTAGTTTTGTGCTTCTCCTCTCTCTCCCTCTCTCTGTCCTCATTCTGCAGGTATCTCTGCCTCGGGAGCAGCAGGATCCAGATCCACCACTACTCATCTTTACTATTACTATTACCTGTCTTTATTATTAATAACGCCATTACCGACACAGCTGTTCCTGGTCTCTCTCTCTTCTCTCCCCTCTCCTCCCCCTCCCCCTCTTTCTATCTTCCCCTAAACCCAACCGGTCGAGGCAGACGGCCGCCCACCCTGAGCCCGGTTCTGTTGGAGGTTTCTTCCTGTTAAAAGGGAGTTTTTCCTCCCCCCTGTCGCCAAGCGCTTGCTCGTTGTGGGAACTGTTGGGTTTTTCTCTGTAACAAAGTAAGGTCTTGACCTTACCCTGTAAAGAGCCTTGAGATAATGTATATTATGATTTGGCGCTATACAAATAAAATTGAATTGAATTGAATTTACAGTAATTGGCTTTACAGTGTTTGAACACTATGATACTTGAGTCTTTTATTTTAAGAGGTTTGTGTGATTTGGCTCAAACTAGGATGGAGAAACTGACAGAGATTCACATAATAAAAACATCTACTCTGTGTCTGAAGTAATCAGACAGAGCATCAGTCCAGACCACTGGAGTGCAGGGTGGGGAAGGAGAAGGAGAGGGAGGAGACGGGAGGCAGCAGGAGAAGAGAAAGGGTTGTTGAGTGGTGGTGAGAGTTGCAGCGTTAAATGTTGGCTGTAACATACCAAGGCCACAATTTCATAATTAAAAATCCTAATTAATTGGTGGCCAAGACAGAAGAGAAGAACACTGATAAGTGAATTTATTAAAAATGATCAGTCTAATATCAGAAATTGTGACTTCTTGATTGATAGGTCATGACTGAGTTTAAATAAAGATATTTATCAACACTACTACTACAGGGTAAATGTGACATCTCTGTGTTTTCAGTTCAGTGGAATACCAACTAACTCATGATGCAGATGAGCACAGTTGGAGTTGAGTTGAGTTCTAGAGATCAGCAGAGTGGGAATATTGTTTGAAGAAACCAATAAACATTTTTTCCCTGTAGACTGCACAGGAAGAAGGCTCTATGGGAGGAACTGTTAGATGTAATAATACTGTCTTCTCAACAAAAGGGTCAGTAATTGAATCACAAAGTCAAACTGGACTGAAACATCTGAGCGCAGCAGTGCAGTGGTGGTGGTTGCGATGGGGAGGTTGTGTTGTGGTTTAACAGTGCTGAAAGAACAACACCACTTCACAGACATCTCTTAATTTGCAGTCTGCTTTGCTGCTGTCACTGAAGTGGTTTTCATTGTCACTTTATAACTGTTCCAAAGGAAATGATGATAAGAAGAGCCAAACTTGTACAGCAACTCTCTGACAGTTAAAATCTTGAACAGTGCTGCAAAGCTTACATTGTACATACACATAGGAATTCCCATAAATACAAAATAGAAAACAAATCACATGAAACAAAAGATGCAGCAGCACACATGCAGCTTTTTAGTGAATAATGAGTGAATAAACAAAGACCATTTGACTTTTTAGTGGTAAAGTGCCACCAGTCCTCAGGGTGTGCAATGGCTCATGGACTGAACAGTGATTTAGAGGATTTCCAAATAAGATTTAATCATGTTGGGGCCATGGTGGGTGCACTGAATTATATGTACAAATTCTGCTGAGTCACACATCTCTAGTGTGTACTTTATGTTACAGCTCTTCATTGGTATTATACCTATGATAAGTGGTCTAGCCTATGGGCAAAAATCATTATGAATCATTCTGTGGGTACCATGACTACCAACAAGTCCTCCAACCTAAACAGCCATAGAGGTTGTTGTCCCTACTCTCTGATATGACCCAGTGGAGCTACTAGCAGCAGGTGTATCAGATGATGGTAACAAAAATACATATGAAGTTAAGGTTGTGGAACAGCCACAGCTTAATTAGTTTTAGGCACAAAAACTACTTGGTTATAACAATAACAAATTCCTTAAGGTAAGAGGACGGTCATTATCATGGTTACAATAATGAGCATGTGGTTAAGGTTGTGGATAAAAGGAACAACACTAAGGGTTTTAAATGGAAAGTGAACAGTTATAAATTGCAGAAGAAGTATATAGAAAGTTACACTATATACAACATCACTTTACATCCTCTTTTCTCGCATCATATTTGCTATAGCTGGTAGCACTCCAACAACAAAAAACATGTGAATAAAAAAAATACATAAGAAAATATCTTCACCAACACATTCAGAAAAAATGCTGCAGAAAACAAAAATGAGTTGCAAATACAGAAAACACAACAAAACAGCTATGGAAATGCTGCAGGGTTAACAGCAAGTCTCTGGAATTATATCTTAGTTGACTGGCCAACACCAGATGACAGGTAGTTGACTTCAGCAATTTCATGAGTCACCATCACAACAATAAGTGTGTCCCAGTTGTGTTCATCACTTTTCAGTGTCTCCTGGAAAAAATGTTGTTGTTGTCTGTGCTACTTGCAGCATTTCTGTATTTGTTTTTGTATTTTATTCTTTTCTCACTTTGCAGCATTTATTTCTGTTTTTGTCAAATTAATAACAATATTTTCTTAGTTCACTTGTGTTTTGTCTATTTGTAAATTTTTTCTTTTTAAGCTGTGAGGGCCACCATAGTTTTTAATCTAATGCCCCTATCAGCAGGTAATTGTTTGTCAGTGCTTCCAAAAACTGTTCCACACCCCTGTTAGAAAAACACTAATATGAAAATTTCCTGATTGGTATGATGTAAGGTTTGGTTAGGTTTAGTAGGAGAAAGCACTTGTTTAGGTTTAGGGAAAGATCATGGTTTGGGCTAAAGTAGTCTCACATAGCCAGATCTCTATGTGTCACCACTAGAGAAAATGGTGGTGTGCACCTATTATCACTCAGCTAATTGGAACAAACACTTTGGTTTGTTTGTTAGTTAAACACTCAGTTTCTTGTCAGATTAAAAAACAGAGCCAGAGCTTGAGGTATCCATCCTCCTGTATCCATCAAGTCTCCTGTGTGTGAACATTTCGGTTGTCCATTGAGCTACAATAACAATGATCAAAGACAATGGACAAGACAATATACTGACATTGTTCAGCCGCACACTCATTTGAGATGACATCATCCCAGTGTGAATACCACTGGTACAAGGAAAAGAGTGGAGTGCAAATAGTGCTCCCTGCTGCTTAGCCGGCAAGTCACACCAGCTATTTAAAAACAGTACAAGCTGAAGTTGTCCAAGACTTATCCAAGGCATCAGCCCTTTGAGTGGGTATCTAGGGCTACCGGGAGCTATTTAACTGTGACTGGCCACTTCATAATGCCCCAGTGGGAATTGAAAAACCACGTTCTGCAGACTGGCCCCATTTTTGAGGAGCACACAAGCACACATCTAGCAGAGATGCTGAAGGGGGTGCTGTGAGGATGAAAGTTGGAGAGGAGTACAATTCCTGTCACAACAGACAATGCTAGGAATGTTGTGAACTCAAATCAGTGAAGCTGGACTGGGCCCAGAAATTGGAGGTTTTGCACACAGAATCAATTTAGCATGACAGAAATCAACAAGAGTCAACCAAGCATCTAGGCTGCTATGTAGCATTAGAAAAGTTCAGCCATTTTTCCATTGGAATACAACTGCTGTGCATGTATTGGAGAGCAAGCAGGAGATGCTATACCAAAACGCACCCTGTTTCATGATGTTCCCCCTTGCTGGATATATATATACATATATATAAATACATATATATACATATATATATAAATACATATATATATACATACATATATATATAAAGTAAAGGGGTAAAGGGGCGGGATATAACGGTAAGAAAGAACGCTTGCAGAGTATCATGGGTCATGGATCTCTCTTAACATTATGCAACACACAATATACCACAAAGAATGCACCAACCTCCTGTGGGCTGTATTCTAATGTTCATCTGGATTTATCCAAACATCTGAAGCACATTTTCAGCATATTCTGTATGTGTGTTGTGATATCATAGGTGTATATTACTCTCCTGACAATGTGTCTTTAAATAACAGTGAAATATTGGGCTATTGACTTAAGACCAGATTTTTGTTGCTCAATCACTTTCTGCTGCCTTAAGATAGCAATACGCTAACAATACACCTCACCTCATGTTAAGACTAACACGCCCAATGGCGCTTAGATGGGCGCAAGTGTATTTGATATTTAAGCAGCAAGCTTGATAGATGGGGAAGTAACCATTGTGTTGTTCTGAAACTAGCAAAAACACTTGGGTTGCACTTGATGTAAGACAGAACCCTGCGTTTTTTAATGTGCATAGGTGGTTGGTGCAGGGATGCACTGCAAGAAACTATCATGGATCGTGCTTCCTTTGTTTTCTGCTGCCCCAGACTCTGCTTCCTCTCTCACTGTGGTTCCTAAAATTTAAGATTAAAATTTGTATTCTGAGTCATATTCTGGTTAAGTGAAGGCACTGTCAAATATTACAAATTTAAAGCTAGTAATTCAATTTCTATTTGGTTATTATGGTAATCAAGGTGAAAGTACCCAGGGCCCCTTCTACACTTAGACTATGGTGTTGTGTGACAGTTAGGCTTGGCTAATTAACCGCTTAGATATAATGTAATGTTGTTATGATGTGATTGTAGCATTCAGCACTGTTGGGGGCAAACACATTTGAGAAGTAAAGTAATATAAATGTTTATTACTTTTGTTTTAGGGTCAGCAGTTTTGGTGAGTGGTAACACTGCTTGCCAGTAATTAACAAAATGAAAAATGTTCACTGAAAAGTTATAAGGTAACCAAATTTAGATCTATAATCACTTTCTGTGTATGTAAAGTCCCATGTGCTTATATACAGTACAGAATATAAATCATACTATTTTCCATGTTTTTTTGTTTTTTTATCCTGATTAATCCAACAGATTGAATGATAATGCTCTGATCATATCTTTATCTCTAATCTGGTGTTCCTTCACTGGTTACAAAATTAGTAGAACAAAGGAATTTGATAAACATGACCTCCTCTGTCTCTGTCCAGTCTGCTGAGATCCAGAACTGCTTGGCAAGATGCTGCAGGTAGCACTCTTACAAACACAGATATTTACACCTGATATAAACAGATAAATGTATTCAGTAGTATTAGATAGCTTCGGTTTGACCTGAAGTTAATGTAGACATTGATGTGTGTAAGGTAGATGGCAGATACTGAACTAGAAACCTCCCCAAGAAATATGGTGTCCAGTTAATGATCTCAGCAGCATGGAAGTTATTAGTAAGAAGCATGTCCAATATTCAAAGATAACAGCTCTGCGATATAACTGAATATTCTTTGGTGTGTCCAACTGAATTTAACACAGCCAAGGACCCACAGCTGAAGAACCAGGAGTGACAATATATCAATGGATGTTGGGATACAGAATTCATTGCACAGACAGGTAGGCAAACAGACCAAAACAAACATAAATTGGATTTGTTTATATTAAATTGTTTCATAAAACCAAGTTTAGAATAATTTCAATTCAATGTTAATTTGTATAGCACCATCTTATAAAGTAGTTCAAAGTGCTACCTTTAAGTAATAGTCAAGGTCTGGACCTCAGGTACTCACAGATCAGCTGTTTCTGTTGCTGTTTTCCCCCTGTTCAGCTGAATGAAGTTTGCTGCCATTTAGTAGTTAATTTCTTCCAAGTGGTTGACTAGGGAGTTCATGGACCCTGTATTGAACCTGGCGCAAAGCGCAACTCATGCTAGTGACTGACACAGTTGTCATTTCATTGTCCAGCCATCATGCTGTGCAAATAGCCAGTTGTTTAAACTGACCAACAAAAACCTGGTCTTAAGTAAATGGCGCAGTATTTGACTATTTTTTAAAGGGCACATTTTCAACAGAGTAATATGCGCCCATATAGGCGGGTGCACAAAGAGCCTTTTGAGCACAAGCAGAGTGAGCTGAAAATTAGCTTAAGATGTTTGTCAGGTGGAGTACAGCGCACAGAAGGCTGGAGCATCCCTTGCTGGTACAGACAACTTAAATAAGATCTGTTTAAGCATTTTCTAAAGGAATGGTTAAAGAATTAAATCACATGTTTTAAAGACTTTTCAGTAAGTCTTAGTCTCCTGTTTTTTTCTTCTCCCTGATGCACCAAGGATCCAGTTGATTACCAACAATTTGAAGGAGGATTGTTCTTCATCTGCTACATCTCACTGTCCCTGCTCGTATAGATTCATTGACCTTTGTGGTATGTTTTGATTTTACACATTAATACAATGTATAGTTAGGATTCTGACAAAAAATATAGTATAACGTTTGTTCACATATATTGTCACAACAATACAGAGAATATGTTTATGAGGTGAAATCATTACCTCCTAATGATAGTTACTTTAACAGGTGAGATGGGTGAAATGGAGAAATGATTTAGTTTTTCAAATCATCCCAAATAATTGGTTGATATTATAAAATTACATCTGAATACAATAATAAAAGTGTTATAGAGTCAATAGTGGTGTGTACTTTATCAGTAATTAAGTTTCCAACTGCACTTTAGTTGAACCAGTGGAAAACTTGTAGACTTAATTTAAATTGAATTGCTTCAGCATGTTTTTATGTTTTCAGTTGAGGGTAGCAGTCTTTTGCTGCAGAAGCTTAGGTGGCTGGCTGTAAAATAATAGTTTTTTTCTGCAGAACCCTTAGTGGGGCCACTTTATTGAAGGTGTTTGACTGTAATAATTTAGGAAAAATCTATAAAATGCCAGTCATTTGACCGTTTTTTTAAGATTTTTTTTTTTACAGTGCATCCCTAAATGATGGTTTAATTTGAACGAAAGAAGAAAGAAAATCTATTTGAATAAAAGTATTTTAATTAAGTCAAACAAGTGTTTTTCTCACGGTGGGGAAAAAAAAAACATCTTCATCTGTGAAGACTGGTAATGAATAATGTGCCATTTGGGAACAAAACCATTCATAAAAATGGTTCTTAAATGAAGACCATTGCACCTAGCCACACTTACCAGAGTGAAACTACTGCAGAAGCTTACTTTGTTTAGAGATGTATCTACATTTCTTTGACACTAAGTCCCTTGTTATGTTCTCCCATGCAGCCTGGCAGAAACTTTGGAGCTTTGCTTTCTTTTACCTCAGGGCATCATACTATTTAGGGTCATACTGTGCCCAGTGGGGAAAACAAGGAGATACAATAAACTCATGTGACATTGGCAAAACAGTTTAAGACAAAATGAGGCCAGGAGGAACCAGACTCCACAGACTAGTATAGAACAGTACAGTTTTGTTTACTTGGTCAATTCTGAGGAGGTTGGATTTAGCTATACATCTGCCAATTAGTCCGTCCATGTGCCTAAAGGAAACACAATATATCTACTATGTGTGTTCACATCAGGCAGCATACCCCACAGGGTTGTCTCCTTTGCAATTCATTACTGCGATACGAAATCCTACCATGGGGGCAGAGCCAACACTGTGCACACACCATATCTGCTTCCCACTACTGATATCACAATCTGTGAAACTCAAGGAGAGCTATCAGTCTTTCACATGCACCCTCTTCCCTCACTAATAAGTCGCCATTACACCAATGTCATACTTGCACTTCTTATTCAGCCCTTAGGTACAGACTCGACAACACAAGCCCAACTGATACTACATTTTTGAGGCTCATATTTTATATTTTGATGATACATTGGCCAATTTTTTAACAAACAAATAATCTCTTTATTTTATTTTATTTTTGATTGTCAACCACATACAGACTATGTGGGACAGTTATTCAATCAACTTGCCAGTGCCCTCTGGTGGGAAAACTGTGTAATGTTCACTCTGTTTCTAAAAAACCTCAATTTTGGCATGGCTGTTTATTGTTACTTATCAGTAAACATATACACCTACACCATATAATAAGTTCAACAGTGACAATAAGTTGAAAACAACTGAAGCGTGATGTTATAATTTTTAGCTTCAGTCTAATATTCAGGGTTTCATGGCAAACACATGACCACACAGATGTGCAAAACAAGACTGAAGTTAAACATTTCCAAATCACAACCAGCTGCTGTTCTTAAAAAAATCATATAACCTGTGTAAGAGCAGCCAAAATGGCTGCCAAATGTTATCGTAAAGTAAATAATCTTAAAACTCTCTATGCCTTTTCTAAATTAATGGTTAAAGAATTAAATCACACTTTTTAAGGACTTTTCAGTAAATCTTAGTGTCCCCTGTTTTGTATGTTTAACACTGCTTAAACAAAACTTATAGTGAAGGGATTTGAACTGTCAGACACTAACCCGCTGTAGGGATGGGTATCATTAGGATTTTATCTTTATCTTATCCATACCCTTATTGTGATCCAGCTCATACTGTTAATGGTTCTTTATCATTATCATTAGAAATAGAATTTTTTTTTAATGATCACTTTTAAATATAGTAAATTCAGGATTAGAATTGACTGGACTGGTTTGTCTCAGCCAGGTACAGACAGCTTTCATTTTAGCTTTTCCTAACAATTTGCTATTAGCTTAACCAAAGACAGTGGGACACAGTGGACAGCATAGATGAAAATATGTCTTTTCTGTTTGTTGAGCAAGGTGGTTTGATTAAGGTCTTATTGGCTTTTTACTTTTTATTGCACTCACAGTAATGTTCAGTATTAGTTGTTGTCAACTTAAGTAACCTTCAGTTGCTTCACTTCACCTGGCTCTGGTTCCTGCAGCCTCTCTGCTCTGCTGTTCACTCCGTGTGTGTGTGTGTGTGTGTGTATTGAGTACACAGGCCCACCTCACCCAGAGAAGACAGAGAAGCACTGTGCCCATAAATGAGACACAGAAAGTAAACATATGGCAATTAACAGTGACTGGCTGCCATAAAAATAAATCAGTGAATGGGAATTCATGCGTTGCCTTAAAATACTCATTTTCACTATGGTCACTAATCGGGTTAACCCTAACCCTAGCCCTGCCCACCACTACTCAAAGACTCTAAAGGGAACAGTAGCCTCTCATGGAAAGTTGAGAAAAGTTCAACTTTATACAAATGACCTCTGACACATGATGAACCATAGACATTGCTAGGGGGCAGCCTCTGGGATGCAGCCTGGAATGTTTTCTCAAAACCCCTGGATCTATTAAAAATCAATAAATGAATAAATAAATAAAATGAATAAAAATTGCCCTCTGTTTAATACTTCATCAAAGACAAAATCATATAGTCTACAATACATACAGGACACACACAGTTATCTGCTTTTAAAAATAATGTCCAACTTTGGTTCATTCTCTCTGACTAGACTGTGTCTCGTCTGTGCGGACTGCGGAGCCATTTCTGTGTGTCCTCACAGTAAGGGGCAGCACTACGCCAGCGGGCATCAAGCCTGCCAGTCCTACCGAAAAGTAAAAGAAGAAGTGGAACGTTTGTTTTAATCAGTCCATGAGCAACCTGGTGTGGTTAATAACAAGATGAACCTAAGAACATTTTTCATAAAGAGTGAACCTCAGACAGGTGTTACAGGTCTGTGAATCTGAAGCTGTACTAAGATAGCAAGCTAACTATAGCTTAAGTTATTCAAGATTCTTAATTGTTACATCCAGGGCTTGATATTAGCACCTGCCCACCTGCACAGTCACTCACACTAGCCACTTGTACTCTTAAAAGACAACTGAACTAATAAACCCATTGCACCTGTGACATTACGATTATTACAACTCCCATCAGCATCAGCACACACTGTTGCCAGCAGCAGCAGAGCCACTGTGGCCAGACTGCGTGCATTTAAATAAAAAAACACTGATATTTTGTCCTGACTTTCAGACATCTGGGGTCAAGGTCTGTCTATAGAATCCTGTAGAATCCATCTATGATTCTACAGAGATTTATTACGTTTGTAGGCGCTTATCTTGCGCTTAACGTAATGATTTGTCAACCTGTCTCCTCCAGTCTTCAGGTCCATGAGAGAGAGAGTGATTGTGTGTGTGTGTGTGTGTGTGTGTGTGTGTGTGTGTGTGTGCGCGTGTGCACACACGTCAAACAAGAAGAGAGGACAGAAACGCATCCGTAAATGACAACAAAATGAGATAGACTGGCACACTGAGCTGCAATGAAATTAGTGCACCTAAATTAGGTAAATAACATAAACAATTTTTTTTTTTTTTTTTAAGTTCAATTTTTTTTGTTTCTAGGGAGGGGTCATGTTGGGTGGGGGGTGGGGTCAAAGACAATGATAGGGGGAACACTGGTTACTAATATCTAATAACATACCCTTTTTATGTCTTTGTCTTAATCAGTTGCATGTTTTCATACAAAAGGAGTTTTACCTTATCAGAGCTGAGTATTTAATTACTGGTATTTTGTCATATACATTTTATGTAGTCTTGATTTGGGTGCCCTGGGCTTAGCCCCAGATCTTGTCAAGTTTTAGATCCACCCCTGTAATGAACATCATGGTTCATCTCCAATGGTCAGTTGCTGCTGTGATTATTGCCCCCACACACAACCCTATGCCTCCCACTCCTGTGTTGCATTATTTTTAAATACGGAAGAAGGCAGGATGTTTGTTTGCTGTAATGTAAAAACAAGTTAATAGAAGAGAGAAAATGTTTTACTAAACCCTCTTCTTTACATACAGTCTAAAACTGGCACTAATATGACAGAATAGATGCAGCAAAGGCACAGGCCGGGGCCTTCTATTAGTGAGTGCATGTAAATACCCTGTGAATTATTAATAAGTTCTTGTGGTCAAAGAGTGCCTTCATAATCAGAAATGTCTGGGGGCATTAGGGAATAGGAGGTGGGGTTTAAAGTCCACAGCGGTGGTGGACTGAAAAGTGCTGAGCAGTACACTGTTTATGCATTTCACATTCTCTTTTGTATAAGAGCTGTGACTGGAGTAGCCCAGCAAGTATGCAGCCCAGGAGAAATGGTTACGCATCAGCACAAAGCTGCAGTCTGAGGAACAGACTCTCCCCTGGCAGCATGGAGAACCTTCATATCTCCCTGTGGCATCATCAGACTTGACGCTCTGTGCAGCCGCACCCTATAACAACACTCTATGTATCCCTTACATATTACTTGTCCTCTCAGGAACATGTACTGCAAATAAATACATTAGGTGTCCTTGGACAGTTCTCTCCCTCCTCTCAGTCTGTGAACACCGTGGTACTGCCAGTCCTAATCAGTGCTACGGAGCCAGAATGGGAGTAGCCTCTACTATCTGTACAGCAACAAGAAAGTGGAAATGAAAGCTGAAAAATGCACAAAGCTTCTCTGGTTTAAGGTGCCACCTACACCTCATAATCCTAGTGTTGTGCTCATTGATGACTCTGCTGTCCCCACTCGAACACATCATCACACTGAATAATGAAGTGAAAACAAAAGAGCAGTACAGTCTGCTTATAAACCTAATTTTGCAGTTGAACCTATCATGATGTTGTGTTTTAATACAGAAAATGTAGAAGTGTGCAGCAAGTGTGATGTCTACTACAGGTTTCTAAGATTAAGCTTTACAACTTATCACCAGAGCTGCGATATCTCTCAAGAGAACAGTCATTAAAGTTTCAGAGAAAGTTGTCTGCTTCAAATGAACTACTACAAATACATAACACAAGTAGTGGGTGTGAACATGGCAAGATGGAATAACAGGAGGGTTTTCTGTTCCTCTCACTCTTCTATTACTGTGTGACTGCACCATAAACATGCACTGGAAACTAGGAACCACCATGAATGAGTGTGATAAGGTAACCACCAATACACAAGTGTGTGCCCCAACTGTTTGTGAAAAAATGTTTTCAGCCTGAGAGTAAAGTAAGGCCTCTTTAATGCTCAAAAGCTGGACTTCTTCCAATTGTCAAAAAGAACTGCTGCTTTAGACGATTTCTACATTCATCTGTCTAAATTTTAAAATGCTGTGAAAACAAATCGTTTCTATGGCAGTGTTTCTAGGTCATTTTAGGAGAGACTTTGTAGCACAGGCGTATCCCTAACATCCAAAGCGTGTGTGTGTGTGTGTGTGTGTTTCAGAGGGGGCTTTACAGCAGGTAAATAGGAGACGCCTGGAGAGTTGCAGAAAATTAACTTATCATAACTTTTGTTGGTCGATTGTGTACAAGCAGGTCAAACAGGAAGTTAAACCAGGGGATCAGCTAATTTCCAGCAGCGCCTTGTTGCCCATTCGTGGAGCCACTGCCACTCCAGTTATCTCCTCCTTTCTTTACCCCTCTGTCTGTCCTTCTCCGTGTAGTGCGGCAGATAACTGTAATAATCTTGCACCAAAATTGGTATGCTTATCCCTCTGAATCCATTAACTTGAAAAATCCTACTGGCCACTTGAAATTTTAAAATGGCTGCCATTTTCCAAGATGGCCACCATTTCCAGTGTATGAAACATATTTTACCCATTTTGCAATTGAATCATATGTATTTGATTATGAGGAGTTCATAGTCACAGTTCTTAAAGTCAATTAATACTTTAAATACAATTATACTTTAAAATAATTAAATTTATTTTTATGCTGATGGAGCTGATTGATGTTTTCAACCTGTCCCTCCCTATGATTATTTAAATAAGCAGAACTTTTAATTTGTAAATCGCAGTCAAACTGTTAAAATTTTAACATTTACATGTTGTTTTGAGTATGATCTTAATGTAAACCATCTTCTTCATCTTCATCTTTTTCAGGTTGTATTTGAAACTCAATATGCAGATGTAACTTTAAACACCAAACTGGAAAGAAAGAGATTACACTATTTAAGCTGCAGAAAGTCTTTTATTGTGAAATGTCTGGAGGACATACTGAGATGTATATTAAAACTTAAAACTTTGCATCAATTTATGGTCCACTAGATTTGATTTTAACCCTGTTACCCTACTACCCTGTATTTCGTCCTCTGTATTATTTGACCTAGATAATTCGTATGGGGAAATTATGGATGACCTAATTGCAAAAAATGATTGACTTTTTGGGTGGCTAACATGTTATCAAAAGAGTAATATCAAGGAGGATTTTTGCAAAGTTTAGTACTTGTGTCCACATTTGAAAGATTTCCCTGAAACATGCAGTTATCTGTGAATGCTGCCTTTGTTTTTTTCCTCTCTCTAAACACGCAGGTGTGTCTCATTCATCACCTCCCCCCCTATCCAGGTGGTTAAAGGCTATTCTGTACATTTGCTTTTCCTGGTCTGTCCAAAGTGAAGCATCTGAACAATGTGAAAACAGATAAACCCTGTCTTCTTCTTTTTTCAGTAGGAAAAAAATAAATCTGCATCACAGCCAATGAGGAAGGACCTGACCAATTACCAAAATCCACTTACACACAGGTTAATGACAATAGCCATAACAGAAATAGTCAGAGATGAAAGAAAGTTGTCTTCTTAACTTTACACCTCTGTTCATATTCATCTACATGTTTTCACAGTTAAAATCAGTCTCAACTGCCACACAGACTCTCACCCTCACTGGGCTCACTCACACATCACTGTGCAAATGCTTGTTCAACCTCATAAACACTAAACACCAAGGTTTTCAGTTTTACACATCCTGGAGGCCATTTTGGAAAAGCTCTGTTCCAACTTTAACTTAATGTAGACGTACTCCAAGACACTTGGTGGTCTTGGAGTACGCCGTTACTCGCCATGGTGGTTTCTGAACAACATACTCTTCCTCTGAAAGCTGAAAAGTTGAATTCATAAATACACAGTGTTGGCTAATGTTAGCTAATGTTAGCAAACATTAGATAAGAGAGTATTACTGTATAAGTGATATTCCTGGATCAGTTCACTGACTTTACAACTCTTCTCTACTGTTTCACTACATATTAACGTGTCTCTGATCAACAGCTCTATGGTTTTATTTCAAAAGTAAAACAAGAATTGAACACAGCTGTTTCTCTCTGCTCATGGCTGCACTGACTCACACGCTCATTTAATGGATTTTTATCCTTTAGTTGTGATTGCAGCGGCTGTTAAGTGAAAAATTAAGTCTCCCATTTATTCTTCAAAACAAAAACAGTAAAAATCTGCAACCTATACTAACCTCAAACAAAAGGCATAATTGGAGGAGGAGCATAATTGTTAGTATTTGTATCATCTTGTGGTACAGACCCCACCAACTCACCTCTTGCACCTATTACACAGACTTATGAACAGGTATCACCACTAAAGATACATTTACATTTACATTAATCAGTGATCCTTTTATCCAAAGTGACTTACAAGCAAGGGAATACTGGAACACTGGAAAAGTCACACTATTTTGTCACTTCTCTCAATCATGTTCTGCAGCTTTTGGCCTCTTGGCCTTGTCACTGTGATAGAAAGCCAGAAAATCAACAACCTGCTAAACTAACTGAGGTATTAGTATTGATCAATAATCTTATTATCACCCTCTCTCCCCCTTCTTGATACATTATTATTGTCATGTGGTAGTGTCCCTTAATAAAATCTATGCAACGGCCTGCACACCATCACTGGGTGCAGCCAGCATGCTGTGCTTTTGGCTGCAGCAGAAATTGATTCAGCTTGAAGACACAGTAGCCAGGTGTCTGTTCTCTCACCATGGGGGAAACTGTTCTGCAGGGAAGGTGTTTCTAATGAGGCCCTCTGTCAGAGTGACACCTCCACTGCCATGGGCAGAGGGACTATACACTGCACTGCTAGCATGCACTAAACTTCAGCAGAGCTGCCACAAAGACACCAGACACAATCAGAGGAAGTCAAGTGAGAACCTTGGTTTACACACTGTGAAGTACACATTAAATACTGACCAAAGTTAGAACCCTCATCAGACCTTTTAGTTAATTAAATGCACTTTGCGGCTCTCAATCCTGAAACTCTCCAATGACAACCTGGTAAATGAAAAAAAAGACTGTTTCTAATAAAGGCTAGATGATTTTCCAATTTCCACAGCACTTATTCCACCACTAAGACATTCTCATTTTCTCTCTGCAACAGAAATACTGATTCCTTTGATGTTTTCTGATCTTTTTCAGGTTGTATTTGAAACTCAATGTGCAGATGAAACTTTAAAAACCAAACTGTAAAGAAAGACATTACACTATTTAAGATACTGAAAGTCTTTTATTGTGAACTGTCTTGAGGACACATTGAGGAGTTTCACCAACAGCAGCTTAATTAGTGAATGAGAATATTTCTGCTCACAACAGTGGAGTGGAGGGAATGACATGACTTTGTTGTTGTACTAATGGAATTGATGCTGTGGATATGTACATTATGCCTAATTTATCATGACAACAAGTAAACACAGAGGAAGTGTTGAGTTTGCATTTAAGCAGATCTCAAGAATTTCCTCACCAAAATATGATAAAGTATACTTGTTAAAACAGCAGGAATTAGGAGTTAGGGCCTGTTTTCTTTGGTTGAGGTAAATAAAGGCCCACTTTGTGTCCATCACCATGGTACATGCTATGCAGGATATGATGTCAAGCTGGTGTCTGTTACTCTGTGAGTCTGTTTACACATGATTGTGAACATGATAATTAGATTTTTTTTAATGTCCAAGTAAACATCTTAAGATAGTTAAGAGGACCTATTGTGTTTTTCTGAGTTTTCTCTCTCTTATATTGTGTTCTATAGCTTTTTGTTCATGTAAATGCACCCCCACCAAAGGGAGTAACTCTGTCAAGGCAAAATCCATTTTTTTCATTTGGATGAAAACAAAAGCCTCGTTGGAGCTCCAGACCTTACTTCCTGGACCTATTGACATCAGTAAATCTCTTGGTGCTCCACACCTGCAAGCTGGACACCCCCTGCAAGCTTAACATGCCGCTACACAAGGCACAGCACATAACCACTGATAATGAACTGAAGTTTTCTTTGGTTTTGTAGCTGAAAAGACACTGTTCTCAACTGCCTGGAGAAATCTACTTCATTTTTTCCACTTCTTCCTCCACTGCTCCAAACAATTTACTGTGAGCTGGCACTTCAAGGAGGGCTGCTTCAGAAACCATGCACAGTTAGACACTTTATTTTCACTTTATTTCTGTAGTTTACTCTTAATGTGGCCAAACGGGGGCCTCCCCTCAGAACCTGCTTTATCATTGTGGATCAGTGATGTTTAACCAGGTCACCAGTGACCTGATCACATTAGTAAGAAGCAGCGTAGCAAAGACATAAACGCTTAAACGTTTATCAATTGACATGCTATACATAATTGGCTTGGATAAAGTATCCACAATTTAACCAATGAGTTCCTTTTTCAGTTACAATGAGCACTAAAGTATAATTCATTGAGATTTACCAGCATCATAAACCAGCAAGACAGTGAAGCAGTGTTGACTGCCTACCTTTGGTCGTCCAACTGTCTGTCTGTTCCTCCATTATTTATATCCCTTTAGTCCAGAAGAGTACACAGATAAAACAATCAAAGGGTTTTTCATAAAAGTATTGCAGGCGATACCTGCGAAGTATTGCAGACTGTCCAGCAACTTGATTTGCAGAAGTTCTTTTGGCATCCTTCCTGCCTGACAGTGGGTACACTTGTTTTCCTGGTCCAGTCCAGCTTGTGAAGGTGGAATGGGTCTATCGTTGTTCTTGTTCAGAATTGGACTGGCGTTTTAAAATGAAAATGATCTACACAAGCGTTTTAGCTCCATATCAGAAATGTCCCTGTCCATACTACCATACGTGAAAACACATACATGTGTGACATTCAGGGACACTGGGCATGCATGAGCCGTTGTAAAAAGGAAGCCGATTGTCTACTCTCAGGTGTATTCAGCTGATTAGTTGCAGAAAATACTATGAACAAGGAAAGCAAAGGCAGTTGTAACGTTAACATGCAGGATTTCAATGAACAACAGCTGCTAGCAATACACCAAGATCAGTAACACTTGTAATTCATGTTTTCATTACTGGTAGCAGGGGCCAGTCAGACCCATCAGGGAGTGACCAGGTGTGTCTACGTCATAGTTTACAAAGGTCTACGTTTTTGCCCGTCCTGACTACAACGCAACCCCAGAGTTTTCAAACTGCAATGGTGCAAGCAGCGATTCCAAAACACTCCATTTTCGAGGCTTGAAAACTCTGGAGTAGTGTGGACAGGAAGTGATAACGCACCAAAAGAGATGTTTTTTTAATGAAAATGTAGTAGTGTGGACATACAACTACAATTGTTTGTTTACAGCAGCATGTGGACGGAATTCCACATGGGCCACACTGGGCCACTCTGGCCATGTCATGGTCCACCTGATTCCCACATACAGGCAGAAACTAAAACTGTGTAAACCTGTTGTGAGGACATCGAAGCAGTGGAGCAGTGAAGCCATAGAGGATCTGCGGGCATATTTGGACTGCACTAACACGGAAGTGTTCAGGACTGCTTCCAACAGTCTGAATGAGTTCACAGAGGTTGTGACGTCATACATCAGCTTCTGTGAGGACTGCTGTATCCCATCACGTACCAGGGTGAGTTATAACAATGACAAACCCTGGTTCACAGCTAAGCTCAGTCAGCTCAGGAGGCAAAAGGAGGAAGCTTTCAGGAGTGGGGACAGGGACAGGTTTAAAGAGTCCAAGCACAGGTTTAGCAAGGCGGTGAGAGAAGCTAAACGACTGTACTCTGAGAAACTTCAGCTCCAGTTCTCAGCCAACGACTCTGCTTCTGTCTGGAAAGGGCTCAGACAGATCACTAACTACAAACCTAACCCCCCCCACTCCATTAACGACTTCCGCCTGGCCAAAGATCTGAATGAGTTCTACTGCCGCTTTGAAAGACAATGGGACAGGCCTGACACCAACCCCCGCGAGTCCAGCCACCATTTCCAGACCAACAGCTTCTCCTCGCCCACTTCAGCAGGGGCCCGGGCACCTCCACAACTACCCACATCAGAACCCCCTTCCTCCTCCCCTACCATAAGAATGTCTCTCTCTATCCTGGAGAGAGATGTCAACAGGCTTTTTAAGAAGCAGAACTCCCGCAAAGCAGCCGGTCCTGACTCTGTCTCTCCATCATCCCTGAAGCACTGTGCTGATCAGCTGTCTCCGGTGTTCACAGACATCTTCAACACCTCACTGGAGACCTGCCACGTGCCAGCCTGCTTCAAATCCTCCACCATCATCCCTGTCCCCAAAAAACCAAGGCCCACAGGTCTAAATGACTACAGACCCGTTGCCCTGACCTCTGTGGTCATGAAATCATTTGAGCGCCTTTTCCTGTCCCATCTCAAATCCATCACTGACCCACTCCTGGACCCCCTGCAGTTCGCCTACAGAGCCAACAGGTCTGTAGACGACGCCGTCAACATGGCTCTCCACTTCATCCTCCAGCACCTGGACTCCTCAGGGACCTATGCCAGGATCCTGTTTGTGGACTTCAGCTCTGCCTTCAACACCATCATCCCGGCTCTGCTGCAGGACAAGCTCTCCCAGCTGTGAGTGCCTGACTCCACCTGCAGGTGGATCACCGACTTCCTGTCTGACAGGAGGGAGCACGTGAAGCTAGGAAAGCATGTGTCTGACTCCCAGACCATCAGCACTGGATCCCCGCAAGGCTGCGTTCTTTCTCCTCTGCTCTTCTCCCTGTACACTAACACCTGCACCTCCAGCCATCAGTCTGTCAAGCTCCTGAAGTTTGCAGACGACACCACTCTCATTGGACTCATCTCTGATGGCGATGAGTCTGCCTACAGGTGGGAGACTGACCGTCTGGTGACCTGGTGCAGGCAGAACAACCTAGAGCTAAACGCTCTGAAGACAGTGGAGATGCTTCTCCTCTCTCTCCCTCTCTCTGTCCTCATTCTGCAGGTATCTCTGCCTCGGGAGCAGCAGGATCCAGATCCACCACTACTCATCTTTACTATTAACCACTGTTACCTGTCATTATTATTGATAACACCATTACTGACACAGCTGTTCCTGGTCTCTCTCTCTCTCTCTTCTCTCCCCTCTCCTCCCCCTCCCCCTCTTTCTATCTTCTCCTAAACCCAACCGGTCGAGGCAGACGGCCGCCCACCCTGAGCCCGGTTCTGTTGGAGGTTTCTTCCTGTTAAAAGGGAGTTTTTCCTCCCCCCTGTCGCCAAGCGCTTGCTCGTTGTGGGAACTGTTGGGTTTTTTTCTGTAACAAAGTAAGGTCTTGACCTTACCCTGTAAAGTGCCTTGAGATAATGTATATTATGATTTGGCGCTATACAAATAAAATTGAATTGAATTGAATTGAATAGTGGACTCCCCCATGGCCACCATGGAGCATTTCCGCTTTTTGGGAACCACCATCACACAGGATCTCAAGTGGGAGCTGACCCTAACCCATCAAAAAAGCTCAGCAGAGGATGTATTTCCTGAGGCAGTTGAAGAAGTTCAACCTGCCAAGGACTATGATGGTGAACTTCTACACCTCCATCATTGAGTCCATCCTCACCTCCTCCATCACCATCTGGTACGCTGCTGCCACGGAGAGGGACAATAACAGACTGCAGCGTATCATCCACTCTGCTGAGAAGGTGATTGGCTGCAATCTTCCGTCCCTCCAGGACCTGTACACCTCAAGGACTCTGAGGCGTGCAGGGAAGATTGTAGCTGACTCCTCCCACCCTGGACACAAACTCTTTGAGACACTCCCCTCTGGCAGGAGGCTGCGGTCCTTCAGGACCAAAACCTCTCGCCACAAAAACAGCTTCTTCCCGTCTGCTATCAGCCTTATCAACAAGGCTAGAGAGCCCCACTGACACTGATCCCCCCAATCTCCCTGATCCCCCCTGCCCCCCTATAGAACTACTGCTCATTCCCGTTACATGCACAGTGTAAATATCTATACAGATTATATTTATATATTTTTTACATTGTCTATATTTTTTACACTACATTCCCCATGTCTTTATCATTATTGCAAATATCCCACATCTTTGTTGTATATTTTTTATCTTAATTTTATTTTAATTTTTAACTTGTAAATTCTACTCTTTTTTTACCCTAAGTCTATTTATGTTACTGTTTGCACCAACCACCAGCACAAATTCCTTGTATGTGGAAACATACTTGGTAATAAAACTGATTCTGATTCTGATTCTGAATGTGAGGTTGCCAGCAAGAGGGGGGAGGGGGCCTAAAAGAGCCCTGAGCTCTAACAGAGCGTTTCACACAGGGTGAGTACAGTAATATGTAACCCTAGAGAGTTACTGAGGGTGTCTGTATATTCAGAATGTTGTAGAAATGTTATGTTTATTATTAAGAGTTAATAAGTGAAATTTATTTGATGCTAATTAAACTAAGAGCAGGTAAATGATGTTTCTGATAGTCTGTGAAGTAAACAGATTGTGAGCTCCACCCCCTTGTGTTTGCTGCGAGGCAGCTACGGAGAGAGAGGAAAAAGAAAAAAGAAAAAAACTTCGGTCCTCCATGTCGGGAAACGTGGATGCATTCCTTCAGTAGGATTTTGTTAAGGAAAACCATGCAAACGAACTGTCAAATGAACGTTGTTCTGTTGGAGTACTCTTTTGGGTTCATTGGGACTCTTTTTGGTGAGTTAATTTATTTTTGAATGAGAAAATGTGAAGCTAAACTCACAACGATGAAATGCTATTGGCTACCACTGTTAGCCGTGCGTTTGTTATATGTGTAGTTGTAAAAGTTGGATTTTCTACTGGCTAGCTGCTGTAACATTGTATGTAAAGATAACAGTTTATATGTATGATGTAAGAGTGTGTGTGCGGTTGTGCACTGAGCTTAGCTGCGTTTACTGTGCAATGAATGCACTTTAAAAAAAGAGTCTTATTTTCTGTAGTTGCTCCGCGGCACCATGCAGCCGTCATTTTGAGGCTTCAGGAGAGCCCTGTTTCTTATTCACTTTGGTAAGAAACGATCTTTATCAATGATTATGAATTGTTTTGTGATTGTTTGTGTACACTGTAAAAATGTGATTAATGAAATTTGTTAGTATGCATTAAGAAAGGATAAGAAAGTTGAATGAAGATCTTTGAATGTTACTCTGGCTGTGTTATACAGGTCAGGTTTTTTTTTTAATGTATGATTCAACACCAATCCGGTCCAAAGATGGCGAGCCACCCCACCAGCATCCGCTGTGATGACAACTGATACCAGAAGAATTTGAAACTCTTTGGACAGACGGTGAACTTAACTGATTCTGCTTGAGCAGTAGGACAGATTTGCGCTTAATTGCTCCTTTGCACATCCCGCAAGGAGAGAGACCTTACCACTGGACCTGAAAACTTAAAGGTGTGGACTTACACCATAGAGACTGAATCAAATCCCCCAGGGGTGTGTTTTGTTTTGTTATTTTCAGTGTGTTGGGCCCATTGTTTTATTATATGATGTTGTCTATGAATATAAGTGATTAACCAGGTTGAAAGTGACAGGTTGTGCTGCACTTGCGGTAATCTAAATATATGTCAATTAAACCAAACCTTTTGAGTGTGTGTCATTTGTCGCGCCACCTTGTTTTAGTAGTCGAATCTTAGCAATTGGTCCAGTATTCAATTAAATATTAAAACCTGTATCCCAACCATTGAGAAGGGTGTTACAAATAGATTTACAAAAGAAGAAAAATAATGTCTTTTTGGAACATTAGAGTGTTGGAGTCTCAAGCCATGTATCCTGAAAAGAACAATGGAAACTCGTCACTCAGGTGATAAAAGCAGCATCGCGACCCTCCGCCGTTGCTTATTCCTGTGCACCAGTTACAGTAGAGAGCTACTCCAAGCCCTCTCCGCAACTCGGCTGCTGAAAGGGAGCAATCTGCAAACATTTGACCTTTTTCCACAACTTCTTAAAGCCAAGGTCTTCAACTCGCGGGCCGAGCGCACAGACTGCTGTGGTTTGTTTCCTTTGTGTTTTTTCATTTTTCGGATCCGACGTAGATCACTGTGCAATCAACTGATTTTACGTCTGTGAGGACGAGCACACCGACTTTGTTAAGGACAAAACAAAGTTCACCGTCCCTCATCTGTGATCTTCCCGCTGCCGCCGTGGAACTCATCACACCGTCATCGCCAGGAGAGTGAGGCACAAACCGCCAAGCTCCCAGCCAAGGACCGAGCTGTGGAGAACCAGAGTGGACTTTCTTTTTCTAACTCCGAAGGATCAGAGCAACTCACAGTAAGAGGCTGATGTCTGGGCAGAGACACGATTAGTGTAGCGTGTTGTATTTTGCTAATTTGACTTATAAGTGCTGCATATCCTGTTGTTTTAGATCGTTCACTGATCAGCTTAATAAGCTAAATATCAATAGTTAAAGGACCAATATCTGACTAGACGAACTCTGGTTCTCTGGCTCCGTTATTGTGTAGTGATATTGTGGTGATTATTAACTGTGGTGACGATCACTTGTGGACTCTTTCCTCTCTTCACCTTTATTCTCCCTCTTTTCTCCCAATCACGCACCTCATCTACATCTCACTCACATTCAGGCTGCCCTAGAGTGTGATCGCATCATACACATAAAGCTCAAGGGTCCCTCCCTTTGTTCTCGTTGTTCATGCCATTCACACGCTGCGGCCAGCCGCCATCTTGGCTCTAGCGAGTACGTCACTCACGTCACGCTGCCGCCATCTTGGCTCCCACTGACACGTCACTCATGTGACTTCATCGCCATCTTCTCTCTCTCTTTCTCTCTCTCTCTCTCACTCACTCACTCACTCACACACACACACACACACACACACACACAGTTGTTACATATGTGTTTTGCCTGTAATTATCTAGTTAGTAACCAATGTTTGTTTTAGTTATAGTTGAATTATAATCGGTTTAATATCAAGTAATGTTATTTTGAATAATTATTACTCTTATTAATAAATCCTGTTATAATTTAATTCGTTGTTGTCCGTGATTATTGTGACTATATTTGTGATAACAACTGGATTCAGGACAGTCAGTGCTCGAATTTACCCTTCAATTAACCTTCTGAGACTGTATTTTGTAATTTGGTCATTGGTCCCTGGTGACAGGGTGGTGCCCCGAGGTTAAATGGCTGTAATAGGTCCTCTGTAAGACCTGTATTTGTTTTAACCCATAGAAAAAACAGACAAAACTATGAAGAATATCCCTTTAGGAGACAGGTGCGTGGTGTACCATAAACAGGCTCTACAAGCAGAAAATGCTCTAATCTTCAAAAACTTCAACAACATAAAGTGCTAAGAGGAGATGTCAATGCCATTCTGTACATGTTTGTGTGTGTAGGAGTGAGAGAGCAGTACAGATGGGTTGAGTGAATCAATGCGCTGCGCCTAGCTTTACAGTGAAATAAGGTTTTAGCCAATAGAAATAATAAAATATTCTCGCTTTATTATGAAACTGTGGCCGGACTAATTAGACTGGCAGAGGACATCAGTATGGTTATGAACCATCCCATGTCATTGCACTCATGAATACAATCAACATCCACACTTGGCCACAAAAACCCTTTTGATGTTTGTGGAAGGTATAAATAATGGATTGGTGGCTTGTGGTGCATCACAGGGTGGATTCTGGGGGCTTCGCTGGAACACAGGCAGTAATCTCAGCAGATCCTCCTCCTCTTGTCTCCCTGTCAGATGATCAGGGAGCCTGCACGGCAGTGCTTTGGCAGATATAAACAACACAACAAAGCAGCTCAATGAACCCTGGTGGGTTTCTAGTTGTCAACCAAAACAGCTAATTTAATATCACTGTCATGAATACAAATGTCCCATTCCTCCTTCTGAATCAGTTTCTTCATGGTATACAACAGGTACCTTTATATTCATGATTCAGGTTGAGATATCAAACCTTGACAAAGTTACTGTTTTAAGCGTCTCCAGTAACAACTGCTGTAATTGTCAAGAGAGAATTTCCTTTCTAATTTCATGCCCAAACATGACTTGACCCGACAACCATCCCATCACCATAAATCTACAGAATGAGCCAAGGCAGCTGCATTAAGTTTTGTTGGCTCTGGATTGGCTGATGTGACCTAAATCCCCTGGCTCGTTGGCTGCCTACTTAGATCATGGTCGTCTCTGCCTGTAAGAGCTTCTCCTTCATCAGGTCTGGCTAAAGCTTCACACACACTGCCCATCACTGGTGTGGATTAGAGGGCCACTGCTCCCAGCTCACTCCTGAAACTGTCTGCTCTCACTGAGTCACGAGTGGCTGCAGCAGCTCCCCCCAGATCCAAAACATCACCTGAAAACACTTTAAGTCCAGAGTTTTGGATAGTTTTGGTCAAACTTATCCTTCCTCAAACATAAGCCCTCAAATCCAGCTCTCTGTGGAGGATTATCAAGTCAGCGTTTATCTTATAATACTTAGACGAACAAACGTAAGTCTGGAAGTGTTAACGGGATTAAAAGCAAGAACCCAAGTTTGCTTTGAAGTTCTGCAGACAACATGCACAAAAAATCACATCCAGGACAGTCACGATCTACTTAGAACGCCACTAAGTGTTATCATGATGATGAACAGGTTACTGTTGAGAGAGTTTTTTTTGTAACAAAGATTTGGCCTCTGTAACTGTTAGGTGGAATAACTTTTTACTCACCCTTTAATAGCTGAGATGTGGGAACAGGGACACAGCACTACAGTGGAGTTCAAGGCCATCTCTGCAAGAGGATACACCAAACACGAAGATCAGCTTTTCAGTCCAGTTTTACCCAAACACAAAAGACTACACACACTTCTCTTGTGCTGAAGATTGTGGTTTTAAAAATTATAAACAGGTTGGAATGTTATAAATGTGCTTTTTAGTCACAGATGAACTTTAAGTATGAATTGTAGTTAAAGTATCAAAATGTGAGCACTAGCATTAGTTGCATTGTCAGTTGAACTGTAGACAGTGAAAGCAGCTGAAAGTTTATCACAACAATGTGCTGAAATTACTGCTGAGGTCAAAAAGCAGTTTAACTTAAAAAGTACAAAACAAAAACAGACTTAAAACAAAAGAACAAGAGATCAACAAATGAAATTTCAGTAGGTGAAATGTTAAATAATATGTTCAGCATTAGAAGGAAGAGAGATGATGTGTGAGAGGAAGGTCAAACAACCCAATGATCTGAAGTGTCAGTTGGAGTGAAATCAGGCAGCAGTCTAACTTCTGGTTAAGAAGTACAAGACAACAGCAGCTGAAAATTTAAAAACAAACAAGCAACTTTGCTAAAGTTCTTTACACCTAAACATTTAAGCTGCTTTATGTAATCAGGATAAAGTGAATGGTTTGGAACCAGCTTAAGGCTGGGAGTAAGGCAGCTAAGAAAGAAAGTTTATATGCCATCACGATTTTACAAAACTCATGATCACGATTGTTCCAACAAGGCTGTTCAAAGACGGTTTTCCTTTAATCAACACTTCTATATCTGATCTAAGTCTGATTAACTTATCTTTATCAACAGGTTATGTACCGCAGACTTTTAAATTTGCAGTAATTAAACCTCTACTTAAAGTCTACTCTCCGGATGTTTTAGCCAATTATAGACCTGTATCCAACCTCCCCTTTATTTCCAAAATCCTTGAGAAGGTCGTTGCAAACCAGTTATGTGATTATTTGCACAGAAATGGTTTGTTTGAAGATTTTCAGTCAGGTTTTAGAGTCCATCATAGCACAGAAACAGCTCTGGTTAAGGTTACCAATGATCTCCTCATAGCCTCAGACAATGGACTTGTCTCTATACTTGTCCTACTAGATCTTAGTGCTGCATTTGACACCATCGATCATAAGATTTTATTACAGAGACTAGAACATATGGTTGGCATTAAAGGAACCACACTAAGCTAGCTTAAGTCATATTTGTCAGATAGATTCCAGTTTGTTCATGTTAATAATGACTTTTCTATGTACAACAAAGTCAGTCATGGAGTTCCACAAGGTTCTGTGCTAGGGCCAATACTTTTCACTCTATATATGCTTCCTCTAGGAAATATTATTAGGAAGCACCAGATAAATTTCCATTGTTATGCAGATGACACCCAGCTGTACTTATCAATGAAGCCAGCTGGCCAAGTTTCAGGCATGTCTTAATGACATAAAAACCTGGATGACCAGTAATTTTTTACTCTTAAATTCAGACAAAACTGAAGTTATTGTACTTTGCCCAAAACACCTCTGAGATACACTATGTGATAATATACTGACTCTGGATGGCATCACCTTGGCCTCCAGTGCTACAGTCAGAAACCTTGGTGTCATTTTTGACCAGGACTTGTCCTTTACTTCACATATAAAGCGAGTGTCTGAGACAGCCTTCTTCCACCTGCGCAACATTGCAAAAATCAGACCCATCCTGTGTATAAAGGAAGCTGAAATGCTAGTTCATGCATATGTTACCTCAAGACTGGACTACTGTAACTCTTTATTGTCAGGATGTCCCAAAAATTCGGTGAAAAGCCTCCAATTGATCCAAAATGCTTAAAACTGTCCACTTTCATAAAGCTCATAGTTAGGGTTGGCTAGGGTATGTCCTGAACCATCCCTCAGTTATGCTGCTATAGAGCTAGACTGCTGGGGGATTCCCATGATGCATTGGGCTCTCTCTCTCTCTCTCTCTCTCTCTCTCGACTACTTAATGCCATTAACTTTGTTTTTTTTTCTCTCCTGTAGTTAGTGCTTCTCCTTTCTCTCCCTCTCTGTCTGCATTCTGCAGGTATCTCTGTTCCTGGAGCAGCAGCATCCAGATATACCCCTACTCATCATTACTATTTACCACTGTTTATCATTATTATTGATAATACCACCACCTATACAGCTGTTCCTAGTCTCTCTCTCTCTCTCTCTCTCTCTCTCTCTCTCTGTCTTTTCTCCTCTCTCCTCCCCCCAACCCCTCTGTCTCCTCTTAAACCCAACTGGTCGAGGCAGACGGCCGCCCACCCTGAGCCCGGTTCTGTTGGAGGTTTCTTCCTGTTAAAAGTTTTTCCTCCCCCCTGTCACCAAGTGCTTGCTCTTTGTGGGAACTGTTGAGTTTTTCTCTGTAACAAAGTATCTCAACCTCACTCTGTAAAGTGCCTCAAGATAATGTATCTTATGATTTGGCATGATACAAATACTTAAGTGGCTTAATAACTTTATCAACACCCCTCATTCCCATCCAGTCTCTCAGTCTGCTAGCCATGAGCCTGTTTCAGAGTCTGCTAACTTGCACTCCAGTCAGCTAGCCTCAAGTCTGCCCCTGTCCTTGAGCTGGCTAGCCTCCTGTCTGATCCAGATCCTGAAGACCTTGACCAGTCCCCTTTCCTTGGGACTCGCCCAGCCCGTTTTTGCTGGCAGGTATCTAGGGGTTGGATCCCCCAGAGGGAAATGTGGGTACATTCATCAGTGTATATTCATCTTATTCTCGCTGGTAGTGACTGTCTGAATGTGGATAACATTTTTTACTAAAGCCAAAAAAAATCATTTTGTTGTAACATATTAAATATGCACTAGCATACAGCACAACAAGAGTACAAGGCAGCTTGTACACTTCCAGCCAACAGATTTTTAAATATCAAAAGATCTACAAGAGACAGCTGATCCTGCCTTGCCAGGCTTTTCAGTACAGAATTTCAGTCATATAGATGGTAATTCACCCATTCGCTGATGAAGGTCATATTGGCCATACGGTCAAAACTGCGAGAAAATTAGTATATGAATCTTGAGTTTAGAATATTTGATCTCATAGATGATTTTTTTTTATTCCATACAAATACATGACAGAAAGTCTGAGCAGGTGTTTCAGTTCAGTGGTATCTCCTAGAGCAGGTTCTGCCAAAAGCTATTATTAAAAAAATACAAAAATAGAGCACTGACTTTAGCAGCCCAGGTCAGGTGGCTATGTGGTATGTAATGTGGGAGTTATGACCACCACTCATAGCATGGATAGTAGCATAGAGCTGGTAGTCAGTGCTAACCAGCCAAGAGCAGGTACAATCAGTAGTGTAAGCCCTGAATTCAACAGTTATCAACAGACCCTGCATTGTGTTTGCTGCCCTGAAGATGAATAAATCTCTCTGTCTTTCCAAGACAAGGGCCAGTGAAGCCACAGGTGAACATTCACCCTTTAAAAACCATAAGATGCAGTGGAAAGCTGGTAAGTGGTTCTTGAGTCTTTGAAGCCACTTTGAAGTCTTTCAAGTCTTTGAACTTTGACCATTAAATTGACATGGCCTTTACATGTTTTGCTTTCAGTGCAGATTTTTTCCATTCTAGGACATTACCAGGCTGAAACATGACCCTTGAAGTTTGTGTTTTACTCAAATCTCCAGTTATATGTCTACTTCCTGACAAGCTACACTCTGCCCCAAAAAAAGCAGGCTGATGATAAAGTAACAATTTAACTTTCTGTGCAGAAGCATCACTAAGAGAAATACCTGTAAAGGTAGAAAATACTCATGATTCTGAAACTGACTGATACAGTTGCATATGATTAATGGATCCATTTGCAACTAAGAATTTAATCAGGGGAGATTTGCATGCACACAAGAGAACAACTTTCAGTAGAAGCTGTGACTAAGAGCAATGATTTGGTAACTGGTTGAAGTAGCTGATAAGTTGTTTGCACTCGTGATATATTACTAACTGCAGGGGATCCAAGTATGTTTGGCTGACTTGGGGAAAGGTTCCAGGCTTTTTCTGGGCTTCAGACTGGAGGGAGCAGATCCACTTTGCTTTCCACAGGACTGCCTCTTATTGCTTTGGCCATTCAACTGACAAGCAGCCAGTCAGCAAAAGCACATTAAGTTTGAATATGAGCGTGATGCATGCTTATCATTCCTGACGGGCCCGAATTAACTTTTGTCACTGGCAGCTAGAAGAAGCAAGAAGAAGCAGAGCATTATTTTAAGGCATGATGCACATGTACAGTGTTCCTACAAGTGCTCACTCTCATCTACATTCTCAGATCAGTGTATCGAAGGGGATATTATAATCACTGCTGTGTTGTTTCATTAGTGCAGACAAGCCAAGCTCTGAAATGCATTAGGAAAAAAATACAGAACTCCCCAAATATTACATTCGCCCTTCAAAGCATATTTGGGATATTTGGCCTACATTTCAGAAGACAAATGAACTCCTGTCAGTGTGTGTATGATATGCATTTATTAATTTTACATCCACAAGCATGTTTCAATAGGTATTCTAATTAGTTGAATACAAAGATTGTATTTAGTCACAAGTAGCAATCCACTGTGACATCACCCATTGATTTGTGAACTGCTGTTTTGAAGCTTTTGAAGTTTTTTGTTGAGTAATTTGTCCATCACCATCTTGGTTTTTTGTTTGGACAAAAAGGTGGAGCTGAGGAGGCATGAGGGGTGGATCTGCCCTGCTCTGTACTCTATGCGATTGTCAGGCTGGTCGCCGTGTGTGGTACAGTCTGTGAATCACACTGTAGCCCCGCCCTAATGCATACTCTGCTTTATGGTCTATTTTTCTCTAAATGGATTTACATCTGTATAATAACAATACTACTGCAATGAGACAAGCAACAGATAATACATAAACCAAGACTTACCCATAGTAATATGTAAAAAAAAATTTTGATTTTTTTTTTTTTTTGAATAATTAGATGAAATGTGATTTCTTTAAAGCTACACTATTCTACACTATCTATACAAACTATGCATCAAATGAGTTCTGTGTGATCTGAAAGGTGTTTTGATAAAACCACAGAGAAATATAGCCAAATCTAGAACAGTTCAAACTCTGGGTCATTCTTAACTCCAAACACAAGACAGCTATTCTGAGTGAAAAGGTCTAAATATTGGGGATTGTCAGCCTGGCCAATTATCGAATGCCTTTTTTTGAGTTTCTCTGATTATTAGAATAACTTTTTTAACTGATAACCAATAAAATGAATTTAATTTAAAATACACTACTTGATGCACCTGATGCAGCTGCCTGTCCTTGTCTGTAGTCACCACTCTTCGATCTAGAGCAGTGTCCCGGTCGTAACACCATCTGATTGGTTACGTGTCACGAGTAATAACCTATTAACACTGAAGGCTTCTGTGTACACAGACAGGCACACCCATAAGCAATTGTAATATATGTACATGCATTGATTTTTTACATATGACATACAGTATATGTCCATATAAAATAAAAGCAAATATGTAAAAATTATATATGAAACCTATTAGAAATTGGAACTATTTAAAAGAATTGACATATATGTCTTGCCCATACATAATATGTATGTTTATGTATGTATGCTCATATTGTAGACATATGTTACACAATTATATATACATCCCAAAGCCTGTCAATATATGTTGATATTATAAACAGTAGGATGCAAAAGTCTGAGACCACTTTTCCAGAATAGGAAGATGGACATGATTAAATTAATAAGAAATTAATAAGAAAAACATATATACATATAGAATTTGTATATGTCTGTTGTTATAATGAACTTATATATAACCTTATATATACGCATATATAAATAAAATATATATTGTTGACATATATGGTGTGTGTGTGTGTGTGTGTGTGATAATAATATAAGTGCTATATAGTGCATCCGGAAAGTATTCACAGCGCTTAACTTTTTCCATAATTTGTTATGTTACTGCCTTATTCCAAAATTGATTAAATTCATTTTTTACCTCAACATTCTATGTACAATACCCCATAATGACAAAGTAAAAAAGGTTGCTTGAGATTTTTGCAAATATATTAAAAATAAAAAACAAAAAACATCACATGTACATAAGAATTCACAGCCTTTGCCATGGCATTCAAGATTGAGCTCAGGTGCATCCTGTTTCCGCTGATCATCCTTCAGATGTTTCTACAACTTGATTGATGTCTACCTGTGGTAAATTTAGTTGATTGGACATGATTTGGAAAGGCACACACCTGTCTATATAAGGTCCCATAGTTGACAGTGCATGTCAGAGAACAAACCAAGCCATGAAGTCCAAGGAATTGTCTGTAGACCTCCGAGAAAGGATTGTATCGAGGCACAGATCTGGGGAAGGGTACAGAAAAATTTCTGCAACACTGAAGGTCCCAATGAGAACAGTGGCCTCTATCATCTGTAAATGGAAGAAGTTTGGAACCACCAGGACTCTTCATAGAGCTGGCCGCCCAGCCAATCTGAGCGATCGGGGCAGAAGGGCCTTCGTCAGGGAGGTGACCAAGAACCCTATGGTCACTCTGACAGTGCTCCAGCGTTGCTCTGTGGAGATAGGAGAACCTTCCAGAAGTACAGCCATTTCTGCAGCACTCCACCAATCAGTCCTGTATGGTAGAGTGGCCAGAAGCTACTCCTCAGTTAAAGGCACATGACAGCCCGCCTGGAGTTTGCCAAAAGGCACCTGAAGAACTCTCAGACCATGAGAAACAAAATTCTCCGGTCTGATGAAACAAAGATTGAACTCTTTGGCCTGAATGCCAAGCGTCATGTCTTGAGGAAACCAGGCACCTGGCCAATACCATCCCTACAGTGAAGCATGGTGGTGGCAGCATCATGCTGTGGGGATGTTTTTCAGCAGCAGGAACTGGGAGACTAGTCAGGGTCAAGGGAAAGATGAATGCAGCAATGTACAGAGACATCCTTGATGATAACCTGCTCCAGAGCGCTCTGGACCTCAGACTGGGGCGAAGGTTCATCTTCCAACAGGACAACGACCCTGAGCACACAGCCAAGATAACAAAGGAGTGGCTTCGGGACAACTCTGTGAATGTCCTTGAGTGGCCCAGCCAGAGCCCAGACTTGAACCTGATTGAACATCTCTGGAGAGATCTGAAAATGGCTGTGCACCAACGCTCCCCATCCAACCTGATGGAGCTTGAGCGGTTCTGCAAAGAGGAATGGGAGACACTGCCCAAAAACAGGTGTGCCAAGCTTGTAGCATCATACTCAAAAAGACTTGAGGCTGTAATTGCTGCCAAAAGTGCTTCAACAAAGTATTGAGCAAAGGCTGTGAAGACTTATATACGTGATATATTTTTGTTTTTATTTTTAATGAATTTGCAAAAGTTTCATGCTAATTTTTTTCACTTTGTTATTATGGGGTATTGTGTGTAGAATTTTGAGGTAAAAAAATGATTTTAATCTATTTTGGAATAAAGCTGTAACATAACAAAATGTGGAAAAAGTGAAGCGCTGTGAATACTTTCCAGATGCACTGTAAGTGCACCCACTCTTTACTTCTTCACTGCTGTTGTCATGTTGCCTAAAACATAAATATATACACACTACACAGCACAGCTTATAACACCCACACCATTTCAACACATAAAAGCAGAAACGGGGCACCTCAGTGGCTCCTCCGGTTACAGCAGTGGCCTGGGTTCCAATCCAGCCAGTGCTGTTTGTTACATGTCATCTCTCTCCCTCTCCCAGCTGTTCTATCTCTCTCTCTTACTGTCCTTATCCAATTAAAAAAAGGCAAAATTGCCCAAGAATAATAATAAATGGATGCAGTGATGCCTGCACGAAAGAGGAGTATTGCCATGTAAGTGCTGCATGAATGAATGACGCCACTTTTTGTTCTGCTTCATTTGCTACATACATGCTTTAGCTTGGAATCAAACCCAGGCCTCAGATAGCAGGTAAAAATTCTGCCATCCTTAAAATGATTACCAACCTTTGGCAAATCATTTAGTGATCATTAAAATGTATTAAGAATTTGTCTACTGATGATGCATATACCTTGTAAATTATAACACTGCCCTCCCCTACATGAAAATACATAGGCTGCTTTTAATAATGAAAAGTATCAACATCAGTATTGGTATTGATATGAGCGATTCTGGCCCTGTTTTACTTGGTATCGGATCAAAAGAAATTCTGTGGTACTGCCCACCTCTACTGCTCATTACTAGCAGAAGTAAAATTACTTGTGTAAAAATGAAAAAAATACAAAGTAGGTCAGTTAAAATATAGTGAGAAAACTTTTTACTGCCTTACATTTTAAAAGGGGAGGCGTAAAGCCTGTTATATGGTACTAATAATATATGATAAAACTAATAAATTAAAGAGCATCTTTAGACTACCAGGTGTATCAGTTCCCATGTGAGAGCAACACTGAAAGCAACCAATTAATTCCAGTCAGGCACATTGCAGCAACTGATGTTACTAAAAATACACACCAAACAAAGTTAGGAAGCAGCTGGTGAACATACTGGAGTATGTCGCAGCTAAAAAGCCAGATATTGGTGGAGACCAAAAACAGAGTAGAGTGATAACTGGACTTACAATCCTCAAGTCCTCAAAACATGACTAGAAATTAGTATTAATATTCCTCTAGGGCGGCTGCAGCTCAGGAGGTAGAGCAGGTCGTCCACTAATCAGAAGGTGGTTAGACCCCCAGCTCCACCAGTCCACATGTTGAAGATACTGAACCCCAAATTCCCTTGAATGGTTGTTCCATCAGTGTATGAGTGTGTATGTATGGTAGGAGCGCTGTATGAATGTGTGTGTATGAATGAGTGAATGTGGTTTCCATTATAAAGTGCTTTCAGTGGTCAAATAGACTAGACTAGAAAAGTGGAGATTTACTATCTGTGTCTGCTGGATGTGTAAATAGGCAACTGTTCACTAAAATGTTGAAAAAAGGTGAGTACAGGGATCTGACAATAGCCTTCAGTGAATGGAGCCACAAGAACTGCCTCCTTCTGAACCAGCCAGTCAGTGTTCGAGGGAAGGACACTGTGGTGGTGCACACTTATAAATACCTAGGTGTGCATCTGGACAGGAAACTGGACTGGTCCCTGAACACAGATGCAATGTACCGGAAGGGGCAGAGTCAGCTCTTTTTCCTCAGGAAGCTCAGGTCCTTTGACGTTTGCAGTGAAATGCTTTACATGTTTTATCAGCCAGTGGTGGTGAGTGTCCCTTCTATGCTGTGGTCTGCTTGGGCAGCAGCAGGCCAGACAAGAACACAAGCAGACTGGACAGGCTGGTTAAAAAGGCTGGGTCTGTGGTTGACAGGAGTCTGGACTCTGGTGTTATGTGAGAAGATTTCAATAATTAATAAAGGAACCCACACTGATTATTTTATATTATTAAATGCAGTGCTAAATTATATATTAGAGACTGTACATGCATTGCATATAATCCTGAAGTGGTTTGACAGTAGTTTAACAAAAGGGACTTTCTACAAACAGTTGTGAATTATATTATTAGTAGGAATCCGCCTTTAACCTTACCGACAAACTCCATCTTAAATCCTTTTAAGTTACCTGTAATATCCTAGCCAGCTGCCAGCTCCACCTCTGACTGGAAATACACACTATTACACTGAAATTCTGTTGCCATGGCGCCGCGGATGGCTGCCTCGGTGTTTTGGTGCGCACTTTTTTGCCTTATTTTCTTTGTAAATTCAGTTTTCTGCTTTGGTTTCCGGAGCTCTTTCACCAGAGAAGAGCTCATTAACATCAGAGAAACAACTCCAGTGGATCTTTTTCCCACCTTTCTCGACTCAATGGAATTATTTGACATTTTGGTCAGAGGTGCACTGACCGTTGCTCTCGCAGTGAAACGCTGGAGGAGAGCGGTGCGCTTGCGCGTCTCCGCCGGCGCGGACTCCGCAAACCGCTCCCAGGTATCTTTCTCTCCAACGTGCGTTCACTGCCCAACAAACTGGATGAACTTCAGCTACTGGTGCAGAAGAACAGAGACTTTTCTTCATCTTCCAGTCCTGTGCTTCACGGAGACGTGGCTGTGTGGATCGATTCCGGACTCTGCGCTGGAGCTGGCCGGCTTCCAACTCTTCAGAGCGGATCGCGACACAGAGCTGTCCGGCAAAACGAAAGGTGGAGGAATCTGCTTTTATGCTAACAGTGGCTGGTGCAGAGACGTGACAGTGATCCTGCAGCTCAGGAGGCAAAAGGCGCTTTCAGGAGTGGGGACAGGGACAGGTTTAAAGAGTCCAAGTACAGGTTTAGCAAGGTGGTGAGAGAAGCTAAACGACTGTACTCTGGGAAACTTCAGTTGACATCACGCCTGTGGTCATGAAATCATTTGAGCGCCTTGTCCTGTCCCACCTCAAATCCATCACTGACCCACTCCTGGACCCCCTGCAGTTCGCCTACAGAGCCAACAGGTCTGTAGACCTTAGTTAGACATGAAAACCTAATAAAAATTAGCACAACTGTTAGTCCAGAACCAAATAACAGGAAAATTAAATGTGGATTATTGAATATCAGATCACTCTCATCTAAATCTCTACTAGTCAATGATCTGATAACTGATCATAACATTGATCTGCTCTGTCTGACTGAAACCTGGCTGCAGCAGGATGAATATGTTAGTCTGAATGAATCAACACCCCCCACTCATGTTAATGTTCATATCCCTCGAGGCACAGGCCAAGGAGGAGGGGTGGCAGCCATTTATCACTCCAATTTATTAATGAATCCCAAGCATAAGGTTAATCATAATTCGTTTGAAAGCCTTATTCTTAGTCTGTCTCACCCAAACCGGAAGACACAAAAACCAGTCCTTCTAGTTACTGTATATCGTCCACCTGCCCCTTACTCTGAGTTCTTATCTGAGTTCTCAGAGTTTTTATCTGAGTTAGCTCTCAGCACAGATAAAGTTATCATGGTGGGTGATTTTAACATTCACGTAGATGTTGAAAGTGACAGCCTGAGTCATGCATTTAATTCATTATTAGACTCAATTGGCTTCTCTCAGCATGTTAATGAACCCACTCACTCTTTTAACCATACCCTTGATCTGGTTCTGACTTATGGGATTGACATTGAATACCTAACAGTTTCTCCCAGAAACCCTCTTTTATCTGACCATTCTCTGTTAACATTTGAGTTTTCAGTCATGGACTACACAGCACCTGGGGAAAAAATCTATTACAGCAGGTGTCTCTCTGACAATACCATTAGCAAATTTAAAGAAAGGATCCCATCAGTACTTAGCCCACTGCCATGTATCAATGCAGTAGGGAACAGCTCTCTTAACTTCACATCCACACAGGTTGATGATTTTGTTGATAGTACTGTAGCCTCACTGCGTGCAACTCTAGATACTGTGGCCCCTCTGAGGAGGAAGGTAGTGAGTCAGAGAAGGCTAGCTCCATGGTACAACTCAGAAACACGAGCTTTAAAGCAAAATTCAAGGAAGCTAGAAAGGAAGTGGCGTTCTACTAACCTGGAAGAATCTCTAAAGGCTTGGAAAGACAGCCTATTGGCGTATAAAAAAAAGCCTCCGTAAAGCCAGAACATCCTATTATTCATCATTGATAGAAGAAAACAAGAACAATCCCAGGTTTCTGTTCAGCACTGTAGCCAGGCTGACAGACAGCCACAGCTCTGTTGACCCATCTATACCTTTAGCCCTCAGTTGTAATGACTTCATGAGCTTCTTTACAGATAAAATTGTCTCTGTTAGAGAAAAAATTCACCATCTCCTCCCCACAGCTGGCTCAGATGTACTGTCCAGTACAGCAGCCTCAGAGTCCACTGTAACTGGCTTATATTTTGACTGTTTCTCTCCTGTACATCTCCCTGAGCTCACTTCAACAGTTTCTTTATCTAAACCATCAACTTGTCTTCTTGACCCCGTTCCAACAAGGTTGTTCAAAGAGGTTTTTCCTTTACTTGACACCTCTATATTAAGTCTGATTAACTTATCTTTATCAACTGGTTATGTACCGCAGGCTTTTAAAGTTGCAGTAATTAAACCTCTACTTAAAAAGCCTACTCTTGATCCTCATGTTTTAGCCAATTATAGACCTATATCCAACCTCCCCTTTATTTCCAAAATCTTTGAGAAGGTCGTTGCAAACCAGTTATGTGATTATTTGCACAGGAATGGTTTGTTTGAAGATTTTCAGTCAGGTTTTAGAGTCCATCATAGCACAGAAACTGCTCTGGTTAAGGTTACCAATGATCTCCTCATAGCTTCAGACAATGGACTTGTCTCTGTACTTGTCCTACTAGATCTTAGTGCCGCATTTGACACCATCGATCATAAGATTTTATTACAGAGACTAGAACATATGGTCGGCATCAAAGGAACCGCACTAAGCTGGTTTAAGTCATATCTGTCAGATAGACTCCAGTTTGTTCATGTTAATAATGACTCCTCTATCATAACTAAAGTCAGTCATGGAGTTCCACAAGGTTCTGTGCTAGGACCAATGCTCTTCAGTCTATATATGCTTCCTCTGGGAAACATTATTAGGAGGCACCAGATGAATTTTCATTGTTACGCAGATGACACCCAGCTGTACTTATCCATGAAGCCAGGTGAGACTAACCAGGTAGCCAAGCTTCAGGTCTGTCTTAAGGACATAAAAATCTGGATGACCAGTAATTTCTTACTCTTAAATTCAGACAAAACTGAAGTTATTGTAATTGGCCCAAAACACCTCAGAGATACACTATGTGATAATATACTGACTCTGGATGACATCACCTTGGCCTCCAGTGCTACAGTCAGAAACCTTGGTGTCATTTTGGACCAGGACTTGTCCTTTACTTCACATATAAAGCAAGTCTCTAGGACAGCCTTCTTCCACCTGCGCAATATTGCTAAAATCAGACCCATTCTATGTCTAAAGGATGCTGAAAAACTAGTTCATGCATTTGTTACCTCAAGACTGGACTACTGTAACTCTTTATTGTCAGGATGTCCCAAAAATTCAGTAAAAAGCCTCCAATTGATCCAGAATGCGGCAGCACGAGTACTGACAGGAACTAGGAAACGAGATCACATCTCTCCTGTGTTAGCCTCTCTGCATTGGCTCCCTGTAAAATCCAGAATCGAATTTAAAATCCTCCTCCTCACCTACAAAGCCATTAATGGTCAGGCACCATCGTACCTTGGAGAGCTTATAGTTCCCTATTTTCCCAATAGGACACTTCGCTCTCTAAATGCAGGTCAACTTGTGGTTCCCAGAGTTTGTAAGAGTAGAATGGGGGGCAGAGCCTTCAGCTATCAGGCTCCTCTCCTGTGGAACCAGCTCCCAGTGTGGGTTCGGGAGGCAGACACCCTCTCTACCTTTAAGATCAGGCTTAAAACTGTCTTGTTTAGTAAAGCTTATAGTTAGGGCTGGCTCGGGTATGTCCTGACCCATCCCTTAGTTATGCTGCTATAGAGCTAGACTGCTGGGGGATTCCCATGATTCACTGGGCGCTCTCTCCCTATTTCTGTCTCTCTCCCCCTCTCTCTCTCGATGACCTCATGCCATTAACTTTGTTTCCTTTTCTCTCCCGTAGTTTGTGCTTCTCCTCTCTCTCCCTCTCTCTGTCCTCATTCTGCAGGTATCTCTGCCTCGGGAGCAGCAGGATCCAGATCCACCACTACTCATCTTTACTATTAACCACTGTTACCTGTCATCATTATTATTGATAACACCATTACCTACACAGCTGTTCCTGGTCTCTCTCTCTCTCTCTCTCTCTTCTCTCCCCTCTCCTCCCCCTCCCCCTCTTTCTATATTCTCCTAAACCCAACCGGTCGAGGCAGACGGCCGCCCACCCTGAGCCCGGTTCTGTTGGAGGTTTCTTCCTGTTAAAAGGGAGTTTTTCCTCCCCCCTGTCGCCAAGCGCTTGCTCGTTGTGGGAACTGTTGGGTTTTTCTCTGTAACAAAGTAAGGTCTTGACCTTACCCTGTAAAGTGCCTTGAGATAATGTATATTATGATTTGGCGCTATACAAATAAAATTGAATTGAAATTGAATAGACGACGCCGTCAACATGGCTCTCCACTTCATCCTCCAGCACCTGGACTCCTCAGGGACCTATGGATCCTGTTTGTGGACTTCAGCTCTGCCTTCAACACCATCATCCCGGCTCTGCTGCAGGACAAGCTCTCCCAGCTGAGCGTGCCTGACTCCACCTGCAGGTGGATCACCGACTTCCTGTCTGACAGGAGGCAGCACGTGAAGCTAGGAAAGCATGTGTCTGACTCCCAGACCATCAGCACTGGATCCCCGCAAGGCTGCGTTCTTTCTTCTCTGCTCTTCTCCCTGTACACCAACACCTGCACCTCCAGCCATCAGTCTGTCAAGCTCCTGAAGTTTGCAGACGACACCACTCTCATTGGACTCATCTCTGATGGCGATGAGTCTGCCTACAGGTGGGAGACTGACCGTCTGGTGACCTGGTGCAGGCAGAACAACCTAGAGCTAAACGCTCTGAAGACAGTGGAAATTATAGTGGATTCAGGAAGAGCCCAGCCCCACCCACCCCCATCACCCTGTGCGACTCCCCCGTGGCTACCGTGGAGCATTTCCGCTTCTTGGGTACCACCATCACAGAGGATCTCAAATGGCAGCTGAACATCAGCTCCCTCATCAAAAAAGCTCAGCAGAGGATGTATTTCCTGAGGCAGTTGAAGAAGTTCAACCTGCCAAGGACTATGATGGTGAACTTCTACACCTCCATCATTGAGTCCATCCTCACCTCCTCCATCACCATCTGGTATGCTGCTGCCACGGAGAAGGACAATAACAGACTGCAGCGTATCATCCACTCTGCTGAGAAGGTGATTGGCTGTAATCTTCCATCCCTCCAGGACCTGTACGCCTCAAGGACCCTGAGGCGTGCAGGGAAGATTGTAGCTGACTCCTCCCACCCTGGACACAAACTTTTTGTGACACTCCCCTCTGGCAGGAGGCTCCGGTCCTTCAGGACCAAAACCTCTCGCCACAAAAATAGCTTCTTCCCATCTGCTATTAGCCTTGTCAACAAGGCTAGAGAGCCCCACTGTTGCTGATCCCCCTGATCCTCAATTGCACCAATCACCAGAAAAAATTCCTTGTATGTGAAAACATACTTGGCAATAAAACTGATTCTGATTCTGATTCTATGGAGTAAATGGAGAGTAATTAACAACTTATGCAAGTGTCAAGAAGCTGTTAACTTGTATCAACAATGCTACACCCTAACAGAGACCTAATGGCTATAATCGCAGCGAGGAGTGGAAGGACCAGTGCTATAAGACACACAAACAAAATCTAATGATCTCCCAGGACAACCAAAATGAAATTATGTATTAATATGGAATCAGTTCTGCTCTGAATGCATTGACAATGTAAAATGAAGCATTCAATCATTTAACTGTAAAATCAAATGTCTTTCCTGTTTTTGAAGCCAGCACAACTGCTGTCAGCTGCCAGTTTTATTGCATGTGATATTTGTTCTTTAACATGTATGTTAATGTATGTTCTTGTGAGATAAAATGAGATAAAAGTTTGAGCACCCCCTTAATTATACGATGTTTTGATGTTGTATGAGAATTAGGGTGCTGTGGCAGTAAACAGTGACAAGGTAAGGCAAAGGAAAAACCCTTTAGAAAGTAGTTAATAAAGAATGACAGTTTCACCACCATAACATGAAATAGGAATGCATTATATATGATGGAGTAATTGTGATATGTTCCCACTGAAATATGTGCTAAATGATCACTACTTAAAATGTGTGGTTTACTTCATTAAAAAAAGCATTTCAACCTAACGGCTTTGACAATGAAAACATAACTTGCTCCTTTAGGTTATTGAGGCGCTTCAGTGGAATAACTAAGAGATTTAATGTCCTCCGCAGGGGCAATTCACAATAGCTGCTGAAGGAAGAGAAGGAGATTTGCCAACCATTAAGGTTGAGGTTAGTATGCTGTATCTCAGACCTTTCCTCCAGCCCATCATCTGTCTTCACTGGAAACTTCATCTCTGAGAAAACACTTTACCTGACAACAGTTGTGTAATGACTTCTACATCTTTTTCAGGTATGAAAAAATAACACTGATCAAAATAATGTCATCCAGGTTATCTCAATTTGGGCCTGGAGACACAGAAGCCTGTATTACAAACAGGAGGCTTTGAGTTTCAAAAACTTTGACTTTAACATGGCAGGGAGGGTCTAATAAAAATATTGCTATTCATTGTTTCATGGGAAGTGCAGGATCTAGCACTTTGGAGCTTGACCAACTTTACGCAGACACAACTTGATGATCTTGTTGCTAGTGCTGCAGCTTCACTGTGTTCAACACTTGACACTGTGGCCCCTCTGAAAAAGAAGGTTGTGAGTCAGAGGAGGCTTTGTGGTACAACTCACAAGCACAAGGTCCAAGGCAGATTTCACTAAAGCTGGAAAGGAAGTGGTGTTCCACTAATGTAGAAGAATGTCATCAGGCCTGGAAAGACCATCTGTTGACATATACCACAGCCTCCATAAAGCCAGAACCTCCTATTGGTCATTGATAATAGAAGACAACAAGAACAAGCCCAGGTTAGCCCCTGTAGCTAGGCTGTCACAGCTCTGTTGAACCATCTATTCCTTTAGCCCTCAGTAGTAATGATTTTTTGAGTTTCTTTACAAATAAAATGGTAACTATTAAAGAAAAAAATCACCATCTCCTCCCTACAGCTGACTCAGATGTACTGTCCAGCACAGTAAGTGATTTACATTTAGACTGTTTCTCCTCTGTAGATCTCTCTGAGCTCATTTCAATAATTTCTTCATCTAAACCATCAACTTGTCTTCTAGACCCTGTTCCAACAAGGCTGTTCAAGGATGCTCCTCCTCTAATCAACACCTCTATATTAAGTTTGATCAACTTATCTTTATTAACAGATTAATGTATCACAGGATTTTAAGGTTGCACTAATCAAACCTCTACTTAAAAAGCCTACTCTCCAGATGTTTTAGCCAATTACAGACCTGTCCTCCCTTGAAAAAGAAGTTGCAAACCAGTTATGTGATTATTTGAACAATGGTTTATTTGATGATTTTCAGTCAGGATATAGAGTCCACAGAAACAGCAAAAACTATATAATACAAATAATCAGAAAATAATAATTTAAAATACAATAATATAATTATATTATAAACCCCTACTCCCATAATAATATCATATATTGTAATATTTGGGCTGTACTGCACTCCAGGTTTGACACACGCACACACACACACACACACACACACACACACACTGAGGATAGTATTTCACAAAAAGTGTAACAAATTAAAAATATAATATAAATAATTTCAATTTCATCTGTTCAATAATAACAGCATATCTGCTGTTATTATTGCTTATGAGCTGGTTGCAATTTCTCTGTGTAGAGGGGAAAGTTGCTCCAATAAGAAATGGACTGTGGTGCAGTAAAAAAAATGTAACAGTTTGTACCACATTTCATTTCATTCCCGTCTGGTGTGGTTGAGGTGGAAGTTTCAGAGACTAAAAGTTGGCCACATAAAATCAAATGTGAAGAAGATATGTGGTTTATCTGTTGTTTATTTAACTAGTGTTTGGTTAAAGGAACGTCAGTGATTCTTGTGGTACTTGGCAACTACAACTCTGTCATAACTGTAGTAAGGAAGTGGCTGTGTGATATTACTGTTGTGTAGAAACTTACAAAAGCTTTATGTCTCATTGTGGAGTAATAACATTGGCACCAAACCAGTGAATACAGAGGTATGTGGCTGTTCTAATTTTAGTATGTGGATCTTGTAAAGATGTGTGCAGGTTCTTCACTAAGCAGTGACCTGTTAGATTGAGAATGCTGCAGTTAAATAGGCTGAGCACACTAATGCCTGAGGCCTATTTGTCTTTCATGCCAAGTTGATCTGATTAGCTGGGCTAAATCCAGCTACCCACACACACACACACACACAGCTCTGCATCCTCACAAGGCACCCTAAGAGCAACACCATGGTACAAAGACCTTAACATGTTCCACTGGCAGAGACCACATGGAGATGGAGGAGGCTCATGGGAGAATCCAGCTGAATATATTTCATGCACCGCTTCTTCAGTGGCAACTTCACAGTCACCATGGGACAAATGCCTCTGTTACAGCCCACTAACTGTTAGGACATGTTTACTGTACAGATACTTCAGACAGATGATTACATGTGTTAAAATGTTCACCTGGTACTTAAAGATATTGGAATGGCTGCTTGTGGACACTAAAAGCAGCAGAAAGCTGCAGGCTTTGAATGCACCCTGAATCACATCAGGATAGAAAAGACAGAGGGCACTTACTGAATGCAGCCAGGAAACCAAGAAATATAAGTAAATAGATCCTTTAAATGCAAACACTACAGTAACTGTGGGTTGGTAAACAGGTCTAAAATTTAAATCTGCCACTTGCAGGATTATTGTTTTAACATTAGTCATTGAAGCAACAACAGATCAATCACGTAACATTGTTTAGCTAGCTAATTTTACTTCCTTTTCTTTGCCCTGATCAGTTTGTGTGTTTGTGTGTGTGTGTTTGAGATGCATTTTTATTTAGAGTTGGAGCTTAATGAATAAGAGTCATGTGTATACATGGCTGTGTGTTTACGTGTGTGAGTATAAGCATCATTTCAAGTAGAGTGTGGTCTTCATTATATTTATAGCGGTTTAACCTCTGAAAATGATAATGCATGTAAATGAACAGAATTCACAATTTAGCTTATGTATTATATGTTATAGATACATTCTAAGTTAGGTCTGTCTAATTTATATCTATATCACTTAATAAGTAACTGAGAAGATGCTAACCTGTTTCTTTTTAGTAAAACATTTGACTGTTCATGTTTCTTGTCCCACATGACTTGATTTAGTGATCATGGTCAAAACAGTAAGATTAACACACAACCAAACAACATATTACAGTCACAAACCAAAGGAAGGACAAAATGTGGAGACCACACAAGACTCTTTAAAGACAGTAAGTTCAGTCAGTTCATCACTAATGTGTATAGTGTATGGATGTGTGAATGCGTAGAAGTGTAAGAAAGAGAGGAGTGACTTTATATATACACATATACACATTCACTGGCCATTTTATTAGGTACACCTTGTTGGTACCGGGTTGAACCCCTTTTGCCTTTAGAACTGACTTAATTCTTCATGGCATAGATTCAACAAGGTGCTGGAAACATTCCTCAGAGATTTTGGTCCATATTAACATGATAGCATCACGCAGTTGCTGCAGATTTGTCGGCTGCACTCCATGATGCAAATCCCGTTCCACCACATCCCAAAGGTGTTCTATTGGATTGAGATCTGGTGATTGTAGAGGCCATTTGAGTGCAGTGAACTCATTGTCATGTTCAAGAAATCAGTTTGAGATGATTTGAGCTTTGTGACATGGTGCATTATCCTGCTGGAATCAGCCACCGGAAGATGGGTAAACTGTGGTCATAAAGGGATGGACATGGTCAGCAACAATACTCAAGTAGGCTGCGGTGTTTAAACGATGCTCAGTTGGTACTAAGGGGCCCAAAGTGTGCCAAGAAAATATCCCCCACACCATTACACTACCACCACCAGGCTGAACCATTGACACAAAGGAGGATGGATCCATGCTTTCATGTTGTTGATGCCAAATTCTGACCCTACCATCGGAATGTTGCAGCAGAAAGACTCATCAGACCAGGCAACATTCCAATCTTCTATTGTCCAGTTTTGTTGAGCCTGTGTGAAGTGTAGCCTCAGTTTCATCTTCTTAGCTGATGGGAGTGGTACCTGGTGTGCTCTTCTGCTGCTGTAGCCCATCTGCATCAAGGTTTGACATGCTGTGCGTTCAGAGATGCTCTTCTGCATACCTTGGTTGCAACGGGTGGTTTTTTTGAGTTACTGTTGCTTTCCTATCAGCTTGAAGCAGTCTGGCCCTTCTCCTCTGACCTCTGGCATCAACAAGGCATTTTCTCCCTGAGAACTGCTGCTCACTGGATATTTCCTCTTTCTCAAACCATTCTCTGTAAATCCTAGAGATGGTTGTGCAGGAAAATCCCAGTAGAGCAGCAGTTTCTGAAATACTCAGCCCAGCCTGTCTGGCACCAACAACCATGCCACATTAAAAGTCACTTAAATCACCTTTCTTCTCCATTCTGATGCTCTGATGCCTAAATGCATTGAGTTACTGCCATGTGATTGGCTGATTAGATATTTGCGTTAATGTGCAGTTGAACAAGTGTACCTAATAAAGTGGTCAGTGAGTGTATACACACACACACACAAAAACTGGTCTTGAGGCCCAGCTTGCTCATACTGCGCCTTGTTGCCTTTTTCACTTTGAAATGTCTCTTTACCTTATTCAGCTTAGTTCTTACCTATCCACCTGCTCAGTCTGTTTGACGGGAAAATGCAATATAGGCAGCAGATGCAAGTGAGACGTCAGTATGAGGATGAGCTCTGCTAAAAACCTACAACTCTCAGTTTTTTTCAACCTCACAAGTTTATGTGTTTAAATGCCTTTTAGTCCCCTGAGTCAGAGAGCACTGTATATTTATTTTTTAAACATTTCCACCAGCTATGAGAATGAGTCATCTCACTCATCTCTCCTGCAGGAAATCAGGATAGTAAGGAGTACAATTTAACTATACAGGAATATAGATAAATACTGCTGGTGGTGAAGTGATTAGGGATCGACTGATACGGGTTTTTTGGGGCCGATGCCGATACCGATTTTTTTCCATCACCCTTAGCCGATGACCGATTATGGAAAAAAAAAAAAAACGCTGGATTGATAATGGCAGCAAACGGCTCTAAACACGTTTTCACTAAACACTGACACAAGTTAGTACTACATATAAAACATTTCTCTCATCATTAAAGTTCTTCTAGGACACACTAAAGACCTCTGATAGCCCCGCAGTTGCTGCTGCTCCGCTCTGCTCTGCTGCAGGAGAGCGCACACACACACACACGTCACGCATCTCAGCCCGGCGTTCGGTAAACTCCTACAAACACCATGGAACTGAATTGACAACTTTGAAATTACAACTAATATTACTTCATTACTAATATTTCAACTAAGTTTAACAGTTAGAGGCTATTTGAAAGTTTAAAACTTACTGCCTCCTCAGTGATGCTTCGACTTTCACCACTCTTCCAGTGGTGGAGGGGTAGCGTGTCTGCATGTGCTGCAGGGTCTTCCGGCAACACAGAGCTGCCGATGCCGATGCCGATTCGCGTAAAAAATGCAAATATCGCCCAATATATCGGCCGGCCGATGAATCGCTCAATCCTGAGAAGTGATCATGTTGCAGTCCCAGCATGCACACTCACACACACCTGTTTGGTGATTTCACAGCAGCCTGCTGGTTCTTTCTCTCAGCTTCCATCCTCTCCTGTGTCGCAAATCCATCTGGAGAGGCACTCATCATCCAAGATGGCACGTCTGTGCTTTCACACCAAATTGGGTTAGATTCTCACCCAGTGCAGGTTACCGCCTGCCGCACCACACTGCACTCATTTCTCAGAGCACAGACCTGCGTGCCCCCATTACGGTGAATACAACATCAAAAACAGTGGGAATTTAACACACAGTACACTGTTGTACTTTTTATACATGAGATTGTAAGATATAAAATTTGAAGATTTGAAGACTTTCATTTTCAAATACTTTACAAATGAAGACAGGTCTAACTTGTACTTTTGGTCAAACAGCATTTTAAAATGGAATTTGTTTTTTCAAGGTTGAACTGATGGTGGACTTTATCCTTTCTCCCCATATTCATCTAATGAAGTGCAAATGTTGCAAAAATAATCATCCTGCCTCCTTCCACATGCATAGACACAGTTAATGCACCTCTACTGCAAACTCCTCCACACCTGCTCCAAGACTGAGCACATTAAAGCTTCTTCTCACTGAGTTTGTGTCCATTATGTTTTCCACTGACAGAAAATAATTCTCAGTGCAATGGAGTGTGTGCATAAAGTTGCATTTGTATGTGAAGTAGTCTATAAATAGGACATATTTTGCATGTACCATGTACTCTCTTGTGCCTACTGCTTGTAGTGGATATTCTGTTTACTGGTACGATAGTAGCAGGATGTCCTTAGAGATAATATCTCCACTGGGAAAAAAGTGTATCACAAATTGTATTGGTCAAAGACAAGACAAAAAGTACACTACCTGGCATGAATGTGCTCAATGTAACAAACAACAGAAAGACAATTTTACTATTTGTTTTTTCAAAGGGATGTTGCCACAAGAATGCTAATTGGGTTTTCACAAAATAAGAGATTCATCCTCTGGAGAGTTTTAATATCCAGAGCAAATCATAGGAATATCCAGCTCCTTGTGGTGTGTGTGGTATGTGTGGAGCAAAATGTTTCTATTTGATGGTAACACCAGAGGAAACATGTGTTATGGACACAGAAACTCACCCCCAACCAACCAAAATTGCCATCAACATTCAGAGGCGTGAGAAACGGTAAAACAGGGCTCGAGAATAACAACATCATGTTGTCTCTGGAACAATAGAAATGTGTTCATGATGTCGAACAGAGATCTCAGCTGGGATGTCTCCGGGATGAAAGGATATATACTCACCGGCCACTTTATTAGGTAGACCTGTTCAATTGCTTGTTTAACGCAAATATCTAATCAGCCAATCACATGGCAGCGACTCAGTGCATTTAGACATGTAGACATGGTCAAGTCGACCTGCTGCAGTTCAAACCGAGCATCAGAATGGGGAAGAAAGGTGATTTAAGTGACTTTGAACGTGGCATGGTCTGAGTATTTCAGAAACTGCTGATTTACTGGGATTTTCCCTCACAACCACCTCTAGGGTTTACGGAGAATGGTTTGAGAAAGAGAAAATATCCAGTGAGCAGCAGTTCTCTGGGTGAAAATGCCTTGTTGATGTCAGAGGTCAGAGGAGAATGGCCAGACTGCTTCAAGCTGATAGGAAAGCAACAGTAACTCAAAAAAACAATCGTTACAACCAAGGTATGCAGAAGAGGATACTTGACACTTTGGGCCCCTTAGTACCAACTGAGCATAGTTAAAATGCCACAGCCTACCTTGGTATTGATGCTGACCATGTCCATCCCTTTATGACCACAGTTTACCCATCTTCTGATGGCTGATTCCAACAGGATTACGCACCATGTCACAAAGCTCAAATCATCTCAAACTGATTTCTTGAACATGACAATGAGTTCACTGCACTCAAATGGCCTCCACAGTCACCAGATCTCAATCCAATAGAGCACCTTTGGGATGTGGTGGAACGGGATCTGCATCATGGATGTGCAGCCGACAAATCTGCATCAACTGCGTGATGCTGTCATGTTAATATGGACTGGAGGAATGTTTCCAGCACCTTGCTGAATCTATGCCACAAAGAATTAAGTCAGTTCTGAAGGCAAAAGGGGTTCAACCCGGTACTACCAAGGTTTACCTAATAAAGTAGCCAGTGAGTGTATATCCTATAATTTATCATTAACTTATTTAGCAAATGACTGACATGTTCCGGTGCTGAACTGCTAACACTGGTCCATCTACCCCATCAGTCACAGCTCATTAGTAGGACTTCGCTAATATGTTGTGCTGGTTAAACAGAACACAGAGTAAGCATCAAGAGGTCTTCAAACCTGAGTCTGAGCTAAATGATTTTTCTTGCCATTGAATTGAAACAGTCAATAGCTGCTTGGTAACGTTACTTTTTAACAAACTTTACAGGCAGTGTCTTGGCTGTGTGTGTGTTTATTAGCTAAAGCATTTAGACAATTTCAACACATCACTGTGGTCCTTTTGTTATTATGGTAAACAGCTTGTATGTGAACAGTAGTGATCCAGTTATGTCCACATTCTCTGCAATTGATCCGCAGGTCCGGTCATAAAAAATATCACTGATTAGCTATGGATGTGTTGTTGGTGAAATGATTCATGATCTCAGTAACAACAGTGAACACAGGGCACAAAGCGGCTGATCAGGATGCACAGGAAGATTCCTGGTGGGCCAAGCAGATTGTGGGTGCGATGGAGGGAGAGAGGGAGAGAGATCGGACGATCAGCCTGGTGGAGTAGACTGCACACTGTGGCTCTGTGTGGCGTCATCTCCCTCACTGTCTCCCCAGATAACTATGTTTGGTTTGGCCCCTCAGCTCCATCCACCCGCCTGTTATGTGTTATGTGCAGACAACAGACAGAAGGAGCAGAGCAGCAGGGTAGGTTCCGGGCCACAACTCCCACAGCTCCCAGTGAGTCCAGTTTTAAACAATAAGCAGTTGGCAGAAGACAACAGGAATCCAGTCTGAGTTTATTTGTCAGGATAATGTTTTATCTAAGCAATATTCTAAGCAATTTAAAGTCATCATCATTAAAGTTTGTGTGATCAGCTCAGCTCTACTTAATCTTATCACAGCTTTCTGTGATCTTTATCCAGTGAAGGAAGAAAAAATATGTTTGGTGTTGAATTTACTGCTGTACTGTCCAGTCTGAATTCTTATCTCTCACTCCTTATAGGTACAAACTTATATGGAGAAAAGTAAAGATAGGAACTAGAAAAAGTCAGTCTGGAGTCCTAGGAAAATCTCTACTTAAAAAGCCTAATACATACTTTATTGGCAAATATTTCAGATTTAAAGACTGGATTGGGGATTACAATATTGAAATGTTTCTTCTTTCTTAGTTTAGAACCATGGCAGTCCCCGTGGAACCAACATTCATATAATTTTCTGGACAAATAAACTGATTGCAGCCCTTGTTTCCTGGTGGTTTGTGGCTCCAGTTAGAACCTTAAATCCAGAACAGGTGTTTGGTTCAGTGGAAACAAGCAAAGCCGACATAATGAGGGGTCTTCTTAACGACCTCTCTGTTTACAAGAAGCCAATGACAGTGAGGAACAGTTAGACCTATAATAAATATAATAAACCTATAGGCCATATACTAAATTCCAGTAACAGCTGAATGTCTGTTTCTTTAGGATGATGAAGCAGGTCCAACAAACTCACGTATGTTTCTCAGAGAGTAACTGAATTACAGCAGAGTACACTAAAACACACACAAAACAAGGTAATGTCTTGCATGGAGACAAGACCACACCTCTCCCCACTCTAACTTACTCTGCACTATGACCACAGTGTTTTATTTATAATGCTACCTAACAAACACTGTCACCAACACTATCTCAAAGACAAAGCAGCTTAAATAAATAAAATTGATGTAGTTTATATTGTACATATATAACACTGAAAATTAGTGATGTCCCAGTTCAGCTTTTTCTATTTTTATTGGTTTGCTTCTGGCATACACATTTGGTTGCAAAAAGAAAAGCAACGTCAGTTGTAAGGAATGATTTCAGCCATAGAAAGAATGATGTTGACCAAAACAGGTATTCAAGTCATCTGGTGAAAATATCCAATTTTTATATTGGAATATCTCAGAAAGAAAAATATTGCAATGTCAACATTGTGAAGCCCTACTTTTAACCCAAATCCAGTGGTTGTATGGAACTCAAACAGACAACTGGTGTACCCAATGATTACATTAAACTACAAATCACAAAATGACTGAGGCTAATAGAGCTAATACTCATTTAAAAAAATCCTTAACCGGCCCTGACAGTTTTAAGATCTGGAAATTCCTATTCTACATTTTTTTACTGACTGCCTGTCATCATAATGCTATTCAACTCATCCTTGTGTAAATATATTAAGTCAGTCTCCGCTGTGGAAAAAGTTGGTTTAACATTATAAATGTTAAAATGTCTAATTAAAAGCAGGCTGAGGGACAGTACCTGGGCAGCAGTGTTCTCCTCTAACAGAGAATGATGACTGCAGTAGCTAGTTAGCTACCTAACTAGCAGAAGTGGTGGTTGTTAGTGTTGATAAGTAGCCATGCCTGCACCTACTGACTCACAGAGCCAGTCTCCAACAGATGAGGGTCTTAACTTAAGGTTCTAATTTTAGATGGGAAAGGGGCTTAAAAGAGAGTGTTAAAGCAGTGATTAAATCATTCAGCAGGACACTTCATTTACACCACCCTCATTAAGAGGAGCATTTCAGTGAGAAGGTGTCACAGGTCGAATTTTGTGGACTTCAGAAGTCATCAAAAGAAAATTAACAGGAACATTTGATACAATATTTGTATGCCGTTATTTCAAGCTAGTATTCACTTTCTATTAGCACTTTGTTAGTCAGCATGGGTCACAGGCTGTGATGCACTACAGTTTGATTACTGATTTAATTATTGGATAACTGACCAATACTGGTTTTTAGTGAAACCACAAACTTGAATTCACTCTCTTCATGGTTTCATATTGTAGAGTTACATGACCAAATTTCTAAATTAAGGTTTGTCAAAATATACTCCATTAATAAAAATAATACTGACCTATTTATAAAATAAATGTAACATAGATATGTGTTATACAAAAATTTAAAGATGTGTGATCTAACATGCTATATTTTTCTGATTTTAAAACAAATCTCATTTGCAGAACCAAACCAATAATAACTACCAACTTATGTAGTTATGTAGATAGCAACTAACAATTATAGTGTGTGTGTCTCCTGATATCTGATATGATATCTTATTCCTCTGTACCATAAAGCTCTGATTTTGTCCAAAAAGTGTTTACGTGCTGGGTGTTTAATATGACTTGACTCAACACACATCGTCCTGCTGCCCAAAATACTCATTAGAGCATGAAATGTGGATTAATTGGAAATGTGATAAAGCAAGTGAATTAGCAGGCAGTGTGAGACCTCATGTGTGCTCTTGCTGGCTTTTGATTGGAAGTCTGTTTATGTACTAATTCAATACAGATGGCTCAACCATGGAGCTACGGTGTTCACATAAACGCAGCTCATTTAAAGCACATACGAGTACAGAGGATTCTATTAAATGCTATTTATATCATGACCTGCTTTCTTCAGCAGAGATTCCACTCTGAGTGGGACAAAGGTACATTGATCTGTTTAAACTGTTTGTCTGAGATATTGGTGTTAGTAAGCCTGTGTATGAAAAAAATAATTAAGACACACATTAAGTGGAAGTCTGAGGACATAATTGTATTTAAATTTTATTTTATTTTTTTGGAATGATACCAAATTTTTTGAAATTTTAGTTAATTTCCTACAACTTAGAAACAATGTTGTGTCTATGGTTAAGATGGGTCATTCATCTCGAGCTACACCTAAAAAATATCATTACATATATATTGAAATGTGTTTTTTTTAATTCAAGACAAACACATTTACTCACTTACTCACCTTCAAATGTAAGGCAAGACAAACACATTTAATAAAGACTGAGATTATTACTTTAATAACATTCACTTTTACTTATTTTATGTCCCACCTGCATTTATCTGTTTTTATGTCACCAGACAACTGGGCATTCGAGTAACAGGAGCAGTAGGAACTGTTCTATATTCAACCAGCATGTTTCAGCACATGGCCTTCAGCTGTTTTACAGAGTAGGTAAAAGCACACCATATATACAGACTACAACATGGCTGAATCTTGCAATGCAATTATGCAAAGATAACTAGACACACAGTAGTCTGACCTACCAGATGTAGGCTGTGGGTATAAGCCTGCCAATGGGTGCCTACTCCTGGTGGCATGCTCCTCCCTTCCCGCTTCCCCTGCTTGTTACCGTTTTCAAGGTCCTCTCACTACAGGAAACAGGAACGAACAAAGAGTTTTAGCAATTTAGCAAACATGCCGGAGCGTTTTTTTTTCCCCAATAGCGGAATGATAATAGGTGCAGCCAGACCATTGTCCAGCTCTGACACAGAGCTGTGGAGATAGACCTGGCTATGTGAGACTACCAACACAGAAACTTCATGATAAAAGTTCCACATCACTTCTGGAATCTCCAGAATATATAAGGAGTCACATAAACATTTATCACATCCTGAAAGAGTAAAACATTATTTATTCGCCTTATTATCCAACTTTTACCAGTGGTAAGTATTTTATTTTATATATGTGTGATGATCATCACAATATTTATTCTATGACGTATTCTTAATTTTCATTTACATACTACTTTATATAGAAATTTTCATCCTTGATCTCATTCACATCCCAAAATGAAAAACTTCAAAGCATCAATAAATAAAAAATTTCAATGGACATATACAAGACACTGCTTTCCCTCACAGATGTGTCAAGATCAAACTGTTAAACATTATATAATTAGCAGTACAGGCTAACTGTTTATTCTCGAGGACTGTCATTTGAAGTACGTTGTGTATGACCATGTCTACAGTAAAAGTGTTTCTATTTGTTTTGAATGGCACCACTTGAAAGTGGAGTCCATCATATTCTCCTCCTGGGTCAATCTGTCTCACTCCAACCACTCATACACATGTGGTCTCTCCTCAAAGACTCCCTGCCTAGCCAACAGCCACGTCTTTCAGACTTCTCTACCCTGTTTATTTTATTGTCCTTAACATGAATCTCTAAAACATTAAATTGTCATGAGTGAATAAAAACAGGTGTGTTTCAATTTATCCTGTTTTCACATGGTTTATTTAGCTTATTGGGAATTTTCTTACCCCATAAAGGAACTACTTTTGGTGAGCTTGCTGTTGATTTTTGTGCCATTTTTTTTCTAATTGTTGAGAACAGACTTCACTATCATCCATACATCAAGCAGAAAACTTAAACTCCTTTCAGATTCAGAAAAGACACAATGTGTTACAGTCACTTAGCTACACATGAACATGTAACTCATGGCTGTTGCATTACTTTATAATCTCTGCACCAAGAAATCATTTGAAAGTGTGTTCATTTGAAAAGAAAAACATCTTTATTGTCTTTGTAGCTCATAAAACAAAATGATGTGCACCACCTCTCAGTGATAATAAATTATTATTCAAATATAATCAACCATTTGTTTTGTCAGAAAGACCAGAAAAACGACATTACATGTTCCCCTCCAGCCCCAAGCATTTCTTTTATATCTGGGTTCAATTCAGGAAAGATCCATTTCGTTTGAAAGCTAATAAAAGATATAAATATTCCAATAGAGGAGTATGTAAACAGGGCTGAAAGTGCTTCACTGCTGACATGAATCCTTGGTACAAATAAATATGAAACATATTTCATATGGAAAGTTGTGGGGGGCCTGCAAATGCTGAGCTGATTGAACATCATCACTTCTCGATTCAAAGGCCCGCTTCAGCACATTAACAATGACTGCTCCTCAGTGAGTCTGTAAGTCATTAATAAAACACACTGTGCACCATGTCTTCAGAAGCACTTAAGTAATTTGTAATCAACATAGCCAAGGGATATATGACACAATTATTCATTAAGTTGTGTTTTTTCTCACAGTCCAGGGATGACTTTAATACAGTGAGATTTAATCAGCAAGGACTAATTTAATCACAGTCAGTTGGAAAATACCACAATCTGATATGTTAATCTTCTTCTGCTGGGTGTTTTAATTCCTCTTTTTATTCCTCAGAAGTTGATAACATGTAACACAGTAATAAAACACACACAGGAGGAGAGCTAATACACAAAATCTACACCAACAATGAAGCTCCTACAATATAATGGAACACAAGAGGAGACTGAGCCTATGTCCACACTACTTTGCTTTCATTTTAAAACAGCGTTTAAAAAACGAAAACAATCTCTGTCCAGACAACTGTTTTACCTCCATATCAGAAACAATCTCTGTCCATACTATCACACCTGAAAACGCATACCAAACGTGAACATGACCATTCACGTATACTGGGCATGTGTAAACAAGAAGTAGATTGTCTATTCCGCAGTTGGTTAGTTCCACAAAAAATCTATGAATGAGGAATGGATGAGCAAAGACAGTTGAAGCATTAAAATGCAGAATTTAACTGCTCTGCTGCTAGCAGAGACAACACAAGGGTAGACTGAGGCTAAGCCAGTGAAGTGGAGATGACCGACAACATGACAACAACCCCTGCGTTAAAAGCACAACCAATGGAAGTCCATTTCTGCCAAGAAAGGTATCTGTATATACTGCATATACATACTGTACATACTACATTGCTGGTCAAAAGTCAGACACCCCCATTTTATTGAAATTTCAGTAGTTCAAGTCCCGTGAATAAATTGAGTCAGTCCCCATAGACTCCCATGTTAAAATGTCCAACTTTACAGCAGAAATAAACATGTTCACAGACTGGTACAAAAAACGGAGCAGTCTTCAGAAACCCATGGGTGACATCCATCTTTATTTACAGTCTATGATACAAAGGCAATGTTTGAACAAACTGTGTTACTACACCCTTGTACGCTTCACATGATGAAGACCAGCAAAGTCTCCAGACCTGAACCCCATTGAGCTGGTTTGGTATGAACTGGGCAGAAGGTTACTTGGTGTAGTCTTCTACCACTACTGGTTAAAGCTGTCATCATCAAGTGGATTGATAATGCACTACGCAACACTCCCCGGAGCAAGGTCTTGGAGAGGGGAAAGGCAGAAGGACTGGCAGCAGGTGGAGAGAGGACAATTTCAATGTTTCCATAGGCTAGTTTGAGCAATTTAAAGTGTATGGGGGGCTGACATGATGGTACACATTGAATGGCTTGAGGAGCAGTGGGGACAAATGAGACAAGAATACACAGAGAAAAACATCTTGAATGCTGATGAGAGCCACATTTCTGACCTTTAAACCTGACAATAAAAGGGGAAGAATTAATCTAAGTAAAGGACCACTGCTCTCTTTACCTGTTCTGCTGTAAGAACCCTCCCTGCTTCAAAAATGTGTACACACTGCATGATCATTACACAGCCAGTGCTTCTGCATTGATGCCTAAGAATCTATTTGTGGAGTGGTTGAAGGAATGGGGTCTTAAACTGGGCCAAGAGAGGGAGAATATTCTCCTGCTTGTGGACAACATTATATCTATTATATCTCTATATCTATATATTATATCTGAAGGATGGGACAGTTCACACTTTATGCGGCCGAACAGGTGACATTACAATTGTAGATTTTTGATTTTTAACCAGCATTAGTTTAAAGCGGTGTAGCAACACGCACAAAGATAAATGCTAATTTGTTTGCCAGTATTGACATGCTATACCTTGTGAGCTTGGATAAATTAGGCACAATTTAACAATTCAGTTCATTTTTCGCTAACTATGAACAAGTATAATTAATTCAGATTTACCAGCATCATAAACCAGCAAGATGGTGAATGGTGGTGACTTCCTACCTTTGAAGAGGTTGTGAAGTCCAATTGTCTGTTATTTTCCTCGATTATTTATCTTCCTTTCATTATCTTCCGCAAGTGTCCACAGATCAAAAAAATATAAATGGTTTTTCATAAAAGTATTTGAGGTTATGTGAAGCCAATTGCAGACTGTTGAGTGACTTAATTTGATGCACTTCTCTCCACATTTCTGCCTCTTCCCTCCTTACGGCTGCCTGGCAGTTGGTATGTTTGTTTTCTACTCCAGTCCAGCTTGTGAAGGTGGATCAGGTCTATCATCTTCTAGTTCAATATCAGACTCTGGCTCAAACTGACAAGACAGAACTGACACCAATGTCATGCCTCTGCGCTGGCAATAGCCAGAGCTGTCTGTCCGTCCATACATCTGTAACTATGTATTTATTTCCGTCCTATTCTTGTGAACACAACATCTCAGTAAAGCCTTTAGGGAAAGTCTTCAAATTTGGCACAAACATTCATTGGGACTCACAGATGAACTAAATCGATTTTGGTGGTCAAAGGTCAAATTTCAAGGTCACAGTGTCCAGGCTAATGTTGATCATTCCTAAAATCGAAATCAAATCAAAAGGGTTGATGTGTGTTTTGTCACTTGTGTCTAGCTCAAAGACAACAACAAAGAATAAGGATGTAACTAGGGTTGTCACGATACCAGAGTTTCAGTAGTCGATACCAATACCTGTGATTTTCCACGATTCTCGATACTAATTCGATACCACAATTTAAAAAAAAAAAAAAACAGGGCAGCCCGATGGCGGAGTGGTTAGGGCGCGAACCACATGAGCGGATGCTCTTAGCAGCTGAACGGCGGTTCGACTCCCGACCGGCCCGACTCTTTCCTGCGTGTCATTCCTCCTCTGTCTCTGCCCCTTTCCTGTCACTCTCTACTGTCCTGTCAATAAAAGCAAAAAAATATCTTAAAAAAAAAAAAAACAGAACCCATGTACTTTTAAATTCACTAATTTATTGAAAAGTGCTTTAAACTGTCAAGTATTTAATACCACTATAAAAACAAGCAATACTGTGCTTTATGGTAATAAATAACAACAATATTCAACTATTTACATTCAAAAAAGAACAGCAGTGGCATGGAGCCTTCAAGTATATAAAACAAATAATATTCTTCTTCTTATAAATATGCAAATAAATAACAAAACAACAGTGGTGTGGAGCCTAATCTCACATAACTAAAACCTCTAATACCAGGCACTGTTTGCATGTCGGCTTGTTTGTGCAAGCTGACATGCAAAATGCAAAATATTTCCACTCGCGACTCTTCGTACCTGTTTTGTCACCGAGCCGACGTGTTGTGCTTCCACTCCCACTTGCTGAAGCCATTGTTATTGTTATCCATAGACTGTATATAAAAGTTATTAGCTCAGGTTTTCTTCTCTGCTCTGTGCTGCTCACACGCGTATACTGCCCCTGTCAGTTCCACCAAGAATCAACACGGCTCGCCGAGGGAAAAGTTGAATATTCGGTTCTGACGGTACCAGAAAAAGCAGGTATCTATGTATTTTTTGCGTGTTGGTATCGAATTGGTACCGGAAGTATCGGTTCTTGTGACAACCCTAGATGTAACAAAAATGGCTGCTAGTGTGAATTATCTATTTCAATGTTTTTCATCAGGAAATAAACATATATGTCCACACACACACACACAGGTTCAGGTAATAATTGTTCTTAATTGTCCCGTCTGTCTTAAGTGTGGCGCACACCTGGTTTCCAGAAGGAAAGTCTTGTTAATGCAAACGTAAATACAGCTTCATCAAAACAATCCAAAACTCTGCCCTACTAGTTCAATATCAATACAAACCTTGCTGCCAAAAGCTCTCCCCCCTAACCCCACCCCTTCCCCAATACAACATGAAATTAGGATGACCCCTATAGAGCTACACATATACATGCACAAGATGGCATTACAGGGATTACACTTAAAATTAGTCCGTTACATAATTAACCTCGCCCATAAATGACCCTGATACAATATGTGGCGGTATTACACAGGGGATGAAAGTAACTTAAGTGGTGTAAGTACAAGACAAGGCTGACTGGATAAAAGCTCAGCTGTCCATACAGCAAGCAAAATCTGAGGGTACATGTATGTGTCCCAAGCAATTAACACTAAAGATAAAAAAACAAAAATATAACATGTACATAAGTATTCACAGTCTTTTTGAGTATGATGCTATGAGGTTGGCACACCTATTTTTGGGCAGTTTCTCCCATTCTTCTTTGCAGAACCTCTCAAGCTCCATCAGGTTGGATGGGGAGCATTGGTGGACAGCCATTTTCAGATCTCTCCAGAGATGTTCAATCAGGTTCAAGTCTGGGCTCTGGCTGGGCCACTCAAGGACATTCACAGAGTTGTCCCAAAGCCACTCCTTTGTTATCTTGCCTGTGTGCTCAGGGTCGTTGTCCTGTTGGATGATGAACCTTCCAAAGTCCAGAGCACTCTGGAGCAGGTTATCATCAAGGATGTCTGTACATTGCTGCATTCATCTTTACCTTGTCCCTGCCTAGTCTCCCAGTTCCTGCTGCTGAAAAACATCCCCACAGCATGATGCTGCCACCACCATGCTTCACTGTAGGGATGGTATTGGCCAGGTAATGAGCGGTGCCTGGTTTCCTCAAGACATGACGCTTGGCATTCAGGCCAAAGAGTTCAATCTTTGTTTCATCACACCAGAGAATTTTGTTTCTCATGGTCTGAGAGTTCTTCAGGTGCCTTTTGGCAAACTCCAGGCGGGCTGTCATGTGCCTTTTACTGAGGAGTGGCTTCCGTCTGACCACTCTACCATACAGGCCTGATTGGTGGAGTGCTGCAGAAATGGTTGTCCTTCTGGAAGGTTCTCCTCTCTCCACAGAGAAATGCTGGAGCTCTGTCAGAGTGACTATAGGGTTCTTGGTCACCTCCCTGACGAAGGCCCTTCTGCCCCGATCGCTCAGATTGGCCAGGCAACCAGCTCCAGGAAGAGTCCTGGTGGTTCCAAACTTCTTCCATTTACGGATGATGAAGGCCACTGTGCTCATTGGGACTTTCAATGCTGCAGAAATTTTTCTGTACCCTTCCCCAGATCTGTGCCTCGGTACAATCCTGTCTCGGAGGTCTACAGACAATTCCTTGGACTTGGTTTGTGCTCTGACATGCACTGTCAACTATGGGACCTTATATAGATAGGTGTGTGTCTTTCCAAATCATGTCCAATCAACTGAATTTACCCCAGTTGGACTCCAATCAAGTTGTAGAAACATCTGAAGGATGATCAGTGGAAACAGGATGCACCTGAGCTCAATTTTGAGTGTCATTGCAAAAGCTGTGAATACTTATGTACATGTTATTTTTTTGTTTTTTATTTTTAATATATTTGCAAAAAATTTAAGCAAACTTTTTTCACTTTGTCATTATGTACAGAATTTTGAGGTAAAAAATTAATTTAATCCATTTTGGAATAAGGCTGTAACATAACAAAATGTGGAAAAAGTGAAGCGCAGTGAATACTTTCCGGATGCACTATAGGCATCCTGACCCAAGATACATCAGATATCAACATGCAGACTGTAACTCTGCCCCTCTGATCCTTCTTTTACAGAATTAAGTGCACTGTGCTGATTTGGGCCAATCCAGGAAGCTGGCAGCCAACCCAGGGCTCGATGGTAGGCTACAGCATGAGGGAGGAAAGGGACTAATCCCCGGGACCATACTCAGTGATATGTCTGCAAAAATCCTCAAATGACTGTGTCACAAATGCAGCTGGACTCCTTATGTGGGCCAGAGGCACAAGACCAGCCCTGCCAGAGCGCATCCTGAAGGAAATACTGTAGTCTGCTCTATAGTAAACAGCCTGAAACTGAAGTAAATAACAATAACCTCACAGTTGCCACTGTCCTGGATATATTAATAACATACAGTAACAATATGCATGCTAATCCTTGCACTTGTTTCAGTAAAACAACATAGTGAGACTAACATAGGAAAACACAGGAACTTAAAGTAAATTGGAAGAGCTATTACTTTATAGCTATATATATATATATATTTGTCAGTGGCAAAGTCCGAAAACACAACTAAACAGCAATCCAAAACAACAGGAGGAAAACACTAGAAAAAGGCACAGACTAATGGTTAAAGAAAAGAAACCAAACTGACCAGGAGTGAGGGAATCACAGGGGAGCAGGTAATCACAAAGGCAGGAAACACACTAGACAAGGAAGCAAAACAACCAACAGACAAACAGGGAAAGTAATTTCAAAATAAGACAGAGTCCAGAAAGTGACTTGGACAGCAGATCATGACAGGACTTTGATCCTTGAAACCTTTGAAACTGTCTGCACTTATCTATAAATTTGACTTAAAATATGACCAGATTTTAATCTACATCACAGTTATGAACAAAACAATCAGTTTTAATTAATACCACACAAATCATTAATTGTGCATACTTCAAATATTAATATTGAAAAAATTGCAAGCCCATCAACAAATGACATCAACAAAGCTGATTTTAATCAGGAGTTATCAAACCTAGAGTCAATGGAACTAGAGAGAGGTGAGCTCGAGAAAAAAAAAAACACTACACATTTTGATTCTGTTATTCACAAGAAGCATCTGCTGATGTGTATTAGGACTGGCAAAACAGATCTCAAAAGACTTTGCATCAAGAACTGTTGGTTTGTATAAAGCTGGAAAGGGTTAAAGAGTAATCTCAAAGAGTTTGGATATTTATCATGTAGGCATATTGTCTATAAATGGAGATGATTCATTACTGAGGCTACTCTCTCCAGCAATGGCTGCCCAGCCAAGATGATTCCAAAAACACAACTCAGAATGTTCAATGAGGTGAGAAAAAGCCAAGAGTAAAAGCTGAAGGCTAAAGGAAATCATTGGAGCTGGTTAACATATCTGTTCATGAATCTACCATTTGCAAATCATGGAACATGGTGTCCATCACAAAAAAAAAAAAAACTAACAAAAATGTAATTTTTGCAACAGAATTAAGTCTGGATGTGTTTACCAAAGTCAGAGTGCTGCAGAGACTTGCAAGTAGTCGCAGTAGTCACCATAGCAGGAAAATTATGTAAGGGACATTATGACATATGTGTAATTATTCTGTGTTTTGTAGTTAACTGGTGGATGTTGGTTGTTGGTTCTAAATGAAATTATGACTTTCAGATTGCATTACTGCACATAAGAACAACGGGAATACTTGGACTTTACAAATATAAAAGTGTAGTAAATTCTGATATAAAAAACAGTATTCAATGAAAGCCAAGGTATCAGAATGAATGTGTTAATGACGTGACAACACTGTGGTTTGGTAAGGTTGAGTCACAACAAGACCGGGTCAAAACCTAGTATATTTCTGGACCTAGTCGCAGGCTGTTTGCATTCTGCCTTCCGTTCTGTAACCTTATCATTCAGCATTCAGTCAGTCAGTAACATTTGTGTGTAAAAGGCTTCCCCATGGTTGCAGTCCAGCCAAAAATGACTTGGTTAGGTTTAGGGAAAGGGTTAAAAACAAATACTTAGTTAAGGTTAGGGGAACTTTGTTATCATGGTTACAGTAATAGCAATGTGAAGTCCATCCACACTGACCTCATCCCTATAACACGATCACTGACTTCCTTCTTTGCTCCCATCATAATTACTACAGCCACAAGACAGCCATGTCACTTGAACATAAATGTGTAGTTTTAAGACATGTGCTGAATCAGCTGATGCTGTCACTCACTCTTCATGGGAGGATAGTCTCCTCACATGTTTGTGCTTCCCACAGGCCCATCATACTGACATGCTCACCACTTCTCTGCTCAGAGTTTCTCTTTTTCAGAGAAACACTGCTTTTGTTCACTCACTACTTCAATTCATTTCCACTTTCAGTCACCACTAAGCTACTGTCAGGATGGATTACTCTAGTTGAAAACTGGAAAACTTTTAGTGTGAAACATCTGCAGAATAAGTGTTGAGTTATTTATAGCAGCTTAACATTGACCCCAATAACTGGCAAAATAGAAGTGGAAGTGATTAATGATTGAATAGAGTTCAAAAGAGCGGAGAGTGAGACAGGCTTTGAGTCTGCATTAATAAAAAATAAAATAAAGCAATAAACGTACATCTCATTATTAGCTCAAAATGAAATTAGCTAAGTCTATTGTATCTAGTTCACCTGATCCAGTGACTTGCACATGAGTGCATATGAAACACCAATATGGATTCTGACATGATTATGTTCATGTTCGTGGTAGCAGATGCAGACCACACAGTAGTCACGCATGCTCCTTGCTGTGCTGTACTGTACAATATGTAGATTGACTTTCTCCGTCACCATTAGCCTCACTTCAAAGCCATTTTTGCTGCTCCAGTCCCCTCGGCTCCTCTGTCCTCTTTTCAGGGATTGTTCCACATCAAAAGCTATGCAGTGAACAGATCAATTACACAATACATCTGTGTGAGGAGCAAAATTACTATAAACAAGCTCTGGCTCAGAGTTAGCACTCATGTTATACCACAGGCTTTCAATCCAAAAACTGTAAGTACCACTAGAAGCATGAAATAAGACACAGTGCTTAAGATGGAGTGTTTGAATGTTATAAGCCTGTAAACTAGACTTGTACATGTGAGAATCTGTCTGTTTCATCCAGGTTTACAATGAGGAAGTATAAAAAAGGAGACAAGACGAAGCAGGCAAACAACATTGAAACATGATGTCATTGGATAATGAGCTCGACAAACTAATATTTTGTGCAGAAAGTATTGAATTTCATTAAAATAGCTCAACAGAGGAAGAAACAACAAAATAGAAAAACATTCTTTTTACACCAAAACAAGAATAATTTAAATAAAAACTGAGATTAACTCCTTTCACACTGCCAGATGACAGACACAACATCATTACATGCAGTTACAGCGCATACACATACACTGACGCAGAGTCAGACAGTGAACTGTGCAGACTGGTGAAATGGATCAGTCTTGTGTATTCCCCAGGTTGGTGCTCCTGTGTGTTGAAGCCTCTGTATGAGACAATTCAGTCAGTGACTGTGTTTTTAAAACTAATATCAAGGTTGTGCTCACTCTTGCAGCGTCGAGTCAGTCTAGCCGCAGTGTTTCATGTTTAATAGCACCATGCTGAGCAGGTGACAGGTGTGTTTACAGTGTCTGTGCTCTGAAAAAGTCACAGCTTGGAAAAGGGACGAAAATTAACGAGTTCACCTAGTAGTGTTTACATCATTACCACTGCCACACTGGAGTGAATGCTGATTGTACACTTTAACATTGACAACAAAAGCCAGAAGATTTCTCCAGTGCAAAATTGGCTTTAAAGAGAAGCTGCATGCATGTCATGACTGATATTGATTGAATTAATGTGGAAAAATATAATATAAAGATACTGAATGTAGCATGACAACAAGTGTCAGAAAACACAGGAAGTGTCAGAAAACACAGAGGCAAAATAAGATAAAATATGCTTATAAAAACGAGGAAATAATGAATGAACGCCACACACACTGAGTAAATACGCACAAGACTGTAAACAGTGAGCATGATTAAGTGAAACACTGCTAACATTGTTATCTGTTCCCCTCAATTGCCTGGTTGGAGTGGGAGGCATTAATTATGTCTAACAACAAAGGAGACTGAACACTCTAAGAACTTGACAGTGACTATCTGTCATTGATGAAAATGAAATGTTATTGGAAAAGAGGGCAATACTTTAAGTTGCTTCAGAGAGATATAACATTATTCCAGTGCCAGCACTCTGGCTTTAAAAAGCACAGTTTATAGAAATATAGGCTAAAAATACCAGGAAACCCAATTGCCAGGTGCTTGTGTGTGTGTGTGTGTGTGTGTGTGTGTGTGTGTGTGTGTGTGTGTGTGTGTGTGTGTGTGTGTGTGTGTGTGTGTGCATGTGTAATCAGCTGGCTGATTGGGCAGTGGCAGGACAGAGCTCTATTCATTAGGGAGCAGGAACAGCACAACAACAGACACCCTGAGAGGCGCCCGCTCTTCCAAAGCAAATAGAAATAGCTTTTTATTCAATCTACCTGCTTTCCATTAAGTTAATTAAGGTACACAGAACTGGAGAGACAAACCACCAAAAGTAAAAGCGCCCCCCCTTTTGAACACAGGCACTCAGCATTCAGGAGAGGCAGAAGGAGAAGGAAACAACATTTCATTAACAAACGTAGGAATGTCTGCATCTTGATTTCATGTGTTCTGTTCATTATTTGCAGTGTCATAGATACCAGATCAGTTAGTTTCCCTATGAGTGAGACTGGATTATCCAACTGCAGACCTCAATAGGCCTGGGGTCTTCTGTCTGTCAGTGGGAATTGTTTGTACCACTGACGTTCATTATCAAGTAAGGGTACTAGTTGTTCTTTGAGCATGCTCTGTGATTATGCTGCCTGTGTGGACTGTGCTTAATTGGAACTTTGAGTTAAAATGGGGAACACACAGGGTACAGAGTGCAGTACGCTCAACAGCAGCCCAACAGCACCCTGATTAGCAAAACATTACTAAGAATATTTTCCTGTTTTAATATATGTATATCACAATACAGCAAATATACTGTATGCAAAGTTTCTTATCTAAAATAATAAAACAATACAATGCATTGTTATTCTTTGTATCAGACAAAACTCTCACATTTGTAAAACAAGAATTACTTTCAATTCCCAATAGCGGCTGTGACAGAGAGATGCATCTCTTTATCTGAGGCAAGCAAGTTTACAGATAGGCCTTTATTTCTAATTTCCCAGTTCACCAACTAATGCAAACTCAAAACTTCTTTCATGTTAACTATACTATCTTGATAAATTCCATATAATGTCCACTTCCACCACACTAATTCACTACAGCATATGTTCACTTTTATGTTAAGTTACTATGAATAAAACTTAATAAAACAATTCCTTCATAATTTTCTCATGAAAAGTCTTGCAGCCTTTATAAACTGGCTTTTAATGTGAAAAAACATCAGTTAGTGTTAGTGTGGAATTAATATGTATGGGAACATGGGGATGATTTAGGGAACTAATTTGCTTGGAATTCTTCATTTCAACAGCACAATATGATCTTATTACCACAATATGATTCTAATGAAGGTTGATTGACACTAAGATAGAATCTGTACTTGAAAATTGATAAATGAAGTGAATATAAAAACCATGTTTTCAACACTGTTTTCTCATGCTCCTCACTTTTCTCTGGAAACAGATTTTTTTTATTGTGTTTATTGTATTCTTGTGTCTTCATGAATCTGTTTTCACATATTTAATACTGTATACGCTAAACCCTATTAACACCACCAAAGTGTTGTAGCTAAAATAAAATAACTGGATCAGCTTTTCAGCTGTAGGTTTCTTTAAACGACTGTACATGCTGAATATTTGTTTACAACAATTATCAAAGAAGCAGAGTGCCAAGCACTATACAGGTGGTTTAACAAGTGGCTTATTCAGCCATCTAGGCCTCTATCCTCAAATCAATGCCTTTCATCAGGTGGGATGCCATATTCATAAAGAGGAAATAAGAGATACGATCATATACTGAAAAACAGGATCAAATGAGTCTGTATGATTGGAATTGTGTTTTTTCACCTTTATGATGCCATTGAGGACTGGATTACTTCTGTGTTCCAAATGAGGCAAGAAATCCCAGTTTTCCCATAAAAAAACTTTGAACTGGTTCTAATGAAAACCACAATCAAACTTGAATAATTGACCATGACCACAGTAAATAAATTGCTTTCAATACCTATAGGATATGATACAGAAAACAACAGAGTTTTGTATTCATGCTACTTCTCTCCTTTGTGTTGTTCTTCACCTTTTCTTCTTTTGCCTTGTGTGTGTTACCATTCATCTCTACATGGTAGAAGTATGACAGTTAAGCTGTGGTGACCAATTTAAAGTTAATACTTACTAGAAATCCTACTTTGCAGTTGTACTTTGCAGCAACCAGCTAAATTACAGGAAATATGGTCACAATATACAGCATTGAATAATGGCCAGAGGTGTTTTTGCAGAACATTATAATGATACAGTGAGGTTGACCTCTGACAGTTTGGATATAAAATGTCATCACTTCATCAATTTATCCTTACAGACATTTGTGTTATTTTGTCATAATTAATAAGTGGATTTTGTTATGGCCATAAACATGTTTTGTAAGGTCACAGTGACTTTGACCTTTGACCTTTGATCACCAAATTCTAATCAGGTCATCTTTGACTCCAAGTGATTGTTTGTGCCAGAAGTAATGAAATTTTCTCTAGGTGTTCCTGATGTAGCACATTACAAGAATGTAAGATCACTGTGACCTTGACCTTTGACCACCAAAATCTGAACAAAGTGCACACATAGAGTTTTGCTCGCCTCTCTCTCTCTTCTAGCTCTCCCTCTCTTTCTTGATTACCCTGAGTGATGAAAATAACATGACAAAAACATTTTATGGAGCAAGAATTGTCTTTGACTCTCCCAAAGTTATTTTTATAACCATGAAAAGCAGCAGCTAAGAAACCAAACTAAGCAATATGTTTTGTCTGTCTGTCTATCGATCTCTTCCGCTCTATTTAATCACAGCACAACACCTGCATGCAACAAACGTCAACTGGTCGTCAATGTCAGTGTGTGTGTGTGTGTGTGTGTGTGTGTGTGTGTGTGTGTGTGTGTGTGTGTGTGTGTGTGTGCAGGCTTCAGTGTTGCAAGCACTGGTTATATGTGGTTATATATGTTAAACTATGGCAGGGCAAATAAAATTTAATATGAGCTTAATACTACACTACTACACTACACACTACTACTATAATAACAAGTGAATACATCAATGGGAAAATAAGATAAATATCATCTTGACATTGGCCAAGGCGTAAGCTATCAGTGATCGCTCTGATGATTGTCGATCACCAAGACCATCAGTACAAACATAGCTAAACTTTGAGCAAAAAATGTTGAGAGATTAATTTAACTAGCACTGTTATTGTAGCCCTATTTACAATGAAGTGCATGATAAATTGGTAAATTATATGTCCAGTTGACTGGTATATGAGGACCGGACTTAATCCTTTCAGGATCCAGAAACCCTGCTCATTTATTCATGATTCCTGATCCCTTCTCATATAGCCGACCCAGTGTGCAGATCTGTCAGGCACTGACAGATCAGCACACTGATTTATCAGTCAGTTGGGAGGGTCATTTTAGTCTCTGTTTGGGTTTTGTTGATGCTCAGTGTGCATTCTCACTTGTCTTATTTACAGAAGATGTTTCTTCACAGTGGGATTGGACTGTGTCCCCACAGTTGGCAAAATGTAAATATTTGGGCATGGGGTGAAAATGGCAAAGACCTCATTTAAACAATTATTGGAACCATCAACAGCGTTTTTAAACTGTCGTGCCCCATAACTGCCACAAAATCCATGGAAATTAGATATCTGAGCAATGAATTAAAGAGTCACTAACTGTAGGTTGCCTGCATCTTTCGTCAATTTGCTGAAAACACCTGGTCAAGTGGGAGAACACTTTACCAGTTTAAGGATTCCTAAAATATTTTACTTCCACCAGCAAATTAGACATACACTACAAGAAGGTGAAATGTTGTCTAACATGTTTTAATGACTTTTTTATGTTGGAAATAGCACTATAGTTGTCAGGTGTTTTCAGATTCTGACACTGTGGACCACCCATCATACAAATATGAAAAAACTGTGCCCCTCTCAACAACCCCAGTTTTGTCTGTAGGTGCAAAGGTTTTTAGCACAGGGAATTAAAGGATCGAGGAGTGTATTTCAGTAAGAACCATGTTAATGAGACGCTTTCTACTATGATCAAAATATTTATTAGATTGAGAACAGACTACGATTTCTGACTAAATCAGGCAACAACCATCAGCCCAAGCTAGTAGTGCTGTGATATGCTCAACAGCAATGCTGACAGCTAGCCAGCTAGTGACAGCAACATTTGCCGAACAAATAGTAATAAATAAATACTACTGTAGCCATCACTAATGAAAACAGACATAAACATTATGTAGCATCAAGTTGCTGACATATGGAGGAGAAGAAAACCAGTTCTGAGTCTAGCTGGAGCCTTTAGCAGCTCGTAGGGTTCTCCATCTCAGTGAAGACAGCCCAGTACTGGTCAAACTGGGAAAGAAATTCAGCCTTGGCCGCATGTAAGACACTTACAGAGCTGGTAAAGACACTGACTGAACAGTTAAAAACTTTATGGATATTTTCCACTGGCCAGACAGGATTTGAACCTCCTGTCCAGTGCACCTGTGCTCTGTCTCATCTCTGTCTTTGTCGGAGCAGTTTTACCTGAAAAACGTGGTTTCTTTAGTGGAGGAAATTCTGGAAGGTCATTTTTACCTGAATGCTGCATACTGCACTGTGTCATCTCACCCTTAATTGGTTAATGGGTTTATTTATTTCACATGCACTAACATATACACGCCACCACCCCAGGCACCGAAACATATGTGGCTTCATTCTCAGGATGCCATGAATCCACTATAACTTTCCATAAAAAATAGTTGCTCCTCTATTATTGTTTAAAAACTTGTTTACAGAATCTTTAATTGATCAAATTATAAATGGAGATTAACTACTAATTAATTACTAGGGTTAATTAACCCTAATAAACCTAACCTACTAAACCCTAACCCTAACTAACATTTAAAAAAGTTTGTCAGAAAGTTTGTCGTGTTCGTCTCGTCTGTCTGCATCGGATTACATGTACAGTCAACAGGCTCTGCTAGACATCCGCAAGAACAAGGATTATTACGTTTTGGACACTTCAACAGAGTCACTTATCAAGGAGCTCGGACTACTTCGCCAGCCCGTGGCTACACCGGACTCGACCGCAACCACTGCCCCGGCAAAGAGGCGTCGGAAACGGTGTGCGAGGAAGCAGAAGAGGGGCAAGCGTGGAGGTATCCGAGCTAGGCTAGCGGCTAACCCATCTCGCCCAGCCATACCATCCATCATCCTGGCTAATGTACGGTCCTTGGACAACAAAATGGACCACATAAGACTACTAAGATCAGCGAATCGGACAGTGAGTAACTGCTGTGTGCTTGTTTTCACTGAAACATGGCTGAATGACAACATCCCCGACTCCGCTGTACAACTTGAACAGCTAACATGCTATCGAGCAGACAGAGCCCATGGCAACGGATGTAAACAACGCGGCGGTGGGGTTTGTGCTTACATTCGTGATACGTGGTGCCAGGACGCCATGGTAGTATGCAGACACTGTTCACCACTGGCGGAGTTCATGATTATAAAGTGCCGCCCTTTCTATCTGCCGAGGGAATTTACTGCGGTTTTGCTAATCGCAGCATATATCCCTCCAACCTCCAGCAGCAGTGACAGGAATGTGGCACTTTATGAACTGTATCAGGCCATCAGTGAACAACAGACAGCACACCCAGATGGTCTCACTATCGTCGCTGGAGATTTTAATCATGCTGATATTAAAACTGTTCTACCGAAACTCTATCAGCATGTTAATTTCCCAACAAGGGAGAATAACACCTTGGACTTGGTTTACACCTCACTCAAAGGAGCATACAAGGCCCCCCCTCCCCCACATTGGACTTTCGGACCACCTCACTGTTATGCTAATGCCAGCATATAGGCCCAGAGTGAAAGTGGAAAAACCAATTCGGAAGGAGATTACTGTGTGGCCGGAGGGATCAAGGTCTGCTCTCAAGGACTGCCTTGCTACAACAGACTGGGACATGTTCAAGCAAGCAGCTACACACAACAATCACATAGACAATGAGGAGCTCACAGACACTGTCTTCTCATACATCCGCAAATGCACAGATGATGTAACCCACACAAAAAACATAATCATTCGGGCTAACAAGAAGCCATGGCTGACAGGGGCTGTCCATCGGCTGCTGAGGGCCAGAGACAAAGCCTTCAAAGCTGGGGATAGAATTGGCCTGAGAACAGCGAGAGCCAGCCTGTCCCGTGGCATCAGAAAAGCAAAGCAGGACTACTCGAAAAAAATCACCAACCACTTCAAGGACAGCAGAGACACGCGCAGCCTGTGGCAGGGCATCCAAACCATCACGGATTACAAGCCTGTATCACAGACCTGTGACAACAACATCTCTCTGCTGAACGACCTCAACAGCTTCTTCGCACGGTTTGAATCAACAAACAACACAAGCCCACAGAAAACTCCACCCCCCCCCCCACGACCAGGCTCTCTGCCTGTCTGCTGAAAGTGTGAAGACGGCACTCTCCACCATCAACCCCCACAAAGCAACAGGTCCAGACAACATTCCAGGACAAGTACTGAGGGACTGCGCAGAGGAGCTTACGGATATCTTCACAGATATCTTCAACACTTCTCAGTCAAGCTGCTGTTCCATCACTTTTCAAGACCTCCATCATCGTACCTGTGCCAAAGAAACCGGCTCCATCCTGCTTCAGTGACTTTCGCCCTGTGGCACTGACCCCCATCATTATGAAGTGCTTTGAACGGCTGGTCATGTCTCACATCAAGTCAATCCTCCCCCCCACCCTGGACCCCTTTCAGTTCGCATACAGAGAAAAACGTTCCACAGAAGACGCAATCTGCTCCGCTCTCCACCCAGCCCTCACCCACCTGGAAAAAGCAGACTCATACATGAGAATGCTCTTCATAGATTTTAGTTCGGCCTTCAACACGATAATCCCACAACAACTCATCTGCAAACTGGACCAGCTGGGGCTCAACACCTCACTTTGCAACTGGATCCTGGACTTCCTCAGTGAGAGGCCACAAGCGGTACGAGTCGGCAACAACACCTCGGACAGCATCACACTCAGCACAGGGGCCCCACAAGGCTGTGTGCTCAGTCCCCTGCTCTTCACCCTGCTGACTCACGACTGCACACCAACCTACAGCACCAATCACATGGTGAAGTTTGCAGACGACACAACTCTGGTGGGTCTCATCACCAAGAACGACGAGACCCACTACAGGAAGGAGGTCAACCTTCTGACCATGTGGTGCAGGGACAACAACCTCCTACTGAATGTCAGCAAAACAAAGGAGATTGTGGTGGACTTCAGGAAGAGCCACACTGAACACCCACCACTGACCATCAATGGTGCTGCTGTGGAGAGAGTGGGCAGCGCCAAATTCCTGGGGGTGCACATCAGTGAGGACCTCTCCTGGGCCACCAACTCTGCATCACTGGCGAGGAAAGCCCAGCGGCGCCTCTACTTCCTCCGCAAGCTGAAGAAAGCGAAAGCTCCCATACCCATCCTGAACACATTCTACAGGGGCACCATTGAAAGCATCCTGTCCAGCTGCATCACTGTGTAGGGCGGTGGCTGCACTGATTACAGCAGGAAGTCACTGCAACGCATAGTGAACACAGCTGGCAGGATCATTGGTGCCACACTCCCTTCCTTGGAAGACATCTATACCACCCGCCTCACCCGGAAAGCCATCTCGATGGCGAGCGACACCAACCACCCTGCATACAGACTGTTCAGCCTCCTACCCTCTGGAAGAAGGTATAGGAGCCTTCGCTGCCGCACCACCAGACTCAGCAACAGCCTCATACACCAAGCTATCAGGAAGCTAAACTCTCTCCCCTCACTCCCCCCAGCCATACCCCCCAGACTGACAGGAACCCCCCCCCAAAAGGAAAAATCACTCAGGACTCTGTCCCCTGCACTTCCGTTACCTGTATTCCGTTTATATGACCACTTACCACACGAACTGAAACTGGCTGCTATCCACTTTCTACTTGCACTATTAATGTCAAATTGCTGCCTTTACTGAATCACCTTTGCACTACAATAACCTAACTTGCACAGAAACTCCTGCTGCTACTCCTAGTTATACGTATCTCATTTAGTTATTTTTATTTATCTCTTTAGTATTAGGAAACGTCCTATTTTATGTAGAATTGAATGTATACTTAGCATTAGGAAATGTCTTGTCTTGTCTTATCTGTCGTGCCTATGCAGTGTGCACTTTATATGTTTCACCGCGGGAGAGTGGGAAATGTCCTTTCGATTCCTTTGTATGTCTTAACATGTGAAGAAATTGACAATAAAGCTACTTTGACTTGACTTTGACTAAAATCCCAGCTGACATTGGGCTAGGGCAGGGTACACCCTGGACAGAATGCCAGTCAGTCACAGGGCTGACATATAGAGACAAACAACCATTGATGCTCACATTCACACCTACAGGCAATTTAGAATCTCCAATTAACCTAATGTGCATGTCTTTGGACTGAGGCTGGAACTGGAGTACCCAGAGGGAACCCACACAGATGTGGGGAGAACATGCAGACTCCACACCAGAAAGGCCCCAGGTCCCAGGTTTGAACCCAGAACGTTCTTGCTGTGAGGTGACAGTGCAAACCACTGTACCAATGTGTTACCCCACTAAAAAAACAAAACAAAAATTAATTAATTAATAAATAGAAAAGGGTACTGTGCAAGACACATCTCCATATAACTGCACAAAAACAAAGCATCTTTTGTACAGGGGACCCACCAGTATACAGTGCATCCAGAAAGTATTCACAGCGCTTCACTTTTTCCACATTTTGTTATGTTTTTTACCTCAAAATTCTACACACAATATCCAATAATGACAAAGTGGAAAAAGTTTGCTTGAAATTTTTGCCAATTTATTAAAAAATAAGGTGCATCCTGTTTCCACTGATCATCCTTCAGATGTTTCTACAACTTGATTGGAGTCCAACTGGGGTAAATTCATTTGATTGGACATGAAGATTGGGAAGATTGTAGCTGACTCCTCCCACCCTGGACACAAACTCTTTGAGACACTCCCCTCTGGCAGGAGGCTGCGGTCCTTCAGGACCAAAACCTCTCACCACAAGAACAGCTTCTTCCCGTCTGCTATCAGCCTTATCAACAAGGCTAGAGAGCCCCACTGTTACTGATCCCCCCGATCCCCAATTGCACCAAACACCAGCACAAATTCCTTGTATATGGAACATAATTGGTAATAAAACTGATTCTGATTCTGAAAACAAAATGTGGAAAATGTGAAGCGCTGTGAATACTTTCCGGATGCACTGTATCTGTTTTTCTACTTTTCTAATAAACACTTTTGTGTACAGTTTGAAGGAGCACTGTGTAATCCTTGGAGCAGGAAATGCTTATCTCACCCAGATGGTCATGTGTTAGTTCAAGCAGGTGGAGGGTATATGGATGACAGACCACTAACTCAAATGCCACCTAGGAGAAGGCTCAGAAGGCCTTGCATACTGCATGTTACCACACACATACACGCACACAGTACATCCTTGTTTTAATATATCAGTTTATATGTCATTAACATATAACATTATGCTAATACTTACCCATCACAAGTGAATGCCTAACCCTAAAACTTACAAAGCTGTCAGACCCCAGTATAGTGGGCTCAAGTTTTTTTGACATTACAAATATAGTGAAACAACAACAACCACACACACACACACACACACACACTCACTTACTCACTCTGTGCAAGGCAGATCACTCAGGAGTATGACCACCAGACTCACACATATCCACTTATACCGCTTTTCTTGGAGAAAACTGAGGCTAAAGAACTGGCAGGCATGACTATATAATCCCAGCTTTAGGGATGTTCAGGAAGAGGCAGAATAGATGGCAAATGAGGAAGCAGTGCAGCCACCCATAGCAATGGACGAGTGCCAGGTACCAGGTACCAGGTAGAGCTTGTGCATTGCCCTTTCTGCCTCCAGCCTTTTATTCCTTCCAGCCCAGTGCCTGGCTGTTGTAACTGATAGAGTAGCTGCTCTTTTACTGGCCGTCACAACAGTTGGTCAGGCCAACTGTGGCAAAGCAACATCGGGCCTAAGGGCACCACTCACACTAGCAGTAAAGCTATGTCTGGTTTGTGTCTGCATTACTAATCATCAGCAGTGGGCAGAAACATGACAAGTCACTGACATCATTGCAGCCCTGGTTCCACCCACAGACTTTTGTTGGATGCCCTCTCACCTTTATTTCCTTTCACCTGTTTACTTCCTGCTGATAAAAGGCCCAAAGCAATCACTTTGCGTTCGTTTTTGTTTTTTTGCCTTTATTGTGATAGCTGTAGTGAGAGAGATACAGGAAAGTCAGGGAGAGTGAGGGGATGACATGGAAAAAAGGGCCTCGGGCCAGACTTGAACCTGGGCCACTCCAGTTAGGACTTAACTGTAAGGTATGTGCTCTACCAGGTGAGGCACCAGGGCACCCCAATATGAACATTTTGTGGCACTGAAGATACATTAATTAAAAACAATTAAAAATAAAATACAAAGTACAAATAATGCTGATACAAATGTAAATTTGTAAATATAACATATGGGAATATTTCGGGCTCCAGTAACAGCTGAAGAGGGCTACAAAGCATTTAACCCACTCCATGGTTGAAAATGTCCCTGGGAAATCTTTGGTTTGCTGTATTGCTTTATATAAACCTAAGGCAGTCTGGAAATATTGGTTGAATAAGCCCATTAGATTGTATTCTTATAAATAGGCTTCTAATCATCTCCATGGTGAACCACGGGTCAGCCATTTAAACTATGATTCATGGGTGTACATGTGCTGCTGTTTAAACCCTTGCTCCTGTTTCTGTGAGCTGATGACTCAACAACTTGTCTCGATCTGCTCCTGACTCCTGCAGCTCACAGTGATTGGATTTCTCGCACACATAAGAGATTATTAAACAAACAGCACATTACTAATGCTGCTCTTCCATCTCTACACAGGCTGCATAGGGAGTGGAGGGGGAGGCTCATTCAGTGAATGACCATGGGGGAGAGGGATGATGAGCAGAAATGATACAGATGTGGGGACAAAATGAGACTGCGGCTCAGGAGAATCTTGATGGAGTGCTATAGTATAGTTTCAGGGCCTCAGTCAAGACTCAGACACAGCTCTCTGCTGGTCCCTATGGAGCTCAGGATGGGGCTTAGTGTACGTCAGCCAAGAGCATGGTGACATATGTGCCATTATTTATAGCCAGCAGATAAGCTGAAAGGCCCAGGGGCTGCTTAGACAAGGTATTATTTGAAAGACCAGCCTGGCCACTATTGAGCTGACAAGAAATTTAGCAGTAAAAAAGAACCCACAAACAAATCACATTTCTTCCTAGGAGAGGCCCTAATACTGTCATCAGAATAGAATTATGATAAAGATTATTGAGGGTGCGCTGAGACTAGTATTTACTAGATCCCCAGAGCTGAAACAAGAGCCTGGATATAAAATAACAGGAAACCACTTTCTCATTCTGAAATGATACTTCCTGCTTTCACTGGAATATGAAAAACAAAATAACAGGTCCCTCATGACACATTTCATGCTTCACAGTGGTGCATTCTCGCTCGTATCCTATTCAGTGCACCAGTGAGGTAAAGTAAGTCATAACTCTGACAAATTTAAGATATGATTACCGAGGGATTAGCAGTTTCACTACGGCAGTTGGCCTGGAAACTCAGTGATAGATGACGAGGTAGATTAAAGTCCCCTCCCCCAAACAATCACAACACCATGCTGCAGCTCAGCCACTTCTAACATGACATCAAAATATGTGTTGAAAGGGTTAATGGTAAGTCAATTAGTGTATGGCTCTAATCTGCATGAGGCAAAGGTCATCTCTTAGTAGACAGTGGGATTAGGGCAAAGTTCCCTCACTTGGCGTGTTACTTCACCTGAATCCACACACTGCAGCCCAGTAAACAACCTCCAGCCATCACCCCCCATCTGTAGCTACATCATCCCTGAGAAGGACATACAAGCCCATGAATTATTCAGTTCCCACTGCCTCACATGGTCACCTGATCAAGGAGCATGGGAAAAGTCAAGGCCATGAACTGTGAAGTGTCCCCATAGACATAGTCACAATTCTTAGCTTTAAAGGCCAGAGCAAGGCAAGAAAGGAGAATCACATTCAAAATGAGCACAATTTTGAGCAATCAAGCTGCAAATATGATCAAGCAGGAAATTGCTTGCTCTTTGATTGTCTTTGCAGAGTTTTATTCAGCTGATTTGATTATTGCAGGAACATATTAAATAAGTTTAATGTGTTTTTCCCATTAGGACTGTATTGTAGGCATAGTTTGTGCTGTGTAACCGCCTGTCTCTACAAATATGAAAAAACCTCAGAGTCTGTATGAATATTGGCTCATGATGTTGACTAAACCCTCCACTTGACCCTTGAGCTGAATGAAAGGGCAGCTGGGAGGGGAGCCACCATGTATCTTCACTGGAGAACCCCTTATCATACAGTACATTAAAATCAGCATCAGGTTCCTGTGTGAGGAGAAATCATTGAAATTCTCAGCGATGATAGTACTCCTCTCCGTTTGATGAGCACATCTCGGTCTATTTGAGCTAAATAGGGCAATGTGAAAAAGACGGAGCAGAAACGGCGAAAAGATCATGGGAAGGCATCGGGATCAGAAATAAAATACAACAACAGTTTGGTCCAACTAACACTTAGAGGAAACTCGTACGGTATTCGATTGCGAGCTGTCACTAGGTTACAAGGCTCGGACAACACAGCAATATGTCATATCGTTAAAAATGTAAGCTATAGTTAAGTCACGGCGTCCGCAGTCCCGATTATGATTATTAAATGAGTCACAGTGACGCTCAATGCGACTTCTTACCTTGTAATGTAGGCTTCTCAGACCAAGAGATGCAGTCGATGATCAAGGCATTGTAGTTTTCACGTCAGCATTAATTCCAATACCGCTTGTAATTTCCTTTCCCCGTCTTGGAATACTGATTTCACCTCACTCTTTCCCTTTTGCGCGTAAAAACCGAGAGAGGCGCGTACCGTTCCGCCGCTCACAGCCCGCTCGGACCACGCTACTTGCGGGAAAACAGCTCCACAGGCTTGTCGCATTGATCACATCTAAATGAGGGTTATTTTAAGTTTGAGAACAGAAACGCATATTACGAAATAAACTTTCGCGGACTCAGTCATTTCTGTTCTAATATGCGTTTAAATAAATTATCCACTCACACTGCGCCAGTGGGAAGTAAGAAGAAAATATCCTCTCAGAGCTGAATAAATAACATGTTTTCTCCACGCTCTGTGCTGTTGTCTGCGATTTGATCTGTCTGCAAATACCTGCAGCCTGTAGTCCTCTCTATGCACTGACTGCACCCTGTGTTGACGCCAGAGAGAGACGACAGATGGACAGGAAATTCATGAACATGTGACACATTTAAAATGCAAACACTGGGTGTTTTATATGACTCCCAGATAGCTCATTAATGCATTTGAAAAATAGATGATGATCGTGATGCTAATAATCCTTAAAACATTCTGAACAAAACAGGGCTAAAAAAAAAAAAAAAAAAAGCCAACACCTCGAACCACCGTCTGACACCTTTTCCAATTTTACCTATAGACACAGGCTACATGATATCTATCTATCTATCTATCTATCTATCTATATATATATGTGTGTGTGTGTGTGTGTGTGTGTGTGTGTGTGTGTGTGTGTGTGTGTGTGTGTGTATATAGATAGATAGATAGATAGATAGATAGATAGATAGATAGATAGATAGATAGATAGATAGATATCATGTATTCATGTATTTAATTAAACGTTTGAGTAAGTAATATTTAAATATTTTATTATATATATAAATATTGTGTTTACCATGACAACAAAGGTCTGGTACACCTGCCCGCTGGTAGCTCCTGTAGCTCGCATATGAGCGTAAGCACAAGCAACCTATTTGGTCATTCATGTTGGAGGACTTGTGGGTATGTAAGCTATGTGTCTATATATGTGTTTATATACATAACTAATGTTTATTCATTGTCTGTAGGTTATTCAATAATATATTAACTTTTTGTACTGTGAAAAGTGTAGAGGTGTAATTGCTTCTTTCTGCACATTTTTGGTCATTGCTTTAATCACATTTTTACATTAATTTGTCTTTGAGCACTGAGTGTTATTATTGTTGTTTCTATGATCTATTATTTACTTTAAAATTGATTGATTTTACTTTTTATGAAGCCTCCAGTCTGCAGTTTATATTTGTTAATCCATCAATAATAATGTGTTATATAACATATATAACATATATACCTTTAACAAAAACATTATTTATAAATTATAAATGACTTATTCAAAAATGTTGCCAACAATGCTGAGTGTATTGTGCTCAAATCTAATCTCATATTTGTTTATGTTCAAAGATATAACATTCATATTCCTGACTCATGTAGAGGAAGCCCACCAAAGCTCTTTAGAGGGAACAGGGATGCTTACATCAAATGAAAGCCAGCTAAATTGCTTCATATCTTCGTCATCATATGAAGCCAACTGCAAAATAAAACAGTGTCACAAAGGAACAACAGAGCGAAAGAAGCAGCATTTCAAAAATATAAAACTTAAATTTTTGTCCGAAATAACAAGTGTTGGAAATTTCTCAGTTTTCTTTCAATCTTTAGAAAATCACTTAGTTAAAAAGAATTAAGATGACAATAATGTATGAATAGTACAAGGAAGCAAATGTGTAGTCAGTAAAGGACATCCAAAAGAAAAAATACACACAGATATCTGATCATGAGAAACACCTTTGTGCGTGAAGATGGGAATGATAGAGAAAGGCTAGAGGAGGAGTTATGCAACAGTCGGCAGCAGACTTTAAATGAATAATTCAACATTTTGGAAAATGTGCTTATTGGCTTTATGTTGAGAGTGATATGACAAGTCTGATATCAGTGTCTGTGTTTAGCTACACAACTGAAGCCAGCATGTGGTCAGCTTTGTCATAAAGACTCCAAATAGGGGGAACAGCTTGTCTGGCCCTGTGCAAAGTTCAAACATACACCATCCAACTAAAGCTCATTGATCAACATGTTTTTCTTTTGATTACCCAGTCAGTCATTGTTTTGGCCACTGATGTTCCAATTTATACTGTTTGTTTAAAATTTAGTTAGAGAATTTCACTGTTTGCCCTCTTGATGAACAGTAAATCAAAATCAGTGCTACATGACATGACCAAGAACATACAAAAAATAGTAGACACTGAATTATTCACATAGTTATTTAGACAGCATCGCTGACAGTTGTTTTAGTCATTTACATACGATATCAGATGTGATAGATGATATTAAAAGACTAAAATAAAGGTGACTTATTTGACACAGCATTTGTCTGCAAATCTTGGCTTGAAGAGCCTGTCTCCAAAATCCTACAAGAAAAACTGAAGTTTATGAATAGTGCAAAGAGAAAAGCCTTGTCTTGTACTATGAGATAATGCATGGAGGTCCCAGCAGCACTGACAGAATGTGAAAGCTAATCGCTAATGCACTTTCATTTTCCAATAAACCATGTAGGAAGAGAGGAATCAGTGAATTCCCAGGCTCTCCTGCTGTGGAGTCAGAAGTCTTTGAATGGAGTGCCACATAAATGTGAAAGCTCTTACACAAACAGAAATGGTCCAAACACTCAGAAATGCTGCAGGAGCCTGGAGGGAACTGAACTCTCCACATCCACAGGCTCACCCTCCTTGTGTGAGAAAGGTTGATTGTATTTTTCACAGTTTGTTACCATACACCCTGATGTATTGAGTGATTTATGTCCATATTCTCTGTTAATTCATGTGACATACTGGATATAGATGAAACATACTGTAAAGTCTTCATGCTTCATTTTTCTGTCAATCAAATCAAAAACTACATCACCTTTACCTGCCAGACTTGTAGTTTAAAGGTATTTATTCATAAATGTATAGTATAGTATAGTATAGTATATTGTAGTATATTGTAGTATAGTATAGTATAGTATAGTGAATGCATGAATGCATATATGTCTGTCACATGGCAACTGACATGTTGACTGAAGGTCATTCAGGATACAGTAAGTTACCCACTGTGATTTTCAAATGAAAAAGTGAAAGGATCAGTTTGTCCACAGTCATTTTAGACCAGTGAGGAGAACATTGCAGTGGTTCTACTAATAACATGTACACTGTAGCACTGTAAGATGAAGGCCATCTTGGGCAATACCAACCATCCTCTCCACAACATCCTTGCAGGCCAGATAAGTAGCTCCAGCAGCAGCCAATGTCTCATCTCTCTGTGCTGCAGGACTGAGAGGTTCAGGAAACCCTTTGTTCCCACTGCCGTTAGGCTATTTAACAACTCAGACAAAGGCAGTGGATAATGACACAGACTCAATCTTAATTTAACTAAATACACAAATAAGTTACTGAATAATTGTGAATTTCCCTATAGGGATAAAAAACAATTTATTACCTTTTAATTTATTTTACATACCTACATATTTCTGCATCTGCTGGTTGGTGACTATATTCATTACGTTAAAAGGCAGTCTTGGTATGTGATTTTGGTGACATGCCTGATGAGTGCTGGGTTCAAATCAACAATGACTCCATGATTTCTGACCTGTGTGGTACTTTTCAAGAAGAAAGTCTAAACATATGCAGCATATCCAGCTTTTCTCATGTTGCAGGCTGGAGTTCGTGGTTCTGTCGAATTATACTGCATTACACTAACATGATTTATATGAATGAGATTAGGCTGAATACAATACATTACCAAGGTCACTGTTAACTCATAGGGTATTAATTACCTTGAGAAGGCCTGTTGGTCAGAAACCTGATGAAATGTATCAAGGAGGGTCAGGTGGTCTACCAGTTACTTATCGACATGATTGGACCCTTTCAGTGATTTTGCTACAACATGGAGATTGGTCAGTAAATAGTAATTGTTACCTGGCTTCTGTTATAATTGTGTGGCCTCTCAGGTTTTAAGGGTTAGGGTTTGGGTTAGGGTTACAAAAAATATAAGCTTGCAAAGAGGTGTCCCCTATGGTTAAAACATCCATGGACAAAACACTTTCAAAGAACGTAGTAGGAACTGTGTCAAGCTAGCAGGTGGAACTGCTGAGGCTCTGTTCCATGGTGACAGCACAGAAGACAAACAGAACAGCCTTGGCATTGATTGACAACTAACTGTAGAAATATGAAATCTGATATTCATAATTCTGTTTCAGAATAAATCTGCAAGTTCTTCCCACTTTTGATAGGTGTAAAGTTCATCTAAATTATTTATTTTGGTTTGTGTTTGTGTTAAAATGCCAAACTTTACAGCAGAAATAAACATGTTCACAGCCTGGTACAAAAAACAATTTTGGTCGCTATAGCTAATTTCCTCCATCACGGCGACCTAGAATTTTAGTTTTTTGGAGTACAAGGCAGAGCAACAATAGATAGATTTTACACAGCCAGCTCCTTTACCCACAAAGTTCATGTCTACATTTATCAGGGCAACAAGCCATCAGTGACGCCATTATCCAAGATTTGATAATTGGATGTTGTATGTCTCTGCCATTTGTGGAAAATGGACATTTTAAACGCTTTCTTGAGATTATGGACAATAAGTACACACCAGGTTTCCTTTAAAAGTGTGGCTAACCAATAACCTAAGCAAAGATAACAGCAATTAAGCTCAGTAGATAGATTAACCAGATCAGTATGTGTATGTCAACAAAGTTGTGCTGACAAAGAGTGCAGCAGTCTGCTATGAGCAGGCCTGCAGGAGAGCTGTTGTTCCAGGTAGCATCTGGTGCTGACCTGAGCGGGGAGCCTTGTTGCTCCCACAGAGAAGAGGCCCAGAGAGAAGAGAGAATAAAGAGAGCTGGGTTTCATTGGTCTTGGGACCCCTTAGGTCACATGTCACACAGTGACCAATACTCAAAGGTCAGAACAGTCTACAGTGGAGAATTATGGGGGATGATGTTCACAATACGCTTCTTTTGTCTGTAGTGCAAAGGAACATGTGGTGGTCTCCCCCATCTTAAATGACCTGAGTCCCAAAATCTGGAAGAACAATTTGAGAACCAGATGTTGGTAAGAAAGGTCACTTCAATCCTAATTGCTTGTCTGTAGGATTACAGAGGAATATGGAATCCATCAAAAGAAGTTATATCCTCACAAACAATGCTGTCAATATGAAATGTGCTATCAAAGTTCAAATGCCACATCAGCAGTGAATTGCGATGAGCACTTGTGGTAGGACATGAATTCAGTGGAAGACAGAATTACCTTTTTTGTTCTGTCTATCCATTTACTCTTGGTGATGAGTTTGGACTAATGAACAGTGTTTTACCACTGCAATTTGTTCAAGTTTGACATACAATATAATTTCTGAAATTGCTCAAAATAAAACAATTTTCACCAGGTGGAGACAACCAACAGTCAAATCAGTCCCTCTGGATTATCAAATGAACAAAATCCTATTTGTTTATTATAGTTATGCTGAAATAAAGCATGTTTGCCTTTAATTAGTTAATTTTTTATCAAGTCATGCTTGTGTATGCATATATGTTAACCTGTAAACAAGGTAGCATTAAAATACCAGATTTCTCAATGTATTTTGGCAGTGGACCTACTCACTAGGAAAATAGGGACTTACTGGGAGTACACGCTCAACAGATGGCACATATTTAACGTTTTTTTTTTCCCTGTAAACATTTTTATACACTGAATGTATGTCAAACCTGGACCAAGCTGATTTTTAATATTTCTATAGTAATATGCACATATGACACAGATATCCTCAATATGGGGCTGTCAACTCCAAATCAGTGTTCATTACTTATAAGTACGGCTGCACAATTAATCACATCACAAGCATAATATTGCTGACTGCAATTTTCAAATTGCAGGATTACGGTTGCAGTACGGAGAGACCAAAAACACAGTGGAGGCAGTGCAGCACACACAAATGTCTGTGCAGATCAAACTAGGTGATTTGAATGAATAACACAATAGAAATGTGAGACTGCAAACTGACAATTTACCTCCACCTGTAAATGATACCACCAGCAGCAAAAGCACAAGGCTCAGAGCTTCCTTGGATGGTAAATATTTCCTGGACAACAAAGTAAGTCAGAACACAGGAAACTGAAGTGGAGATGTATGCCCAACATTCTAGTTAATGACTAGAAGCTGAATGGACATTTAGAATGACTTAGAAATCTTAACATACAATATTTAGGAGACAAGAACGTACAACACCACTGAGACAGTTACAGTCTATTTTTGCTAATAAAAGGTGCATGTGTGCACATGAATGGGGATGGGGGTAGGAGGTGGTCAGATCCCCTGATTCCAGGAGGCAATTTTTTCCTGGCACCTGACATGGATGGAAGCCATGACAGATGGACTGGACTCCAGGACTGGATGAGAGATGCCTAGGCCTTTCAAGCAGAGGTCACATTATGGCATACATTTTCATGCAACTGTACTGCTCAGAGGTCAGGTGAAGACACAGCCATGCATTTTGCCCGGTTTACACACCATCCGGATTTCCAATCTCCTTTCCCTGTGCATTAGAACATAAGCCCTCTAACCATGTCTTAGTCAGATAAATCCACCATCTGCTTTGTGTAATACCACAGCACTGAGGACCAGATCAGCTATCTGGTCCATAGCACCAAGACAAATTGGAGCTAACAAGTTAAGAATAAAATGATTTAAGTACCAAAGCAGTAACAATACACTTAAGTGCCAAGCCCAAAAAGTGTTTTTTACCATTTATCTGTCTCTTTACTTTAAATATGATGTACTGCACATTTTCTTTTTCAAAATCACCTTTACTTTGATTGAAATAAAAATAAGATAAAAGATAATAAATACTTTATTTATCCCTATAGGAAAATTCACAATTATCTAGTAGCTTATCCATGTATTTGGTTAAATTAACATTAGGTCTGTCATTATCCACTGTCTTTGACTGAGTTGTTAAATAGTCTAATGGCAGTGGGAACAAAGGATTTCCTGACCCTCTCAGTCCTGCAGCGCAGAGAAATGAGACGTTGGCTGCTGCTGGAGCTACTTATCTGGCTTGCAAGGATGTTGTGTAGAGGGTGGTTAGAATTCATTCACTCCTTGCAAGCACGGACGTAGCCTTTTTAACAAACTTGTCCACGCTCTTCGAGTTTTTATGTGACATGCTGCTGCCCCAGCAGACTGCAGCATAAAAAAGAGCATTTGCCACCACTGACTGATAAAATGTGCAGCATTTTACGGCAAATGTCAACCGACCTGAGCTTCCTGAGGAAACATAGCCAGCTCTACCCCTTTCTTTACATGGCATCCGTGTTCAAGGACTGGTCCATCTTACTGTCCAGGTGCACACCTAGGTATTTATAAGTGTGCACCACCACATCTCAAACAATGATTGGCTGAAGGGTGGATCTAGACTTCAAAAGTGAATGACCAAGACTCTTATGAGAAACCATATGCAAAACACAGAGGTGTCCACAAATGGCCTGTGGGATAGACCTCCCCACTTTGCCAGGTAGCATGCTGCCAGGCTGCCAATATTTTCTTAACTGAATTTTTTTCATACTCATTACGCCATACTCGCAGAACAAATTTAGAACTGCCTCAGACTATGCAACACACACATAGATGATGAAGGCCCGACTGTCTTAGGAAATGTAAACACACATTTTGACTAAATGCTTAGTATATGAAAATCATTTAATAATTAAAAAAAAAGCTTAAATAGAATCCAATATTTAAAATTGTTAATTTACTACTGCATTAAATAACCATGAAATTGACGCCCTTTCATCCTCATAAATAATTGTCATAAATAAAATATTCACCTTTTATACTGTGCCATGGCCAGTGTCAGGCCATGGCACTGTCAGGCCAGTGACATGGAGGCTGAGGTTCACTGACCAAGCACCAGTAGGTAAAAATTTGTCTACTTAATGTCACCTTCCCTTGAATGTCATTGGTGTAGGGCCAGCATCAAGCAGTTAACATGTTGGGGGAATTGTGTTTCTGTGGAGTAATAACTGTGACACAGCTGTTACAACTGTGTTATGCCACTTGATATAAGAGGTCTGATTTGTAAAAGAACAGTGGAAGACTTTTGAGATTTAGTGGGAAAGCCCCAAACCCTTATCTGCCCACTAATTCCAAAACTCTGCAGGGAGGCTAGCAGTTCAAAGGCCCAGGAGAGCAGTACAAAGCCAGGGTACAGGCTCTTTCATCATGGTGTTAAACAAGAAAGGAGGGGTGTGAAATATTGACAACATTATCTCTGCCATGACATGATGGTTGAAGTGTGTTTCAATATGCTGCTGTCCTTGGTTCTGAACACTACAGGCTGAGAGGGGTTCACTGAGATGCTTTCCATGGTGCTGAAATACACATCTGGGCTGGAGAAATGTGTTCACTAAAAGCCAAAACTTTGGTCTGTAACAAGGAATATTAATATTAAAATAAATAATAGGCAGGCATAGAGTCTGGACCAGCTTGTCAAACTCTATAAAGGAGAAACAATGGAGTCATTTGAGGGCTTGAAGAGTAAATATTCTTCACAACAGTCATAAATGCAAGAGTTTTTTTCTGCTATTTACAAATAAGAAGAAAATATCTGGGCATCAGTTATAGAAAATACACTTTTACTGATAGAGAGACAATTCAATTCAATTTTATTCAATTCAATTTTATTTGTATAGCGCCAAATCATAATATACATTATCTCAAGGCACTTTACAGGGTAAGGTCAAGATCTTACTTACCTTACTTTGTTACAGAGAAAAACCCAACAGTTCCCACAAAGAGCAAGCACTTGGCGACAGGGGGGAGGAAAAACTCCCTTTTTACAGGAAGAAACCTAATTCAGGGATGGTTCAAGACATACCCGAGCCAGCCCTAACTATAAGCTTTATCAAAGAGGACAGTTTTAAGCCTGATCATAAAGGTAGAGAGGGTGTCTGCCTCCCGAACCCACACTGGGAGCTGGTTCCACAGGAGAGGAGCCTGATAGCTGAAGGCTCTGCCCCCCATTCTGCTCTTACAAACTCTGGGAACCACAAGTAGACCTGCATTTAGAGAGTGAAGTGTCCTATTGGGAAAATAGGGAACTGTAAGCTCTTCAAGGTACGACGGTGCCTGACCATTAATGGCTTTGTAGGTGAGGAGGAGGATTTTAAATTCTATCCTGGATTTTACAGGGAGCCAATGCAGAGAAGCTAACACAGGAGAGATTTAAAATAAATCTATTTAAAATAAAATACAGGGTTCATTGTTGACCATTATAGATGAGAAGAGCTCAAAGCTCTCCTAAATTTATTAAATGCAAGTCAGAAATTGGTACCTATGTTGAGAAGCATGTTTTGGAAATCTGCACAGATACAAACATTTAGGAGATAAGTGAAAGATGAGGTGTTTACCTTGACTGGCTATGACTAGAGCTATCACCTCTACAGTGTATTTTGGTAGCTAAAGTGGAGAGTACAAGGAACAACCAAAACACTAAACTGATTGGAAAACTATTAAATAGAAAGAAAGACTTGTCAAATTTTAGATTTCTATGGACATCCATATTCCCCTTTCAGAAGTTGAACCTGGACTTGCTCTGAAAGAAAGGTGCCCTGAGATAACAATATACATGAAATTTGACTTAAATTGACTGTACATGTGTTCCTGAACAAGAGAATCACACTTACTAGTGAGCTTTATTAATCCATGATGCAACGAAAAAGAAAAGACACTGAAAGACAACAGCAGAAAAAAAATGAATTGAATAGCTCAGTTTGAACTTGGCATTGTCCAATAATGGCTACGTTAGATAAAGATGAGATTCTTCACCAGGGCACCACAGCCTTATCTTAAGTCCATGTTTGAAATTTTAGAAATGAAGAAAGATTCCTTTAATTTTAAATGTTTGCTGTGTTTACCACTACCAACTTCATCACTGCCCACAAAAAATTACCATCCAATTTGAGAAAGCATGCATGTTAAGGTATGCAACATGTGTTTGATTCCAACTTTTAAACAGACAGCTTGTTGTAGTTGGTTCCATTTGTTGATTAAATTGTATTTTTATTACCATTTCTATAGTATTATATATAGTATCATATTCATCAAGCTTTTTATTGTACAGGTTCTACAGTCAGTGAGTGCATTCAGTAGATTGTTTCAGTTAAGTTCTGTAAATTACTGTGGAATAATACAACAATATGCTGACATAAATGTAGGCTACTTGTACTACTTAAGTATTTTTAAAAATCAAGTACTCCACTTTAACTCAAACTATAATTTGACTGATCAGCTTTTACTTGTACTGGAGTAATATTTGACCAGAAGAATCTCAAGTAATGGAGTTGTGTAGTGCCCCCGGTACTCCACCTCAGCTAGTGGGTCACCTTAGACTTAAGATACCAAAACATAATATGTATATTGACAATGTTACATTTATGTAAGTAATAAGGGGGCTAAAATTATAATGGTTGTCCTGAGGGTGCTAGAGCTAAAGCCTTGGGGACAAAAAAAAAGACTCAACATACATTGGGCTCTCAAATGAGAAATTAATGTGCATGGTTCATCATCATCATCATCATATCATTGTGGATGTTCAATTCTTAATATTAAACCTTCAGGTTTATTCTTGACCTCAGAAATAGTAGTTTGACTAAAACTCCCCACTCTTACTAGCTTTTTTGTTTTATGATATAATCTTAATAGTCTGGATTTTGTTCAGTTATCATGGAGACAGATTTGCTGGATGGAGATGACAACTGAGCAAAGTTGATCTGCTGAGAAAGATCATGTAATATGAATGAAAGCTCCATCACATTTATAAAATGGAAATGTGTCAGGTCTCCATCCAAATATGGTACAAATCTTAACTGAATGTCCAAAAAATCTGCAAAAGAAAATGAAAATGAATATGTGTTTCCCTCCACTACTGTCATCGAATAATTGCAATTAATTAAACAGCTGGAGGTGCTAATTCTCTAGTCAGTGCCATTAAACCATCGAAGAGGAAGGTGAGATGAGATGAGCTCCAGTCAAGCTCAAATTAACAAAAACAACAACGTGAACAAAAGTAACGTGATAGGACTTAGCCATTACATTTCTGTTTGTTTCATGTATTTATTTCAGAAAGGTTAGTCTCCTCATTCCTCCACACAGATCTCATGTGCAAGCAATTTTCCATCTTTCCTGTGGAGTAGAAGGATAAGGTTATATATTTGCAAAGTCTGTTGTCAATTGCACTTTGTAGTATTTTATTGATCTGCCAACTTTTCTACATCAGCCAAATGCTTTTTAAATATATTTGGAATAAGAAAGAGGAAATGGTGAAAATAGGTGATTATAAACTCATTTTTCATTTTGCCACCTGCTGATTGGAAAGGCAAATGAATCAACTAGTTCAAGATATTGTGTAACATTGTTAATAAAAAGATTCAGGTTACATCTATGCCACCTACTGTTGTAAATCTGTATCTTCATCAAGGAGTAATGGCAAAGGATTATGGGTAATATGGAGATAAACAGAAGATTCGCCAGTAGATAATGAATCTCTGAATGTTTGAAAAGTACATGAAAGTTGAGCTGACTTTGTTCAGGGTGAATATGATCTGTTTTAGATTAAATTCACCATGTCTTTAATAAGTTAACTACTATTTATTTTATGTCTTTTATTGTTGGTAAAAATCCCTTCAGTTAAGCTAGCTAACATTAACGTGATGCCGTCTTTCATGCGCATGCGCTGTGTGTCCACAAGAGATGACCATTCTACTCTATTGTTCTTTCATAAATGCAGGTATGTTACAGTATTGGTGTACATAGTGTGGTAATATCTGGACATACAGATGGGTTAATTTATATGATTATGTGTGTATGTTTATAATATAACAAAGGGACTTTGATTTGGAATGAAAAATGCATGCACTGTGTGTCCACAACAGATGACCATTCTACTCTATTGTTCAGTCATAAATGCAGATGAATGCTGATGAGGAATAAACCTGCTGTTACAACACACCTTACCAGGTCTGGCGAGTTGATTTAGACAGAAGACATTTCACAAAGGTCACACTTGCACTGAGACAAAGTTTTGGGCAAATGGAAAGATGGCCAACCTTCATCACCACTAGAAGAGAAATGAAAACTATGAGTAACAGTAAATCTTTTGCAGTTCTTTATATTTGGACACCAGGACAGCCTGGCATACTGTATACTGTGGTTCAAATGGACAGTGCCAGATATGATAGAGAGTAGCACAAGCAGTCAGTGCATGTAGGAAAAAAAGGATTCTGTAATGATCATCTGCGCATTCCCTCAAACAGCTCTGGTTTACCTTTCATGTTTCATTTTTATGGTAGATGAATGACACCTGCCACATCTGTTCCAGTGCTCATTAAAATCATCAGTGGAAACATCCATCTGTTCCCAGTGAATAAAAGTGCAGCTCACAGATATACGGAGAACTCTCCCACCTGCTGAGTAATTTTCCCTCCATTCAGTACTGCACATCTCATTGGTCTGTGGTTTATGGAAGCAAGTTGAGTCCAAAAGGTCAGACCAAACATGTCAGCTTCAACTATCCTCATTAACAGTAAGTGTAGTTCAGATTTTTCAGATTCACTATTTTCATGTTAAATTTTTACATTCTCAGAGTAATTTCTACCTCACTGATGAGGGAGGAGACTGTATTCCTAAATAGGTGAAACAATCTTGTGGTTTGATTTGAAATCCAGTCTGAATTATTGGATTCATTAAAATAAATATCATTGGGCTTTTAGCAAACTGGTCTCATTCTGGGATATGTTTTCGTCATTAGAAGGACATGTATTATAGACCCTTCAGTATACTTTCACATGTAGTGTATGTTGAGCTCTAACAGTTCAAGACAAAAATATCTTCATTCATCTTTGTAAATGACCTTTAATATGATTAACACATAACTACAGCACCTGGCTAGTAAGAGGCACAAGCTCTTACGGTGTGTTCATAATGTTTGTTGTTTGTTTGCATTAATGGATCACGGTTCGTGAAATAAAGGAACATGAATCATCAGTTTGAGAGTTCAACCATCATTTAGCCGGGACGCTACAGTCTTCATTGTTACATTGTCTCATTGTTATTTTTCTGTTCTGGGGCAAAATATGTAATTTCAAGCTTTAGTCTTTTAAGCTATTTCTTTGTTAACTTTAGTGTGATAGATTGTTACATCCTATTTGGTTTTACAAACTACATTCTTTCTCTTGTGACAATATGTTCAGGACTGCACATGTTGTACATCAACAGGAATGATAACTAAGTATACAGCAGTGATAGGTGGTGGACACTGACAAAATGACAATACTTCAGGAAATGCACTAACTTTGAACTACAATGATAATGCTAACATGTTTATGTATAATATTCACTATGTTCACCATCTTAAAAAAAAAAAAAAATCCACATAAAAACACCAGTGGTGCCACATTCTAGAAGAGAACCTGAAAGAGCTCAGATCAGGGTTGTTTAAGGCTGAGATAATAATGTTTGCAGAATCAGATAACATACACATACATGTATATATCAGATATTATCTGCATTACAGCAGACCAGGTGGGGACATTAACAAACATTTGGCTGGTTCTGCGGCTTCTTGGGACTTTAAGTAGCAGGTCTTATGCTGTCATTAGAAGCAACTGAGTCTCCACATATTGCCTTTTCTGTAACAATGCCACAGGTGGGCAGCATATAGTTTAGTATTTTAGCTTGCTAATTAGCAGTAAAGACAAGAGCTAGCTGTGGAAAGTAGTTGTTAATTTTGAAGGTAACATTTTTGGTCTCATACATTTAATACGTTTGTGTTATTGTGTTTTTGTGTTTATTGTTTTATGATACTACTAAAATAAAAATCAGAGGATCACATAAGTTAATACACATAAGGCAGGTTAGCACTTACTTACCAGTGCTTCTGACAGCAAATCCATCCTCTGGCACAAACAAATAATCAAACACAATCACTGGGAGGCTGGAGCTGACCCAGAGAGAACACACCTGCCTGCTTTGCTCTGGACTGGGCTTTATCTTTGATAATGTGGCTCCCACAGCCTCTCTTTCTCCCCTGGCAGTTAACAGTCTTGGACTCCAGAGAAACTGGTGCAGGAAAAAAGTCCACCAACAGTAAAGGTGACAGGTGACACTGTCTTTAGAGAGGACACCTTTGGAGATTGTCTTTATTGCTGTCTTCCACTGTAATCTTACAGGAGATTAGCCTTGAAGGAAAACTGTCCCACCCACGTTTGTACCTGCTGTCTAAAGCCACCATAGAAACCTCTACCTCTTTCCTTTTGTTTAACACAGACCGTTTTTAATTTTATAGGGCTAAGATGACTTCACATTGACTGTAAACAGGTTATCCTACTTATCTTTAACTTAGTCACTTAAGTTGATCTATTAGATTTTGCAGCTGTGGAAAGTGGTTGGATCAGTGACTGAAAAGGATTTGAAACTAATGAGGTGGACAGACATATTCTAGCATCTGACACTGGATTTGCATTTAGCTAATTTGTCCCTGTTGTAATTACAACCAAATCAGGGCATTAGTTGACCACAGCAGCATGACCAAGCTGCTGGAAATCCTTGTGTGCTGAGCAAAATACTTCAGCTGGAATAATGATTAAAGGTTCATTGCTAAAAATCAAGACCAGGATTTCAACTGTTACGTGCCAGAGTGGTGTTTGTGTATGTGTGTGTTTGTTATCAGCCAGTGGGCCAGTTTTCTGAGTGTATACACAAGGTAGTGTCTGCATGTTACTCCCTGTGGCTGGGAGGGTGTTTTCCCTTTTCTGTTTGTTGTTCCTGATTGTTGCTTTTTCTTTCCCAGCTTTTACCGGCTCCACCCATTTTCCCGGAGCTTGTTTTACGTTACTGCAAAAGGATTTTGGTTACCTTATTTAATTTATAATAAATTACCTTATTTGCAATCTTACCTTGGTTTCCTGGTTATTCCTTCTCGCCGGTTTATTTCTACTGTGTTACTTCCCCATGCCCCTAGACCACTTGGGCACGTGACATTGACCAACTATTATCAGCTGATGGGTAGTTCTACTGAGTTATGTTTTCAGAAGCTGTAAAGGCTTAATATTTTAATTATATTAAACCCCATTTTTGATATTATATGTGGTGGAAATAGTGCATTTGTTGGGGACTGTTTTCAGCAGTGTATTATTATTATTATTATTATACATATATATCCAAAAGATTATTTCTGGAAGCTGGATGCAGGATCACTTCATTGTTGTCTGCGTATGGGATTTTTAGAGAAAGAAAGAAAGAAAAAATAAATAAAATATAATCTTATCCTTTAAAGGCTTATTTGAATTTGTAATTTTTTAAAAATTAAATTACGGAATACACCTTTAAAATTAGTGATAACTTTTAACTGAAAACAGAAAACATCTGGTCATACTTGAAGTGCTCATCATTAGCCTATAAGTCAACAGGCTAGATCAGTTAGTAATTTCCTGTTAATCTCATGCATCCCTGTTGCCTTAGGAAATATCAGATTATGAATAATAACCTATAGTAAGCAATACATAAAATGTATGAATATAAATTTTACTCTTTGTTTAAACAGTTTAGACATTCTTTACCATGTGCAGTGTGGAGTAGACATGTTGACATTGTTGTTAAAGGCTCTGTTTAATGAGACATTTTACATGCCACTGTCTTTTAGAGATGTCAGGACAGTTTATGTCCTGCATTATGAGGAACCATGATCAGTAGATCTATTTTCAATGCAAATCACACATTACACTTATGTGCCTCCATAAAAGGAAAATCAAAAGCTAATGAGTAGGTGATGTCACTGAAGTTCAGTTGACTGATTAGGGAAAAACTGTCCAGTGGTTATGTATGAGGTTTAGGTAAAGTGCTGGATCATTTATAAAGGGATTAGTGGCGTTTAAATCTCTCACACAGCCTAAAGCCAACAGGTTTATTAATTATGAGGCCTATCAGTGGTTTGGACCATCAGATGTACTGAGCTCTGTGGTCTAGAGCAGGCTGACCCACTTTCTGAGCTTTTTATCACCTCACTTTTCATCAGCTCCACTGCCTGCCCTGGCAAGCTGGACTTTGTCAACTGTCTGAGACTTAATAAATTGTATTAGGGTGCTCTTGTGCAGAGAACAATTGTGTGTGAGAGTTTGTGTGTTAAGGGTGATGGGGATACATGGCCCAAAGCCTGACAGGCTGACAGGTAGGAAGGTATAACTTCACTGATGATATCACTGATGGGCTTGTTTTTGTAATCCTCACCTCTGAGGGATTATTATCGTGTGTTTGAAATTTAGTGCACTGATACAATCCATTGAGCCCAGAGTTCAGATACGTATCCCCAGCTTAGGCCAAATATGTCATATATATTTTGATACTGCAATTGATCTACCTATAAATACCATCCCTTTATAAACTAATTGCATAAAATGAGTGCTACTGTTTCTATAAGGAGAAAATAATGTAGGAAAAAACACAGTGACATTATGCTCTCCTTAAAGTGATACTCAGACCCAGGGGAGGAATTTCACGCAATTTCTACATACACAACTTACATATTGATCTACTCCTGAAAGGAGCTACATTTCTTGTGCAATTTGCTTGTTTACTTGCTACTGCCTCTTAATGTGCAGGTTTAGTTTCCATACACGTCTGTGAATGCATAAAATGCATGCAATATTTCTTAATTGATCACAGAATGGTAGAAGTTGAAACAAGGACAGCTTGACAGGCTCCAGTCCTTATCAAAAGGGCGTGGTCATACCCACAACAATGACAGAAACTATAGATATATCTGAACTTCAATAATTTTACTGTGTAAAATGATTTATGAGAGTTTGACACTTGAAGACTGTTCTTACATTCATTGACTGAAAGTTTCTCTGACATGAAATATATTTACATATTTACAGATTAAAGATAAACAGATAAAACGCGTTTTAAATGCTGCAGGTTTGAAAAGTGGCTGATAAATTTGGACTTCAAAAAGCCAAATTCCACTAATAAAATGAATTATCAAAATCATGATAAAAATAAAATTAATGGGTTCTGACCCACACTTAATCTTCCTAACCATCTGAAATGTGTGATTTCCTGTTGCAATAAGACAGTAAAAAAGTCCTATTGTAATTGGGTTATTTTTCCACTCATTTTATACTTTTGTTATTGTATTTTATTTTATTATACTTTTTTTTCTCTATGCCAAAATATTTTTGATGAGAAAGACTTCTGCATATTTGGTCATATTTGGTTACTGATGAAGAATAATTCAGTCAAGCAGAGAATTCATTTACAATAATCAGAATCAGAATCAGAATCAGAATCAGTTTTATTGCCAAGTATGTTTTCACATACAAGGAATTTTTTCTGGTGATTGGTGCAATTGATCAGCAACAGTGGGGCTCTTTAGCCTTGTTGATAAGGCTAATAGCAGATGGGAAGAAGCTATTTTTGTGGCGAGAGGTTTTAGTCCTGAAGGACCGCAGCCTCCTGCCAGAGGGGAGTGTCTCAAAGAGTTTGTGTCCAGGGTGGGAGGAGTCAGCTACAATCTTCCCTGCACGCCTCAGAGTCCTTGAGGCGTACAGGTCCTGGAGGGACGGAAGATTGCAGCCAATCACCTTCTCAGCAGAGTGGATGATACGCTGCAGTCTTTTATTGTCCCTCTCCGTGGCAGCAGCGTACCAGATGGTGATGGAGGAGGTGAGGATGGACTCAATGATGGAGGTGTAGAAGTTCAGCATCATAGTCCTTGGCAGGTTGAACTTCTTCAATTGCCTCAGGAAATACATCCTCTGCTGAGCTTTTTTGATGAGGGAGCTGATGTTTAGCTCCCATTGGAGATCCTGTGTGATGGTGGTTCCCAAGAAGCGAAAATGCTCCACGGTAGCCACGGGGGAGTCGCACAGGGAGATGGGGGTGGGTGGGGCTGGGCTCTTCCTGAAGTTCATTATCATTTCCACTGTCTTCAGAGCGTTTAGCTCTAGGTTGTTCTGCCTGCACCAGGTCACCAGACGGTCAGTCTCCCACCTGTAGGCAGACTCATCGCCATCAGAGATGAGTCCAATGAGAGTGGTGTCGTCTGCAAACTTCAGGAGCTTGACAGACTGATGGCTGGAGGTGCAGGTGTTGGTGTACAGGGAGAAGAGCAGAGGAGAAAGAACGCAGCCTTGCGGGGATCCAGTGCTGATGGTCTGGGAGTCAGACACGTGCTTTCCTAGCTTCCCGTGCTGCCTCCTGTCAGACAGGAAGTCGGTGATCCACCTGCAGGTGGAGTCAGGCACGCTCAGCTGGGAGAGCTTGTCCTGCAGTAGAGCCGGGATGATGGTGTTGAAGGCAGAGCTGAAGTCCACAAACAGGATCCTGGCATAGGTCCCTGAGGAGTCCAGGTGCTGGAGGATGAAGTGGAGAGCCATGTTGACGGCGTCGTCTACAGACCTGTTGGCTCTGTAGGCGAACTGCAGGGGGTCCAGGAGTGGGTCAGTGATGGATTTGAGATGGGACAGGATAAGGCGCTCAAATGATTTCATGACCACAGAGGTCAGGGCAATAGGTCTATAGTCATTTAGACCTGTGGGCCTTGGTTTTTTGGGGACAGGGATGATGGTGGAGGATTTGAAGCAGGCTGGCACGTGGCAGGTCTCCAGTGAGATGTTGAAGATGTCTGTGAACACTGGAGACAGCTGATCAGCACAGTGCTTCAGGGATGATGGAGAGACAGAGTCAGGACCGGCTGCTTTGCGGGGGTTCTGCTTCTTAAAAAGCCTGTTGACATCTCTCTCCAGGATAGAGAGAGACGTTCCTTTGGTAGGGGAGGAGGAGGGGGGTTCTGATGTGGCTCTGATGTGGAGGTTAGTGTCAGGCTTGTCCCATTGTCTTTCAAAGCGGCAGTAGAACTCATTCAGATCGTTGGCCAGATGGAAGTCGTTAGTGGAGTGGGGGGGTTTAGGTTTGTAGTTAGTGATCTGTCTGAGCCCTTTCCAGACAGAAGCAGAGTCGTTGGCTGAGAACTGGAGCTGAAGTTTCTCAGAGTACAGTCGTTTAGCTTCTCTCACCGCCTTGCTAAACCTGTACTTGGACTCTTTAAACCTGTCCCTGTCCCCACTCCTGAAAGCTTCCTCCTTTTGCCACCTGAGCTGACTGAGCTTAGCTGTGAACCAGGGTTTGTCATTGTTATAACTCACCCTGGTGCGTGATGGGATACAGCAGTCCTCACAGAAGCTGATGTATGACGTCACAGCCTCTGTGAACTCATCCAGACTGTTGGAAGCAGTCCTGAACACTTCCCAGTTAGTGCAGTCCAAACATGCCCGCAGATCCTCTATGGCTTCACTGCTCCACTGCTTCGATGTCCTCGCAACAGGTTTACACAGTTTTAGTTTCTGCCTGTATGTGGGAATCAGGTGGACCATGACATGGTCAGAGTGGCCCAGTGCAGCCCGGGGGACGGCGTGATAAGCACCACTGATTGTGGTGTAACAGTGGTCCAGAGTGTTCCCCTCTCTGGTCGGGCAATTAACAAACTGTCTGTATTTGGGCAGTTCGTGGCTGAGGTTACCTTTGTTAAAGTCACCAAGGACAATAACTACGGAGTCCGGGTTGGTCCGCTCCACACACAGTATCTGGTCGGCGAGCGCCCGCTGTCATTAATTTGCATTATTGACAGTACTCTAAAACTGAAAATTCTTTAATTCAAGTACTATAATGTCAAATTATATCCACAATCTAGGAGAGGGCTACAGTCCATTTTTGCAGCTCCAGTTCCCTCATCCGTAAGCTATGCATGTTTTGAATGGGTTACATCAAAGGTTTTAAAAGTGTGAGGTGCGTCTCTCCTGGGGGGGCACCAGAGAGGCGCAGCATGAGAAAAAATAAACTATAAAAAAAGAAAAAAAATCACTGTAAATCAGAATCAGAATCAGAATCAGTTTTATTGCCAAGTATGTTTTCACATACAAGGAATTTTTTCTGGTGATTGGTGCAATTGATCAGCAACAGTGGGGCTCTCTAGCCTTGTTGATGAGGCTAATAGCAGATGGGAAGAAGCTATTTTTGTGGCGAGAGGTTTTGGTCCTGAAGGACCGCAGCCTCCTGCCAGAGGGGAGTGTCTCAAAGAGTTTGTGTCCAGGGTGGGAGGAGTCAGCTACAATCTTCCCTGCACGCCTCAGAGTCCTTGAGGCGTACAGGTCCTGGAGGGACGGAAGATTGCAGCCAATCACCTTCTCAGCAGAGTGGATGATACGCTGCAGTCTGTTATTGTCCCTCTCCGTGGCAGCAGCGTACCAGATGGTGATGGAGGAGATGAGGATGGACTCAATGATGGAGGTGTAGAAGTTCAGCATCATAGTCCTTGGCAGGTTGAACTTCTTCAATTGCCTCAGGAAATACATCCTCTGCTGAGCTTTTTTGATGAGGGAGCTGATGTTTAGCTCCCATTTGAGATCCTGTGTGATGGTGGTTCCCAAGAAGCGAAAATGCTCCACGGTAGCCACGGGGGAGTCACACAGGGAGATGGGGGTGGGTGGGGCTGGGCTCTTCCTGAAGTCCACTATCATTTCCACTGTCTTCAGAGCGTTTAGCTCTAGGTTGTTCTGCCTGCACCAGGTCACCAGATGCTCAGTCTCCCACCTGTAGGCAGACTCATCGCCATCAGAGATGAGTCCAATGAGAGTGGTGTCGTCTGCAAACTTCAGGAGCTTGACAGACTGATGGCTGGAGGTGCAGGTGTTGGTGTACAGGGAGAAGAGCAGAGGAGAAAGAACGCAGCCTTGCGGGGATCCAGTGCTGATGGTCTGGGAGTCAGACACGTGCTTTCCTAGCTTCACGTGCTGCCTCCTGTCAGACAGGAAGTCGGTGATCCACCTGCAGGTGGAGTCAGGCACGCTCAGCTGGGAGAGCTTGTCCTGCAGCAGAGCCGGGATGATGGTGTTGAAGGCAGAGCTGAAGTCCACAAACAGGATCCTGGCATAGGTCCCTGAGGAGTCCAGGTGCTGGAGGATGAAGTGGAGAGCCATGTTGACGGCGTCGTCTACAGACCTGTTGGCTCTGTAGGCGAACTGCAGGGGGTCCAGGAGTGGGTCAGTGATGGATTTGAGATGGGACAGGACAAGGCGCTCAAATGATTTCATGACCACAGAGGTCAGGGCAATGGGTCTGTAGTCATTTAGTCCTGTGGGCCTTGGTTTTTTGGGGACAGGGATGATGGTGGAGAATTTGAAGCAGGCTGGCACGTGGCAGGTCTCCAGTGAGGTGCTGAAGATGTCCGTGAACACTGGAGACAGCTGATCAGCACAGTGCTTCAGGGATGATGGAGAGACAGAGTCAGGACCGGCTGCTTTGCGGGGGTTCTGCTTCTTAAAAAGCCTGTTGACATCTCTCTCCAGGATAGAGAGAGACGTTCCTTTGGTAGGGGAGGAGGGGGGTTCTGATGTGGCTCTGATGTGGAGGTTAGTGTCAGGCTTGTCCCACTGTCTTTCAAAGTGGCAGTAGAACTCATTCAGATCGTTGGCCAGACGGAAGTCATTAATGGAGTGAGGGGGTTTAGGTTTGTAGTTTGTGATCTTTCTGAGCCCTTTCCAGACAGAAGCAGAGTCATTGGCTGAGAACTGGAGCTGAAGTTTCTCAGAGTACAGTCGTTGAGCTTCTCTCACCGCCTTGCTAAACCTGTACTTGGACTCTTTAAACTTGTCCCTGTCCCCACTCCTGAAAGCTTCCTCCTTTTGCCTCCTGAGCTGACTGAGCTTAGCTGTGAACCAGGGTTTGTCATTGTTATAACTCACCCTGGTGCGTGATGGGATACAGCAGTCCTCACAGAAGCTGATGTATGACGTCACAGCCTCTGTGAACTCATCCAGACTGTTGGAAGCAGACCTGAACACCTCCCAGTCAGTGCAGTCCAAACATGCTCACGGGGGGAGTAGAAGGGCCTGCAGTTTATGATGAAAGTCTCCAGGTCAGGAGAACAGTGCTGCAGGATCACTGTCACGTCTTTGCACCAGCCACTGTTTGCATAAAAGCAGATTCCTCCACCTTTGGTTTTGCCGGACAGCTCTGTGTCGCGATCCGCTCTGAAGAGTTGGAAGCCGGCCAGCTCCAGCGCAGAGTTCGGAATCGATCCACACAGCCACGTCTCCGTGAAGCACAGGACGGAAGATGAGGAAAAGTCTCTGTTCTTCTGCACCAGTAGCTGAAGTTCATCCAGTTTGTTGGGCAGTGAACGCACGTTGGAGAGAAAGATACCTGGGAGAGGTGTGCGGAGTGCGCGCCGGCGGAGACGCGCAAGCGCACCAGCACGTTTTCCTCTCCTCCGGCGTTTCACTGCGAGAGCAACGGTCAGTGCACCTCTGACCAAAATGTCCAATAATCCCACAGATGAGTCGAGAAAAGTAGGAAAAAAATCCACTGGAGTTGTTTCTCTGATATTAATGAGCTCTTCTCTGGTGAAAGAGCTCTGGAAACCAAAGCAGAAAACTGGATTTATAAAGAAAATAAGGCAAAAAAATGCGCACCAAAACACCGAGGCAGCCATCTGCGGCGCCATAAACACCTGGTTAGCTAAATAAAGTACCTACAGTGAGAAAGGAGATGGAGTCTGGTGCCAGCAGAAAACGGAGGAAGTACGATCTGTTATGTTTATTCCTTTCTACAGTGCATCCACCTAATAAATATATATATAATATAATATAATATAATATAATGATAATATATGTTCAAAGATGCAGGGCCCTATCACCCAGCACACAGCGTGCCTACATAGGAGTGTGTGTGTATATGCCCTGTTATGCACAAGCAGAGATAGCTGAAAATGAACTTCAGATGTTTGGAAAATAGGGTGGAACATTAGAATGCAGCCTCTGAAGGTCAAATGATAATATATAATATTATAATAAGAGTATTCTTTGTGACATTGTGTGTGACAAGTGTTCTTTCTTACTACCTGGTATCTGCCACAGTTCAGTTCAAGGTTTCACTCACACTTTTCATCATATAATACAAATGTTGTGATTTGAGCAAAATAAGGTTTTTGCTGAGAGCATATATGGAAAGGATTTCTGCATGATGTTGAGACAGTGTTATGAAAAGCAGTGGTATGAATAGTGCACAGTGCTGATTTCATTTGGTGTCTGATGTACTTTGAAGATTGCGTTCAATAATTATTTGACTTAAGTAGGTAAAATTGCACAAAAAGTCCTTACAATGTAGTATAGAGAAATGTGTTCAAAAACTGTGTTCAAAGAATACGTTGACATTGGCTTTTATGCCTAAGTTGGGCGTGAATACCCCACTGTTGGTTTCTCGAAGCTTTCACATCTGTTAAAAACAGCCAGTTGCTAATAAGTGTCTAAATGAGACTACGGAGGTTGTTGGGGACGTTAAATGTCATCAGTCCAACATGAAAACCAATCTCCTCACCAGTCCACCTTTACAGCCTTGTTGTGTTTCTACTCTTGCTGTTATAAACTACCAACTTTGTAAGAGGAAAGGCTTTTGTAGAAGAGCTCAGAGTTGAAGTGTTGAAGTTTAGTGGTGGTGATGCTGAAGTCATGTATAGTTGATTTATAGCCTTAGTTTTTTACTTCTGGTGATTGTATTAAGGCTTCAAACATCATAAAGTGGTGTCAGTAGTAAAGATTATCCTGCTGAACAAAACCTGTCAGGATGAGACACTGTTGTTTCTCACAGAGTTCAGTTTCTGCAGTAATCCAAAAACCAATGTAAAAAAAACCCACTGGCCTTTTGCAGAGGGAACCAGGGTGATGCTAACTTCAGGGTTGGCCCCTAAGTATATGACATCCATGTGGCACCATTATACTCAATATAGGTAAATCTCACTTACTAAGGCTAGTGCTTGCTATTTTAATATGTGAAACACAGTGATAAAACATAAGGAAAAGTCCTTAACACCTGACTATCATTCAAAAATCTCCATTTTCAGTGGCCTTGGTATAAATTATCACAGTGTATTGTTTGTGAGCTTCTTATATACAAATAGTCATTAAAGTCATAACTAGAGCTGCCATATGATTGTAAAACCATTTAGATAGATAGATAGATAGAGAGAGACAGAGAGAGTGCGAGAGATGAGACGTTGGCTGCTGCTGCCTCTCTGGCCCGCAAATATACAATAATAAATAAAAATGAAATTAAAAATAATTACAAATATGTACATTATTTAGTAAATTTAGTAATGTATACATACTGATAAATTTGTATATTCTTTAGCAAGATAATGTATATGTATATATGTAATGTATGCTATATATGCAAAAACATTACTCTGGGGAAATGTCCTGTACATTTAGCTTAGTAAAGTTCATTTGCATAAGTGTACTCAGTTCCTTGCCATTTCTTGACAAAGTCCTCTTCCTCCTCCCCCTTGTTGTTGTTATCATTATACTCATCTCTGCCATCACAAACAACCATTGCTGGTTAAAAGTTGAAAGTCAGTGGGAACATCATTGCACCTTAATTTCAATTTTCTCTTGTTAAAAGAGAACCTGTATGCATGTATGTACTTACTTGTTGATGACAGGATGGTGGACGAGGAGGCAGGTACATGCCAGCAAGGAACAGGCTGTGCCAACCCATGGCCATGGGTCTCAAGTATATTCAAGTTTTGTGAAAAGAATAGCGATAGTTTTCGCTTTCAGTGCTTACTTTGCTTGCCAAAAGCAAACTACATCACGGCCTACAACAATTTGCCATCTAACCTCAGGAAGCACATCCAGGTATATATATGCATGCTATGCCTATATTAAGTCTAATATCTAAGTCCTGAAATAGAGTTGCCTTACTTTTTCTACTAGCCACAGAGATGGTTGATTAAGGCACTAAAGGATCGGCTGGCTGCCATTACGTGATAACGCTTTAACATAGTGTAGTTGGATAGTCAAAACTATATTTGCTGTTTGTAGACTGACATCGATTAGCATGTAAAAGTGGAGTTCAGCTAATTGTGTAACATGGATAAGTCACCTGAAGAAACATGTTTTAGCATGCTCTTGCCAAAGAAATGTAGTATTTGTCCCTTTTCTAGTCTGAGTTTGAGTATGAAACGTATTTTATGCCAAATATTTAAGCCTGTTAAATTTAGTTTTATGCTAGCCACTACGAGCAAGGCTTTAATAGAAAATTGCCTTGTGGGCTGGTTAGGAGTGTTAAATAAAGTAACATTTAAAATATGAAAATGACTTACCTCTTTTTTCAATTAAGTTGTTTCATTTTTGTTACATTCTTCAAAGGTATTTACATTAAAGATTCTACAAAAACTGCATCCAGTAGGTTTCTATAGGTGAAGATATTGTGCTAATAATAATCGATATTTAGAAAATTTACTTTTACTTTTAATACTCAAGTATTTTTAAAAACAAGTACTTCAGTACTTTAACTTAAGTAAAAATCTGACTGTAGAACTTTCACTCGTATTGGAGTAAAATTGAACACACAGTATCTGTACTTTGACTCAAGTAAGGAAGTTGTGCATTTCGTCTGCCTCTGCTGCTTTGAGAGAATTGGGTATGGACGGCAATTCATCCTTGCTGCCGATTTGTCCCAGTGGCCACTTGTGCCAGTGGGAAAACATTACTGTGCACATGCAGTGGGCACCCCTGAAGGCAGAAGACCTTTTGCTTTACACACCAAGTGGGTAGTTTTGGAAAAGTCCAAATTGTCACAGCTATGCTGTGACTCCAAGTTTTCCCCAGTGTTCTCTATAGCTGTTTCTCAATCTACATTCTTCTCTGTACTTATGTTCTTGCAGACTTGTGAAACGTCATCAGTCACAGCCCAAGTGTTCTTGCTCTCCCTGTTTCATCGAGGATACATCGGGATGTGACTGTTTTTTGGACTTGGGGCGGCTACGTATTCCAGAATGCATTTTGCAACAACGGCAGTATACTGAGCTAGGCCCAAAGCTGTGACAATTTTCACCTGAGAACTGTTATTATATCACTTGATGAAGTTTTGATATTTTTTCAGCCAAGAATGTGACCATCTAGTTTCTGAATATGCGGCCAGTTTATCTAAATAACATCTGTTTGGAAATTTGGTCAGGTGTTTTCAGGGATGCAAGGACCGCCCTGCTGGGTAAGATCAGCGGTCATGTCAGCAGCTCGCTGCCCAGCTCTTGAGGTCACTGGCCAGTCAGTGTGCGCCATATCCTCAGTAGAAAAATGTTATCTCTGTAGCCCTCTGGCAATTTTCAAATCAGATTCCTACTCAAATCTGATTTTTAGGGCTGACTGTCCACACTGCTTTTAGCAAGTGTCCAAATCGGATATGGCTCTGTTCAGACTGTGCCACATTACTGACTGATCTGACAGGTTGCTGTAGTAACGGAGCGTCTGACGTCATATAATTGCGACAGCGACAACAACAACAACAACAAACATGATGGAGGCAGGTCACCTCAGTATATTGGCCTTATTGCTATCCAGTAGAGGTGCAGCACATCTCAGACGCACTAGACATTTGCAACGCCGCAGGAGGCTGGTAGGATTATACACAACAATGCTTTGTGCTGCACTCACTGCCGGAGTTTCTGTGCAGCGACGCATAGAGTGACGTCACGGACAGTCAAAACCGAGTGTTTGGAGCTGTTCAGACTGAGACTGAGTCCAAATGCGATCTGAAACTACCTCCCGAAGGTGGTTTCGATCTGGTTTCCAAAAATCGGATTTCATGTGATTTGTGACTGTTCAGACTTCAAAAGAGCCATCCAGTTCCAATCTGGATGGGCTAAAAATTGGATTTTGGCTGGCAGTCTGAACGCGGCCTTAGTGTACTCTGTATTGAGAAACTGCTACTGTTTGTTTTTTCCCTGTCTGTTCTGCCCTGTGTCTCCTCCCCTTTGTATGTGTGTATGTGTGTGCTTCTCAGCAGGGGCTTGGCGCAGCACTAGCTACCCTGCACACCTGGCGCTCATCACTCATCAAGCTCAGTATCAAAACTCTGGCTCTTCACTCACTTGTTGCCAGATTGTTCTGCTCTCAATGTGGTAACTCTGCAGGCCACCTCTCTAGTGAAGAAATTCTGATTGATCACTTGTTGTTGTTCTGGACATCGCTCTCACCAGTGTCTCTCCCCTGCTTCAGTGTGGCCTGCACCAGTGCTGCTGCCTGCTCCTGCTGAAGCCTCAACGCTGATATCTGCCACTCTACTCACCTGCTGCTACCACACCACACACTCACCTGTCTTAACCAACAAAGTACACACAAGTATTATCCTGCAGTTACTGGTTCAGTAACTCACTTGTCAGAAGTACAAAGTCAAAGTGAAGTCAGGTTAACTGCATTTGTTGTTTTCACTAGCTTTGCAAAGTGTAACATTTTGACTATAAAATGTGGATGTTTAAGCTAGCACTGTTGTGAGGGACAGTTAGCTGTAAATGCCAGCCACATTATCACAGAGGACTGGAGAAGACGAAGACTTTGCTGGAGCTAATTAGCAATCACTGCTGCTACTCATGAAAACAGACTTGAGCTGTGTTTGATCATTCCTCTCCTCTTAGGGAGGGAAAAGACTCCAGGAGCAACTGCTGCACTGAGCGTAGCACATGTGGAGGTTGCAAAAAAATCAAATTTAAAAATTCTCTGCCTGACTGGCCCTAAGGTATTTATTAACACCTCTGTTTCACTGTGGATCCCAGTAAGCTTCCCACTCACACAGCCTCCAGCCTTTTCCCCAGTCAGCTAGCATCAGGCCTGCTAGCTTTCAGCCTGCGCCCCAGTCTCCTTGCCTTCAGCTAACCTCCATCAGCCTTCAATCAGCTTCCCCTAGCAATGAGTCTACAGTCTCCAGGCCTCTCTGTCCCTGAGCTATCTCCTTTCTGGGGAAATCACCTTGCCTTTCCTGGCAGACTTCTAGGGGTTGGAGCTCCTGAAAAGAAGAAAATATCAGAGAGACGCCGCTTCCTCAAGCAGCTTCAGACCCAGCTGCCCAGCTTTCCAGAGCCCCTGCTGCCAACCCCTCTAGGGGCTCTGATTCAATTCAATTAAATTTTATTTGTATAGCGCCAAATCATAATACATTATCTCAAGGCACTTTACAGGGTAAGGTCAAGACCTTACTTTGTTACAGAGAAAAACCCAACAGTTCCCACAAAGAGCAAGCGCTTGGCGACAGGGGGGAGGAAAAACTCCCTTTTAACAGGAAGAAACCAACAGAACCGGGCTCAGGGTGGGCGGCCGTCTGCCTTGACCGGTTGGGTTTAGGAGGAGAAAAAAAAGCGGGGGGGGGGGGGGGGGGGGGGGAGGAGAAAAGAGAGAGAAAGAGACCGGGAACGGCTGTATAGGTAATGGTGTTATCAATAATAATGACAGATAACAGTGGTTAATAGTAATGATGAGTAGTGGTGGATCTGGATTCTGCTGCTCCAGAAGCAGAGATACCTGCAGAATAAGGACAGAGAGAGGGAGCGAGAGGAGAAGCACAAACTACCTTGGAGAGAAAAAAAATACAAAGGTAATGGCATAAAGTAGTCGAGAGAGAGAGAGAGAGAGAGAGAGAGAGAGAGAGAGAGAGAGCCCAGTGCATCATGGGAATCCCCCAGCAGTCTAGCTCTATAGCAGCATAACTAAGGGATGGACAGGACATACCCGAGCCAGCCCTAACTATAAGCTTTACCAAAGAGGACAGTTTTAAGCCTGATCTTAAAGGTAGAGAGGGGGTCTGCCTCCTGAACCCACACTGGGAGCTGGTTCCACAGGAGAGGAGCCTGATAGCTGAAGGCTCTGTCCCCCATTCTGCTCTTACAAACTCTGGGAACCACAAGTAGACCTGCATTTAGAGAGCGAAGTGTCCTATTGGGAAAATAGGGAACTATAAGCTCTCCAAGGTACGATGGTGCTTGACCATTAATGGCTTTGTAGGTGAGGAGGAGGATTTTAAATTCTATCCTGAATTTTACAGGGAGCCAATGCAGAGAAGCTAACACAGGAGAGATGTGATCTCGTTTCCTAGTTCCTGTCAGTACTCGTGCTGCTGCATTTTGGATCAATTGGAGGCTTTTACTGAATTTTTGGGACATCCTGACAATAAAGAATTACAGTAGTCCAGTTTTGAGGTAACAAATGCATGAACTAGCTTTTCAGCATCCTTTAGGCACAGAATGGGTCTGATTTTTGCAATATTGCGCAGGTGGAAGAAGGCTGTCCTAGAGACTTGCTTTATATGTAAAGTAAAGGACAAGTCCTGGTCCAAAATGACACCAAGGTTTCTGATTGTACCACTGGAGGCCAAGGTAATGTCATCCAGAGTCAGTATATTATCACATAGTGTATCTCTGAGGTGTTTTGGGCCAATTACAATAACTTCAGTTTTGTCTGAATTTAAGAGTAAGAAATTACTGGTCATCAGAATCAGAATCAGAATCAGTTTTATTGCCAAGTATGTTTCCACATACAAGGAATTTGTGCTGGTGATTGGTGCAATTGGGGATCAGGGGGATCAGTGACAGTGGGGCTCTCTAGCCTTGTTGATAAGGCTGATAGCAGATGGGAAGAAGCTGTTTTTGTGGCGAGAGGTTTTGGTCCTGAAGGACCGCAGCCTCCTGCCAGAGGGGAGTGACTCAAAGAGTTTGTGTCCAGGGTGGGAGGAGTCAGCTACAATCTTCCCTGCACGCCTCGGAGTCCTTGAGGCATACAGGCCCTGGAGGGATGGAAGATTGCAGCCAATCACCTTCTCAGCAGAATGGATGATACGCTGCAGTCTGTTATTGTCCATCTCCGTGGCAGCAGCATACCAGATGGTGATGGAGGAGGTGAGGATGGACTCAATGATGGAGGTGTAGAAGTTCACCATCATAGTCCTTGGCAGGTTGAACTTCTTCAACTGCCTCAGGAAATACATCCTCTGCTGAGCTTTTTTGATGAGGGAGCTGATGTTCAGCTCCCACTTAATGTCCTGTGTAATGGTGGTTCCCAAGAAGTGGAAATGCTCCACGGTGGCCACGGGGTAGTCGCACAGGATGATGGGGGTGGGTGGGGCTGGGTTTTTCCTGAAGTCAACTATCATCTTCACTGTCTTCAGAGCATTAAGCTCTAGGTTGTTCTGCCTGCACCAGGTCACCAGACGGTCAGTCTCCCATCTGTAGGCAGACTCATCGCCATCAGAGATGAGTCCAATGAGAGTGGTGTCGTCTGCAAACTTCAGGAGCTTGACAGACTGATGGCTGGAGGTGCAGGTGTTGGTGTACAGGGAGAAGAGCAGAGGAGAAAGAACGCAGCCTTGCGGAAATCCAGTGCTGATGGTCTGGGAGTCAGACACATGCTTTCCTAGCTTCACGTGCTGCCTCCTGTCAGACAGGAAGTCGGTGATCCACCTGCAGGTGGAGTCAGGTACGCTCAGCTGGGAGAGCTTGTCCTGCAGCAGAGCCGGGATGATGGTGTTGAAGGCAGAGCTGGCAGGTCTCCAGTGAGGTATTGAAGATGTCCATGAACACCGGAGACAGCTGATCAGCACAGTGCTTCAGGGATGATGGAGAGACAGAGTCAGGACCGGCTGCTTTGTGGGGGTTCTGCTTCTTAAAAAGCCTGTTGACATCTCTCTCCAGGATAGAGAGAGACGTTCCTTTGGTAGGGGAGGAGGAGGGGGGTTCTGATGTGGCTAGTTGTTGAGGTGCCAGGGCCCCTGCTAAAGTGGGGGAGGAGAAGCTGGTGGTCTGGAGGTGGTGGCTGGACTCGCGGGTTGGTGTAAGGCCTGTCCCATTGTCTTTCAAAGCGGCAGTAGAACTCATTCAGATCGTTGCCCAGATGGAAGATAAGCACCACTGATTGTGGTCTAGAAGTGGTCCAGAGTGTTCCCCTCTCTGGTCGGGCAATTAACAAACTGTCTGTATTTGGGCAGTTCGGGGTTGAGGTTACCTTTGTTAAAGTCACCAAGGACAATAACTAAGGAGTCCGGGTTGGTCCGCTCCACGCACAGTATCGACACAGCCACGTCTCCATGAAGCACAGAACGGAAGATGAAGAAAAGTCTCTGTTCTTCTGCACCAGTAGCTGAAGTTCATCCAGTTTGTTGGGCAGTGAACGCACATTGGAGAGAAAGATACCTGGGAGCGGTGTGCGAAGTCACCGGCATGTTTTCCTCTCCTTCGGCGTTTCACTGCGATAGCAACGGTCAGTGCACCTCTGACCAAAATGTCCAGTAATTCCACAGGTGAGTCAAGAAAGGTGGGAAAAAAATCCTCTGGAGTTGTTTCTCTGATGTTAATGAGCTCTTCTCTGGTGAAAGAGCTCCGGAAACCAAGGCAGAAAACTGAATTTATAAAGAAAATAAGGCAAAAAACTGCGCACCAACACACCGAGGCAGCCATCTGCGGCGCCATGGCAACAGAATTTTTTTCATTTTTGTCATCCAGGTTTTTATGTCCTGAAGACACACCTGAAGCTTGGCTACCTGGTTAGTCTCACCTGGCTTCATGGATAAGTACAGCTGGGTGTCATCCTGATAATGTTTCCTAGAGGAAGCATATATATAGAGTGAAAAGTATTGGTCCTAGCACAGAACCTTGTGGAATTCCATGACTGACTTAAGTGATGATATAAGAGTCATTGTTAACATGAACAAACTGGAATTTGACAATCTGACAAATATGACTTAAACCATCTTAGTGCAGTTCCTTTAATGCCAACCAAATGCTCTAGTCTCTGTAATAAAATCTTATTATCGATGGTGTCAAATGCAGCACTAAGATCTAGTATGACAAGTATATATCTATAATTGGCTAAAACATCTGGAGCCTTGTTGGAATGGGGTCCAGAAGACAAGTCGATGGTTTAGATGAAGAAACTGTTGAAGTGAGCTCAGAGAGATCTACAGGAGAGAAACAGTCAAAATATAGGCCAGTTACAGTGGTCTCTGAGGTTGCTGAACTGGACAGTACATCTGAGCCAGCTGTGGGGAGGAGATGGTGAATTTTTTCTCTAACAGAGACAATTTTATTTGTAAAGAAGTTCATAAAGTCATTACAACTGAGGGCTTAAAGAATAGATGGATCAACAGAGCTGTAGCTGTCTGTCAGAACAGAAACCTGGGATTATTCTTGTTTTCTTCTATCACTGATGAATAAGAGGATGTTCTGGCTTTACGGCGACTTTTTTTATACACCAATAGGTTGTCTTTCCAAGCCTTTTGAGATTCTTCCAGGTTAGTAGAACGCCACCTTCTTTCTAGCTTCCTTGAATTTTGCTTTAAAGCTCATGTTTCTAAGTTGTACCATGGAGCTAGCCTTCTCTGACTCACTGCCTTCTTCCTCAGAGGGGCTACAGTATCTAGTGTTGCACACAGTGAGGCTACAGTACTGTCAACAAGATTATGAACCTGTGTGGATGTGAAGTTAAGAGAGCTGTCCCCTACTGCATTGCAGTGGACTAAATACTAATGGGATTCTTTCTTGGTATTGTCAGAGAGACACCTGCTGTAATGGATTTTTTTCCCAAATGCTGTGTAGTCCATGACTGAAAACTCAAATGTTAACAGAAAATGGTCAGATAAAAGAGGGTTTTGGGGAAATACTGTTAGATATTCAGTGTCAATCCCATAAATCAGAACCAGATCAAGGGTATGGTTAAAAGAGTGAGTGGGTTCATTAACATGCTGAGAGAAGCCAATTGAGTCCAATAATGAATTAAATGCAATACTCAGGTTGTCACTTTCAACATCTACGTGAATGTTTAAATCACCCATTATGATGACTTTATCTGTAATGAGAACTAACTCAGATAAAAAGTCTGAGAACTCAGATAATTACTCAGAGTAAGGGGCAGGTGGACGATATACAGTAACTAGTAGGACTTGTTTTTGTGTTTTCCAGTTTGGGTGTGACAGACTAAGAATAAGGCTTTCATTTTTTTTTTTCACATTAACCATGTCAATGGTTAATGTGAAATGTGAAAAAAAGATTGACGATATGCCAGCTCTTCATGTCCTGTCGGTGGCCTGGCTGACTCCTGCTCCTGTTTCCCAGTCAGCAGTCCAGCCAAAACCTGCTAATTGTGTCCTGGCAAAATCTGAAAAGGCCAAAGAAAGATTTGATGAATTATATCCCACCACATTCTGTTGGAGAAAATCACTGCAAATGCAAAAAAAAGGACATTCGTTTCCTGAGGACATTAGTGATGAACATGGCTTGGACATTTGTTGTTTGTACTGTTTGTGAGGTTATTTAAGTGGGGTGCGTGTGTCATCTGTTAAGGTTTATGTCTTTATTAATACAAAGCTAACCTTCCGCAAATAGGTAATGTTTAATCAGTCATATTGAGTAACTATTAATAACTAAGTCGATGATTAATTGACAGATAACAATGAAGAGCTAATATTACTCATTTTTATGAGTAATTAGTTGTGAAATGTATTTAGAAATGTTAGGTAGATTTTACCCAATTGTGTGTCATAGCTGTTAAATTTAGGTACACTTTAATCAAAACATGGGTGAAATCTACCCAAACAAACTGAGCGCAAATTGTCACTTTAGTAGATTCTATGGGTTTGATTTGTTGTTTTGTTTTTACACCTATAAGTGTAGGGAACAAGGAAGAGCATAGATTATGAGACTGAATAACCACAAGTGTTACATTAAAATATACTATTAACATCACATCAACATTTTTTTTTTGAATGATGTGGAAGCAAAGTGGCAGCAAATCCTTGTAACTTGTGGGTTTTTTGCAGTGTGATGATGGAGAAAATAGCATATGTGAGGGTGGCCCTCCTTGCTTCACAGAGTACCAGACATGGAGTTAAACAACCCATTCCAGCTAATCTCTAGGTGCTGTACTGCAGATGCAGAGTTGAGGCTAGGCTAAAGGCTAGGAGATGGGGATATAAGCCCTTTCTACTGTCAATCCTCATGGGGAATGTCAACTCCCTGGCTAAAAAGTATGATGACCTGGAGGTGAGCATACTGTGGGTGTAATCTCATGTGTTTTACGGTGTTGGAATCTCAAGCCATGGGTTCTGAAAAGAACAATGGAGAGGCCTACATGTCCCTCATGATCCGATGTAGATCGCTGTGCAATCAGCTGATTTTACATTCTGAGAGGACGAGCCGACTTTGTTAAGGACAAAACAAAGTTCACCATCCCTCATCTGTGATCTTCCCGCTGCCGCCGAGGAACTCATTACATCGTCATCGCCAGAAGAGCGAGACACGAACCGGAGAGCTCCCAGCCAAGGACCGAGCTGTGGAGAATCAGAGCGGACTTTCTTTTTCTAACTCCGAAGGATCGGAGCAACGCAAAGTAAGAGGCTTATGTTTGGGCAGAGACACAATTGCTATTTGACTGTGCTGCATATCCTGTTGTTTTAGATCGTTCACTGTGATCAGCTTAATAAGTCAAATATCACTCGTTAAAGGACCAATATCCGACTAGACGAACTCCGGTTCGCTGGCTCCGTTATTGTGTAGTGATAATGTGGTGATTATTAACTGTGGTGACGATCTCTTGTGGACTCTTTCCTCTCTTCACCTTTATTCTCCCTCTTTTCTCCCAATCACGCACCTCATCTACATCTCACTCACATTCAGGCTGCCCGGGGTGTGATCGCGTCATAACACGTAAAGCTCAAGGCTCCCTCCCTTTGTTCTCGTTGTTTATGTCATTCACAGTCTGCGGCCAGCCGCAACCACCACACGGTTGTTGTGTGTGTGTTTTGCCTGTAATCATCTAGTTAGTAACCAATGTTTGCTAGTTGAATTATAATCAGTTTAATATCACGTAATGTTATTTTGAATAATTATTACTCTTATTAATAAATCCTGTTATAATTTAACTTGTCATTGTCTGTGATTTGTCACGACCGGGCAAGGACTCTGGACGCAGGTGCAGGATGGTTTCAAAAAAGGTCTTTATTTTTTAAATCAGGCTCAGCAAACAAAAAACGCTCCTGAAAACTGGAGGGACAAAAAATCAAGGAACTAGAAATAAAACCAAAAGGAACAAGATAGCGATAGGATTCTGCGCTGTGGAAGGCTAGATCGTTGTGAATGATTGTCGACATAAACGACACACTGGCACCAGACAAGGGGAGACGCAGACTCTTAAACACATGGTAATAGGGGACAGGTGGAAACAATCAAACAATCAAACCAAGACACACAAGAGAGGGCAAGTGACCTGAAACGAGAGGAGGATTACTCTTTCAAAATAAAACAGGAAATGACAAGACAAGACATGGAGACAGGACAAAAACCAACATGACCTCACCGCGGTGTGACAGAACCCCCCCTTCTAGGGCCGACACCTGACGGACCAGGCAACTCTGGATGGCTCCTATAAAAGTCCTCAATAAGGGAAGGGTCGTCTATATAACTCCGTGGAATCCACTGTCTCTCCTCTGGACCGTACCCCTCCCAGTCCACCAAAAACTGTTTTCCCCGGCCTCTGTTGCGCACAGCTAACAGTCTCTTCACTCTATAAAGTGGACTCCCATCAGCTGCTTCCAGAGGCGGTGGGGGCTTGGTGGCCGGGACCATGGAACTCTCCTTAGCGGGCTTGACCTGACTGACGTGAAAAGTGGGGTGGACACGGAGGGTCCTGGGCAGACGGAGACGGATGGCAGCTGGACTGATGACCTTGGTGATGGGGAAAGGACCCACGAACCGCGGGGCCAGCTTCCTAGAGGGAACCTTGAGGTGAAGATCCCTGGCTGACAACCACACTCTCTGCCCGGGCCGATACTCTGGTGCGGGACGGCGTTTTTGGTCCGCTGCCCTTTTGACTCTGTCCCCCTGACGGATGAGCACCTGGCGGGCAGCGGCCCAGATGCGGTGGCAGCGACGAACCAGGGCGTGGGCGGAGGGAACCGACACTTCTGGCTCCAAGTCAGAAAACACAGGAGGCTGGTAGCCATAGGCACACTTGAAGGGGGAGAAACCAGTGGCCGAGGTGGGCAAATTCCACCCAGACCAGGTAGGTGCTCCACAAAGTCGGGTTCTGGGAAACCAGGCATCGGAGGCCAGTTTCCAGCTGCTGGTTGAGGCGTTCGGTCTGGCCGTTGGCCTCTGGGTGATATCCAGACGTCAGACTCGCAGTGGCACCGATGAGTCGACAGAACTCCCTCCAGAACCGGGAAACGAATTGGGGCCCCCGGTCAGACACGACGTCCTTAGGAAAACCATGGATCCTGAAAATGTTCTGCATCATAATTACAGCAGTTTCCTTAGCTGAGGGCAGCTTGGGCAAAGCGATGAAATGTGCCATCTTGGAAAAGCGGTCCACCACAGTCAGGACTGTGGTATTACCTTTCGAGACCGGGAGTCCCGTGATGAAGTCCATAGAGATGTCTGACCACGGTCTGGAGGGGATCGGCAAAGGTTGCAGGAGTCCCATGCGTGACCCGGAGGACGATTTGTTGCGAGCACAGACCAAACAAGCCTCGATGTACTCCCGGACCCCCGCCTCCATCGAAGGCCACCAGAACCGTTGGGAGATGGCGAACATGGTTCTCCGGACTCCCGGATGGCAGGTGAGCAGCGAGGTGTGAGCCCAATGAATTACCCGTGGGCGCAATTCAACAGGGACAAACAAACGATGTTCTGGGCACCCACTGGGCGGAGGCGTCTCACCATTTGCTTGCTTCACCTCCTGTTCTATCTGCCAAGTAACCACTCCAACCACACGGTTAAGTGGGAGGATGGGTTCTGGTTCCTTGGCAACAGGCTCCGGGTCGTAGACGCGTGACAGGGCGTCTGGTTTGACATTCCGGGACCCCGGCCTGTAAGACAACGTGAAGCAAAAACGGTTAAAAAACAATGCCCACCTGGCCTGGCGTGAATTTAGTCTCTTGGCCTGTCTGATATACTCAAGATTCTTGTGATCGGTCCACACAATGAACGGATGCTGGGCCCCCTCCAGCCAGTGTCTCCACTCCTCCAAGGCGACCTTGACCGCCAGCAGTTCCCGGTTGCCAACGTCATAGTTCCTTTCCGCGGAACTCAATCGCCGGGACAGAAAGGCGCAGGGATGCATCTTGCCATCCACCTCTGATCGCTGAGACAGGATCGCCCCGATCCCTACATTAGATGCATCAACCTCCACCACGAATTGATGCTGTGGATCCGGCAAGGTGAGAATGGGCGCAGAGGTGAAGCGGCGCTTGAGGGCCTGGAACGCCTCCTCCGCCTCCGGGGTCCAGATGAATCGAACCTGGGGAGAGGTCAGAGAGTGGAGAGGAGCAGCTATTGCGCTAAAGCCCCTGATAAACCGCCTGTAGAAGTTAGCAAACCCCAGGAACTGCTGAACCTTCTTGCGGCTATCCGGCGTCAGCCACTCGGCCACAGCGCTCACTTTAGCCGGATCCATCTGCACCCTTCCAGGGGCTACAATGAAGCCCAGGAAGGAGATGGTATCGGCATGGAACTCGCTCTTCTCAGCTTTGACATACAGGTGATTGTCAAGAAGACGCTTAAGGACTCGGTTAACATGTTGTTTATGAGTGTCAAGGTCTGGTGAGTAGATTAATATGTCATCCAAATAGACGTAGACAAACTGGTCGAGAAAGTCTCTGAGCACATCGTTGATCATGGCCTGAAAGACAGCAGGGGCATTAGTGAGGCCGAAAGGCATGACCAGATATTCATAGTGGCCGCTGGGAGTATTAAACCCAGTCTTCCATTCGTCCCCCTCCCTTATTCGAACTAGGTGGTAAGCGTTGCGTAGATCAAGCTTAGTAAAAATCGTGGCCTGCTGAAGCTGATCAAACACAGACGACATTAAAGGGAGTGGATAGCGATTCTTTATAGTAATGTCATTGAGGGGGCTGTAATCAATACATGGTCTTAAGGACCCATCCTTTTTGCTCACAAAAAAGAAACCGGCTCCAGCAGGTGATGAGGACGGGCGGATGAGCCCTGCCTTCAGTGACGACTCAATATAGTCTTTCATGGCTTGACGTTCGGGCCCTGACACTGAGTACAGACGCCCCTTGGGAATGGTGGAGCCGGGGATAAGCTCGATGGCGCAATCATACGGACGATGCGGTGGAAGTGACGTGGCCTTGACCTTGTTAAAAACCTCCCTGAGATGGTGGTAGCAGGCAGGTACGGAGGTCAGATCCGGGTACTGGGACTCTATGTCAGGAGGAACAGAAACACTGTTCATAACTGTGGTAGCCTGTCCAAGAGTCTGGTCCCTCAGGCACTTCCCCTTACAGTCTTCCCCCCACCCCAGGATCTTGCCCGTAGGCCAGTCAATGTGGGGGTTGTGGCTGACGAGCCATGGATGTCCCAGTACCAGTGTGCGTGCAGGTGAGTGATACAGGTAAAAATTTATCAGTTCAGAGTGATTGTCTAAGGTAAGGGCCACCGGTTCTGTGACGTCTGTAACAGTGAACAGTTCGGTACCATTCAAGGCCCTAGCCTTAATGGGTTGTGAGAGGGCCTTGGTATTCAGCCCCAACCTCCTTGCTAACTCCCAGTCCATAAGACTTTCATCAGCCCCAGAGTCAATTAAAACATCCAATTCAAGGACTGTGGTGTTGTGTGTTACCTTGACAGAGGTCAAACTACGTGGAGCAGACCCGGAAGCTGTGGATTGGCGCCTCACCCGATCTGCCTTAACCGGGCAGGCGGCCACAAGGTGTCCGGGCTCCCCACAGTAGAAGCACCGCCCCTCCTTGAGGCGGCGTTGTCGTTCCGCCTGAGTGAGCCGGGCCCTGCCCAGCTGCATGGGCTCCTCATCTCCAGCAGGAGGAAACTGCCAGCGCTGATCTGATGATGTTCGGCCGGGACCAGACCAGGGAACAGTGGGGATGTGCTGTGAGCGGTCTGGCAACCGCTGGCACCCTCTCCGGAGAGCCTCAAATTCCCGAAGGCGGTTATCAGTTCGGACCGCGAGAGCGATGAGGGAGTCCAGGTCCGGCGGCAGGTCTAGGGGCAGCAGCCGCTCTTGAACGGGGGCAGCCAGCCCCTTCAGGAAGACGTCGTAGAGGGCCATGGCGTTCCACCCACTCTCCGCAGCCAAGGTCCGGAAGCGTATGGCGTAGTCACATACGGACTCTTGCCCTTGCCTCAACCCACTCAGCTCTCTTGCCTTTTCCCGTTCAGTAGAGACCGGGTCGAAGGTCTTATGAAGGGCCTCCTTGAAGTCCTGGAGGGAGCTGCAGAGCGAGGACCCCCTTGCCCACTCTGCCGTGGCCCACGCCCTCGCCCTTCCCGCCAGGTGGGAAATCATAAAAGCAATCCTGGCTCGGTCTGTGGGAAATGCGTTGGGGGAGAGTTCAAAATGCATTTCACAGTCCACAAGGAATGACTTACATTGTCCTAGTTCTCCTGAGAATCGCTCAGGAGCCGCCAGCCAGGCACCAGCTCCGGCGTAGGCGATGGTGGGAGCGGGCGGGGGTTCGGGCGCAGCAGACACAGCCTCCGTCTTCTGAGGGTGACTGAGGAACTGCTCCATCCGCTCGGAGAGCTGCCCTAGCTGGGCAGAAACGACAGCCTTGAAGTCCTCATGGCTATGGGCGAGGCCACTGACTCCCTGGCCCAGAGCAGCCACCTGCTCATCCTGACGGGCGAGGCGAGCTCCCTGTGCCCGAAGAGCCGCAGTTAGTTGCTCGGATCCTGCTGCGTCCATTCTGGCCAGTGTGTACTGTCACGACCGGGCAAGGACTCTGGACGCAGGTGCAGGATGGTTTCAAAAAAGGTCTTTATTTTTAAATCAGGCTCAGCAAACAAAAAACGCTCCTGAAAACTGGAGGGACAAAAAATCAAGGAACTAGAAATAAAACCAAAAGGAACAAGATAGCGATAGGATTCTGCGCTGTGGAAGGCTAGATCGTTGTGAATGATTGTCGACATAAACGACACACTGGCACCAGACAAGGGGAGACGCAGACTCTTAAACACATGGTAATAGGGGACAGGTGGAAACAATCAAACAATCAAACCAAGACACACAAGGGAGGGCAAGTGACCTGAAACGAGAGGAGGATTACTCTTTCAAAATAAAACAGGAAATGACAAGACAAGACATGGAGACAGGACAAAAACCAACATGACCTCACCGCGGTGTGACATGATTATTGTGACTATATTTGTGATAACAGCTGGATTCAGGACAGTCAGTGCTCGACTTTACCCTTCAGTTAACCTTCTGAGACTGTATTTTGAGCCATCAATTTGGTCATTGGTCCCTGGTGACAGGGTGGTGCCCCAAGGTTACTACTTGTAGTAAACATTTATATATATTGGTGATTATCACTGATAATCATTAATATTATACACCAATAACCAAATTGCCCCTACCTGTGCACAACAATGGATACCCTGTTAAATGACAACACTCCTGACCATTGTGTGGATTTACCCTGCTTCACTGCAGTACAAGCAGACAGAGATGTCAGAGCAAGTGGAAAGAATAAAGGTAGAGGACTGGTTCTGCTTGTGAACAGTAAACCAGAATCAGAATCAGAATCAGCTTTATTTTCCCAGGCAGGCTCATGCATACAAGGAATTTGCTTCTCTATAATACATACAGCAAGTGAACAACAACAGTATAAACAGACAATTTACACATTATATACAGACATGGCAAAAATATATAGGCAAAAATATATAGCCATTACATAGATAAGTCAAAAAAGCAACATAAAAAACATATAAGCAATATACAAACAACAACAATGTACATAAAGTACAATGTGATAGGCCAGTGCAACATCATAATGTACATGATATTAATATTGTTACGATGTGTGGGACTGGAAGAGATAATCAGTCAGTCAAGAAATAATCAGAGTGGGTATATACATGGATACTGGTCAGCTATTTATGAGAGTGATAGCAGTGGGAAAAAAGCTACTCCTGTATCTAGCTGTTTTGGAATACAGGATTCTGTAGCGCCCGCTGGAGGGGAGGAGTTGAAAGAGATTATTTCCAAGGTGTGTGGGATCTTTGATGATGTTCCTTGCCCGCTTCCTGGTTCTTGAGATATACAAGTCCTGGAGGGTGGGCAGGGGGGCTCAAATGATCCTCTCAGCTGTCCTAATTGTTCGCTGCAGTCTATCACCAAACCAAACTGTGATAGGTGTGCACTAGATGGATTCGATGACAGCAGTGTAGAACACTATCAACAGCTCCTGTGACAGGCCGTGCTTCCTCAGTTGTTGCATACCACAATTGATTAAATTCATTTTTTAGCCTTAAAATTCTACACACAATACCCCATAATGACAAAGTAAAAAAAGTTTGCTTGAAACTTTTGCAAATTTATTAAAAATAAAAAACAAAAATATAACATGTACATAAGTATTCACACCCTTTGCTCAATACTTTGTTGAAGCACCTCTGGCAGCAATTACAACCTCAAGTCTTTTTGAGTATGATGCTACAAGCTTGGCACACCTTTTTTTGGGCAGTTTCTCCCATTCTTCTTTGCAGAATCTCTCAAGCTCCATCAGGTTGGATGGGGAGCGTCGGTGCACAGCCATTTTCAGATCTCTCCAGAGATGTTCGATCAGGTTCAAGTCTGGGTTCCGGCTGGGCCACTCAAGGATATTCACAGAGTTGTCCCAAAACCACTCCTTTGTTATCTTGGCTGTGTGCTTAGGGTCGTTGTCCTGTTGGAAGATGAACCTTTGCCCCAGTCTGAGGTCCAGAGCGCTCTGGAGCAGGTTATCATCAAGGATGTCTCTGTACATTGCTGCATTCATCTTTCCCTCGACCCTGACTAGTCTCCCAGTTCCTGCAGCCGAAAAAAGCATCCCCATGGGTGGTATTGGCCAGGTAATGAGCGGTGCCTGGTTTCCTCAAGACATGATGCTTGGCATTCAGGCCAAAGAGTTCAATCTTTGTTTCATCAGACCAGAGAATTTTGTTTCTCGTGGTCTGAGAGTCTTTAAGGTACCTTTTGGCAAACTCCAGGCGGGCTGTCACGTGCCTTTTACTGAGGAGTGGGTTCTGTCTGATTGGAGGAGTGCTGCAGAAATGGTTGTCCTTCTGGAAGGTTCTCCTCTCTCCACAGAGCAACGCTGGAGCACTGTCAGAGTGACCATCGGGTTCTCGGTCACCTCCATGACTAAGGCTCTTCTGCTCCGATCATTCAGATTGGCCAGGCGGCCAGCTCTAGGAAGAGTCCCGGTGGTTACAAACAGGTGGACTTCAATCAAGTTGTAGAAACATCTGAAGGATGATCAGTGGAAACAGGATGCACCTGAGCTCATTTTGAGTGTCATGGCAAAGGCTGTGAATACTTATGTACATGTGATGTTTTATGTTCAATCAAACTTTTTTCACTTTGTCATTATGGGGTATTGTGTGTAGAATTTTGAGGTAAAAAATGAATTTATCATTTTACCATTTTGGAATAAGGCTGTAACATAACAAAATGTGGAAAAAGTGAAGCGCTGCAAATACTTTCCGGATGCACTGTATGATTCACTCCCACTTCAGGTCTCCTGAAATCCACGGTCATCTCCACAGAGACTTAAGTTGAACACTTAAGAGTGTTCAAATTAAGAGTGTTCAACTCAAGAGTGTTTTGATTGCACTAGAACACCGGCCATTCAACCTCCAGCTGATATGAGACTCATTCCAATCTTGGATAAGTCTAATGACAGTGGTGTCATCTGCAAATTTTAGGAATTTAACAGTTGGGTATTTGGAAGTGCAGGGATGGTGCAACTCCAGTTATATCACAGTTAAAGAGAACAGCTGCTGTCAGGATAATGAAGTGTTGGCAGTCAGCTGACTTTTCCACAAGGGAAAATAAGACACTTGATAGATGGGGCTAGAACTAGACCTGAGAAAGTCAATGACCATCTCCTTGGTCTTGGAGGTGTTGTGTAGGAGGCAGTTCTTGTTGCTCCATTCATGAAGGCCATCGTCAGATCCCTGTACTCTCCTTCCTGCCCATTCCTAATACACGCCACAATAGCTGTGTCATATATTTCTGGATGTGGCACGACGTACACACGGTGAACAAGAATGGAGTCAGAACAGCCCCCTGTTGAGCCCCAGTTCTGCTCACCACTGTCCCTGACACACAGTTAATCAGCCTGATGTTCTTTCGTTGTCTTGTGAGGTAATCCACAATCCAGGATGTGAAGGACAGATCCACCCCCATCCCTTCTTGCTTGTCTTTGAGAATGGGTGGTTAAATGCACTTGAAAAATCAAAGAGCACAATCCTCATGTAACCGCCTGGCTCATACAAGTAAGAATGGGCCTGGTGGAGCATTTATAGGGCAGCATCATCCACTCCAGTTTATTCCTTATAAGCAAACTGTAGGGGGTAGGGGGTAGAGCTGAAGCAGTGTACACCTCCTTGAAGCTTGCATACAACAGTTCAAGTGTCTTATTTTCCCTTGTTGGACAGTCCACACTCTAAGCAAAGCCACGCAGGTGAGAGGTGAGGGTGACAATGATTAAAATCACCCAATATTGCAATGAATTCATTAAGGTGCTGGGCCTGTACTCTTGCAAGAGTCTAATGAGATCTATTCTATGCAAATGTCAAGGAGACTTAAAGAGCAGGTCAGATCCACCCCTGACTCCTCCGCAGGTCCACCTTCTCCTCCAAATATGGTTTCTTCTGGTTTCAAAAAACCAAGATGGCAGTGGCCAAATTGCAAACTCTGGGCTTCAAAAGGCAGTTCACAAACCACTGGGTGACATCACAGAGGTTTGCCACTTGACCCTGACAGACATTGTCGAGATTGAGATTTTGGATGCATTTAAGGGTCACAACTTCACAATTGACAACACACTTCAACAGCAACTTCTGGTTGAAGGGACCAAAGCAACTAAGTTCCAGTTACCACCACCTTTTCTAGTCATGTGAGCAAGTTGTCATCCTCTCAGGAACAGCACATCAGCGTGGTTGCTCTTGGGCTCCTCCTTAGTGATTGGGTTGTCATGGCCGTGATCACACAAGCAATGTAAAAAAAACATTCAAAAACTGCAAACCTGGCTGTATTCCCTCCTCTTTGTTTCACCATGTTTTCAACACCAGCCTACAACCATTCCACTGACTGACCTCCACTGCCCCCAGGAGTAAGGCCAGCCAAACATCTGATCCCCAAGGATCTCAACAGCTACAGGCACTGACATCCCACCTGATGAAGACCCTGGAGGAGCTGGTCCTTGTTTGTCTTCGGCCCATGGTGAACTCATCGCTGGACCCACTTCATTTCGCCTTTCAACCTGGCATTGGGGTAGACGACACCATTATCTACTTCTTACTATCCCTTTCTCACCTGGAAAAGGCTGGGAGCCTTGCTCTACGACTATCAGACTGAGTGGTGACAAGCTAATCTACACAAATGATGAGGGAAGCATCTTCCGGTTCTTGTGAATATGTTATGAATATGTTGCCCCAGTGCATGTTGGGAGATTATAATAATAATAATAATAATAATAATAATAATAATAATAATAATAATACTTTTCGTATTTGTCCTTAATCTCCAACTTGTATCATCCAGGCCAAACTCTAAAATCAAAAATCTTGGACTAGAAAGCAAATAAATTATTTGGGACTGACAAAATATACATTTAATGAACAACAGCATTGTTATATTTTTTTCTGTGTGGAGAATAAAACCAAAATCTCTGCTCACCAATCATATCTGACAACCAACACTACAGACTCTTCCCAGAGTGGGTGATGGATACACTGTTTTCTGAGAAAGCATTTGCCAGACATCCTAAAACCACAAGTTTAAGTTTAAGTTAAGACAAAGCTAGGTTGGTTGTTTCCCTCTATTTCCAGTCTTATTCTATGCTAGGCTAACACCTTAGATCCAGGTCTATACTCAGTACAAATTTTGAAATTAATGTGATCTAGGCTCAAAGGGTTTGCTTTTCACATATTGATTCATATATAGATAAAAGAAGTGGAGAAGCACTCCAACTGGGAGTTCAGGGATTTTTACAGCACTTCAGCAACTAAATGAGGCTAACTGGTCACCATGCTAGCATTCATAATAGGGAGCTCTGAGGAAGAGACAAATAAGATGATGGATGTCTTACTTGCAAAAAGAGGGAAAAAGGTTTCCTGTATTGTTCTTCATGGCAGGTGATTTACAAAGAAAACTCAAGCTGCTGTGAATTGAAGTGGCGTGACTATCCATCATCCTCCTAAGACATGCTGAAGTGTGGAAAGTGAAAGAGGAAGAAGCTTTAGAGTTTAATGGCATATAGGAGCATTGCAGGATATTTCTGTTTTAATGACAGGGCCACTTTGCTGAGCTTGGCCTCAGCTGCAAAGTGCTGAGATTATGAAGCCTACAGTGAATGTATAACCTTATGAGCTACAGCGATAAGCACAGATTTCAAAGCAGAATTATTCACATATTAAGTTACTTTAATCCCTTTGGCATTCAAGAGTCATAAGTTTTGTTAGCTGTTATAGACTTGCACGCATACTTTGTATGTGTTATATGAATGTTTTAAAGCACTACATGAAGCTTAAATTCCCCAAATTAACAATTTTACTGTCAATTTGTGCCTGATTCAGGAAGCAATGTAAGATGATTTTTAAAAACTTGGGCAATGTTTAACATCACATGAAAATCTTTCTGTCCCCAAAGTGTGTTATTTAGTATTAGCACCACATACAGGTGGTGTTATGAACCCCTCACTCTGCAAGAGGCAGTAAATTATATTTTATCAAGTTTATCTTCATTCAGTCCTCACAGGTAACAATTAATGGAAATGGAGACAAGCAATATTTTTACTAATGTTATTTGTGGCTTGGACAGAGAGAGGGAGAGAGAGGAGAAGCACAAACTATGGGAGAAAAATACAAAGTTAATGGCATAAAGTAGACGAGAGAGAGAGAGAAAGAGAGAGAGAGCCCAGTGAATCATGGGAATCTCCCAGCAGTCTAGCTCTATAGCAGCATAACTATGGTAAAGTTTATAGTTAGGGTTGGCTCGGGTATGTCCTGACCCATCCCAAACAGGACAGTTTTAAGCCTGATCTTAAAGGTAGAGAGGGTGTCTGCCTCCTGAACCCACACTGGGAGCTGGTTCCACAGGAGAGGAGCCTGATAGCTGAAGGCTCTGCCCCCCATTCTACTCTTACAAACTCTGGGAACCACAAGTAGACCTGCATTTAGAGAGTGAAGTGTCCTATTGGGAAAATAGGGAAGTATAAGCTCTCCAAAGTATGATGGTGCCTGGCCATTAATGGCTTTGTAGGTGAGGAGGAGGATTTTAAATTCTATTCTGGATTTTACAGGGAGCCAATACAGAGAAGACAGAGAGAACACAGGAGAGATGTGATCTCGTTTCCTAGTTCCTGTCAGTACTCGTGCTGCCGCATTTTGGATCAACTGGAGGCTTTTTACTGCATTTTTGGGACATCCTGACAATAAAGAGTTACAGTAGTCCAGTCTTGAGGTAACAAATGCATGAACTAGCTTTTCAGCATCCTTTAGGCACAGAATGGGTCTGATTTTAGCAATAATGCGCAGGTGGAAGAAGGCTGTCCTAGAGACTTGCTTTATATGTGAAGTAAAGGACAAGTCCTGGTCCAAAATGACACCAAGGTTTCTGACTGTAGCACTGGAGGCCAAGGTGATGTCATCCAGAGTCAGTATATTATCACATAGTGTATCTCTGAGGTGTTTTGGGCCAATTCTTTTAGGCCAAAACTTAGTTTTCATCTAAGTTTAAGAGTAAGAGATTACTGGTCATCCAGGTTTTTATGTCCTTAAGACACACCTGAAACTTGGCTACCTGGTTAGTCTCACCTGGCTTCATGGATAAGTACAGCTGGGTGTCATCTGCCTAACAATAGGAATTTATCTGGTGCCTCCTAATAATGTTTCCTAGAGGAAGCATATATAGAGTGAAAAGTATTGGTCCTAGCACAGAACCTTGTGGAACTCCATGACTGACTGTAGTGTTGATATAAGAGTCATTATTAACATGAACAAACTGGAGTCTATCTGACAGATCTGACTTAAACCAGCTTAGTGCGGTTTCTTTAATGCCGACTGTTACCGGCCTCAAGCCTAGGGGTACTCGGGCCAGTAACGGGTTTTGTTACACAGCAATGGATGACTGTGGAACAGTAAGACACAAACACGGTTTCAGCAGCGTGCAACTGTCTCAAGCACCAATTTATTCTGCCTCCTATGGGAGTAGGATGGGCTTGAGTCAGGCATCTCTCACTGAACCTGGTATCACAGTGCCATGTATGGTCACAAAGTGGAATGACAACAAAAGACATGTATGGGAGTCTAACTTAGGATGTAGTGAAATAAATGAAAATAAAGAGAAAGAAGAGAATAAATTTAAAAAAATAAAAATAAGGGGTGTGTGTGTATGCCATCCTACTAATGAGAGGCTCTTGTTTTCCACCCTCTACACTCTCCCCTACTTTTTAAAGATGTCTCCTGACATCGAGAGCTACACTTACAAATCAACTCACCATCACAAATTTAATTTAGGAGAAATCATTACTGCCTAGTCTGGTAAGTATCTCAGTTCTAATACACCAAGGTGCAAGGTCTAATCAGTCCAGTCCTCAGTCTAATAAGTCCAGAGTACTGGCCTTGGCCCATAGTTGATATCTGGGAAAACGGGACTTGGCATCCCAGTGCTTGACATAAGATAGGGTACACAATGAAAAACAGAGTTGGCTCCAGGAATCAATGGCTGATATGAGGGTTGACCTAAACAGTTGTAAGTGAACATTCCCCTGGGTCGTGGCACACGTGAGGATCTCCTCACCGTTTGTTCATTTAGTGACTCCAGGTCAGGCTCCTGCTCTGCTCCTCCTGGTTCATTTTGAACATCATCACGGACTTCCGGAGGTACTTCTGTCTCCCTCACACAGTGTGAATCTGGTGATATTTGTGGCTGTTTTGGCATGTTAGCCGCTTCTCGCTCTGTAACTGAGTCTTTGTCAGCTGATGAACTACTCACTGGTTGGAACTCCTGAGCAGAGGGATTAAGATGGAGCTGTGGCTCTGAGTGTGTGACATGAGGTCTGATAGGAGTCATCCTATACACTGGTATGGGGCGGGGGTTGTATGAATCCTCTTCCTCACTCGACTCATTTGAGTCCTGTTCTGACATCCCCCTGTTGTTAGTTCTCTGTTTTGTCTGTTCCTTCCTTTTAGGTCTCATTTCAGTCTCTTCCAGAGGCAAGGCAGTCACTGGCAGCAAAAGGTTTTGTTTCCAGCCTCTGCTTGCACTTTGTACACAGGCCCTTCACCAAGTCTCTCAATCACACGGTGGACTTTCCCCTCCCAGTAGGCACGGAGTTTGCCGGGGCCACCTCTCTCAGAGAGGTTCCTCACAAGCACCCGGTCACCTGGTTGGAGTGTGGCACCTTTTACACCTTTGTCATACTGCCTCTTTCCTTTTGCTGATGATTTTTTACTATTTTCTGAGGCTATTTTATATGCCTCCCGCATCCTATTTTCCCATTTTTGTGCAAACATCTGTCTGTCTGGTGTTTCTTGTTCGGGTTTGAGGTCAAAGAGTAAGTCGATTGGCAACCGTGGGGCTCTTCCATATAAGAGAAAGAATGGTGAGTATCCCGTAGCTTCATGTGCATGCACAATATGAGGTAGATGACCTTTCCAATCAGACTTTTTTTCTTCCTGCAGTGTCCGAAGCATCCGGAGCAGAGTTCTGTTCAGTCTCTCAGCAGGATTTCCCTGCGGATGGTATGGTGTAGTTCGGGAATGAGATATGCCCGCCAACTGTTGGAGCCTCTGAAACAGGGCATTCTCAAACTCCCGCCCCTGATCATGGTGCAATTTTTCAGGGTAACCAAATCTGGTGATGAAGTCCTGGAATATTTTCTCAGCCGCCGTCTTCCCTGATTTGTTCTTGGTGGGATACGCTTGCGCAAAGCGGGTAAAGTGGTCTACCAGGACAAGTATATATTCATAGCCCCCTTTACTTGGCTCAAGATGGAGGTAATCAACAGAGACAAACTCAAATGGGGCACTGGAGGTTATGGAGCCCATGGGTGCTTTGTTCGGGACACAGGGCCGCTTTTGTTTAATACAAACACACTTTCTGATCACATAATCTTCGATTTCTTTCTGCATGAAAGGCCAAAAAAACCTCTCCCTTGCCAGTCGAGTTACTTTGTCTGCACTAATATGCCCCATGTTGTCATGCAAATTCTCCATTACCATTTGTTTCAGTTCAGCAGGGAGAACTAGCTGTTTTCTCTGACTAGCACACCTGTACAGAATTCCCTTGTCTAATTTCAGTTTGTTCCACTCATGTACAAGCCTTCTTGTTGCAGGTGACATTTGTTTTTTGTCATTGTTATTTGGGATCCATCCTCTTTTTTTCAGTGTTATTACCTCACTAATTGGAGGGTCATTTTTTTGTGCTGTTTGGATGTCCTCTAGGGTGAAAACAGGTGTAATGCTAGGTAGTGAGTCATCCGGTGATGTGTTAAGGACCAGTGCAGCCGCCCAGGGTACCTCCTCTTTTTCCTCCACTTTGTCTCCTTGCCAGATGGCTGCCACTACTTCTGTGGGCACTGTTTCTGTGTATTCCCCAATGCGCTCCTGGAGATTGATCGGGTAACGCGACAGTGTGTCTGCGTCTGCATTCATCTTCCCTGGCCTATATTTAATATCAAAATGAAAGTCGGCCAGTTCACCAACCCAACGGTGACCTACTGCATTAAGCTTTGCTGTGCTGAGTATATATGTCAGTGGGTTGTTATCTGTATATACTGTAAAAGTAGGAGCGTAGTACAGATAGTCTCTGAATTTATCACAAATTGCCCATTTCAGAGCAAGAAACTCCAGCTTTCCTGAGTGCAAATGATAATTTTTTTCTGCTGGAGTGAGTGCTCTGGAGCCATATCCTATGACACGTAGTTTGCCTCCCTGCTGTTGGTAAACTACCGCCCCTAAACCTTCATTTGAGGCGTCAGTGTGGAGGATAAAGGGCAAATCACAGTCAGTATAGCCTAATATGGGGGAACTGGTTAACATGTCTACAAACCTGGAAACAATAGTGCTGTGCTCAGAAGTCTATTGTACCGGTGTCTTAGATGACAGCTGACTACTGTTTAGACTTCGGGCTCTGTCTTTAGCAGGTTTGGACAGTACCGTCCGGTTCGATTCCTTCTGACCCTGTACAAGCTCAAAGAGGGGCCTGGCAAGTCTGGCAAAGTCCTGCATATAAGAGCGATAGTAGCTTAAGAAACCTAATAAAGCTCGAACTTCCCCCACTGTTTTGGGCTCCCTCTCTTTCAACTGGGAAACTGCCTCCAAGTCCTTGGGGTCTATTTGCACTCCTTCACTTGACACAACCCGGCCTATGTACCTCACCTGCTGTTTAAAAAGTTCACATTTCTTTGGCCGCAGCTTAATACCATGCTCTCTCATTCTACCAAACACCTGACGTAGGGCTTGTATGTGACCATCAAAAGTTGTTGAATAACACAGCACATCATCTAAATATGGAGAGCAACACTCGTCTCTCAGGCCCTCCAGAACCCCCTCCATGCACCTTTGAAACGCTGCAGGAGCATTGGTGAGGCCGAATGGGAGTCGCACCCACTCGTATAACCCCCATGGAGTGTTGAACGCTATGACATGTTGTGAACTTTCATCTACCAAGCCCTGGTGGTAGGCACTCCCTTGATCAAGTATTGAAAACCAGGTGTAACCTCCAAGATTTTCCAGCAGGTGTTGGATACGTGGCAAGGGGTGTCTATCAGGTATGGTTTTCCGATTGAGCTCTCTGAAGTCAACACACAACCGTAAGCCGCCATCTTTTTTCCGCACGCAGACGACAGGTGACGAATATGGCGATGTGGACTTCCTTATCCATCCTTGATTTAGCAGATTCTGTACATACTCTTTTACTTCTCTGTATAAGGGTTTTGGGATGGCATTGTAACATTTCTGTACAGGTGCTTCATCCTTGAGATTGATCTTTAGTTTGAGGTTTTGGATGCAGCCAATATCACCCTCGTCTTTAGCAAAGATGTCTGACTCTTCATAGAGCATTTTTCTGACTGTGTCCTGCTCCTTTTCTTCTAAATGTGACAAGTCCACAGGTGGGTGCCATTTGCCTTGTGCTGGGTGATGTTGTTTGTCATTTACCTGTTGACTTTGAGCTTCAGAGCTTAGCTGAGCAGAGCAGGTTTCAGTTCTCATGGACTGGTTGACTGGCGCACCATTTTGCAGGGGACAGCTGACAGGTTTCACCTCAGCCACTTCCTCCAGGGTACCCAGTATTGTTCTCCCTGAGCGGAAGATATCATGTTTGGTCACATTCTGAATGGGGATCTTAACAACTTTGGATGAACCCTTGGGGACATTCACAAGAGCAGGGAACAAGTCTAAACCATCTGGACAGTTATTGTTTACTGTTGGCTCATACAACCTTGTCCCCCCATCTGGCCAGGCCCTGACTCTACACCGAACCTCACCTACTTGACCTGCAGGTATAGTAAGTCCTTTCTTTCCTACCCTGACATCAAACTGTGGAGCTGTTTCTTTTTCATCTGAGACTGTTGCACTGAGAATAGACACGATAGCTTTGGCTGTGCTTTCACTAATATTTAAAGCTTCCCTTAGCAGTATGCTGATATCCAGGCCATCTGTGTGCTCATTCCCCTTAATTATCTCTGTGATGACATTTGACCCCAACAGAGGGAAACTGATACAACTTTGACCTACTAATATGGGAACCTGCACTGCCACACTTTTATGGTTCACACTTACTATCTCTAAGGTTACATCTATCCACCCATCAAATGGCACATCAGTACCATTAGCTGCATTAACTGCTAAAGGGTGGCCAGTGAGCAGTGTTTCAATGGGTTGGACTCTGACATTAGGTAACTCTTTTTCAACCCAATCCCTCCCCACTATTGTTACTTGGGCTCCAGAGTCAAAAAGCATTTGGATGGGAACTCCATTGATTGTACAGGTAATTGTACATCGTTTGCCAATGAGTTGTGCAACACATTTTTTTCTTGACTTATTTTGGGCCTTTACAGGTGCAGGTTCCTTGGTTGGAACAGCGTTGGCTTCCACTGGGGGCATTGCGGCCTCTTCAGTCACTGGCTGCCCCTCTCCAGCGATTGCACTCCATTTCCCGACCACTGTTTCTTTAGACAGCCGATGGCTCGATGTCCAACCTGGCCACAACGAAAGCAGTGAGAGCATGTCATGTTTCCCTGTTGAACACATTGAGAACAGCGGCCTTACGAGCTGGACCGTACAGTCTGGGGACTTAGCTGGGGCTGTCTAAATTCTCTGGAAGCTTCACTCTCTGCTTTTGCAGCAAGTTTGCTCAAGTGTTTTGTTAATGTAGACACCTGGGCAGTCAATTCCATGATAGCAGTCTGATTAGCCTTTATGTCACGGTCGACTTCAGTCAGTTTTGCTTTGGCAACTGGTTGGTCTTCACCGGGTTGAACTGAGCTAATGGTCGCTGATTTGGATTTAGTCAGAGCACCAAGGCGTTTTAGTCTATCAGCTTCCTCACTAGCTGACTTAGTGATTTGTTCCAATAAAAAATCGTCAGTCACCTGTAAGTCTCTAAGGTGGTGTTTAAGGTCACTCCTGATGTGGTTATTTTTCTCACTTAAGCCTTGATAGAGTGTATGGAGGAATGTACCCTGTACTAGTCTTTTGTCATAACTGAATTCAGTGTCACTTTGCTGTGAGGCTGATAGAACACGCTGTTTGAGGCCCATGATCCTATACATGAACTGCTGTGGTGTCTCTTTATCCTGCTGCTTAGCGTTGCTCAACTCATGAAGGAGTTCTGTGCTACTCTTCTCTCTGACATGAGACCTGAGAAACCGTTTTAACTCATCTACCTTGAGGTCATCTTTGTTGGTTAGCATTTCTCTGAAGTTACCTGGTTTAGTAACTTTTATCACTGTTCTGATAACCTCCGACTCACTGAAACCTTCCTTAAGACCCTCATCTATTTGTTTGCAGAGGCTGTAGTATGAGATTTCAGACCCCGAATCAGACAGTTGACCCCATGAATCTTAAATTCCCTGCAAGGTAATAAACTTGCAACCTCAGTAAGCCTTACCACCTGATCAGAAACACACACAGATGAACTGGTTCTACCACCATGCACAGAGTCTCTGGGTGGAGTAGCTGGCTTGGCTGGGGCACCCGCTTCTGGAGCTGATGGTCTATCATCAATGTCTCTGCTGCTTGCCGGTGCTTTGGTGAATGTGGGCGATGCTCTGTCACGCTGAGTGCTGTCATCTTCACCGTCCGACTTAGTAGGAGCTGTGTTTGTAGTAGCCAACAAGTCCTCAACCATATCAAGGAGAAAGAGTAGACAGGACATGCCTTCATCCTCCATGTCCTTCAGTTTCGTACTCCTTATGAAATCAACAATCATGTCAAACAGTTCAGGTTCAGTCAATGTGGATGTATCTCCTGTCGTTTCCTCTTCTGCAGTATCAATTTCACCAGCCACCGTCTGTAGTTGATCGAGGGTCAACTCTGGTAATTTCTTTTGCAGTTTCCAGGTCAGGAGCTGATGATCTGAAGTAGCCATGACGACTGAGTTTCCTGAAGCCTTGACTCTCTGGATGACACTATGGGGAGTAGCCTTCCCTGAAGCCCGGGAAACAGGGTATCACAGTTGCAGATCCGGCGTCCTCAGATGGCAGTGGAGATCCCGGACGAGCAAAGATGACTGTGGAACAGTAAGACACAAACACGGTTTCAGCAGTGTGCGACTGTCTCAAGCACCAATTTATTCTGCCTCCTATGGGAGTAGGATGGGCTTGAGTCAGGCATCTCTCACTGAACCTGGTATCACAGTGCCATGTATGGTCACAAAGTGGAATGACAACAAAAGACATGTATGGGAGTCTAACTTAGGATGTAGTGAAATAAATGAAAATAAAGAGAAAGAAGAGAATAAATTAAAAAAATAAAAATAAGGGGGGTGTGTGTATGCCATCCTACTAATGAGAGGCTCTTGTTTTCCACCCTCTACACGACCATATGCTCTAGTCTCTGTAATCGAATCTTATGATCGATGGTGTCAAATGCAGCACTAAGATCTAGTAGGACAAGTATAGAGACAAGTCCATTGTCTGAGGCTATGAGGAGATCATTGGTAACCTTAACCAGAGCTGTTTCTGTGCTATGATGGACTCTAAAACCTGACTGGAAATCTTCAAACAAACCATTTCTGTGCAGATAATCACATAACTGGTTTGCAACGACCTTCTCAAGGATTTTGGAAATAAAGGGGAGGTTGGATACAGGTCTATAATTGGCTAAAACATCTGGATCAAGAGTAGGCTTTTTAAGTAGAGGTTTAATTACTGCAACTTTAAAAGCCTGAGGTACATAACCAGTTGATAAAGATAAGTTAATCAGACTTGATATAGAGGTGTCGATTAAAGGAAAAACAGTACATCTGAGCCAGCTGTGGGGAGGAGATGGTGAATTTTTTCTCTAACAGAGACAATTTTATTTGTAAAGAAGCTCATAAAGTCATTGCAACTGAGGGCTAAAGGTATAGATCAGGCATGTCAAACTCAGTTTGGCTCTGGGGCCGGATCCAGACTTTCTGTTCTCAGGTGGGCTGGATCAGTAAAAGAATGTCAACTCCAAATATTTAGCTTTGTTTTTCAGTACTATGCTTTATCATTCAGCCTACATTTGTAGCCTACCCTACATATTATAATCACGGATGACAAGGGATCTTTTCTAAGCACAACACATTTATTCACAAACAATGGTAAAAAAAATGATTTTCATGTTTGGCGGTGAATGTGTTAACAACTGGTTTATTTTAACAGTTGAGTGAATGCAGTTTTACACCTGAACCAACTTAGCACACTAAACAAACTCAAGTGGGAGCTATGAAAAAAATATTTTCGCCTTAATTGTCATACTGCTTTGAAATAAATAAAAAAAGAAATACAAAATAAAATAAAATAAATTAAATAAATAAATTAAATAAAAAGTTATAGCAGTGCATGGGCAATAAGATTAGACTACATCAGATCAAACTACTAGGCTGGGCCTACTGAAGCTGAGAATATACTGCACAATATTAATTGTCTTTAATATGAAACCAGATTAATCTTATTTTTAATGATCTGTATTCATGAGTGCAAACAAATTTTGTGTCATCACACTTTTTTTCTCTCTCTCACTGCACTCCTGCAGTCTACTTGCTGCTGCTGGCTCCTGAAACTTGGCATCTTTTTGCCTTCACAAGTGCATCGATATTAGGTGTCAAATCCTGAGTAGCAGCACATTTAACAATGTCATTCAAGTGTTTATTTGTTAACCTTGAGCGCTGCTTTGTTTTATTATTGTTCATTACGGAGAACACCTGTTCACAAAGATAAGTAGTCCCAAACATGGATAGAACCTTTGCAGCCATGGCTGTTAATTTGGGGTAACCTGGCACGAGATATTGATAAAACGTATCCAATCCCACGGACCCAAATTTATCCTTCATGGCGGAATCGCACTGCAAGTCAATAAGCTTGAGTTGAATGTCAGCTGGCATATCAGAAGGCTTCACTATAAATGGCGAGCGAAAAAAGCCAAATTTGTTCTCAAGTTCACTGAATACCTGAAACCTCTGCTCAAACTCTCACAGCAAATCTGTTATGTTGTCTTTATATTTATCCAAATCATTATCAGGACGGTCCGGTGCCTTCGGACGCACAGCTGTGAGACAAGAGAAATGCGCGGTGTCACCGTTGGATAGCTGCGTCCCCCACAGTGACAGTTTCATCTTGAACGCACTTATGCTGTTGTAATATTGAGTGACAACTCTGTTACGGCCCTGCAATGTAGTGTTAAGTGTATTCAAGTGTTGTGTAATATCAACCATAAACGCAAGATCCTGCACCCATTCCTTGCATTTAAGTTCCTTTACTGGGCGTCCCTTCTTCTCCATGAACTGTCCAATTTCCCCTCGTAGCTCAAAGAAGCGCTTGAGTACTGCACCTCTGCTTAACCACCACACGTCAGTGTGGTATGGTAGGCCTGCATGAATGTCATTATCACTGAGAAATGTGTCAAATGGACGGTGATTTAGACCGCGCGCTCTGATGAAATTGACAGTTTTCACAACCACACTCATAACATGGTCCATTTGCAGTGTTTTGCAACATAACACTTCCTGATGCAAAATACAGTGAAATGCCCAAAACTCTTGTCCTCCATTTGCGGTCTGTACTTTGTCACGGAATTTTGTGGCAACGCCTGCCTTTCTCCCAACCATTGATGGCGCATCGTCGGTAGCCAGGCTCACGGCACGGGACCAGTCCGCTCCCACCTTGTCCAGCGCTCCAACGAGAGCGCTGAAAATGTCATCTGCTGTTGTGGTGTCATTCATGGGCACCAATTCAAGCAGCTCCTCGGTGATGGTCATAGTTTCATCAACACCTCTAATGAATATGGCCAGTTGAGCAATATCTGTGACATCGGAGCTCTCATCTATTGCAATTGAAAATGCGATAAATGACTTGATTTTCTCTTTCAGTTGGCTGCTCAAGTCACTTGAGAGTTCTGTCACCCGATCTGCGAGAGTGTTCCTCGTTAGACTAATATTGGCAAAGGCAGGTCGCTTTTCAGGGCACACGACTTCTGCAGCCTTCAGCATGCATGTTTTTCAAACTCCCCATCAGAAAATGGCTTAGATGCCTGCACCAGCTCGTTGGCAATAATGTAGCTGGCTCTTACAGCCCCATCAGTGATATTGCGGCTGCGCGTAAAAGTAGACTGCTGTTTTTTCAGACCAGCAACCAATTTGTTTATCTCGTCTTTCCTTATTTGTCCTTTCAAGTGGTCATACTTGTCTTTATGATGAGTCTCATAGTGGCGCCGAATATTAAACTCTTTGAACACTGCAACTTGCTGATTACATACATAAGCACACTGGTTTTGCATTCACTTCTGTGAATAAATACTTCTCAGTCCATTTTTCCTGGAAAACTCTGCACTCCGTGTCTACTTTTCTTTTTTTTGACAGTGCCATTTTGGGAAGGGTGTGTTGACCAATAACTTGTTTAGTAGTGGTGAATGGTGAAGCAAGATTGCCGGTTTATTTTTACTTGGACACATCACGTTGCGAATGTTTATTTCCTGTGACTAACTTGTGTCAGTGCCGCATGCTGGACGTGAGCGCTTTTACACATTTACTGCCCTCTAGCGGCCGGAGGGAGCATTTGGTTTGTATTTATTTAAAAAAATCACAACCTTTGATAGAAATGAGCTAGAGACTCACTTCTTTTTTTGACATACTCAGAAATTTATGCCGGGCCGGATTAAATCATCCAACGGGCTGGGTCCGGCCCGCGGGCCGTATGTTTGACATGCCTGGTATAGATGCATCAACAGAGCTGTGGCTGTCTGTCAGCCTGGCTACAGTGCTGAACAGAAACCTGGGATTATTCTTGTTTTCTTCTATTAATGATGAATAATAGGATGTTCTAGCTTTACGGAGACTTTTTTTATATGCCAATAGGTTGTCTTTCCAAGCCTTTTGAGATTCTTCCCGATTCTTCCAGGTTCCACCTTCTTTCTAGCTTCCTTGAATTTTGCTTTAAAGCTCGTGTTTCTGAGTTGTACCATGGAGCTAGCCTTCTCTGACTCACTACCTTCTTCCTCAGAGGGGCTACTGTATCTAGAGTTGCACGCAGTGAGGCTACAGTACTGTCAACAAGATCATCAACCTGTGTGGATGTGAAGTTAAGAGGGCTGTTCCCTACTGCATTGATACATGGCAGTGGGCTAAGTACTGATGGGATTCTTTCTTTAAATTTGCTAATGGTATTGTCAGAGAGACACCTGCTGTAATGGACTTTTTTCCCAGATGCTGTGTAGTCCATGACTGAAAACTCAAATGATAACAGAAAATGGTCAGATAAAAGAGGGTTTGGGGGAAATACTGTTAGATATTCAATGTCAATCCCATAAGTCAGAACCAGATCAAGGGTATGGTTAAAAGAGTGAGTGGGTTCATTAACATGCTGAGAGAAGCCAATTGAGTCTAATAATGAATTAAATGCAATACTCAGGTTGTCACTTTCAACATCTACATGAATGTTAAAATCACCCACTATGATAACTTTATCTGTGCTGAGAACTAACTCAGATAAAAAGTCTGAGAACTCAGATAAGAACTCAGAGTAAGGGGCAGGTGGACGATATACAGTAACTAGTAGGACAGGTTTTTGTGTTTTCCAGTTTGGGTGTGACAGACTAAGAATAAGGCTTTCAAATGAATTATGATTAACCTTAGGCTTAGGATGTATTAATAAATTGGAGTGATGGCTGCCACCCCTCCTCCTTGGCCTGTGCTTCGAGGGATATGAACGTTAACATGACTGGGGGGTGTTGATTCATTTAAACATATTCATCCTGCTGCAGCCAGGCTTCCGTCAGACAGAGCAGATCTACATGATGATCAGTTATCAGATCATTGACTGGTAGAGATTTAGATGAGAATGATCTGATATTCAATAATCCACATTTAATTTTCCTGTTATTTGGTTCTGGAATAACAGTTGTGTTAATTCTTATTAGGTTTTCATGTCTAACTCCTCCTCTGTTCACTTTTGATTTATTACATTTAAATTTAGGTGGTCGGGGGACAGACACAGTTTTTAGGGGGTGAATGGCAGGCGACTGCTCTAAGAGAGGCACAGAGAAGAGTGTAAGACTGCGACTCTACCTCCTGGTCTCAACTCTGGATTGTCATGGCTTTGATTTCTAATAAACTCAGTGAAGTTTCTAGATAAGAGAGCAGCTCCATCCAGCGTGGGATGTATGCCGTCTCGTCTAATCAGACCAGGTCTTCCCCTGAAAGTGTGCCAGTTATCAACAAAGCCCACATCGTTGGCGGAACACCACCTCGATAACCAGCGGTTGAACGATGACAAGCGGCTGTACATGTCATCGCTGGTCAGATTGGTAGGGGCCCAGAGAAAACTACGGAGTCCGACATTGTTTTAGCATAAGTACACACCGACTCCACATTAATCTTAGTGATCTCCGATTGGCGTAATTGGGTGTCATTAGTGCCGACGTGCATTACAATCGTACTGTATTTATGTTTATCCTTCGCCAGCAGCTTCAGATTTGATTCAACGTCGCCTGCTCTGGCCCCAGGAATGCATTTGACTATGGCCGCTGGTGTCGCTAACTTCACGTTTCTCAGAATAGAATCACCAATGAGTTTGTTTCCCAGCGGGTGTGTCGCTGAGTGGGGAGAACCTGTTAGAAACGTGAACAGGTTGGTGGTGAGCTGTGGGCTTTTGTTTAGGACTAAGCCTCTTCTTGTTACAAACAGTCACCCAGCCGCCCTGACCTCCCGGCTGCTCGGGAGCTGCTGGGGGGAGAGAAGGAGCTACAGAAGACGCTACACTGGGTCGGTCCGCACCAGCTACTGGGGGCTGGCTAACTGGAGAGGCTAAAGATGTGGTTTCCATGGTGCGGAGCCGGGATTCTAAATCATTGAGCCTCGCCTCCATAACTGCGAACAAACTACATTTATTACATGTACCATTACCGCTGAAGGAGGCAGAGGAGTAACTAAACATGAAGCAGGCTGAGCAAGAGAGAGCAGGAGAGTGAGAGGGAGAGACAGAAGCCATCGCTAACTGCTAAGCTAAAGTGAGAGAGCTAGCGTGTAAACAGCTGTGTTTTAATGAGAATCTCACGAAGAGAAGGAGAGAGCTAAGAGTGATTGAACAGAAGTTCGACAGTACAACAGATAATTAGCGGTTGTATACAAAAATACAACTAGGATCAGCTGAGTTCAAACAAACACAACACCACCAACAACCGGAAGTGACACAATACGCTTACCGCAGCACATTGCATATCGTCAGTAATCCAATTCAATTCAATTCAATTCAATTCAATTTTATTTGTATAGCGCCAAATCATAATATACATTATCTCAAGGCACTTTACAGGGTAAGGTCAAGACCTTACTTTGTTACAGAATAAACCCAACAGTTCCCACAAAGAGCAAGCGCTTGGCGACAGGGGGGAGGAAAAACTCCCTTTTAACAGGAAGAAACCTCCAACAGAACCGGGCTCGGGGTGGGCGGCCGTCTGCCTCGACCGGTTGGGTTTAGGAGAAGATAGAAAGAGGGGGAGGGGGAGGAGAGGGGAGAGAAGAGAGAGAGAGAGAGAGACCAGGAACAGCTGTGTCGGTAATGGTGTTATCAATAAATGTGTGTACAGTCATGGAGTTCCACAAGGTTCTGTGCCAGGACCAGCAATTTTCACCCTGTATATCCCTGCTTTAGGCAATACTATCAGGAAGCACCAGATAAATTTCCATTGTTATGCAGATGACACCCAGTTGTATTTACCTATGAAGCCAGGTGAAACTAATAACGTGGTCAAACTTCAGGCATGTCTTAAGGACATAAAGACCTAGATGACCAGTAATTTCTTACTTCTAAATTCAGACAAAACTGAAGTTATTGTACTTGGCCCAAAACACCTCAGAAATACATTATCTGATAATATACTTTGTCTGGATGGCATTACCATGGCCTTCAGTGCCACAGTCAGAAACCTTGGGGTCATTTTTGACCAGGACATGAACCTGTGAACCTTTACTGCGCACATAAAACAAGTCTCTAGGACAGCCTTCTTCCACCTGCGCAACATTGAGAAAATCAGAAACATCTTCTCTAAAGGTTGCAGAAAAACTAGTTAATGCATTTGTTACCTCTAGACTGGACTTCTGTAATTCTGTATTATCAGGATGTCCCAGTAACTCAGGAAAAAACCTACAGCTGATTCAAAATAAGGCAGTGCAAGTACTGACAGGAACTAGGAAACGAGATCACATCTCTCCTGTGTTAGCATCAGTGCACAGGCTCTCCATAAAATCCAGAACAGAATTTAAAATCCTCCTCCTCCCCTACAAAGCCATTAATGATCAGCCACCATCATATCTTAAAGAGCTTATAGTTCCCTTTTATCCGAACAGAACACTCCGCTCTCTAAACGCAGGTCTACATGTGTTTCCAAGAGTTTCTAGTAGAATGGGGGCAGCTCCCAGTGTGGGTACAGGAGGCAGACACCCTCTCTGCATTTAAGATCAGGCTTAAAACTGTCCTAAAGCTTATAGTTAGGCTTGCTCAGATAGGTCCTGAACCATCCCTTAGTTATGCTGCTATAGAGCTAATCTGCTGGGGGATTCCCATGATGAACTGAGCTCTCTCTCTCTCTCTCTCTCTGTCTCTCTACCATACTACATAATTATTAATTTTGTTTTTTTTTCCTCTCCTGTAGTTTGTCCTTCTCTCTGTTTCTCCCTCTCGGTCCTCATTCTATTATTATTATTATTATTATTATTATTAGTATTGATATCACCATTTCCTATAGTATATAGCTGTTCCCCATCTATAAGAGCAAGATACAGTCCACTCAGCCTTGCAGCCAATTTTTCCCAGGGGCCACTCATGTTATTGTAGCAAAAAATCCTGTGTGGCCAAAAAAGCATTTTTCCCATAGACCACAATAGTAAAAGAGACGCCTGTAAAACTTTTGACAAGACACCTCAATCAGAATCAGAATCAGAATCAGTTTTATTGCCAAGTATGTTTTCACATACAAGGATTTTTTTCTGGTGATTGGTGCAATTGAGGATCAGGGGGATCAGCAACAGTGGGGCTCTCTAGCCTTGTTGATAAGGCTAATAGCAGATGGGAAGAAGCTATTTTTGTGGCGAGAGGTTTTGGTCCTGACGTAGTTATTCGTCTCTTCTTAGCCATTTTTGTGGAACATAATTGTTTTTTTAATCGATACATTAGCCACATAATGACTGGATTCACGGATATGGCGCTGATATACTTTTTCATAACTACCCCAGTTTTCTACAGGGTATTTTAATTTGGTAAGTCATTTAGTTTATATATGATAGTTTCTGTGATGTGTGTGCCAGCAGTATCTCATCCTGACTGAAGTTCACCAGTCTGTCATCTGTTCACAAGAACTATTATACATTATTTTGTGACTTAAACTGTTTCAGTGTGTAACTAACTTTGGCCTGGATGCAACATCCTCTGGGTCAGCAGTGGTGGCCTGAAATGGTGCAGCCGGCTCCCCTTCTCCCTCCTGTCCCTGAGGGGAAGAACCATCCTGGATTCTAAATTGCCCAGAGGTGTGAGTGTGTGTGGTTGTTTTTCTGGTGACCCGTCCAGGGTGTACCCCACATTCACTCAGTGTCAGCTGGGATTGGCTCCAGTCCCCTGTGACGCAGTTTCAGATAAGCAGTATAGAAAATGGATGGATGGAAATATGGTTCTTTTCTGTGGTATCCGTGGATACAGAAATTACATCATTACATCTATTTTGAATATGGCAAAGTCTTTTTTTTTTTAATACCAATTGAAATGTCTGTGATCATCCAGTATCAAAATGGGTCAAGTATTGAAAGATGGCATCTAAGACTTGGTCAGACTTTTAGTCTTCTTTACTTAACCTTTGATCAGATATTTTCCAACCTAAATCAGAAAATTTACTCAGGCAAAGTAATACTTATATAATACTGATGAACTAAGGGAAAAAAAAGTGAAAACATGCTATATTCCAACCATGTCTCCAGAGGCGTTGTTAGGTTCCTTAGTTTCCAAAGTTTGCCATAGTGTTGTGAGTATTGGTATTCCTCGGTGAGCCCACTGACACACAGCAAATCTGAGGCAGTAGACTGACCAAGAGTGAAGGGCAGGGGAACAGTTATACAGTTGAGCAAAGGGGGGTTGTCACCTGTATGCAAATACAATTGCTCAGTGGTTACAGGGGTTGTGGTCATGATTACAATGGATCAAAAGAAAGTAAGAACAAAGACATTTGAATTCAGAGACCTCACAGTGTAACACCTAGGGTGAAGTTATAAGTGGGCAGGAAGGGCCCCCAGATTAAATCAGTTTGCAAGGCTGGGGAAGTCAACAAGACAAGACAAGGGGGGCACTGCATCCAGATAGACGGGTGTCAAAAGTCCCCACTACACAAAATGTGTATTTTCTTCCTAAGATGTGATTGACTTTTATAATAAAATTGAATTGAAATTGAATTAATCTCACTTATAATAACCTAATAGTCTCTCTCTGCCAGCACTGCTACGTCTACCGTGCAAAAGATGAAGTGCTAAAGGGAGCATGTAAGAACTGAGTGCTCTTGTACAAGGTAAAAAAAGGATTAGAAAAGGAGAATAAGATCTCTTCTTTGGACCAGCAGATTAAAGATTTTGAAAACAGAACCAAATAATCAAATGCCCAAGTGAATTTACGCAGCTGTCTGAATGGTGGATGTAGTGCATGAAATCCCTCAGGACCACAGACCAAGCCAATTGGCATTTATTGAGAGTGGAGGATATTAGAAGCAGCAGTGCTGCAGCGAATACCCAAACAGGTCAAGGCCAAGCCAACACTGTGAGAGTGAAGAGAGACTGTGTCAAATAAAGCATCTGGGGACTTTAAACTGGGGCTGGAGAGACAAAGCTCCTGTTTTCTTCATCACCCAATTATCAAGGCAGAGAGGAGCACATAGAGGCACAGTAAAAATAGAAGACCCTAGCTTGTTCTTCTAGGCCAGCGCAGTGCTCTCAGATTACTGCTCAGCAACAGCTGGATGATTAAGCGTTTCTGCATCTGGGCTTTGAAGAGACAGACAGAGAGAGAGAGAAAGATGGACAAACAGAAAAAAGTTTGAGTAAGAGAACATTTGAATTTAAGATGAAAGTGTTGGAGAGACAAATTAGAGGACTGAAAAAGGGCACCATTCTGGGCATGAAAACAAGCAGCGCTTTCAGAGCAGTACGAAATAAGAGCAAAGGGAACAACGGAAAACAAGGTGACCACTTACTGATGAGACATAGATTGCTTGTAGACCATTATGTGCTGAAGGTTGAACATAGAATATGTTGAGTTCGTCACCTGAACCCGCATGTTGGTTTGATGAAGGAAACAGGAGACTCATTCAAAGTTCAAATCCCAGCATTTATTAAAGCTAACAGCAACATAGCATTCAGAAAAGGAGATCGTTACAGAGCTCTGGGCCAAACTATCTTTCCCTGACAACAACATGCAGTTGTGCCAGTTCACGAAGTCTGACACCCTACTTCCTCCTAGCCCGGTCTTTTTATTACTGTTACACAAAGGAAGCAAAGAATGTAGGTTGAAGTCTTCTTCATTGGTTGTTGCCCGTCCTGCCTTCGCCCAGGCGCCTCCTTCGCGGTTATCTGACTCCATTTGACCTCCATCACTTGTGCCTCCCACATCCTCAAGGCTGTTTCACATCTATCAGTTAACCGTGCCCTTGCACACTTCTGTCCTTGTCTTCACCTATGCAGTCTATCCGTGGTACGTCAACCCCTGTGCACATCCTTGACTTCACTATCTGTAACACCCTGTTCCCTGTTGAGACTTCAGCAACTCCCCAACATATAGTTATCAAAAGCAAGCATCCAACCCCAACATGTTTCTCATAACCTTGCAATACTCACACACACACAAGCTATTATATAAAAATATTCTTCAAATACATTAGTCCTTGACAGTCTTCAATTGCACAAATAAATTGGCCAGTGAAAATCGAGCTGTTTGCTGTTGAGTCTTTCAGGACCAGTCTTTCATAGAGACTGAATTTACTTACTAAACAGCACAAAAACTGACACATCCTCATATGATTACTAAACATCGATCAGTTTACTGTATGTGTCTAAACACAGAAAAGATAACAAACTTTAACACTTTAATTAACTTTAATTAACATGCATGTTGCGAGTTTTATGAGCACAAGATAAAAGATAAAAGGATAAAAGGTTAAAAAAAACTAAAAAAAAGAATGATCGATCGACCCAGACAACTCACACATATATAGATAAATAGTAGCAGCAGTATTAAAGATTTTGTACAGTCAATGTATTTCACAGATCCAGCAGGATATTAATTGCACTCAGCTGTGATATTGCATAGTCCCCATGCTTCAGGGCACAGTTTTAGTGTGAGTCCAGTTCTTTAATGGCACATGGGTAAAAACTGTCCGGGAGTCTGGAGGTGCAGGTCTTAATAGACCTATAGCATATCCTGAGGGCAGCAGAGTGAACAGGTGCTTACCTGGGTGGGATGATCCTGGATTATGTTTGTGACCCGATGGAGGCATCTGGCTGTGTATATGTCAGTGAGAGAGGGTAACTATTTGTTTGTGATGTCCTGTGCTGACTTAATGACTCTCTGTAGTGCTTTTTTGTCAGCCACAGTGCAGCTGGTTAACCACACCAGGATGTAATGAGAGAGGATACTTTCAACAGAACATCTGAAGAAGGACAGCAGCAGCTGCTGGGACAGGTTCACCCTCCTCAGTGTCCTTAAAAAATAAAGCTGATGCTGTGCCTTTTTCACAAGAAATGTGGTTTATAGTAGCTGTGAGGTCCTGAGAGAAGTACGTGCCCAGGAATTTGAAGTTGCTTACTCTCTCCACCATGTCTCCTTTGATGTATATAGGAGCAGGTTCCTCTCTCTTCCTCCTGCAGTTGATTATCAGTTCTTTTGTTTTGGTGGAATTAAGTGCCAAGTTGTTAACATGGCACCATGCAGTCAGTTTATGGGCTTCATCCCTCGAGGTAGACTCAACGTTATCTTGTATCAGTTCCACCACAGTTGTGTTGTCCGCAAACTTAAGGATTGTGTTTGTGATGTGGATTGGTGTACAGTTGTGGGTGTACAGAGTGTAGAGCAAAGGACTCACCACGCAACCCTGTGGGGCTCCCGTGCTGTGTGTCAGGACTGGGGATTGATAGGACCCCATCCTGACTGACTATGGACAGTAAGTTAAAAAGTTCTTGATCCATCTGCATATGCACTAACTGACACCCAGGTCATGAAGTTTTGACATCAATCTGCTGGAGATGGTGGTGTTAAATGCAGAACTAAAATGAACAAACAGCATTCACACATATGGGCCAGGGTGTTCCAGGTACAGGCATAATGGTGGCAGATTTAAATAATTTGGGGCAGTGCATGTTCTCATTGCTTAATTGCATGTGAGCAAAAGTGGATTTATATGTTCAGGAGAGCGTAATAAGCCAGTAAATTTAGATTTTGGTCAATTCTTGCCCCAAGTGCATGCACACCTACATTTCTGATAATCTGTCCACCAGGTTTTCAGATATACAATCAGAACCCAGCTTCAAACCAACCAATCAGCATACAGTGTTATGGCTCTGTCGCAACTCTAGTTTTTCCCCTTGTGTCTCCCCCTCTCTCCTGTGGATTAGCAGAGAATGTTAAGGATGCGTTAGCAGCCCAGGATGAGGCAGAAGAGCTCCCTCATTTCCCTCTATACTAGCTAGCTAACTAGGTCTGTGAATGACAGAGGGAGAGGTTGAGCCCTCTGCTCGCCCACAACCCAGAGCCACTTCCCAAGATCCTCCTGCTAATTGTAACCTGAAGTTTCTCCATTCGATTCCTTAACTCCCTTAACCAATTAGGAACCCATGAAATTAGGTAGAGCATATATCCGAGTTCCTTAAACTTAGAATAAATAGTTGGGGTGACAAAACTGAAGCTGATAAAACAGTACCATCAACTTTATACTTTAAGTTTAAACAACAAGATATTATAGTGACGCCAACAAGAGTTTCTCAAGAGTTGTACAAACCTAAATTCCAGTTGAGACAACATACAATGTCCAATAAAACCAACAGACTTGTATTGGGTATCTTGAGTTGTGCAAATATGAAAATTAAAGTTATTTAAACTAAGCATCTTGTTAAAGTAACTTATGATTTTTGGTTGTGCAAATATTGTAATAAAAGTTGGCTCAACTAAGATTTTTTTTAGACTAACTTGTCTTTTTAAGGCAGCCAGGTTACTTTTTCAGGAAGAGTTCATCGTAGTTGCAATGTTAAGTTCATCCAAAAAATAGAACTGAGTAATTTACCGACATAACCCGAGTTTCTATTTCAAACAGTACTACATAGAAATGATCGTTCATCAAAATCCAAAAACATTCAGAATGCTATTTTATGAAATTTCAGAACTGACAGTGACCTTTATGGTATGAGCCTGATATTATAACACTGGCTGAAAATATGACAAATGTCACATATTTAACATGTTTTCACATTTTTCACATGTTTTCACACATTTATTTTGTAAAACACTGAGCAGAACAGCCTTAGTACTGTTCTTTTACCTACAAAATTAACTGGTATACAGGTATAAAAGCAGAAGCTGAAATATAAAAACTTCCTGCATGAAGTATAGTTAAATTGCACAAACCTTTAAGTAGCAGATTACCTCTTAGGTTATAACAGAAAAAATAATGAACTATAACATTTTGTATAAAAACATTTTCTGCAAGTTTTTTTGAATGTCTTTTTCTTTTTAACATAGAGTAAGGGGCAGGTGGACGATATACAGTAACTAGTAGGACTGGTTTTTGTGTCTTCCAGTTTGGGTGAGACAGACTAAGAATAAAGTAATAATATGAATAAAGCTTTCAAATGAATTATGATTAACCTTAGGCTTAGGATTTATTAGTAAATTGGAGTGATAAATGGCTGCCACCCCTCCTCCTCGGCCTGTGCTTCGAGGGATATGAACGTTAACATGTTAACATGAGTGGGGGGTGTTGATTCATTCAGACTAACATATTCATCCTGCTGCAGCCAGGTTTCAGTCAGACAGAGCAGATCAATGTGATGATCAGTTATCAGATCATTGACTAGTAGAGATTTAGATGAGAGTGATCTGATATTCAATAAGCCACATTTAATTTTCCTGTTATTTGGTTCTGGACTAACAGAAACATGTGGTTTAAGGTTTTAATATGATGTTAGTGTAAACATCATAGGGCTTGAAATAGACATATTGTTCATAAGCCTCATGTGATTATACAGTGTGAGAATTCTTTTTTTGTCTTTTGAGTTTAAAGCTATTTGATCCAAACATAAACCAAATGGCTAACCAAATATCAAAACTTAAATCTGGACTTGCCATCAAACTGACAGACAGCACTTTCAGTAGCTTGACTAACACTAGACAATTATTAAATGCTTGTTCTGATGCTGTTAATATCATGTTTGTAAAGATGGCAGGGAAACAGTCTCATGCTTTCAATTATGACTGGAAAAGATTTTAAAATGCAGTTTTTTCATCTATGACTCAAGCATTTTTAACAAGTATAGAAATATCAATTCAGTAGTAAGTGCATTAACAGTTTCACAACTTTATGAAAACCATGTTAAAATGACACTAATTTAGCCTTCTGTCTTACATTAATTAATAAATTGTTTTTCAATGTGATAGGAGTTTCCCATGCAACAATGAAATCAACTCACATACACACCTCGCAGACACAGATGAAATTGATGGGATCCTCCTTCAGATAGTGTGGAAGTCCAAACAAAGCAGCCACTCTTCTCTTCTGGTTTGAAGTCTAAAACAGAGTCTAAAACAGATCAAAAACAACAATGATAAATTGTGACAAATGTAGCAATTAAAAGCATCATAACTAGCATTATAATAATATATCTAGCAGTATAAGTCTTAACTGCACCTTAATTCAATGCAAGTCCTGAAAAAGGTTATCAAGACAAGACAACACTATGGTAAAAATCTTAATTGTAAAACAATATTAACAGTATTACCTTAGGATAGGGGAGTTGTTTGATTTGATAGGTGGGGAAAAAGGGTAGAAATACTCAAATACTTGGTTTTACTGATTTAATTATAATATGTTCCCACTTACTGGGACTGGATGAGTCATTAAGGATTTGTAATGTGTCTACAATCACTCATTATTCATTGTATAGACCACTATATAGTGTGGTGAGCATTGAGTATTGTTGTCCAAATGTCTATTAATTATTACACAATAAATAGGTAGACTCAAAATGTCCCATGACTGATTGGAAAATAGTAAGCACAAGTGCAAGTGTCCAATCAAGATTTGCCAACTAATAGCTAACTACTATCATGCAAGGCACAGACAGTGAAAAAAACCCATCTGTTCTTGCATGCCAGATGAATAGAATGACCTGAGTAGTGTCCAAAAGTGCTTAATGATTTTGCCAGCTAACACAACATTATCCCTCTGTATAGACCTCTATGTATAGCAATGCCAAACAGTGAATTATCCAAGTGTCCATTTAATTTTGTCATTAAAAGACCATATGATTTTTTTTTCCAGACCCAGTAAACCCTAAAATGACAAGAACAGCTTTTCATCACATTAGATTTGACAATGACTGACACTGTTTTTACAGGTGACCCAATGCTGATTGATTGTGATCAAAGAATTGGGTAAAATCTGATTATTCTTACTTGTACATCAAGCGGCTGAAGCAAGTTGTACAGGTCAGAACTACTACTACTTCTTACTCTGTACATTTCCAGCAGCCTTGGGACATACTTGTCAAGTCCATCTAAGAAAGACTGGTGGAGATCAGCGGAAACCAGCCGCATGAATTCTGCACTAATCTGTAAGGAGAAGAACAAATGATTTGTCAGTTCTTTCCTTGCAACATTAAGCACAATGATAAAATACATACATACACAAGTAGAGCCTTGTGCTATATCAATATAGTCTACATACATAGCAGCACAGAGCTACATTACAACATGGAACTACATTACTCCAGCAACAGTGTGCTTTAGGACCATGGAAAGCAAGGTTAGCGATTGGGTAGTGTAATAAAAGTTACGTAAATACTAAGATTTTCTTGGATTCTTCTCTGTAGGTCCGTATGACAGAAAATATGAGCAAAGAGGTCAGCATTGGGTTGACTTTACAGGCCAAAAAAATGTTGAATTCTGCAGTTGGAAAAATTGACAGTAAAAATGCAAATAGAAAAACAAATTCCCAAGTCAATAAACACATAAAATACTGATATTGAAACCAAAAAAAGATCTAACAGATTTGAGTGACTGCAAAGCTTGAGATTTGTTAAGCTGATTTAATTAAAAAAATATTATCTACAAAATAATTACCTGTCTTTCTGAGAACAATGCTGGCTATCTGTCTTCAATTTCAGACACAGGAGGCTCATCATCAACAATCTCCTTCCTTCGTAAGGCAAAGGCACTCTCCATCAGAGCATCCACCATTTTCCAGTCTCTCTTTCTTTTCTCTTCAGTCAGAGCTATTCTCTCACTTTCAAGGCTGAGTGAAGACCTCCCTTCAGGAATATCTGGCAAGAAGTTGATCTTGGACAATTTTGCTTTCTTCAGCTTCCTGTTTCCAGATTATGTGTCTGTTGACCTCTGATTGACTGTAAGCTCTGGACATCCAGTGATGCGGTACTTCTGACGGAGGTTACCCATTTTAAAAGTGAGGCTGAACGTCCAGCAGTACCATCCATGTGAAGAACCTGGCTCTCTCAGACAGGGATGCTTTTCAACTAGGGCTTTGGCAACTTCTTCAATTTGTTTTTATGTCGGATATGCACTGTACTTGTACAAAGCACTTGCCACTCTGTCAAGTATGTCTTTCTTCATCGCAGCAGTCACTGTAAGAAGGGAACCATCTTTTTCATAAGCCTCATTTCCTTTTCTGAGCTTCAGTTCAACATCATAAGTGAAAGTGGGTATGACAAAATGGTCAGGCCCTTGCTTGGAACAAGGGGTTGACAGAGAACAAACTGAGAATGCTGAGAACATACTGGCTATGTCAGAAGAACCAGTGTCCAATGAGGACACAGAGAGGGGTGTAGTGGGTGGTGCCTTTATTATTACCTTCAGCCTTGGTCTCTCTGGGGGAAGCTCAGACATGTCAGTCAAGTTGCACAGCTCATTATTGAACTCTGGATCTTGAAACTGGATAATATCATCACCCTCTAGATTGATCTTGCCCTTGAGAGCAGTCTTGTGGTGGCAAAAATGTTTTACCTTGTTCAATAATTGAAAAAGAAGATCTTCACGCGTCAGCTGTCTTTCTTGAGTTTTAATGAACATTCGTGAATGGAGTCACACAAACACAACCGAACAGCAGTACAGTCAGTGAGTGAGTGGTCTGAAGATGTTTTCCAGGGCCACAGTCTTATAGTCCCTAAACACATTCCACAAAGACAAAATACGATCCTCTCTTTCCCCTGCTTGCCTCTCCCCAAACACAATGTCCCTGTAACTCACAGCTCTGTCTCCACTGAGGTCGAATGAGCAACCCTTAGATAGGCAGAAGGGCAAGACATCCATGTATATTGTCTACATGTGTTTATCATGGCGAGACGGGCACAGGCATCCAGATATACTGTCTCCATGTGCTCATCATCAGCTCACCCAGAGGTTTCTTTCATAACCACAAAAAGGGTGTACAAAGGTTACTTCAAAACTTCATTAGAAATATCCACACAGTCTTTGGTTACACAGTTTTGCATAGACACACATGATTTATACCAAAATTTCCCATTACAATCTTCAATTCATCTACCCGTCTCTGGAAGAGTTTCAATCTGGACCCTCTAGATGTCATAATCCGCAAGAATGATGTGAAGCAACATGCTGGCTATTTAACAGAAGAGGAGTACAATTAGAACAATTGGGTTCAATTCTGTTTTAAGTAGTATGTAGTGTACTACAAAATAGAGCCCAAACCAAAACTGGCCTTAAATGATAAGGCCAGTTTTGGTTTGGGCTCTATTTTGTAGTTTTGGCCACCATTTAGTTCGGTTATGATTGATGAGTGATAAATTGTAGTAACGTAGTTAATTGCGGGAATCTGGAAACATGGCAATGTCACTATAAGATGACATAACACAGAAAAGGGGCCAAAAAATCCCAAAATAAGGCCCAGTGTGTAAGAAACTTGAATCAACCTTTCCAATTTAAAATGCAAAGTATCACTTTAACAGCTGAACAAATTTCAATTAAGATATGCTCTGGCAAGAAAAAGCTTTAATACTATTGATTTACCAAATCATGCAACATTTTCACACTAGGAGTTACCTCAGTGAAGTAAAAACACATTGGGTGAGATCATTAGTCTTCCTCGCACCATGTAAGGGTGGGCAGAAGTTGTTCAGTTCGTCTGGGTCTGCAACTTCAAGGTCTGTGAAAAGTTTCCTAGTCAGTTCATAGCATCTGAAGTGCTCCAAGTACCAGGCTGAAAAGCATTCAATGATGAATGATGCCAAGAATTCTACTATGTCCTTCAATTCAAAAAGGACACCCCATGTTTTGTCATTCTCTAGTATTAGATCACCAATGATCAATGGAAGCAGTCTTAACAAAGTCCAGTTCTCACGACCGTTTCCACCAATTGATCCACTGACTCTGAAACTGTTGGGGTGGTTAGTCTTATCAGAGAATGAGAATGGGAAATTCTGAATAGCAGATTTCAATTTGTCCAATGTCACGTACCTCTTTGAGATCAGCTTGGTCAGACAAAAGCTAAGTTCAACAGGCACAACTCCCTCCAAGCGGTCATGCAGAAAGTCAGGTGGGAACCCTGTAACTGTGTGAAAGTAACCTCCAAAACATTTGCCTCATGGAACAATTTTGTCTTGAGGGGAAATAACCCACCCTTTACTTCAGTTGTTTGAATATTGCTATGGCTGGCTAGACAAAATCTGCAAAATCTATCAATGGTGAATTATTCCTGAAAGCCAGCAAGTTTATGAGCTGCCAAGTTATCAGCAGAGACAAAAAGTACTGTTCCTTTGACACTCACTCCTAACCTCTGGATGAACAGGCCTTGGCTCTCAAGTATCTGTATGTCTTTTATAAGTGGCTCAAGAATTTTCTCAAAGCCAAATGTTTTTACATCATTACTATAACACAGCACTGCAAGGTATATAGGTTGTAGAGATGATCAATATTTGATAGGCAAATTGGCTATTACCCAATACACAGCACACACCTTATTTTTTTTCTAGAAGTTCCTAAAGGATTGCATATTTATATAACAGCTCCTCTCTAGAGAGCAGTGCATTTTCTTTAAAGACTGAACCATCACAAAAAGTTTTACAATGACCAGACTGTGACTTAATTGATTCTTCAATTAACACTTCGTCTAGAATATCATTTCTATCCAGTAACTCTGTTAAAACACTCAGAATGGGGACATATACAAATGTCCTCTTCCTGGTAGTATTGTCTAAAATATATTCCACTGGCTCAATGACTGGAAAATTATTTCTGAAAAACAATGACCTCTTGCCAGTCCTGTCTTTGAGAGTAAACTAAGAGGATTAGTTTCCTTCAGTGTTTCCCTTACAACAGTTAATACAGAGTTATCAGTTTTGCAATTATGTTCCCTTAGCACTTTTTCAATTGATCTATTGGTAAACTCTCCGGCTACAACACCATATACATCATATAGTTCATTAAATAATTCCTGTCTAGCTGACTTGGACAAATGCAAAATTGTTTGCATACGTAGGAATAAGGATGCAAGACTTTGCCTAACTGATTCTCCATTATCTTCATTGTCATCGTCATCATTTGGAGGGTTATCATATTCGATTGACACCACATCTCCTATTTGTTCCCCACTGGTTTCTGCTAGACTGTGATCACAAATTAGTTCAGGTCTTGTTTTTGTTAATCCAGAATCACAGTGATATCTACTTTTGTGCCCAGTAAAGGTGGAATACACACCAGACTTAAACTGACACTGCTCAAAAGGGCAGCTTACGGTTTCCTTACTTTTCAAATGAGCTCCCAAATGAGCAAAGTATTGCTGAAGAGTACGTGGCTCAGAAAAATGACATAGTTCACACTGTAGCCGATGAGCTACTACAATGGCCTGAAACAAATGGGCAACAGCAGCTGCCTGAGATTGATGAACCACTGATTCATGTTTCAACAAATGACTTTTAAGGGCAACTTGTGTCTTAAAAGAGCACACACAGTCATCGTAGATGCAAGGCAAGGGGACCGATTATAGTGTCCGTGTTTTAGCTTGTAATGCCTTAAAATTCTGTGTTGGTTGGCTGAAAAAAACATGCAGAACTTGCAGATCCAATTCATATGACTCAAAGGACAGCTTGTTCCAATGTGCTCAGTGCGTCCTCCGGGTCTGAAAAAAAAAAAAAATCAAAGTCAGATTAATATCTCCATACTTAGTTATGGAGTTATGTCCATACATTACTGCCAAAAGGCTTTCTGTGTTTCTGTATCAAACATTTATGTACCAAATCTATGAAGAATCACTGCAATAACTGTACCTATGAAGCTGTGTTTTGCTCTTATGACTAGAAAAAAAAACAATAATATGAAAAAAATCATGCTATTGTTTTCCATATTCGATAGTAATGTTCAAATTCACTTGCTGGCAATATTGTCAGTAAACTAAGCATTACATTACAGAGCCTGAAAAAGTATATTCAGACAAATCAGGTTTGGCGAAAATAGGCCACACAAAAGAGGTAAGGAGTTGCTACTTTACTGGATAATAGGGTGAATAAAACTACTGTTTACCATATTTTTACAGGTTGTTGTCTTCACGGAAAGGTCAGGCATTAGCAAGAAGAAAAGTGAAACATATATGCTCACTGATGAAGTGAGCACTATGTTCTGAAGTAAGCCTTTTTTTGAGTGATCTCACTGTGCACCTTACAAGTCAAGTAAGTTTTATTTGCATAATAATGACAAAGTGAAAAAAGTTTGCTTAAAATTTTTGCAAATATATCAAAAATAAAAAACAAAGAAAACACATGTACATAAGTATTCACAGCCTTTGCCATGACACTCAAAATTGAGCTCAGGTGCATCCTGTTTCCACTGATCATCCTTCAGATGTTTCTACAACTTGATTGGAGTCCACCTGTGGTAAATTTAGTTGATTGGACATGATTTGGAAAGGCACACACCTGTCTATATAAGGTCCCATAGTTGACAGTGCATGTCAGAGCACAAACCAAGCCATGAAGTCCATGGAATTGTCTGTAGACCTCTGAGAAAGGATTGTATCGAGGCACAGATCTGGGGAAAGGGTACAGAAAAATTCCTGCAGCATTGAAGATCCCAGTGAGCACAGTGGCCTCCATCATCCGTAAATGGAAGAGGTTTGGAACCACCAGGACTCTTCCTAGAGCTGGCCACCCGTCCAATCTGAGCAATCGGGGCAAAAAGGCCTTAGTCAGGGAGATGACCGAGAACCAGATGGTCACACTGACAGTGCTCCAGCGTTGCTCTGTGGAGAGAGAACCTTCCAGAAGGACAACCATTTCTGCAGCACTCCACCAATCAGGCCAGTATGGTAGAGTGGCCAGACGGAAGACGGTTGATGATAACCTGCTCCAGAGCGCTCTGGACCTCAGACTGGGGCGAAGATTAATCTTCCAACAGAACAACAACCCTAAGCACACAGCCAAGATAACAAAGTGGCTTCGGGACAACTCTGTGAATGTCCTTGAGTGGCCCAGCCAGAGCCCAGACTTGAACCTGATTGAACATCTCTGGAGAGATCCTAAAATGGCTGTGCACCAACGCTCCCCGTCCAACCTAATGGAGCTTGAGAGGTTCTGCAAAGAAGAATGGGAGAAACTGCCCAAAAATAGGTGTGCCAAGCTTGTAGCATCATACTCAAAAAGACTTGAGGCTGTAATTGCTGCCAAAGGTGCTTCAAAGTATTTAGCAAAGGCTGTGTCTTTTCTTCCTTTTTTTTTTTTTTTTTTTTTTTTTGAGATATTTGCAAAAATTTTAAGCAAACTTTTTTCACTTTGTCATTATTGGGTATTGTGTGTAGAATTTTGAGGTAAAAACTGAATTTAATCTATTTTGGAATAAGGCTGTAACATAACAAAATGTGGAAAAAGTGAAGCGCTGTGAATACTTTCTGGATGCACTGTAAATTCAGCTATGTAAACCACAGTGGCTTAACAGTTCTAAAATTGGACATTAACAATTTCTGGCCTTTTATATTACTAACAATTGCTGCTGCAAGGTTTACTTTGACAATCCTGTGTAACATTTATCTAGTTCGCCTGTTCAACACTTAATTAACAAGCATTCTGACAAATATAAAAGGGTAAAGGTTTGCTCTTACCTTGAGAACTCCTGATCCAAAAAGTAGGTTTCTTGTGGCACATGGCAGTGTAGGAGGTGGACAGCCCTTGTTGTTTGTGTGGGGTTGCATATATATTTTTGCAGGGGCTTCATTCACGAAAGCCATGAGGGGTGCAGGGGGCAGACATCACAGAGGCTCTCTGCTGTCGGCTGGAGACCCGTTCCAACCAGGTGGAGAACTGGTTCATGTCCCACTCTGCCAAGCTCACCAAGGCAGCAGAGCAGAACAAGGATCTCACAAAGCCCACCCTTTATGAGACAGCCAAATGACATTGAGATCCACTGCAACAGCAACCAGCTAGCAGGTAGGGAAACACGAGACTGGTCGAGGCTAGCTGGTTACAACTTTGAATATTTACTGGTTACATTTAGCACTTTTTACCATTCCTTGTTGTCTAGATCTAACCACAGTGTATCCTCTACTGTTAATAGGAGCAGAGTTTGTGTTCCATTTGCCTTGTCAAGCAGGTGTGATTTAACAGCTGTGACCATACCTTGCCACTGCCTCTGCCTCATCGGTTGTGCCAGTAATATTTTGCTCTGTTTGGTTTTTTGGTTCTGGTTGTTAACTGCCACATCTTTGTGTTTTGGTTTTTGCTCACATTCCCTCAGTGTATTGGAAGAATTCTGATTGTCACATGATTGCTTATACCCTTCTTCCTTGTGTGATCATACATTTGGTTTCAATGTATTTTATGGAAAATTAGCGTTCAGTATCATTCACGTAATTTCACAGTTCTTTTGTTTCAGGCTCTAGCTTTAGCCACAATATAATAGGACTCAGTATCAGTTGTTATAATACAAATATGGCTTAAAAGTATAGTAAGGTACTGTTTATTTTTTAAAAATGTATATTAATTGATATTTGATGTAATAAAATGAAATACCACACATAAAAACATTTATCATTTAAAAAATGTCAAAAGTGTTGTAAAACTAGTTATTGGGTTTAGAATTGCAGCAATCCACTGTGAATTTTAGATCACATGAATATAAATTGAGTTTTTACATGTAACTTTACATAGATTTCTTGTATATTTAACAGACCATTATGTTAATAAAGTATGCCCAACTATAAAATAAAAAAAGCAGCAGTTTTTACATGTAACTTTACAAACATTTCTGGTATATTTAATAGATCTTTAACATATGTGTATTTATTGGATATCAAATTTAAAAAAAGGATCTACACTCATTGCCTATAATCTAATACTTAAATATTAGGTTTACTTTTTTTAAAAATTGTCATAACAGTGCTGTAAAACAGATAACCAGCAATTCATATTTAAATAATATTCTACTGCCAATTTGAGAATATTTGAAGTATTGTTGTTGATGAAATACTTTTCAATGAGAATTAACTGTACAATAACAATCAGTGCACACTTCCTGTTCTCAATATTTATTTAAGTCTTTTCACCAACAGACCAGAACAGAAAACAGTTCCGCAGATCTTCAACAATTGGTTGCTTGTGTGCAGACAAAAATGGTTTCAATCAAGGTACACTTTACAGCAGGTGCAGCTAAGGTTCATAGTGAACTACATTGAAACAATTGCCCATCATGCAAAAAATAATAAAAAAATAAAAAAATCAAGCAATAAAATCAAAAAGTCTGCCTCGTTCTGCAGACAACTCAGAACACTGGTCACCTGTTGGCAAACAAATTAAAAGGAGTAATACAAACAAAGCAGAACAACAAAAAAACAAAACAAAAATCCAGCAATTTAAATCAAGGGTACCCTTAACTTACAATCACATGAAACAGGGCAAGACAACCTGGTGCAACCTGGGCAGTTAAATCTGAACCTCATTACTCATTGGTACTGTTATGGATATAGCAGCTTGGCAGACAGAAAATGAACAGCACATTCCAATGGTTGATTCTCCTCTGAGACCTGAGATGTTTTTAATGGCCACAATTGCTGCAGTTCATTTATGTCTGACAAGTTACTGACTCACTGTGCAAAGGATCCATAACCTGCAATAGTGTCCACACATCCATAACACTAACAGCGAAAAGAAACCAAAGCTTAGTGAAGTAACTTGTAGTAGTAACTTTGTCTGATAGTATGAACCTACTATACGCTTCAAATATGGTAAGAATTTGTATGTAGCATGCATCTGGGTTACAGTGGTACATTCTGACAATGCTTCAAGCATACTCAAACTCAGAAATGCAGTGGGCAAGAGTGAGTGTTTTGGAAAAGTCTGTGAGACTGTCATGAATGACTGTGCATGCAAAAGGAGGGAAACTTCAATGTGTTCTTTTCTGAAGAATGCTTCTTTTTATTCCCGCCATTCATAGTCAGCTATTTTTGTTATCAGGGAAAGGACCTTTGGACTGACCACCAGCTGCTTTTTGGAAGCGTTCTTCTCCACTTTCAATCCCTTGTCAGGATTTATCTTGAAAAGGCGCCTGTCAAATGAATTACAACAACTTAAGTAAAAACTGTGGACACTACTGTGATATAGTTTTTTCATACAGAACAGTGCAGAGTTTGCACAGAGCATGTTCGTGATGGGTGTCTACATGTTCTCCCTGTTCCAGAGAACCCTCTATGTCCAGAGAGGTTAGGTTAACTGGGGACTCTATACTGCCTGTACTACCTTTAGGGAACAGGAAGTAACTTGACGATTGGCTACTCAAAGGCTTCTTGGGTAGTTGAGTTTCGTTTTGTCATTATTTCATCAACAAACTTTAGCAAAAGCTCTGTGCCATTTGGTTCCTGTTGCTGCATCTTACAAGCACGCATACATATGTACGAGAAACAATAATATATTGGTAAACTCAGCTGTTTCAAACAACCTGGTAGTCCTCTGATGACCAGTGTAGTGAATGACAGACAGTTGGAATGGTGATTAAAAAAAACCCTTTACAACTGTAAAATCTATATCTGATGTATAAAACTGACTTATGCTTTCTTACCTCTGCAAGAACTCCAATGTGGCTCCTTGGGCTGCTGGGTAAGAAATGTTCAGGCAGTAGTAAGAGCCAAACATCAACACAAGAGCGTCACTGAAGACAGTGATGTGGCTATTCTCAATGGTCTGGTCCACGGATAGCATGAAGCACTGTGCTGCCAAAGGAGAATTTCCTGTTGTATATATGGACAAGAGAGGGGATCAGTCAAATTTTTTGGCAAACTGAGCCACAAGACCACAAAGTCAAAAAATTATTAAATCATTTTTATGTTTACAAACTGACTGAATTGTATATCAGAATCAGAATCAGTTTTATTGCCAAGTATGTTTCCACATACAAGGAATTTGTGCTGGTGATTGGTGCAATTGGGGATCAGGGGGATCAGTGACAGTGGGGCTCTCTAGCCTTGTTGATGAAGCTGATAGCAGACGGGAAGAAGCTGTTTTTGTGGCAAGAGGTTTTGGTCCTGAAGGACCGCAGCCTCCTGCCAGAGGGGAGTGTCTTTAAGAGTTTGTGTCCAGGGTGGGAGGAGTCAGCTACAATCTTCCCTGCACGCCTCAGAGTCCTTGAGGCGTACAGGTCCTGGAGGGATGGTAGATTGCAGCCAATCACCTTCTCAGCAGACTGGATGATACGCTGCAGTCTGTTATTGTCCTTCTCTGTGGCAGCAGCGTACCAGATGGTGATGGAGGAGGTGAGGATGGACTCAATGATGGAGGTGTAGAAGTTCACCATCATAGTCCTTGGCAGGTTGAACTTCTTCAACTGCCTCAGGAAATACATCCTCTGCTGAGCTTTCTTGATGAGGGAGCTGATGTTCAGCTCCCACTTAATGTCCTGTGTGATGGTGGTTCCCAAAAAGCGGAAATGCTCCACGGTGGCCACGGGGGAGTGGCACAGGGTGATGGGGGTGGGTGGGGCTGGGTTTTTCCTGAAGTCCACTATCATCTCCTCTGTCCTCAGAGTGTTAAGCTCTAGGTTGTTCTGCCTGCACCAGGTCACCAGACGGTCAGTCTCCCACCTGTAGGCAGACTCATCACCATCAGAGATGAGTCCAATGAGAGTGGTGTCGTCTGCAAACTTCAGGAGCTTGACAGACTGATGGCTGGAAGTGCAGGTGTTAGTGTGCAGGGAGAAGAGCAGAGGAGAAAGAACGCAGCCTTGCGGGGATCCAGTGCTGATGGTCTGGGAGTTATACACATGCTTTCCTAGCTTCATGTGCTGCCTCCTGTCAGATAGGAAGTCGGTGATCCACCTGCAGGTGGAGTCAGGCACTCTCAGCTGGGAGAGCTTGTCCTGCAGCAGAGCCGGGATGATGGTGTTGAAGGCAGAGCAGTGGAGTGCCTGACTCCACCTGCAGGTGGATCACCGACTTCCTGTCTGATAGGAGGCAGCACGTGAAGCTAGGAAAGCATGTGTATGACTCCCAGACCATCAGCACTGGATCCCCGCAAGGCTGCGTTCTTTCTCCTCTGCTCTTCTCCCTGTACACCAACACCTGCCTACAGACCTGTTGGCTCTGTAGGCGAACTGCAGGGGGTCCATGAGTGGGTCAGTGATGGATTCGAGGTGGGACAGGACAAGGCGCTCAAATGATTTCATGACCACAGAGGTCAGGGCAATGGGTCTGTAGTCATTTAGTCATGTGGGCCTTGGTTTTTTGGGGACAGGGATGATGGTGGAGGATTTGAAGCAGACTGGCACGTGGCAGGTCTCCAGTGAGGTGTTGAAGATGTCCGTGAACACCGGAGACAGCTGATCAGCACAGTGCTTCAGGGATGATGGAGAGACAGAGTCAGGACCAGCTGCTTTGCAGGGGTTCTGCTTCTTAAAAAGCCTGTTGACCTCTCTCCAGGATAGAGAGAGATGTTCCTTTGGTAGGGGAGGAGGGGGGTTCTGATGTGGCTAGTTGTGGAGGTGCCAGGGCCCCTGCTAAAGTGGGGGAGGATAAGCTGGTGGTCTGGAGGTGATGGCTGGACTCGCAGGGGTTGGTGTCAGGCCCATCCCAAAAAACTCATCATCCATTACCCAAGTGGTTATGGAACTACTGTAGATGTGATGTGGTCAGTTTTACTGCGCATGTTTTGATTATCAAATTTTGTTATATTGCATGTTGTGCTGTTTTGAGATTGTTTTGCAGAGACTTTTGGCTGCCCTGCTCGGTTCCATTCTAATCAGGGTCTCAATTTCGAATCAGACTTAATGAAACAGCTATGTGATCTGTATGGGGTCTTCAAAAGCAGGACTACTCCATATCACCCTGCAGGTAATGGACGAGTGGAGAGAATGAATCAAACCCTGCTATGCTCCGTACCCTGGAGGCTGAGAAACAGAGTAGGTGGCCAGAGTACTTGCCTGAATTGGTACAAGCTTACAACAACACTATACATTCGGCCACAGGGTTTGCCCCATCTTACCTGATGTTTGGCTGACACCTCAGACTCCCAGTAGATGTTGGGTTAGGGGTTGTACAAGAGAAACCAAACAGTGGGCTGGGTGGCTGAGTTCAAGACCATCATCAAAAGTTGAGGTATGCTTATGATTTGGCACACAACTGCCGAACAGATGAAACACCGCAATGATCAGAGAGCCAATGCTACCCCTTTGTTGACAGGTGAGCGGGTGTGGGTTCAAAATAGGCACAGACAGGGCCAAGGGAAGCTGCATGGAGGTTGGGATCCTGAACCTCATATTGTACTAGAAACGGTGGGAGACTCAGGACTGGTGCATAGGGTGAGGCCAGAGAGGGGTAGGAGGGAGACAGTCTTGCACAGGAACTCTCTGAAATTGTGTACAGGTCCCTTGCCACGACCACAACCCCAGCCCCACAGCTCGCCGGAGAGAGACAGTCAGAATTGCCTATGTTTTATTGTGTTCCTGTCCCTAACATGCCTGCAGGCATCAATGACGGACCTGCCCGACGGTCCTCTCGACCAACTCGGGGAGTGCCACTGTAGACTGTAAAACCGTTGCAGAGACTGCTAACTTTTAGCTGTGGGGGGATGTGATGAGGTCAGCTTTACTGCGCATGTTTTGATTATCAAATTTTGTTATATTGCATGTTGTGCTGTTTTGTGATTGTTTTGCAGAGATTTATTAGTTTGGATTATATTGAGTTGCATGTAGTGTTCCTTTTTCCGACTGACCCTGAACTGCACACAGACTCACCAGCAGCGGACTTAATTAGCAATGAGCCACAGGTGGTGGCGACCGCATTTTGCAACCCTTTTTATATAGGAAGCGGCCGTAAAGGAGGGGGAGAGAGAGAAACGCGAAAGGACAAAGGACCCGAGCAAGCAGCAGGCAGGGGACGCCACCGCTGCGAGAGAGCCACCTGAAACACAGTAGCCGTGTCAGTTCGGCGGGACGACTCCAGCCGGGAAAAGGGCTGATCGAGCGCCGGATCGTGGGACCTGAGGGAACGGAGTACAGACTGCAGGTGGAGAGGAGGGTGACTTCCATCACCGGTCAGAGTCGAGGGGAAGCGCCGTGGGCTTGTAGAGGGGTGTTGTCGCGACGCACCCCTCTTTCAGCTAAGTACCCTTTCTATCTCTTTTTAACAGACTAAGAATTTTAAACAAGACTCTCCACTGGGTTTACCCCTATTTTATCTGACAACTGATCCCGGGTGTTTTTTCCCTGTCTCCTGTGCATGGCTCTGGAGTGACTGAGGCTTGTTCCACCCTCCTCAATGATTTGGAATCTCGGCTCCGCACCATGGAAACCACATCTTTAGCCTCTCCAGTTAGCCAGCCCCCAGTAGCTGGTGCGGACCGACCCAGTGTAGCTCCTTCTGTAGCTCCTTCTCTCCCCCCAGCAGCTCCCGAGCAGCCGGGAGGTCAGGGCGGCTGGGTGACTGTTCGTAACAAGAAGAGGCTTAGTCCTAAACAAAAGCCCACGGCTCACCACCGACCTGTTCACGTTTCTAACAGGTTCTCCCCACTCAGCGACACACCCGCTGGGAAGCAAACTCTGGTCATTGGTGATTCTATTCTGAGAAACGTGAAGTTAGCGACACCAGCGGCCATAGTCAAATGCATTCCTGGGGCCAGAGCGGGCGACATTGAATCAAATCTGAAGCTGCTGGTGAAGGATAAACGTAAATACAGTACGATTGTAATGCACGTCGGCACTAATGACACCCGATTACGCCAATCGGAGATCACTAAGATTAATGTGGAGTCGGTGTGTACTTATGCTAAAACAATGTCGGACTCCGTAGTTTTCTCTGGGCCCCTACCCAACCTGACCAGCTGACATGTACAGCCGCTTGTCATCGTTCAACCGCTGGTTATCGAGGTGGTGTTCCGCTAACGATGTGGGCTTTGTTGATAACTGGCACACTTTCTGGGGAAGACCTGGTCTGATTAGACGAGACGGCATACATCCCACGCTGGATGGAGCTGCACTCTTATCTAGAAACTTCACTGAGTTTATTAGAAAGCCAAAGCCATGACAAACCAGAGTTGAAACCAGGAGGCAGAGTCGCAGTCTTACACTCTTCTCTGCGCCTCTCTTAGAGCAGTCGCCTGCCATTCACCCCCTAAAAACTGTGTCTGTCCCCCGACCACCTACATTTAAATATAATAAATCAAAAGTGAACAGAGGAGGAGTTAGACATGAAAACCTAATAAAAATTAACACAACTGTTAGTCCAGAACCAAATAACAGGAAAATTAAATGTGGATTATTGAATATCAGATCACTCTCATCTAAATCTCTACTAGTCAATGATCTGATAACTGATCATCATGTAGATCTGCTCTGTCTGACTGAAACCTGGCTGCAGCAGGATGAATATGTTAGTCTGAATGAATCAACACCCCCCACTCATGTTAACGTTCATATCCCTCGAAGCACAGGCCGAGGAGGAGGGGTGGCAGCCATTTATCACTCCAATTTACTAATAAATCCTAAGCCTAAAGTTAATCGTAATTCATTTGAAAGCCTTATTCTTAGTCTGTCTCACCCAAACTGGAAGACACAAAAACCAGTCCTACTAGTTACTGTATATCGTCCACCTGCCCCTTACTCTGAGTTCTTATCTGAGTTCTCAGACTTTTTATCTGAGTTAGTTCTCAGCACAGATAAAGTTATCATGGTGGGTGATTTTAACATTCACGTAGATGTTGAAAGTGACAGCCTGAGTATTGCATTTAATTCATTATTAGACTCAATTGGCTTCTCTCAGCATGTTAATGAACCCACTCACTCTTTTAACCATACCCTTGATCTGGTTCTGACTTATGGGATTGACATCGAATATCTAACAGTTTCTCCCAGAAACCCTCTTTTATCTGACCATTCTCTGTTAACATTTGAGTTTTCAGTCATGGACTACAGAGCATCTGGGGAAAAAATCTATTACAGCAGGTGTCTCTCTGACAATACCATTAGCAAATTTAAAGAAAGAATCCCATCAGTACTTAGCCCACTGCCATGTATCAATGCAGTAGGGAACAGCTCTATTAACTTCACATCCACACAGGTTGATGATCTTGTTGACAGTACTGTAACCTCACTGCGTGCAACTCTAGACACTGTGGCCCCTCTGAGGAAGAAGGTAGTGAGTCAGAGAAGGCTAGCTCCATGGTACAACTCAGAAACACGAGCTTTAAAGCAAAATTCAAGGAAACTAGAAAGAAGGTGGCGTTCTATTAACCTGGATGAATCTCTAAAGGCTTGGAAAGACAGCCTATTGGCATATAAAAAAAGACTCCGTAAAGCCAGAACATCCTATTATTCATCATTGATAGAAGAAAACAAGAACAATCCCAGGTTTCTGTTCAGCACTGTAGCCAGGCTGACAGACAGCCACAGCTCTGTTGACCCATCTATACCTTTAGCCCTCAGCTGTAATGACTTTATGAGCTTCTTTACAAATAAAATTGTCTCTGTTAGAGAAAAAATTCACCATCTCCTCCCCACAGCTGGCTCAGATGTACTGTCCAGTTCAGCAGCCTCAGAGTCGACTGTAACTGGTTTATATTTTGACTGTTTCTCTCCTGTACATCTCCCTGAGCTCACTTCAACAGTTTCATCATCTAAACCATCGACTTGTCTTCTTGACCCCGTTCCAACAAGGTTGTTCAAAGAAGTTTTTCCTTTAATTGACACCTCTATATTAAGTCTGATTAACTTATCTTTATCAACTGGTTATGTACCGCAGGCTTTTAAAGTTGCAGTAATTAAACCTCTACTTAAAAAGCCTACTCTTGATCCTGATGTTTTAGCCAATTATAGACCTATATCCAACCTCCCCTTTATTTCCAAAATCCTTGAGAAGGTTGTTGCAAACCAGTTATGTGATTATTTGCACAGGAATGGCTTGTTTGAAGATTTTCAGTCAGGTTTTAGAGTCCATCAGAAACAGCTCTGGTTAAGGTTACCAATGATCTCCTCATAGCTTCAGACAATGGACTTGTCTCTGTACTTGTCCTACTAGATCTTAGTGCCGCATTTGACACCATTGATCATAAGATTTTATTACAGAGACTAGAACATATGGTCGGCATCAAAGGAACCACACTAAGCTGGTTTAAGTCATATCTGTCAGATAGACTCCAGTTTGTTCATGTTAATAATGACTCCTCTATCATCACAGAAGTTAGTCATGGAGTTCCACAACGTTCTGTGCTAGGACCAATGCTCTTCAGTCTATGTATGCTCCCTCTGGGAAACATTATTAGGAGGCGCCAGATGAATTTCCATTGTTACGCAGATGACACCCAGCTGTACTTATCCATGAAGCCAGGTGAGACTAACTGGGTAGCCAAGCTTCAGGTGTGTCTTAAGGACATAAAAACCTGGATGACCAGTAATTTCTTACTCTTAAATTCAGACAAAACTGAAGTTATTGTAATTGGCCCAAAACACCTCAGAGATACACTATGTGATAATATACTGACTTTGGATGACATCACCTTGGCCTCCAGTGCTACAGTCAGAAACCTTGGTGTCATTTTTGACCAGGACTTGTCCTTTACCTCACATATAAAGCAAGTCTCTAGGACAGCCTTCTTCCACCTGCGCAATATTGCTAAAATCAGACCCATTCTATGTCTAAAGGATGCTGAAAAACTAGTTCATGCATTTGTTACCTCAAGACTGGACTACTGTAACTCTTTATTGTCAGGATGTCCCAAAAATTCAGTAAAAAGCCTCCAACTGATCCAGAATGCGGCAGCACGAGTACTGACAGGAACTAGGAAACGAGATCACATCTCTCCTGTGTTAGCCTCTCTGCATTGGCTCCCTGTAAACTCTAGAATCGAATTTAAAATCCTCCTCCTCACCTACAAAGCCATTCATGGTCAGGCACCATCGTACCTTGGAGAGCTCATAGTTCCCTATTTTCCCAATAGGACACTTCGCTCTCTAAATGCAGGTCAACTTGTGGTTCCCAGAATTTGTAAGAGTAGAATGGGGGGCAGAGCCTTCAGCTATCAGGCTCCTCTCCTGTGGAACCAGCTCCCAGTGTGGGTTAGGGAGGCAGACACCCTCTCTACCTTTAAGATCAGGCTTAAAACGGTCTTGTTTAGTAAAGCTTATAGTTAGGGCTGGCTCGGGTATGTCCTGACCCATCCCTTAGTTATGCTGCTATAGAGCTAGACTGCTGGGGGATTCCCATGATTCACTGGGCGCTCTCTCTCTATTTCTGTCTCTCTCCCCCTCTCTCTCTCGATAACTTCATGCCATTAACTTTGTATTTTTTCTCTCCCGTAGTTTGTGCTTCTCCTCTCTCTCCCTCTCTCTGTCCTCATTCTGCAGGTATCTCTGCCCCGGGAGCGGCAGGACCCAGATCCACCACTACTCATCTTTACTATTAACCACTGTTACCTGTCATTATTATTGATAACACCATTACCGACACAGCTGTTCCTGGTCTCTCTCTCTCTCTCTTCTCTCCCCTCTCCTCCCCCTCCCCCTCTTTCTATCTTCTCCTAAACCCAACCGGTCGAGGCAGACGGCCGCCCACCCCGAGCCCGGTTCTGTTGGAGGTTTCTTCCTGTTAAAAGGGAGTTTTTCCTCCCCCCTGTCGCCAAGCGCTTGCTCTTTGTGGGAACTGTTGGGTTTATTCTGTAACAAAGTAAGGTCTTGACCTTACCCTGTAAAGTGCCTTGAGATAATGTATATTATGATTTGGCGCTATACAAATAAAATTGAATTGAATTGAATATGATACACAAAGGAAAAGCCAGCCACCCTCCCATATCATTTAGATCCCGTCACATTTTGGTCTCCCAGAAAATTATATCAGTAGATACTGAAGAAACAGCAGTGGCTCATACAACAGCTGTGTGTCGACATCATTTAACTGAGGTTGGGTATATCACTGAAAATATATTGAACCTATAGCTATCAAAAATGTTCCTCCCCATGTTGCTGAATTAAATTGTGTTTCAGATTTATTCTTGTGTTTCATTACCAGCTATCCTGTTCATTCTCTGTGTTGATGGACTGTACCATTCATGCATACTTAAGTTAATTAATTTGGAGAAGGAAGATGCACACCATTCAAATCACAGTAAAACTTGATCAGAAATGCTGGGATGGACTCAATACAATTCACATTTGCAACTAGTGAATTTTCTTTTTTTTTTTTTCAGGCCAACCAGGACACTTGCATTCACCATTAAAATTTGTTAAGAATCAGTACAAATACCAAAAAAGACACATTCTCTGCAACAGAGGCATGTACTCACGAGTAGAGAACATCTCGTCAGGCTGTGTTTTGAGGACTTTCACTGGCTCTGTTTGAGGACTGTTGGTTGCTCTTTGGCCTTAATAAAAGACACACAATACTGGAATTATGTCTTATATTTTGCCACAATAACACTACACAGCTTTATTTGGGGATAATGATAAATAATATAATAATAAACCGTGGAAAATTATATACTTACAGTATACACTCACCAGCCACTTCATTAGGTACATTTCAGAGTGTTCACAAAAGTAGAATTTATGGCAGAACTGTTTTATTTGACTGCATTAGAGGTAACTGGTGTACCTAATAAAGTGGATATCACTTACTATGCATATTTTCTTAATCTGAAAGTTGCATTATGTACAAATCAAAACACTTATTTGTGGTTTTGAAGTGTGAAAGAAGTTTCCTCACTTCCACTGGCTTTAGGACATGAAGAAGGTCACTCTCCTGTATGTAGCTCAATTCCTCGAGCTCCTGGACACCTAACTCCTGAAGAACCTCAAGCAAAGGCTCAACTTCCCTTAGTTTTGGAGGACTTAATTTAATGAAAGCGCCAAGAGCACTCTCCCCATCCATGACTATATGGGAGAGATGAGACAGACTGATAGCTTGGTTTCTGTGATCATTGTTCTTTATGTATAACTAAAGTCACTCTTTTATAAGTAAAAGGACTTGATTACTTGAATGGCCCATAGTCATCTCCAGCTACATTACATAAATTTTAATAACATATCATGAACTAATCAATGTAACATTTCCAGTAATCTCTGAGGAACTCTAGCCTTATATTTAGAGTACTGCTTCACTTTTGGCATTGTGTTGGGATGTAGTCAAAAGGACAGAACTTTGTACAATCTCAGTAACTCCAGGTATATTTGCATGAATATCTATGTCATCTAGCATCTTCAACACATCTTCAATTTCTGTCTCAGATAGTTTAGTTTTTGCTTGAAGAGATACTTTAAGTTGGTTCTTTGTGTACTGCTGGCACACTCCACTAAGACTATTAATTTCTTCTACGATCAACTGTATTGTCGAGGAGGGGATACGGTGTTTAGCCTGCAATTTCATGTAAAACATGCATAGATTCCTCATGTATAAACTTTTCATTTGTGCAGGGTCCAGTGTACCCTTCTCAGGCCCATCATCAACTGACCCTTCATCTGACTGGCTTTCAGCACCAAAGGACTGAGACTCGCTAGGAACTGAAGGAAGACAGTATCAACCAGAGACATGCAGAGCTGTAGAGTGTGTGTTTTCTAGATAGGTGGGATGTTAAAGATGATTTCACTGAAAAAGTGCTATCACAGTTTTTGAATGGGCAATGTACTTCCTCTCTTTTTGAAACATGAAATTTTAGGTGACACAAAAGATCTTTCAGATTAATCAATTGTTTCTGATAGTGAGGAAGTTCACATATAAAGGGTCCCTGCAAAGTCTGACACTGTGACACAGAAGATGATGACGGTGATGACGGTGAACATGACAGTTAAAAGCATTGTAATTTTTGAAGTGAGACTTGCAACCCGCTATACAACATGCATACTGATAATGCGCCTCCTTTTTATGTAGCCCTTGATGTACGTAACCTTTTAGGGTTTTCACAGAAACACCACAGCTATGACAAGTATAATCTCTGAACATCTTAAACTATGGCACAATACTCTTGACAGTTAGCTGACATTTAAGTTAACTATATGCAATATGAGCGGTCATAGAGATACAGTACCTTTGCTAAGCTCAGGTAAAGTCAAAGTCATAGGGGTAAATAATTTGCATACTAATACTTGAGTTTGGCATACTTGCCTTGCAGCTGCCTGTAGGTTGTGTGGATGGTCCTTCCTCCAGCCTCGAAATTAGCCGTTGCTTTTTCAAGACAATTTTAGAGCGTTCCCGCGTCCACTGACCTTAACCGAAAGTAAACATAACTCACATCGCTGGCTCTTGTAATGTCCGTTTGTCCACCTTGTTACCTTTCCACCCGGGTTCAGACTATCAGCTCACCCTTTTCCTCCCCCGAATTTCGCTCTGGTTATTGTTAATCTAATAAACGACTCCAGTTCTCTTCCAAAAATAACAAAAATTGACACTAGCTCCACTGCTTTCTCTCATCTACCTGCCGTCTCTATCCCTCCACCGCGCTTTCTACCAATAATCCCACCCACGTTACATTGTCGTTCAAAATGATTGGTTAGTTCACACGTTTAGCGTCACTTCAAATGTCGTAACATCCAATGGCCTGTCTCGTAACGTCCGTTTCCTTGTCTTTGCAGAAACAGGAACATTGATTGGCTGCAGATGATTGATTTAACCATTTCAGTTGTTTCATGCTGTTTCAAAATAAAGTATAAATCAAGACTTCGCTATTCAAATGGTTTGCAATTACTGCCTCTAGATGAGGTTGGTTTTTTTTAAATAAAAAGCACAGTCTGGTCTTGCAATGTTTCTTAATTTGTCACTTTTTATTTTTATTCCTGTAAAAAGTCCGATTTTCACTGTTTACTTTTGCAAAATTGAAGACACACAGATACAAATGACATTGTAAATTCTGAATGACAGAACAATAATATAATGCACCTGACAGACAGTGGTTATTTTGAAAGTATGACACAAAGGTTCTCTGAAAAGTGTCTTACATTTAGTTTTATCCTGATGTTGGCAGATATTGATATTTATATGACACTACAACAGTATTTATTTACTTTGACTGATGCATCCATGTACACCTACATAAACTGCAGTTTTATAGCCCTCACAAATCTCCATTTTCATTAGCCTGATTTAAGAGATCAATTGCAACCACACCTGTTTGGTTAAGTTTTTGCTCCCTTTTTGTAGGTAATGTTTAGTTTAAAACCTCTTACACCCCACTGGCCCGTGGATGGGTCCAAACTGAAGGTTCTAACCCAGTGTTCAGTGGTATCTGAGTATATGTTGAAATTTTTTTTGTCACCATTTCAGGATAATCCTCTGACCCAGGTGTAAATGATTATGTTGAGAGTTATTTTTATTACCACGAACAAATGAAAGGACACAGTGCTTGTGACTACAATAATTGTACGTTTAGTAGTGCTCAAAGACAAATTAAACGTGATACTTTATTTTTTTCTCATAAAGTCTTGGTCTCAGTTCTGTACACATTACAGTCCAAATCTAAATCATTCATATTAAGATATTACAGAGTATGGATGCTGGTCATTGCTGCAGTGTGCGTGCACAAATAAGTCTGAACAATGTGAACGATCAACAACAAAGACAGGATGTGACCGGTGGTGTTGCTCTGCAGAAAAGGAGAACTTTGTGAAACGCCTGCAGGAAATTGTGTCTTTGTCCCTGGAACCCAACAGAACAGAGCATTGTTACTGCTTTTATTCCACACAAGGTCAGTATTTGTCTTTGTTTTACATGTTTGCAAGCGTTAGGCTCCAGCAGTTCAAAGATCGTTGCTTCTTTTGTGCAAATGTTAAGGTTAACTGTGCATCTGTGATCTTTTCACTGAGCTAAATTGCCTGATCCTCTGTTGCTGCCTGAGCTGAACTGCCTCAAACTCCGATTTAGTGGTTTGGCATAAAAAGATGTTTGTTCTATACTTTGACTTATTTTGCGTCAAGTTAAATTTGTGGTTTGACCAACGTTGGCTTGTAAAAGTTTTAACGATAGCCTTGTAGCTTTGTTAACATGTTTTTAGATAATGTGCCCTTGTTAAACCAGTATCACTATTTGTCTTTGTTCACTCAGTAAATTGGTAGTTTTATTGAAAGTCAGTTGTCCATATGCGACCCGAATAAACTCCAAGGCATGTGGAAACTACTGTGGACGCTGATGCTGGTTTGTTTGCTAGCAGAGCATTAACTTTACATGCAAACTTTTGCAAGAGTTTAAAGAGAGCAGGGTTAAGAGATAACATATTAGGAGTAAGCGTCCACATAGCGTTTAAAAGTCCGACATGAATGTATTGCAAGTGTATCTTTTTTTTTTTTTTTTTTTTGCATTGCCAGTCTTGTATTGAGAGAATAGGATACGTTATATAGTTCCGAGATACTGATTGTGCCCTCTGCTACTCTTTTAGAAAATAAACGTGCAGATCCCGATATTTGGTGTGGTTGTTCAACTAGCAAGCAACCATCTTATAGCTGCTACATGTGTACCAGTTATTTTATCAAATACTATTATTTACCTACAAGAGTTAATCCACAATGCCCCTTGCTTTGCAGTATGTGGGAAAAATGGGTGGGTAGTTGTCCGGGAAGTATGTTAAATCTTTGCATATATTTTTGAATGGGTACTGTCATGCTGCACGGTCTTTTCCAAAAACTTAAAATAAAACATACTTTAGCATAATTATGACTCGGCTGCACTATATGTACAGTTTTAACGCACACTAGTGACAGACAAGTATGAATGTAGATCATGGTTAAAGATTTAATAAGGGGGCAGTAAATAGTCTGATATTTGAGTCAGACAGGCAGCAAGCTCAGCAGAGGATGTATTTCCTGAGGCAGTTGAAGAAGTTCAACCTGCCAAGGACTATGATGGTGAACTTCTACACCTCCATCATTGAGTCCATCCTCACCTCCTCCATCACCATCTGGTACGCTGCTGCCACGGAGAGGGACAATAACAGACTGCAGCGTATCATCCACTCTGCTGAGAAGGTGATTGGCTGCAATCTTCCGTCCCTCCAGGACCTGTACGCCTCAAGGACTCTGAGGCGTGCAGGGAAGATTGTAGCTGACTCCTCCCACCCTGGACACAAACTCTTTGAGACACTCCCCTCTGGCAGGAGGCTGCGGTCCTTCAGGACCAAAACCTCTCGCCACAAAAATAGCTTCTTCCCATCTGCTATTAGCCTCATCAACAAGGCTAGAGAGCCCCACTGTTGCTGATCAATTGCACCAATCACCAGAAAAAATTCCTTGTATGTGAAAGCATACTTGGCAATAAAACTGATTCTGATTCTGATTCTGATTCTGATTCTGATGGACAGTCACATCCGAAGTAGCGCTGCTCTGTTTTTTTCTTTCTTACAGGTTTCTCTTACACAGTGTAAACGACAGGTGCAATCAATGCTGAGAAGCTTATTTTGCCTTCTCATATTAACTGTCATATGCCAAAAAATAAGATAAACCTGATTTATGACTTTTGCATGCAGTTTCATTGGACCTACATCAATATGGAGGACCAACCATCAAAGGAAACTATAAAGATAGTCAGATTAGTTGAGTTAATCTGAGTTGTTAAACAGGATTTATACTCTAGACGATGGATTGACAGTAGTGCTATCAGCCTTTTTGGATGTAGGAACCTACAAGCCAGTAAAAAACACAATCAGGCTTTTTTTTAATTTCTCACACTTTCAGGTAGAGGCTGTGCTGGGGTGGGTGCAAGTGGATATGTGAAGTCTGTTCTTGTCAGATATCATATTTGCTGTATAGACCAGTATCCAGTTGTTGAGAATCGTGGTTGTAGATTGTAGACTGCACTCAACTGATCACACTCTAATCTACACATTTGAGGACTTCATGTCATTTTCATATACTCGTCAAATTTAGACTCCGCAGACTGACTTGGTCCTTGCTTTGCCCTTTTATAAATTGGCCTTAAAAATGAAGTGATATAAGACAATAGAATGAATGAAAGATAGTTGCAGCTTTATTTTGTGTGAATGAGCCCTAGTACCAGAGATGAAACAGGATGTTATCTTCCCCTCATCAGAATTGGCTGGTGATTGAGTGACCAAGACACAGCCTAGAATTCATCCCCAATTATGTTTAGAGGGCCATGATGTGATCAAATTGTTTTTTTTCTCTCATCATTAGCTTTTAATAGCTTGATGTTTTGTACAATTACACCAATACATACTGAATATGTTTTCCCTTTTCAGGATGTAGTGGAGGCATACCAGGAAGGTGGAGTGGCTCTGGTCACAGTGGTCAATGAGGAGCAAGTGCCTGCAAGAATTCCCTTTGAAACCCAACACAGGTCAATCATACACAACCATCAGGCTTTACTCAACCATCAGGGTTTAATGCCTCTTAGATCCTGGACTGGTGATTTTGTTTGAACTTCTTTTGCTGTGTGAAGGCATCATGATCATGATCTGAAAATTTGGCTTGCATGACAAAAAATGTCAAACAAATTCAATAAGACTGGCCAGAAAAAACTGAATTTACATTGAATTTCAGTTAAATTCTCTGCTGGTTTTGTTTGTATCGTATTCCCACCTGTGTTTCTCACTGCATAGTTTTTTACGTATTACGTGTACAGAAATTTTATTTTGCACTTATGAGCTCAAGGTAACTCCAGTGCACACAGTTGTTTAATGTCTACCAGGGATGCAAAAACAGGCCTAAAAAAAGTCATAAAATATCAGTAATCTTACCAATTTTAAAAGTTACAGAACTATAATAAAAGTCACCATCTGTTGAATTACAGTACTTATGGCTGATTATAATGATAAAAACTGTATTTTGACAGTTTACCAGTGCCTATAGATGTTGACAAAAAACATTTATTCAACATTTTTATTGTGAAACTTCCATAATTACAGAAGATATTTGTCAATTAACAAACAAATCTAAGTAAAATAACAGAACAAATACTTCTTTTACCATTAATTGTCAATAATTTTACCTAATTTTAGAATTTTTCTTACAGTATTAAACTTGAATTTAACAGTTTAATCTCTTAAATAACAAAGAAATATTTGAAATTATGATACATTTGCGAATGTATTTTAACAGTCTTTTTATGTGAAAAAAAATTTTTCTTTTAAAAAATGGAAATTTTATGGTTATTCACAGTTACAGTGTTTTCATGTTATTTTCCATTTGACATGTAAAATCACAGTTTATGTTTGTAATTTCACTGATGTTTTCCTGTATTTTAAAAATACAGGAAAAATCTGTAAAATAAACAGTAAATTCTGTTCAGTTTTTTTACAGTGTATTGTAAAATCCAAATTGAAGCCAAAAGCATACAAAATGAGACTTGACCAGATCTGGCTTGACTCTGGATCAGATCCAGTACAGGTCTGCGCTGGATCCTGTACGAACCTGGGTCGGATCGCCATGAAAAAGGATCTTGATCTGGCTTGGAGCCGGCGCAGTTCTGGCCCAGATTTAAAAAAAATTATCCACACCAGTATTGGCCCATTGTGCAAAAGGACACCGGCCCAGGTCCAATATATATATATATGTATATATATATATATATATATATATATATATATATATATACTATGTCTATACTATTCTATGTCATTAATTTTGTATTTTGTCTCTCCCATAGTTTGTCTCCCTGTCTCTCTTTCTCTCGCTGTCCTCACTCTGCAGGTGTCTTTGTTTCTGGAGCAGCAGGATCCAGATCTACCACTACAACACTCATTATTACTATTATTACCACTTTTATTTATTAGTATTATTGATAACAACATTACCTATAATATATACTGCTCCTGGTCTCTCTATCTCCCTCTCTCTCTCTTTTCCCCTCTCTCCTCCCCCCACCCCCCATCTCCTCTTTAACCATATCAGTCAAGGCAGATGGCAGCCCGCCCTGAGCCCAGTTCTGTTGGAGGTTTCTTCCTGTTAAAGTGCTTGCTCTTTGTGGGAGCTGTTGGGTTTTTCTCCATAATAAAGTAAGGTCTCAACCTCACCCTGTAAAGTGCCTTCAGATAATGTATGTTATAACTTGGTGCTATACAAATAAAATTGAATTGAATATTGTTATGTTAGTGTTTGAAAGCAGGTTAGCACCAAGTCTCACATTTTAACTGTCAACATTGTTGTCACCCAAAATAAATACAGCAGCCAGTTCCCTCCACTTAGCCAAGCACTTTCAGTGTAATGAACCTAATGTATTACAATTTCCACAGTCTTATGTTCTAAAAAGCCAAAAAGAGTGGTAGCCACTGCAACAGTTGTTTACCAAAAGTGAATGGTAGATGTAGCAGCTGCTGGAAATGTCAACATAGTAAACCCATATTTATTTTTCCACTGCTTGTAGTGTGACCAAAATAAACATGGCAGCAATAACTAATGGCCTATTTGACAAATATTTATTCTCATGTTAATTAAAGGATTACCAAAACCACTTGATAGTAGATGTTTACATCTTGTCGTTTTTAACTGGTTTTTGATTTTGTTGGGCTGTACAAAACAAGCTTTTATTTTCCAACTGCTAAATGATGAAATTGATGAGAAAATGTATTAGAAATTAAGAATCAGGGCAAGTGTTCATCATGCTCATAACAGTCTTCATAAAGTCTTCAACGGGAAAATTCGTTTTAAAATTCAACTTTGGTGCAACCTGTGAGACACTTCAGAATACTCTTCGTCAATGATTTTTTTTCGTCACCACTGTTTTCCACCAGAGACACTGTTCAGTTGTGTGCCACATATCAAGTAAGCATTGCAAGGCTATCTACAATGGCCCTTTAACAGAGACTGCACAGTGTTTTTCAAACTATTAAGACCATGGCTTAAGATGATAAATGTAACAAGCAATGTTACAAATCCCAGGTCTGAAAAGGGCTAAAGACACAAATGTACTGTTCAACACAATACCATTCATACACTTAAAGAGACGTATGAAAACATAATATAAAAAGTTAAAATACAAAATATAAAAGTTAATGCTAACGCATATGTACACCTTTGTTATAAAATGTGTAAATATACAACCCTAAAGAGTTTGTTTTTTTATTTCTAATCTTGGGGCTAGCTCAGTATATTTGTCTATGTAACATAGTATTCATGTGTGCATGTGTGGCCACGTGTAGCCATGTTGATGAAAGTTATCACTATGAACCAGGGGCATTATGAATTCCTTTTTTTTTGAGTGTGGGATTAAAATAAAATGCTGAAGGTGGGGCTTTATATAATCCTCAAACAGTGTCTTTCATGGGATTATTCCCTTCTGACCTGCAAGGGGGATTAACACAGGGAAGCCTGACAAGGTCAAACAAAGGGGTGGAGCCATGGTCATTTCATGGCATGTGCAAGGACACCATGCAGCTTGGAATCTCACCTATTAGCTCATTATCTGGATGGATGCTCAGGACAGCTTCTGTCACTGCAGGTGACTGGTGGCTGCACTGTTTAATACGTTGTTATAATTCACTAAGTTGTCTGGACCCAAATGGCAGAACACAGACTGGGACAGAGGCAGGTTTGGAAAATGACATATTGAAACCAGTAGAATTAAGAGATGGTTTGTTATCACCCGAGTCTTTGTCGATAAGGGGCAGGCAGAGGTGGAAGAGCAGGACAGGCAAGGGCTTGTCGGGATCTGGATTTACGGCTGAGCAGGTTTGCCAGTGTGGTAGAGGTCCAGGTGTGGAGCTAGTTCCAGGAATATGTTTTGGTATTGTCATAAACAGGAATACTGAACTTGAAGCACAGGGAAACTTAGAATTAGAGCAGGCAAACAACGAGGAACTCCTATCTAGACATTGGCCTAGATATGTGTACTGCATGGTACACTGAACAATCTGGTGAAAGCTGGAGGGATGAGTCGGTGTTTAAGTACTGCAACAGGAGTTCTGATTTGCTGATGGATCACAGGTCCACATGTGGATTGGTGGCAACCGAAACAAAGTTGCCACACCAAGCAGGACACACTCACAAATACAAGGGAATGAGAATGGATGACTGGAAAATACTGGTTTCAACTACGACACATGGACAGTGGGATGAATCCTCATGGAACCAGGTAATTTCAGCTGTAGGGTTGATTGTTTTTTTAAATAAAAAAGGGTTCGAGTTTAAATGAAGGCATTATAATAACAGGATGACAGTTTACTGGAATTGCTCCTCAGGGTTCGGGGAAGTGACACAAAATACACAATGAAGTGCCGACTCCAAATCCTGATTAGCCCTTTCTGTCTGTCCATGTGACTGATGGTGGAACCTGGAGTAGAGGCTGATTGTGGCTCCAGCACCTGGCAGAAGGCCTTCCAGACTTGGGGAAATGAACGGGGAACCTCTGTCAGAAGCAATGTCATCTGAGATACCAATGAAGTTAAAAAAAAATTGTTAGCTAACCACTCAGCTGTTTCACAAGAAGAAAGTAGTTTGGGAAGGGCTACAAAGTGTACTTGGAAAAAACAATGGTGAGTATGGCAGTGTTACCTTGTGATGTTAGTAGACCAGTGACAAAGTCCAAGGTGATATGGGACCATGGACAATGTGGAATAGGTAAAGGGTAGAGCAGACAAGTAGGTTAGAGAACTTTCCTCGTGTACAGAGAACAGGCAGCAACATACTCCAGAGTATCCACCTCCATGGGGGACCACCAAAAATGCCTCTTGAGCACAGTCATAGTTTGATACATTCCCCGGTGACAGGAGAAACAGGATGTATGAGCACATTGCAAAACCTGGGAATGAACAGAATCTGGGTCAAATAAGCAATTAGCTGGACCATGTAAGTTTTTGTGGTCCATCCACACCACAAATGGTTGCTGTCAGCTGTCATTTCAGTGCGTACTGCTGCGACCCTCCTCCACTTTCCACATTCACCCCCAGTCTTCATATCCAGAGCCAGGTTAAACTCATCCACTCTACATCACATCCAGGTCTTTAGAATTCTCTTCTTCCCATCACCTCCACCACCACCACCACTATTGTGTAGACCTGGGCAGGTTTTCTATACTACACACCCTTTAAAATACTCACATCAAGGTTCTCACATCTCACTTCTCTGTTTTGTACCTGGCAATAAAAGTGTATTCGTTCACTGAGAGTGAAGTCTCTCCTGATTGAAATAACACAACACAAACATTTGCAGTCTCAGGGTTGAGGCTCCCATTAAACTCCAGTTAAACAATAAACACTTTGGGCTGCCTGCCATCAGATGGACAGAGCAGAACAAAAAGGACTTCTTGCAGGTGGGTATGACCTATTACACATTACCAGCAGTAAAAGGCGTAATGAAGATGTATTCTGTCATAGTAATTTGATGAAAGTCATTAGCTATTAGTAGCATGTTTGTGCTGGGTTCCAACAGGTGCAGAGCCACACTTGAGCTACACACATCTCACTGTGGTAAAAAGAAAGAGAGTACATTACTCAATGTAGACTCCATGCAGACATGCACATGGACAGCTGCAGACACCTTGGATATGTTAGTTGTTCTTACTATGCTAGTTTCTCGTCCACTTTGAGAGTGCTTGGAATGTCAGTAGTGCCTTTGTAGAGTAGTGGGTCCAAGGACACAACAAATTGGAGAGTACACGCAGCATAGAGAGCCTCTCAGACCCTAACACACCCTCATATGCTCCAGGATGCAGAGAGTATAACACTAGCCTGGTTATAGTGGTGGTGAAGTCACTGTTCCTAACATCTCATGGGCAAAGTCTTGTACAGAGAAGATTGTACAGAGAAGATTGATTCCATTTAGATTAAAATTTAGACTAATAGGATTGGTGACTGCACTGATGAATCCTACAGTACAACTATGAAAGAGGAGAGTGTCTTCACAGTAGTTCCTTATTTGACTTGCAGAAATCTTTTCATAGTGGCATCCTCTTTGTGAAATCAGAAGTAAACCAAATTGTTGGAGCTGGATGTAACACACTGCTGAGGAAAGTTTGATTAAACATGGTGTATGAAATTGTGAGAGTACTGTGAGGTTACAGCTAAAATGATGATGATAAATTGATTAATTTGCTATACTGAGAATAGAGTTATACATGATTTTGACAAAGTCTTGTGCTGCTAATATTTTAAATAGAATACTACTCTCCTGTTGAGCTTTACAAAGTCACAAAGAAAGCCCACCTCAAATATTCAAGTGTTTAAATCAGAATAAGATTTTGTTTTTCAAATTAAATTAGTTCCTAGTTAAATAACATTGCTCTCCCAACGTTAATTCATCATCACTACACAGAACCAAATAAAAAGGACATTAAAAAAACCCACTACACCTGCAAATTCATCTGTCTAGCAAAAAAAAATGTTTTGGAAGCAGAAAACCAGAACAAGTCTTTAGATCATTTGATTAAATAAAAGTGGCTATACCCCACTGCAAAAATACTCATAAGAAAAAGCTCTGCATTTAAAAGGTTTCCTTATTGAGTGTAGATAAGCATTAGGAGCAATTTACTTCAAACATCAAAAGTAAATGGGCTCATGCAGAATATCCTATTGCAGATATTAACATTCACCTTAACATGTTAGCAGCTTCCACATATTACTACTATTTATGTATTATTTCATTATAATGCCAGTTCAAAACAAAAGCAAATGGAGAAAACAGCTTCATTATCACAAATACAGAATTTAGACAAAATTAGCTGAGTATGTTATTTTTGTTTTGTAGTTTCAATATTTGATTGCATGATTTGATGTACCATTAAATTATAAGCTTCCTGCATCGCTGAGTTGATATGATTGCATCAAGTAACACACAATTAAGAACGCATACAATGCTCATGTTATTCCCAGTGACCTCTGTTCACTCACACACACACACAAAACTTTATGTATATGCACACAAAATTACTCACAGGCTCCACTAAAAACTGTTTTAATAAGACAGGGTATTTTGAACTGCTGTACACCTGCATGTTATGCACATGTAAACACATATCACTGCAAAGACAGTTACATACTACCATTACCCACAGTGTGACAGACAGCAATCAACTTGACTCAGTAGCCTTGTAGTGTATTATATGCTAATGCATTATCAGATGGGATTAAAGGCTTGGCATTATATAATCTATGATCTGAGGCAATAGCTGTGATGGTACCTTGCCAAGTGTATAGGGAAACTAGGACAACCGCCTAGTTTGAGATTACCTCCCTGTTTATCCAGTCATATAAAATATTAATCATTAGTGTGAAAATGTGTCATAAGTCTTGAGTAATATCTAAAAAGTGTTTTGTGAGGTCACACTGACCTTGACCTTTAACCACCAAAATATAATCAGTTCGTTGTTTAGCCCAACTGAACAGTTGTACCAAATTACAAGGGATTTTCTTAAGGAGTCCTTGAGATATTGCTTTCACAAGGCCAAAGTCATGTTTTGTAAATTCACTGTGACCTTGACTTTTGACCTTTAGCCACCAAAATCTACTTAGTTCATCCTTGAGTTCAAATCAGCCTTGCCTGCTTTGTGTGTGTCTTGCCCATGTCTTTGTCAGTTTGTCCGGGTTGTTTCTGAAGAAGGAATCTGTTCTGTGCCCTGGGCCCTATTGCATCACGGCAGATAAAATATTCTGGCTTATTTTGACAAATCTCTCTAATGTAAGTAAGAGTTCATCTCCATTTCTTTTTCTTTTTCCATTTCATTCTAGGTCTTATAGGATTCCCTGGTACCTCATGCTGCTGAACTAGCCTGCTCCGTAGCTTGCTAACTGTCAAGCTTAATGTAACTTTGTTTCAGTGAATTTCCAATCATGAAAGAGTTTTACTGAGTTCGCATAACTTCTGCATAACTTTTGTCAGGGCTGTGTTTATGAATGAAACAGGACAGAATGATATGGTTACTTATATAGATGTTTTTAAATGAACATTGTCATATTAATAATGTAGGCTATCAATTATATTTATGAATCATAAAATAAATAACTATTTTAACCTTCAGCCCCAAATCTAAGTGAATGGATGGAATATTAGCATGATCAATTTGCTGATTATTGCCTTGCTAATTATTTAGGTTATTATATAATGTAGGCTAACATAAACTATAATATCTGCATTTTTGCCTTTATTCTTATAAGAGAGAGGATAGATACACTTCTCATCAAACTTTTGACAGCTCTGACCTTTCACCTAATTTGCATAGGGGGAGGGTTGAGCCCCCCCCCCCCTTTTTCCCAGACAAAGGGGTTGATCTTTGACCCCCACATGCATATACATCTAATTTAAAAAAACGTCGTCATCTTTGAGCCCCCCTTTTTCCCCCATGCTTGTGCATAAATTACTCAGAGTCTAGACTTTAGTCACAAAACTATAGAAAACTATAGTCAGTGTATTTTCATGAGGAGAGCCATACTCACCACAATTCATTCAACCCTCACATACAAAGAGTTTCTCAAAATCATGGTCAAAAAACACTTTAAGACGTCATCTCACAACCATGTGTATCTAATTTTCTGTTTCTTATAAACTTGACCTGATCCAACCTTAGGGTGATAGATAGCTTTCCATATGACAGCTTTTTTTGGCTGAAAAACTTTTTTAAACTATAGAAAACTATAGAAAACCACAATACATTCAACCCTCACATACAAAGAGTTTCTCAAAATCATGGTCAAAAAACACTTTAAGAAGTCATCTCACATGCATATACATCTAATTTAAAAAACGTCGTCATCTTTGAGCCCCCTTTTTTCCCATGCATGCGCATAAATTACTCAGAGAGACTTTTGTCACAAAACTATAGAAAACTATAGTCAGTGTATTTTCATGAGGAGAGCCGTACTCACCACAATTCATTCAACCCTCACATACAAAGAGTTTCTCAAAATCATGGTCAAAAAACACTTTAAGACTTCATCTCACAACCATGTGTATCTAATTTTCTGTTTCTTATAAACTTGACCTGATCCAACCTTAGGGTGATAGATAGCTTTCCATATGACAGCTTTTTTTGGCTGAAAAACTTTTTTAAACTATAGAAAACTATAGAAAACCACAATACATTCAACCCTCACATACAAAGAGTTTCTCAAAATCATGGTCAAAAAACACTTTAAGAAGTCATCTCACATGCATATACATCTAATTTAAAAAACGTCGTCATCTTTGAGCCCCCTTTTTTCCCATGCATGCGCATAAACTACTCAGAGAGACTTTTGTCACAAAACTATAGAAAACTATAGTCGGTGTATTTTCATGAGGAGAGCCGTACTCACCACAATTCATTCAACCCTCACATACAAAGAGTTTCTCAAGATCATGGTCAAAAAACACTTTAAGACGTCATCTCACAACCATGTGTATCTAATTTTCTGTTTCTTATAAACTTGACCTGATCCAACCTCAGGATGATAGATAGCTTTCCATATGAACCCAGCTTTTTTTTTTTTTTTTTTTTGGCTGAAAAACTTTTTTTAAACTATAGAAAACTATAGAAAACCACAATTCATTCAACCCTCACATACAAAGAGTTTCTCAAGATCATGGTCAAAAAACACTTTAAGACGTCATCTCACAACCATGTGTATCTAATTTTCTGTTTCTTATAAACTTGACCTGATCCAACCTTAGGGTGATAGATAGCTTTCTATATGAACCCAGCTTTTTTTTGACTGAAAAACTTTTTTAAACAAAACCCAATTATTTTCTGGTGGGAAAACTAAACAACAAACTAAACAAAAGACACAGAGTAATTGTGTTCAATATAAGAAGTATGGGTATAAATACACCGTCGTCCTGAGCGGCTGTATGACGGAGCAGGCCCCGGGACGTACGACTCAAAACTCAGCATGATGGCTCGCGGTAAGAAGACTTTGCGTTTCTACACACGTTGCTTCTTATTTTTTTTTTATAACATTTAAAAATATTAAACAAAAGATCTGTGTATTTTAGCATATACCGTCTCCGTAGATGTCCACCCAGCACCGCAGTTTTCTGGTAAGTATTTACTATATTTACCGTATTTTTATGTATTCTATTCAATGTCAATTGGACTGTGTTTTTTTAATCAGAATTATCCATCTTTTAAAGTCACAGCCGCAGATTTGGAAGGAATCAACTTTTCACAATCACATTTTGGTAAGGTTTGTCTTTTTAAAATTTAAAACTCACACTGCAGCCGTTTCTGTGTTATAATAACAGTTTCAACAAAACATACTGAGGTTTAGCTGAAACATATACTTACAGATTTTACCGACGGTCTGAACGACGTACGGGACCTCGACGGCAGTTTCACGGAGGTTTTACAAGAAATCCAAGCGGCTGAGGATTCGGCGTTGAACCAGTCAGAGGCCGCGTCTCCTCCTCCACCTGCCCTGACCAACATCACCCCTCTGGCGGGTGAAGAGCGCATCAACACTCCGATAGCTCCGGTGCCGGCTGGGGTGTGGAATCCGGCCGTCTTCCACGGGAATATCGACGAGATCCTAGCGGGGGATTCGCCGGTCCGACCCCGGGGGAAAAGTAAAAAGAAGAACCAGCAGAGCGATTCGGCGGTACGTCCTGGGTTAACCGGCCGACCAAAAGCGATCCGTCTGCGTAAAAATAAAAAGCAGATCCAGCAGGTCCCACAAGGATCCGACGGGGCACAGGAGATATCAGGTAATCTTGACCATTTTTTAAACCTCCTTTGTTTTTAATGTGATCTATACGTGGAACGAAGTCAACTCTTCGCGCTTCAGCGTTCAAATGAAAATACAACTTCCTGGTGTTTGGTCGCACGGTGATGACGATGATGACGTAACGTGTTCTCATAGGTCCTTATCGAGTATATATATATTGTGCATACACAGTTGTAAACACAGACTGCTTCATTGTTAACTGGAAGCAGGTTGAAATGCATTTTGCATGGTGTGGATTTTTTATTCATTCAATTTTCCAGTCTAGGCTAAATAAAGTAAATTCTGAAACTAAAACTTTGTGTCTAATTAAAATGTTTGTTTTAAAAAAGTAAAAAGTTTATTGTTAATGATGCTAACCCATTAAATTTGTTATACCCAAACAGACTCTCAGCCTATGGTCTCAACACCCCTGAGGACCCTGACACCACCTTGGGTAGTCCTCCCATCTCCTATCAGACGACAAACAGCACCTGTGACACCTGTTTTTTCATGTCCTCCCAGGGGACAGAAGCCTCACACTTCTTCTTCTTCTGCGAGGGTTACCACTACAAACGCCATTGAGAAGGCTCCGGCGAGACCCCACAAACAGCGTAAAATACAACGTGTCAGATCGACGATTGTCCGCAAACTCTTTGCGGATGCTATCAATCATTCACCAGGACCAATAGTGGGAAGAAGAGGAACGGGAAGAACCCAAAGAGGCGCCCGAAACCAGCAACTGGAAACGCTCCAGATGGTTACCCAAGTAATGCATTCTATCATTTCATCCTTCACGGCCATTTGTGAAAAAATGTTGTAATTTAATACGTATGTATATTTGTATGACATTTTTTTATTTTAAAAGATGAATAGAGAATTTGATTCCGACTCTTTATCTTGTTCACCCTCACCCCAAGTCCCTCTTGAAATTGAGTTAGCTGTAGAGCAATTGCGTCATATTCCAACACCCTCTTCTGTCCACCAAGTCCCTCTCGACCTGCAAATAGCTGTAGATCAATTACGTTTTATCCCTATACCCGACAATGTTGAGGTGCAAAATAGCTCGCCTGTAGAACCACAAAATCCTTTCCAAACCTTAGAAAACACATTCCAAAGATTAAATCAAAACAACGAGGACGCCTTCCACAACATAGAAAGCATACTCCAAAATCTAAATCAGACAAACATATCAGCTCTCAGCTCATCAAATGAACCTCAAAATGAACAAAGTGAGTCTCAGCCACAATCACAGCCGCAGCCTCACCAGGGGGGTGAAGGGTTGGAGCAGAGACACACTCCTGCTGAAGAGCAGGAGGAGGAGGGGTTTAGAGGGGGAAGAGAGACAGAAACAGCCTCTTATGATCGGTTTAACACTCTAGTCATGAGACACACATTTACAGTTCCTCGACCCGGCAATGTACCTGATATTGCCGCATTTTATCAAAACGTGATAGGGGTAATTAGGGAATTAGCCAACGAGGTAGAATCGCGAGCTAGTCGCAATGATGTTATTCAGTTGGAGGTGGTAGGTGAAAATGTGCGTGATTATGTTTCAGTCACCAACAACGACCGAGGCAGAAATATTCTTCCAGCTTTTGAAGGTTTGCTCGATCGTATAGTACAGTCAAACAATAACATAGCCGCTGACGAAGATCTAGAATTAATTGTTCACATAGTGCGGAACCCTACGGGCGGTGCCAAACGTAAGATGGAGAAAACTTTAGATTGTGAAATTCTCAAAAAGAAAAGACCCCATCTCTATTTTGCAGATGACAGGAACGATCAGCTCTGCTTTGCCGTCAGCCTGTCTCATGTTATCCATCCAGATTTCACAGATAGCCAGTGTGATAGTCTGGGTAGGGAGTTGCAGCGTCAGGCTGGTTTAAATGATCAGACGCCCGTCACTTTCAATGACATAGCCAAATTTGAGGAAATCTTGAAGCGCAAAATTGTAGTGTTTTACAGAACATCTCATAACGAACCCCTCTCGCATTTTGCAACAGACTTCCCCGATCGTTCCAAACCTCTGTTTTTATTCCTATTGCAAAATCATTACTACGGGATTAAAAACCTCAAAGCCTTTATGGGCGCAAAGTTTATCTGTAATTATTGTTACAAGGGTTTATGTAACCCCTATGTGCACATCTGTAAGGGCTACTGTCAAGTCTGCATCGACCCCATCTGCTCTACACAAGAGCTCAAACCCATAAAATGCTCAGATTGTCACATGACGTGTCGTTCACTCTCCTGTTTTGCTCGACACAAAGAGGCTAAGCCATGTCCTATGAACAAACAGGCTTTTAGTTTTTGTGATCAAGTAAAAAAATGCAAACTATGCAATCTGTGCTACTACGTTAATATGACCACAGGCAAGGCCGAGCATCGTTGTGGCGCATCTAGATGTAGAATCTGCGGTGAAACATTACCGTCTGGTTCTGAAACAGACGATCACCTGTGTTACATTCAACCCGTTGCCAGTGAGACCAAACACCTCGGTTTGGTTTTTTATGACTTTGAAACATTTGTCAACGAGAACAACGAACACATCCCCTTTCTAGTGTATGCAAAAACATTAAAAGGTGAAGAGAAGGTGTTTTACGGTCTGGACTGTGTTAAACGCTTTCTCCTGTATTTCAGGAGGAATCAGTACCGGGGAAATGTTTTTATTGCGTATAACGCTCGCGGATTTGACAGCTACCTAGTTTTAAAAGGTATATTGAAAGAGAAAGCATCGCCACAAAACATTCTCATGACAGGTTGTAAAATCCTCAGTTTTGAGGAACCCGATTATCAACTCAAGTTCATAGATTCCCTTTCTTTCCTGCCCATGCGTCTTAACGCCATGCCCAAGGCTTTGGGCTTCAGCGATCAGACCAAGGGGTATTTTCCGCACAGATTCAGCTCAGAAAAGCACCTCAGGTATGTAGGACCCTATCCTCCGCCGTCTGATTACGGTGTAGACCACATGACGACGCACGAGCAGGAGGAGTTTTACAGCTGCTACAGTAAAGCCAGTCAGGAAGTCTTTGACTTTAGGAAGGAAGCTTTGCATTACTGTAAGAATGACGTTGATATTCTCAACACAGGGTGTGTTAAATTCAGGGAGCAGTATCTCAGTGAGACAGGTGTGGACCCTTTCCACACTATTACCATAGCATCAGCCTGCATGAAGGTGTTTCTCACCAATTACTTGCAACCTAAAACCCTCGCCATACCATGCCCTGACAACTACGCCCAGCGGTGTAAAAGATTCTCAAACGAATCCATCAGATGGTTAGAGTGGGTGATGCACAAGGAAAAAATCTTTATCCAGCATGCTCTCAACATGGGTGAAAAACAGATTGGTCGCTATTTTGTAGACGGTTACGCAGAGATTGACGGTGTAAAATATGCGTGGGAGTTTCACGGATGTTTTTATCACGGTTGTCCTGATTGTTTTAATCCTACAAATACTTGTCCGATGAGGGGTTTGACCTTTGGGGAACTGCATGCAAAAAGTGAGGAGAGAGTGCAGATGTTACAGTCTGAACACAACCTCCGCGTCATTGTGGTGAGAGAACACATGTGGAATGAAATGAAAAAATCGAGTCATGTAGTAAACTTTCTCCAGCATTTCAACTTCCCAGAACCTCTCATACCACGACAAGCGCTGTATGGAGGCAGAACGAGCGCTTTAAAGCTGAGGCATACGGCGGGGTCTGATGAAACTGTGCATTATGTTGACATTTGCTCATTGTACCCGTATGTCATGAGCACGCAAAAGTTTCCCCTAGGGCATCCTACCATCATTCGCAAAGATTTTGGGGATCCTCGTAACTACTTCGGGTTAATCAGAGCCACTGTATATCCACCACGTGGTCTCTTTTTCCCTGTTTTACCGTACAAATGCTCATCCGGTAAATTAATCTTCCCGCTGTGTCGTACCTGTGCTGAAACCAACAACCAAGAGGGTCTCTGTAGACACGGTGATGAAGCCAGAGCGTTGACAGGTGTGTGGGTCACGCTCGAGTTTAACAAAGCCCTCGAGCTAGGGTACAGAGTGGCAAAAATCACAGAAGTGTGGCACTTTGACAAAAGTAGCGACTCAGTGTTTGTCGACTACATCCACAGTTTTCTCAAAGGTAAACAGGAAGCATCGGGGTACCCGCCTGATGCGACGGATCGGGAAACCAGAGAAAAATACATCAGGGACTATCATACAAATCAGGGCATTCTGTTAGACGCGGACAAAATTGAAGCGAATCCTGTCAAGAGACAAGTGGCTAAATTGTGTCTCAACAGTCTTTGGGGGAAGACAACCTACTCCATACCAACATCGTCTCAGAATCTGAAGAGTTTTTCTCCTACCTTTTTTCGGGCACACACAAGGTTGAATACTTCAACGTTCTAGACAACGAGAGAGCTTTAATTAGGTGGAGATACAGCGACCGATGCATTCAACCCCCGGGTAAACAGAACAATATATTTGTTGCGGCATTCACCACAGCACACGCACGTCTAAAACTGTACAGTTATTTAGAAAAGTTGAAAGAGAGGGTTCTTTACATCAACACCGATAGTTTAATCTATGTGGTAAAGAAGGGTGAGACGCCTTTAGAGATGGGTAATTATCTAGGGGACTTGACAGATGAACTGGACGGGGATAGCATTCAAGAATTTGTAGCCGCGGGTCCAAAGAGCTATGCATACCAAACAAAAAACAAAAAAAAAGTAGCGATGCGCGTCAAAGGCATCACTCAGACTCGGGAATGCTGTGAGATGGTAAACTTTGACAGCGTCAGAGATCTGGTGGAGGGTTACCTGCGTGATTCTGGTGAGAGTGTGATTGAGATCCCACAGCGCAACATTAGTCGCGATAAAAAGAGCTTCGTCTTGAAAAACACATCATTTCAGAAAAAGTTTAAAGTGGTGTATGACAAAAGACGTCTCTTTGCCGACGGCACAACTTTGCCCTTTGGATATTGAGTGAGTTTGATTTTGTGTTGTTTTGTTTCATACAACTTTGCCTTTTGGATATATTGAGTTTGATTTTGTGTTGTTTTGTTTCATACAACTTTGCCTTTTGGATATATTGAGTTTGATTTTGTGTTGTTTTGTTTCATACAACTTTGCCTTTTGGATATATTGAGTTTGATTTTGTGTTGTTTTGTTTCATTTTGTTTTAAAAATGTCACACCAGAATGTAATGGAGGAAGTTGATTTTGAACCTAGGTTTATATTTCCTTTCTCATGTTTGATTGTAGGACCTAGCGGGTGTGGGAAAACCTATTTTGTAAAAAATGTACTTGAAAACTGTGAACATGTCATGAATATTGTACCTGAAAATATTGTGTGGATTTATACTTCCTTTCAACCTATGTACAGCGAGTTGCAAAGGTTGAATAAAAAGATTAAATTTGTTGAAGGATTGCCAGATTCTTTTGACGATGAAAACCTGTTTCCTCCTGGTCAAAAACATTTGATCATTTTGGACGATGTTATTTTCCAAGCCTCCGACCATCCCGATGTAGTTAAAATCTTTACTCAGTATCGGCATCACAAAAACATGGGCGTCATGATGTTGACTCAAAATGTGTTTCATCAGGGTAAACACAGCCGCACCATTAGTTTGAACAGCAATTATTTGGTGCTGTTTAAAAATCCTCGAGACAAACTACAAATAAATATATTAGCCCATCAAATCTTTCCGTCTCAAAAGGCATTTTTTTTAGAGAGCTTTGAAGACGCCACCAGAGACCCTCATGGGTATTTAATAGTAGACCTTACACCTGTCTGTCCAGAACGATACAGATTGAGGAGCGGTGTACTTCCTCACCAGCGGCCGACCGTCTATGTACCAAAATAAATGACCTAGATCATCGTCATCATGTCGGTACGTTTAAAAAGAAATGCTCCTTTACTTTCGGCTTTATACCACGCCACACCCAAGAAACGTAAAGATATTCTTATTCACAGCTCTCCAGACTTTATCAAAGCATTGTGTGAGATTGCTTTAAACCTTTTGAAGGGAAACATCCCTTTATCACCTTCTCAATTCAAAAAACTGAAGAAGCAGAAAGAAATTATCAGACTGTTGGCGGACAAGAAAACAACTTTAAAACGCAAACATCAGGTTTTAAAGAACCAGTCGGGCGGATTTCTTTTACCCCTGCTAGCCGCCGTCGTACCTATGATCGGGGATCTTATCGGGGGACTCGCTAGAAGATAATACGTGAGAAGATGTCTTTGAGGAAGGCGCAGAAAATGTTTCTCGTCTCACCCCATCAGCTAAACCGTATGACTCAACCGCCAGCCACCATCAGAGAAACCGCAGAGGATGATTTGGATGTCAGAATGAGAGCCGTATTAGATGAGCCGGGGTTGACTCCCGATGAAAAAATTAAAAAGTACAACACTTTACTGCAAAGATATTTAACTTTGATGAAGCAGGGTCAGAGAGACCAGCGGCGTGTAACCCTAACTCTTCAGAGGGAACACCCTGATGAGCATGACGAGGAGACGGAATTCTCAAATCAACAAAGCGCTCGGGTATCATCTCAGGCGTCGGATGATGCTGACCGTGTGATCGCTGAAGTTTTAAAAAGCTTCCCTCCACGAGATCACAACAACACCGAATACATCTTAAAAAAAATATCCGAGAGCGATAAAGGTTGGAATGCAAAGGGGGAATTTGTTTATAAGGGTCAAGTTGTGAAGGGGTCTCATATGACTGATTTATTGAAACACATGTCACACTCATCCCGAACCGCGCCACCGACGGGTTGGTCAAAATTTTTGAATACCCTGGCTGATTTGAACATCCCTTCTTCCGCTGTGAAAAACCCAGAAGCTCGTGACCAGTACCGCTCCCTCAAGACGGGTACGGTCCACGACCAAATTGTCATGTTTGGAAAAGAAGCACCTCGCACAAGAAGTGGAAAGATGAAGAAACAAATGAATCTGTCACCGAGTTGGATCGGTATTTCACCATAAATAAATAAATGTAACACACAACTTTGTCATTCATTAATAAAGTGTTTTATTGAGCATATTTTTTGCGTACAGTCTTTTTTTTTTTCAATCAGCAATGAATTACAATTAAGTATCGGTTCAAACCATAAAAAGTTTTATATAAGATAACATTTATCCGCAACAGTCTTTAAACCTCTGTAGAGAGCAGTTCCTCTGTTTTGGGACGACGTTGATTTTATTTTTGAGACGGTGTTTTCTCACAAAGTCGTACACCATACGGTCATTTTTTATCACATCGTCGCTGTACAAAGACAGTACTTGGTGGTAAGATAATCCGCAGGCCCGTTGACAGAGATAATAGATGCAGTGTTGCCCGCAGACGGTTGACAGGGGGTGTTGCAGTTGACGGTTGTGGTACTTGATGTTTTTAGAACGGTTTTCCAAAAACTGTAAGATGCTCGAGGGGTAGTGATCAAAGTCTGGCGGAAATCCATAAGAGTCAAAAAAGGTGGCTTCGCCTCCCTTTTCTAGTGTTAAAGCTAACCAGTGTTCCCCAGGCATGTGAGCAGGGTCTGTGTTGACTATGAAGTAGGCCGGTGTCCTAAAGGATGGGTTCAGCGAGGGTAATAGGTCACAGGCCCACACACCGCAAAATACATCTCCCAGCAAACGATTCAAAATACTCTCTATCTGAAGATTATCCTTTTTTTTTTTTTCCCTTCAAATTAGTAATAATCCACAAGCACCTGTCTTTTTGAGTCGATCTCCAGAATTGAATCAAAACAGGCATAGACGATAAGAGTGGTGGTTTGCGCTAAGGGTGGTCTGAATCTCATCTCTAGTCTTAAATTACCGCTGGAGACGGGAGATAAGGCATCGTTGTCGTCAGCCGGGTTGAGATTAAACACAAACAGAGAGTATCCGTTGTTAAATTCCTCTCGGTTGATACTCAGGGGTAAATCCTTAAGATGTCTCCCCGTAGCCAGGAACATGTTGTAAAACTCTCTAATGGACTGTCCGTTGTTAAACTGAGGTTGAAAAGCCTTAGCGGGAATCTGTTTACCATCCTGACAGAGAGCCAGATATTCTACATCGTTGTGAATAAAATTGAAGGGTGACAGGTCTCTTCTCCCGGTGAAAGCTTCGTGGTGCACCATACCCAAAACTATATATTTAGGGATAGCCCCCAGAAAAAGATTCTCCTGGCTGCATATTCTAGAGTTTTCTGGGATAGAGTATGTCTTCACATTGACGCGTGAGATGGGGTAGAGCGCGTTACCTTTCATTAAGGCTGCTGCGTGACCCAATCGCACGGCTGGGGACACAGACACTTTTTTGGCAAATAGAGATGCCCCCAGTATTTTCAGACGAAACGTGGAGTCACGGGCTCCCATTAGACAGAAAGCGTCGCTGGCACGGGTTAGTTTAATTCTCAGGTCAACAGAGTTCAGCAAGAGTCTCTCACAAAAAAATACATCCCCGTGGAGAGCAACAAACAGGTGTAGTTCTCGTGAATTTGTTGTGAAAGCGGCTCTCGTGTTTAACCCTCTATTGGGACCGTTGACGGTCACTCTAGAGTCCATGGCCCCGGGGGTATCTTTGTAAAAAAGACCGGCTGAGAACTGACTGGCGAGCGCATCTCCTGAAAAGTTGAGTAGGGTCTCAATCATGACACGGTACGGATGTGTAGCGCTCGATTGTGAAATCAATCTATCCCCCAAAATAACGTCGCATTGATTGAAGATTGTATTCAGAGGGTAATTGATAAGGCCCACCGCCGCATCATTGGCCAAGTCTGTATTGTCCGCGTTGGTGATTTTCACACGGAGATGCAGCAAAATATCGTTCAGATCCAGATACTTTTCACTGTCTCCGGGGATAAAAAATTCTATAGGACCGCCGTCTGTGATAGCCGACACGGGGGAAATTTCGGTGTATGTTTTATCTTCGATGGAAAGCTGTGTCATAGGCGCTGTAAATAAATCCAACTCAGCGAGGGTGCACTCTGGGGATTTCTGGTGTAACAGAGCCATGATTTTTTAATTCTCTTTAAAAAAATCAGAATTCAAATATGTCAGAGCTCTGGGGAGACTTCTTCTTTGCCTGCCTGCCTGCTTCTCGCGACTGATTTCCTCTTTTTACTAGCAGAGCGTTTTTTGGGGTTGTTGAGAGGCGTTGTCCCGGAGGTCGTCTCCTCTGTCTACGCGCTAAGACCATAATTCCCCCCGACCCCTCTTGTTTCTGGTCGCCGCTGACAAATTTTCCCACACGGCCGAACACGTCCGAAGCAATGTTGCTAGCGGCTGTTTTGAGATGAGGTTTAGCTATTGCAAAGCCTTTCTTCACCAGGGGGGATACAAAACGAAACAATTTTGAAAATATAGAGCCTATACCACGACCGTACATGACGGGAGCTCCATAAAATCCTGGTAAATTTCCTCCCACCTGACTCTCATAATAATGTACAAATCTGTGAGGATCCTCTCGCAAGTCTACTCGTGCCATTTTGACCGTTGTGTAACGTATCTGATGTCCGTCGCACCCGTCAGAGGTGAGTCACCGTCGCAGGGTTAGACGATACTGAATGATGTGGGAAAACCAGATGGTTTATATATATATATATATCCCAGGTTTTCAAAATTTTATTGGTCTAAAGTGAAGCGTCACAATACACTTCCCGTAGGTAAAATCTACCGGTTTGTTTTGATCCGTTTTTATCTCAATCTTAATGTTTTCAATGTGTTGCTTGGCTACCGGTAAATAATAAGCCGGGTTGAAATGCTGTGTGATGACCTCCCCGAACGTGCCCTTAACACTGATCTTTCTCAAGAGGGGGGCATAAGCGTCACCGACTATTTGCGGTTGTACTACGTCGCTGTAACAGTACAAATGATAAAACCCGGCCTTCATATCAGCGGGGTAGTGAGCCAACTTTTGATCAAACTTGAACCATTCTCCCGACTTTAGACCCATCATGTAAGCAGCGGGTCCCTTGTGCATCTGACCTCCGGCCTAGAAATCAAATTTTTTCTGAATGATGTTATAAACTAGATAAATATCAGAATTAATTTCTCTAAAATAACTATCCATCATTAGCCTGAAGTCTTTTATGCCGCTGTAATATCCCTCTGTAAACCTTTGACGATGTATCACGCTCTCTGTTGCCGATTTTTTGGGATTTACCCTCCAGTAAAAATAGGCGTCATCCTCGTGTATGGTGTACCAAGTGTGGGGGTATGAAATCTCCGTCAAGGCAACCTCCCACTTTCCTTCTAAATCGATATGTTGCGCTAAATCAACGCGGTAACTGGAACTCTTGTTATCTTTGAAAACGTTGAGGCTGGCGTTAGAGGGCAGGGTAATGTAAAACCCCTCGTCCTTTGCCCCGTACATGATGGAATGATACTCTAGGCAGGCGCGCGGCGATTCTTATACATTTATTATTTCAGCTGCCTTGATCCAACTGTTGAATTTCTCAGGCCAGTTTTTCCAACGTACAAAGACTTGTTTTTCACCCCTCACGGTACGTCGTTTCAGAATCTCCTCGACGTGGTAGACTCTGTCTTGATCCATTTTTACTTTTTGCAACTCTGCCTCATAAAATGAACCTTGGATGGGTTCTCCATCATAATCTTTCAGTTTGTACACAGGAGGTTCGCGAGGGATGCACTCGGAAACTGTAAACACTTCGTCCGTAAAACTCTGTTCATACTTTTTATCAAACACACCTCTCAACTTTGATATCCTGACGAGGTCTCCCTCCTTGAAATTTTTCTTTAATTCGGTCCTCTGTGGGGCGAGAGATTTACCGTACAGGTTTTCAAACACTTGATCGACGTTCTCTGCGGTTACATCCATAGGCGCCATTTTTATGCTGCTGTGATAACTCTGATTATAGCTTTACATCAAGTCTTGTAAGACGTCGAGGTATCGCATGGTGTTGTTAGCAGTGAAATATCTCCACATTCTGCTTTTTAAAGTGCGATTAAATCGTTCAATCACGGAGGCTTTGAGATCGCTGGCTGTGGAAAAATGTATGATGCCGTGTTTTTTCATCAGAGCCTCAAAACGCTTGTTAAAAAATTCTTTTCCAGCGTCGGTTTGTAGTTTTAAGGGCGTCTGACTCTCCTCAAAAATTGACTCGAAGGCCTCAACCACCTCGGATCCGGTTTTTCTCTTTAGAGCACGTACATAAGCCTTTTTGGAAAACACATCTATGACCGTTAATAAATAATTATACCCGTCATTATACTCTGCTAAGGCTTGCATATCGCATAGGTCGGCTTGAAATTGGTTTAAAGGACGCGGGACAAAAACTCTGTTTCTGATAAAATGCATTCTGACAGGTTTGTGTAGAGTGTATGCATCCTCTCCAGATAAAAAGTCTTTGATCTTTTCACGCTCAACCTTCTTGCCCGTTTCATCATGCACTCCCCTACGGAGGCGTTCTACACCGCCGAAGCTACCCGGGTGTGTTGGGTTGTAATAAACTTTTTTCATGACGCGTACCTCAGACATGTTGAGACCAGAATGAGAGAAAAAGATCATGCGTAGGGTATTTGATTTTTTTTAATTTTTTTTATGAGAACACAAATACAACAGTGTGAAAAACGATACATACTTTTTTTTAAACTATAATTCAACACAAATACAGCAGTGTTAAAAAACAATACATACTTTTTTTAACTATAATTCAACACAAATACAACAGTGTTAAAAAACGATATGAATAATAGAAAAACTTAATCTAACTAACTAAACAATTTGTTGTCAAAAAAGAAAAACTATTTATCACTACTAGAACATGTGATTGTGAATAGAGTTTGTGCTAACAGAGAATAATCTAGAGTACGCTGCATATCAGCGTGCAGTTTTTGGAGTTCATCCGTAACGTTGACAGGGTGGTTGTTTTTTTTGCAAAAGTTCGCTGGTAACATCGACAAACATGGTGTAAAAAGCGAGTATGTGCCAGGGTCTAACGATGTCACTCGTTAGTTCATTTAAAATTTTTTCAAAACTCTCTGACAAAGTAGATTCAACCCCGGACGCGACCTGATGCACCGATACCTCCCAAGGTGTACAGGGTATAAGAGTAGAACAGATCCGGACTTTTTCCATCAAGTTCTCCAGTCTCTCAACGTCTGCATTTTGGATAAAAGTGTTGTTTTTATGCCTTGAAACTCTGTTCTCAACAGCCATTCTCAAAAGCTCTATCAACTGAGGGATGACGATGCGGTTATTGATGTAGTTCATGATCTGAGTCACTATTTTTCTACAGAAATTCCACATTTTCCTGCCGTTTAACGTTCCAACCACAGGTCACACAGTTTGTCAAGTTGTTCTTTTTTGGTCCTGCTGTCTCCGTCCTCTCGATCCAACATCTCATCGAGTGCGTGGTAGATGAAGCTCTTTGATTTCAGCTCGTGTAAAAGACTCTCCACCGTATTTCTGATCCTTGCTTGATCCGCCTTGATGTTTTGCACAGATAGGAAGTGTTGAATGGCTGGAATAAGCTTGGGGGTGTAGAGCCTTTTCATCAACCAGTAAAAATTTTCCTGGTAGAAGCCTTCCAGACCCACATTCAGGCATTGGTGCCGTCTCTGGCTGGGATGATTAATGCGACACCCCACGCACATCTCATCTTGGTACAGGGACAGAGTTTTGCTCAGCAGGTGGAGCACGGCTAATTTTACACCTTTAAAGAAAGTATCATTAAAGAAAGTATCGGTTAGCCATCCGTCAGGACGGTCCTGGTCACCTTGTTCAACGGCCTGAGTTGGCAAATCATCGCAACATGAATGCCCGCAGTCACATTCAAGGAAGGAGTCCATCAGATCCATAGGCTCTTCAGGGATTGGCTCCAGAGTATGGTGGGGAGGAGCGCTGAATGGTGGAGGTGAAGCAGGAGGATGGTCCAGAACCTTGGGTTGTGGTGGTAGTGGAGTTGGTGGACGGTCGTCATTCTCCCCAGTCGTCATAAATGCATTTTCTAAATCCAGTTTGTAATCTCTTGAGGGAGCCGGATGGATGGTTGTTGCGATAAGCCTGGGCGTGTAGCTTCTCTGAGGGGTGCACATGTTTCTTCTTGTTGGTGGTGTTTATTTTTCCGCCTTGGTAGGTTGTCTCTTTATAGTGTGTGGCGACGTGGTTTATCCTTGCGTGGGAGGGGTGAAGGGGTGGTTTGTCTCTGACGTGTGTGTGTGTGGGGGGTGGGAGTAGAGGGGTCTTCTTTTTTCACCAGGGCATTATCCCAGATATGGCAACTGTAAAAGAGCGAAGTGATCGTATCACTGATCTGATCCAACTTTTCACTCCAAACCTCAGCCGGTAAAGCCAACAAAGTCCGGAAAACACCGCATTCGGAATTGAACAGATCCAAGGCAAAATACCATTTAGCTTCTTCCCTACAGGCTCCATCCTTCTTTGACTCTTCTTCTTTATTCTCTAACCGGTAACTGACACGGAAGAACCAACGACCCGAAGTTGAGGTTTTTGACAGCCAAATAGCCGAAAACGATTTTTGCACAGATTGCAAAGATTTTTGTTCCTCTTCGACCACCTCCCTGATACTCCTCGGATTGATAGACTTTAACACACCCCAATCGTTGGAAGATAATGTGGCTAGATCCAGCAGGTCCCCCGGTGTGTCACCTTCACTCCGCTGATAGAGACACAGTTCCCCGGTCTGGTACCTGAACATATATCCCCAGCTACCACACAGCCCGTAGGGTTCCAAAGACCATTCCTCTTGCAGACGCAGGGTGAGCGGAGGAGGCATTTGGGTCCTGCACAAAAACACCATACTTTTTCTGGAACCATCTACGCCTGACTCTTGTAAAATGGTTTCACTAATAAAAAACTGCGCGATCGACTGACATGATGAGTACGGCTTTCCTCACGAAAATACACCGACTCTATAGTTCTCTATAGTTTTGTGACTAAAGTCTAGACTCTGAGTAATTTATGCGCAAGCATGGGGGAAAAAGGGGGGCTCAAAGATGACGAAGTTTTTTAAATTAGATGTATATGCATGTGGGGGTCAAAGATCAACCCCTTCGTCTGGGAAAAAGGGGGGGGGTTAACCCCTCCCCCTGTGCAAATTAAGTGAAAGGTCAGAGCTGTCAAAAGTTTGATGAGAAGTGTATCTATCCTCTCTCTGATGCTGTTACAGTAAACAGTTAACTCTGCCCTGTTTGCTCCGACTCGCAGCACTGGTGTTCCAAAAAGGGTTAAAATACTTGTGTTGTTGAACCGCGAGAGAATAAAGTTCTTGAATTACTTGTTTGGAGTCCTTAAGCAGACCCGTGTTGAAAAACAACAGTTTCTGAACATAACTCTAGATCCATGAATACCATGTAGTCTGAGTATCAAGGTAAACAGTAATGATCCTTCCGCAGGTTCACCTATGGAAATACAATTTAGTTGTGTTTGTTTGCTTTTAAGTCCCAGGGGACTTGTGTTGAAAAATAGCAGTTACTAATACTGTTCTGTGAATACCCCTGTGGTTTAAAATGATGATAGAAATAAAATTGTAACTGCCCACATGTCAGTTCAGTTAATTCTCATTTATTTATTTATGTATTTATTTTTGGTTCCTACCTGCTTTCAGTTTGAGGCGAGCGCATTGTTTGTTTGTCAGGGTAAGGTCGAGACCTTACTTTATTATTGAGAAAAACCCAACAGTTCCCACAAAGAGCAAGCACTTGGTGACGGGGGGAAGAAAAACTCCCTTTTAACAGGAAGAAACCTCCAACAGAACCAGGCTCAGGGTGGGTGGCCATCTGCCTTGACCAGTTGGGTCTAAGAGGAGAAAGAGGGGGTGGGGGTAGGAGAGAGGGGAAAAGGGACAGAGAGAAAGGGAGAGAGAGAGCGACCATGAGCAACTGTGTGATGATTGATAAATGACAGTGGTAGTAATAGTAACAATGAGTGCTGTAGTGCTAGATCTGGATCCTGCTGCTCCAGAAACAGAGATACCTGCAGAATGAGGACAGAGAGAAAGAAAAAGAGGAGAAGAACATACTACGGGAGAGAAAGAAGACAAAGTTAATGACATATAGTAACATGATGTAAATGTGTGCGTGTGTGTGTGTACATATATATATATATATATATATATATATATATATATATATATAGAGAGAGAGAGAGAGAGAGAGAGAGAGAGAGCACTCAATGCATCATTGGAATCCCCCAGCAGTCTAGCTATATAGCAGCATAGAGAGGAGCCTGATAGCGGATACTCATTCTACTCTTAGAAACTCTAGGAACCACAAGTAGACCTGCATTTAGACAGCAGAGGTTTAGGATCTGTCTGTTAGGATAATAGGGAACCATAAGCTCTTTAAGATATGATGGTGGCCGGCCATTAATGGCTTTGTAGGTGAGGAGGATGATTTTAAGTTCTGTTTTGGATTTTATAGGGAGTCAATGTAGAAAAGTTAACACAGGTTAGATGTGATCTTGTTTCCTAGTTCCTGTCGGTACTGGTGTTGCAGCATTTTGTATCAGCTCGCAGTTTTGAAGGAACTACAATGCAGGAGCTGCACAGCAACATTTCCTGGAAAACAGAGAGTTGGTCTCGTCTGGCTGAAAACTCTGGGAACATGGGGTTGCCATGAACTAGCCATACTCGCATTGTTATGTCATACACTATTGACAATGGGGTCATTTTTGGTGTGTTTCTGTATCTCAGCATTTGTCACTGGGAGCTGGTCCAAGACTGCTGTATGAAACACTTCTAAGGGTCTGGAGAAGAAGCATTTTCTCCCTCTGTTATTGACAGTGGCAGGCGTGACAAGCTGTCAGCATTGCTGTGTTGTTTGGTCCCCTAGAATTCAATGTTGTATGAGTGGGCTCCCAGGAACAGTGCCCATCGCTGCAAATGGGCAGCTGTCATCACTGGGATTCCTTTCCGGGAGTTAAAAATCGACTCCAGGGATTGGTGGTCAGTCACAAGAGTGAATCTTTGTTCATAGAGGTTATGGTGAAACTTTCTAATACCCCAGAGTAGACTCAGGGCCTTACGGTCAATCTGTGCATAATTTCATTCTGCGCTTGTCAGTGACCTTGAAGCAAACGCAATTGGACTTTCAGATCCATCTTTCATGATGTGTGACAAAACACAGCCCATCCTGTAGGGGCTAGCATCACAGGCCTGTCTTATGGGTCGTGGTAGGTGAGCAGGTTATCTGATGTTATCATTCTTTTTGTTTCTTTAAATGCTCTATCACATTCCTCAGACCACTCCCATTTCGTTCCAGCCTGCACCAGCACATTGGGTGCAACATAGTTGCTAGGTTTGGGAGAAACTTATGATAGTAATTGACAAGGCCTAAATATGACCTCAGCTGTGACACATTCTCTGGTTTAGGTGCTTGGAGCATGGCTTCAACCTTCTCTTGTGATTTGTGTAAGCCATGCTTGTCAAGTCACAATGATGTCATCATAAACACTGTGTGCTGGGGATACCTTGAAGCACTTGGTCCATCGCTCTGTGCCAGATTGCTGGAGCTGATGCAATACCAATGGGTGTTGATGGTGAGGAGTTTCCTGCTCGTGTAATATAATATTATAAGCTAAGTTATCTGTCTATCTGATAAAATGTACTGTGTCACATCTGGTGTGACCAGGATAATTTTTCTGTCTTCGTCCTCAGTTACTGTGTACAGTCAGGTCCATAAATATTGGGACATCGACACAATTCTCATCTTTTTGGCTCTAAACACCACCACAAAGGATTTGAAATGAAACGAACAAGATGTGCTTTAACTGCAGACTTTCAGCTTCAATTTGAAGGTATTTACATCCAAATCAGGTGAACGGTGTAGGAATTACAACAGTTTGTATATGTGCCTCCCACTTTTTAGGGGACCAAAAGTAATAGGACAATTGGCTGCTCAGCTGTTCCATGGCCAGGTGTGTGTTATTCCCTCATTATCCCATTTACAAGGAGCAGATAAAAGGTCTAGAGTTCATTTCAAGTGTGCTATTTGCATTTGGAATCTGTTGCTGTCAACTCTCAATATGAGATCCAAAGAGCTGTCACTATCAGTGAAGCAAGCCATCATTAGGCTGAAAAATCAAAACAAATCCATCAGAGAGACAGCAAAAACATTAGGTGTGGCCAAATCAACTCTTTGGAACATTCTTAAAAATAAAGAACACACCGGTGAGCTCAGCAACAAAAGACCCAGAAGACCACAGAAAACAACTGTGGTGGATGAATTCTTTCCCTGGTGAAGAAAAACCCCTTCATAACAGTTGGCCAGATCAAGAACACTCTCCAGGAGGTAGGTGTTGGCAACTTCACAGAGAAGATAAAGGAGGAGAACTCGATCTCAATTGCTTTTTGGTTTGCTTTAATAGCGGGGATTTTTTTTTTTTTTTAAAGGATACCCTAAATACCACAAGAGATTTTCTTTTTCCTCCTCACTATTTCGGAATTCAATCGTGGGCGGGATTGGAAGCTTCGGCAGGCCGGATTCCAGTTGACGATCACTGGTCTAAACATTCAGGTGTGAAGATGCTATTGGACACCAAAATCTGCATTGTCACATGTTCTTACCTAATTTTTATTACATGTGTCTCATCCTTTAACCTACTCAGCTCATCCTTGACACTAACTAGATCTGAACAATATTTTCTAAGTTTATGCTTTCCTTCTACCTCCTTATCTATAAGACCTTGGGTACTCCTGCTATGAAGGATAGTCTTGGCTCCATCTAGACACAAACAGTCACAATAGAAGCTTAACAGTGAAACATTGAAGGTTGTTATGCACTGAAAAAAATAACTTGTAAGATTTACTAGAAAAAATCCTCGTAACAATTTGCATTTTTTTGTAAATTTTACTGCTGTAATATCAGGTACGACTTACTTGTCAGTATTAAGTAAAATGTACTTACCACTACTATTAACAATGATGAGTATACTGAGTAAATGTTACTTAATTATATTTAAGTTCTAAGTTATATTAACAATAGTGAATCACCAGCCTCTACATAGCCAAGCATCACCCAGTTAAGTATTTGCGGTGCATTCAAGAAAACCTCCAACCAACTACAACCATGTACACAACTTTGTACACTCAACAATTTAGAATAGCTTCATATCACAGCATTTTGTCACTTAATGTTGGCTAGGGGTGGTCAGCCATAAATGTAACACCAGTCTGATTGGCATTTATCAAAACAAGCAAACAAACAAAAAAAATATTCATACCGTCATGGATATAAAATGGTCCTTTTTGCTCTATTAAGAAAGTAAAGTAAGACTGAATGTTGTGTCTGCTTTTCTATAAAACAATTCAAATAAATATAGAAGGCAAATCACATGTCAAAAGTAGGAGGAGACAGGGCTGCCCGGTAGTTGAGTGGTTAGGGCGCGTACCACGCTCTTAGCAGGCAGTTACCGCCTCAACTCTCGACCAGCCCGACTCTTTCCTGCATATCATTCCCTTCTCTCTACCCCCTTTCCTGTCAGTCTCCACTGTACTATAATAAAGTAAGAGGAGACAGAGAGGACAGAGCTAGGTAGCACATAGCAACATTTTTACATTTAGCAAAATTTGCAATCAGTCCCTCTTAACCACTGGGTGGTTATCAGCTCATCCACTTTACTGCTACCCCACCCAATTTTCCAAAGTATTATACTGTATCAAAATTTAAACAGTCATCACTTCGTCAGTAAATATTGACAAGACAAGATTGACAAGAATAAGTAACAAAATTAGTCCCTTATCAGCACTGCCGCATCCTGCCAAGATCTTCTTGCTGTCAAGAAGAATGGATACATCCACTGGATCCTCTCCAACAGCACCATGGATGACCAGGATCTTGAGCATGTGTTGAGTGGCATCACTGTGGCTGTCCTCCTGCACACAATTTAAACTAAAAAAGAAGAAATTTCTCTTTAGAAACAAAAATAGAATTGCTTGAATCATGACTTCATTATCAGGGCAGAATGAATGCAAAGAATAAGCTAAAAACAACTATCATTATCATTAAACATGGTTTAGATTACATTAAAGTGAGTCCAGCATTAGTAAGCCATTTGTAGAACATGAACATTAGAAAATTTTGTTGGCTTGTACAATGTACATTTAGGGCATTGAGTGGAATAGCTCCATCCCTTTGTTTGCCCTCTCTTACTTGCACTTTACTTGATAACACATTTAAATTTTACACCATATAATTGAATAATAAAAAAAAAGATTTAACAGGCAGAATTTATTTTTTTTAGCCTTATTTGTGCTGTTGGGAAAATAATTTCACATTGTTCACAAGTAAATGCTGATTCTAGTGATGTTCTTTCAATGGCCGTATGATCATCCTACCTAGAGTAACGGACTTCTCTTGATTGATTTTGATAGGACCTTGTTAACCCAATATAGCACTGCAGTCAAGGCAATTGTCGTTTGTTTTTGCTTCGTCAGGCCAGCCGCTATTAACGTGCACCCATACTTCGACCTTTACGGTAAATCTACAGAAATGGCTCAGGTTGAGCTAACAGTCAATGTGTGACTTCTAGTGTAATCTTTTCTCATGTTCAACAGACAAGTGTTACTGAAAGGAAATCTGACCTGAATGGAATAGGACTTGTAAGAGAGAGAGAGAGAGAGAGAGAGAGTGAGAGAGCCCAGTGCATCATGGGAATCCCCCAGCAGTCTAGCACTACATCAGCATAACTAAGTACTAATAATAAAGTACCAAACTGCGTCAGACTTATTGAAAGTTAGCAACAGTACATACATTGTATTCAAAGTCTGGTTCTCAAAATAAAATGCAGAGTAATAAAACGTAATGTAGTAAATATAGGAGTGGCTGGCTTGACCACGTAAAAATGAGAGGAGGCTGGCTTGACCGCAGTCAAATTCGATTCTAGCTAACTTACGTGCGAAGGTGGCTGCTGAGTAACATTAGTAGGGGAAGAAATTGGGTAGGGGTGGGGGTGCAGCAACCGTCTTCCAGCACCAAGTTTCCTAAAAGATAAACCGATGTTCATAAAAATGAAAACATGAAACACCTCATTTTAATCTTGTACTAAACTTATCATTGGTGAAATTAATGCTTAATTTAAGTAGTGCAAACGTTCGACTACATGAATGAAATGAAACCTAAATTCCACTAACCACTGTTGCTTCTTGGTATCATTGATATCGGTTATGAGATAAAACATTTACGAATATAGTGCTTTTTCCAGTAGTATGGGACTTACAACTATGAACATTATTATAGAAATATGAAATAAAATCTTGATGTCTTTTTAAGACATCATGGGCTAACATTAAACTAAACTCCTTTCTAAAATGTAGCTTTGAGCAGTTTGGGTTAAGTAGATAAGTAAGTAAGGTTAAGTAATAGTTATAACTGTTTTCGTGCAATTGTTTCATCAATATTACCGTTAAGCATGTGATAGTCCGTAATAGAGTAAACTGTAATGTTGGAGAATAAGCGTTAACTTTTATTAGTTTGTGCTTGCTGTAGAGTTTTAAATATGACCACACGAACGTAACGTTTATTATTAGCAACTGCACCTCCTCAATATGTCTCAATTCATTTGACATTGTCTCTTAATTTATAGTAATTATCACGACCTGGAGGGCCTTCAGTGAACATCTCAGCCTTCGGGTGAGTAAAGTTAGACTGAATAGTTGCCTTTTTAAGGTGTCATAATGCAAACGTAGCTATATAAAGTGAATATATATATATATATATATATATATATATATATTCAAAAATGTCTATGATAAGGTCCCTCAAGATTATGATTCAGTTGTGAAGGGGTCCTGTATTCTGCCAACACTGGTAATGCTGTTCAGAGATATTCAGTTTCATTATGAGAAATGTTAGGAAGTTTACAGAAGATTAATAGTGTTGTTTCAAAATAGGTTGAGAACAGTTAATTTAATTGAGCTGTAAATGTTGTTCCTGTTATTGGGCATTGACAAATTTTCTGATGCACAGTGCATAAGACTGCTGGACTCCTGTTTAGTAAAATCACACAGACAAGAATTATTGGCAAAGTATATACAGGTACACCTATTTAATTACTAAAGCTTAAGAAGTAAAGCTTAAGAATGTACGCTCTAACATGGAAGCTGACATAACGGGATTATTCTGTGTTTTTCAGTGCATTTGTTTAACAGGCTATAAAACATACAGCAGTCATAAGAAGTGTGAGGAGCAGTATTTTAAGTTCCAGATCTGTCAGGCAGAAAGAGAACGTCTACTTACCCACGAGCTTCAGTTCGAAAAAGTATATTTTGGTCCACCACAGAACATTGAGTGTAGTAAAAGTTATGTTTGTTATTTAGGCTATTAAAAGACAGGTATTTATCATTTAAATAAGCATAGAATGGATATCTAAGAAATGTCCTGTTGTCCCTCTCTTTCTCTACAGATTCATGTTGTAGATGGCAAAATGATAATTAAGGTGCAATATCAAAATTGCACGAAATACATCAAATTACAAGATGCTGATTTTGAAGAACTCATTTCTGAAGGTAAATGTTGCTATTGTTATATGAATGACCAGTAATTCAGACTGAGTGAAAGTAATTACATCTTATAATTCAAACAATTTGCCACATGACGTTGTCTTAACCTCATCACTAAGTGAGAGAGAAGTTTTCCATCCCTGTGGACAAGATTACCATGGAAGATGATTCGGGCACTGAGGTGGATGAAGCAGTGTTTGCAGAATTATGCACAATGGAAGGGATTTGCTTTGTTATCAAGGTTGGTTGTGACAATGGTAAATTTTAACTTTTTTTTTTTTTTTACATTGCATTAACAACAGAGTTCATTTCAGATTCTTCTGTTGCATGGAATTAATTATCTTGCTTAGTATTTTAAGATTGGTATATTAAGAGTTAAGATGCCTGATGGAAATGGATTCAAAGTGTTAATTGATCAATAGTTTTTTGTTTGTTTTTTTGGCTGATTGTAGCAGTTCTCTCTGGATTGTTATGTTCAGTCAGGGAGGATATGATTCACAAATATGCAGAAAATGAGGTGACTTGTTTATTATATCTTATGCTCTTAGATTCAGGCACATTTCAGTCATCAGCTCCATCCACACCACAATCCTCGCCCAGTGGGAGTTTCCTCTCTGTGTCCATTAGTGGCAGCGACAGTGAAAAATCAAGTTCATTTAAGCAATTGAGAGTGGATGACGAGGCCTTTCAGAGTTCTTCAGCCAGAAATGTGAGTTTATCCTCTGATGTTTGATTTAAATCATATCAAAATTTTCCCTCACCTTTCTGATTTAATTTATGTCCTGTTCTATTGTTGTTGTTTTAAACTGCCATTCAACAATTTAGCAGTAAGGATAAAAACATGTCGAAAGCTTGTTGTTGTGTTCACAAAATTCGGTCTTTTTCCTTTGCAATTAAACAAATTCATTTAATACAACTGATCAAAACACGTTACATAACTCAAGAACAAATGCTCCACGGAATGATCAGGGGATAGTTCAGATTATTTGATGTGGGGTTGTATGAGGTATTTATTGATACAGTAGATAGGGGTTGATGCAGCCCCAGCTTTGAGAAGCAGAGGCGTACCAGCAGAGAATAATTTTTGCTGCTGACTTTGTCAACAGAAGTTCATTGCTTCCATGCTGGTACTCATCTCTGCGTCTCAATGTTAGGGGTGTGCCAACCTCTATATACTGTAGTTAATACACTGACTCCCCATATCTAAGTCATACAACCTCATTTCAAATAATCTGAACTATCCCTTTAATGGATCCTGGTCCTTTGGGCCCAGAAACCCTGAGACGGTCAGGGGCAGTTGGTTAAAAGGCCTGAGAGTTAAGGTTAGAAACTTGCAATCAAAATAAAACTCCAAGACTGTTTTTTTTTCTTACAGAGTGGGACAGTGATATGGCATCTTTCCTGCTGCTCCTGCATATCCTACCACCTCAGCCTACTAAAAAGAAAACACAAAAGATCAGCACAGCTCATGCTATGGACCATCTAGTTGTGTTTCACAAGGTATGTATCGGGCCACAGTATGCAATTTAATTGGGAAATGTGCCACAGACAAAAGACAGTATTACAATGTAACTTGTTACTTAATTATTTCCCCCAAAGTCATGTAGGAGCCTAGACGAACACATTGAGAACCAGGAGGCGTACAGGTCCTGGAGGGATGGAAGATTGCAGCCAATCACCTTCTCCGCAGAGTGGATGATACGCTGCAGTCTGTTATTGTCCCTCTCCGTGGCAGCAGCATACCAGATGGTGATGGAGGAGGTGAGGATGGACTCAATGATGGAGGTGTAGAAGTTCACCATCATAGTCCTTGGCAGGTTGAACTTCTTCAACTGCCTCAGGAAATACATCCTCTGCTGAGCTTTTTTGATGAGATTGAGATTCTCTGTGATGGTGGTACCCAAGAAGCAGAAATGCTCCACGGTAGCCACAGGGGAGTCGCACAGGGTGATGGGGGTGGGTGGGGCTGGGCTCTTCCTGAAGTCCACTATCATTTCCACTGTCTTCAGAGCTAGGTTGTTCTGCCTGCACCAGGTCACCAGACAGTCAGTCTCCCACCTGTAGGCAGACTCATCGCCATCTGAGATGAGTCCAATGAGAGTGGTGTCATCTGCAAACTTCAGGAGCTTGACAGACTGATGGCTGGAGGTGCAGGTGTTGGTGTACAGGGAGAAGAGCAGAGGAGAAAGAACGCAGCCTTGCGGGGATCCAGTGCTGATGGTCTGGGAGTCAGACACATGCTTTCCTAGCTTCACGTGCTGCCTCCTGTCAGACAGGAAGTCGGTGATCCACCTGCAGGTGGAGTCAGGCACGCTCAGCTGGGATAGCTTGTCCTGCAGCAGAGCCGGGATGATGGTGTTGAAGGCAGAGCTGAAGTCCACAAACAGGATCCTGGCATAGGTCCCTGAGGAGTCCAGGTGCTGGAGGATGAAGTGGAGAGCCATGTTGACAGCGTCATCTACAGACCTGTTGGCTCTGTAAGCGAACTGCAGGGGGTCCAGGAGTGGGTTAGTGATGGTGACAACATCCTTTGATGTCCAAATGTCTTACACATTCCTCCAGACAACAGTCTATGGTGTGGATGTTGATACGACTTAAGAAAGTCCAAAGGTGAAGGAATTGAGAGCCAAGTTCATGAACAGGAGCTAAGAGCCAATATACAATGTATATGTGTACATCATTGGATGATGCACATAGCGCAATTATGCAGCATTTTATTTGCATAGGCTATCTTTGTTTTTTTGGAAAAAGGTCTTAGTCCACAGTATTTGTGTTGGCACATCAAAGAAAGCCTAATGGCAAAGAGCCACATTCATGAATAGAGGCAAAGAGTTCTTAAACTATGTATGGGTGTCATATTTGCAGATCCTTGCATGATGCACCTACTGCATTAATTCAGCACCTTAAGTTTTTTCATGGGTTATATCCAGGTAAAAAATGTGTTGTTCTTTGTGTGCAAGAAGGATGTTTATTGCAGTTTAAAAGTTTTGCAGGTTTTAGAAAGCATTTAAATATTTGTATTAGTACTGTTAACATGGGAATGAGTAATGATGTAAATATGCAAACACATCAGTCAGACTTCAGTGAACAGAGCTCACAACAAGATGCCTCTGACATGGATCTAGATGTAACAAGTCAACCTTCAACATCTCATATGTCAAAAGATCAGGCAAAACATATGTGTGCTTCGATCATAGCAAAGTTACAGGGCAGTGGTGTTGCCAACAATGTTGTGTTATCTGTTGTTGAAAGCATGGAGGAGTATGTTAGTGAAGTTCATGCAAATCTTAAAGAACAAGTGTTAAGTGCAGTGCCTGTTGATAATCCCAGTAGAAGTGCAGTGGAAGACATCTTCAGCAATACTTTCAACTGACTAAAACACAAACTCTAAATGGACTAGATATTTAGTGAGAAATGTGGTGTTGTAGAACCACTAGAAATTCACTTAGGAGTGAGATATGATTCAAAGTATCTGGAGTATTCATATACTCCAGATACTTTGGAGTATCAGTAAATGACACTTTCATTTATGTACCCCTGTTAAAAACATTAGAGTTCATTTTCAAGAATGAAGACGTGTGTTGTCACATTAACAGATTTGTTGTTCATGGTAGCTTATACCAAGATTTCTGTGATGGAAAATACTACAAAAATCACCCATTCAAAATTTTAAAAAGCATTGCAAATCCAAATTTATTATGATGATTTCAAAACATCAAATCCGCAATTTACCACCATGTCTGAATTCTTCACTGATGAATATCCATCTCATTACTTTGTTTCACTCCCAAGATGCAAAAAAATATGGCATTGACAAGATACTTAATCCATTTGTAGAAGATGTAAAGGTTACTAGAGCAAAATGGAATGAAAGTGTCATTTACTGAACAACCTGTCTAACTGCTAACTACTTCTGCAGAATGTGTCTTATTGATAGAGCAACCGCTCAAACAGTGTTTAGTGAAAATGATCCATTTGTGATGTTGCAAACTAAATTAAACAATGAGAATCATTACAACTATCTTGTCGAGAATCCAAGGGAAAATTCTTGTTTGGGAATCAAACACAATAGTATACTGAATTCCTTGACATATTTTAATGTATCTGATTACTTTGTGTTTGATATAATGCATGATATCTCAGAAGGAGTAGCACAGTATGAGATCAAGTTGTTGTTTGAATATTTGAAACGGAATTTTATTTCTAATGAAAACATACTCCAATGTGTATATGCATTCAACTATGGCTTCATGGATAAAAAGAATTGTCGAACACACATCAACATGTTTTGTACTGGCAATGGTATTGGGCTAAATGCTAGTCGAACATTATGCCTTATTCGTAACCTGCTGCTAATATTTGGAGATGTTGTACCAGAAGCTGACACACACTGGCATTTGTTGTTACTGTTGTAACATATTGTTAACATTGTGTTTATACCATGTATTACATACTGTATTTTTAAAACATCTTATTGAAGAGCACCATAGATTATTCACCAATTTGTATCGTCAAAATAATCATTGGGAATCATTGTCTGCCAAGGGTATTGAGTCTGGGCTTGTCAAATCGAAAATACTGACTGATGTTGAAAATGGTGATTTGATTTCAGAGCATTTTCAGATTGATATGTCAAGTGACATACATGAGACAACTTGGGTTAAACATCATGGTGTTGAATATCACACCGGTCTTGTTGTTTGCACTGATGTTGTTAATGATATGCCAGTGTTCATGAAGATTATTTGCATTTTTCTGAGAAATTAAGTCTTTGTCATAATGTTTCAATTGTTACACCTCATGATTTGAGACACTTTAAGCCCTTTGATGTCCAAATGTCTTATGGTTCAGACTCATTTTTGTATATTGTGCCAGACGGCTGCATTATATCGGGCAAACTACAGAGCTACCTCATGTTTTGGCCACTATTGTACTGTACAGGGTTGTTTTAAGTGCCATTTTCTTTCAAAATTCATTGAAACCCATGTTAAAGGAAAAATTAAATATTTTTCATTGCAGTACTTTTAAGAGTGATTATTGAACATTGGTAGTGGATGATTAGACTGACAATAACATATTATACATTATAGCTGCTATGTACCATATACCCTGTGTCAGTAGCAAAGTAAACACTACTTAAGATTACATTTAACACCACCAAGTGTTACCTGATTACTGGTGCAGTGTTGACCAGTTAACTCCATGAGTGTCTCTAATGGGTGAACGTTGAACACCAACTTGGTGTTCTTGTCACCATTGCAGTGTTAATATTTTACACTATAAGAGTTTGTTAGGCAACACTGCCATAGTGGCAGAAATATGGCAGAAATTTCAGCTAGCAATTGAAAGTAGAATTCTCCCTGATACACATTTGGAGCATACACATGACCAATTATAATGTGCTCACCATGTAAAAACCCTGTTATGAGTACATAATGGCCTTTTTGGTCTGTGACACATTTTTAATACACTAAATGGGTTTTTTTTATTTAGTAGCATAGCCACACCTCTCTTATTTGTTGAAAATTATGTGTAATAAACTTTTGCAACCCGTTCTCTCCTTAGCATTTCATGTTCTTTTTCATTATGGTGGATCTCCTGTAACAGGGTTATGTTACACTTTCCTTCTTGAGCCAGGATAGTAGTTTTTTGCATTTGATAGCATGATTTACTCTTTTAACATTAAAATATATATTTTAAGTTGTGTCCAGAGACCATACAGTCAAGTGGTAAACATACTAAGTGTGTAAATAAGTAAACACTCACTTGCTCCTGGTCCGAAGCTCCAGAACAAGTCATCTTATGTGTAGCCAGTACAACATTACATGTAATACTATAGCTGTATGTGTTTACAGTTCGCCATCTTTAACCCTAACCCTAAACCATGTTTACTCACGGGACCATGTACATTGCCTCCACGATGCTTGTGGCTTCTTCCACTGTGTTACTCTCCCCACCATCAAACTATCAAATTGATAGTCAAACACAACACAGTGGGGCAGACAAGAGCAGGAAAACTAGACAAAGACAGGAAGTAAAATACTGAAAAGAAACACAAGGTAAGCAATTTCAAAATAAAACAGGAAATAATAACAAGAGTCCAACCAGAGTCATTTCAGGACAGATCATGACATTTGAAGCTCTGGCTACCTCTGTTGTAAGTGGTCACTGGAGACACATATGGAGATGGATTTTAAAGCCAGGTGTTAACAGATGTACTGAAGACACATTTTAATACCAGGTCTGAACAGGGCCATAAGGCTAGGCCACTTGTGATTGGATCACCTGAGACAGATGTTAATACCAGGTCTGAACAGGGGCAGAGAGAGACAGGCCTGCTCCTATCCAGAAAATATATTTCAGAGACGGCTATACCCAAACTATACAACCGAGTGTCATCACAGTTAGCGGTGCAGTTAGAAGATGTATGGGAGTCCCAAGCGTGGGTTGTTTTGCTCACACACTGCAGCTCGTTGAGCATGAGGGCCTTAGTTCACAACGTAGTGTTAGCAACGCCATAGCAAATGCAGTAAAGATCATAGGACATTTTAAACACTGGCAACTTCGCACAGTCTCTTAACTGGATCCTCAATACAAATACAGGTGAGAAATTTTTTATTTGTAAAATAAAAATAAATTATTAATGCCCTTATGTTGGCTACATTTTAAATAGTAAATGTGAAATCTTGAAAAATCAAAGCTACATGTTTATTTCTGGCCCAAAAGTGGAGATTCGTAAATGTGCAATATTTTGGAGAAGTGTGTGTTTCCTTGGCCTCTGACCATCTTAGTGGCTGCATTTATCCATCCAAAAACTACTATCCTGGCTCAAGAAGGAAAGTGTAACATAACCCTTTTTATTATTATTATTACTATTATATTTATTATTTTTACTATTACTGTTTATTGTATTGTTGAATTGTTATTTAGTATACAGTATATGGATAACTACACTGATATCAAGGGTTTATCAATATTGGACTTACTTTTACATTTTTTTAATCTATTTTTGTTGGAAAATGTTAATTAATTTTGACACAAATTGAATGTCTTGTAGTCAACCTTTTTTATTTTTGTGTCAGATACTTCACAGGTGAAGCACACAAGGCTGCCCTGATACAAGAGATGGTAAAAACAGGCCAGCCTCCCAGATCGATTGTCATCAACTTCCATCAGTTTACTGTAAAGGAGATGATATTGAAAAAAGCATGGGAGAAGAAAACAGCCACCCTCGGAGGAAACAGGATTTATTTTGATCACGATCACTCAGAGAGTGCAACAATGCAAAGCGTACTCTAACATCAAGAAGATCTTAAAGAGAGAGGGCATTCGCTTTCAGACACCTCTCAACAAGATGCGCGTCCACTGGTCCAGCGGCGTGAAAACCTATGGCAGTGCAGAGGAGGCAACTAGAGACCTGCAGGAGAGAGGATATGATGTTGATAACACGGGGACCAACACCGGAGGAACCGCAATCGTTGAGAGGCTCCAATCGACCGGAACCACGACATGGAAACACACCGTGAGTGGGCACACCGTGGAGGCCAGCAGACACATGCGTGAAAGACTGCATGAGTTTCATCTGAGGGGAAACAACACTGGATAAGTATCTATCTCACTAAATCTGAGTTAAAATGAACATGAAAATGATACAACTTGTTAAAGGATGGGTTATAGATAAATGGACTGTTGGCTTAAGAACGACTGAAACGTAGCTGCAGGGACTGGTATAAGTATATTAATCCTATATGGATTGAATCTCATTACTGGATGGGGGTCCTTTCTTTGACATCTCTTTATGGAGGTTACTTTTTTTGTATATAGTTCAAATAAGCCTAAACAGTTTTAGAAAGTGTTATTTGTTTCTCAACGTTTAACTGTAAGCCGGTGGATTAATCTTTACAAAGTTAGTACAACTAAAATAGTTTATGGATACCAAACAAGAAGAAATTAAAGTGCTCTCTTTGAATGTCAACAGCTAAAACAAAGAGCTAAAATAATGACCAAACTTAAAAAAGAAAAGACACAGATTAATTTCCTACAAGAAACTCATTTATCAAAAGCAGAACATGAGAAACTAAAGAAATTTGGATTAAAAAACACTTTTTATACTATTCTATTTGACACTATTGCATTGGAAGCAGAGGGCATATGTATATGTGGGGGATACCTTAATGTGTTAATGGATTATGACATAGATACATCTAGTTTTAAGAGAAATAAGAAATCGGTCACAAAACTGGTCAGGAATACATGGGAGGAGATGGGCTTTTTTGATGTGTGGAGAGATCTACATCCACTGCAGAGAGACTTTAGTCATTACTCAACAACACACTCGGTGTACTCCAGAATTGACTATTTTTTTTTATGCAGAAAGAAAACAGAGATAAAATAAAAGACTGCTGGATTGGAGTGGCAGATGTGTCTGACCATAGCGCAGTCTATCTGAAGATACACGTAAAATGTAGATACAATATGGAGATTGAACATGGGGATATTAAAAAATAAATCAGTAGTTGAGCAAATTAGGGCAGATATACAGACTTACCTGGAGGAAAACAATAATGAGGAAACAGATCCAGCTATATTGTGGGATGCTTTAAAAGCAGTGATACGGAGAAAATTGATTGCAATTACAAGTAATCTCAAAAGAGAAAGAATAAAGCAGTATAAAATCTATATAGCAGAATTGAGACATTTGGAACAGAAACGTAAGGGAAAAGGAAAAGTTGAACTAACAACGAATGAGCGAGGTGAGAAAGGACATTAATAACCTACTCCAATGTGAAACAGAAACAAAAGCAAGATATTTAAAACAAAACTATTATGAATCAGGTCCCAAAGCAATGAAATTGTTAGCGAGACGTTTACGGAAACAGGCAGAAACTACAGTCAATAAAATACACGACCCAAAAACAAACCAGCCCAAATATGAACCAAAAGAAATTGAAAATATTTTTAGAGATTATTACAAAGAACTTTACACTGAGTCATCGGCTTCAGATCAGAATGATATAAAGACTTTCCTTGATTCTCTGGACCTACCTTCAATAGGCACTAAACAAAATGAACACATTACAGCAAATATAACAATAGATGAAATTCAGAAAACAATACAAAAATTTAAATCAAATAAGGCACCTGGTAGCGATGGATTTCCCTCCGAGTGGTACAAGAAATTTAGTGAAGAACTAACACCACTGCTCCACACTAATTTTAATTGGATTATGACTAATGACAGAATCCCCCCTCCTGGACTGAAGCAATTATTACAGTACTCCCCAAACCCTTTAAAGACAAGGAGTATTACCAAAATTATAGACCAATTTCAGTACTAAATGTCGACTACAAAATGTACACCTCAATTATATCAACTAGACTCCAATCATTTGTACCAGACTTAATAGATGAAGATCAAAGTGGGTTTGTTAGGAATAGACAAACACGAGATAATATTAGAAGAACATTGCATATTATACATAAAATACATAAAGACAGTATACAAGCAGCTTTGACCAGCTTAGATGCGGAAAAAGCTTTTGATAGAGAATTGGGAATTTTTATATATAACTTTGGGAAAATTTGGATTCAACACAAAGTCAATTCAAAGTCTGTCTATAACAAACCTACAGCTAGAGTAAAGGTCAATGGCTCTCTGTAAGAAAGATTTTTCTTGGAGAGGAACCAGACAGGGCTGCTGCCTCAGCCTCACCACTGTTTGCCCAATACATCGAGCCATTAGCCCAGATGATCAGACAAGACAGTTCAATAAAAGCTATAGAAATTAACAAACAAGAACGTGTAATAAGTTTGTTCACAGATGACATTATGATTTATTTTAAAAAACCCAGGGAATTCATTTAAGCAGCTTACACAAACTCTTGAAAGATTTAGTTTTTATTCAGGTTATAAAGTAAATATACCTAAAACTCAAATCCTCATGTTTAACTGTTCGCCAAACCAAGAACTTAGGGGATGGGAGATAAACTGGGAAGCAAAATCAATCAAATATTTGGGCATTGTTGTTTATTAATCAGCGATGATGTGAAGATGATGACGAAAACTCTGCTGACACCGTCTTACTTGTATATAAAGAGGTTTATTACAAAAAAGTCCAGCATCAAATAAAGCACCTGAGAGAGGAGTTGAAGCCAATATGAATCTCCTCTGAATAACTGCTCTAACTCCCCGTCCTATATAGGTTGGTTGTCTTCATGAACCTAAGGCAATGTATATGATCCATACCGTAAAAGGCCTCATTTTCAGAGAGAGAGTCATCTCCCAAAACACCTAGACCTAAGACCAACAAAGGCCACATTTTCCTAAACAGAGAAGCACCCATCTCCCAGTGCATCCTCTGACCTGGGGCCCCAGTCTAAACATATCAAACCCATAAAGTCACATATCCTATAGAGCTTCAGATACTACAGCATTAAACATAAGTAAAGAGCTTTCCAAATTATATAGTAGTAACTATGAACACATTGACAAAAACATAAGAGGAGATATTGACAGATAACCATTACTTACCCACTTTGATTAAATGACAGGATAAATGTGGTAAAAATGAACATCCTACCACGTCTACTATATCTGTTCCTATCTTTGCCTGTAGATATATCAAAAGACCAATTTTTTAAATGGGATAAGTGCATATCAAGATTTGTATGGGGAGGTAAACAGCCCAGAATACGCTATGCCACACTGCAACTATCTAAAGACAGAGGGGGAATGGCACTCCCAAATCTAATAGAATATTTTCTTGCTGCACAACTGTGTCAGGTAATCTACTGGTGTGATGAGGGATATGTAGCTAGATGGAGAGATATTGAAATGTCTACATTAAAATACCCAATTCAAATAAGTATTGGTGAAACAGAGATCCACACTTATACCAAAGATGAGCATAATTTTAACCCAGTGATATCCTTTACTTTAGATATATGATATTCCACAGTCAAACAATTAAAAATAGGAAAGGAAATTGGACTATTAAAATGGATTGCATTTGATGATAAATTTGCACCGAGAAAATATGATGTTAGATTTAAATATTGGGCAGAAAAAGGAATTGCAGCCATATGTGCAACTATTAAAAGAGGTGAAATGAAAAGTTTTCAAGAACTAAAGAATACACATGATCTAGTGAATCAGGACTTATTTAGATATCTACAAATGAGGGACTATTATATCAAAAGTATTAAAACAACTGAGGATAAAATACATCCCATCATAAAGTTACTTGTACAAGCTTATAGCCAAGCTATCCCGAAGGCTATGGCGGTTCTGTATGGCTGGTTGATGGCTTCTAGAACTGATTCAACATTATATGTTAAAGCCAAATGGAAAAGGGAGCTGGGTGAAGAGATTCCAGAGGGGATATGGTATGATATGTGGAAAACACACCAAATTACAACACAATCTCTGAAATGGAGGGAATTCAGTTGGAAGAATCTAATTTGGTACTTTATTACACCTAAAATCAAAAGTAAACAGATAAATGCTCAATAGCCATGTTGGAGATTATGCAACCACATGGATCCAGACTACACACACATTTTTTGTTGTGTGCTGTGTTGACAACACTGAAAACTAAATAAAGATTGTTAAAAAAAATTCTATGTATTTGTGTATATTTTTTTGCTCTTCTAATAAGAATTGCTGTGTGGTTTATTTTAGCCTCATAATGTAACTTTAAACACAGTAATAACAATAATAATAATATTAATGTAAAAAGAGCTCTTGTATCAGTATCAGCAGTTGTGTATTGGAATTGGATTGGAACTGAAAAAAGGTTGATCGGGACATCTCTAGTATATGGTTGGACCACCTATGTCAAATCCTGATGTTATAACTGCAACATTTTATGACAACACCACCAAACATAAATTGAAGACTGTGCTGTGATTTCAGCTGTATTAACTGTAAAACAGAAATTTTGCGATATTTCTCTTTTCTTCTTTGAAATTTTACAAATAAGTTAGTTAGCCTGTAGCGCACCAATATGTTAATATATTCACAAATATTAGTGATGCTAAGTAACAAGCAGAATCAGGAAGAGGTGACATATCAAAACTGCATTGCAAAAAATATCCTGTGAGAGGTAGATCTATAGACAGAAAGCCAGTCAGTGAGAGAGGTCTGAGGGAAATAGTCAGACTGGCTGGAGCTGACAGAAAGGCTACATGCTTGTGGTGAGCAGGGAAGCATTTCAGAATGCACAACCCATCAAAGTGGATGGGCGACAACAGCAGACAACCATGTTACATGTCCACTCCTGTTAACCAAGAAAAGAAATCTGAGGCTACAGTGGACACAGATTAGTCTCGACTGGACAAACGTAGCCTGGTCTGATGAATGTGGATTTCTGCTGAAGCATGCAGATGGTAGGGTCAGAATTTGCTGTCAGCAGCATGAATCCACAGATCATGGCTATTTCCAGCATGATATGCACCATGTCACAAAGTAAAAGTTGCCTCATAATGTTCATGGACAATGAACATTTTGAGTTCATCTTACTTGAGTGCGCTGCAAGTCACCAGATCTGAAACACTTTTGGGATGTGGTAGAATGGAAAGTTACATTTTCAACACCAGCATACAAAACATTGGTCTCATTAAACAAAATTAAAGCACCTGATGTGACTGTGCTTGGGTCAAAGCCTTAAACACTCTTGTTGCTTGCAGGTGTAATTTTGGGGTGATTCAGCCACTTCCACCTGAAAAATACTGATGTGTAGCTTTCCGGGCTCATGAGTGCCAAAGGTCTTAATGCAATCCATAGAGAACGTATCATGTTCGTGAGCAGCTTTTCCATAGATGGATAAAATGTCAGATGTGGTAGGGCTGCCATGGCTGACAGTGTAGATAGGGTGTTATGCTTAAATAACAAAGTACTCACCACTAAAGGATGTTTTAATTCCCCATGGCAAAACTGTCAATATTAGTTACAACTGCTGCACTTACATGAATCACACAACTAAACATAAGATATAATCACCAATCATGGAGAAGTAACCCTTCCTTTTTTCATGCCATTGCTTTGCAAGAAAACAGCTGTTAGAGTCATCAATTAGTCTTCTAATTAAAATGATTTAGAGATCTAATCGTGATCCAGACTGCAAGCACATGACTGCAAACAGGGTGGCTAGAGGCAATGCTTTAGAAACTGTTCACATTAAATCTAACGAGCTGAAAAAGAAAGCTGACTCCCTCATCCAGCTCTATCAGCAAGATTCCAGTAGGCAGAAAACTCCACCTCCTCTTTATCTCTGTGTGCTAGAAGGGATGACGCATTAATCTCTATGGCATAACAGATAACCATGTGCATTAGGGAAAGCTAATGATTCACAGGTTGTAGTAGTCAGGGTCAGACAAATGCCACAACAGCATTTAAGCCTTCTATGTGACCCAATGTGTTGCAGTTGTGGAAGCCAATTTCTTCCTGTCAGTTTTTTGTGACAGTAAGAATTATGGCTGATAATAATTATAATTGTAATTGTTATTATTTACAATTTATTACAATTATTATGATCCTTAAATGAATGAGTAATAATGACTGATTTGTATTAAGAGATACCTGCAGAATGAGGCCAAAGAGCGAGAGGACACAGGAATAGCACATCATGGGAGTTCCCCTAGCAGCCTCCCCCTGTTTTACTAAAGACAGGTAGACACCAATGAGTGTTTTTCCATTATGGTAAGAGCAATCACACTCTTATTTCATTCTGCACACAGTGTGCAAAATACAAAAGTGTTGACTGACTTGACAGGCCAGGAAGCAAACCAAAAATCCTTTTTGATCAGTTTTTCCTTCAGCAGGCCGGTGAAAGCTTTATCAAAGATTTATTAGATATCTTTAATCTGCCTGTCTCCATCCTCTATGAAACATCCACTGGTCGCTTGTAACAGAACGTGTGTGTCACTACTCAGACACTGGGGTGGGATTTCCAAAAATTCTAAACTCCATTAACACAGTGCTTCATGTGATAAAAACAACATTTTCTTCCATATAGTTGAGGTCAAAGGAACAGTCATTTTGGATCTAAGCCCCTTTTTTGATATATACTCAAATAAATTATAGACTTGTGGCTTCGACAAAAGCACACAGCACTTTTCTTCTTTGGTTTCACCTAATGAAATCATTCTTGTCATTGGAATAAGTTTGCTATCTCTGCTAGAAGGTGGTTTCATACTAAAACTGATGTAATCAACTGTACCCCAGCCAAAGACATGATATCCAACTGTTTAATGGAAATCCCTCCATGAGCTTTTGAGATATCTCTGACAGACATACAGAAAACCAAAACAAATGAAATCAGGCCTGCTCACTGTATCTCGGGTCGATGTACAAACAACATTATAGTTGGCAGTAGAGGAATCAGCAACAATCAGGCCTGGCCTTACAAAGCCATACCGTGAAAAAGTGGGTGAGAACACACCATTCGTCCCCAATTTTATCAGAATGTTTTGAATTTTTTTCATCATAGTTCAACTATTAATCAGGAATTTGCAGACACATTATTATCCTGAGTTTGTTTGTGTTTTGCATTTTGTTTGGTTGTAATTCAAATATCTATACTTTTGGTTAAAATAAAACAGAGACAATTATTGTTAAGTTTAGATTTTGTTTATCGGTACAGCTTTAAGTTCGATAAATTAATTATTTTGTTTGTATCTCACCATTTTAAGTACCATGTGCTCCAGGGACAAATGGGGGAAGTGTTTGAACATTTTCTGTATTTATACCCTTGGTTACATCATCGATGATGGCCCCAGGCTAGACAAAGTGGGGAGGTGGAGGTGAGTAGTTAAGTGCATTAATTCAGTGTGTTTATATTTAGTTTATGTTATTGAAATTGGGTTAAGATGGTAGACTAAAAAGGATAGTCTAGCAAAGTTAGGGAAAAAAAACAATGGGGGGGGGCATCTTTGTAGTTGTGTGTACATGATGTTAAGTTATGTTATGTTACTATGTATGTGTTCAGTTTTATTCAGTTAAGCCAAAACTACTGTAATTCTTTATTGTCAGGATGTCCCAAAAATTCAGTGAAAAACCTCCAAAATGCTGCAGCACGAGTGACAGGAACTAGGAAATGAGATCACATCTCTCCTGTGTTAGCTTCTCTGCACTGGCTCCCTGTAAAATCCAGAATAGAATTTAAAATCCTCCTCCTCACCTTCAAAGCCATTAATGGTCAGGCACCATCGTACCTTAAAGAGCTTAAAGTTCCCTATTTTCCCAATAGCACACTTCGCTCTCTAAATGCAGGTCTACTTGTGGTTCCCAGAGTTTGTAAGAGCAGAAAGGGGGCCAGAGCCTTCAGCCATGGGCTCCTCTCCTGTGAAACCAGCTCTCAGTGTGGTTCGGGAGGAGGACACCCTCTCTACTTTTAAGATCAGGCTTAAAACTGTCATCTTTGATAAAGCTTATAGTTTGTGCTGGCTCAGGTATGTCCTGAACCATCTCTTAGTTATGCTGCAAAAGAGCTAGACTGCTAGGGGATTCCCATGATGCACTGGGCTCTCTCTCTCTCTCTCTCTCTCTCTCGACTACTTTATGCCATTAACTTTGCTTTTTTTTTTCTCTCCCCCGTAGTTTGTGCTTCTCTCTCTCTCTCTGTCCTCATTCTGCAGGTATCTCTGCCTCTGGAGCAGCAGGATCCAGAGCTACCACTACTCATCATTACCATTAACCACCTTTGTCTGTCATTATTATTGATGACACCATTGAATCAAGTGTTGATTCTGACCAGTATTCACTCACACTGAGTGACTTTCAATTGACTGTGTTCAAAAATTACTGCTTCATGCCTGCAAATCTCAGAAACTGAAAAGATTCACAAAAATCCAAGAAGTGTTGATTCTGACCAGTATTCACTCACACTGAGTCATTTTCAGTTGACTGTGTTGTAAAATTACTTTTTCATACCTACAAACCTCAGAAACTGAAAAGCTTCACAAAAATCACACAAGTGTTGATTCTGACCAGTATTCACTCAATCTGAGTCATTTTCTGTGCAATTTGACATAAGAGTAGTACTACATACATGCCGACCTTAGAAACTGAAAAGTTTCACAAAGACCGCATTACTAGTGTTTCTGAACAGTACTAAGTCAGTCGGAATGATTTTCTATGCAATGTGAACTAAAAGCAGGGATTCATATCTGTCAATGTCAAATACTGAAAAGTTTCACTGAGATCGCATAGCTGTTGTTTCTGATCAGTATTCACTCAATTTAAGTGATTTTCTGTGCAATGTGACCTTAGAGTAGTACTACATGCATGCCCACCTCAGAAACTCAAGAGTTTCACATAGCTCGCATAACTGTTGTTTCTGATCAGTAGTCACTCAATCTGAATGATTTTCTGTGTAATATGACCCAAAAGCAGAGAAACATGCCTGCTGACCACAGACACTCAAAAGTTTCACAAATATCGCATACCTGTTGTTTCTGATGAGTATTCAGTCAGTCTGAATGATCTTCTGTGCAATGTGACCTAAGAGTAGTACTACATACATGCCGACCTCAGAAACTGAATTGTTTCACAAAGAGCACATAACTGGTGTTTCTGATGAGTATTCACTCAATCTGAGTGATTTTCTGTGCAATGTCACCTCAGAGTAGTACTACATGCATGCCGACCTCAGAAACTCAAGAGTTTCACAAATATCGCATACCTGTTGTTTCTGATGAGTATTCACTCAATCTGAATGACTTTCTGTGTAATATGACCCAAAAGCAGAGAATCATGCCTGCCGACCACAGAAACTGAAAAGTTTCACAAAGATCGCATACCCGTTGTTTCTGTATTCAGTCAGTCTGAGTGATTTTTTGTGCAATGTGACCTAAAAGCAGGGATTCATATCTGTCAACATCAAAAACTTGAAAAGTTTCACAAAGATTGCATAACTGTTGTTTCTGATCAGTATTCACTCAATCTGAGTGATTTTCTGTGTAATATGACCTATAAAAATTCTATAGATTATTTATTATTATTTATTCTATAAAACCTATCAAATTCTGTTGCCATGGCGCCGCGGATGGCTGCCTCGGTGTTTTGGTGCGCATTTTTTTGCCTTATTTTCTTTATAAATCCAGTTTTCTGCTTTGGTTTCCGGAGCTCTTTCACCAGAGAAGAGCTCATTAATATCAGAGAAACAACTCCAGTGGATTTTTTTCCTACTTTTCTCGACTCATCTGTGGGATTATTGGACATTTTGGTCAGAGGTGCACTGACCGTTGCTCTCGCAGTGAAACGCCGGAGGAGAGGAAAACGTGCCGGTGCGCTTGCGCGTCTCCGCCGGCGCGCACTCCGCACACTTCTCCCAGGTATCTTTCTCTCCAACGTGCGTTCACTGCCCAACAAACTGGATGAACTTCAGCTACTGGTGCAGAAGAACAGAGACTTTTCCTCATCTGCCGTCCTGTGCTTCACGGAGACGTGGCTGTGTGGATCGATTCCGAACTCTGCGCTGGAGCTGGCCGGCTTCCAACTCTTCAGAGCGGATCGCGACACAGAGCTGTCCGGCAAAACCAAAGGTGGAGGAATCTGCTTTTATGCAAACAGTGGCTGGTGCAAAGACGTGACAGTGATCCTGCAGCACTGTTCTCCTGACCTGGAGACTTTCATCATAAACTGCAGGCCCTTCTACTCACCCCGTGAGTTCACCTCAATCATCCTGGTCGGTGTTTACATCCCACCACAGGCCAACGTGCAGGAGGCACAGCGGGCGCTCGCCGACCAGATACTGTGTGTGGAGCAGACCAACCCGGACTCCGTAGTTATTGTCCTTGGTGACTTTAACAAAGGGAACCTCAGTCATGAACTGCCCAAATACAGACAGTTTGTTAATTGCCCGACCAGAGAGGGGAACACTCTGGACCACTGTTACACCACAATCAGTGGTGCTTATCACGCCGTCCCCCGGGCTGCACTGGGCCACTCTGACCATGTCATGGTCCACCTGATTCCCACATACAGGCAGAAACTAAAACTGTGTAAACCTGTTGCGAGGACATCAAAGCAGTGGTGCAGTGAAGCCATAGAGGATCTGCGGGCATGTTTGGACTGCACTGACTGGGAGGTGTTCAGGACTGCTTCCAACAGTCTGGATGAGTTCACAGAGGCTGTGACGTCATACATCAGCTTCTGTGAGGACTGCTGTATCCCATCACGCACCAGGGTGAGTTATAACAATGACAAACCCTGGTTCACAGCTAAGCTCAGTCAGCTCAGGAGGCAAAAGGAGGAAGCTTTCAGGAGTGGGGACAGGGACAAGTTTAAAGAGTCCAAGTACAGGTTTAGCAAAGCGGTGAGAGAAGCTAAACGACTGTACTCTGAGAAACTTCAGCTCCAGTTCTCAGCCAATGACTCTGCTTCTGTCTGGAAAGGGCTCAGACAGATCACTAACTACAAACCTAAACCCCCCCACTCCATTAATGACTTCCGTCTGGCCAACGATCTGAATGAGTTCTACTGCCGCTTTGAAAGACAGTGGGACAAGCCTGACACTAACCTCCACATCAGAGCCACATCAGAACCCCCCTCCTCCTCCTCTACCAAAGGAACGTCTCTCTCTATCCTGGAGAGAGATGTCAACAGGCTTTTTAAGAAGCAGAACCCCCGCAAAGCAGCCGGTCCTGACTCTGTCTCTCCATCATCCCTGAAGCACTGTGCTGATCAGCTGTCTCCAGTGTTCACAGACATCTTCAACACCTCACTGGAGACCTGCCACGTGCCAGCCTGCTTCAAATCCTCCACCATCATCCCTGTCCCCAAAAAACCAAGGCCCACAGGACTAAATGACTATAGACCCATTGCCCTGACCTCTGTGGTCATGAAATCATTTGAGCGTCTTGTCCTGTCCCACCTCAAATCCATCACTGACCCACTCCTGGACCCCCTGCAGTTCGCCTACAGAGCCAACAGGTCTGTAGACGACGCCGTCAACATGGCTCTCCACTTCATCCTCCAGCACCTGGACTCCTCAGGGACCTATGCCAGGCTCCTGTTTGTGGACTTCAGCTCTGCCTTCAACACCATCATCCCGGCTCTGCTGCAGGACAAGCTCTCCCAGCTGAGCGTGCCTGACTCCACCTGCAGGTGGATCACCGACTTCCTGTCTGACAGGAGGCAGCACGTGAAGCTAGGAAAGCACGTGTCTGACTCCCAGACCATCAGCACTGGATCCCCGCAAGGCTGCGTTCTTTCTCCTCTGCTCTTCTCCCTGTACACCAACACCTGCACCTCCAGCCATCAGTCTGTCAAGCTCCTGAAGTTTGCAGACGACACCACTCTCATTGGACTCATCTCTGATGGCGATGAGTCTGCCTACAGGTGGGAGACTGAGCGTCTGGTGACCTGGTGCAGGCAGAACAACCTAGAGCTAAACGCTCTGAAGACAGTGGAAATGATAGTGGACTTCAGGAAGAGCCCAGCCCCACCCACCCCCATCACCCTGTGTGACTCCCCCGTGGCTACCGTGGAGCATTTTCGCTTCTTGGGAACCACCATCACACAGGATCTCAAATGGGAGCTAAACATCAGCTCCCTCATCAAAAAAGCTCAGCAGAGGATGTATTTCCTGAGGCAATTGAAGAAGTTCAACCTGCCAAGGACTATGATGGTGAACTTCTCACCTCCATCATCGAGTCCATCCTCACCTCCTCCATCACCATCTGGTACGCTGCTGCCACGGAGAGGGACAATAACAGACTGCAGCGTATCATCCACTCTGCTGAGAAGGTGATTGGCTGCAATCTTCCGTCCCTCCAGGACCTGTACGCCTCAAGGACTCTGAGGCGTGCAGGGAAGATTGTAGCTGACTCCTCCCACCCTGGACACAAACTCTTTGAGACACTCCCCTCTGGCAGGAGGCTGCGGTCCTTCAGGACCAAAACCTCTCGCCACAAAAATAGCTTCTTCCCATCTGCTATTAGCCTCATCAACAAGGCTAGAGAGCCCCACTGTTGCTGATCAATTGCACCAATCACCAGAAAAAATTCCTTGTATGTGAAAACATACTTGGCAATAAAACTGATTCTGATTCTGATTCTGATTCTGAAAAGCAGGGAGTCATGCCTGCCGACCTCAGAAACTGAAAAGTTTCACAAAGACCGCATAACTATCATTTCAGTTTTCTGTATTCAGTCAGTCTGAATGATTTTCAAATAGAATTTTCTCAAATACTTAACACAAATCACACAACTGTTGATCCTGACCAGCATTCACTTAATGTTTTGTACTTCACTTTGTCTGGGTCAAAAAATTACAATGTACAGGGCGGCCCGGATGCTCAAGTGGTTGGGGCGCGTACCATGTGAGCGCAAGACGCTCTTTGCAGGCAGTCACCGCTTCAACTCTTGACCGGCCCGACTCTTCCCTGCATGTCATTCTCCTCTCTCTACCCCTTTTCCTGTCAGTTTCCACTGTTCTATAATAAAGGCACAAAAAGCCCTAAAAAGTTTACAATGTACATTACGTATGAGACAGCTTCCATAATTAACATTCTCTAATGGAAGAATACAATGACAATAAATTGACATACAGCAGGCCTACAACTTGGTTGCATGATAGTAAGGTTTCAATTACTCACCCATTCTATGATGTTTGCTTATCCCTTGGAAGTGATAGAAATCTCGAAGGGGGGAAGGTATCCACATGAGATACCTTGTGGTATGAAGTAGTAGTAGTATGAAGAATGTTGATAGCTGCTTTAGACAGTCCTCACGGTTGATGGATGATTTTCCTATTAGATCATCCTCAGTGACAACGCCTGGTGGAGTGGGAAAGTAGGGTGGTTTGGTATATGGAGGCGTCATTTGGTTTGGAGGTTTTATGTCAGCGATGTCATGAACTGTCTCATTTGCTGTGATTATTGGCAAATTGTCAGTGGGGGTAATAGAGAGTCATTCAGTCAGTCCCTGAAATTGTATGGGAAATTACAATTAATGACATTGCCATATATGTTAGTTATAAGGGGATATACTATTATCACATATATACAGTTTATGAAGATATAAGTTTATAACATATATGAAATACCCATAGTAAAATTTGTGTGTGAGCATTTATTAAAAATATCTTTACGATTAATTTTTATATGCTATAAGGTGTTGCAACCATATATGTTAGCAATATATATTTAATTTGTGTGTGTGTGTGTGTGTGTGTGTCTATATATCTATCTGTCTATCAGATAGATTTGTATTTTATACATTGCTAATGCCACCTTTTTATTTTGCAAACAGATTCAGCTGTTCTCATAGCACCTCTAGCTGTTGTAGTTGTAATTTTATACAGAAATGAATAATCACAAGTTCAACAGCAGATCATTTTAACTGTGTCTGTGTACAATCAGTGTAGCTGTTGGACGCAGTCATGCTTCCTTTCAGCATAAATTTGTTAGACCTTTAAAAGCGATGCGGAAGCTCTCCCGACGGTGGGCGTGGTTTCAGTGCCTACAGTGGACACGCCCCCAGAGTTCCAGAGTTGATAATACTGCTTATTTTTTCCAAGTTTCAAACCTAATTTTACATATTTGGCAATATTTTTATTCATTCAAATTTGGCAGGGGGTTTGAGATGCCATTTTTCTGTGGTGTGGCTAACTCAGACCTCATATGTTTTTCTGCTTTACAGAATCGTTAAGCTCAAAGACGATTGTAATGCATACAAACTGTGCTCTGATGTTCCGACTTAATGGACCGGAAGTACGTTCAGCATATATTCTTTAATTATGCTAACCAAAAACGCAAAATTATATCACTAGATTTCAGTGTAGATTTCAGAGGCACAATTACATTCATCATTTTCGTAACCTAAAAACCTGTTATTGAATCACGAGACAGTTTCAGAACTACAGAGACACAGAGCAACACACCTGCCTGCATAGCAATTAAATTACAATAATTGATTTGTCACTTTCCCTGATGGTCTGAATAACTCTCTGCTGCTGTCATGTCTAGAGTGTCTATGGAGCAGCAACGTCATCATTACTTTTTCTAACTGTATTTTTGTATCTCTCATTGAAATGACCATTTGGAAAGGCAAGGGAAGGGAGAGAACACATTAGTTTAACAAGGAAACACGGCTTTACTAAATACACATTGAATGTTAGGTAACGCAAAAATGAACTTTTGAAAACTTCATTCATTCATTTTTTCATCCATTTTCCATGCCGCTTATCAGAGGCCCGGTCACGGGGGTGGGGGCGCTGGAGCCAATCCCAGCTGATATTAGGCGAGGGCGGGGTACACCCTCTGACTGTGATGGACAGGAAGAATGTTTTTTTTAAAAGAAATTTTGGGGGCATTTTTGCTTTTATTAGATAGAACAGCAGAGAGTGACAGGAAAGGGCCAAAAGAAGACGTAATGATATGCACGAAAGAGTCGGGGCTGTCGGGAGTTGAACCGGTGACTCCGCTGATGAAAACATCACTTTACATATTATACGTACTAACCACTCGGCTAACCAGTGACTGCTCCATTTACCGTATTTTCCGCACTATAGGGCGCACTGGATTATAAGGCGCACTGTCAATGAATGGTCTATTTTTGAACTTTTTTCATATATAAGGCGCACCGGACTATAAGGCGCATTAAGCGAAACAAAACAGTCAGATAAGTCAGTCAAACTTTATTAAACGCGTTCACAATAACTCTCAACCTTGTTCAGTTGTAACACGTAAAAAAAAACACAGTCTGATACCACTAAATCAAACGTTAGCGTATTCACAATAACTCCTTATAGGTCCTTATACACACACACCGTAATATTATGGTGAAGCACAGTAATACACTCCGCGACGCTCCTGACTACTGCTGCAAGCGGTGCGGCTTTGTAGTTTACCAAAGTCGTACTAAAACATTTTGACAGAGCGCCGTGAGCACCGTGTACCACACAAAATCGCTTTGAGGTCAGTCGGCACAACCAGAATTAATCCATACATAAGGCGTTCCGGATTATAAGGCGCACTGTCGTTTTTTGAGAAAATTAAAGGCTTTTAAGTGCGCCTTATAGTCCGGAAAATACGGTACAGATATTTTCATACCTTTTCTTAATTTGGATGATACATCTCCTCCATTTGTTTCTCCCACATCAAAGAATCGCCGCCGCCAGACGCCCCTGGGTCACACCCTTTCTTCATGTGGACGGTTAGTCTCTCTCTCTCCCACATTAAAACCTCGCGCCGCCTCTTTGATCTGCCCGCCTTACTCCCTTCAGAGCATCCTGCAACCACATGCCCTGCAAAGCACTCGCATCCATGCACCGTGTCGCATCACCGTCTGTGCGATGAAGGTAAATGTAAGTAGCAGTAGTTAACGATCTTACTTGTTTAAGACACTACTTTCTCAGCACCAGAGAATCTGAATTTGATTATGTCAAGTATTTGTGGAGGAGTGCTGATGTTAGCTAGTTAATTTTTGCCCTAAGTTACAGTTTAGCTAGCTAATGTTGGCTAACTGATAGTGTATCCTTTCAAATATGGGTGATCAGTTGTGCGCAGTGAGACTGGTGGATTTTGTTGTAGAGATGGGGTGATCCGATCACAGGTGGACAGCACTAAGTACAGGTAACGCACCCAAGAGGCACTGAGACTACACCAGATCATGTCTGTGGCCACATTCTTTTAGCAGTGTGAACGCAAACGTCTTCTGGGCCACACTAAAAGACTGCCTACTCAGTTGTGCCGCCACGGTTTCACAATGAAACCAGAATATTTGAAGTGGCTTAAGGCTTATCTCATTTGAGCTGTGCAGAGCCGATGATTGCCCAGCTCCTCCGCACCCTCTCTCTCTGTTTCTCTCAGTCTCTCGCTCTCTCTCTCTCTCTCTCTCACACACACACACACACACACACACATTAAAAATGGACCCGTCTGTCTGACTGGCTAAATACATAAGTGTCCATTTGCTCATTTGTTCATTTTACATCTGTCTACTTGTAAGACGCATGTTATTGGCAGGTAATGAGCAAGGCCACAATGGCTGTGGTGGTTCAGTTTGTCTTTTACCTTTTGAACAACGTCAATTTATAATACTTTCTTCTTCTTTTTTTTTTTAACCCTATCTGATGTAGTGTATTAAAAGACGTGAGAGATGTGGGATCCTTCCCTTGCCCTTAATAAATAAAATAAATTGAGTAAATAAATAGATATTAACAATAACAAAAATATAATAAATAAATAAATGAATTAATAATATTTCAAAATAATATAATAATGGCAATAAGAAATTAATAATAATTGTAGTGATAGTAATGGTAATATTAATAATGATGAAAAAACAGTAATATTAATAATAATGAAATAAGAGAATAGAATGTACTAAAGCAAACCCAGGAATACAAAAATGGATAAAAATAAATGAATAAAAAATTTAAGTATGATAGTAATGGTGGTATACACGATTACACAGAAAACAGAGAGTAATCCTATGGATTCTGTACATAACAATAATAATAGTAGTTATAATGTTAAAAATAATAATAATAATAATAATAGTAAAGAGAAAAGGATAGCAACTTCATTGTTGGAGTGTGTATATAGAGACCACGCTGGAAGTTGGTAGACAAAAAGAGAAAGATAAAACAGAATAAATAAAGGAACCATCAAATAGAGAAGGAATAATAATCATAATAGTGATAATAACAGTAATAACAATAATAAGTATTAATAGTGATAATGATAATGACGTAGATGATAAGAGGAGGAAGGAATACTCAAATTACTATTATACAGTAGTGTAGAAAATTAATGAAGGGTTGCCATGGTTCTGATATCGGGCTGTTATTGTGAGTTGATGAATATTCTAGAGAGATATATTCCAGAGTACATTTTTCCAGAGTGTTGTGGTGTTCCTTCATTTCAAGTTCATGAGGATAGTCTTCTTAGCGATGGCTAGGGCAATGAGGAGGGCTCTGCTGTTTGTTGTGTTAATGTTGATAGCTGACGTGAGGGGGAAAGTGGGATGTGGCAGCCAAAGATGGCAGATAGTGATCGTATGACTTTTTTCCAAAATTGGTGAATGGGTGTGCAGTGTCAGGTGGCATGTAGGTGTCTGGCCTGTTTGGGTGCAATATTCATTCAGTGAAATACTGAATGTTCAAATGATAGATCTCACCAAAAACCAAAGATGAGAGAAAAAGTCCAAAAAATAAAAACAGATCTATGTATCGGTATTATTCTTTCTTCTTTCCTCTCCAAATTATCATCTGTCAACCCTTCAGATTTATCTGGTGACCCTTTATATAAAACTCTATATAAAGTAGTTCAAAGAGTAACATGCTGCTGAAAACTGATGCTTCAATATTAATCATCTGATGATGTCATATACAATAATACATTAGACAGATGGACCTAACCGTTACTTTCAGAGGAAACTTGTAGGAATTAGGACTCAGAGATGATAATGCAGTGTGTATTTTCTGTGGCCGTCCTGCAGGTTTCATACTGAACAGGAATGTATGGGTGATGGTGAGTTTTACATTTATGTGCTGTTGAAGCAGAGGGAGGCCATTATGACAGTCAGCAGGCAGGAGGAGGTCAAGAGGACACAGTGAGCAGGCAGGACCTTTGAAGGACGTTTGTGACATCCTGGGTGATAGATGGACATTGCCTTCCAACATCGTTTACGTCAGGGAGGAGAGCCCAGAAGAATCAACCTGAACCCAAACTTCAGTTTTTTAAGGTTAGACTGATGGAATCTTTTGTAGGGCTGCAGCAGGCCCATGCACAGACATTTTGAGGGGTAGGTGCTCAAGGGGAAAAGGGGGCATTCTTCTCATAATTATTAAATTAAATAAAGATACTTACATATTTATTCATTTCAATGCTCTACACTTGCAGATAAAATTATCAATTTACACAGAGACAATGGTCTTTAGTCCTGACTTTTTCTACATTTATCACAAGAACAGGCAACACAAAAGAAAACAATGACACACTGTGTTTTAGGGCATTTTCACGTGTTATAGATTTGTCTATAAAATAATAATTCAGTCTCAACAAATAAAGATTTGTTGATGTAAAACTGAAAAAAGCTGGTCTCTAACTATATAAAATAATGATAAACCAACGAATCTACCTTCCAAACTAGAATGCAGCAACAATTGGGCTCATTGTATTCTGTGTACTGTACAAGGAACACACTGTATACCCCTGTACAGGGAGCATTATGTTGCTATTGGTATGTATTGAGCTGTTTTAATGGTAGTTTAATTTCACAACAGTGACAAACAATACCAAGGCTTAGGACAAACACTCGTTACTTGGTTGTCACCGGTGAAGGTAGGTCAGTGAAAAGCGCTGCTCTGCAGTCCTCTCAGTCTGTGTAGGTTAACTGTGGAGACTGTGATCAGGGAAGCTGAAACACAGTCATTGGTCAATTCAACATGTTTTTTAGATGAGAACTGATGCCACAAGACAAATTTAATAACTTAAATATAAACTTAGAAAAGGAGAAATTTAAAAAAAAAAAGTATTTTTAAAAAGAGCACTTATCTGATCAGACGCCAAAAAGGCAGGTGCTTGAACATCATCAGAGGTCTGTCTGTGCGCATGCTTGGGGTGCAGCGATTAGTCTACTCTTATACTATAAGACTATTTTAAGTCAACGCATCATTTCCCATACATTGGTTTATTTATGGCAGCCAGCCGCAACATAAACATTAACTTAAAATACCACAAAACATTAATAGAAAATAGACATATATTTATTTTCTATTTTATCATTTACGGTTGCACTGTTCCTCTGCTCTTAACGCTGCTCTCTGTTCTCTGTTCTCTGCACGAGGTACAGACACACACACACACATGCGGAACAAACAGCAGGGCAGAGAGGCTGCACTGGACACAGAACCAGGTGAAGAAAAGGAGAAATGAAAACGATCTCCATCCAGACAAAGCTTTAGCTTCGTATGAGAAATGATCTCCGTCCATACTAACACACCTGAAAATGCATATACATGACCATTCACGTACACTTGGTATGCGCAAGCCAGTTTAAACAGGAAGCAGGTAGTGCACAATAGCTGCTAGCAAAGACAGCAATGTCAGTAACGCTTGTAATTCATTATCCATACTGCCTTGACTACCAGCAGACAGCTGGTAGTCAAGGCTGATAAAACCCAGGGAGCGACTGTGGTTGTCTATATCATTGTTTCCAGAGGTCTCTGTTTTGCCCATCCAGACTACAAACGCAAAGCAGCTGGTGAAGGCTCACAGGTTAAATGATGTATGGAGAGAAATGCTTGAGAAACACAGACAGTATCACATGGGTGTTCAGAAACGGTAGTGATCCTTCCGCAGGTTCACGTACGGAAACCTTGTTACGACTTTTGCTTCCTATTTTCCTATTTTTCTATGGCCAGGTGAGACAGTTGGGTTTTTTTTTTTTTGTTTTTTTGTTTGTTTTTGTTTTTTGTTTTAAACACCATTTCAATATTTTAAAAGGGTGCAGGATACTGCAGAATACTGGGGTTCTGATCAGATCATTCCCACAGTGTTGTGTAATGTGTTATTGCAAATCTGAAATACAAGTCTGCATACTGGCACTGTAACACTTGTTTGTTATTAGATGCACATTTAACATTTTAGAAACTCATCTCAGTGACACTTTGACAGAACTTCATGAAATTTGACACAAACATTCAGTTGGCCTCAAGGATGAACTGATAAGATTTTTGTGGTCAAAGGTCAAGGTCTTGTGACCTCACCAAACACAGTTTTGTCCTAATGAATTCCTTGAGATAATTTCTTCAAATTTGGTACGAAAGAACTGATTTGATTTTGGTGGTCAAAGACAAGGGTATTGTGACTTCACAAAATACTTTTTAGCATTACTCAAGACTTGACACAGTAATTATGAAAAAATTTCACACAAATGGTTACTATTTTATATGACTCTGGATTTTTGACATACTGGGTGAGAGCTGGACATTGCTTTCTAACATTGTCAATGCCAGGGAGGACAGGCCAGAAAAGTCAACCCAAACCTTTGTGGTCAATTTTTTAAGGTAAGACTGATTTGATAGAAGCTTTTGCAGGGCTGAATTCGCCATAATTAATGTCAACATTGAAAATGCTTCAACATCAATATTTTTAGGTAGACACATTTTTTTTCCCATACATGTAGAGCTGCATATTCAGTCAACACAGACACACACACAAACACACAGAGGAACAGGCCTATATTCTGTGAAGACATCTACCTCACTCTTTGTGATGTTGAGCATGTCATGGGTTCTGGTTCTGGTGTGGATCGGTGTTGAACTAGAAATGATGATCTGCTGCTATGGTTTGTGTATGGGTCTGACTTTGTTACAGTTTTGCTCCATAATACTTTGTGATGTTTTGAGACAGAAGTTTATAGAATTCATATTAAACAATGTTTTGCTGCATCTTCTTCAACATATCATGACGTTCATAACTGTGAGTGTCTGAGGTCTGCAGGTGTGAAGCACTATTTTTAGGAGAAAGTGAAAAGAAAATCACACAGTATCAGTTAAAACAGATCAGAATCAACATTTGTGTGTGATATATTTGAATTTCTGATGTGTGCAGATATAAAGCAGTAATTTGAAAACACACTCCACTTAAAATTATCGAATGTGAGTGAACACGGTTCAGAATCAACAGTTATGTGATTTTTGTGAAGCTTTTGAGTTTATGACGTCGGCAGGTATAAAGCAGTACTCGTAAGTCACATTGTACAGAAAATCACTCTTAAAATAACTGAATGTGAGTGAACACTTCACCAAAAACGCACAACTGTTGATTCTGAACAGTATTCGCTCACCTGAGATAATTTAAGATGACTGTATCCTAAGATTCCTGTTTGATTTCTGTGACGTCAAAAACTCAAAAACTTCACCAAAAACGGACAACTGAACATTATTCACTCACATTCAGTCATTTGCCGACGTCAAAAACTCAAAAGCTTCACCAAAAACGCACAACTGTTGATTCTGAACAGTATTCACTCATCTGAGTCATTTTAAGCTGACTGTATCCTAAGATTAATGTTTGATATCTGTGACGTCAAAAACTCAAAAGCTTCACCAAAAACGCACAACTGAACAGTATTCACTCATCTGCATCATTTTAAGCTGACTGTATCCTAAGATTACTGTTTGATATCTGTGACGTCAATAACTCAAAAGCTTCACCAAAAACGCACAACTGAACAGTATTCACTCATCTGAGTCATTTTAAGCTGACTGTATCCTAAGATTACTGTTTGATATCTGTGAGGTCAAAAAATCAAAAGCTTCACCAAAAACGCACAACTGAACTGTATTCACTCATCTGAGTCATTTTAAGATGACTGTATCCTAAGATTACTGTTTGATATCTGCCGACATCAAAAACTCAAAAGCTTCACCAAAAACGCACAACTGAACAGTATTCACTCACATTCAGTCATTTTAAGGTGACTGTATCCTAAGATTACTGTTTGATATCTGTTATGTCAAAAACTCAAAAGCTTCACCAAAAACGCACAACTGAACTGTATTCACTCATCTGAGTCATTTTAAGCTGACTGTATCCTAAGATTACTGTTTGATATCTGCCGACATCAAAAACTCAAAAGCTTCACCAAAAACGCACAACTGAACAGTATTCACTCACATTCAGTCATTTTAAGCAGACTGTATCCTAAGATTACTGTTTGATATCTGCCGACATCAAAAACTCAAAAGCTTCACCAAAAACGCACAACTGAACAGTATTCACTCACATTCAGTCATTTTAAGCTGACTGTATCCTAAGATTACTGTTTGATATCTGCCGACGTCAAAAACTCAAAAGCTTCACCAAAAACGCACAACTGAACTGTATTCACTCATCTGAGTCATTTTAAGCTGACTGTATCCTAAGATTACTGTTTGATATCTGCCGACGTCAAAAACTCAAAAGCTTCACCAAAAACGCACAACTGAACAGTATTCACTCACATTCAGTCATTTTAAGATGACTGTATCCTAAGATTACTGTTTGATATCTGCCGACGTCAAAAACTCAAAAGCTTCACCAAAAACGCACAACTGAACAGTATTCACTCATCTGAGTCATTTTAAGATGACTGTATCCTAAGATTACTGTTTGATATCTGCCGACGTCAAAAACTCAAAAGCTTCACCAAAAACGCACAACTGAACAGTAGTCACTCATCTGAGTCATTTTAAGCTGACTGTATCCTAAGATTACTGTTTGATATCTGTGATGTCAAAAACTCAAAAGCTTCCCCAAAAACGCACAACTGAACAGTATTCACTCACATTCAGTCATTTTAAGCTGACTGTATCCTAAGATTACTGTTTGATATCTGCCGACATCAAAAAATCAAAAGCTTCACCAAAAACGCACAACTGAACAGTATTCACTCACATTCAGTCATTTTAAGCTGACTGTATCCTAAGATTACTGTTTGATATCTGTGATGTCAAAAAATCAAAAGCTTCACCAAAAACGCACCACTGAACAGTATTCACTCACATTCAGTCATTTTAAGATGACTGTATCCTAAGATTACTGTTTGATATCTGCCGACGTCAAAAACTCAAAAGCTTCACCAAAAACGCACAACTGAACTGTATTCACTCATCTGAGTCATTTTAAGATGACTGTATCCTAAGATTACTGTTTGATATCTGCCGACGTCAAAAACTCAAAAGCTTCACCAAAAACGCACAACTGAACAGTATTCACTCATCTGAGTCATTTTAAGATGACTGTATCCTAAGATTACTGTTTGATATCTGCCGACGTCAAAAACTCAAAAGCTTCACCAAAAACGCACAACTGAACAGTAGTCACTCATCTGAGTCATTTTAAGCTGACTGTATCCTAAGATTACTGTTTGATATCTGTGATGTCAAAAACTCAAAAGCTTCCCCAAAAACGCACAACTGAACAGTATTCACTCACATTCAGTCATTTTAAGCTGACTGTATCCTAAGATTACTGTTTGATATCTGCCGACATCAAAAAATCAAAAGCTTCACCAAAAACGCACAACTGAACAGTATTCACTCACATTCAGTCATTTTAAGCTGACTGTATCCTAAGATTACTGTTTGATATCTGCCGACGTCAAAAACTCAAAAGCTTCACCAAAAACGCACAACTGAACAGTAGTCACTCATCTGAGTCATTTTAAGCTGACTGTATCCTAAGATTACTGTTTGATATCTGCCGACGTCAAAAACTCAAAAGCTTCACCAAAAACGCACAACTGAACAGTATTCACTCATCTGAGTCATTTTAAGCTGACTGTATCCTAAGATTACTGTTTGATATCTGCCGACGTCAAAAACTCAAAAGCTTCACCAAAAACGCACAACTGAACAGTAGTCACTCATCTGAGTCATTTTAAGCTGACTGTATCCTAAGATTACTGTTTGATATCTGTGATGTCAAAAACTCAAAAGCTTCCCCAAAAACGCACAACTGAACAGTATTCACTCACATTCAGTCATTTTAAGCTGACTGTATCCTAAGATTACTGTTTGATATCTGCCGACATCAAAAACTCAAAAGCTTCACCAAAAACGCACAACTGAACTGTATTCACTCACATTCAGTCATTTTAAGGTGACTGTATCCTAAGATTACTGTTTGATATCTGTGATGTCAAAAAATCAAAAGCTTCACCAAAAACGCACCACTGAACAGTATTCACTCACATTCAGTCATTTTAAGATGACTGTATCCTAAGATTACTGTTTGATATCTGCCGACGTCAAAAACTCAAAAGCTTCACCAAAAACGCACAACTGAACAGTATTCACTCATCTGAGTCATTTTAAGCTGACTGTATCCTAAGATTACTGTTTGATATCTGCCGACGTCAAAAACTCAAAAGCTTCACCAAAAACGCACAACTGAACTGTATTCACTCATCTGAGTCATTTTAAGGTGACTGTATCCTAAGATTACTGTTTGATGTCTGCCGACGTCAAAAACTCAAAAGCTTCACCAAAAACGCACAACTGAACAGTATTCACTCACATTCAGTCATTTTAAGCTGACTGTATCCTAAGATTACTGTTTGATATCTGCCGACGTCAAAAACTCAAAAGCTTCACCAAAAACGCACAACTGAACAGTATTCACTCACATTCAGTCATTTTAAGCTGACTGTATCCTAAGATTACTGTTTGATATCTGTGATGTCAAAAACTCAAAAGCTTCACCAAAAACGCACAACTGAACAGTATTCACTCATCTGAGTCATTTTAAGCTGACTGTATCCTAAGATTACTGTTTGATATCTGCCGACGTCAAAAACTCAAAAGCTTCACCAAAAACGCACAACTGAACAGTATTCACTCACATTCAGTCATTTTAAGCAGACTGTATCCTAAGATTACTGTTTGATATCTGCCGACATCAAAAACTCAAAAGCTTCACCAAAAACGCACAACTGAACAGTATTCACTCACATTCAGTCATTTTAAGCTGACTGTATCCTAAGATTACTGTTTGATATCTGCCGACGTCAAAAACTCAAAAGCTTCACCAAAAACGCACAACTGAACTGTATTCACTCATCTGAGTCATTTTAAGCTGACTGTATCCTAAGATTACTGTTTGATATCTGCCGACGTCAAAAACTCAAAAGCTTCACCAAAAACGCACAACTGAACAGTATTCACTCACATTCAGTCATTTTAAGATGACTGTATCCTAAGATTACTGTTTGATATCTGCCGACGTCAAAAACTCAAAAGCTTCACCAAAAACGCACAACTGAACAGTATTCACTCATCTGAGTCATTTTAAGATGACTGTATCCTAAGATTACTGTTTGATATCTGCCGACGTCAAAAACTCAAAAGCTTCACCAAAAACGCACAACTGAACAGTAGTCACTCATCTGAGTCATTTTAAGCTGACTGTATCCTAAGATTACTGTTTGATATCTGTGATGTCAAAAACTCAAAAGCTTCCCCAAAAACGCACAACTGAACAGTATTCACTCACATTCAGTCATTTTAAGCTGACTGTATCCTAAGATTACTGTTTGATATCTGCCGACATCAAAAAATCAAAAGCTTCACCAAAAACGCACAACTGAACAGTATTCACTCACATTCAGTCATTTTAAGCTGACTGTATCCTAAGATTACTGTTTGATATCTGTGATGTCAAAAAATCAAAAGCTTCACCAAAAACGCACCACTGAACAGTATTCACTCACATTCAGTCATTTTAAGATGACTGTATCCTAAGATTACTGTTTGATATCTGCCGACGTCAAAAACTCAAAAGCTTCACCAAAAACGCACAACTGAACTGTATTCACTCATCTGAGTCATTTTAAGATGACTGTATCCTAAGATTACTGTTTGATATCTGCCGACGTCAAAAACTCAAAAGCTTCACCAAAAACGCACAACTGAACAGTATTCACTCATCTGAGTCATTTTAAGATGACTGTATCCTAAGATTACTGTTTGATATCTGCCGACGTCAAAAACTCAAAAGCTTCACCAAAAACGCACAACTGAACAGTAGTCACTCATCTGAGTCATTTTAAGCTGACTGTATCCTAAGATTACTGTTTGATATCTGTGATGTCAAAAACTCAAAAGCTTCCCCAAAAACGCACAACTGAACAGTATTCACTCACATTCAGTCATTTTAAGCTGACTGTATCCTAAGATTACTGTTTGATATCTGCCGACATCAAAAAATCAAAAGCTTCACCAAAAACGCACAACTGAACAGTATTCACTCACATTCAGTCATTTTAAGCTGACTGTATCCTAAGATTACTGTTTGATATCTGCCGACGTCAAAAACTCAAAAGCTTCACCAAAAACGCACAACTGAACAGTAGTCACTCATCTGAGTCATTTTAAGCTGACTGTATCCTAAGATTACTGTTTGATATCTGCCGACGTCAAAAACTCAAAAGCTTCACCAAAAACGCACAACTGAACAGTATTCACTCATCTGAGTCATTTTAAGCTGACTGTATCCTAAGATTACTGTTTGATATCTGCCGACGTCAAAAACTCAAAAGCTTCACCAAAAACGCACAACTGAACTGTATTCACTCACATTCAGTCATTTTAAGCAGACTGTATCCTAAGATTACTGTTTGATATCTGCCGACATCAAAAACTCAAAAGCTTCACCAAAAACGCACAACTGAACAGTATTCACTCACATTCAGTCATTTTAAGCTGACTGTATCCTAAGATTACTGTTTGATATCTGCCGACGTCAAAAACTCAAAAGCTTCACCAAAAACGCACAACTGAACTGTATTCACTCATCTGAGTCATTTTAAGCTGACTGTATCCTAAGATTACTGTTTGATATCTGCCGACGTCAAAAACTCAAAAGCTTCACCAAAAACGCACAACTGAACAGTATTCACTCACATTCAGTCATTTTAAGATGACTGTATCCTAAGATTACTGTTTGATATCTGCCGACGTCAAAAACTCAAAAGCTTCACCAAAAACGCACAACTGAACAGTATTCACTCATCTGAGTCATTTTAAGATGACTGTATCCTAAGATTACTGTTTGATATCTGCCGACGTCAAAAACTCAAAAGCTTCACCAAAAACGCACAACTGAACAGTAGTCACTCATCTGAGTCATTTTAAGCTGACTGTATCCTAAGATTACTGTTTGATATCTGTGATGTCAAAAACTCAAAAGCTTCCCCAAAAACGCACAACTGAACAGTATTCACTCACATTCAGTCATTTTAAGCTGACTGTATCCTAAGATTACTGTTTGATATCTGCCGACATCAAAAAATCAAAAGCTTCACCAAAAACGCACAACTGAACAGTATTCACTCACATTCAGTCATTTTAAGCTGACTGTATCCTAAGATTACTGTTTGATATCTGTGATGTCAAAAAATCAAAAGCTTCACCAAAAACGCACCACTGAACAGTATTCACTCACATTCAGTCATTTTAAGATGACTGTATCCTAAGATTACTGTTTGATATCTGCCGACGTCAAAAACTCAAAAGCTTCACCAAAAACGCACAACTGAACTGTATTCACTCATCTGAGTCATTTTAAGATGACTGTATCCTAAGATTACTGTTTGATATCTGCCGACGTCAAAAACTCAAAAGCTTCACCAAAAACGCACAACTGAACAGTATTCACTCATCTGAGTCATTTTAAGATGACTGTATCCTAAGATTACTGTTTGATATCTGCCGACGTCAAAAACTCAAAAGCTTCACCAAAAACGCACAACTGAACAGTAGTCACTCATCTGAGTCATTTTAAGCTGACTGTATCCTAAGATTACTGTTTGATATCTGTGATGTCAAAAACTCAAAAGCTTCCCCAAAAACGCACAACTGAACAGTATTCACTCACATTCAGTCATTTTAAGCTGACTGTATCCTAAGATTACTGTTTGATATCTGCCGACATCAAAAAATCAAAAGCTTCACCAAAAACGCACAACTGAACAGTATTCACTCACATTCAGTCATTTTAAGCTGACTGTATCCTAAGATTACTGTTTGATATCTGCCGACGTCAAAAACTCAAAAGCTTCACCAAAAACGCACAACTGAACAGTAGTCACTCATCTGAGTCATTTTAAGCTGACTGTATCCTAAGATTACTGTTTGATATCTGCCGACGTCAAAAACTCAAAAGCTTCACCAAAAACGCACAACTGAACAGTATTCACTCATCTGAGTCATTTTAAGCTGACTGTATCCTAAGATTACTGTTTGATATCTGCCGACGTCAAAAACTCAAAAGCTTCACCAAAAACGCACAACTGAACAGTAGTCACTCATCTGAGTCATTTTAAGCTGACTGTATCCTAAGATTACTGTTTGATATCTGTGATGTCAAAAACTCAAAAGCTTCCCCAAAAACGCACAACTGAACAGTATTCACTCACATTCAGTCATTTTAAGCTGACTGTATCCTAAGATTACTGTTTGATATCTGCCGACATCAAAAACTCAAAAGCTTCACCAAAAACGCACAACTGAACTGTATTCACTCACATTCAGTCATTTTAAGGTGACTGTATCCTAAGATTACTGTTTGATATCTGTGATGTCAAAAAATCAAAAGCTTCACCAAAAACGCACCACTGAACAGTATTCACTCACATTCAGTCATTTTAAGATGACTGTATCCTAAGATTACTGTTTGATATCTGCCGACGTCAAAAACTCAAAAGCTTCACCAAAAACGCACAACTGAACAGTATTCACTCATCTGAGTCATTTTAAGCTGACTGTATCCTAAGATTACTGTTTGATATCTGCCGACGTCAAAAACTCAAAAGCTTCACCAAAAACGCACAACTGAACTGTATTCACTCATCTGAGTCATTTTAAGGTGACTGTATCCTAAGATTACTGTTTGATGTCTGCCGACGTCAAAAACTCAAAAGCTTCACCAAAAACGCACAACTGAACAGTATTCACTCACATTCAGTCATTTTAAGCTGACTGTATCCTAAGATTACTGTTTGATATCTGCCGACGTCAAAAACTCAAAAGCTTCACCAAAAACGCACAACTGAACAGTATTCACTCACATTCAGTCATTTTAAGCTGACTGTATCCTAAGATTACTGTTTGATATCTGTGATGTCAAAAACTCAAAAGCTTCACCAAAAACGCACAACTGAACAGTATTCACTCATCTGAGTCATTTTAAGCTGACTGTATCCTAAGATTACTGTTTGATATCTGCCGACGTCAAAAACTCAAAAGCTTCACCAAAAACGCACAACTGAACTGTATTCACTCATCTGAGTCATTTTAAGCTGACTGTATCCTAAGATTACTGTTTGATATCTGCCGACGTCAAAAACTCAAAAGCTTCACCAAAAACGCACAACTGAACAGTATTCACTCACATTCAGTCATTTTAAGCTGACTGTATCCTAAGATTACTGTTTGATATCTGTGATGTCAAAAACTCAAAAGCTTCCCCAAAAACGCACAACTGAACAGTATTCACTCACATTCAGTCATTTTAAGCTGACTGTATCCTAAGATTACTGTTTGATATCTGTGATGTCAAAAACTCAAAAGCTTCACCAAAAACGCACAACTGAACAGTATTCACTCATCTGAGTCATTTTAAGCTGACTGTATCCTAAGATTACTGTTTGATATCTGCCGACGTCAAAAACTCAAAAGCTTCACCAAAAACGCACAACTGAACAGTATTCACTCACATTCAGTCATTTTAAGCTGACTGTATCCTAAGATTACTGTTTGATATCTGCCGACGTCAAAAACTCAAAAGCTTCACCAAAAACGCACAACTGAACATTATTCACTCATCTGAGTCATTTTAAGCTGACTGTATCCTAAGATTACTGTTTGATATCTGCCGACGTCAAAAACTCAAAAGCTTCACCAAAAACGCACAACTGAACTGTATTCACTCATCTGAGTCATTTTAAGCTGACTGTATCCTAAGATTACTGTTTGATATCTGCCGACGTCAAAAACTCAAAAGCTTCACCAAAAACGCACAACTGAACAGTATTCACTCACATTCAGTCATTTTAAGCTGACTGTATCCTAAGATTACTGTTTGATATCTGCCGACGTCAAAAACTCAAAAGCTTCACCAAAAACGCACAACTGAACAGTAGTCACTCATCTGAGTCATTTTAAGCTGACTGTATCCTAAGATTACTGTTTGATATCTGCCGACGTCAAAAACTCAAAAGCTTCACCAAAAACGCACAACTGAACAGTATTCACTCATCTGAGTCATTTTAAGATGACTGTATCCTAAGATTACTGTTTGATATCTGCCGACGTCAAAAACTCAAAAGCTTCCCCAAAAACGCACAACTGAACAGTATTCACTCATCTGAGTCATTTTAAGCTGACTGTATCCTAAGATTACTGTTTGATATCTGTGATGTCAAAAACTCAAAAGCTTCCCCAAAAACGCACAACTGAACAGTATTCACTCACATTCAGTCATTTTAAGCTGACTGTATCCTAAGATTACTGTTTGATATCTGCCGACATCAAAAACTCAAAAGCTTCACCAAAAACGCACAACTGAACTGTATTCACTCACATTCAGTCATTTTAAGATGACTGTATCCTAAGATTACTGTTTGATATCTGTGATGTCAAAAAATCAAAAGCTTCACCAAAAACGCACCACTGAACAGTATTCACTCACATTCAGTCATTTTAAGATGACTGTATCCTAAGATTACTGTTTGATATCTGCCGACGTCAAAAACTCAAAAGCTTCACCAAAAACGCACAACTGAACAGTATTCACTCATCTGAGTCATTTTAAGCTGACTGTATCCTAAGATTACTGTTTGATATCTGCCGACGTCAAAAACTCAAAAGCTTCACCAAAAACGCACAACTGAACTGTATTCACTCATCTGAGTCATTTTAAGGTGACTGTATCCTAAGATTACTGTTTGATATCTGCCGACGTCAAAAACTCAAAAGCTTCACCAAAAACGCACAACTGAACAGTATTCACTCACATTCAGTCATTTTAAGCTGACTGTATCCTAAGATTACTGTTTGATATCTGCCGACGTCAAAAACTCAAAAGCTTCACCAAAAACGCACAACTGAACTGTATTCACTCATCTGAGTCATTTTAAGATGACTGTATCCTAAGATTACTGTTTGATATCTGCCGACGTCAAAAACTCAAAAGCTTCACCAAAAACGCACAACTGAACAGTATTCACTCATCTGAGTCATTTTAAGCTGACTGTATCCTAAGATTACTGTTTGATATCTGCCGACGTCAAAAACTCAAAAGCTTCACCAAAAACGCACAACTGAACTGTATTCACTCATCTGAGTCATTTTAAGGTGACTGTATCCTAAGATTACTGTTTGATATCTGCCGACGTCAAAAACTCAAAAGCTTCACCAAAAACGCACAACTGAACAGTATTCACTCACATTCAGTCATTTTAAGCTGACTGTATCCTAAGATTACTGTTTGATATCTGCCGACGTCAAAAACTCAAAAGCTTCACCAAAAACGCACAACTGAACAGTATTCACTCACATTCAGTCATTTTAAGCTGACTGTATCCTAAGATTACTGTTTGATATCTGCCGACGTCAAAAACTCAAAAGCTTCACCAAAAACGCACAACTGAACTGTATTCACTCATCTGAGTCATTTTAAGCTGACTGTATCCTAAGATTACTGTTTGATATCTGCCGACGTCAAAAACTCAAAAGCTTCACCAAAAACGCACAACTGAACAGTATTCACTCACATTCAGTCATTTTAAGCTGACTGTATCCTAAGATTACTGTTTGATATCTGTGATGTCAAAAACTCAAAAGCTTCCCCAAAAACGCACAACTGAACAGTATTCACTCACATTCAGTCATTTTAAGCTGACTGTATCCTAAGATTACTGTTTGATATCTGTGATGTCAAAAACTCAAAAGCTTCACCAAAAACGCACAACTGAACAGTATTCACTCATCTGAGTCATTTTAAGCTGACTGTATCCTAAGATTACTGTTTGATATCTGCCGACGTCAAAAACTCAAAAGCTTCACCAAAAACGCACAACTGAACAGTATTCACTCACATTCAGTCATTTTAAGCTGACTGTATCCTAAGATTACTGTTTGATATCTGCCGACGTCAAAAACTCAAAAGCTTCACCAAAAACGCACAACTGAACATTATTCACTCATCTGAGTCATTTTAAGCTGACTGTATCCTAAGATTACTGTTTGATATCTGCCGACGTCAAAAACTCAAAAGCTTCACCAAAAACGCACAACTGAACAGTATTCACTCATCTGAGTCATTTTAAGCTGACTGTATCCTAAGATTACTGTTTGATATCTGCCGACGTCAAAAACTCAAAAGCTTCACCAAAAACGCACAACTGAACAGTATTCACTCACATTCAGTCATTTTAAGCTGACTGTATCCTAAGATTACTGTTTGATATCTGCCGACGTCAAAAACTCAAAAGCTTCACCAAAAACGCACAACTGAACAGTAGTCACTCATCTGAGTCATTTTAAGCTGACTGTATCCTAAGATTACTGTTTGATATCTGCCGACGTCAAAAACTCAAAAGCTTCACCAAAAACGCACAACTGAACAGTATTCACTCATCTGAGTCATTTTAAGATGACTGTATCCTAAGATTACTGTTTGATATCTGCCGACGTCAAAAACTCAAAAGCTTCACCAAAAACGCACAACTGAACAGTATTCACTCACATTCAGTCATTTTAAGCTGACTGTATCCTAAGATTACTGTTTGATATCTGCCGACGTCAAAAACTCAAAAGCTTCACCAAAAACGCACAACTGAACAGTATTCACTCACATTCAGTCATTTTAAGCTGACTGTATCCTAAGATTACTGTTTGATATCTGTGATGTCAAAAACTCAAAAGCTTCACCAAAAACGCACAACTGAACAGTATTCACTCATCTGAGTCATTTTAAGCTGACTGTATCCTAAGATTACTGTTTGATATCTGCCGACGTCAAAAACTCAAAAGCTTCACCAAAAACGCACAACTGAACTGTATTCACTCATCTGAGTCATTTTAAGCTGACTGTATCCTAAGATTACTGTTTGATATCTGCCGACGTCAAAAACTCAAAAGCTTCACCAAAAACGCACAACTGAACAGTATTCACTCACATTCAGTCATTTTAAGCTGACTGTATCCTAAGATTACTGTTTGATATCTGTGATGTCAAAAACTCAAAAGCTTCCCCAAAAACGCACAACTGAACAGTATTCACTCACATTCAGTCATTTTAAGCTGACTGTATCCTAAGATTACTGTTTGATATCTGTGATGTCAAAAACTCAAAAGCTTCACCAAAAACGCACAACTGAACAGTATTCACTCATCTGAGTCATTTTAAGCTGACTGTATCCTAAGATTACTGTTTGATATCTGCCGACGTCAAAAACTCAAAAGCTTCACCAAAAACGCACAACTGAACAGTATTCACTCACATTCAGTCATTTTAAGCTGACTGTATCCTAAGATTACTGTTTGATATCTGCCGACGTCAAAAACTCAAAAGCTTCACCAAAAACGCACAACTGAACATTATTCACTCATCTGAGTCATTTTAAGCTGACTGTATCCTAAGATTACTGTTTGATATCTGCCGACGTCAAAAACTCAAAAGCTTCACCAAAAACGCACAACTGAACTGTATTCACTCATCTGAGTCATTTTAAGCTGACTGTATCCTAAGATTACTGTTTAATATCTGCCGACGTCAAAAACTCAAAAGCTTCACCAAAAACGCACAACTGAACAGTATTCACTCACATTCAGTCATTTTAAGCTGACTGTATCCTAAGATTACTGTTTGATATCTGCCGACGTCAAAAACTCAAAAGCTTCACCAAAAACGCACAACTGAACAGTAGTCACTCATCTGAGTCATTTTAAGCTGACTGTATCCTAAGATTACTGTTTGATATCTGCCGACGTCAAAAACTCAAAAGCTTCACCAAAAACGCACAACTGAACAGTATTCACTCATCTGAGTCATTTTAAGATGACTGTATCCTAAGATTACTGTTTGATATCTGCCGACGTCAAAAACTCAAAAGCTTCACCAAAAACGCACAACTGAACAGTATTCACTCATCTGAGTCATTTTAAGCTGACTGTATCCTAAGATTACTGTTTGATATCTGTGATGTCAAAAACTCAAAAGCTTCCCCAAAAACGCACAACTGAACAGTATTCACTCACATTCAGTCATTTTAAGCTGACTGTATCCTAAGATTACTGTTTGATATCTGCCGACATCAAAAACTCAAAAGCTTCACCAAAAACGCACAACTGAACAGTATTCACTCACATTCAGTCATTTTAAGATGACTGTATCCTAAGATTACTGTTTGATATCTGTGATGTCAAAAAATCAAAAGCTTCACCAAAAACGCACCACTGAACAGTATTCACTCACATTCAGTCATTTTAAGATGACTGTATCCTAAGATTACTGTTTGATATCTGCCGACGTCAAAAACTCAAAAGCTTCACCAAAAACGCACAACTGAACAGTATTCACTCATCTGAGTCATTTTAAGCTGACTGTATCCTAAGATTACTGTTTGATATCTGCCGACGTCAAAAACTCAAAAGCTTCACCAAAAACGCACAACTGAACTGTATTCACTCATCTGAGTCATTTTAAGGTGACTGTATCCTAAGATTACTGTTTGATATCTGCCGACGTCAAAAACTCAAAAGCTTCACCAAAAACGCACAACTGAACAGTATTCACTCACATTCAGTCATTTTAAGCTGACTGTATCCTAAGATTACTGTTTGATATCTGCCGACGTCAAAAACTCAAAAGCTTCACCAAAAACGCACAACTGAACTGTATTCACTCATCTGAGTCATTTTAAGATGACTGTATCCTAAGATTACTGTTTGATATCTGCCGACGTCAAAAACTCAAAAGCTTCACCAAAAACGCACAACTGAACAGTATTCACTCATCTGAGTCATTTTAAGCTGACTGTATCCTAAGATTACTGTTTGATATCTGCCGACGTCAAAAACTCAAAAGCTTCACCAAAAACGCACAACTGAACTGTATTCACTCATCTGAGTCATTTTAAGGTGACTGTATCCTAAGATTACTGTTTGATATCTGCCGACGTCAAAAACTCAAAAGCTTCACCAAAAACGCACAACTGAACAGTATTCACTCACATTCAGTCATTTTAAGCTGACTGTATCCTAAGATTACTGTTTGATATCTGCCGACGTCAAAAACTCAAAAGCTTCACCAAAAACGCACAACTGAACAGTATTCACTCACATTCAGTCATTTTAAGCTGACTGTATCCTAAGATTACTGTTTGATATCTGCCGACGTCAAAAACTCAAAAGCTTCACCAAAAACGCACAACTGAACAGTATTCACTCATCTGAGTCATTTTAAGGTGACTGTATCCTAAGATTACTGTTTGATATCTGCCGACGTCAAAAACTCAAAAGCTTCACCAAAAACGCACAACTGAACAGTATTCACTCACATTCAGTCATTTTAAGCTGACTGTATCCTAAGATTACTGTTTGATATCTGTGATGTCAAAAACTCAAAAGCTTCCCCAAAAACGCACAACTGAACAGTATTCACTCACATTCAGTCATTTTAAGCTGACTGTATCCTAAGATTACTGTTTGATATCTGTGATGTCAAAAACTCAAAAGCTTCACCAAAAACGCACAACTGAACAGTATTCACTCATCTGAGTCATTTTAAGCTGACTGTATCCTAAGATTACTGTTTGATATCTGCCGACGTCAAAAACTCAAAAGCTTCACCAAAAACGCACAACTGAACAGTATTCACTCACATTCAGTCATTTTAAGCTGACTGTATCCTAAGATTACTGTTTGATATCTGCCGACGTCAAAAACTCAAAAGCTTCACCAAAAACGCACAACTGAACATTATTCACTCATCTGAGTCATTTTAAGCTGACTGTATCCTAAGATTACTGTTTGATATCTGCCGACGTCAAAAACTCAAAAGCTTCACCAAAAACGCACAACTGAACTGTATTCACTCATCTGAGTCATTTTAAGCTGACTGTATCCTAAGATTACTGTTTGATATCTGCCGACGTCAAAAACTCAAAAGCTTCACCAAAAACGCACAACTGAACGGTATTCACTCACATTCAGTCATTTTAAGCTGACTGTATCCTAAGATTACTGTTTGATATCTGCCGACGTCAAAAACTCAAAAGCTTCACCAAAAACGCACAACTGAACAGTAGTCACTCATCTGAGTCATTTTAAGCTGACTGTATCCTAAGATTACTGTTTGATATCTGCCGACGTCAAAAACTCAAAAGCTTCACCAAAAACGCACAACTGAACAGTATTCACTCATCTGAGTCATTTTAAGATGACTGTATCCTAAGATTACTGTTTGATATCTGCCGACGTCAAAAACTCAAAAGCTTCACCAAAAACGCACAACTGAACAGTAGTCACTCATCTGAGTCATTTTAAGCTGACTGTATCCTAAGATTACTGTTTGATATCTGTGATGTCAAAAACTCAAAAGCTTCCCCAAAAACGCACAACTGAACAGTATTCACTCACATTCAGTCATTTTAAGCTGACTGTATCCTAAGATTACTGTTTGATATCTGCCGACATCAAAAACTCAAAAGCTTCACCAAAAACGCACAACTGAACTGTATTCACTCACATTCAGTCATTTTAAGATGACTGTATCCTAAGATTACTGTTTGATATCTGTGATGTCAAAAAATCAAAAGCTTCACCAAAAACGCACCACTGAACAGTATTCACTCACATTCAGTCATTTTAAGATGACTGTATCCTAAGATTACTGTTTGATATCTGCCGACGTCAAAAACTCAAAAGCTTCACCAAAAACGCACAACTGAACAGTATTCACTCATCTGAGTCATTTTAAGCTGACTGTATCCTAAGATTACTGTTTGATATCTGCCGACGTCAAAAACTCAAAAGCTTCACCAAAAACGCACAACTGAACTGTATTCACTCATCTGAGTCATTTTAAGGTGACTGTATCCTAAGATTACTGTTTGATATCTGCCGACGTCAAAAACTCAAAAGCTTCACCAAAAACGCACAACTGAACAGTATTCACTCACATTCAGTCATTTTAAGCTGACTGTATCCTAAGATTACTGTTTGATATCTGCCGACGTCAAAAACTCAAAAGCTTCACCAAAAACGCACAACTGAACTGTATTCACTCATCTGAGTCATTTTAAGATGACTGTATCCTAAGATTACTGTTTGATATCTGCCGACGTCAAAAACTCAAAAGCTTCACCAAAAACGCACAACTGAACAGTATTCACTCATCTGAGTCATTTTAAGCTGACTGTATCCTAAGATTACTGTTTGATATCTGCCGACGTCAAAAACTCAAAAGCTTCACCAAAAACGCACAACTGAACTGTATTCACTCATCTGAGTCATTTTAAGGTGACTGTATCCTAAGATTACTGTTTGATATCTGCCGACGTCAAAAACTCAAAAGCTTCACCAAAAACGCACAACTGAACAGTATTCACTCACATTCAGTCATTTTAAGCTGACTGTATCCTAAGATTACTGTTTGATATCTGCCGACGTCAAAAACTCAAAAGCTTCACCAAAAACGCACAACTGAACAGTATTCACTCACATTCAGTCATTTTAAGCTGACTGTATCCTAAGATTACTGTTTGATATCTGTGATGTCAAAAACTCAAAAGCTTCACCAAAAACGCACAACTGAACAGTATTCACTCATCTGAGTCATTTTAAGATGACTGTATCCTAAGATTACTGTTTGATATCTGCCGACATCAAAAACTCAAAAGCTTCACCAAAAACGCACAACTGAACAGTATTCACTCACATTCAGTCATTTTAAGCTGACTGTATCCTAAGATTACTGTTTGATATCTGTGATGTCAAAAACTCAAAAGCTTCCCCAAAAACGCACAACTGAACAGTATTCACTCACATTCAGTCATTTTAAGCTGACTGTATCCTAAGATTACTGTTTGATATCTGCCGACGTCAAAAACTCAAAAGCTTCACCAAAAACGCACAACTGAACAGTATTCACTCACATTCAGTCATTTTAAGCTGACTGTATCCTAAGATTACTGTTTGATATCTGCCGACGTCAAAAACTCAAAAGCTTCACCAAAAACGCACAACTGAACTGTATTCACTCATCTGAGTCATTTTAAGGTGACTGTATCCTAAGATTACTGTTTGATATCTGCCGACGTCAAAAACTCAAAAGCTTCACCAAAAACGCACAACTGAACAGTATTCACTCACATTCAGTCATTTTAAGCTGACTGTATCCTAAGATTACTGTTTGATATCTGCCGACGTCAAAAACTCAAAAGCTTCACCAAAAACGCACAACTGAACTGTATTCACTCATCTGAGTCATTTTAAGATGACTGTATCCTAAGATTACTGTTTGATATCTGCCGACGTCAAAAACTCAAAAGCTTCACCAAAAACGCACAACTGAACAGTATTCACTCATCTGAGTCATTTTAAGCTGACTGTATCCTAAGATTACTGTTTGATATCTGCCGACGTCAAAAACTCAAAAGCTTCACCAAAAACGCACAACTGAACTGTATTCACTCATCTGAGTCATTTTAAGGTGACTGTATCCTAAGATTACTGTTTGATATCTGCCGACGTCAAAAACTCAAAAGCTTCACCAAAAACGCACAACTGAACAGTATTCACTCACATTCAGTCATTTTAAGCTGACTGTATCCTAAGATTACTGTTTGATATCTGCCGACGTCAAAAACTCAAAAGCTTCACCAAAAACGCACAACTGAACAGTATTCACTCACATTCAGTCATTTTAAGCTGACTGTATCCTAAGATTACTGTTTGATATCTGTGATGTCAAAAACTCAAAAGCTTCACCAAAAACGCACAACTGAACAGTATTCACTCATCTGAGTCATTTTAAGATGACTGTATCCTAAGATTACTGTTTGATATCTGCCGACATCAAAAACTCAAAAGCTTCACCAAAAACGCACAACTGAACAGTATTCACTCACATTCAGTCATTTTAAGCTGACTGTATCCTAAGATTACTGTTTGATATCTGTGATGTCAAAAACTCAAAAGCTTCCCCAAAAACGCACAACTGAACAGTATTCACTCACATTCAGTCATTTTAAGCTGACTGTATCCTAAGATTACTGTTTGATATCTGCCGACATCAAAAACTCAAAAGCTTCACCAAAAACGCACAACTGAACAGTATTCACTCATCTGAGTCATTTTAAGCTGACTGTATCCTAAGATTACTGTTTGATATCTGCCGACATCAAAAACTCAAAAGCTTCACCAAAAACGCACAACTGAACTGTATTCACTCATCTGAGTCATTTTAAGCTGACTGTATCCTAAGATTACTGTTTGATATCTGCCGACATCAAAAACTCAAAAGCTTCACCAAAAACGCACAACTGAACAGTATTCACTCACATTCAGTCATTTTAAGCTGACTGTATCCTAAGATTACTGTTTGATATCTGCCGACGTCAAAAACTCAAAAGCTTCACCAAAAACGCACAACTGAACTGTATTCACTCATCTGAGTCATTTTAAGCTGACTGTATCCTAAGATTACTGTTTGATATCTGCCGACGTCAAAAACTCAAAAGCTTCACCAAAAACGCACAACTGAACAGTATTCACTCACATTCAGTCATTTTAAGATGACTGTATCCTAAGATTACTGTTTGATATCTGCCGACGTCAAAAACTCAAAAGCTTCACCAAAAACGCACAACTGAACAGTATTCACTCATCTGAGTCATTTTAAGATGACTGTATCCTAAGATTACTGTTTGATATCTGCCGACGTCAAAAACTCAAAAGCTTCACCAAAAACGCACAACTGAACAGTAGTCACTCATCTGAGTCATTTTAAGCTGACTGTATCCTAAGATTACTGTTTGATATCTGTGATGTCAAAAACTCAAAAGCTTCCCCAAAAACGCACAACTGAACAGTATTCACTCACATTCAGTCATTTTAAGCTGACTGTATCCTAAGATTACTGTTTGATATCTGCCGACATCAAAAACTCAAAAGCTTCACCAAAAACGCACAACTGAACTGTATTCACTCACATTCAGTCATTTTAAGCTGACTGTATCCTAAGATTACTGTTTGATATCTGTGATGTCAAAAAATCAAAAGCTTCACCAAAAACGCACAACTGAACAGTAGTCACTCATCTGAGTCATTTTAAGCTGACTGTATCCTAAGATTACTGTTTGATATCTGCCGACGTCAAAAACTCAAAAGCTTCACCAAAAACGCACAACTGAACAGTATTCACTCATCTGAGTCATTTTAAGGTGACTGTATCCTAAGATTACTGTTTGATATCTGCCGACGTCAAAAACTCAAAAGCTTCACCAAAAACGCACAACTGAACAGTATTCACTCACATTCAGTCATTTTAAGCTGACTGTATCCTAAGATTACTGTTTGATATCTGCCGACGTCAAAAACTCAAAAGCTTCACCAAAAACGCACAACTGAACAGTATTCACTCACATTCAGTCATTTTAAGCTGACTGTATCCTAAGATTACTGTTTGATATCTGCCGACATCAAAAACTCAAAAGCTTCACCAAAAACGCACAACTGAACTGTATTCACTCACATTCAGTCATTTTAAGATGACTGTATCCTAAGATTACTGTTTGATATCTGTGATGTCAAAAAATCAAAAGCTTCACCAAAAACGCACCACTGAACAGTATTCACTCACATTCAGTCATTTTAAGATGACTGTATCCTAAGATTACTGTTTGATATCTGCCGACGTCAAAAACTCAAAAGCTTCACCAAAAACGCACAACTGAACAGTATTCACTCATCTGAGTCATTTTAAGCTGACTGTATCCTAAGATTACTGTTTGATATCTGCCGACGTCAAAAACTCAAAAGCTTCACCAAAAACGCACAACTGAACTGTATTCACTCATCTGAGTCATTTTAAGGTGACTGTATCCTAAGATTACTGTTTGATATCTGCCGACGTCAAAAACTCAAAAGCTTCACCAAAAACGCACAACTGAACAGTATTCACTCACATTCAGTCATTTTAAGCTGACTGTATCCTAAGATTACTGTTTGATATCTGCCGACGTCAAAAACTCAAAAGCTTCACCAAAAACGCACAACTGAACTGTATTCACTCATCTGAGTCATTTTAAGATGACTGTATCCTAAGATTACTGTTTGATATCTGCCGACGTCAAAAACTCAAAAGCTTCACCAAAAACGCACAACTGAACAGTATTCACTCATCTGAGTCATTTTAAGCTGACTGTATCCTAAGATTACTGTTTGATATCTGCCGACGTCAAAAACTCAAAAGCTTCACCAAAAACGCACAACTGAACTGTATTCACTCATCTGAGTCATTTTAAGGTGACTGTATCCTAAGATTACTGTTTGATATCTGCCGACGTCAAAAACTCAAAAGCTTCACCAAAAACGCACAACTGAACAGTATTCACTCACATTCAGTCATTTTAAGCTGACTGTATCCTAAGATTACTGTTTGATATCTGTGATGTCAAAAACTCAAAAGCTTCACCAAAAACGCACAACTGAACAGTATTCACTCATCTGAGTCATTTTAAGATGACTGTATCCTAAGATTACTGTTTGATATCTGCCGACATCAAAAACTCAAAAGCTTCACCAAAAACGCACAACTGAACAGTATTCACTCACATTCAGTCATTTTAAGCTGACTGTATCCTAAGATTACTGTTTGATATCTGTGATGTCAAAAACTCAAAAGCTTCCCCAAAAACGCACAACTGAACAGTATTCACTCACATTCAGTCATTTTAAGCTGACTGTATCCTAAGATTACTGTTTGATATCTGTGATGTCAAAAACTCAAAAGCTTCACCAAAAACGCACAACTGAACAGTATTCACTCATCTGAGTCATTTTAAGGTGACTGTATCCTAAGATTACTGTTTGATATCTGCCGACATCAAAAACTCAAAAGCTTCACCAAAAACGCACAACTGAACAGTATTCACTCACATTCAGTCATTTTAAGCTGACTGTATCCTAAGATTACTGTTTGATATCTGTGATGTCAAAAACTCAAAAGCTTCCCCAAAAACGCACAACTGAACAGTATTCACTCACATTCAGTCATTTTAAGCTGACTGTATCCTAAGATTACTGTTTGATATCTGCCGACATCAAAAACTCAAAAGCTTCACCAAAAACGCACAACTGAACAGTATTCACTCACATTCAGTCATTTTAAGCTGACTGTATCCTAAGATTACTGTTTGATATCTGCCGACATCAAAAACTCAAAAGCTTCACCAAAAACGCACCACTGAACTGTATTCACTCACATTCAGTCATTTTAAGATGACTGTATCCTAAGATTACTGTTTGATATCTGCCGACGTCAAAAACTCAAAAGCTTCACCAAAAACGCACAACTGAACAGTATTCACTCATCTGAGTCATTTTAAGCTGACTGTATCCTAAGATTACTGTTTGATATCTGCCGACATCAAAAACTCAAAAGCTTCACCAAAAACGCACAACTGAACTGTATTCACTCATCTGAGTCATTTTAAGCTGACTGTATCCTAAGATTACTGTTTGATATCTGCCGACATCAAAAACTCAAAAGCTTCACCAAAAACGCACAACTGAACAGTATTCACTCACATTCAGTCATTTTAAGCTGACTGTATCCTAAGATTACTGTTTGATATCTGCCGACGTCAAAAACTCAAAAGCTTCACCAAAAACGCACAACTGAACTGTATTCACTCATCTGAGTCATTTTAAGCTGACTGTATCCTAAGATTACTGTTTGATATCTGCCGACGTCAAAAACTCAAAAGCTTCACCAAAAACGCACAACTGAACTGTATTCACTCATCTGAGTCATTTTAAGATGACTGTATCCTAAGATTACTGTTTGATATCTGCCGACGTCAAAAACTCAAAAGCTTCACCAAAAACGCACAACTGAACAGTATTCACTCATCTGAGTCATTTTAAGCTGACTGTATCCTAAGATTACTGTTTGATATCTGCCGACGTCAAAAACTCAAAAGCTTCACCAAAAACGCACAACTGAACTGTATTCACTCATCTGAGTCATTTTAAGGTGACTGTATCCTAAGATTACTGTTTGATATCTGCCGACGTCAAAAACTCAAAAGCTTCACCAAAAACGCACAACTGAACAGTATTCACTCACATTCAGTCATTTTAAGCTGACTGTATCCTAAGATTACTGTTTGATATCTGTGATGTCAAAAACTCAAAAGCTTCACCAAAAACGCACAACTGAACAGTATTCACTCATCTGAGTCATTTTAAGATGACTGTATCCTAAGATTACTGTTTGATATCTGCCGACATCAAAAACTCAAAAGCTTCACCAAAAACGCACAACTGAACAGTATTCACTCACATTCAGTCATTTTAAGCTGACTGTATCCTAAGATTACTGTTTGATATCTGTGATGTCAAAAACTCAAAAGCTTCCCCAAAAACGCACAACTGAACAGTATTCACTCACATTCAGTCATTTTAAGCTGACTGTATCCTAAGATTACTGTTTGATATCTGCCGACATCAAAAACTCAAAAGCTTCACCAAAAACGCACAACTGAACAGTATTCACTCATCTGAGTCATTTTAAGCTGACTGTATCCTAAGATTACTGTTTGATATCTGCCGACATCAAAAACTCAAAAGCTTCACCAAAAACGCACAACTGAACTGTATTCACTCATCTGAGTCATTTTAAGCTGACTGTATCCTAAGATTACTGTTTGATATCTGCCGACATCAAAAACTCAAAAGCTTCACCAAAAACGCACAACTGAACAGTATTCACTCACATTCAGTCATTTTAAGCTGACTGTATCCTAAGATTACTGTTTGATATCTGCCGACGTCAAAAACTCAAAAGCTTCACCAAAAACGCACAACTGAACTGTATTCACTCATCTGAGTCATTTTAAGCTGACTGTATCCTAAGATTACTGTTTGATATCTGCCGACGTCAAAAACTCAAAAGCTTCACCAAAAACGCACAACTGAACAGTATTCACTCACATTCAGTCATTTTAAGATGACTGTATCCTAAGATTACTGTTTGATATCTGCCGACGTCAAAAACTCAAAAGCTTCACCAAAAACGCACAACTGAACAGTATTCACTCATCTGAGTCATTTTAAGATGACTGTATCCTAAGATTACTGTTTGATATCTGCCGACGTCAAAAACTCAAAAGCTTCACCAAAAACGCACAACTGAACAGTAGTCACTCATCTGAGTCATTTTAAGCTGACTGTATCCTAAGATTACTGTTTGATATCTGTGATGTCAAAAACTCAAAAGCTTCCCCAAAAACGCACAACTGAACAGTATTCACTCACATTCAGTCATTTTAAGCTGACTGTATCCTAAGATTACTGTTTGATATCTGCCGACATCAAAAACTCAAAAGCTTCACCAAAAACGCACAACTGAACTGTATTCACTCACATTCAGTCATTTTAAGCTGACTGTATCCTAAGATTACTGTTTGATATCTGTGATGTCAAAAAATCAAAAGCTTCACCAAAAACGCACAACTGAACAGTAGTCACTCATCTGAGTCATTTTAAGCTGACTGTATCCTAAGATTACTGTTTGATATCTGCCGACGTCAAAAACTCAAAAGCTTCACCAAAAACGCACAACTGAACTGTATTCACTCATCTGAGTCATTTTAAGATGACTGTATCCTAAGATTACTGTTTGATATCTGCCGACATCAAAAACTCAAAAACTTCACCAAAAACGCACAACTGAACTGTATTCACTCATCTGAGTCATTTTAAGATGACTGTATCCTAAGATTACTGTTTGATATCTGTCGACGTCAAAAACTCAAAAGCTTCACCAAAAACGCACAACTGAACAGTATTCACTCATCTGAGTCATTTTAAGGTGACTGTATCCTAAGATTACTGTTTGATATCTGCCGACGTCAAAAACTCAAAAGCTTCACCAAAAACGCACAACTGAACAGTATTCACTCACATTCAGTCATTTTAAGCTGACTGTATCCTAAGATTACTGTTTGATATCTGCCGACGTCAAAAACTCAAAAGCTTCACCAAAAACGCACAACTGAACAGTATTCACTCACATTCAGTCATTTTAAGCTGACTGTATCCTAAGATTACTGTTTGATATCTGCCGACATCAAAAACTCAAAAGCTTCACCAAAAACGCACAACTGAACTGTATTCACTCACATTCAGTCATTTTAAGATGACTGTATCCTAAGATTACTGTTTGATATCTGTGATGTCAAAAAATCAAAAGCTTCACCAAAAACGCACCACTGAACAGTATTCACTCACATTCAGTCATTTTAAGATGACTGTATCCTAAGATTACTGTTTGATATCTGCCGACGTCAAAAACTCAAAAGCTTCACCAAAAACGCACAACTGAACAGTATTCACTCATCTGAGTCATTTTAAGCTGACTGTATCCTAAGATTACTGTTTGATATCTGCCGACGTCAAAAACTCAAAAGCTTCACCAAAAACGCACAACTGAACTGTATTCACTCATCTGAGTCATTTTAAGGTGACTGTATCCTAAGATTACTGTTTGATATCTGCCGACGTCAAAAACTCAAAAGCTTCACCAAAAACGCACAACTGAACAGTATTCACTCACATTCAGTCATTTTAAGCTGACTGTATCCTAAGATTACTGTTTGATATCTGCCGACGTCAAAAACTCAAAAGCTTCACCAAAAACGCACAACTGAACTGTATTCACTCATCTGAGTCATTTTAAGATGACTGTATCCTAAGATTACTGTTTGATATCTGCCGACGTCAAAAACTCAAAAGCTTCACCAAAAACGCACAACTGAACAGTATTCACTCATCTGAGTCATTTTAAGCTGACTGTATCCTAAGATTACTGTTTGATATCTGCCGACGTCAAAAACTCAAAAGCTTCACCAAAAACGCACAACTGAACTGTATTCACTCATCTGAGTCATTTTAAGGTGACTGTATCCTAAGATTACTGTTTGATATCTGCCGACGTCAAAAACTCAAAAGCTTCACCAAAAACGCACAACTGAACAGTATTCACTCACATTCAGTCATTTTAAGCTGACTGTATCCTAAGATTACTGTTTGATATCTGCCGACGTCAAAAACTCAAAAGCTTCACCAAAAACGCACAACTGAACAGTATTCACTCACATTCAGTCATTTTAAGCTGACTGTATCCTAAGATTACTGTTTGATATCTGTGATGTCAAAAACTCAAAAGCTTCACCAAAAACGCACAACTGAACAGTATTCACTCATCTGAGTCATTTTAAGATGACTGTATCCTAAGATTACTGTTTGATATCTGCCGACATCAAAAACTCAAAAGCTTCACCAAAAACGCACAACTGAACAGTATTCACTCACATTCAGTCATTTTAAGCTGACTGTATCCTAAGATTACTGTTTGATATCTGTGATGTCAAAAACTCAAAAGCTTCCCCAAAAACGCACAACTGAACAGTATTCACTCACATTCAGTCATTTTAAGCTGACTGTATCCTAAGATTACTGTTTGATATCTGCCGACATCAAAAACTCAAAAGCTTCACCAAAAACGCACAACTGAACAGTATTCACTCACATTCAGTCATTTTAAGCTGACTGTATCCTAAGATTACTGTTTGATATCTGCCGACATCAAAAACTCAAAAGCTTCACCAAAAACGCACCACTGAACTGTATTCACTCACATTCAGTCATTTTAAGATGACTGTATCCTAAGATTACTGTTTGATATCTGCCGACGTCAAAAACTCAAAAGCTTCACCAAAAACGCACAACTGAACAGTATTCACTCATCTGAGTCATTTTAAGCTGACTGTATCCTAAGATTACTGTTTGATATCTGCCGACATCAAAAACTCAAAAGCTTCACCAAAAACGCACAACTGAACTGTATTCACTCATCTGAGTCATTTTAAGCTGACTGTATCCTAAGATTACTGTTTGATATCTGCCGACATCAAAAACTCAAAAGCTTCACCAAAAACGCACAACTGAACAGTATTCACTCACATTCAGTCATTTTAAGCTGACTGTATCCTAAGATTACTGTTTGATATCTGCCGACGTCAAAAACTCAAAAGCTTCACCAAAAACGCACAACTGAACTGTATTCACTCATCTGAGTCATTTTAAGCTGACTGTATCCTAAGATTACTGTTTGATATCTGCCGACGTCAAAAACTCAAAAGCTTCACCAAAAACGCACAACTGAACAGTATTCACTCACATTCAGTCATTTTAAGATGACTGTATCCTAAGATTACTGTTTGATATCTGCCGACGTCAAAAACTCAAAAGCTTCACCAAAAACGCACAACTGAACAGTATTCACTCATCTGAGTCATTTTAAGATGACTGTATCCTAAGATTACTGTTTGATATCTGCCGACGTCAAAAACTCAAAAGCTTCACCAAAAACGCACAACTGAACAGTAGTCACTCATCTGAGTCATTTTAAGCTGACTGTATCCTAAGATTACTGTTTGATATCTGTGATGTCAAAAACTCAAAAGCTTCCCCAAAAACGCACAACTGAACAGTATTCACTCACATTCAGTCATTTTAAGCTGACTGTATCCTAAGATTACTGTTTGATATCTGCCGACATCAAAAAATCAAAAGCTTCACCAAAAACGCACAACTGAACAGTATTCACTCACATTCAGTCATTTTAAGCTGACTGTATCCTAAGATTACTGTTTGATATCTGCCGACGTCAAAAACTCAAAAGCTTCACCAAAAACGCACAACTGAACTGTATTCACTCATCTGAGTCATTTTAAGATGACTGTATCCTAAGATTACTGTTTGATATCTGCCGACGTCAAAAACTCAAAAGCTTCACCAAAAACGCACAACTGAACAGTATTCACTCACATTCAGTCATTTTAAGCTGACTGTATCCTAAGATTACTGTTTGATATCTGCCGACGTCAAAAACTCAAAAGCTTCACCAAAAACGCACAACTGAACAGTATTCACTCACATTCAGTCATTTTAAGCTGACTGTATCCTAAGATTACTGTTTGATATCTGTGATGTCAAAAACTCAAAAGCTTCACCAAAAACGCACAACTGAACAGTATTCACTCATCTGAGTCATTTTAAGATGACTGTATCCTAAGATTACTGTTTGATATCTGCCGACATCAAAAACTCAAAAGCTTCACCAAAAACGCACAACTGAACAGTATTCACTCACATTCAGTCATTTTAAGCTGACTGTATCCTAAGATTACTGTTTGATATCTGTGATGTCAAAAACTCAAAAGCTTCCCCAAAAACGCACAACTGAACAGTATTCACTCACATTCAGTCATTTTAAGCTGACTGTATCCTAAGATTACTGTTTGATATCTGCCGACATCAAAAACTCAAAAGCTTCACCAAAAACGCACAACTGAACAGTATTCACTCACATTCAGTCATTTTAAGCTGACTGTATCCTAAGATTACTGTTTGATATCTGCCGACATCAAAAACTCAAAAGCTTCACCAAAAACGCACCACTGAACTGTATTCACTCACATTCAGTCATTTTAAGATGACTGTATCCTAAGATTACTGTTTGATATCTGCCGACGTCAAAAACTCAAAAGCTTCACCAAAAACGCACAACTGAACAGTATTCACTCATCTGAGTCATTTTAAGATGACTGTATCCTAAGATTACTGTTTGATATCTGCCGACGTCAAAAACTCAAAAGCTTCACCAAAAACGCACAACTGAACAGTAGTCACTCATCTGAGTCATTTTAAGCTGACTGTATCCTAAGATTACTGTTTGATATCTGTGATGTCAAAAACTCAAAAGCTTCCCCAAAAACGCACAACTGAACAGTATTCACTCACATTCAGTCATTTTAAGCTGACTGTATCCTAAGATTACTGTTTGATATCTGCCGACATCAAAAACTCAAAAGCTTCACCAAAAACGCACAACTGAACAGTAGTCACTCATCTGAGTCATTTTAAGCTGACTGTATCCTAAGATTACTGTTTGATATCTGCCGACGTCAAAAACTCAAAAGCTTCACCAAAAACGCACAACTGAACTGTATTCACTCATCTGAGTCATTTTAAGATGACTGTATCCTAAGATTACTGTTTGATATCTGCCGACATCAAAAACTCAAAAGCTTCACCAAAAACGCACAACTGAACTGTATTCACTCATCTGAGTCATTTTAAGATGACTGTATCCTAAGATTACTGTTTGATATCTGTCGACGTCAAAAACTCAAAAGCTTCACCAAAAACGCACAACTGAACAGTATTCACTCATCTGAGTCATTTTAAGGTGACTGTATCCTAAGATTACTGTTTGATATCTGCCGACGTCAAAAACTCAAAAGCTTCACCAAAAACGCACAACTGAACAGTATTCACTCACATTCAGTCATTTTAAGCTGACTGTATCCTAAGATTACTGTTTGATATCTGCCGACGTCAAAAACTCAAAAGCTTCACCAAAAACGCACAACTGAACAGTATTCACTCACATTCAGTCATTTTAAGCTGACTGTATCCTAAGATTACTGTTTGATATCTGTGATGTCAAAAACTCAAAAGCTTCACCAAAAACGCACAACTGAACAGTATTCACTCATCTGAGTCATTTTAAGCTGACTGTATCCTAAGATTACTGTTTGATATCTGCCGACATCAAAAACTCAAAAGCTTCACCAAAAACGCACAACTGAACAGTATTCACTCACATTCAGTCATTTTAAGCTGACTGTATCCTAAGATTACTGTTTGATATCTGCCGACGTCAAAAACTCAAAAGCTTCACCAAAAACGCACAACTGAACAGTAGTCACTCATCTGAGTCATTTTAAGCTGACTGTATCCTAAGATTACTGTTTGATATCTGCCGACGTCAAAAACTCAAAAGCTTCACCAAAAACGCACAACTGAACAGTATTCACTCACATTCAGTCATTTTAAGATGACTGTATCCTAAGATTACTGTTTGATATCTGCCGACGTCAAAAACTCAAAAGCTTCACCAAAAACGCACAACTGAACTGTATTCACTCATCTGAGTCATTTTAAGATGACTGTATCCTAAGATTACTGTTTGATATCTGCCGACGTCAAAAACTCAAAAGCTTCACCAAAAACGCACAACTGAACTGTATTCACTCATCTGAGTCATTTTAAGGTGACTGTATCCTAAGATTACTGTTTGATATCTGCCGACGTCAAAAACTCAAAAGCTTCACCAAAAACGCACAACTGAACTGTATTCACTCATCTGAGTCATTTTAAGCTGACTGTATCCTAAGATTACTGTTTGATATCTGCCGACGTCAAAAACTCAAAAGCTTCACCAAAAACGCACAACTGAACTGTATTCACTCATCTGAGTCATTTTAAGGTGACTGTATCCTAAGATTACTGTTTGATATCTGCCGACGTCAAAAACTCAAAAGCTTCACCAAAAACGCACAACTGAACAGTATTCACTCACATTCAGTCATTTTAAGCTGACTGTATCCTAAGATTACTGTTTGATATCTGCCGACATCAAAAACTCAAAAGCTTCACCAAAAACGCACCACTGAACTGTATTCACTCACATTCAGTCATTTTAAGATGACTGTATCCTAAGATTACTGTTTGATATCTGCCGACGTCAAAAACTCAAAAGCTTCACCAAAAACGCACAACTGAACAGTATTCACTCATCTGAGTCATTTTAAGCTGACTGTATCCTAAGATTACTGTTTGATATCTGCCGACATCAAAAACTCAAAAGCTTCACCAAAAACGCACAACTGAACTGTATTCACTCATCTGAGTCATTTTAAGCTGACTGTATCCTAAGATTACTGTTTGATATCTGCCGACATCAAAAACTCAAAAGCTTCACCAAAAACGCACAACTGAACAGTATTCACTCACATTCAGTCATTTTAAGATGACTGTATCCTAAGATTACTGTTTGATATCTGCCGACGTCAAAAACTCAAAAGCTTCACCAAAAACGCACAACTGAACTGTATTCACTCATCTGAGTCATTTTAAGCTGACTGTATCCTAAGATTACTGTTTGATATCTGTGATGTCAAAAACTCAAAAGCTTCCCCAAAAACGCACAACTGAACAGTATTCACTCACATTCAGTCATTTTAAGCTGACTGTATCCTAAGATTACTGTTTGATATCTGCCGACATCAAAAAATCAAAAGCTTCACCAAAAACGCACAACTGAACAGTATTCACTCACATTCAGTCATTTTAAGCTGACTGTATCCTAAGATTACTGTTTGATATCTGCCGACGTCAAAAACTCAAAAGCTTCACCAAAAACGCACAACTGAACTGTATTCACTCATCTGAGTCATTTTAAGATGACTGTATCCTAAGATTACTGTTTGATATCTGCCGACGTCAAAAACTCAAAAGCTTCACCAAAAACGCACAACTGAACAGTAGTCACTCATCTGAGTCATTTTAAGCTGACTGTATCCTAAGATTACTGTTTGATATCTGCCGACGTCAAAAACTCAAAAGCTTCACCAAAAACGCACAACTGAACAGTATTCACTCATCTGAGTCATTTTAAGATGACTGTATCCTAAGATTACTGTTTGATATCTGCCGACGTCAAAAACTCAAAAGCTTCACCAAAAACGCACAACTGAACAGTAGTCACTCATCTGAGTCATTTTAAGCTGACTGTATCCTAAGATTACTGTTTGATATCTGTGATGTCAAAAACTCAAAAGCTTCCCCAAAAACGCACAACTGAACAGTATTCACTCACATTCAGTCATTTTAAGCTGACTGTATCCTAAGATTACTGTTTGATATCTGCCGACATCAAAAACTCAAAAGCTTCACCAAAAACGCACAACTGAACAGTAGTCACTCATCTGAGTCATTTTAAGCTGACTGTATCCTAAGATTACTGTTTGATATCTGCCGACGTCAAAAACTCAAAAGCTTCACCAAAAACGCACAACTGAACTGTATTCACTCATCTGAGTCATTTTAAGATGACTGTATCCTAAGATTACTGTTTGATATCTGCCGACATCAAAAACTCAAAAGCTTCACCAAAAACGCACAACTGAACTGTATTCACTCATCTGAGTCATTTTAAGATGACTGTATCCTAAGATTACTGTTTGATATCTGTCGACGTCAAAAACTCAAAAGCTTCACCAAAAACGCACAACTGAACAGTATTCACTCATCTGAGTCATTTTAAGGTGACTGTATCCTAAGATTACTGTTTGATATCTGCCGACGTCAAAAACTCAAAAGCTTCACCAAAAACGCACAACTGAACAGTATTCACTCACATTCAGTCATTTTAAGCTGACTGTATCCTAAGATTACTGTTTGATATCTGCCGACGTCAAAAACTCAAAAGCTTCACCAAAAACGCACAACTGAACAGTATTCACTCACATTCAGTCATTTTAAGCTGACTGTATCCTAAGATTACTGTTTGATATCTGTGATGTCAAAAACTCAAAAGCTTCACCAAAAACGCACAACTGAACAGTATTCACTCATCTGAGTCATTTTAAGCTGACTGTATCCTAAGATTACTGTTTGATATCTGCCGACATCAAAAACTCAAAAGCTTCACCAAAAACGCACAACTGAACAGTATTCACTCACATTCAGTCATTTTAAGCTGACTGTATCCTAAGATTACTGTTTGATATCTGCCGACGTCAAAAACTCAAAAGCTTCACCAAAAACGCACAACTGAACAGTAGTCACTCATCTGAGTCATTTTAAGCTGACTGTATCCTAAGATTACTGTTTGATATCTGCCGACGTCAAAAACTCAAAAGCTTCACCAAAAACGCACAACTGAACAGTATTCACTCACATTCAGTCATTTTAAGATGACTGTATCCTAAGATTACTGTTTGATATCTGCCGACGTCAAAAACTCAAAAGCTTCACCAAAAACGCACAACTGAACTGTATTCACTCATCTGAGTCATTTTAAGATGACTGTATCCTAAGATTACTGTTTGATATCTGCCGACGTCAAAAACTCAAAAGCTTCACCAAAAACGCACAACTGAACTGTATTCACTCATCTGAGTCATTTTAAGGTGACTGTATCCTAAGATTACTGTTTGATATCTGCCGACGTCAAAAACTCAAAAGCTTCACCAAAAACGCACAACTGAACTGTATTCACTCATCTGAGTCATTTTAAGCTGACTGTATCCTAAGATTACTGTTTGATATCTGCCGACGTCAAAAACTCAAAAGCTTCACCAAAAACGCACAACTGAACTGTATTCACTCATCTGAGTCATTTTAAGGTGACTGTATCCTAAGATTACTGTTTGATATCTGCCGACGTCAAAAACTCAAAAGCTTCACCAAAAACGCACAACTGAACAGTATTCACTCACATTCAGTCATTTTAAGCTGACTGTATCCTAAGATTACTGTTTGATATCTGTGATGTCAAAAACTCAAAAGCTTCACCAAAAACGCACAACTGAACTGTATTCACTCATCTGAGTCATTTTAAGATGACTGTATCCTAAGATTACTGTTTGATATCTGCCGACGTCAAAAACTCAAAAGCTTCACCAAAAACGCACAACTGAACAGTAGTCACTCATCTGAGTCATTTTAAGATGACTGTATCCTAAGATTACTGTTTGATATCTGCCGACGTCAAAAACTCAAAAGCTTCACCAAAAACGCACAACTGAACTGTATTCACTCATCTGAGTCATTTTAAGATGACTGTATCCTAAGATTACTGTTTGCTATCTGCCGACGTCAAAAACTCAAAAGCTTCACCAAAAACGCACAACTGAACTGTATTCACTCATCTGAGTCATTTTAAGCTGACTGTATCCTAAGATTACTGTTTGATATCTGCCGACATCAAAAACTCAAAAGCTTCACCAAAAACGCACAACTGAACAGTATTCACTCACATTCAGTCATTTTAAGCTGACTGTATCCTAAGATTACTGTTTGATATCTGCCGACGTCAAAAACTCAAAAGCTTCACCAAAAACGCACAACTGAACAGTAGTCACTCATCTGAGTCATTTTAAGCTGACTGTATCCTAAGATTACTGTTTGATATCTGCCGACGTCAAAAACTCAAAAGCTTCACCAAAAACGCACAACTGAACAGTATTCACTCACATTCAGTCATTTTAAGATGACTGTATCCTAAGATTACTGTTTGATATCTGCCGACGTCAAAAACTCAAAAGCTTCACCAAAAACGCACAACTGAACTGTATTCACTCATCTGAGTCATTTTAAGCTGACTGTATCCTAAGATTACTGTTTGATATCTGCCGACGTCAAAAACTCAAAAGCTTCACCAAAAACGCACAACTGAACTGTATTCACTCATCTGAGTCATTTTAACCCTTATAATATGTTGAAAAAAAATTACATTGATTATGTTGTGGGTCATTTTGACCCGTACTGTATAAATCCACTCAAAACAGTCAAAAAAACAGGTTAACCAATAACAACTTTGTTTTAGATTATATCAACATTTAGAAAAGAGACATACGATGCATTTTAATACCAACACTATATTTAAGAACTATTCAGTTAAAGTTTTTCCCTCCTCACAAACACTTTTTTTCCATTTAACTTGCCCCATTTTCTCAGATTTTCAGTGTTCAACGGTATCAATGTTCTCCACATGATGGACAGAATGTAACTGTGTGCTTTCTGCAGATGTAATTCTTGCATTTCACACAAGAGGTACTTGTTTTATTGTCCTCTCGGGAGGGACAGACCTGGCATCTTTTTCGTTTCTTTACACCTGTATCCACTGGATCCATTGCAGATTGGTCAGATGACCTGAGCTTGACCTTTTCAATGACAGGTGCAGCTGCGGCGGATTGAGGTGGCCTGGCTCGCCTCTGGATCTCGGGAGTGATGAGTGCTTTGCCGAGTTCTTCCAGGAAAAGCCGACGTCGGTACAATTTGCTGGCATTCCATTGCTGGTTGATTTCAGTCCACAGGACATAGGCATTGTAAGCAGACACGTCCACAATGTTGTAGAAAATCACCAAGGGCCAACGAGCAGTCTTGCGCTGGCAGCTGTATGTTGCTGTGACTTTGTCCAGATTGTCAACTCCTCCTTTGGTGGAGTTGTAGTCCAGGATCATTTGTGGCTTCCTGTCTTCTCTTGTGCTCAGAGATGCATCAGTGTGCATTGTGCTCATGACAAGCACATTCTTGTTTCTTTTTGGGCAGTATGAAACAACTGTTGCTTTCTCAGTGAAAGCAAATATTGAGGAATGCAGAGGTCTGCCCTTCATCTTCAGAATTTCAGTGGGAAGTTCTGGCTTATTTCTTCTGACTGTTCCCAACATAGTCAGCTTTCTCTTCTGAAGTTCATCTCCAAGGCGGTAGGATGTAAAGAAGTTGTCACATGTGATGTTATGACCTTGCAGCCCTTGACTCATCTCCAACACCACACGCATCCCCTGATTCTTCTCAGATGCTTCTCCAGGTAGCTTTCCAGTATATACTTGCATATTCCATGCATAGCTGGATTTTGCATCACAGGCTGCCCATATTTTGATGCCATATTTGGCAGGCTTGTTGGGCATGTACTGTCGGAAAGGACAGCGCCCCCTGAATGGAACAAGGCGCTCATCTACCGTAACATGGGGACCAGGATTGTACAACAAAGGTAGAATTTCAACCCATTTATCCCATACATCCCTGATCGCAGCTAGTTTGTCTCTTTCACGTCGACCAGCTCTGGTGTCGCGATTGTCAAATCGGATCACACGAGATATTATATGAAATTTCTCCAGAGACATTGTAGCTCGAAAGATTGGCCTTCCATTCTCTTCATTCCATAAACTTGCAGTTGCTTCTCCCTTTGACCTGTACACTCCAGCTAATACCAGAATTCCAATGTAAGCATGCAAGTCAGTCTGATCCAGTGGCTTCCATTTCTCTTGAAATACACGCCTCCCCTCCAAGTTGGTCATGTCCAGTATAATCCTCTCTATTGGTGGGGATATGAAGAGCTGAAATGCTGACTGAATATCATCAACTCGTGTGACAGCAAATCTTGTAGGACCAGGAGTCATTTTGATCACATTGGAGGATGACAGTCTGCCCCGGCTTTGGTGTGGTGATGTTGACCATTTTACATTACCATCTTTAGATGCCCATGTCCCCTCTGTGGATGATGATTGCTGCATTCCTTGGTTTTCATCTGATGGAGAAAGAATGACAGACTCGTCCTCTGAATCCTCCTCATCGTAGGAAAATTGACAATCTGGATCATCAATAACATTGTCCTCAGTCTCTGAAAGATCCTCTGTCTCTGAAATCTCTTCCTCTGCATCACTATCCCAGTTCAATACCTGTGATACAGTTTCTTCAGCTGTAAACCTTCTGGAGCTCATTTTTGGTGTGTATGTCAAAGAGATGACATGAGAACAGTGACAAGGACAAGTGAGAGTAAGGTCCTCCTCTACACACACCTGGGTCTCTTCAAAAGCAGTCAAATAATAATAACAAATAATTGGGCAGTCAAAATAAAGAACATCAAAGAAACATGTTTATTCTGGATCTGAACAGCTATATACCCACATTAAAGTGTCCGGGTCAAAATGACCCGCAACATCATCTTTGTGTACAAACTCTGCACAGACATCCCACGACACATCAGAGTGTCCAGATTTTACATACCAGTTCATGACCCTAGATGAGGAAAGTAACAAAATTTCATGAAGAACAAGAAAGGATAACCAGTACTTTGGTCAACACAAAAACTGAAACGGGTCAAATTGACCCTTAACATAATATAAAGGTTAAGCTGACTGTATCCTAAGATTACTGTTTGATATCTGCCGACGTCAAAAACTCAAAAGCTTCACCAAAAACGCACAACTGAACAGTAGTCACTCATCTGAGTCATTTTAAGCTGACTGTATCCTAAGATTACTGTTTGATATCTGCCGACGTCAAAAACTCAAAAGCTTCACCAAAAACGCACAACTGAACTGTATTCACTCATCTGAGTCATTTTAAGCTGACTGTATCCTAAGATTACTGTTTGATATCTGCCGACGTCAAAAACTCAAAAGCTTCACCAAAAACGCACAACTGAACTGTATTCACTCATCTGAGTCATTTTAAGATGACTGTATCCTAAGATTACTGTTTGCTATCTGCCGACGTCAAAAACTCAAAAGCTTCACCAAAAACGCACAACTGAACAGTAGTCACTCACATTCAGTCATTTTAAGATAACTGTATCCTAAGATTACTGTTTGATATCTGCCGACGTCAAAAACTCAAAAGCTTCACCAAAAACGCACAACTGAACTGTATTCACTCATCTGAGTCATTTTAAGCTGACTGTATCCTAAGATTACTGTTTGATATCTGCCGACGTCAAAAACTCAAAAGCTTCACCAAAAACGCACAACTGAACTGTATTCACTCATCTGAGTCATTTTAAGCTGACTGTATCCTAAGATTACTGTTTGATATCTGCCGACGTCAAAAACTCAAAAGCTTCACCAAAAACGCACAACTGAACTGTATTCACTCATCTGAGTCATTTTAAGCTGACTGTATCCTAAGATTACTGTTTGATATCTGTGATGTCAAAAACTCAAAAGCTTCACCAAAAACGCACAACTGAACAGTATTCACTCATCTGAGTCATTTTAAGCTGACTGTATCCTAAGATTACTGTTTGATATCTGCCGACATCAAAAACTCAAAAGCTTCACCAAAAACGCACAACTGAACAGTATTCACTCACATTCAGTCATTTTAAGCTGACTGTATCCTAAGATTACTGTTTGATATCTGCCGACGTCAAAAACTCAAAAGCTTCACCAAAAACGCACAACTGAACAGTAGTCACTCATCTGAGTCATTTTAAGCTGACTGTATCCTAAGATTACTGTTTGATATCTGCCGACGTCAAAAACTCAAAAGCTTCACCAAAAACGCACAACTGAACTGTATTCACTCATCTGAGTCATTTTAAGATGACTGTATCCTAAGATTACTGTTTGATATCTGCCGACGTCAAAAACTCAAAAGCTTCACCAAAAACGCACAACTGAACTGTATTCACTCATCTGAGTCATTTTAAGGTGACTGTATCCTAAGATTACTGTTTGATATCTGCCGACGTCAAAAACTCAAAAGCTTCACCAAAAACGCACAACTGAACAGTATTCACTCACATTCAGTCATTTTAAGCTGACTGTATCCTAAGATTACTGTTTGATATCTGCCGACGTCAAAAACTCAAAAGCTTCACCAAAAACGCACAACTGAACAGTATTCACTCACATTCAGTCATTTTAAGCTGACTGTATCCTAAGATTACTGTTTGATATCTGTGATGTCAAAAACTCAAAAGCTTCACCAAAAACGCACAACTGAACAGTATTCACTCATCTGAGTCATTTTAAGCTGACTGTATCCTAAGATTACTGTTTGATATCTGCCGACATCAAAAACTCAAAAGCTTCACCAAAAACGCACAACTGAACAGTAGTCACTCACATTCAGTCATTTTAAGATAACTGTATCCTAAGATTACTGTTTGATATCTGTGATGTCAAAAACTCAAAAGCTTCACCAAAAACGCACAACTGAACAGTATTCACTCATCTGAGTCATTTTAAGCTGACTGTATCCTAAGATTACTGTTTGATATCTGCCGACATCAAAAACTCAAAAGCTTCACCAAAAACGCACAACTGAACAGTATTCACTCACATTCAGTCATTTTAAGCTGACTGTATCCTAAGATTACTGTTTGATATCTGCCGACGTCAAAAACTCAAAAGCTTCACCAAAAACGCAGAACTGAACTGTATTCACTCATCTGAGTCATTTTAAGGTGACTGTATCCTAAGATTACTGTTTGATATCTGCCGACGTCAAAAACTCAAAAGCTTCACCAAAAACGCACAACTGAACAGTATTCACTCACATTCAGTCATTTTAAGCTGACTGTATCCTAAGATTACTGTTTGATATCTGCCGACGTCAAAAACTCAAAAGCTTCACCAAAAACGCACAACTGAACAGTATTCACTCACATTCAGTCATTTTAAGCTGACTGTATCCTAAGATTACTGTTTGATATCTGCCGACGTCAAAAACTCAAAAGCTTCACCAAAAACGCACAACTGAACAGTATTCACTCACATTCAGTCATTTTAAGCTGACTGTATCCTAAGATTACTGTTTGATATCTGTGATGTCAAAAACTCAAAAGCTTCACCAAAAACGCACAACTGAACAGTATTCACTCATCTGAGTCATTTTAAGCTGACTGTATCCTAAGATTACTGTTTGATATCTGCCGACATCAAAAAATCAAAAGCTTCACCAAAAACGCACAACTGAACAGTATTCACTCACATTCAGTCATTTTAAGCTGACTGTATCCTAAGACTACTGTTTGATATCTGCCGACGTCAAAAACTCAAAAGCTTCACCAAAAACGCACAACTGAACTGTATTCACTCATCTGAGTCATTTTAAGATGACTGTATCCTAAGATTACTGTTTGATATCTGCCGACGTCAAAAACTCAAAAGCTTCACCAAAAACGCACAACTGAACAGTAGTCACTCATCTGAGTCATTTTAAGATGACTGTATCCTAAGATTACTGTTTGATATCTGCCGACGTCAAAAACTCAAAAGCTTCACCAAAAACGCACAACTGAACTGTATTCACTCATCTGAGTCATTTTAAGATGACTGTATCCTAAGATTACTGTTTGATATCTGCCGACGTCAAAAACTCAAAAGCTTCACCAAAAACGCAGAACTGAACTGTATTCACTCATCTGAGTCATTTTAAGCTGACTGTATCCTAAGATTACTGTTTGATATCTGTGATGTCAAAAACTCAAAAGCTTCACCAAAAACGCACAACTGAACAGTATTCACTCATCTGAGTCATTTTAAGCTGACTGTATCCTAAGATTACTGTTTGATATCTGCCGACATCAAAAACTCAAAAGCTTCACCAAAAACGCACAACTGAACAGTATTCACTCACATTCAGTCATTTTAAGCTGACTGTATCCTAAGATTACTGTTTGATATCTGCCGACGTCAAAATCTCAAAAGCTTCACCAAAAACGCACAACTGAACAGTAGTCACTCATCTGAGTCATTTTAAGCTGACTGTATCCTAAGATTACTGTTTGATATCTGCCGACGTCAAAAACTCAAAAGCTTCACCAAAAACGCACAACTGAACTGTATTCACTCATCTGAGTCATTTTAAGCTGACTGTATCCTAAGATTACTGTTTGATATCTGCCGACGTCAAAAACTCAAAAGCTTCACCAAAAACGCACAACTGAACTGTATTCACTCATCTGAGTCATTTTAAGATGACTGTATCCTAAGATTACTGTTTGCTATCTGCCGACGTCAAAAACTCAAAAGCTTCACCAAAAACGCACAACTGAACAGTAGTCACTCACATTCAGTCATTTTAAGATAACTGTATCCTAAGATTACTGTTTGATATCTGCCGACGTCAAAAACTCAAAAGCTTCACCAAAAACGCACAACTGAACTGTATTCACTCATCTGAGTCATTTTAAGCTGACTGTATCCTAAGATTACTGTTTGATATCTGCCGACGTCAAAAACTCAAAAGCTTCACCAAAAACGCACAACTGAACTGTATTCACTCATCTGAGTCATTTTAAACTGACTGTATCCTAAGATTACTGTTTGATATCTGCCGACGTCAAAAACTCAAAAGCTTCACCAAAAACGCACAACTGAACTGTATTCACTCATCTGAGTCATTTTAAGCTGACTGTATCCTAAGATTACTGTTTGATATCTGCCGACGTCAAAAACTCAAAAGCTTCACCAAAAACGCAGAACTGAACTGTATTCACTCATCTGAGTCATTTTAAGCTGACTGTATCCTAAGATTACTGTTTGATATCTGCCGACGTCAAAAACTCAAAAGCTTCACCAAAAACGCACAACTGAACAGTATTCACTCATCTGAGTCATTTTAAGCTGACTGTATCCTAAGATTACTGTTTGATATCTGCCGACATCAAAAACTCAAAAGCTTCACCAAAAACGCACAACTGAACAGTATTCACTCACATTCAGTCATTTTAAGCTGACTGTATCCTAAGATTACTGTTTGATATCTGCCGACGTCAAAAACTCAAAAGCTTCACCAAAAACGCACAACTGAACAGTAGTCACTCATCTGAGTCATTTTAAGCTGACTGTATCCTAAGATTACTGTTTGATATCTGCCGACGTCAAAAACTCAAAAGCTTCACCAAAAACGCACAACTGAACTGTATTCACTCATCTGAGTCATTTTAAGATGACTGTATCCTAAGATTACTGTTTGATATCTGCCGACGTCAAAAACTCAAAAGCTTCACCAAAAACGCACAACTGAACTGTATTCACTCATCTGAGTCATTTTAAGGTGACTGTATCCTAAGATTACTGTTTGATATCTGCCGACGTCAAAAACTCAAAAGCTTCACCAAAAACGCACAACTGAACAGTATTCACTCACATTCAGTCATTTTAAGCTGACTGTATCCTAAGATTACTGTTTGATATCTGCCGACGTCAAAAACTCAAAAGCTTCACCAAAAACGCACAACTGAACAGTATTCACTCACATTCAGTCATTTTAAGCTGACTGTATCCTAAGATTACTGTTTGATATCTGTGATGTCAAAAACTCAAAAGCTTCACCAAAAACGCACAACTGAACAGTATTAACTCATCTGAGTCATTTTAAGCTGACTGTATCCTAAGATTACTGTTTGATATCTGCCGACATCAAAAACTCAAAAGCTTCACCAAAAACGCACAACTGAACAGTAGTCACTCACATTCAGTCATTTTAAGATAACTGTATCCTAAGATTACTGTTTGATATCTGTGATGTCAAAAACTCAAAAGCTTCACCAAAAACGCACAACTGAACAGTATTCACTCATCTGAGTCATTTTAAGCTGACTGTATCCTAAGATTACTGTTTGATATCTGCCGACATCAAAAACTCAAAAGCTTCAACAAAAACGCACAACTGAACAGTATTCACTCACATTCAGTCATTTTAAGCTGACTGTATCCTAAGATTACTGTTTGATATCTGCCGACGTCAAAAACTCAAAAGCTTCACCAAAAACGCACAACTGAACAGTAGTCACTCATCTGAGTCATTTTAAGCTGACTGTATCCTAAGATTACTGTTTGATATCTGCCGACGTCAAAAACTCAAAAGCTTCACCAAAAACGCACAACTGAACTGTATTCACTCATCTGAGTCATTTTAAGATGACTGTATCCTAAGATTACTGTTTGATATCTGCCGACGTCAAAAACTCAAAAGCTTCACCAAAAACGCACAACTGAACTGTATTCACTCATCTGAGTCATTTTAAGCTGACTGTATCCTAAGATTACTGTTTGATATCTGCCGACGTCAAAAACTCAAAAGCTTCACCAAAAACGCACAACTGAACAGTATTCACTCACATTCAGTCATTTTAAGCTGACTGTATCCTAAGATTACTGTTTGATATCTGTGATGTCAAAAACTCAAAAGCTTCACCAAAAACGCACAACTGAACAGTATTCACTCATCTGAGTCATTTTAAGCTGACTGTATCCTAAGATTACTGTTTGATATCTGCCGACGTCAAAAACTCAAAAGCTTCACCAAAAACGCACAACTGAACTGTATTCACTCATCTGAGTCATTTTAAGCTGACTGTATCCTAAGATTACTGTTTGATATCTGCCGACGTCAAAAACTCAAAAGCTTCACCAAAAACGCACAACTGAACTGTATTCACTCATCTGAGTCATTTTAAGATGACTGTATCCTAAGATTACTGTTTGATATCTGCCGACGTCAAAAACTCAAAAGCTTCACCAAAAACGCACAACTGAACAGTAGTCACTCATCTGAGTCATTTTAAGCTGACTGTATCCTAAGATTACTGTTTGATATCTGCCGACGTCAAAAACTCAAAAGCTTCACCAAAAACGCACAACTGAACAGTAGTCACTCATCTGAGTCATTTTAAGCTGACTGTATCCTAAGATTACTGTTTGATATCTGCCGACGTCAAAAACTCAAAAGCTTCACCAAAAACGCACAACTGAACAGTAGTCACTCATCTGAGTCATTTTAAGCTGACTGTATCCTAAGATTACTGTTTGATATCTGCCGACATCAAAAACTCAAAAGCTTCACCAAAAACGCACAACTGAACAGTATTCACTCACATTCAGTCATTTTAAGATGACTGTATCCTAAGATTACTGTTTGATATCTGCCGACGTCAAAAACTCAAAAGCTTCACCAAAAACGCACAACTGAACAGTATTCACTCACATTCAGTCATTTTAAGCTGACTGTATCCTAAGATTACTGTTTGATATCTGCCGACGTCAAAAACTCAAAAGCTTCACCAAAAACGCACAACTGAACTGTATTCACTCATCTGAGTCATTTTAAGCTGACTGTATCCTAAGATTACTGTTTGATATCTGCCGACGTCAAAAACTCAAAAGCTTCACCAAAAACGCACAACTGAACTGTATTCACTCATCTGAGTCATTTTAAGGTGACTGTATCCTAAGATTACTGTTTGATATCTGCCGACGTCAAAAACTCAAAAGCTTCACCAAAAACGCAGAACTGAACTGTATTCACTCATCTGAGTCATTTTAAGCTGACTGTATCCTAAGATTACTGTTTGATATCTGCCGACGTCAAAAACTCAAAAGCTTCACCAAAAACGCACAACTGAACAGTAGTCACTTATCTGAGTCATTTTAAACTGACTGTATCCTAAGATTACTGTTTGATATCTGCCGACGTCAAAAACTCAAAAGCTTCACCAAAAACGCACAACTGAACTGTATTCACTCATCTGAGTCATTTTAAGCTGACTGTATCCTAAGATTACTGTTTGATATCTGCCGACGTCAAAAACTCAAAAGCTTCACCAAAAACGCAGAACTGAACTGTATTCACTCATCTGAGTCATTTTAAGCTGACTGTATCCTAAGATTACTGTTTGATATCTGCCGACGTCAAAAACTCAAAAGCTTCACCAAAAACGCACAACTGAACAGTATTCACTCACATTCAGTCATTTTAAGCTGACTGTATCCTAAGATTACTGTTTGATATCTGCCGACGTCAAAAACTCAAAAGCTTCACCAAAAACGCACAACTGAACAGTATTCACTCATCTGAGTCATTTTAAGCTGACTGTATCCTAAGATTACTGTTTGATATCTGTGATGTCAAAAAATCAAAAGCTTCACCAAAAACGCACAACTGAACTGTATTCACTCATCTGAGTCATTTTAAGCTGACTGTATCCTAAGATTACTGTTTGATATCTGCCGACGTCAAAAACTCAAAAGCTTCACCAAAAACGCACAACTGAACAGTATTCACTCACATTCAGTCATTTTAAGCTGACTGTATCCTAAGATTACTGTTTGATATCTGCCGACGTCAAAAACTCAAAAGCTTCACCAAAAACGCACAACTGAACTGTATTCACTCATCTGAGTCATTTTAAGCTGACTGTATCCTAAGATTACTGTTTGATATCTGCCGACGTCAAAAACTCAAAAGCTTCACCAAAAGCGCACAACTGAACAGTATTCACTCATCTGAGTCATTTTAAGCTGACTGTATCCTAAGATTACTGTTTGATATCTGTGATGTCAAAAACTCAAAAGCTTCACCAAAAACGCACAACTGAACAGTATTCACTCACATTCAGTCATTTTAAGCTGACTGTATCCTAAGATTACTGTTTGATATCTGCCGACGTCAAAAACTCAAAAGCTTCACCAAAAACGCACAACTGAACAGTAGTCACTCATCTGAGTCATTTTAAGCTGACTTTATCCTAAGATTACTGTTTGATATCTGCCGACGTCAAAAACTCAAAAGCTTCACCAAAAACGCACAACTGAACTGTATTCACTAACATTCAGTCATTTTAAGCTGACTGTATCCTAAGATTACTGTTTGATATCTGTGACGTCAAAAACTCAAAAGCTTCACCAAAAACGCACAACTGAACAGTATTCACTCACATTCAGTCATTTTAAGATGACTGTATCCTAAGATTACTGTTTGATATCTGCCGACGTCAAAAACTCAAAAGCTTCACCAAAAACGCACAACTGAACAGTATTCACTCACATTCAGTCATTTTAAGATGACTGTATCCTAAGATTACTGTTTGATATCTGCCGACGTCAAAAACTCAAAAGCTTCACCAAAAACGCACAACTGAACAGTATTCACTCATCTGAGTCATTTTAAGCTGACTGTATCCTAAGATTACTGTTTGATATCTGCCGACATCAAAAACTCAAAAGCTTCACCAAAAACGCACAACTGAACAGTATTCACTCATCTGAGTCATTTTAAGATGACTGTATCCTAAGATTACTGTTTGATATCTGCCGACGTCAAAAACTCAAAAGCTTCACCAAAAACGCACAACTGAACAGTATTCACTCACATTCAGTCATTTTAAGCTGACTGTATCCTAAGATTACTGTTTGATATCTGTGATGTCAAAAACTCAAAAGCTTCACCAAAAACGCACAACTGAACAGTATTCACTCATCTAAGTCATTTTAAGCTGACTGTATCCTAAGATTACTGTTTGATATCTGCCGACATCAAAAACTCAAAAGCTTCACCAAAAACGCACAACTGAACAGTATTCACTCACATTCAGTCATTTTAAGCTGACTGTATCCTAAGATTACTGTTTGATATCTGCCGACGTCAAAAACTCAAAAGCTTCACCAAAAACGCACAACTGAACAGTATTCACTCATCTGAGTCATTTTAAGCTGACTGTATCCTAAGATTACTGTTTGATATCTGCCGACATCAAAAACTCAAAAGCTTCACCAAAAACGCACAACTGAACAGTATTCACTCATCTGAGTCATTTTAAGATGACTGTATCCTAAGATTACTGTTTGATATCTGCCGACGTCAAAAACTCAAAAGCTTCACCAAAAACGCACAACTGAACAGTATTCACTCACATTCAGTCATTTTAAGCTGACTGTATCCTAAGATTACTGTTTGATATCTGTGATGTCAAAAACTCAAAAGCTTCACCAAAAACGCACAACTGAACAGTATTCACTCATCTGAGTCATTTTAAGCTGACTGTATCCTAAGATTACTGTTTGATATCTGCCGACATCAAAAACTCAAAAACTTCACCAAAAACGCACAACTGAACAGTATTCACTCACATTCAGTCATTTTAAGCTGACTGTATCCTAAGATTACTGTTTGATATCTGCCGACGTCAAAAACTCAAAAGCTTCACCAAAAACGCACAACTGAACTGTATTCACTCATCTGAGTCATTTTAAGCTGACTGTATCCTAAGATTACTGTTTGATATCTGCCGACGTCAAAAACTCAAAAGCTTCACCAAAAACGCAGAACTGAATTGTATTCACTCATCTGAGTCATTTTAAGCTGACTGTATCCTAAGATTACTGTTTGATATCTGCCGACGTCAAAAACTCAAAAGCTTCACCAAAAACGCACAACTGAACAGTATTCACTCACATTCAGTCATTTTAAGCTGACTGTATCCTAAGATTACTGTTTGATATCTGCCGACGTCAAAAACTCAAAAGCTTCACCAAAAACGCACAACTGAACAGTATTCACTCATCTGAGTCATTTTAAGCTGACTGTATCCTAAGATTACTGTTTGATATCTGTGATGTCAAAAAATCAAAAGCTTCACCAAAAACGCACAACTGAACTGTATTCACTCATCTGAGTCATTTTAAGCTGACTGTATCCTAAGATTACTGTTTGATATCTGCCGACGTCAAAAACTCAAAAGCTTCACCAAAAACGCACAACTGAACAGTATTCACTCACATTCAGTCATTTTAAGCTGACTGTATCCTAAGATTACTGTTTGATATCTGCCGACGTCAAAAACTCAAAAGCTTCACCAAAAACGCACAACTGAACTGTATTCACTCATCTGAGTCATTTTAAGCTGACTGTATCCTAAGATTACTGTTTGATATCTGCCGACGTCAGAAACTCAAAAGCTTCACCAAAAGCGCACAACTGAACAGTATTCACTCATCTGAGTCATTTTAAGCTGACTGTATCCTAAGATTACTGTTTGATATCTGTGATGTCAAAAACTCAAAAGCTTCACCAAAAACGCACAACTGAACAGTATTCACTCACATTCAGTCATTTTAAGCTGACTGTATCCTAAGATTACTGTTTGATATCTGCCGACGTCAAAAACTCAAAAGCTTCACCAAAAACGCACAACTGAACAGTAGTCACTCATCTGAGTCATTTTAAGCTGACTTTATCCTAAGATTACTGTTTGATATCTGCCGACGTCAAAAACTCAAAAGCTTCACCAAAAACGCACAACTGAACTGTATTCACTAACATTCAGTCATTTTAAGCTGACTGTATCCTAAGATTACTGTTTGATATCTGTGACGTCAAAAACTCAAAAGCTTCACCAAAAACGCACAACTGAACAGTATTCACTCACATTCAGTCATTTTAAGATGACTGTATCCTAAGATTACTGTTTGATATCTGCCGACGTCAAAAACTCAAAAGCTTCACCAAAAACGCACAACTGAACAGTATTCACTCACATTCAGTCATTTTAAGATGACTGTATCCTAAGATTACTGTTTGATATCTGCCGACGTCAAAAACTCAAAAGCTTCACCAAAAACGCACAACTGAACAGTATTCACTCATCTGAGTCATTTTAAGCTGACTGTATCCTAAGATTACTGTTTGATATCTGCCGACATCAAAAACTCAAAAGCTTCACCAAAAACGCACAACTGAACAGTATTCACTCATCTGAGTCATTTTAAGATGACTGTATCCTAAGATTACTGTTTGATATCTGCCGACGTCAAAAACTCAAAAGCTTCACCAAAAACGCACAACTGAACAGTATTCACTCACATTCAGTCATTTTAAGCTGACTGTATCCTAAGATTACTGTTTGATATCTGTGATGTCAAAAACTCAAAAGCTTCACCAAAAACGCACAACTGAACAGTATTCACTCATCTGAGTCATTTTAAGCTGACTGTATCCTAAGATTACTGTTTGATATCTGCCGACATCAAAAACTCAAAAGCTTCACCAAAAACGCACAACTGAACAGTATTCACTCACATTCAGTCATTTTAAGCTGACTGTATCCTAAGATTACTGTTTGATATCTGCCGACGTCAAAAACTCAAAAGCTTCACCAAAAACGCACAACTGAACAGTATTCACTCATCTGAGTCATTTTAAGCTGACTGTATCCTAAGATTACTGTTTGATATCTGCCGACATCAAAAACTCAAAAGCTTCACCAAAAACGCACAACTGAACAGTATTCACTCATCTGAGTCATTTTAAGATGACTGTATCCTAAGATTACTGTTTGATATCTGCCGACATCAAAAACTCAAAAGCTTCACCAAAAACGCACAACTGAACAGTATTCACTCATCTGAGTCATTTTAAGATGACTGTATCCTAAGATTACTGTTTGATATCTGCCGACGTCAAAAACTCAAAAGCTTCACCAAAAACGCACAACTGAACAGTATTCACTCACATTCAGTCATTTTAAGCTGACTGTATCCTAAGATTACTGTTTGATATCTGTGATGTCAAAAACTCAAAAGCTTCACCAAAAACGCACAACTGAACAGTATTCACTCATCTGAGTCATTTTAAGCTGACTGTATCCTAAGATTACTGTTTGATATCTGCCGACGTCAAAAACTCAAAAGCTTCACCAAAAACGCACAACTGAACAGTAGTCACTCATCTGAGTCATTTTAAGATGACTGTATCCTAAGATTACTGTTTGATATCTGCCGACATCAAAAACTCAAAAGCTTCACCAAAAACGCACAACTGAACAGTATTCACTCACATTCAGTCATTTTAAGCTGACTGTAGCCTAAGATTACTGTTTGATATCTGCCGACGTCAAAAACTCAAAAGCTTCACCAAAAACGCACAACTGAACAGTAGTCACTCATCTGAGTCATTTTAAGATGACTGTATACTAAGATTACTGTTTGATATCTGCCGACGTCAAAAACTCAAAAGCTTCGCCAAAAACGCACAACTGAACAGTATTCACTCACATTCAGTCATTTTAAGATGACTGTATCCTAAGATTACTGTTTGATATCTGCCGACGTCAAAAACTCAAAAGCTTCACCAAAAACGCACAACTGAACAGTATTCACTCACATTCAGTCATTTTAAGCTGACTGTATCCTAAGATTACTGTTTGATATCTGTGATGTCAAAAACTCAAAAGCTTCACCAAAAACGCACAACTGAACTGTATTCACTCATCTGAGTCATTTTAAGCTGACTGTATCCTAAGATTACTGTTTGATATCTGCCGACGTCAAAAACTCAAAAGCTTCACCAAAAACGCACAACTGAACAGTATTCACTCACATTCAGTCATTTTAAGCTGACTGTATCCTAAGATTACTGTTTGATATCTGTGATGTCAAAAACTCAAAAGCTTCACCAAAAACGCACAACTGAACAGTATTCACTCATCTAAGTCATTTTAAGCTGACTGTATCCTAAGATTACTGTTTGATATCTGCCGACATCAAAAACTCAAAAGCTTCACCAAAAACGCACAACTGAACAGTATTCACTCACATTCAGTCATTTTAAGCTGACTGTATCCTAAGATTACTGTTTGATATCTGCCGACGTCAAAAACTCAAAAGCTTCACCAAAAACGCACAACTGAACAGTATTCACTCATCTGAGTCATTTTAAGCTGACTGTATCCTAAGATTACTGTTTGATATCTGCCGACATCAAAAACTCAAAAGCTTCACCAAAAACGCACAACTGAACAGTATTCACTCATCTGAGTCATTTTAAGATGACTGTATCCTAAGATTACTGTTTGATATCTGCCGACGTCAAAAACTCAAAAGCTTCACCAAAAACGCACAACTGAACAGTATTCACTCATCTGAGTCATTTTAAGCTGACTGTATCCTAAGATTACTGTTTGATATCTGTGATGTCAAAAAATCAAAAGCTTCACCAAAAACGCACAACTGAACTGTATTCACTCATCTGAGTCATTTTAAGCTGACTGTATCCTAAGATTACTGTTTGATATCTGCCGACGTCAAAAACTCAAAAGCTTCACCAAAAACGCACAACTGAACAGTAGTCACTCATCTGAGTCATTTTAAGATGACTGTATCCTAAGATTACTGTTTGATATCTGCCGACATCAAAAACTCAAAAGCTTCACCAAAAACGCACAACTGAACAGTATTCACTCACATTCAGTCATTTTAAGCTGACTGTAGCCTAAGATTACTGTTTGATATCTGCCGACGTCAAAAACTCAAAAGCTTCACCAAAAACGCACAACTGAACAGTAGTCACTCATCTGAGTCATTTTAAGATGACTGTATACTAAGATTACTGTTTGATATCTGCCGACGTCAAAAACTCAAAAGCTTCGCCAAAAACGCACAACTGAACAGTATTCACTCACATTCAGTCATTTTAAGATGACTGTATCCTAAGATTACTGTTTGATATCTGCCGACGTCAAAAACTCAAAAGCTTCACCAAAAACGCACAACTGAACAGTATTCACTCACATTCAGTCATTTTAAGCTGACTGTATCCTAAGATTACTGTTTGATATCTGTGATGTCAAAAACTCAAAAGCTTCACCAAAAACGCACAACTGAACTGTATTCACTCATCTGAGTCATTTTAAGCTGACTGTATCCTAAGATTACTGTTTGATATCTGCCGACGTCAAAAACTCAAAAGCTTCACCAAAAACGCACAACTGAACAGTATTCACTCACATTCAGTCATTTTAAGCTGACTGTATCCTAAGATTACTGTTTGATATCTGCCGACGTCAAAAACTCAAAAGCTTCACCAAAAACGCACAACTGAACTGTATTCACTCATCTGAGTCATTTTAAGCTGACTGTATCCTAAGATTACTGTTTGATATCTGCCGACGTCAAAAACTCAAAAGCTTCACCAAAAACGCACAACTGAACAGTAGTCACTCATCTGAGTCATTTTAAGCTGACTTTATCCTAAGATTACTGTTTGATATCTGCCGACGTCAAAAACTCAAAAGCTTCACCAAAAACGCACAACTGAACTGTATTCACTAACATTCAGTCATTTTAAGCTGACTGTATCCTAAGATTACTGTTTGATATCTGTGACGTCAAAAACTCAAAAGCTTCACCAAAAACGCACAACTGAACAGTATTCACTCACATTCAGTCATTTTAAGATGACTGTATCCTAAGATTACTGTTTGATATCTGCCGACGTCAAAAACTCAAAAGCTTCACCAAAAACGCACAACTGAACAGTATTCACTCACATTCAGTCATTTTAAGATGACTGTATCCTAAGATTACTGTTTGATATCTGCCGACGTCAAAAACTCAAAAGCTTCACCAAAAACGCACAACTGAACAGTATTCACTCATCTGAGTCATTTTAAGCTGACTGTATCCTAAGATTACTGTTTGATATCTGCCGACATCAAAAACTCAAAAGCTTCACCAAAAACGCACAACTGAACAGTATTCACTCATCTGAGTCATTTTAAGATGACTGTATCCTAAGATTACTGTTTGATATCTGCCGACGTCAAAAACTCAAAAGCTTCACCAAAAACGCACAACTGAACAGTATTCACTCACATTCAGTCATTTTAAGCTGACTGTATCCTAAGATTACTGTTTGATATCTGTGATGTCAAAAACTCAAAAGCTTCACCAAAAACGCACAACTGAACAGTATTCACTCATCTGAGTCATTTTAAGCTGACTGTATCCTAAGATTACTGTTTGATATCTGCCGACATCAAAAACTCAAAAGCTTCACCAAAAACGCACAACTGAACAGTATTCACTCACATTCAGTCATTTTAAGCTGACTGTATCCTAAGATTACTGTTTGATATCTGCCGACGTCAAAAACTCAAAAGCTTCACCAAAAACGCACAACTGAACAGTATTCACTCATCTGAGTCATTTTAAGCTGACTGTATCCTAAGATTACTGTTTGATATCTGCCGACATCAAAAACTCAAAAGCTTCACCAAAAACGCACAACTGAACAGTATTCACTCATCTGAGTCATTTTAAGATGACTGTATCCTAAGATTACTGTTTGATATCTGCCGACATCAAAAACTCAAAAGCTTCACCAAAAACGCACAACTGAACAGTATTCACTCATCTGAGTCATTTTAAGATGACTGTATCCTAAGATTACTGTTTGATATCTGCCGACGTCAAAAACTCAAAAGCTTCACCAAAAACGCACAACTGAACAGTATTCACTCACATTCAGTCATTTTAAGCTGACTGTATCCTAAGATTACTGTTTGATATCTGTGATGTCAAAAACTCAAAAGCTTCACCAAAAACGCACAACTGAACAGTATTCACTCATCTGAGTCATTTTAAGCTGACTGTATCCTAAGATTACTGTTTGATATCTGCCGACGTCAAAAACTCAAAAGCTTCACCAAAAACGCACAACTGAACAGTAGTCACTCATCTGAGTCATTTTAAGATGACTGTATCCTAAGATTACTGTTTGATATCTGCCGACGTCAAAAACTCAAAAGCTTCACCAAAAACGCACAACTGAACAGTATTCACTCACATTCAGTCATTTTAAGCTGACTGTAGCCTAAGATTACTGTTTGATATCTGCCGACGTCAAAAACTCAAAAGCTTCACCAAAAACGCACAACTGAACAGTAGTCACTCATCTGAGTCATTTTAAGATGACTGTATACTAAGATTACTGTTTGATATCTGCCGACGTCAAAAACTCAAAAGCTTCGCCAAAAACGCACAACTGAACAGTATTCACTCACATTCAGTCATTTTAAGATGACTGTATCCTAAGATTACTGTTTGATATCTGCCGACGTCAAAAACTCAAAAGCTTCACCAAAAACGCACAACTGAACAGTATTCACTCACATTCAGTCATTTTAAGCTGACTGTATCCTAAGATTACTGTTTGATATCTGTGATGTCAAAAACTCAAAAGCTTCACCAAAAACGCACAACTGAACTGTATTCACTCATCTGAGTCATTTTAAGCTGACTGTATCCTAAGATTACTGTTTGATATCTGCCGACGTCAAAAACTCAAAAGCTTCACCAAAAACGCACAACTGAACAGTATTCACTCACATTCAGTCATTTTAAGCTGACTGTATCCTAAGATTACTGTTTGATATCTGTGATGTCAAAAACTCAAAAGCTTCACCAAAAACGCACAACTGAACAGTATTCACTCATCTAAGTCATTTTAAGCTGACTGTATCCTAAGATTACTGTTTGATATCTGCCGACATCAAAAACTCAAAAGCTTCACCAAAAACGCACAACTGAACAGTATTCACTCACATTCAGTCATTTTAAGCTGACTGTATCCTAAGATTACTGTTTGATATCTGCCGACGTCAAAAACTCAAAAGCTTCACCAAAAACGCACAACTGAACAGTATTCACTCATCTGAGTCATTTTAAGCTGACTGTATCCTAAGATTACTGTTTGATATCTGCCGACATCAAAAACTCAAAAGCTTCACCAAAAACGCACAACTGAACAGTATTCACTCATCTGAGTCATTTTAAGATGACTGTATCCTAAGATTACTGTTTGATATCTGCCGACGTCAAAAACTCAAAAGCTTCACCAAAAACGCACAACTGAACAGTATTCACTCACATTCAGTCATTTTAAGCTGACTGTATCCTAAGATTACTGTTTGATATCTGTGATGTCAAAAACTCAAAAGCTTCACCAAAAACGCACAACTGAACAGTATTCACTCATCTGAGTCATTTTAAGCTGACTGTATCCTAAGATTACTGTTTGATATCTGCCGACGTCAAAAACTCAAAAGCTTCACCAAAAACGCACAACTGAACAGTAGTCACTCATCTGAGTCATTTTAAGATGACTGTATCCTAAGATTACTGTTTGATATCTGCCGACATCAAAAACTCAAAAGCTTCACCAAAAACGCACAACTGAACAGTATTCACTCACATTCAGTCATTTTAAGCTGACTGTAGCCTAAGATTACTGTTTGATATCTGCCGACGTCAAAAACTCAAAAGCTTCACCAAAAACGCACAACTGAACAGTAGTCACTCATCTGAGTCATTTTAAGATGACTGTATACTAAGATTACTGTTTGATATCTGCCGACGTCAAAAACTCAAAAGCTTCGCCAAAAACGCACAACTGAACAGTATTCACTCACATTCAGTCATTTTAAGATGACTGTATCCTAAGATTACTGTTTGATATCTGCCGACGTCAAAAACTCAAAAGCTTCACCAAAAACGCACAACTGAACAGTATTCACTCACATTCAGTCATTTTAAGCTGACTGTATCCTAAGATTACTGTTTGATATCTGTGATGTCAAAAACTCAAAAGCTTCACCAAAAACGCACAACTGAACTGTATTCACTCATCTGAGTCATTTTAAGCTGACTGTATCCTAAGATTACTGTTTGATATCTGCCGACGTCAAAAACTCAAAAGCTTCACCAAAAACGCACAACTGAACAGTAGTCACTCATCTGAGTCATTTTAAGCTGACTGTATCCTAAGATTACTGTTTGATATCTGCCGACGTCAAAAACTCAAAAGCTTCACCAAAAACGCACAACTGAACAGTATTCACTCACATTCAGTCATTTTAAGCTGACTGTATCCTAAGATTACTGTTTGATATCTGCCGACGTCAAAAACTCAAAAGCTTCACCAAAAACGCACAACTGAACAGTATTCACTCACATTCAGTCATTTTAAGCTGACTGTATCCTAAGATTACTGTTTGATATCTGCCGACGTCAAAAACTCAAAAGCTTCACCAAAAACGCACAACTGAACAGTATTCACTCACATTCAGTCATTTTAAGCTGACTGTATCCTAAGATTACTGTTTGATATCTGTGATGTCAAAAACTCAAAAGCTTCACCAAAAACGCACAACTGAACAGTATTCACTCATCTGAGTCATTTTAAGCTGACTGTATCCTAAGATTACTGTTTGATATCTGCCGACATCAAAAAATCAAAAGCTTCACCAAAAACGCACAACTGAACAGTATTCACTCACATTCAGTCATTTTAAGCTGACTGTATCCTAAGACTACTGTTTGATATCTGCCGACGTCAAAAACTCAAAAGCTTCACCAAAAACGCACAACTGAACTGTATTCACTCATCTGAGTCATTTTAAGATGACTGTATCCTAAGATTACTGTTTGATATCTGCCGACGTCAAAAACTCAAAAGCTTCACCAAAAACGCACAACTGAACTGTATTCACTCATCTGAGTCATTTTAAGATGACTGTATCCTAAGATTACTGTTTGCTATCTGCCGACGTCAAAAACTCAAAAGCTTCACCAAAAACGCACAACTGAACAGTAGTCACTCACATTCAGTCATTTTAAGATAACTGTATCCTAAGATTACTGTTTGATATCTGCCGACGTCAAAAACTCAAAAGCTTCACCAAAAACGCACAACTGAACTGTATTCACTCATCTGAGTCATTTTAAGGTGACTGTATCCTAAGATTACTGTTTGATATCTGCCGACGTCAAAAACTCAAAAGCTTCACCAAAAACGCACAACTGAACTGTATTCACTCATCTGAGTCATTTTAAGCTGACTGTATCCTAAGATTACTGTTTGATATCTGCCGACGTCAAAAACTCAAAAGCTTCACCAAAAACGCACAACTGAACTGTATTCACTCATCTGAGTCATTTTAAGGTGACTGTATCCTAAGATTACTGTTTGATATCTGCCGACGTCAAAAACTCAAAAGCTTCACCAAAAACGCAGAACTGAACTGTATTCACTCATCTGAGTCATTTTAAGCTGACTGTATCCTAAGATTACTGTTTGATATCTGCCAACGTCAAAAACTCAAAAGCTTCACCAAAAACGCAGAACTGAACAGTATTCACTCATCTGAGTCATTTTAAGCTGACTGTATCCTAAGATTACTGTTTGATATCTGCCGACGTCAAAAACTCAAAAGCTTCACCAAAAACGCACAACTGAACTGTATTCACTCACATTCAGTCATTTTAAGCTGACTGTATCCTAAGATTACTGTTTGATATCTGCCGACATCAAAAACTCAAAAGCTTCACCAAAAACGCACAACTGAACTGTATTCACTCACATTCAGTCATTTTAAGCTGACTGTATCCTAAGATTACTGTTTGATATCTGTGATGTCAAAAAATCAAAAGCTTCACCAAAAACGCACAACTGAACAGTAGTCACTCATCTGAGTCATTTTAAGCTGACTGTATCCTAAGATTACTGTTTGATATCTGCCGACGTCAAAAACTCAAAAGCTTCACCAAAAACGCACAACTGAACTGTATTCACTCACATTCAGTCATTTTAAGCTGACTGTATCCTAAGATTACTGTTTGATATCTGCCGACATCAAAAACTCAAAAGCTTCACCAAAAACGCACAACTGAACAGTAGTCACTCATCTGAGTCATTTTAAGCTGACTGTATCCTAAGATTACTGTTTGATATCTGCCGACGTCAAAAACTCAAAAGCTTCACCAAAAACGCACAACTGAACAGTATTCACTCACATTCAGTCATTTTAAGATGACTGTATCCTAAGATTACTGTTTGATATCTGCCGACGTCAAAAACTCAAAAGCTTCACCAAAAACGCACAACTGAACTGTATTCACTCATCTGAGTCATTTTAAGCTGACTGTATCCTAAGATTACTGTTTGATATCTGCCGACGTCAAAAACTCAAAAGCTTCACCAAAAACGCACAACTGAACTGTATTCACTCATCTGAGTCATTTTAAGCTGACTGTATCCTAAGATTACTGTTTGATATCTGCCGACATCAAAAACTCAAAAGCTTCACCAAAAACGCACAACTGAACAGTATTCACTCACATTCAGTCATTTTAAGCTGACTGTATCCTAAGATTACTGTTTGATATCTGCCGACGTCAAAAACTCAAAAGCTTCACCAAAAACGCACAACTGAACAGTAGTCACTCATCTGAGTCATTTTAAGCTGACTGTATCCTAAGATTACTGTTTGATATCTGCCGACGTCAAAAACTCAAAAGCTTCACCAAAAACGCACAACTGAACTGTATTCACTCATCTGAGTCATTTTAAGGTGACTGTATCCTAAGATTACTGTTTGATATCTGTGATGTCAAAAACTCAAAAGCTTCACCAAAAACGCACAACTGAACAGTATTCACTCACATTCAGTCATTTTAAGCTGACTGTATCCTAAGATTACTGTTTGATATCTGTGATGTCAAAAACTCAAAAGCTTCACCAAAAACGCACAACTGAACAGTATTCACTCATCTGAGTCATTTTAAGCTGACTGTATCCTAAGCTTACTGTTTGATATCTGCCGACATCAAAAACTCAAAAGCTTCACCAAAAACGCACAACTGAACAGTAGTCACTCATCTGAGTCATTTTAAGCTGACTGTATCCTAAGATTACTGTTTGATATCTGCCGACGTCAAAAACTCAAAAGCTTCACCAAAAACGCACAACTGAACAGTATTCACTCACATTCAGTCATTTTAAGATGACTGTATCCTAAGATTACTGTTTGATATCTGCCGACGTCAAAAACTCAAAAGCTTCACCAAAAACGCACAACTGAACAGTAGTCACTCATCTGAGTCATTTTAAGATGACTGTATCCTAAGATTACTGTTTGATATCTGCCGACGTCAAAAACTCAAAAGCTTCACCAAAAACGCACAACTGAACTGTATTCACTCATCTGAGTCATTTTAAGATGACTGTATCCTAAGATTACTGTTTGCTATCTGCCGACGTCAAAAACTCAAAAGCTTCACCAAAAACGCACAACTGAACAGTAGTCACTCACATTCAGTCATTTTAAGATAACTGTATCCTAAGATTACTGTTTGATATCTGCCGACGTCAAAAACTCAAAAGCTTCACCAAAAACGCACAACTGAACTGTATTCACTCATCTGAGTCATTTTAAGCTGACTGTATCCTAAGATTACTGTTTGATATCTGCCGACGTCAAAAACTCAAAAGCTTCACCAAAAACGCACAACTGAACTGTATTCACTCATCTGAGTCATTTTAAGCTGACTGTATCCTAAGATTACTGTTTGATATCTGCCGACATCAAAAACTCAAAAGCTTCACCAAAAACGCACAACTGAACAGTATTCACTCACATTCAGTCATTTTAAGCTGACTGTATCCTAAGATTACTGTTTGATATCTGCCGACGTCAAAAACTCAAAAGCTTCACCAAAAACGCACAACTGAACAGTAGTCACTCATCTGAGTCATTTTAAGCTGACTGTATCCTAAGATTACTGTTTGATATCTGCCGACGTCAAAAACTCAAAAGCTTCACCAAAAACGCACAACTGAACTGTATTCACTCATCTGAGTCATTTTAAGGTGACTGTATCCTAAGATTACTGTTTGATATCTGTGATGTCAAAAACTCAAAAGCTTCACCAAAAACGCACAACTGAACAGTATTCACTCACATTCAGTCATTTTAAGATGACTGTATCCTAAGATTACTGTTTGATATCTGTGATGTCAAAAACTCAAAAGCTTCACCAAAAACGCACAACTGAACAGTATTCACTCACATTCAGTCATTTTAAGCTGACTGTATCCTAAGATTACTGTTTGATATCTGCCGACGTCAAAAACTCAAAAGCTTCACCAAAAACGCACAACTGAACTGTATTCACTCATCTGAGTCATTTTAAGCTGACTGTATCCTAAGATTACTGTTTGATATCTGCCGACATCAAAAACTCAAAAGCTTCACCAAAAACGCACAACTGAACAGTATTCACTCACATTCAGTCATTTTAAGCTGACTGTATCCTAAGATTACTGTTTGATATCTGCCGACGTCAAAAACTCAAAAGCTTCACCAAAAACGCACAACTGAACAGTAGTCACTCATCTGAGTCATTTTAAGCTGACTGTATCCTAAGATTACTGTTTGATATCTGCCGACGTCAAAAACTCAAAAGCTTCACCAAAAACGCACAACTGAACAGTATTCACTCATCTGAGTCATTTTAAGCTGACTGTATCCTAAGATTACTGTTTGATATCTGCCGACATCAAAAACTCAAAAGCTTCACCAAAAACGCACAACTGAACAGTATTCACTCACATTCAGTCATTTTAAGCTGACTGTATCCTAAGATTACTGTTTGATATCTGCCGACGTCAAAAACTCAAAAGCTTCACCAAAAACGCACAACTGAACAGTAGTCACTCATCTGAGTCATTTTAAGCTGACTGTATCCTAAGATTACTGTTTGATATCTGCCGACGTCAAAAACTCAAAAGCTTCACCAAAAACGCACAACTGAACAGTATTCACTCATCTGAGTCATTTTAAGCTGACTGTATCCTAAGATTACTGTTTGATATCTGCCGACATCAAAAAATCAAAAGCTTCACCAAAAACGCACAACTGAACAGTATTCACTCACATTCAGTCATTTTAAGCTGACTGTATCCTAAGACTACTGTTTGATATCTGCCGACGTCAAAAACTCAAAAGCTTCACCAAAAACGCACAACTGAACTGTATTCACTCATCTGAGTCATTTTAAGATGACTGTATCCTAAGATTACTGTTTGATATCTGCCGACGTCAAAAACTCAAAAGCTTCACCAAAAACGCACAACTGAACAGTAGTCACTCATCTGAGTCATTTTAAGATGACTGTATCCTAAGATTACTGTTTGATATCTGCCGACGTCAAAAACTCAAAAGCTTCACCAAAAACGCACAACTGAACTGTATTCACTCATCTGAGTCATTTTAAGATGACTGTATCCTAAGATTACTGTTTGCTATCTGCCGACGTCAAAAACTCAAAAGCTTCACCAAAAACGCACAACTGAACAGTAGTCACTCACATTCAGTCATTTTAAGATAACTGTATCCTAAGATTACTGTTTGATATCTGCCGACGTCAAAAACTCAAAAGCTTCACCAAAAACGCACAACTGAACTGTATTCACTCATCTGAGTCATTTTAAGGTGACTGTATCCTAAGATTACTGTTTGATATCTGCCGACGTCAAAAACTCAAAAGCTTCACCAAAAACGCACAACTGAACTGTATTCACTCATCTGAGTCATTTTAAGCTGACTGTATCCTAAGATTACTGTTTGATATCTGCCGACGTCAAAAACTCAAAAGCTTCACCAAAAACGCACAACTGAACTGTATTCACTCATCTGAGTCATTTTAAGGTGACTGTATCCTAAGATTACTGTTTGATATCTGCCGACGTCAAAAACTCAAAAGCTTCACCAAAAACGCACAACTGAACAGTAGTCACTCATCTGAGTCATTTTAAGCTGACTGTATCCTAAGATTACTGTTTGATATCTGCCGACGTCAAAAACTCAAAAGCTTCACCAAAAACGCACAACTGAACTGTATTCACTCACATTCAGTCATTTTAAGCTGACTGTATCCTAAGATTACTGTTTGATATCTGCCGACGTCAAAAACTCAAAAGCTTCACCAAAAACGCACAACTGAACAGTAGTCACTCATCTGAGTCATTTTAAGCTGACTGTATCCTAAGATTACTGTTTGATATCTGCCGACGTCAAAAACTCAAAAGCTTCACCAAAAACGCACAACTGAACAGTAGTCACTCACATTCAGTCATTTTAAGATAACTGTATCCTAAGATTACTGTTTGATATCTGCCGACGTCAAAAACTCAAAAGCTTCACCAAAAACGCACAACTGAACAGTAGTCACTCATCTGAGTCATTTTAAGCTGACTGTATCCTAAGATTACTGTTTGATATCTGCCGACGTCAAAAACTCAAAAGCTTCACCAAAAACGCACAACTGAACAGTATTCACTCATCTGAGTCATTTTAAGCTGACTGTATCCTAAGATTACTGTTTGATATCTGCCGACATCAAAAACTCAAAAGCTTCACCAAAAACGCACAACTGAACAGTATTCACTCACATTCAGTCATTTTAAGCTGACTGTATCCTAAGATTACTGTTTGATATCTGCCGACGTCAAAAACTCAAAAGCTTCACCAAAAACGCACAACTGAACAGTAGTCACTCATCTGAGTCATTTTAAGCTGACTGTATCCTAAGATTACTGTTTGATATCTGCCGACGTCAAAAACTCAAAAGCTTCACCAAAAACGCACAACTGAACAGTATTCACTCATCTGAGTCATTTTAAGCTGACTGTATCCTAAGATTACTGTTTGATATCTGCCGACATCAAAAACTCAAAAGCTTCACCAAAAACGCACAACTGAACAGTATTCACTCACATTCAGTCATTTTAAGCTGACTGTATCCTAAGATTACTGTTTGATATCTGCCGACGTCAAAAACTCAAAAGCTTCACCAAAAACGCACAACTGAACAGTAGTCACTCATCTGAGTCATTTTAAGCTGACTGTATCCTAAGATTACTGTTTGATATCTGCCGACGTCAAAAACTCAAAAGCTTCACCAAAAACGCACAACTGAACAGTATTCACTCATCTGAGTCATTTTAAGCTGACTGTATCCTAAGATTACTGTTTGATATCTGCCGACATCAAAAAATCAAAAGCTTCACCAAAAACGCACAACTGAACAGTATTCACTCACATTCAGTCATTTTAAGCTGACTGTATCCTAAGACTACTGTTTGATATCTGCCGACGTCAAAAACTCAAAAGCTTCACCAAAAACGCACAACTGAACTGTATTCACTCATCTGAGTCATTTTAAGATGACTGTATCCTAAGATTACTGTTTGATATCTGCCGACGTCAAAAACTCAAAAGCTTCACCAAAAACGCACAACTGAACAGTAGTCACTCATCTGAGTCATTTTAAGATGACTGTATCCTAAGATTACTGTTTGATATCTGCCGACGTCAAAAACTCAAAAGCTTCACCAAAAACGCACAACTGAACTGTATTCACTCATCTGAGTCATTTTAAGATGACTGTATCCTAAGATTACTGTTTGCTATCTGCCGACGTCAAAAACTCAAAAGCTTCACCAAAAACGCACAACTGAACAGTAGTCACTCACATTCAGTCATTTTAAGATAACTGTATCCTAAGATTACTGTTTGATATCTGCCGACGTCAAAAACTCAAAAGCTTCACCAAAAACGCACAACTGAACTGTATTCACTCATCTGAGTCATTTTAAGGTGACTGTATCCTAAGATTACTGTTTGATATCTGCCGACGTCAAAAACTCAAAAGCTTCACCAAAAACGCACAACTGAACTGTATTCACTCATCTGAGTCATTTTAAGCTGACTGTATCCTAAGATTACTGTTTGATATCTGCCGACGTCAAAAACTCAAAAGCTTCACCAAAAACGCACAACTGAACTGTATTCACTCATCTGAGTCATTTTAAGGTGACTGTATCCTAAGATTACTGTTTGATATCTGCCGACGTCAAAAACTCAAAAGCTTCACCAAAAACGCACAACTGAACAGTAGTCACTCATCTGAGTCATTTTAAGCTGACTGTATCCTAAGATTACTGTTTGATATCTGCCGACGTCAAAAACTCAAAAGCTTCACCAAAAACGCACAACTGAACTGTATTCACTCACATTCAGTCATTTTAAGCTGACTGTATCCTAAGATTACTGTTTGATATCTGCCGACGTCAAAAACTCAAAAGCTTCACCAAAAACGCACAACTGAACAGTAGTCACTCATCTGAGTCATTTTAAGCTGACTGTATCCTAAGATTACTGTTTGATATCTGCCGACGTCAAAAACTCAAAAGCTTCACCAAAAACGCACAACTGAACTGTATTCACTCATCTGAGTCATTTTAAGGTGACTGTATCCTAAGATTACTGTTTGATATCTGTGATGTCAAAAACTCAAAAGCTTCACCAAAAACGCACAACTGAACAGTATTCACTCACATTCAGTCATTTTAAGCTGACTGTATCCTAAGATTACTGTTTGATATCTGTGATGTCAAAAACTCAAAAGCTTCACCAAAAACGCACAACTGAACAGTATTCACTCATCTGAGTCATTTTAAGCTGACTGTATCCTAAGCTTACTGTTTGATATCTGCCGACATCAAAAACTCAAAAGCTTCACCAAAAACGCACAACTGAACAGTATTCACTCACATTCAGTCATTTTAAGCTGACTGTATCCTAAGATTACTGTTTGATATCTGCCGACATCAAAAACTCAAAAGCTTCACCAAAAACGCACAACTGAACAGTAGTCACTCATCTGAGTCATTTTAAGCTGACTGTATCCTAAGATTACTGTTTGATATCTGCCGACGTCAAAAACTCAAAAGCTTCACCAAAAACGCACAACTGAACAGTATTCACTCACATTCAGTCATTTTAAGCTGACTGTATCCTAAGATTACTGTTTGATATCTGCCGACGTCAAAAACTCAAAAGCTTCACCAAAAACGCACAACTGAACAGTAGTCACTCATCTGAGTCATTTTAAGCTGACTGTATCCTAAGATTACTGTTTGATATCTGCCGACGTCAAAAACTCAAAAGCTTCACCAAAAACGCACAACTGAACTGTATTCACTCATCTGAGTCATTTTAAGGTGACTGTATCCTAAGATTACTGTTTGATATCTGTGATGTCAAAAACTCAAAAGCTTCACCAAAAACGCACAACTGAACAGTATTCACTCACATTCAGTCATTTTAAGATGACTGTATCCTAAGATTACTGTTTGATATCTGTGATGTCAAAAACTCAAAAGCTTCACCAAAAACGCACAACTGAACAGTATTCACTCACATTCAGTCATTTTAAGCTGACTGTATCCTAAGATTACTGTTTGATATCTGCCGACGTCAAAAACTCAAAAGCTTCACCAAAAACGCACAACTGAACTGTATTCACTCATCTGAGTCATTTTAAGCTGACTGTATCCTAAGATTACTGTTTGATATCTGCCGACATCAAAAACTCAAAAGCTTCACCAAAAACGCACAACTGAACAGTATTCACTCACATTCAGTCATTTTAAGCTGACTGTATCCTAAGATTACTGTTTGATATCTGCCGACGTCAAAAACTCAAAAGCTTCACCAAAAACGCACAACTGAACAGTAGTCACTCATCTGAGTCATTTTAAGCTGACTGTATCCTAAGATTACTGTTTGATATCTGCCGACGTCAAAAACTCAAAAGCTTCACCAAAAACGCACAACTGAACAGTATTCACTCATCTGAGTCATTTTAAGCTGACTGTATCCTAAGATTACTGTTTGATATCTGCCGACATCAAAAACTCAAAAGCTTCACCAAAAACGCACAACTGAACAGTATTCACTCACATTCAGTCATTTTAAGCTGACTGTATCCTAAGATTACTGTTTGATATCTGCCGACGTCAAAAACTCAAAAGCTTCACCAAAAACGCACAACTGAACTGTATTCACTCATCTGAGTCATTTTAAGATGACTGTATCCTAAGATTACTGTTTGATATCTGCCGACGTCAAAAACTCAAAAGCTTCACCAAAAACGCACAACTGAACAGTAGTCACTCATCTGAGTCATTTTAAGCTGACTGTATCCTAAGATTACTGTTTGATATCTGCCGACGTCAAAAACTCAAAAGCTTCACCAAAAACGCACAACTGAACTGTATTCACTCATCTGAGTCATTTTAAGATGACTGTATCCTAAGATTACTGTTTGCTATCTGCCGACGTCAAAAACTCAAAAGCTTCACCAAAAACGCACAACTGAACAGTAGTCACTCACATTCAGTCATTTTAAGATAACTGTATCCTAAGATTACTGTTTGATATCTGCCGACGTCAAAAACTCAAAAGCTTCACCAAAAACGCACAACTGAACTGTATTCACTCATCTGAGTCATTTTAAGGTGACTGTATCCTAAGATTACTGTTTGATATCTGCCGACGTCAAAAACTCAAAAGCTTCACCAAAAACGCACAACTGAACTGTATTCACTCATCTGAGTCATTTTAAGCTGACTGTATCCTAAGATTACTGTTTGATATCTGCCGACGTCAAAAACTCAAAAGCTTCACCAAAAACGCAGAACTGAACTGTATTCACTCATCTGAGTCATTTTAAGCTGACTGTATCCTAAGATTACTGTTTGATATCTGCCGACGTCAAAAACTCAAAAGCTTCACCAAAAACGCAGAACTGAACAGTATTCACTCATCTGAGTCATTTTAAGCTGACTGTATCCTAAGATTACTGTTTGATATCTGCCGACGTCAAAAACTCAAAAGCTTCACCAAAAACGCACAACTGAACTGTATTCACTCACATTCAGTCATTTTAAGCTGACTGTATCCTAAGATTACTGTTTGATATCTGCCGACATCAAAAACTCAAAAGCTTCACCAAAAACGCACAACTGAACTGTATTCACTCACATTCAGTCATTTTAAGCTGACTGTATCCTAAGATTACTGTTTGATATCTGTGATGTCAAAAAATCAAAAGCTTCACCAAAAACGCACAACTGAACAGTAGTCACTCATCTGAGTCATTTTAAGCTGACTGTATCCTAAGATTACTGTTTGATATCTGCCGACGTCAAAAACTCAAAAACTTCACCAAAAACGCACAACTGAACTGTATTCACTCATCTGAGTCATTTTAAGATGACTGTATCCTAAGATTACTGTTTGATATCTGCCGACGTCAAAAACTCAAAAGCTTCACCAAAAACGCACAACTGAACTGTATTCACTCATCTGAGTCATTTTAAGCTGACTGTATCCTAAGATTACTGTTTGATATCTGCCGACGTCAAAAACTCAAAAGCTTCACCAAAAACGCACAACTGAACAGTATTCACTCACATTCAGTCATTTTAAGATGACTGTATCCTAAGATTACTGTTTGATATCTGCCGACGTCAAAAACTCAAAAGCTTCACCAAAAACGCACAACTGAACAGTAGTCACTCATCTGAGTCATTTTAAGATGACTGTATCCTAAGATTACTGTTTGATATCTGCCGACGTCAAAAACTCAAAAGCTTCACCAAAAACGCACAACTGAACAGTATTCACTCACATTCAGTCATTTTAAGCTGACTGTATCCTAAGATTACTGTTTGATATCTGCCGACGTCAAAAACTCAAAAGCTTCACCAAAAACGCACAACTGAACAGTATTCACTCACATTCAGTCATTTTAAGCTGACTGTATCCTAAGATTACTGTTTGATATCTGTGATGTCAAAAACTCAAAAGCTTCACCAAAAACGCACAACTGAACAGTATTCACTCATCTGAGTCATTTTAAGCTGACTGTTTCCTAAGCTTACTGTTTGATATCTGCCGACATCAAAAACTCAAAAGCTTCACCAAAAACGCACAACTGAACAGTATTCACTCACATTCAGTCATTTTAAGCTGACTGTATCCTAAGATTACTGTTTGATATCTGCCGACATCAAAAACTCAAAAGCTTCACCAAAAACGCACAACTGAACAGTAGTCACTCATCTGAGTCATTTTAAGCTGACTGTATCCTAAGATTACTGTTTGATATCTGCCGACGTCAAAAACTCAAAAGCTTCACCAAAAACGCACAACTGAACAGTATTCACTCACATTCAGTCATTTTAAGATGACTGTATCCTAAGATTACTGTTTGATATCTGCCGACGTCAAAAACTCAAAAGCTTCACCAAAAACGCACAACTGAACAGTAGTCACTCATCTGAGTCATTTTAAGATGACTGTATCCTAAGATTACTGTTTGATATCTGCCGACGTCAAAAACTCAAAAGCTTCACCAAAAACGCACAACTGAACTGTATTCACTCATCTGAGTCATTTTAAGATGACTGTATCCTAAGATTACTGTTTGCTATCTGCCGACGTCAAAAACTCAAAAGCTTCACCAAAAACGCACAACTGAACAGTAGTCACTCACATTCAGTCATTTTAAGATAACTGTATCCTAAGATTACTGTTTGATATCTGCCGACGTCAAAAACTCAAAAGCTTCACCAAAAACGCACAACTGAACTGTATTCACTCATCTGAGTCATTTTAAGCTGACTGTATCCTAAGATTACTGTTTGATATCTGCCGACGTCAAAAACTCAAAAGCTTCACCAAAAACGCACAACTGAACTGTATTCACTCATCTGAGTCATTTTAAGCTGACTGTATCCTAAGATTACTGTTTGATATCTGCCGACATCAAAAACTCAAAAGCTTCACCAAAAACGCACAACTGAACAGTATTCACTCACATTCAGTCATTTTAAGCTGACTGTATCCTAAGATTACTGTTTGATATCTGCCGACGTCAAAAACTCAAAAGCTTCACCAAAAACGCACAACTGAACAGTAGTCACTCATCTGAGTCATTTTAAGCTGACTGTATCCTAAGATTACTGTTTGATATCTGCCGACGTCAAAAACTCAAAAGCTTCACCAAAAACGCACAACTGAACTGTATTCACTCATCTGAGTCATTTTAAGGTGACTGTATCCTAAGATTACTGTTTGATATCTGTGATGTCAAAAACTCAAAAGCTTCACCAAAAACGCACAACTGAACAGTATTCACTCACATTCAGTCATTTTAAGCTGACTGTATCCTAAGATTACTGTTTGATATCTGTGATGTCAAAAACTCAAAAGCTTCACCAAAAACGCACAACTGAACAGTATTCACTCACATTCAGTCATTTTAAGATGACTGTATCCTAAGATTACTGTTTGATATCTGTGATGTCAAAAACTCAAAAGCTTCACCAAAAACGCACAACTGAACAGTATTCACTCACATTCAGTCATTTTAAGCTGACTGTATCCTAAGATTACTGTTTGATATCTGCCGACGTCAAAAACTCAAAAGCTTCACCAAAAACGCACAACTGAACTGTATTCACTCATCTGAGTCATTTTAAGCTGACTGTATCCTAAGATTACTGTTTGATATCTGCCGACATCAAAAACTCAAAAGCTTCACCAAAAACGCACAACTGAACAGTATTCACTCACATTCAGTCATTTTAAGCTGACTGTATCCTAAGATTACTGTTTGATATCTGCCGACGTCAAAAACTCAAAAGCTTCACCAAAAACGCACAACTGAACAGTAGTCACTCATCTGAGTCATTTTAAGCTGACTGTATCCTAAGATTACTGTTTGATATCTGCCGACGTCAAAAACTCAAAAGCTTCACCAAAAACGCACAACTGAACAGTATTCACTCATCTGAGTCATTTTAAGATGACTGTATCCTAAGATTACTGTTTGATATCTGCCGACGTCAAAAACTCAAAAGCTTCACCAAAAACGCACAACTGAACAGTATTCACTCACATTCAGTCATTTTAAGATGACTGTATCCTAAGATTACTGTTTGATATCTGCCGACGTCAAAAACTCAAAAGCTTCACCAAAAACGCACAACTGAACTGTATTCACTCATCTGAGTCATTTTAAGCTGACTGTATCCTAAGATTACTGTTTGATATCTGCCGACGTCAAAAACTCAAAAGCTTCACCAAAAACGCACAACTGAACTGTATTCACTCATCTGAGTCATTTTAACCCTTATAATATGTTGAAAAAAAATTACATTGATTATGTTGTGGGTCATTTTGACCCGTACTGTATAAATCCACTCAAAACAGTCAAAAAAACAGGTTAACCAATAACAACTTTGTTTTAGATTATATCAACATTTAGAAAAGAGACATACGATGCATTTTAATACCAACACTATATTTAAGAACTATTCAGTTAAAGTTTTTCCCTCCTCACAAACACTTTTTTTCCATTTAACTTGCCCCATTTTCTCAGATTTTCAGTGTTCAACGGTATCAATGTTCTCCACATGATGGACAGAATGTAACTGTGTGCTTTCTGCAGATGTAATTCTTGCATTTCACACAAGAGGTACTTGTTTTATTGTCCTCTCGGGAGGGACAGACCTGGCATCTTTTTCGTTTCTTTACACCTGTATCCACTGGATCCATTGCAGATTGGTCAGATGACCTGAGCTTGACCTTTTCAATGACAGGTGCAGCTGCGGCGGATTGAGGTGGCCTGGCTCGCCTCTGGATCTCGGGAGTGATGAGTGCTTTGCCGAGTTCTTCCAGGAAAAGCCGACGTCGGTACAATTTGCTGGCATTCCATTGCTGGTTGATTTCAGTCCACAGGACATAGGCATTGTAAGCAGACACGTCCACAATGTTGTAGAAAATCACCAAGGGCCAACGAGCAGTCTTGCGCTGGCAGCTGTATGTTGCTGTGACTTTGTCCAGATTGTCAACTCCTCCTTTGGTGGAGTTGTAGTCCAGGATCATTTGTGGCTTCCTGTCTTCTCTTGTGCTCAGAGATGCATCAGTGTGCATTGTGCTCATGACAAGCACATTCTTGTTTCTTTTTGGGCAGTATGAAACAACTGTTGCTTTCTCAGTGAAAGCAAATATTGAGGAATGCAGAGGTCTGCCCTTCATCTTCAGAATTTCAGTGGGAAGTTCTGGCTTATTTCTTCTGACTGTTCCCAACATAGTCAGCTTTCTCTTCTGAAGTTCATCTCCAAGGCGGTAGGATGTAAAGAAGTTGTCACATGTGATGTTATGACCTTGCAGCCCTTGACTCATCTCCAACACCACACGCATCCCCTGATTCTTCTCAGATGCTTCTCCAGGTAGCTTTCCAGTATATACTTGCATATTCCATGCATAGCTGGATTTTGCATCACAGGCTGCCCATATTTTGATGCCATATTTGGCAGGCTTGTTGGGCATGTACTGTCGGAAAGGACAGCGCCCCCTGAATGGAACAAGGCGCTCATCTACCGTAACATGGGGACCAGGATTGTACAACAAAGGTAGAATTTCAACCCATTTATCCCATACATCCCTGATCGCAGCTAGTTTGTCTCTTTCACGTCGACCAGCTCTGGTGTCGCGATTGTCAAATCGGATCACACGAGATATTATATGAAATTTCTCCAGAGACATTGTAGCTCGAAAGATTGGCCTTCCATTCTCTTCATTCCATAAACTTGCAGTTGCTTCTCCCTTTGACCTGTACACTCCAGCTAATACCAGAATTCCAATGTAAGCATGCAAGTCAGTCTGATCCAGTGGCTTCCATTTCTCTTGAAATACACGCCTCCCCTCCAAGTTGGTCATGTCCAGTATAATCCTCTCTATTGGTGGGGATATGAAGAGCTGAAATGCTGACTGAATATCATCAACTCGTGTGACAGCAAATCTTGTAGGACCAGGAGTCATTTTGATCACATTGGAGGATGACAGTCTGCCCCGGCTTTGGTGTGGTGATGTTGACCATTTTACATTACCATCTTTAGATGCCCATGTCCCCTCTGTGGATGATGATTGCTGCATTCCTTGGTTTTCATCTGATGGAGAAAGAATGACAGACTCGTCCTCTGAATCCTCCTCATCGTAGGAAAATTGACAATCTGGATCATCAATAACATTGTCCTCAGTCTCTGAAAGATCCTCTGTCTCTGAAATCTCTTCCTCTGCATCACTATCCCAGTTCAATACCTGTGATACAGTTTCTTCAGCTGTAAACCTTCTGGAGCTCATTTTTGGTGTGTATGTCAAAGAGATGACATGAGAACAGTGACAAGGACAAGTGAGAGTAAGGTCCTCCTCTACACACACCTGGGTCTCTTCAAAAGCAGTCAAATAATAATAACAAATAATTGGGCAGTCAAAATAAAGAACATCAAAGAAACATGTTTATTCTGGATCTGAACAGCTATATACCCACATTAAAGTGTCCGGGTCAAAATGACCCGCAACATCATCTTTGTGTACAAACTCTGCACAGACATCCCACGACACATCAGAGTGTCCAGATTTTACATACCAGTTCATGACCCTAGATGAGGAAAAGTCACAAAATTTCATGAAGAAAAAGAAAGGATAACCAGTACTTTGGTCAACACAAAAACTGAAACGGGTCAAATTGACCCTTAACATAATATAAAGGTTAAGCTGACTGTATCCTAAGATTACTGTTTGATATCTGCCGACGTCAAAAACTCAAAAGCTTCACCAAAAACGCACAACTGAACAGTATTCACTCACATTCAGTCATTTTAAGGTGACTGTATCCTAAGATTACTGTTTGATATCTGCCGACGTCAAAAACTCAAAAGCTTCACCAAAAACGCACAACTGAACAGTATTCACTCACATTCAGTCATTTTAAGCTGACTGTATCCTAAGATTACTGTTTGATATCTGCCGACGTCAAAAACTCAAAAGCTTCACCAAAAACGCACAACTGAACAGTATTCACTCACATTCAGTCATTTTAAGCTGACTGTATCCTAAGATTACTGTTTGATATCTGTGATGTCAAAAACTCAAAAGCTTCACCAAAAACGCACAACTGAACAGTATTCACTCATCTGAGTCATTTTAAGCTGACTGTATCCTAAGATTACTGTTTGATATCTGCCGACGTCAAAAACTCAAAAGCTTCACCAAAAACGCACAACTGAACTGTATTCACTCATCTGAGTCATTTTAAGGTGACTGTATCCTAAGATTACTGTTTGATATCTGCCGACGTCAAAAACTCAAAAGCTTCACCAAAAACGCACAACTGAACAGTATTCACTCACATTCAGCCATTTTAAGCTGACTGTATCCTAAGATTACTGTTTGATATCTGCCGACGTCAAAAACTCAAAAGCTTCACCAAAAACGCACAACTGAACAGTATTCACTCACATTCAGTCATTTTAAGCTGACTGTATCCTAAGATTACTGTTTGATATCTGTGATGTCAAAAACTCAAAAGCTTCACCAAAAACGCACAACTGAACAGTATTCACTCATCTGAGTCATTTTAAGCTGACTGTATCCTAAGATTACTGTTTGATATCTGCCGACGTCAAAAACTCAAAAGCTTCACCAAAAACGCACAACTGAACTGTATTCACTCATCTGAGTCATTTTAAGGTGACTGTATCCTAAGATTACTGTTTGATATCTGCCGACGTCAAAAACTCAAAAGCTTCACCAAAAACGCACAACTGAACAGTATTCACTCACATTCAGTCATTTTAAGATGACTGTATCCTAAGATTACTGTTTGATATCTGCCGACGTCAAAAACTCAAAAGCTTCACCAAAAACGCACAACTGAACTGTATTCACTCATCTGAGTCATTTTAAGCTGACTGTATCCTAAGATTACTGTTTGATATCTGCCGACGTCAAAAACTCAAAAGCTTCACCAAAAACGCAGAACTGAACTGTATTCACTCATCTGAGTCATTTTAAGGTGACTGTATCCTAAGATTACTGTTTGATATCTGCCGACGTCAAAAACTCAAAAGCTTCACCAAAAACGCACAACTGAACAGTATTCACTCACATTCAGTCATTTTAAGCTGACTGTATCCTAAGATTACTGTTTGATATCTGCCGACGTCAAAAACTCAAAAGCTTCACCAAAAACGCACAACTGAACAGTATTCACTCACATTCAGTCATTTTAAGCTGACTGTATCCTAAGATTACTGTTTGATATCTGTGATGTCAAAAACTCAAAAGCTTCACCAAAAACGCACAACTGAACAGTATTCACTCATCTGAGTCATTTTAAGCTGACTGTATCCTAAGATTACTGTTTGATATCTGCCGACATCAAAAAATCAAAAGCTTCACCAAAAACGCACAACTGAACAGTATTCACTCACATTCAGTCATTTTAAGCTGACTGTATCCTAAGACTACTGTTTGATATCTGCCGACGTCAAAAACTCAAAAGCTTCACCAAAAACGCACAACTGAACTGTATTCACTCATCTGAGTCATTTTAAGATGACTGTATCCTAAGATTACTGTTTGATATCTGCCGACGTCAAAAACTCAAAAGCTTCACCAAAAACGCACAACTGAACAGTAGTCACTCATCTGAGTCATTTTAAGATGACTGTATCCTAAGATTACTGTTTGATATCTGCCGACGTCAAAAACTCAAAAGCTTCACCAAAAACGCACAACTGAACTGTATTCACTCATCTGAGTCATTTTAAGATGACTGTATCCTAAGATTACTGTTTGATATCTGCCGACGTCAAAAACTCAAAAGCTTCACCAAAAACGCAGAACTGAACTGTATTCACTCATCTGAGTCATTTTAAGCTGACTGTATCCTAAGATTACTGTTTGATATCTGTGATGTCAAAAACTCAAAAGCTTCACCAAAAACGCACAACTGAACAGTATTCACTCATCTGAGTCATTTTAAGCTGACTGTATCCTAAGATTACTGTTTGATATCTGCCGACATCAAAAACTCAAAAGCTTCACCAAAAACGCACAACTGAACAGTATTCACTCACATTCAGTCATTTTAAGCTGACTGTATCCTAAGATTACTGTTTGATATCTGCCGACGTCAAAAACTCAAAAGCTTCACCAAAAACGCACAACTGAACAGTAGTCACTCATCTGAGTCATTTTAAGCTGACTGTATCCTAAGATTACTGTTTGATATCTGCCGACGTCAAAAACTCAAAAGCTTCACCAAAAACGCACAACTGAACTGTATTCACTCATCTGAGTCATTTTAAGATGACTGTATCCTAAGATTACTGTTTGATATCTGCCGACGTCAAAAACTCAAAAGCTTCACCAAAAACGCACAACTGAACTGTATTCACTCATCTGAGTCATTTTAAGGTGACTGTATCCTAAGATTACTGTTTGATATCTGCCGACGTCAAAAACTCAAAAGCTTCACCAAAAACGCACAACTGAACAGTATTCACTCACATTCAGTCATTTTAAGCTGACTGTATCCTAAGATTACTGTTTGATATCTGCCGACGTCAAAAACTCAAAAGCTTCACCAAAAACGCACAACTGAACAGTATTCACTCACATTCAGTCATTTTAAGCTGACTGTATCCTAAGATTACTGTTTGATATCTGTGATGTCAAAAACTCAAAAGCTTCACCAAAAACGCACAACTGAACAGTATTCACTCATCTGAGTCATTTTAAGCTGACTGTATCCTAAGATTACTGTTTGATATCTGCCGACATCAAAAACTCAAAAGCTTCACCAAAAACGCACAACTGAACAGTAGTCACTCACATTCAGTCATTTTAAGATAACTGTATCCTAAGATTACTGTTTGATATCTGCCGACGTCAAAAACTCAAAAGCTTCACCAAAAACGCACAACTGAACAGTATTCACTCACATTCAGTCATTTTAAGATGACTGTATCCTAAGATTACTGTTTGATATCTGCCGACGTCAAAAACTCAAAAGCTTCACCAAAAACGCACAACTGAACAGTAGTCACTCATCTGAGTCATTTTAAGCTGACTGTATCCTAAGATTACTGTTTGATATCTGCCGACGTCAAAAACTCAAAAGCTTCACCAAAAACGCACAACTGAACTGTATTCACTCATCTGAGTCATTTTAAGCTGACTGTATCCTAAGATTACTGTTTGATATCTGCCGACGTCAAAAACTCAAAAGCTTCACCAAAAACGCACAACTGAACTGTATTCACTCATCTGAGTCATTTTAAGGTGACTGTATCCTAAGATTACTGTTTGATATCTGCCGACGTCAAAAACTCAAAAGCTTCACCAAAAACGCAGAACTGAACTGTATTCACTCATCTGAGTCATTTTAAGCTGACTGTATCCTAAGATTACTGTTTGATATCTGCCGACGTCAAAAACTCAAAAGCTTCACCAAAAACGCACAACTGAACAGTAGTCACTTATCTGAGTCATTTTAAACTGACTGTATCCTAAGATTACTGTTTGATATCTGCCGACGTCAAAAACTCAAAAGCTTCACCAAAAACGCACAACTGAACTGTATTCACTCATCTGAGTCATTTTAAGCTGACTGTATCCTAAGATTACTGTTTGATATCTGCCGACGTCAAAAACTCAAAAGCTTCACCAAAAACGCACAACTGAACAGTATTCACTCACATTCAGTCATTTTAAGCTGACTGTATCCTAAGATTACTGTTTGATATCTGCCGACGTCAAAAACTCAAAAGCTTCACCAAAAACGCACAACTGAACAGTATTCACTCATCTGAGTCATTTTAAGCTGACTGTATCCTAAGATTACTGTTTGATATCTGCCGACGTCAAAAACTCAAAAGCTTCACCAAAAACGCAGAACTGAACTGTATTCACTCATCTGAGTCATTTTAAGCTGACTGTATCCTAAGATTACTGTTTGATATCTGCCGACGTCAAAAACTCAAAAGCTTCACCAAAAACGCACAACTGAACAGTATTCACTCACATTCAGTCATTTTAAGCTGACTGTATCCTAAGATTACTGTTTGATATCTGCCGACGTCAAAAACTCAAAAGCTTCACCAAAAACGCACAACTGAACAGTATTCACTCATCTGAGTCATTTTAAGCTGACTGTATCCTAAGATTACTGTTTGATATCTGTGATGTCAAAAACTCAAAAGCTTCACCAAAAACGCACAACTGAACTGTATTCACTCATCTGAGTCATTTTAAGCTGACTGTATCCTAAGATTACTGTTTGATATCTGCCGACGTCAAAAACTCAAAAGCTTCACCAAAAACGCACAACTGAACAGTATTCACTCACATTCAGTCATTTTAAGCTGACTGTATCCTAAGATTACTGTTTGATATCTGCCGACGTCAAAAACTCAAAAGCTTCACCAAAAACGCACAACTGAACTGTATTCACTCATCTGAGTCATTTTAAGCTGACTGTATCCTAAGATTACTGTTTGATATCTGCCGACGTCAAAAACTCAAAAGCTTCACCAAAAGCGCACAACTGAACAGTATTCACTCATCTGAGTCATTTTAAGCTGACTGTATCCTAAGATTACTGTTTGATATCTGTGATGTCAAAAACTCAAAAGCTTCACCAAAAACGCACAACTGAACAGTATTCACTCACATTCAGTCATTTTAAGCTGACTGTATCCTAAGATTACTGTTTGATATCTGCCGACGTCAAAAACTCAAAAGCTTCACCAAAAACGCACAACTGAACAGTAGTCACTCATCTGAGTCATTTTAAGCTGACTTTATCCTAAGATTACTGTTTGATATCTGCCGACGTCAAAAACTCAAAAGCTTCACCAAAAACGCACAACTGAACTGTATTCACTAACATTCAGTCATTTTAAGCTGACTGTATCCTAAGATTACTGTTTGATATCTGTGACGTCAAAAACTCAAAAGCTTCACCAAAAACGCACAACTGAACAGTATTCACTCACATTCAGTCATTTTAAGCTGACTGTATCCTAAGATTACTGTTTGATATCTGCCGACGTCAAAAACTCAAAAGCTTCACCAAAAACGCACAACTGAACTGTATTCACTCATCTGAGTCATTTTAAGCTGACTGTATCCTAAGATTACTGTTTGATATCTGCCGACGTCAAAAACTCAAAAGCTTCACCAAAAACGCACAACTGAACAGTAGTCACTCATCTGAGTCATTTTAAGCTGACTGTATCCTAAGATTACTGTTTGATATCTGCCGACATCAAAAACTCAAAAGCTTCACCAAAAACGCACAACTGAACAGTATTCACTCACATTCAGTCATTTTAAGATGACTGTATCCTAAGATTACTGTTTGATATCTGCCGACGTCAAAAACTCAAAAGCTTCACCAAAAACGCACAACTGAACTGTATTCACTCATCTGAGTCATTTTAAGCTGACTGTATCCTAAGATTACTGTTTGATATCTGCCGACGTCAAAAACTCAAAAGCTTCACCAAAAACGCACAACTGAACAGTATTCACTCACATTCAGTCATTTTAAGCTGACTGTATCCTAAGATTACTGTTTGATATCTGCCGACGTCAAAAACTCAAAAGCTTCACCAAAAACGCACAACTGAACAGTATTCACTCATCTGAGTCATTTTAAGCTGACTGTATCCTAAGATTACTGTTTGATATCTGCCGACGTCAAAAACTCAAAAGCTTCACCAAAAACGCAGAACTGAACTGTATTCACTCATCTGAGTCATTTTAAGCTGACTGTATCCTAAGATTACTGTTTGATATCTGCCGACGTCAAAAACTCAAAAGCTTCACCAAAAACGCACAACTGAACAGTATTCACTCACATTCAGTCATTTTAAGCTGACTGTATCCTAAGATTACTGTTTGATATCTGCCGACGTCAAAAACTCAAAAGCTTCACCAAAAACGCACAACTGAACAGTATTCACTCATCTGAGTCATTTTAAGCTGACTGTATCCTAAGATTACTGTTTGATATCTGTGATGTCAAAAACTCAAAAGCTTCACCAAAAACGCACAACTGAACTGTATTCACTCATCTGAGTCATTTTAAGCTGACTGTATCCTAAGATTACTGTTTGATATCTGCCGACGTCAAAAACTCAAAAGCTTCACCAAAAACGCACAACTGAACAGTATTCACTCACATTCAGTCATTTTAAGCTGACTGTATCCTAAGATTACTGTTTGATATCTGCCGACGTCAAAAACTCAAAAGCTTCACCAAAAACGCACAACTGAACTGTATTCACTCATCTGAGTCATTTTAAGCTGACTGTATCCTAAGATTACTGTTTGATATCTGCCGACGTCAAAAACTCAAAAGCTTCACCAAAAGCGCACAACTGAACAGTATTCACTCATCTGAGTCATTTTAAGCTGACTGTATCCTAAGATTACTGTTTGATATCTGTGATGTCAAAAACTCAAAAGCTTCACCAAAAACGCACAACTGAACAGTATTCACTCACATTCAGTCATTTTAAGCTGACTGTATCCTAAGATTACTGTTTGATATCTGCCGACGTCAAAAACTCAAAAGCTTCACCAAAAACGCACAACTGAACAGTAGTCACTCATCTGAGTCATTTTAAGCTGACTTTATCCTAAGATTACTGTTTGATATCTGCCGACGTCAAAAACTCAAAAGCTTCACCAAAAACGCACAACTGAACTGTATTCACTAACATTCAGTCATTTTAAGCTGACTGTATCCTAAGATTACTGTTTGATATCTGTGACGTCAAAAACTCAAAAGCTTCACCAAAAACGCACAACTGAACAGTATTCACTCACATTCAGTCATTTTAAGCTGACTGTATCCTAAGATTACTGTTTGATATCTGCCGACGTCAAAAACTCAAAAGCTTCACCAAAAACGCACAACTGAACTGTATTCACTCATCTGAGTCATTTTAAGCTGACTGTATCCTAAGATTACTGTTTGATATCTGCCGACGTCAAAAACTCAAAAGCTTCACCAAAAACGCACAACTGAACAGTAGTCACTCATCTGAGTCATTTTAAGCTGACTGTATCCTAAGATTACTGTTTGATATCTGCCGACATCAAAAACTCAAAAGCTTCACCAAAAACGCACAACTGAACAGTATTCACTCACATTCAGTCATTTTAAGATGACTGTATCCTAAGATTACTGTTTGATATCTGCCGACGTCAAAAACTCAAAAGCTTCACCAAAAACGCACAACTGAACTGTATTCACTCATCTGAGTCATTTTAAGCTGACTGTATCCTAAGATTACTGTTTGATATCTGCCGACGTCAAAAACTCAAAAGCTTCACCAAAAACGCACAACTGAACTGTATTCACTCATCTGAGTCATTTTAAGCTGACTGTATCCTAAGATTACTGTTTGATATCTGCCGACGTCAAAAACTCAAAAGCTTCACCAAAAACGCACAACTGAACTGTATTCACTCATCTGAGTCATTTTAAGGTGACTGTATCCTAAGATTACTGTTTGATATCTGCCGACGTCAAAAACTCAAAAGCTTCACCAAAAACGCAGAACTGAACTGTATTCACTCATCTGAGTCATTTTAAGCTGACTGTATCCTAAGATTACTGTTTGATATCTGCCGACGTCAAAAACTCAAAAGCTTCACCAAAAACGCACAACTGAACAGTAGTCACTTATCTGAGTCATTTTAAACTGACTGTATCCTAAGATTACTGTTTGATATCTGCCGACGTCAAAAACTCAAAAGCTTCACCAAAAACGCACAACTGAACTGTATTCACTCATCTGAGTCATTTTAAGCTGACTGTATCCTAAGATTACTGTTTGATATCTGCCGACGTCAAAAACTCAAAAGCTTCACCAAAAACGCACAACTGAACTGTATTCACTCATCTGAGTCATTTTAAGCTGACTGTATCCTAAGATTACTGTTTGATATCTGCCGACGTCAAAAACTCAAAAGCTTCACCAAAAACGCACAACTGAACAGTATTCACTCACATTCAGTCATTTTAAGCTGACTGTATCCTAAGATTACTGTTTGATATCTGCCGACGTCAAAAACTCAAAAGCTTCACCAAAAACGCACAACTGAACAGTATTCACTCATCTGAGTCATTTTAAGCTGACTGTATCCTAAGATTACTGTTTGATATCTGCCGACGTCAAAAACTCAAAAGCTTCACCAAAAACGCAGAACTGAACTGTATTCACTCATCTGAGTCATTTTAAGCTGACTGTATCCTAAGATTACTGTTTGATATCTGCCGACGTCAAAAACTCAAAAGCTTCACCAAAAACGCACAACTGAACAGTATTCACTCACATTCAGTCATTTTAAGCTGACTGTATCCTAAGATTACTGTTTGATATCTGCCGACGTCAAAAACTCAAAAGCTTCACCAAAAACGCACAACTGAACAGTATTCACTCATCTGAGTCATTTTAAGCTGACTGTATCCTAAGATTACTGTTTGATATCTGTGATGTCAAAAAATCAAAAGCTTCACCAAAAACGCACAACTGAACTGTATTCACTCATCTGAGTCATTTTAAGCTGACTGTATCCTAAGATTACTGTTTGATATCTGCCGACGTCAAAAACTCAAAAGCTTCACCAAAAACGCACAACTGAACAGTATTCACTCACATTCAGTCATTTTAAGCTGACTGTATCCTAAGATTACTGTTTGATATCTGCCGACGTCAAAAACTCAAAAGCTTCACCAAAAACGCACAACTGAACTGTATTCACTCATCTGAGTCATTTTAAGCTGACTGTATCCTAAGATTACTGTTTGATATCTGCCGACGTCAAAAACTCAAAAGCTTCACCAAAAGCGCACAACTGAACAGTATTCACTCATCTGAGTCATTTTAAGCTGACTGTATCCTAAGATTACTGTTTGATATCTGTGATGTCAAAAACTCAAAAGCTTCACCAAAAACGCACAACTGAACAGTATTCACTCACATTCAGTCATTTTAAGCTGACTGTATCCTAAGATTACTGTTTGATATCTGCCGACGTCAAAAACTCAAAAGCTTCACCAAAAACGCACAACTGAACAGTAGTCACTCATCTGAGTCATTTTAAGCTGACTTTATCCTAAGATTACTGTTTGATATCTGCCGACGTCAAAAACTCAAAAGCTTCACCAAAAACGCACAACTGAACTGTATTCACTAACATTCAGTCATTTTAAGCTGACTGTATCCTAAGATTACTGTTTGATATCTGTGACGTCAAAAACTCAAAAGCTTCACCAAAAACGCACAACTGAACAGTATTCACTCACATTCAGTCATTTTAAGCTGACTGTATCCTAAGATTACTGTTTGATATCTGCCGACGTCAAAAACTCAAAAGCTTCACCAAAAACGCACAACTGAACTGTATTCACTCATCTGAGTCATTTTAAGCTGACTGTATCCTAAGATTACTGTTTGATATCTGCCGACGTCAAAAACTCAAAAGCTTCACCAAAAACGCACAACTGAACAGTAGTCACTCATCTGAGTCATTTTAAGCTGACTGTATCCTAAGATTACTGTTTGATATCTGCCGACATCAAAAACTCAAAAGCTTCACCAAAAACGCACAACTGAACAGTATTCACTCACATTCAGTCATTTTAAGATGACTGTATCCTAAGATTACTGTTTGATATCTGCCGACGTCAAAAACTCAAAAGCTTCACCAAAAACGCACGACTGAACAGTAGTCACTCATCTGAGTCATTTTAAGCTGACTGTATCCTAAGATTACTGTTTGATATCTGCCGACGTCAAAAACTCAAAAGCTTCACCAAAAACGCACAACTGAACTGTATTCACTCATCTGAGTCATTTTAAGCTGACTGTATCCTAAGATTACTGTTTGATATCTGCCGACGTCAAAAACTCAAAAGCTTCACCAAAAACGCACAACTGAACTGTATTCACTCATCTGAGTCATTTTAAGGTGACTGTATCCTAAGATTACTGTTTGATATCTGCCGACGTCAAAAACTCAAAAGCTTCACCAAAAACGCAGAACTGAACTGTATTCACTCATCTGAGTCATTTTAAGCTGACTGTATCCTAAGATTACTGTTTGATATCTGCCGACGTCAAAAACTCAAAAGCTTCACCAAAAACGCACAACTGAACAGTAGTCACTTATCTGAGTCATTTTAAACTGACTGTATCCTAAGATTACTGTTTGATATCTGCCGACGTCAAAAACTCAAAAGCTTCACCAAAAACGCACAACTGAACTGTATTCACTCATCTGAGTCATTTTAAGCTGACTGTATCCTAAGATTACTGTTTGATATCTGCCGACGTCAAAAACTCAAAAGCTTCACCAAAAACGCACAACTGAACTGTATTCACTCATCTGAGTCATTTTAAGCTGACTGTATCCTAAGATTACTGTTTGATATCTGCCGACGTCAAAAACTCAAAAGCTTCACCAAAAACGCACAACTGAACAGTATTCACTCACATTCAGTCATTTTAAGCTGACTGTATCCTAAGATTACTGTTTGATATCTGCCGACGTCAAAAACTCAAAAGCTTCACCAAAAACGCACAACTGAACAGTATTCACTCACATTCAGTCATTTTAAGCTGACTGTATCCTAAGATTACTGTTTGATATCTGCCGACGTCAAAAACTCAAAAGCTTCACCAAAAACGCAGAACTGAACTGTATTCACTCATCTGAGTCATTTTAAGCTGACTGTATCCTAAGATTACTGTTTGATATCTGTGATGTCAAAAACTCAAAAGCTTCACCAAAAACGCACAACTGAACAGTATTCACTCATCTGAGTCATTTTAAGCTGACTGTATCCTAAGATTACTGTTTGATATCTGCCGACATCAAAAACTCAAAAGCTTCACCAAAAACGCACAACTGAACAGTATTCACTCACATTCAGTCATTTTAAGCTGACTGTATCCTAAGATTACTGTTTGATATCTGCCGACGTCAAAAACTCAAAAGCTTCACCAAAAACGCACAACTGAACAGTAGTCACTCATCTGAGTCATTTTAAGCTGACTGTATCCTAAGATTACTGTTTGATATCTGCCGACGTCAAAAACTCAAAAGCTTCACCAAAAACGCACAACTGAACTGTATTCACTCATCTGAGTCATTTTAAGATGACTGTATCCTAAGATTACTGTTTGATATCTGCCGACGTCAAAAACTCAAAAGCTTCACCAAAAACGCACAACTGAACTGTATTCACTCATCTGAGTCATTTTAAGGTGACTGTATCCTAAGATTACTGTTTGATATCTGCCGACGTCAAAAACTCAAAAGCTTCACCAAAAACGCACAACTGAACAGTATTCACTCACATTCAGTCATTTTAAGCTGACTGTATCCTAAGATTACTGTTTGATATCTGCCGACGTCAAAAACTCAAAAGCTTCACCAAAAACGCACAACTGAACAGTATTCACTCACATTCAGTCATTTTAAGCTGACTGTATCCTAAGATTACTGTTTGATATCTGTGATGTCAAAAAATCAAAAGCTTCACCAAAAACGCACAACTGAACTGTATTCACTCATCTGAGTCATTTTAAGCTGACTGTATCCTAAGATTACTGTTTGATATCTGCCGACATCAAAAACTCAAAAGCTTCACCAAAAACGCACAACTGAACAGTATTCACTCACATTCAGTCATTTTAAGCTGACTGTATCCTAAGATTACTGTTTGATATCTGCCGACGTCAAAAACTCAAAAGCTTCACCAAAAACGCACAACTGAACAGTAGTCACTCATCTGAGTCATTTTAAGCTGACTGTATCCTAAGATTACTGTTTGATATCTGCCGACGTCAAAAACTCAAAAGCTTCACCAAAAACGCACAACTGAACTGTATTCACTCATCTGAGTCATTTTAAGATGACTGTATCCTAAGATTACTGTTTGATATCTGCCGACGTCAAAAACTCAAAAGCTTCACCAAAAACGCACAACTGAACTGTATTCACTCATCTGAGTCATTTTAAGGTGACTGTATCCTAAGATTACTGTTTGATATCTGCCGACGTCAAAAACTCAAAAGCTTCACCAAAAACGCACAACTGAACAGTATTCACTCACATTCAGTCATTTTAAGCTGACTGTATCCTAAGATTACTGTTTGATATCTGCCGACGTCAAAAACTCAAAAGCTTCACCAAAAACGCACAACTGAACAGTATTCACTCACATTCAGTCATTTTAAGCTGACTGTATCCTAAGATTACTGTTTGATATCTGTGATGTCAAAAAATCAAAAGCTTCACCAAAAACGCACAACTGAACTGTATTCACTCATCTGAGTCATTTTAAGCTGACTGTATCCTAAGATTACTGTTTGATATCTGCCGACGTCAAAAACTCAAAAGCTTCACCAAAAACGCACAACTGAACAGTATTCACTCACATTCAGTCATTTTAAGCTGACTGTATCCTAAGATTACTGTTTGATATCTGCCGACGTCAAAAACTCAAAAGCTTCACCAAAAACGCACAACTGAACTGTATTCACTCATCTGAGTCATTTTAAACTGACTGTATCCTAAGATTACTGTTTGATATCTGCCGACGTCAAAAACTCAAAAGCTTCACCAAAAACGCACAACTGAACTGTATTCACTCATCTGAGTCATTTTAAGATGACTGTATCCTAAGATTACTGTTTGATATCTGCCGACGTCAAAAACTCAAAAGCTTCACCAAAAACGCACAACTGAACTGTATTCACTCATCTGAGTCATTTTAAGGTGACTGTATCCTAAGATTACTGTTTGATATCTGCCGACGTCAAAAACTCAAAAGCTTCACCAAAAACGCACAACTGAACAGTATTCACTCACATTCAGTCATTTTAAGCTGACTGTATCCTAAGATTACTGTTTGATATCTGCCGACGTCAAAAACTCAAAAGCTTCACCAAAAACGCACAACTGAACAGTATTCACTCACATTCAGTCATTTTAAGCTGACTGTATCCTAAGATTACTGTTTGATATCTGTGATGTCAAAAAATCAAAAGCTTCACCAAAAACGCACAACTGAACTGTATTCACTCATCTGAGTCATTTTAAGCTGACTGTATCCTAAGATTACTGTTTGATATCTGCCGACGTCAAAAACTCAAAAGCTTCACCAAAAACGCACAACTGAACAGTATTCACTCACATTCAGTCATTTTAAGCTGACTGTATCCTAAGATTACTGTTTGATATCTGCCGACGTCAAAAACTCAAAAGCTTCACCAAAAACGCACAACTGAACTGTATTCACTCATCTGAGTCATTTTAAACTGACTGTATCCTAAGATTACTGTTTGATATCTGCCGACGTCAAAAACTCAAAAGCTTCACCAAAAGCGCACAACTGAACAGTATTCACTCATCTGAGTCATTTTAAGCTGACTGTATCCTAAGATTACTGTTTGATATCTGTGATGTCAAAAACTCAAAAGCTTCACCAAAAACGCACAACTGAACAGTATTCACTCACATTCAGTCATTTTAAGCTGACTGTATCCTAAGATTACTGTTTGATATCTGCCGACGTCAAAAACTCAAAAGCTTCACCAAAAACGCACAACTGAACAGTAGTCACTCATCTGAGTCATTTTAAGCTGACTTTATCCTAAGATTACTGTTTGATATCTGCCGACGTCAAAAACTCAAAAGCTTCACCAAAAACGCACAACTGAACTGTATTCACTAACATTCAGTCATTTTAAGCTGACTGTATCCTAAGATTACTGTTTGATATCTGTGAGGTCAAAAACTCAAAAGCTTCACCAAAAACGCACAACTGAACAGTATTCACTCACATTCAGTCATTTTAAGCTGACTGTATCCTAAGATTACTGTTTGATATCTGCCGACGTCAAAAACTCAAAAGCTTCACCAAAAACGCACAACTGAACTGTATTCACTCATCTGAGTCATTTTAAGCTGACTGTATCCTAAGATTACTGTTTGATATCTGCCGACGTCAAAAACTCAAAAGCTTCACCAAAAACGCACAACTGAACAGTAGTCACTCATCTGAGTCATTTTAAGCTGACTGTATCCTAAGATTACTGTTTGATATCTGCCGACATCAAAAACTCAAAAGCTTCACCAAAAACGCACAACTGAACAGTATTCACTCACATTCAGTCATTTTAAGATGACTGTATCCTAAGATTACTGTTTGATATCTGCCGACGTCAAAAACTCAAAAGCTTCACCAAAAACGCACAACTGAACTGTATTCACTCATCTGAGTCATTTTAAGCTGACTGTATCCTAAGATTACTGTTTGATATCTGCCGACGTCAAAAACTCAAAAGCTTCACCAAAAACGCACAACTGAACTGTATTCACTCATCTGAGTCATTTTAAGCTGACTGTATCCTAAGATTACTGTTTGATATCTGCCGACGTCAAAAACTCAAAAGCTTCACCAAAAACGCACAACTGAACTGTATTCACTCATCTGAGTCATTTTAAGGTGACTGTATCCTAAGATTACTGTTTGATATCTGCCGACGTCAAAAACTCAAAAGCTTCACCAAAAACGCAGAACTGAACTGTATTCACTCATCTGAGTCATTTTAAGCTGACTGTATCCTAAGATTACTGTTTGATATCTGCCGACGTCAAAAACTCAAAAGCTTCACCAAAAACGCACAACTGAACAGTAGTCACTTATCTGAGTCATTTTAAACTGACTGTATCCTAAGATTACTGTTTGATATCTGCCGACGTCAAAAACTCAAAAGCTTCACCAAAAACGCACAACTGAACTGTATTCACTCATCTGAGTCATTTTAAGCTGACTGTATCCTAAGATTACTGTTTGATATCTGCCGACGTCAAAAACTCAAAAGCTTCACCAAAAACGCACAACTGAACTGTATTCACTCATCTGAGTCATTTTAAGCTGACTGTATCCTAAGATTACTGTTTGATATCTGCCGACGTCAAAAACTCAAAAGCTTCACCAAAAACGCACAACTGAACAGTATTCACTCACATTCAGTCATTTTAAGCTGACTGTATCCTAAGATTACTGTTTGATATCTGCCGACGTCAAAAACTCAAAAGCTTCACCAAAAACGCACAACTGAACAGTATTCACTCATCTGAGTCATTTTAAGCTGACTGTATCCTAAGATTACTGTTTGATATCTGCCGACGTCAAAAACTCAAAAGCTTCACCAAAAACGCAGAACTGAACTGTATTCACTCATCTGAGTCATTTTAAGCTGACTGTATCCTAAGATTACTGTTTGATATCTGCCGACGTCAAAAACTCAAAAGCTTCACCAAAAACGCACAACTGAACAGTATTCACTCACATTCAGTCATTTTAAGCTGACTGTATCCTAAGATTACTGTTTGATATCTGCCGACGTCAAAAACTCAAAAGCTTCACCAAAAACGCACAACTGAACAGTATTCACTCATCTGAGTCATTTTAAGCTGACTGTATCCTAAGATTACTGTTTGATATCTGTGATGTCAAAAAATCAAAAGCTTCACCAAAAACGCACAACTGAACTGTATTCACTCATCTGAGTCATTTTAAGCTGACTGTATCCTAAGATTACTGTTTGATATCTGCCGACGTCAAAAACTCAAAAGCTTCACCAAAAACGCACAACTGAACAGTATTCACTCACATTCAGTCATTTTAAGCTGACTGTATCCTAAGATTACTGTTTGATATCTGCCGACGTCAAAAACTCAAAAGCTTCACCAAAAACGCACAACTGAACTGTATTCACTCATCTGAGTCATTTTAAGCTGACTGTATCCTAAGATTACTGTTTGATATCTGCCGACGTCAAAAACTCAAAAGCTTCACCAAAAGCGCACAACTGAACAGTATTCACTCATCTGAGTCATTTTAAGCTGACTGTATCCTAAGATTACTGTTTGATATCTGTGATGTCAAAAACTCAAAAGCTTCACCAAAAACGCACAACTGAACAGTATTCACTCACATTCAGTCATTTTAAGCTGACTGTATCCTAAGATTACTGTTTGATATCTGCCGACGTCAAAAACTCAAAAGCTTCACCAAAAACGCACAACTGAACAGTAGTCACTCATCTGAGTCATTTTAAGCTGACTTTATCCTAAGATTACTGTTTGATATCTGCCGACGTCAAAAACTCAAAAGCTTCACCAAAAACGCACAACTGAACTGTATTCACTAACATTCAGTCATTTTAAGCTGACTGTATCCTAAGATTACTGTTTGATATCTGTGACGTCAAAAACTCAAAAGCTTCACCAAAAACGCACAACTGAACAGTATTCACTCACATTCAGTCATTTTAAGCTGACTGTATCCTAAGATTACTGTTTGATATCTGCCGACGTCAAAAACTCAAAAGCTTCACCAAAAACGCACAACTGAACTGTATTCACTCATCTGAGTCATTTTAAGCTGACTGTATCCTAAGATTACTGTTTGATATCTGCCGACGTCAAAAACTCAAAAGCTTCACCAAAAACGCACAACTGAACAGTAGTCACTCATCTGAGTCATTTTAAGCTGACTGTATCCTAAGATTACTGTTTGATATCTGCCGACATCAAAAACTCAAAAGCTTCACCAAAAACGCACAACTGAACAGTATTCACTCACATTCAGTCATTTTAAGATGACTGTATCCTAAGATTACTGTTTGATATCTGCCGACGTCAAAAACTCAAAAGCTTCACCAAAAACGCACGACTGAACAGTAGTCACTCATCTGAGTCATTTTAAGCTGACTGTATCCTAAGATTACTGTTTGATATCTGCCGACGTCAAAAACTCAAAAGCTTCACCAAAAACGCACAACTGAACTGTATTCACTCATCTGAGTCATTTTAAGCTGACTGTATCCTAAGATTACTGTTTGATATCTGCCGACGTCAAAAACTCAAAAGCTTCACCAAAAACGCACAACTGAACTGTATTCACTCATCTGAGTCATTTTAAGGTGACTGTATCCTAAGATTACTGTTTGATATCTGCCGACGTCAAAAACTCAAAAGCTTCACCAAAAACGCAGAACTGAACTGTATTCACTCATCTGAGTCATTTTAAGCTGACTGTATCCTAAGATTACTGTTTGATATCTGCCGACGTCAAAAACTCAAAAGCTTCACCAAAAACGCACAACTGAACAGTAGTCACTTATCTGAGTCATTTTAAACTGACTGTATCCTAAGATTACTGTTTGATATCTGCCGACGTCAAAAACTCAAAAGCTTCACCAAAAACGCACAACTGAACTGTATTCACTCATCTGAGTCATTTTAAGCTGACTGTATCCTAAGATTACTGTTTGATATCTGCCGACGTCAAAAACTCAAAAGCTTCACCAAAAACGCACAACTGAACTGTATTCACTCATCTGAGTCATTTTAAGCTGACTGTATCCTAAGATTACTGTTTGATATCTGCCGACGTCAAAAACTCAAAAGCTTCACCAAAAACGCACAACTGAACAGTATTCACTCACATTCAGTCATTTTAAGCTGACTGTATCCTAAGATTACTGTTTGATATCTGCCGACGTCAAAAACTCAAAAGCTTCACCAAAAACGCACAACTGAACAGTATTCACTCACATTCAGTCATTTTAAGCTGACTGTATCCTAAGATTACTGTTTGATATCTGCCGACGTCAAAAACTCAAAAGCTTCACCAAAAACGCAGAACTGAACTGTATTCACTCATCTGAGTCATTTTAAGCTGACTGTATCCTAAGATTACTGTTTGATATCTGTGATGTCAAAAACTCAAAAGCTTCACCAAAAACGCACAACTGAACAGTATTCACTCATCTGAGTCATTTTAAGCTGACTGTATCCTAAGATTACTGTTTGATATCTGCCGACATCAAAAACTCAAAAGCTTCACCAAAAACGCACAACTGAACAGTATTCACTCACATTCAGTCATTTTAAGCTGACTGTATCCTAAGATTACTGTTTGATATCTGCCGACGTCAAAAACTCAAAAGCTTCACCAAAAACGCACAACTGAACAGTAGTCACTCATCTGAGTCATTTTAAGCTGACTGTATCCTAAGATTACTGTTTGATATCTGCCGACGTCAAAAACTCAAAAGCTTCACCAAAAACGCACAACTGAACTGTATTCACTCATCTGAGTCATTTTAAGATGACTGTATCCTAAGATTACTGTTTGATATCTGCCGACGTCAAAAACTCAAAAGCTTCACCAAAAACGCACAACTGAACTGTATTCACTCATCTGAGTCATTTTAAGGTGACTGTATCCTAAGATTACTGTTTGATATCTGCCGACGTCAAAAACTCAAAAGCTTCACCAAAAACGCACAACTGAACAGTATTCACTCACATTCAGTCATTTTAAGCTGACTGTATCCTAAGATTACTGTTTGATATCTGCCGACGTCAAAAACTCAAAAGCTTCACCAAAAACGCACAACTGAACAGTATTCACTCACATTCAGTCATTTTAAGCTGACTGTATCCTAAGATTACTGTTTGATATCTGTGATGTCAAAAAATCAAAAGCTTCACCAAAAACGCACAACTGAACTGTATTCACTCATCTGAGTCATTTTAAGCTGACTGTATCCTAAGATTACTGTTTGATATCTGCCGACGTCAAAAACTCAAAAGCTTCACCAAAAACGCACAACTGAACAGTATTCACTCACATTCAGTCATTTTAAGCTGACTGTATCCTAAGATTACTGTTTGATATCTGCCGACGTCAAAAACTCAAAAGCTTCACCAAAAACGCACAACTGAACTGTATTCACTCATCTGAGTCATTTTAAACTGACTGTATCCTAAGATTACTGTTTGATATCTGCCGACGTCAAAAACTCAAAAGCTTCACCAAAAACGCACAACTGAACTGTATTCACTCATCTGAGTCATTTTAAGATGACTGTATCCTAAGATTACTGTTTGATATCTGCCGACGTCAAAAACTCAAAAGCTTCACCAAAAACGCACAACTGAACTGTATTCACTCATCTGAGTCATTTTAAGGTGACTGTATCCTAAGATTACTGTTTGATATCTGCCGACGTCAAAAACTCAAAAGCTTCACCAAAAACGCACAACTGAACAGTATTCACTCACATTCAGTCATTTTAAGCTGACTGTATCCTAAGATTACTGTTTGATATCTGCCGACGTCAAAAACTCAAAAGCTTCACCAAAAACGCACAACTGAACAGTATTCACTCACATTCAGTCATTTTAAGCTGACTGTATCCTAAGATTACTGTTTGATATCTGTGATGTCAAAAAATCAAAAGCTTCACCAAAAACGCACAACTGAACTGTATTCACTCATCTGAGTCATTTTAAGCTGACTGTATCCTAAGATTACTGTTTGATATCTGCCGACGTCAAAAACTCAAAAGCTTCACCAAAAACGCACAACTGAACAGTATTCACTCACATTCAGTCATTTTAAGCTGACTGTATCCTAAGATTACTGTTTGATATCTGCCGACGTCAAAAACTCAAAAGCTTCACCAAAAACGCACAACTGAACTGTATTCACTCATCTGAGTCATTTTAAACTGACTGTATCCTAAGATTACTGTTTGATATCTGCCGACGTCAAAAACTCAAAAGCTTCACCAAAAGCGCACAACTGAACAGTATTCACTCATCTGAGTCATTTTAAGCTGACTGTATCCTAAGATTACTGTTTGATATCTGTGATGTCAAAAACTCAAAAGCTTCACCAAAAACGCACAACTGAACAGTATTCACTCACATTCAGTCATTTTAAGCTGACTGTATCCTAAGATTACTGTTTGATATCTGCCGACGTCAAAAACTCAAAAGCTTCACCAAAAACGCACAACTGAACAGTAGTCACTCATCTGAGTCATTTTAAGCTGACTTTATCCTAAGATTACTGTTTGATATCTGCCGACGTCAAAAACTCAAAAGCTTCACCAAAAACGCACAACTGAACTGTATTCACTAACATTCAGTCATTTTAAGCTGACTGTATCCTAAGATTACTGTTTGATATCTGTGACGTCAAAAACTCAAAAGCTTCACCAAAAACACACAACTGAACAGTATTCACTCACATTCAGTCATTTTAAGCTGACTGTATCCTAAGATTACTGTTTGATATCTGCCGACGTCAAAAACTCAAAAGCTTCACCAAAAACGCACAACTGAACTGTATTCACTCATCTGAGTCATTTTAAGCTGACTGTATCCTAAGATTACTGTTTGATATCTGCCGACGTCAAAAACTCAAAAGCTTCACCAAAAACGCACAACTGAACAGTAGTCACTCATCTGAGTCATTTTAAGCTGACTGTATCCTAAGATTACTGTTTGATATCTGCCGACATCAAAAACTCAAAAGCTTCACCAAAAACGCACAACTGAACAGTATTCACTCACATTCAGTCATTTTAAGATGACTGTATCCTAAGATTACTGTTTGATATCTGCCGACGTCAAAAACTCAAAAGCTTCACCAAAAACGCACAACTGAACAGTAGTCACTCATCTGAGTCATTTTAAGCTGACTGTATCCTAAGATTACTGTTTGATATCTGCCGACGTCAAAAACTCAAAAGCTTCACCAAAAACGCACAACTGAACTGTATTCACTCATCTGAGTCATTTTAAGCTGACTGTATCCTAAGATTACTGTTTGATATCTGCCGACGTCAAAAACTCAAAAGCTTCACCAAAAACGCACAACTGAACTGTATTCACTCATCTGAGTCATTTTAAGGTGACTGTATCCTAAGATTACTGTTTGATATCTGCCGACGTCAAAAACTCAAAAGCTTCACCAAAAACGCAGAACTGAACTGTATTCACTCATCTGAGTCATTTTAAGCTGACTGTATCCTAAGATTACTGTTTGATATCTGCCGACGTCAAAAACTCAAAAGCTTCACCAAAAACGCACAACTGAACAGTAGTCACTTATCTGAGTCATTTTAAGCTGACTGTATCCTAAGATTACTGTTTGATATCTGCCGACGTCAAAAACTCAAAAGCTTCACCAAAAACGCACAACTGAACAGTATTCACTCATCTGAGTCATTTTAAGCTGACTGTATCCTAAGATTACTGTTTGATATCTGCCGACGTCAAAAACTCAAAAGCTTCACCAAAAACGCAGAACTGAACTGTATTCACTCATCTGAGTCATTTTAAGCTGACTGTATCCTAAGATTACTGTTTGATATCTGCCGACGTCAAAAACTCAAAAGCTTCACCAAAAACGCACAACTGAACAGTATTCACTCACATTCAGTCATTTTAAGCTGACTGTATCCTAAGATTACTGTTTGATATCTGCCGACGTCAAAAACTCAAAAGCTTCACCAAAAACGCACAACTGAACAGTATTCACTCATCTGAGTCATTTTAAGCTGACTGTATCCTAAGATTACTGTTTGATATCTGTGATGTCAAAAAATCAAAAGCTTCACCAAAAACGCACAACTGAACTGTATTCACTCATCTGAGTCATTTTAAGCTGACTGTATCCTAAGATTACTGTTTGATATCTGCCGACGTCAAAAACTCAAAAGCTTCACCAAAAACGCACAACTGAACAGTATTCACTCACATTCAGTCATTTTAAGCTGACTGTATCCTAAGATTACTGTTTGATATCTGCCGACGTCAAAAACTCAAAAGCTTCACCAAAAACGCACAACTGAACTGTATTCACTCATCTGAGTCATTTTAAGCTGACTGTATCCTAAGATTACTGTTTGATATCTGCCGACGTCAAAAACTCAAAAGCTTCACCAAAAGCGCACAACTGAACAGTATTCACTCATCTGAGTCATTTTAAGCTGACTGTATCCTAAGATTACTGTTTGATATCTGTGATGTCAAAAACTCAAAAGCTTCACCAAAAACGCACAACTGAACAGTATTCACTCACATTCAGTCATTTTAAGCTGACTGTATCCTAAGATTACTGTTTGATATCTGCCGACGTCAAAAACTCAAAAGCTTCACCAAAAACGCACAACTGAACAGTAGTCACTCATCTGAGTCATTTTAAGCTGACTTTATCCTAAGATTACTGTTTGATATCTGCCGACGTCAAAAACTCAAAAGCTTCACCAAAAACGCACAACTGAACTGTATTCACTAACATTCAGTCATTTTAAGCTGACTGTATCCTAAGATTACTGTTTGATATCTGTGACGTCAAAAACTCAAAAGCTTCACCAAAAACGCACAACTGAACAGTATTCACTCACATTCAGTCATTTTAAGATGACTGTATCCTAAGATTACTGTTTGATATCTGCCGACGTCAAAAACTCAAAAGCTTCACCAAAAACGCACAACTGAACAGTAGTCACTCATCTGAGTCATTTTAAGCTGACTGTATCCTAAGATTACTGTTTGATATCTGCCGACATCAAAAACTCAAAAGCTTCACCAAAAACGCACAACTGAACAGTATTCACTCACATTCAGTCATTTTAAGATGACTGTATCCTAAGATTACTGTTTGATATCTGCCGACGTCAAAAACTCAAAAGCTTCACCAAAAACGCACAACTGAACAGTAGTCACTCATCTGAGTCATTTTAAGCTGACTGTATCCTAAGATTACTGTTTGATATCTGCCGACGTCAAAAACTCAAAAGCTTCACCAAAAACGCACAACTGAACTGTATTCACTCATCTGAGTCATTTTAAGCTGACTGTATCCTAAGATTACTGTTTGATATCTGCCGACGTCAAAAACTCAAAAGCTTCACCAAAAACGCACAACTGAACTGTATTCACTCATCTGAGTCATTTTAAGGTGACTGTATCCTAAGATTACTGTTTGATATCTGCCGACGTCAAAAACTCAAAAGCTTCACCAAAAACGCAGAACTGAACTGTATTCACTCATCTGAGTCATTTTAAGCTGACTGTATCCTAAGATTACTGTTTGATATCTGCCGACGTCAAAAACTCAAAAGCTTCACCAAAAACGCACAACTGAACAGTAGTCACTTATCTGAGTCATTTTAAACTGACTGTATCCTAAGATTACTGTTTGATATCTGCCGACGTCAAAAACTCAAAAGCTTCACCAAAAACGCAGAACTGAACTGTATTCACTCATCTGAGTCATTTTAAGCTGACTGTATCCTAAGATTACTGTTTGATATCTGCCGACGTCAAAAACTCAAAAGCTTCACCAAAAACGCAGAACTGAACTGTATTCACTCATCTGAGTCATTTTAAGCTGACTGTATCCTAAGATTACTGTTTGATATCTGCCGACGTCAAAAACTCAAAAGCTTCACCAAAAACGCACAACTGAACAGTATTCACTCACATTCAGTCATTTTAAGCTGACTGTATCCTAAGATTACTGTTTGATATCTGCCGACGTCAAAAACTCAAAAGCTTCACCAAAAACGCACAACTGAACAGTATTCACTCATCTGAGTCATTTTAAGCTGACTGTATCCTAAGATTACTGTTTGATATCTGCCGACGTCAAAAACTCAAAAGCTTCACCAAAAACGCAGAACTGAACTGTATTCACTCATCTGAGTCATTTTAAGCTGACTGTATCCTAAGATTACTGTTTGATATCTGCCGACGTCAAAAACTCAAAAGCTTCACCAAAAACGCACAACTGAACAGTATTCACTCACATTCAGTCATTTTAAGCTGACTGTATCCTAAGATTACTGTTTGATATCTGCCGACGTCAAAAACTCAAAAGCTTCACCAAAAACGCACAACTGAACAGTATTCACTCATCTGAGTCATTTTAAGCTGACTGTATCCTAAGATTACTGTTTGATATCTGTGATGTCAAAAAATCAAAAGCTTCACCAAAAACGCACAACTGAACTGTATTCACTCATCTGAGTCATTTTAAGCTGACTGTATCCTAAGATTACTGTTTGATATCTGCCGACGTCAAAAACTCAAAAGCTTCACCAAAAACGCACAACTGAACAGTATTCACTCACATTCAGTCATTTTAAGCTGACTGTATCCTAAGATTACTGTTTGATATCTGCCGACGTCAAAAACTCAAAAGCTTCACCAAAAACGCACAACTGAACTGTATTCACTCATCTGAGTCATTTTAAGCTGACTGTATCCTAAGATTACTGTTTGATATCTGCCGACGTCAAAAACTCAAAAGCTTCACCAAAAGCGCACAACTGAACAGTATTCACTCATCTGAGTCATTTTAAGCTGACTGTATCCTAAGATTACTGTTTGATATCTGTGATGTCAAAAACTCAAAAGCTTCACCAAAAACGCACAACTGAACAGTATTCACTCACATTCAGTCATTTTAAGCTGACTGTATCCTAAGATTACTGTTTGATATCTGCCGACGTCAAAAACTCAAAAGCTTCACCAAAAACGCACAACTGAACAGTAGTCACTCATCTGAGTCATTTTAAGCTGACTTTATCCTAAGATTACTGTTTGATATCTGCCGACGTCAAAAACTCAAAAGCTTCACCAAAAACGCACAACTGAACTGTATTCACTAACATTCAGTCATTTTAAGCTGACTGTATCCTAAGATTACTGTTTGATATCTGTGACGTCAAAAACTCAAAAGCTTCACCAAAAACGCACAACTGAACAGTATTCACTCACATTCAGTCATTTTAAGATGACTGTATCCTAAGATTACTGTTTGATATCTGCCGACGTCAAAAACTCAAAAGCTTCACCAAAAACGCACAACTGAACTGTATTCACTCACATTCAGTCATTTTAAGATGACTGTATCCTAAGATTACTGTTTGATATCTGCCGACGTCAAAAACTCAAAAGCTTCACCAAAAACGCACAACTGAACAGTATTCACTCATCTGAGTCATTTTAAGCTGACTGTATCCTAAGATTACTGTTTGATATCTGCCGACATCAAAAACTCAAAAGCTTCACCAAAAACGCACAACTGAACAGTATTCACTCATCTGAGTCATTTTAAGATGACTGTATCCTAAGATTACTGTTTGATATCTGCCGACGTCAAAAACTCAAAAGCTTCACCAAAAACGCACAACTGAACAGTATTCACTCACATTCAGTCATTTTAAGCTGACTGTATCCTAAGATTACTGTTTGATATCTGTGATGTCAAAAACTCAAAAGCTTCACCAAAAACGCACAACTGAACAGTATTCACTCATCTAAGTCATTTTAAGCTGACTGTATCCTAAGATTACTGTTTGATATCTGCCGACATCAAAAACTCAAAAGCTTCACCAAAAACGCACAACTGAACAGTATTCACTCACATTCAGTCATTTTAAGCTGACTGTATCCTAAGATTACTGTTTGATATCTGCCGACGTCAAAAACTCAAAAGCTTCACCAAAAACGCACAACTGAACTGTATTCACTCATCTGAGTCATTTTAAGATGACTGTATCCTAAGATTACTGTTTGATATCTGCCGACGTCAAAAACTCAAAAGCTTCACCAAAAACGCACAACTGAACTGTATTCACTCATCTGAGTCATTTTAAGCTGACTGTATCCTAAGATTACTGTTTGATATCTGCCGACGTCAAAAACTCAAAAGCTTCACCAAAAACGCACAACTGAACTGTATTCACTCATCTGAGTCATTTTAAGCTGACTGTATCCTAAGATTACTGTTTGATATCTGCCGACGTCAAAAACTCAAAAGCTTCACCAAAAACGCACAACTGAACAGTAGTCACTCATCTGAGTCATTTTAAGATGACTGTATCCTAAGATTACTGTTTGATATCTGCCGACATCAAAAACTCAAAAGCTTCACCAAAAACGCACAACTGAACAGTATTCACTCACATTCAGTCATTTTAAGCTGACTGTAGCCTAAGATTACTGTTTGATATCTGCCGACGTCAAAAACTCAAAAGCTTCACCAAAAACGCACAACTGAACAGTAGTCACTCATCTGAGTCATTTTAAGATGACTGTATACTAAGATTACTGTTTGATATCTGCCGACGTCAAAAACTCAAAAGCTTCGCCAAAAACGCACAACTGAACAGTATTCACTCACATTCAGTCATTTTAAGATGACTGTATCCTAAGATTACTGTTTGATATCTGCCGACGTCAAAAACTCAAAAGCTTCACCAAAAACGCACAACTGAACAGTATTCACTCACATTCAGTCATTTTAAGCTGACTGTATCCTAAGATTACTGTTTGATATCTGTGATGTCAAAAACTCAAAAGCTTCACCAAAAACGCACAACTGAACTGTATTCACTCATCTGAGTCATTTTAAGCTGACTGTATCCTAAGATTACTGTTTGATATCTGCCGACGTCAAAAACTCAAAAGCTTCACCAAAAACGCACAACTGAACAGTATTCACTCACATTCAGTCATTTTAAGCTGACTGTATCCTAAGATTACTGTTTGATATCTGCCGACGTCAAAAACTCAAAAGCTTCACCAAAAACGCACAACTGAACTGTATTCACTCATCTGAGTCATTTTAAGCTGACTGTATCCTAAGATTACTGTTTGATATCTGCCGACGTCAAAAACTCAAAAGCTTCACCAAAAACGCACAACTGAACTGTAGTCACTCATCTGAGTCATTTTAAGATGACTGTATCCTAAGATTACTGTTTGATATCTGCCGACATCAAAAACTCAAAAGCTTCACCAAAAACGCACAACTGAACAGTATTCACTCACATTCAGTCATTTTAAGCTGACTGTAGCCTAAGATTACTGTTTGATATCTGCCGACGTCAAAAACTCAAAAGCTTCACCAAAAACGCACAACTGAACAGTAGTCACTCATCTGAGTCATTTTAAGATGACTGTATAGTAAGATTACTGTTTGATATCTGCCGACGTCAAAAACTCAAAAGCTTCGCCAAAAACGCACAACTGAACAGTATTCACTCACATTCAGTCATTTTAAGATGACTGTATCCTAAGATTACTGTTTGATATCTGCCGACGTCAAAAACTCAAAAGCTTCACCAAAAACGCACAACTGAACAGTATTCACTCACATTCAGTCATTTTAAGCTGACTGTATCCTAAGATTACTGTTTGATATCTGTGATGTCAAAAACTCAAAAGCTTCACCAAAAACGCACAACTGAACTGTATTCACTCATCTGAGTCATTTTAAGCTGACTGTATCCTAAGATTACTGTTTGATATCTGCCGACGTCAAAAACTCAAAAGCTTCACCAAAAACGCACAACTGAACAGTATTCACTCACATTCAGTCATTTTAAGCTGACTGTATCCTAAGATTACTGTTTGATATCTGCCGACGTCAAAAACTCAAAAGCTTCACCAAAAACGCACAACTGAACTGTATTCACTCATCTGAGTCATTTTAAGCTGACTGTATCCTAAGATTACTGTTTGATATCTGCCGACGTCAAAAACTCAAAAGCTTCACCAAAAACGCACAACTGAACAGTAGTCACTCATCTGAGTCATTTTAAGATGACTGTATCCTAAGATTACTGTTTGATATCTGCCGACATCAAAAACTCAAAAGCTTCACCAAAAACGCACAACTGAACAGTATTCACTCACATTCAGTCATTTTAAGCTGACTGTAGCCTAAGATTACTGTTTGATATCTGCCGACGTCAAAAACTCAAAAGCTTCACCAAAAACGCACAACTGAACAGTATTCACTCATCTGAGTCATTTTAAGATGACTGTATACTAAGATTACTGTTTGATATCTGCCGACATCAAAAACTCAAAAGCTTCACCAAAAACGCAGAACTGAACTGTATTCACTCATCTGAGTCATTTTAAGCTGACTGTATCCTAAGATTACTGTTTGATATCTGCCGACATCAAAAACTCAAAAGCTTCACCAAAAACGCACAACTGAACAGTATTCACTCACATTCAGTCATTTTAAGCTGACTGTATCCTAAGATTACTGTTTGATATCTGTGATGTCAAAAACTCAAAAGCTTCACCAAAAACGCACAACTGAACTGTATTCACTCATCTGAGTCATTTTAAGCTGACTGTAATCTAAGATTACTGTTTGATATCTGCCGACGTCAAAAACTCAAAAGCTTCACCAAAAACGCACAACTGAACAGTATTCACTCACATTCAGTCATTTTAAGATGACTGTATCCTAAGATTACTGTTTGATATCTGCCGACGTCAAAAACTCAAAAGCTTCACCAAAAACGCACAACTGAACAGTATTCACTCACATTCAGTCATTTTAAGCTGACTGTATCCTAAGATTACTGTTTGATATCTGTGATGTCAAAAACTCAAAAGCTTCACCAAAAACGCACAACTGAACAGTATTCACTCATCTGAGTCATTTTAAGCTGACTGTATCCTAAGATTACTGTTTGATAGCTGCCGACATCAAAAACTCAAAAGCTTCACCAAAAACGCACAACTGAACAGTATTCACTCACATTCAGTCATTTTAAGCTGACTGTATCCTAAGATTACTGTTTGATATCTGCCGACGTCAAAAACTCAAAAGCTTCACCAAAAACGCACAACTGAACTGTATTCACTCATCTGAGTCATTTTAAGATGACTGTATCCTAAGATTACTGTTTGATATCTGCCGACGTCAAAAACTCAAAAGCTTCACCAAAAACGCACAACTGAACAGTATTCACTCACATTCAGTCATTTTAAGCTGACTGTATCCTAAGATTACTGTTTGATATCTGTGATGTCAAAAACTCAAAAGCTTCACCAAAAACGCACAACTGAACAGTAGTCACTCATCTGAGTCATTTTAAGATGACTGTATACTAAGATTACTGTTTGATATCTGCCGACGTCAAAAACTCAAAAGCTTCACCAAAAACGCACAACTGAACAGTATTCACTCACATTCAGTCATTTTAAGATGACTGTATCCTAAGATTACTGTTTGATATCTGCCGACATCAAAAACTCAAAAGCTTCACCAAAAACGCACAACTGAACAGTATTCACTCACATTCAGTCATTTTAAGGTGACTGTATCCTAAGATTACTGTTTGATATCTGCCGACGTCAAAAACTCAAAAGCTTCACCAAAAACGCACAACTGAACAGTATTCACTCATCTGAGTCATTTTAAGCTGACTGTATCCTAAGATTACTGTTTGCTATCTGCCGACGTCAAAAACTCAAAAGCTTCACCAAAAACGCAGAACTGAACTGTATTCACTCATCTGAGTCATTTTAAGCTGACTGTATCCTAAGATTACTGTTTGATATCTGCCGACATCAAAAACTCAAAAGCTTCACCAAAAACGCACAACTGAACAGTATTCACTCACATTCAGTCATTTTAAGCTGACTGTATCCTAAGATTACTGTTTGATATCTGTGATGTCAAAAACTCAAAAGCTTCACCAAAAACGCACAACTGAACTGTATTCACTCATCTGAGTCATTTTAAGCTGACTGTATCCTAAGATTACTGTTTGATATCTGCCGACATCAAAAACTCAAAAGCTTCACCAAAAACGCACAACTGAACAGTATTCACTCACATTCAGTCATTTTAAGATGACTGTATCCTAAGATTACTGTTTGATATCTGCCGACGTCAAAAACTCAAAAGCTTCACCAAAAACGCACAACTGAACAGTATTCACTCACATTCAGTCATTTTAAGCTGCCTGTATCCTAAGATTACTGTTTGATATCTGTGATGTCAAAAACTCAAAAGCTTCACCAAAAACGCACAACTGAACTGTATTCACTCATCTGAGTAATTTTAAGCTGACTGTATCCTAAGATTACTGTTTGATATCTGCCGACGTCAAAAACTCAAAAGCTTCACCAAAAACGCACAACTGAACAGTATTCACTCATCTGAGTCATTTTAAGATGACTGTATCCTAAGATTACTGTTTGATATCTGCCGACGTCAAAAACTCAAAAGCTTCACCAAAAACGCACAACTGAACAGTATTCACTCACATTCAGTCATTTTAAGCTGACTGTATCCTAAGATTACTGTTTGATATCTGTGATGTCAAAAACTCAAAAGCTTCACCAAAAACGCACAACTGAACTGTATTCACTCATCTGAGTCATTTTAAGCTGACTGTATCCTAAGATTACTGTTTGATATCTGCCGACGTCAAAAACTCAAAAGCTTCACCAAAAACGCACAACTGAACAGTATTCACTCACATTCAGTCATTTTAAGCTGACTGTATCCTAAGATTACTGTTTGATATCTGTGATGTCAAAAACTCAAAAGCTTCACCAAAAACGCACAACTGAACTGTATTCACTCATCTGAGTCATTTTAAGCTGACTGTATCCTAAGATTACTTTGATATCTGCCGACGTCAAAAACTCAAAAGCTTCACCAAAAACGCACAACTGAACAGTATTCACTCACATTCAGTCATTTTAAGCTGACTGTATCCTAAGATTACTGTTTGATATCTGCCGACGTCAAAAACTCAAAAGCTTCACCAAAAACGCACAACTGAACTGTATTCACTCATCTGAGTCATTTTAAGCTGACTGTATCCTAAGATTACTGTTTGATATCTGCCGACGTCAAAAACTCAAAAGCTTCACCAAAAGCGCACAACTGAACAGTATTCACTCATCTGAGTCATTTTAAGCTGACTGTATCCTAAGATTACTGTTTGATATCTGTGATGTCAAAAACTCAAAAGCTTCACCAAAAACGCACAACTGAACAGTATTCACTCACATTCAGTCATTTTAAGCTGACTGTATCCTAAGATTACTGTTTGATATCTGCCGACGTCAAAAACTCAAAAGCTTCACCAAAAACGCACAACTGAACAGTAGTCACTCATCTGAGTCATTTTAAGCTGACTTTATCCTAAGATTACTGTTTGATATCTGCCGACGTCAAAAACTCAAAAGCTTCACCAAAAACGCACAACTGAACTGTATTCACTCATCTGAGTCATTTTAAGATGACTGTATCCTAAGATTACTGTTTGATATCTGTGATGTCAAAAACTCAAAAGCTTCACCAAAAACGCACAACTGAACAGTAGTCACTCATCTGAGTCATTTTAAGATGACTGTATACTAAGATTACTGTTTGATATCTGCCGACGTCAAAAACTCAAAAGCTTCACCAAAAACGCACAACTGAACAGTATTCACTCACATTCAGTCATTTTAAGATGACTGTATCCTAAGATTACTGTTTGATATCTGCCGACATCAAAAACTCAAAAGCTTCACCAAAAACGCACAACTGAACAGTATTCACTCACATTCAGTCATTTTAAGGTGACTGTATCCTAAGATTACTGTTTGATATCTGCCGACGTCAAAAACTCAAAAGCTTCACCAAAAACGCACAACTGAACAGTATTCACTCATCTGAGTCATTTTAAGCTGACTGTATCCTAAGATTACTGTTTGCTATCTGCCGACATCAAAAACTCAAAAGCTTCACCAAAAACGCAGAACTGAACTGTATTCACTCATCTGAGTCATTTTAAGCTGACTGTATCCTAAGATTACTGTTTGATATCTGCCGACATCAAAAACTCAAAAGCTTCACCAAAAACGCACAACTGAACAGTATTCACTCACATTCAGTCATTTTAAGCTGACTGTATCCTAAGATTACTGTTTGATATCTGTGATGTCAAAAACTCAAAAGCTTCACCAAAAACGCACAACTGAACTGTATTCACTCATCTGAGTCATTTTAAGCTGACTGTATCCTAAGATTACTGTTTGATATCTGCCGACATCAAAAACTCAAAAGCTTCACCAAAAACGCACAACTGAACAGTATTCACTCACATTCAGTCATTTTAAGATGACTGTATCCTAAGATTACTGTTTGATATCTGCCGACGTCAAAAACTCAAAAGCTTCACCAAAAACGCACAACTGAACAGTATTCACTCACATTCAGTCATTTTAAGCTGCCTGTATCCTAAGATTACTGTTTGATATCTGTGATGTCAAAAACTCAAAAGCTTCACCAAAAACGCACAACTGAACTGTATTCACTCATCTGAGTAATTTTAAGCTGACTGTATCCTAAGATTACTGTTTGATATCTGCCGACGTCAAAAACTCAAAAGCTTCACCAAAAACGCACAACTGAACAGTATTCACTCATCTGAGTCATTTTAAGATGACTGTATCCTAAGATTACTGTTTGATATCTGCCGACGTCAAAAACTCAAAAGCTTCACCAAAAACGCACAACTGAACAGTATTCACTCACATTCAGTCATTTTAAGCTGACTGTATCCTAAGATTACTGTTTGATATCTGTGATGTCAAAAACTCAAAAGCTTCACCAAAAACGCACAACTGAACTGTATTCACTCATCTGAGTCATTTTAAGCTGACTGTATCCTAAGATTACTGTTTGATATCTGCCGACGTCAAAAACTCAAAAGCTTCACCAAAAACGCACAACTGAACAGTATTCACTCACATTCAGTCATTTTAAGCTGACTGTATCCTAAGATTACTGTTTGATATCTGTGATGTCAAAAACTCAAAAGCTTCACCAAAAACGCACAACTGAACTGTATTCACTCATCTGAGTCATTTTAAGCTGACTGTATCCTAAGATTACTTTGATATCTGCCGACGTCAAAAACTCAAAAGCTTCACCAAAAACGCACAACTGAACAGTATTCACTCACATTCAGTCATTTTAAGCTGACTGTATCCTAAGATTACTGTTTGATATCTGCCGACGTCAAAAACTCAAAAGCTTCACCAAAAACGCACAACTGAACTGTATTCACTCATCTGAGTCATTTTAAGCTGACTGTATCCTAAGATTACTGTTTGATATCTGCCGACGTCAAAAACTCAAAAGCTTCACCAAAAGCGCACAACTGAACAGTATTCACTCATCTGAGTCATTTTAAGCTGACTGTATCCTAAGATTACTGTTTGATATCTGTGATGTCAAAAACTCAAAAGCTTCACCAAAAACGCACAACTGAACAGTATTCACTCACATTCAGTCATTTTAAGCTGACTGTATCCTAAGATTACTGTTTGATATCTGCCGACGTCAAAAACTCAAAAGCTTCACCAAAAACGCACAACTGAACAGTAGTCACTCATCTGAGTCATTTTAAGCTGACTTTATCCTAAGATTACTGTTTGATATCTGCCGACGTCAAAAACTCAAAAGCTTCACCAAAAACGCACAACTGAACTGTATTCACTCACATTCAGTCATTTTAAGCTGACTGTATCCTAAGATTACTGTTTGATATCTGTGACGTCAAAAACTCAAAAGCTTCACCAAAAACGCACAACTGAACAGTATTCACTCACATTCAGTCATTTTAAGATGACTGTATCCTAAGATTACTGTTTGATATCTGCCGACGTCAAAAACTCAAAAGCTTCACCAAAAACGCACAACTGAACAGTATTCACTCACATTCAGTCATTTTAAGATGACTGTATCCTAAGATTACTGTTTGATATCTGCCGACATCAAAAACTCAAAAGCTTCACCAAAAACGCACAACTGAACAGTATTCACTCATCTGAGTCATTTTAAGATGACTGTATCCTAAGATTACTGTTTGATATCTGCCGACGTCAAAAACTCAAAAGCTTCACCAAAAACGCACAACTGAACAGTATTCACTCACATTCAGTCATTTTAAGATGACTGTATCCTAAGATTACTGTTTGATATCTGTGATGTCAAAAACTCAAAAGCTTCACCAAAAACGCACAACTGAACAGTATTCACTCATCTGAGTCATTTTAAGCTGACTGTATCCTAAGATTACTGTTTGATATCTGCCGACATCAAAAACTCAAAAGCTTCACCAAAAACGCACAACTGAACAGTATTCACTCACATTCAGTCATTTTAAGCTGACTGTATCCTAAGATTACTGTTTGATATCTGCCGACGTCAAAAACTCAAAAGCTTCACCAAAAACGCACAACTGAACTGTATTCACTCATCTGAGTCATTTTAAGATGACTGTATCCTAAGATTACTGTTTGATATCTGCCGACGTCAAAAACTCAAAAGCTTCACCAAAAACGCACAACTGAACTGTATTCACTCATCTGAGTCATTTTAAGCTGACTGTATCCTAAGATTACTGTTTGATATCTGCCGACGTCAAAAACTCAAAAGCTTCACCAAAAACGCACAACTGAACAGTAGTCACTCATCTGAGTCATTTTAAGATGACTGTATCCTAAGATTACTGTTTGATATCTGCCGACGTCAAAAACTCAAGAGCTTCACCAAAAACGCACAACTGAACAGTATTCACTCACATTCAGTCATTTTAAGATGACAGTATCCTAAGATTACTGTTTGATATCTGCCGACGTCAAAAACTCAAAAGCTTCACCAAAAACGCACAACTGAACAGTATTCACTCACATTCAGTCATTTTACGCTGACTGTATCCTAAGATTACTGTTTGATATCTGTGATGTCAAAAACTCAAAAGCTTCACCAAAAACGCACAACTGAACTGTATTCACTCATCTGAGTCATTTTAAGCTGACTGTATCCTAAGATTACTGTTTGATATCTGCCGACGTCAAAAACTCAAAAGCTTCACCAAAAACGCACAACTGAACAGTATTCACTCACATTCAGTCATTTTAAGCTGACTGTATCCTAAGATTACTGTTTGATATCTGCCGACGTCAAAAACTCAAAAGCTTCACCAAAAACGCACAACTGAACTGTATTCACTCATCTGAGTCATTTTAAGATGACTGTATCCTAAGATTACTGTTTGATATCTGCCGACGTCAAAAACTCAAAAGCTTCACCAAAAACGCACAACTGAACAGTAGTCACTCATCTGAGTCATTTTAAGATGACTGTATCCTAAGATTACTGTTTGATATCTGCCGACATCAAAAACTCAAAAGCTTCACCAAAAACGCACAACTGAACAGTATTCACTCACATTCAGTCATTTTAAGCTGACTGTAGCCTAAGATTACTGTTTGATATCTGCCGACGTCAAAAACTCAAAAGCTTCACCAAAAACGCACAACTGAACAGTAGTCACTCATCTGAGTCATTTTAAGATGACTGTATACTAAGATTACTGTTTGATATCTGCCGACGTCAAAAACTCAAAAGCTTCACCAAAAACGCACAACTGAACAGTATTCACTCATCTGAGTCATTTTAAACTGACTGTATCCTAAGATTACTGTTTGATATCTGCCGACATCAAAAACTCAAAAGCTTCACCAAAAACGCACAACTGAACTGTATTCACTCATCTGAGTCATTTTAAGCTGACTGTATCCTAAGATTACTGTTTGATATCTGCCGACGTCAAAAACTCAAAAGCTTCACCAAAAACGCACAACTGAACAGTAGTCACTCATCTGAGTCATTTTAAGATGACTGTATCCTAAGATTACTGTTTGATATCTGCCGACATCAAAAACTCAAAAGCTTCACCAAAAACGCACAACTGAACAGTATTCACTCACATTCAGTCATTTTAAGCTGACTGTAGCCTAAGATTACTGTTTGATATCTGTGATGTCAAAAACTCAAAAGCTTCACCAAAGACGCACAACTGAACTGTATTCACTCATCTGAGTCATTTTAAGCTGACTGTATCCTAAGATTACTGTTTGATATCTGCCGACGTCAAAAACTCAAAAGCTTCACCAAAAACGCACAACTGAACTGTATTCACTCATCTGAGTCATTTTAAGATGACTGTATCCTAAGATTACTGTTTGATATCTGCCGACGTCAAAAACTCAAAAGCTTCACCAAAAACGCACAACTGAACAGTATTCACTCACATTCAGTCATTTTAAGCTGACTGTATCCTAAGATTACTGTTTGATATCTGTGATGTCAAAAACTCAAAAGCTTCACCAAAAACGCACAACTGAACAGTATTCACTCATCTGAGTCATTTTAAGCTGACTGTATCCTAAGATTACTGTTTGATATCTGCCGACATCAAAAACTCAAAAGCTTCACCAAAAACGCACAACTGAACAGTATTCACTCACATTCAGTAATTTTAAGATGACTGTATCCTAAGATTACTGTTTGATATCTGCCGACATCAAAAACTCAAAAGCTTCACCAAAAACGCACAACTGAACAGTATTCACTCACATTCAGTCATTTTAAGCTGACTGTAGCCTAAGATTACTGTTTGATATCTGCCGACGTCAAAAACTCAAAAGCTTCACCAAAAACGCACAACTGAACAGTAGTCACTCATCTGAGTCATTTTAAGATGACTGTAGACTAAGATTACTGTTTGATATCTGCCGACGTCAAAAACTCAAAAGCTTCACCAAAAACGCACAACTGAACAGTATTCACTCACATTCAGTCATTTTAAGATGACTGTATCCTAAGATTACTGTTTGATATCTGCCGACATCAAAAACTCAAAAGCTTCACCAAAAACGCACAACTGAACTGTATTCACTCATCTGAGTCATTTTAAGGTGACTGTATCCTAAGATTACTGTTTGATATCTGCCGACGTCAAAAACTCAAAAGCTTCACCAAAAACGCACAACTGAACAGTATTCACTCACATTCAGTCATTTTAAGCTGACTGTATCCTAAGATTACTGTTTGATATCTGCCGACGTCAAAAACTCAAAAGCTTCACCAAAAACGCACAACTGAACAGTATTCACTCACATTCAGTCATTTTAAGCTGACTGTATCCTAAGATTACTGTTTGATATCTGTGATGTCAAAAACTCAAAAGCTTCACCAAAAACGCACAACTGAACAGTATTCACTCATCTGAGTCATTTTAAGCTGACTGTATCCTAAGATTACTGTTTGATATCTGCCGACATCAAAAACTCAAAAGCTTCACCAAAAACGCAGAACTGAACTGTATTCACTCATCTGAGTCATTTTAAGCTGACTGTATCCTAAGATTACTGTTTGATATCTGCCGACATCAAAAACTCAAAAGCTTCACCAAAAACGCACAACTGAACAGTATTCACTCACATTCAGTCATTTTAAGCTGACTGTATCCTAAGATTACTGTTTGATATCTGTGATGTCAAAAACTCAAAAGCTTCACCAAAAACGCACAACTGAACTGTATTAACTCATCTGAGTCATTTTAAGCTGACTGTATCCTAAGATTACTGTTTGATATCTGCCGACATCAAAAACTCAAAAGCTTCACCAAAAACGCACAACTGAACAGTATTCACTCACATTCAGTCATTTTAAGATGACTGTATCCTAAGATTACTGTTTGATATCTGCCGACGTCAAAAACTCAAAAGCTTCACCAAAAACGCACAACTGAACTGTATTCACTCATCTGAGTCATTTTAAGCTGACTGTATCCTAAGATTACTGTTTGATATCTGCCGACGTCAAAAACTCAAAAGCTTCACCAAAAACGCACAACTGAACAGTATTCACTCACATTCAGTCATTTTAAGCTGACTGTATCCTAAGATTACTGTTTGATATCTGCCGACGTCAAAAACTCAAAAGCTTCACCAAAAACGCACAACTGAACAGTATTCACTCACATTCAGTCATTTTAAGATGACTGTATCCTAAGATTACTGTTTGATATCTGCCGACGTCAAAAACTCAAAAGCTTCACCAAAAACGCACAACTGAACTGTATTCACTCATCTGAGTCATTTTAAGCTGACTGTATCCTAAGATTACTGTTTGATATCTGCCGACGTCAAAAACTCAAAAGCTTCACCAAAAACGCACAACTGAACAGTATTCACTCATCTGAGTCATTTTAAGATGACTGTATCCTAAGATTACTGTTTGATATCTGCCGACGTCAAAAACTCAAAAGCTTCACCAAAAACGCACAACTGAACAGTATTCACTCACATTCAGTCATTTTAAGCTGACTGTATCCTAAGATTACTGTTTGATATCTGTGATGTCAAAAACTCAAAAGCTTCACCAAAAACGCACAACTGAACAGTATTCACTCATCTGAGTCATTTTAAGCTGACTGTATCCTAAGATTACTGTTTGATATCTGCCGACGTCAAAAACTCAAAAGCTTCACCAAAAACGCACAACTGAACAGTATTCACTCACATTCAGTCATTTTAAGCTGACTGTATCCTAAGATTACTGTTTGATATCTGTGATGTCAAAAACTCAAAAGCTTCACCAAAAACGCACAACTGAACTGTATTCACTCATCTGAGTCATTTTAAGCTGACTGTATCCTAAGATTACTTTGATATCTGCCGACGTCAAAAACTCAAAAGCTTCACCAAAAACGCACAACTGAACAGTATTCACTCACATTCAGTCATTTTAAGCTGACTGTATCCTAAGATTACTGTTTGATATCTGCCGACGTCAAAAACTCAAAAGCTTCACCAAAAACGCACAACTGAACTGTATTCACTCATCTGAGTCATTTTAAGCTGACTGTATCCTAAGATTACTGTTTGATATCTGCCGACGTCAAAAACTCAAAAGCTTCACCAAAAGCGCACAACTGAACAGTATTCACTCATCTGAGTCATTTTAAGCTGACTGTATCCTAAGATTACTGTTTGATATCTGTGATGTCAAAAACTCAAAAGCTTCACCAAAAACGCACAACTGAACAGTATTCACTCACATTCAGTCATTTTAAGCTGACTGTATCCTAAGATTACTGTTTGATATCTGCCGACGTCAAAAACTCAAAAGCTTCACCAAAAACGCACAACTGAACAGTAGTCACTCATCTGAGTCATTTTAAGCTGACTTTATCCTAAGATTACTGTTTGATATCTGCCGACGTCAAAAACTCAAAAGCTTCACCAAAAACGCACAACTGAACTGTATTCACTCACATTCAGTCATTTTAAGCTGACTGTATCCTAAGATTACTGTTTGATATCTGCCGACGTCAAAAACTCAAAAGCTTCACCAAAAACGCACAACTGAACAGTATTCACTCATCTGAGTCATTTTAAGCTGACTTTATCCTAAGATTACTGTTTGATATCTGCCGACGTCAAAAACTCAAAAGCTTCACCAAAAACGCACAACTGAACTGTATTCACTCACATTCAGTCATTTTAAGCTGACTGTATCCTAAGATTACTGTTTGATATCTGTGACGTCAAAAACTCAAAAGCTTCACCAAAAACGCACAACTGAACAGTATTCACTCACATTCAGTCATTTTAAGATGACTGTATCCTAAGATTACTGTTTGATATCTGCCGACATCAAAAACTCAAAAGCTTCACCAAAAACGCACAACTGAACAGTATTCACTCATCTGAGTCATTTTAAGATGACTGTATCCTAAGATTACTGTTTGATATCTGCCGACGTCAAAAACTCAAAAGCTTCACCAAAAACGCACAACTGAACAGTATTCACTCACATTCAGTCATTTTAAGATGACTGTATCCTAAGATTACTGTTTGATATCTGTGATGTCAAAAACTCAAAAGCTTCACCAAAAACGCACAACTGAACAGTATTCACTCATCTGAGTCATTTTAAGCTGACTGTATCCTAAGATTACTGTTTGATATCTGCCGACATCAAAAACTCAAAAGCTTCACCAAAAACGCACAACTGAACAGTATTCACTCACATTCAGTCATTTTAAGCTGACTGTATCCTAAGATTACTGTTTGATATCTGCCGACGTCAAAAACTCAAAAGCTTCACCAAAAACGCACAACTGAACTGTATTCACTCATCTGAGTCATTTTAAGATGACTGTATCCTAAGATTACTGTTTGATATCTGCCGACGTCAAAAACTCAAAAGCTTCACCAAAAACGCACAACTGAACTGTATTCACTCATCTGAGTCATTTTAAGCTGACTGTATCCTAAGATTACTGTTTGATATCTGCCGACGTCAAAAACTCAAAAGCTTCACCAAAAACGCACAACTGAACAGTAGTCACTCATCTGAGTCATTTTAAGATGACTGTATCCTAAGATTACTGTTTGATATCTGCCGACGTCAAAAACTCAAAAGCTTCACCAAAAACGCACAACTGAACAGTAGTCACTCATCTGAGTCATTTTAAGATGACTGTATCCTAAGATTACTGTTTGATATCTGCCGACATCAAAAACTCAAAAGCTTCACCAAAAACGCACAACTGAACAGTATTCACTCACATTCAGTCATTTTAAGCTGACTGTAGCCTAAGATTACTGTTTGATATCTGCCGACGTCAAAAACTCAAAAGCTTCACCAAAAACGCACAACTGAACTGTATTCACTCATCTGAGTCATTTTAAGCTGACTGTATCCTAAGATTACTTTGATATCTGCCGACGTCAAAAACTCAAAAGCTTCACCAAAAACGCACAACTGAACAGTATTCACTCATCTGAGTCATTTTAAGCTGACTGTATCCTAAGATTACTGTTTGATATCTGCCGACATCAAAAACTCAAAAGCTTCACCAAAAACGCACAACTGAACTGTATTCACTCATCTGAGTCATTTTAAGCTGACTGTATCCTAAGATTACTGTTTGATATCTGCCGACGTCAAAAACTCAAAAGCTTCACCAAAAACGCACAACTGAACAGTAGTCACTCATCTGAGTCATTTTAAGATGACTGTATCCTAAGATTACTGTTTGATATCTGCCGACATCAAAAACTCAAAAGCTTCACCAAAAACGCACAACTGAACAGTATTCACTCACATTCAGTCATTTTAAGCTGACTGTAGCCTAAGATTACTGTTTGATATCTGCCGACGTCAAAAACTCAAAAGCTTCACCAAAAACGCACAACTGAACAGTAGTCACTCATCTGAGTCATTTTAAGATGACTGTATACTAAGATTACTGTTTGATATCTGCCGACGTCAAAAACTCAAAAGCTTCACCAAAAACGCACAACTGAACAGTATTCACTCACATTCAGTCATTTTAAGATGACTGTATCCTAAGATTACTGTTTGATATCTGCCGACGTCAAAAACTCAAAAGCTTCACCAAAAACGCACAACTGAACAGTATTCACTCACATTCAGTCATTTTAAGCTGACTGTATCCTAAGATTACTGTTTGATATCTGTGATGTCAAAAACTCAAAAGCTTCACCAAAAACGCACAACTGAACTGTATTCACTCATCTGAGTCATTTTAAGCTGACTGTATCCTAAGATTACTGTTTGATATCTGCCGACGTCAAAAACTCAAAAGCTTCACCAAAAACGCACAACTGAACAGTATTCACTCACATTCAGTCATTTTAAGCTGACTGTATCCTAAGATTACTGTTTGATATCTGCCGACGTCAAAAACTCAAAAGCTTCACCAAAAACGCACAACTGAACAGTATTCACTCATCTGAGTCATTTTAAGCTGACTGTATCCTAAGATTACTGTTTGATATCTGCCGACGTCAAAAACTCAAAAGCTTCACCAAAAACGCACAACTGAACAGTATTCACTCATCTGAGTCATTTTAAACTGACTGTATCCTAAGATTACTGTTTGATATCTGCCGACATCAAAAACTCAAAAGCTTCACCAAAAACGCACAACTGAACTGTATTCACTCATCTGAGTCATTTTAAGCTGACTGTATCCTAAGATTACTGTTTGATATCTGTGATGTCAAAAACTCAAAAGCTTCACCAAAAACGCACAACTGAACAGTATTCACTCATCTGAGTCATTTTAAGCTGACTGTATCCTAAGATTACTGTTTGATATCTGCCGACGTCAAAAACTCAAAAGCTTCACCAAAAACGCACAACTGAACAGTATTCACTCACATTCAGTCATTTTAAGCTGACTGTATCCTAAGATTACTGTTTGATATCTGTGACGTCAAAAACTCAAAAGCTTCACCAAAAACGCACAACTGAACAGTATTCACTCACATTCAGTCATTTTAAGATGACTGTATCCTAAGATTACTGTTTGATATCTGCCGACGTCAAAAACTCAAAAGCTTCACCAAAAACGCACAACTGAACAGTATTCACTCATCTGAGTCATTTTAAGCTGACTGTATCCTAAGATTACTGTTTGATATCTGCCGACGTCAAAAACTCAAAAGCTTCACCAAAAACGCACAACTGAACAGTATTCACTCACATTCAGTCATTTTAAGATGACTGTATCCTAAGATTACTGTTTGATATCTGCCGACGTCAAATACTCAAAAGCTTCACCAAAAGCGCACAACTGAACAGTATTCACTCATCTGAGTCATTTTAAGCTGACTGTATCCTAAGATTACTGTTTGATATCTGTGATGTCAAAAACTCAAAAGCTTCACCAAAAACGCACAACTGAACAGTATTCACTCACATTCAGTCATTTTAAGCTGACTGTATCCTAAGATTACTGTTTGATATCTGCCGACGTCAAAAACTCAAAAGCTTCACCAAAAACGCACAACTGAACAGTATTCACTCACATTCAGTCATTTTAAGGTGACTGTATCCTAAGATTACTGTTTGATATCTGTGAAGTCAAAAACTCAAAAGCTTCACCAAAAACGCACAACTGAACAGTAGTCACTAATCTGAGTCATTTTAAGCTGACTGTATCCTAAGATTACTGTTTGATATCTGCCGACATCAAAAACTCAAAAGCTTCACCAAAAACGCACAACTGAACAGTATTCACTCACATTCAGTCATTTTAAGCTGACTGTAGCCTAAGATTACTGTTTGATATCTGCCGACGTCAAAAACTCAAAAGCTTCACCAAAAACGCACAACTGAACAGTAGTCACTCATCTGAGTCATTTTAAGATGACTGTATACTAAGATTACTGTTTGATATCTGCCGACGTCAAAAACTCAAAAGCTTCACCAAAAACGCACAACTGAACAGTATTCACTCACATTCAGTCATTTTAAGATGACTGTATCCTAAGATTACTGTTTGATATCTGCCGACGTCAAAAACTCAAAAGCTTCACCAAAAGCGCACAACTGAACAGTATTCACTCATCTGAGTCATTTTAAGCTGACTGTATCCTAAGATTACTGTTTGATATCTGTGATGTCAAAAACTCAAAAGCTTCACCAAAAACGCACAACTGAACAGTATTCACTCACATTCAGTCATTTTAAGCTGACTGTATCCTAAGATTACTGTTTGATATCTGCCGACGTCAAAAACTCAAAAGCATCACCAAAAACGCACAACTGAACTGTATTCACTCACATTCAGTCATTTTAAGATGACTGTATCCTAAGATTACTGTTTGATGTCTGTGACGTCAAAAACTCAAAAGCTTCACCAAAAACGCACAACTGAACAGTATTCACTCACATTCAGTCATTTTAAGATGACTGTATCCTAAGATTACTGTTTGATATCTGCCGACGTCAAAAACTCAAAAGCTTCACCAAAAACGCACAACTGAACAGTATTCACTCATCTGAGTCATTTTAAGATGACTGTATCCTAAGATTACTGTTTGATATCTGCCGACATCAAAAACTCAAAAGCTTCACCAAAAACGCACAACTGAACTGTATTCACTCATCTGAGTCATTTTAAGCTGACTGTATCCTAAGATTACTGTTTGATATCTGCCGACGTCAAAAACTCAAAAGCTTCACCAAAAACGCACAACTGAACAGTATTCACTCACATTCAGTCATTTTAAGATGACTGTATCCTAAGATTACTGTTTGATATCTGCCGACGTCAAAAACTCAAAAGCTTCACCAAAAACGCACAACTGAACAGTATTCACTCATCTGAGTCATTTTAAGATGACTGTATCCTAAGATTACTGTTTGATATCTGCCGACATCAAAAACTCAAAAGCTTCACCAAAAACGCACAACTGAACAGTATTCACTCACATTCAGTCATTTTAAGGTGACTGTATCCTAAGATTACTGTTTGATATCTGTGATGTCAAAAACTCAAAAGCTTCACCAAAAACGCACAACTGAACAGTATTCACTCACATTCAGTCATTTTAAGCTGACTGTATCCTAAGATTACTGTTTGATATCTGCCGACGTCAAAAACTCAAAAGCATCACCAAAAACGCACAACTGAACTGTATTCACTCACATTCAGTCATTTTAAGATGACTGTATCCTAAGATTACTGTTTGATATCTGTGACGTCAAAAACTCAAAAGCTTCACCAAAAACGCACAACTGAACAGTATTCACTCATCTGAGTCATTTTAAGATGACAGTATCCTAAGATTACTGTTTGATATCTGCCGACGTCAAAAACTCAAAAGCTTCACCAAAAACGCACAACTGAACAGTATTCACTCACATTCAGTCATTTTAAGCTGACTGTATCCTAAGATTACTGTTTGATATCTGTGATGTCAAAAACTCAAAAGCTTCACCAAAAACGCACAACTGAACTGTATTCACTCATCTGAGTCATTTTAAGCTGACTGTATCCTAAGATTACTGTTTGATATCTGCCGACGTCAAAAACTCAAAAGCTTCACCAAAAACGCACAACTGAACAGTATTCACTCATCTGAGTCATTTTAAGATGACTGTATCCTAAGATTACTGTTTGATATCTGCCGACGTCAAAAACTCAAAAGCTTCACCAAAAACGCACAACTGAACAGTATTCACTCATCTGAGTCATTTTAAGCTGACTGTATCCTAAGATTACTGTTTGATATCTGCCGACATCAAAAACTCAAAAGCTTCACCAAAAACGCACAACTGAACAGTATTCACTCACATTCAGTCATTTTAAGCTGACTGTAGCCTAAGATTACTGTTTGATATCTGCCGACGTCAAAAACTCAAAAGCTTCACCAAAAACGCACAACTGAACAGTAGTCACTCATCTGAGTCATTTTAAGATGACTGTATACTAAGATTACTGTTTGATATCTGCCGACGTCAAAAACTCAAAAGCTTCACCAAAAACGCACAACTGAACAGTATTCACTCACATTCAGTCATTTTAAGATGACTGTATCCTAAGATTACTGTTTGATATCTGCCGACGTCAAAAACTCAAAAGCTTCACCAAAAACGCACAACTGAACAGTATTCACTCATCTGAGTCATTTTAAACTGACTGTATCCTAAGATTACTGTTTGATATCTGCCGACATCAAAAACTCAAAAGCTTCACCAAAAACGCACAACTGAACTGTATTCACTCATCTGAGTCATTTTAAGCTGACTGTATCCTAAGATTACTGTTTGATATCTGCCGACGTCAAAAACTCAAAAGCTTCACCAAAAACGCACAACTGAACAGTATTCACTCACATTCAGTCATTTTAAGATGACTGTATCCTAAGATTACTGTTTGATATCTGCCGACGTCAAAAACTCAAAAGCTTCACCAAAAACGCACAACTGAACAGTATTCACTCATCTGAGTCATTTTAAGATGACTGTATCCTAAGATTACTGTTTGATATCTGCCGACGTCAAAAACTCAAAAGCTTCACCAAAAACGCACAACTGAACAGTATTCACTCACATTCAGTCATTTTAAGCTGACTGTATCCTAAGATTACTGTTTGATATCTGTGATGTCAAAAACTCAAAAGCTTCACCAAAAACGCACAACTGAACTGTATTCACTCATCTGAGTCATTTTAAGCTGACTGTATCCTAAGATTACTGTTTGATATCTGCCAACATCAAAAACTCAAAAGCTTCACCAAAAACGCACAACTGACTGTATTCACTCATCTGAGTCATTTTAAGCTGACTGTATCCTAAGATTACTGTTTGATATCTGCCGACGTCAAAAACTCAAAAGCTTCACCAAAAACGCACAACTGAACAGTATTCACTCATCTGAGTCATTTTAAGCTGACTGTATCCTAAGATTACTGTTTGATATCTGCCGACATCAAAAACTCAAAAGCTTCACCAAAAACGCACAACTGAACAGTATTCACTCACATTCAGTCATTTTAAGATGACTGTATCCTAAGATTACTGTTTGATATCTGCCGACGTCAAAAACTCAAAAGCTTCACCAAAAACGCACAACTGAACAGTATTCACTCACATTCAGTCATTTTAAGATGACTGTATCCTAAGATTACTGTTTGATATCTGCCGACGTCAAAAACTCAAAAGCTTCACCAAAAACGCACAACTGAACAGTATTCACTCACATTCAGTCATTTTAAGCTGACTGTATCCTAAGATTACTGTTTGATATCTGTGATGTCAAAAACTCAAAAGCTTCACCAAAAACGCACAACTGAACTGTATTCACTCATCTGAGTCATTTTAAGCTGACTGTATCCTAAGATTACTGTTTGATATCTGCCGACGTCAAAAACTCAAAAGCTTCACCAAAAACGCACAACTGAACAGTATTCACTCATCTGAGTCATTTTAAGATGACTGTATCCTAAGATTACTGTTTGATATCTGCCGACGTCAAAAACTCAAAAGCTTCACCAAAAACGCACAACTGAACAGTATTCACTCATCTGAGTCATTTTAAACTGACTGTATCCTAAGATTACTGTTTGATATCTGCCGACGTCAAAAACTCAAAAGCTTCACCAAAAACGCACAACTGAACTGTATTCACTCATCTGAGTCATTTTAAGATGACTGTATCCTAAGATTACTGTTTGATATCTGCCGACGTCAAAAACTCAAAAGCTTCACCAAAAACGCACAACTGAACAGTATTCACTCACATTCAGTCATTTTAAGCTGACTGTATCCTAAGATTACTGTTTGATATCTGTGATGTCAAAAACTCAAAAGCTTCACCAAAAACGCACAACTGAACTGTATTCACTCATCTGAGTCATTTTAAGCTGACTGTATCCTAAGATTACTGTTTGATATCTGCCGACGTCAAAAACTCAAAAGCTTCACCAAAAACGCACAACTGAACAGTATTCACTCACATTCAGTCATTTTAAGCTGACTGTATCCTAAGATTACTGTTTGATATCTGTGATGTCAAAAACTCAAAAGCTTCACCAAAAACGCACAACTGAACTGTATTCACTCATCTGAGTCATTTTAAGCTGACTGTATCCTAAGATTACTTTGATATCTGCCGACGTCAAAAACTCAAAAGCTTCACCAAAAACGCACAACTGAACAGTATTCACTCACATTCAGTCATTTTAAGCTGACTGTATCCTAAGATTACTGTTTGATATCTGCCGACGTCAAAAACTCAAAAGCTTCACCAAAAACGCACAACTGAACTGTATTCACTCATCTGAGTCATTTTAAGCTGACTGTATCCTAAGATTACTGTTTGATATCTGCCGACGTCAAAAACTCAAAAGCTTCACCAAAAGCGCACAACTGAACAGTATTCACTCATCTGAGTCATTTTAAGCTGACTGTATCCTAAGATTACTGTTTGATATCTGTGATGTCAAAAACTCAAAAGCTTCACCAAAAACGCACAACTGAACAGTATTCACTCACATTCAGTCATTTTAAGCTGACTGTATCCTAAGATTACTGTTTGATATCTGCCGACGTCAAAAACTCAAAAGCTTCACCAAAAACGCACAACTGAACAGTAGTCACTCATCTGAGTCATTTTAAGCTGACTTTATCCTAAGATTACTGTTTGATATCTGCCGACGTCAAAAACTCAAAAGCTTCACCAAAAACGCACAACTGAACTGTATTCACTCACATTCAGTCATTTTAAGCTGACTGTATCCTAAGATTACTGTTTGATATCTGTGACGTCAAAAACTCAAAAGCTTCACCAAAAACGCACAACTGAACAGTATTCACTCACATTCAGTCATTTTAAGATGACTGTATCCTAAGATTACTGTTTGATATCTGCCGACGTCAAAAACTCAAAAGCTTCACCAAAAACGCACAACTGAACAGTATTCACTCATCTGAGTCATTTTAAACTGACTGTATCCTAAGATTACTGTTTGATATCTGCCGACATCAAAAACTCAAAAGCTTCACCAAAAACGCACAACTGAACTGTATTCACTCATCTGAGTCATTTTAAGCTGACTGTATCCTAAGATTACTGTTTGATATCTGCCGACGTCAAAAACTCAAAAGCTTCACCAAAAACGCACAACTGAACAGTATTCACTCACATTCAGTCATTTTAAGATGACTGTATCCTAAGATTACTGTTTGATATCTGCCGACGTCAAAAACTCAAAAGCTTCACCAAAAACGCACAACTGAACAGTATTCACTCATCTGAGTCATTTTAAGATGACTGTATCCTAAGATTACTGTTTGATATCTGCCGACGTCAAAAACTCAAAAGCTTCACCAAAAACGCACAACTGAACAGTATTCACTCACATTCAGTCATTTTAAGCTGACTGTATCCTAAGATTACTGTTTGATATCTGTGATGTCAAAAACTCAAAAGCTTCACCAAAAACGCACAACTGAACTGTATTCACTCATCTGAGTCATTTTAAGCTGACTGTATCCTAAGATTACTGTTTGATATCTGCCAACATCAAAAACTCAAAAGCTTCACCAAAAACGCACAACTGACTGTATTCACTCATCTGAGTCATTTTAAGCTGACTGTATCCTAAGATTACTGTTTGATATCTGCCGACGTCAAAAACTCAAAAGCTTCACCAAAAACGCACAACTGAACAGTATTCACTCATCTGAGTCATTTTAAGCTGACTGTATCCTAAGATTACTGTTTGATATCTGCCGACATCAAAAACTCAAAAGCTTCACCAAAAACGCACAACTGAACAGTATTCACTCACATTCAGTCATTTTAAGATGACTGTATCCTAAGATTACTGTTTGATATCTGCCGACGTCAAAAACTCAAAAGCTTCACCAAAAACGCACAACTGAACAGTATTCACTCACATTCAGTCATTTTAAGATGACTGTATCCTAAGATTACTGTTTGATATCTGCCGACGTCAAAAACTCAAAAGCTTCACCAAAAACGCACAACTGAACAGTATTCACTCACATTCAGTCATTTTAAGCTGACTGTATCCTAAGATTACTGTTTGATATCTGTGATGTCAAAAACTCAAAAGCTTCACCAAAAACGCACAACTGAACTGTATTCACTCATCTGAGTCATTTTAAGCTGACTGTATCCTAAGATTACTGTTTGATATCTGCCGACGTCAAAAACTCAAAAGCTTCACCAAAAACGCACAACTGAACAGTATTCACTCATCTGAGTCATTTTAAGATGACTGTATCCTAAGATTACTGTTTGATATCTGCCGACGTCAAAAACTCAAAAGCTTCACCAAAAACGCACAACTGAACAGTATTCACTCATCTGAGTCATTTTAAACTGACTGTATCCTAAGATTACTGTTTGATATCTGCCGACGTCAAAAACTCAAAAGCTTCACCAAAAACGCACAACTGAACTGTATTCACTCATCTGAGTCATTTTAAGATGACTGTATCCTAAGATTACTGTTTGATATCTGCCGACGTCAAAAACTCAAAAGCTTCACCAAAAACGCACAACTGAACAGTATTCACTCACATTCAGTCATTTTAAGCTGACTGTATCCTAAGATTACTGTTTGATATCTGTGATGTCAAAAACTCAAAAGCTTCACCAAAAACGCACAACTGAACTGTATTCACTCATCTGAGTCATTTTAAGCTGACTGTATCCTAAGATTACTGTTTGATATCTGCCGACGTCAAAAACTCAAAAGCTTCACCAAAAACGCACAACTGAACAGTATTCACTCACATTCAGTCATTTTAAGCTGACTGTATCCTAAGATTACTGTTTGATATCTGTGATGTCAAAAACTCAAAAGCTTCACCAAAAACGCACAACTGAACTGTATTCACTCATCTGAGTCATTTTAAGCTGACTGTATCCTAAGATTACTTTGATATCTGCCGACGTCAAAAACTCAAAAGCTTCACCAAAAACGCACAACTGAACAGTATTCACTCACATTCAGTCATTTTAAGCTGACTGTATCCTAAGATTACTGTTTGATATCTGCCGACCTCAAAAACTCAAAAGCTTCACCAAAAACGCACAACTGAACTGTATTCACTCATCTGAGTCATTTTAAGCTGACTGTATCCTAAGATTACTGTTTGATATCTGCCGACGTCAAAAACTCAAAAGCTTCACCAAAAACGCACAACTGAACTGTATTCACTCATCTGAGTCATTTTAAGCTGACTGTATCCTAAGATTACTGTTTGATATCTGCCGACGTCAAAAACTCAAAAGCTTCACCAAAAACGCACAACTGAACAGTATTCACTCATCTGAGTCATTTTAAGATGACTGTATCCTAAGATTACTGTTTGATATCTGCCGACGTCAAAAACTCAAAAGCTTCACCAAAAACGCACAACTGAACAGTATTCACTCATCTGAGTCATTTTAAACTGACTGTATCCTAAGATTACTGTTTGATATCTGCCGACGTCAAAAACTCAAAAGCTTCACCAAAAACGCACAACTGAACTGTATTCACTCATCTGAGTCATTTTAAGATGACTGTATCCTAAGATTACTGTTTGATATCTGCCGACGTCAAAAACTCAAAAGCTTCACCAAAAACGCACAACTGAACAGTATTCACTCACATTCAGTCATTTTAAGCTGACTGTATCCTAAGATTACTGTTTGATATCTGTGATGTCAAAAACTCAAAAGCTTCACCAAAAACGCACAACTGAACTGTATTCACTCATCTGAGTCATTTTAAGCTGACTGTATCCTAAGATTACTGTTTGATATCTGCCGACGTCAAAAACTCAAAAGCTTCACCAAAAACGCACAACTGAACAGTATTCACTCACATTCAGTCATTTTAAGCTGACTGTATCCTAAGATTACTGTTTGATATCTGTGATGTCAAAAACTCAAAAGCTTCACCAAAAACGCACAACTGAACTGTATTCACTCATCTGAGTCATTTTAAGCTGACTGTATCCTAAGATTACTTTGATATCTGCCGACGTCAAAAACTCAAAAGCTTCACCAAAAACGCACAACTGAACAGTATTCACTCACATTCAGTCATTTTAAGCTGACTGTATCCTAAGATTACTGTTTGATATCTGCCGACCTCAAAAACTCAAAAGCTTCACCAAAAACGCACAACTGAACTGTATTCACTCATCTGAGTCATTTTAAGCTGACTGTATCCTAAGATTACTGTTTGATATCTGCCGACATCAAAAACTCAAAAGCTTCACCAAAAACGCACAACTGAACAGTATTCACTCACATTCAGTCATTTTAAGCTGACTGTAGCCTAAGATTACTGTTTGATATCTGCCGACGTCAAAAACTCAAAAGCTTCACCAAAAACGCACAACTGAACAGTAGTCACTCATCTGAGTCATTTTAAGATGACTGTATACTAAGATTACTGTTTGATATCTGCCGACGTCAAAAACTCAAAAGCTTCACCAAAAACGCACAACTGAACAGTATTCACTCACATTCAGTCATTTTAAGATGACTGTATCCTAAGATTACTGTTTGATATCTGCCGACGTCAAAAACTCAAAAGCTTCACCAAAAACGCACAACTGAACAGTATTCACTCATCTGAGTCATTTTAAACTGACTGTATCCTAAGATTACTGTTTGATATCTGCCGACATCAAAAACTCAAAAGCTTCACCAAAAACGCACAACTGAACTGTATTCACTCATCTGAGTCATTTTAAGCTGACTGTATCCTAAGATTACTGTTTGATATCTGCCGACGTCAAAAACTCAAAAGCTTCACCAAAAACGCACAACTGAACAGTATTCACTCACATTCAGTCATTTTAAGATGACTGTATCCTAAGATTACTGTTTGATATCTGCCGACGTCAAAAACTCAAAAGCTTCACCAAAAACGCACAACTGAACAGTATTCACTCATCTGAGTCATTTTAAGATGACTGTATCCTAAGATTACTGTTTGATATCTGCCGACGTCAAAAACTCAAAAGCTTCACCAAAAACGCACAACTGAACAGTATTCACTCACATTCAGTCATTTTAAGCTGACTGTATCCTAAGATTACTGTTTGATATCTGTGATGTCAAAAACTCAAAAGCTTCACCAAAAACGCACAACTGAACTGTATTCACTCATCTGAGTCATTTTAAGCTGACTGTATCCTAAGATTACTGTTTGATATCTGCCAACATCAAAAACTCAAAAGCTTCACCAAAAACGCACAACTGACTGTATTCACTCATCTGAGTCATTTTAAGCTGACTGTATCCTAAGATTACTGTTTGATATCTGCCGACGTCAAAAACTCAAAAGCTTCACCAAAAACGCACAACTGAACAGTATTCACTCATCTGAGTCATTTTAAGCTGACTGTATCCTAAGATTACTGTTTGATATCTGCCGACGTCAAAAACTCAAAAGCTTCACCAAAAACGCACAACTGAACAGTATTCACTCACATTCAGTCATTTTAAGATGACTGTATCCTAAGATTACTGTTTGATATCTGCCGACGTCAAAAACTCAAAAGCTTCACCAAAAACGCACAACTGAACAGTATTCACTCACATTCAGTCATTTTAAGCTGACTGTATCCTAAGATTACTGTTTGATATCTGTGATGTCAAAAACTCAAAAGCTTCACCAAAAACGCACAACTGAACTGTATTCACTCATCTGAGTCATTTTAAGCTGACTGTATCCTAAGATTACTGTTTGATATCTGCCGACGTCAAAAACTCAAAAGCTTCACCAAAAACGCACAACTGAACAGTATTCACTCATCTGAGTCATTTTAAGATGACTGTATCCTAAGATTACTGTTTGATATCTGCCGACGTCAAAAACTCAAAAGCTTCACCAAAAACGCACAACTGAACAGTATTCACTCATCTGAGTCATTTTAAACTGACTGTATCCTAAGATTACTGTTTGATATCTGCCGACGTCAAAAACTCAAAAGCTTCACCAAAAACGCACAACTGAACTGTATTCACTCATCTGAGTCATTTTAAGATGACTGTATCCTAAGATTACTGTTTGATATCTGCCGACGTCAAAAACTCAAAAGCTTCACCAAAAACGCACAACTGAACAGTATTCACTCACATTCAGTCATTTTAAGCTGACTGTATCCTAAGATTACTGTTTGATATCTGTGATGTCAAAAACTCAAAAGCTTCACCAAAAACGCACAACTGAACTGTATTCACTCATCTGAGTCATTTTAAGCTGACTGTATCCTAAGATTACTGTTTGATATCTGCCGACGTCAAAAACTCAAAAGCTTCACCAAAAACGCACAACTGAACAGTATTCACTCACATTCAGTCATTTTAAGCTGACTGTATCCTAAGATTACTGTTTGATATCTGTGATGTCAAAAACTCAAAAGCTTCACCAAAAACGCACAACTGAACTGTATTCACTCATCTGAGTCATTTTAAGCTGACTGTATCCTAAGATTACTTTGATATCTGCCGACGTCAAAAACTCAAAAGCTTCACCAAAAACGCACAACTGAACAGTATTCACTCACATTCAGTCATTTTAAGCTGACTGTATCCTAAGATTACTGTTTGATATCTGCCGACGTCAAAAACTCAAAAGCTTCACCAAAAACGCACAACTGAACTGTATTCACTCATCTGAGTCATTTTAAGCTGACTGTATCCTAAGATTACTGTTTGATATCTGCCGACGTCAAAAACTCAAAAGCTTCACCAAAAGCGCACAACTGAACAGTATTCACTCATCTGAGTCATTTTAAGCTGACTGTATCCTAAGATTACTGTTTGATATCTGTGATGTCAAAAACTCAAAAGCTTCACCAAAAACGCACAACTGAACAGTATTCACTCACATTCAGTCATTTTAAGCTGACTGTATCCTAAGATTACTGTTTGATATCTGCCGACGTCAAAAACTCAAAAGCTTCACCAAAAACGCACAACTGAACAGTAGTCACTCATCTGAGTCATTTTAAGCTGACTTTATCCTAAGATTACTGTTTGATATCTGCCGACGTCAAAAACTCAAAAGCTTCACCAAAAACGCACAACTGAACAGTATTCACTCACATTCAGTCATTTTAAGCTGACTGTAGCCTAAGATTACTGTTTGATATCTGCCGACGTCAAAAACTCAAAAGCTTCACCAAAAACGCACAACTGAACAGTATTCACTCACATTCAGTCATTTTAAGCTGACTGTATCCTAAGATTACTGTTTGATATCTGTGATGTCAAAAACTCAAAAGCTTCACCAAAAACGCACAACTGAACAGTATTCACTCACATTCAGTCATTTTAAGCTGACTGTATCCTAAGATTACTGTTTGATATCTGCCGACGTCAAAAACTCAAAAGCTTCACCAAAAACGCACAACTGAACAGTAGTCACTCATCTGAGTCATTTTAAGCTGACTTTATCCTAAGATTACTGTTTGATATCTGCCGACGTCAAAAACTCAAAAGCTTCACCAAAAACGCACAACTGAACTGTATTCACTCACATTCAGTCATTTTAAGCTGACTGTATCCTAAGATTACTGTTTGATATCTGTGACGTCAAAAACTCAAAAGCTTCACCAAAAACGCACAACTGAACAGTATTCACTCACATTCAGTCATTTTAAGATGACTGTATCCTAAGATTACTGTTTGATATCTGCCGACGTCAAAAACTCAAAAGCTTCACCAAAAACGCACAACTGAACTGTATTCACTCATCTGAGTCATTTTAAGGTGACTGTATCCTAAGATTACTGTTTGATATCTGCCGACGTCAAAAACTCAAAAGCTTCACCAAAAACGCACAACTGAACAGTATTCACTCACATTCAGTCATTTTAAGATGACTGTATCCTAAGATTACTGTTTGATATCTGCCGACGTCAAAAACTCAAAAGCTTCACCAAAAACGCACAACTGAACAGTATTCACTCACATTCAGTCATTTTAAGATGACTGTATCCTAAGATTACTGTTTGATATCTGCCGACGTCAAAAACTCAAAAGCTTCACCAAAAACGCACAACTGAACAGTATTCACTCATCTGAGTCATTTTAAGCTGACTGTATCCTAAGATTACTGTTTGATATCTGCCGACGTCAAAAACTCAAAAGCTTCACCAAAAACGCACAACTGAACAGTATTCACTCATCTGAGTCATTTTAAGATGACTGTATCCTAAGATTACTGTTTGATATCTGCCGACGTCAAAAACTCAAAAGCTTCACCAAAAACGCACAACTGAACAGTATTCACTCACATTCAGTCATTTTAAGGTGACTGTATCCTAAGATTACTGTTTGATATCTGCCGACGTCAAAAACTCAAAAGCTTCACCAAAAACGCACAACTGAACTGTATTCACTCATCTGAGTCATTTTAAGATGACTGTATCCTAAGATTACTGTTTGATATCTGCCGACGTCAAAAACTCAAAAGCTTCACCAAAAACGCACAACTGAACTGTATTCACTCATCTGAGTCATTTTAAGCTGACTGTATCCTAAGATTACTGTTTGATATCTGCCGAAGTCAAAAACTCAAAAGCTTCACCAAAAACGAACAACTGAACAGTAGTCACTCATCTGAGTCATTTTAAGATGACTGTCTCCTAAGATTACTGTTTGATATCTGCCGACATCAAAAACTCAAAAGCTTCACCAAAAACGCACAACTGAACAGTATTCACTCACATTCAGTCATTTTAAGCTGACTGTAGCCTAAGATTACTGTTTGATATCTGCCGACGTCAAAAACTCAAAAGCTTCACCAAAAACGCACAACTGAACAGTAGTCACTCATCTGAGTCATTTTAAGATGACTGTATACTAAGATTACTGTTTGATATCTGCCGACGTCAAAAACTCAAAAGCTTCACCAAAAACGCACAACTGAACAGTATTCACTCATCTGAGTCATTTTAAGATGACTGTATCCTAAGATTACTGTTTGATATCTGCCGACGTCAAAAACTCAAAAGCTTCACCAAAAACGCACAACTGAACAGTATTCACTCATCTGAGTCATTTTAAACTGACTGTATCCTAAGATTACTGTTTGATATCTGCCGACGTCAAAAACTCAAAAGCTTCACCAAAAACGCACAACTGAACTGTATTCACTCATCTGAGTCATTTTAAGATGACTGTATCCTAAGATTACTGTTTGATATCTGCCGACGTCAAAAACTCAAAAGCTTCACCAAAAACGCACAACTGAACAGTATTCACTCACATTCAGTCATTTTAAGCTGACTGTATCCTAAGATTACTGTTTGATATCTGTGATGTCAAAAACTCAAAAGCTTCACCAAAAACGCACAACTGAACTGTATTCACTCATCTGAGTCATTTTAAGCTGACTGTATCCTAAGATTACTGTTTGATATCTGCCGACGTCAAAAACTCAAAAGCTTCACCAAAAACGCACAACTGAACAGTATTCACTCACATTCAGTCATTTTAAGCTGACTGTATCCTAAGATTACTGTTTGATATCTGTGATGTCAAAAACTCAAAAGCTTCACCAAAAACGCACAACTGAACTGTATTCACTCATCTGAGTCATTTTAAGCTGACTGTATCCTAAGATTACTTTGATATCTGCCGACGTCAAAAACTCAAAAGCTTCACCAAAAACGCACAACTGAACAGTATTCACTCACATTCAGTCATTTTAAGCTGACTGTATCCTAAGATTACTGTTTGATATCTGCCGACGTCAAAAACTCAAAAGCTTCACCAAAAACGCACAACTGAACTGTATTCACTCATCTGAGTCATTTTAAGCTGACTGTATCCTAAGATTACTGTTTGATATCTGCCGACGTCAAAAACTCAAAAGCTTCACCAAAAGCGCACAACTGAACAGTATTCACTCATCTGAGTCATTTTAAGCTGACTGTATCCTAAGATTACTGTTTGATATCTGTGATGTCAAAAACTCAAAAGCTTCACCAAAAACGCACAACTGAACAGTATTCACTCACATTCAGTCATTTTAAGCTGACTGTATCCTAAGATTACTGTTTGATATCTGCCGACGTCAAAAACTCAAAAGCTTCACCAAAAACGCACAACTGAACAGTAGTCACTCATCTGAGTCATTTTAAGCTGACTTTATCCTAAGATTACTGTTTGATATCTGCCGACGTCAAAAACTCAAAAGCTTCACCAAAAACGCACAACTGAACTGTATTCACTCACATTCAGTCATTTTAAGCTGACTGTATCCTAAGATTACTGTTTGATATCTGTGACGTCAAAAACTCAAAAGCTTCACCAAAAACGCACAACTGAACAGTATTCACTCACATTCAGTCATTTTAAGCTGACTGTATCCTAAGATTACTGTTTGATATCTGCCGACGTCAAAAACTCAAAAGCTTCACCAAAAACGCACAACTGAACTGTATTCACTCATCTGAGTCATTTTAAGGTGACTGTATCCTAAGATTACTGTTTGATATCTGCCGACGTCAAAAACTCAAAAGCTTCACCAAAAACGCACAACTGAACAGTAGTCACTCACATTCAGTCATTTTAAGATGACTGTCTCCTAAGATTACTGTTTGATATCTGCCGACGTCAAAAACTCAAAAGCTTCACCAAAAACGCACAACTGAACAGTATTCACTCACATTCAGTCATTTTAAGCTGACTGTAGCCTAAGATTACTGTTTGATATCTGCCGACGTCAAAAACTCAAAAGCTTCACCAAAAACGCACAACTGAACAGTATTCACTCACATTCAGTCATTTTAAGCTGACTGTATCCTAAGATTACTGTTTGATATCTGTGATGTCAAAAACTCAAAAGCTTCACCAAAAACGCACAACTGAACAGTATTCACTCACATTCAGTCATTTTAAGCTGACTGTATCCTAAGATTACTGTTTGATATCTGCCGACGTCAAAAACTCAAAAGCTTCACCAAAAACGCACAACTGAACAGTAGTCACTCATCTGAGTCATTTTAAGCTGACTTTATCCTAAGATTACTGTTTGATATCTGCCGACGTCAAAAACTCAAAAGCTTCACCAAAAACGCACAACTGAACTGTATTCACTCACATTCAGTCATTTTAAGCTGACTGTATCCTAAGATTACTGTTTGATATCTGTGACGTCAAAAACTCAAAAGCTTCACCAAAAACGCACAACTGAACAGTATTCACTCACATTCAGTCATTTTAAGATGACTGTATCCTAAGATTACTGTTTGATATCTGCCGACGTCAAAAACTCAAAAGCTTCACCAAAAACGCACAACTGAACTGTATTCACTCATCTGAGTCATTTTAAGGTGACTGTATCCTAAGATTACTGTTTGATATCTGCCGACGTCAAAAACTCAAAAGCTTCACCAAAAACGCACAACTGAACAGTATTCACTCATCTGAGTCATTTTAAGCTGACTGTATCCTAAGATTACTGTTTGATATCTGCCGACATCAAAAACTCAAAAGCTTCACCAAAAACGCACAACTGAACAGTATTCACTCACATTCAGTCATTTTAAGCTGACTGTATCCTAAGATTACTGTTTGATATCTGCCGACGTCAAAAACTCAAAAGCTTCACCAAAAACGCACAACTGAACTGTATTCACTCATCTGAGTCATTTTAAGATGACTGTATCCTAAGATTACTGTTTGATATCTGCCGACGTCAAAAACTCAAAAGCTTCACCAAAAACGCACAACTGAACTGTATTCACTCATCTGAGTCATTTTAAGCTGACTGTATCCTAAGATTACTGTTTGATATCTGCCGACGTCAAAAACTCAAAAGCTTCACCAAAAACGCACAACTGAACAGTAGTCACTCATCTGAGTCATTTTAAGATGACTGTATCCTAAGATTACTGTTTGATATCTGCCGACATCAAAAACTCAAAAGCTTCACCAAAAACGCACAACTGAACAGTATTCACTCACATTCAGTCATTTTAAGCTGACTGTAGCCTAAGATTACTGTTTGATATCTGCCGACGTCAAAAACTCAAAAGCTTCACCAAAAACGCACAACTGAACAGTAGTCACTCATCTGAGTCATTTTAAGATGACTGTATACTAAGATTACTGTTTGATATCTGCCGACGTCAAAAACTCAAAAGCTTCACCAAAAACGCACAACTGAACAGTATTCACTCACATTCAGTCATTTTAAGATGACTGTATCCTAAGATTACTGTTTGATATCTGCCGACGTCAAAAACTCAAAAGCTTCACCAAAAACGCACAACTGAACAGTATTCACTCACATTCAGTCATTTTAAGCTGACTGTATCCTAAGATTACTGTTTGATATCTGTGATGTCAAAAACTCAAAAGCTTCACCAAAAACGCACAACTGAACTGTATTCACTCATCTGAGTCATTTTAAGCTGACTGTATCCTAAGATTACTGTTTGATATCTGCCGACGTCAAAAACTCAAAAGCTTCACCAAAAACGCACAACTGAACAGTATTCACTCACATTCAGTCATTTTAAGCTGACTGTATCCTAAGATTACTGTTTGATATCTGCCGACGTCAAAAACTCAAAAGCTTCACCAAAAACGCACAACTGAACAGTATTCACTCATCTGAGTCATTTTAAGCTGACTGTATCCTAAGATTACTGTTTGATATCTGCCGACGTCAAAAACTCAAAAGCTTCACCAAAAACGCACAACTGAACAGTATTCACTCACATTCAGTCATTTTAAGCTGACTGTATCCTAAGATTACTGTTTGATATCTGTGATGTAAAAAACTCAAAAGCTTCACCAAAAACGCACAACTGAACTGTATTCACTCATCTGAGTCATTTTAAGCTGACTGTATACTAAGATTACTGTTTGATATCTGCCGACGTCAAAAACTCAAAAGCTTCACCAAAAACGCACAACTGAACAGTATTCACTCACATTCAGTCATTTTAAGCTGACTGTATCCTAAGATTACTGTTTGATATCTGTGACGTCAAAAACTCAAAAGCTTCACCAAAAACGCACAACTGAACAGTATTCACTCACATTCAGTCATTTTAAGATGACTGTATCCTAAGATTACTGTTTGATATCTGCCGACGTCAAAAACTCAAAAGCTTCACCAAAAACGCACAACTGAACAGTATTCACTCATCTGAGTCATTTTAAGCTGACTGTATCCTAAGATTACTGTTTGATATCTGCCGACATCAAAAACTCAAAAGCTTCACCAAAAACGCACAACTGAACTGTATTCACTCATCTGAGTCATTTTAAGCTGACTGTATCCTAAGATTACTGTTTGATATCTGCCGACGTCAAAAACTCAAAAGCTTCACCAAAAACGCACAACTGAACAGTATTCACTCACATTCAGTCATTTTAAGCTGACTGTATCCTAAGATTACTGTTTGATATCTGCCGACGTCAAAAACTCAAAAACTTCACCAAAAACGCACAACTGAACTGTATTCACTCATCTGAGTCATTTTAAGATGACTGTATCCTAAGATTACTGTTTGATATCTGCCGACGTCAAAAACTCAAAAGCTTCACCAAAAACGCACAACTGAACAGTATTCACTCACATTCAGTCATTTTAAGCTGACTGTATACTAAGATTACTGTTTGATATCTGCCGACGTCAAAAACTCAAAAGCTTCACCAAAAACGCACAACTGAACAGTATTCACTCATCTGAGTCATTTTAAGATGACTGTATCCTAAGATTACTGTTTGATATCTGCCGACGTCAAAAACTCAAAAAAGCTTCACCAAAAACGCACAACTGAACAGTATTCACTCACATTCAGTCATTTTAAGCTGACTGTATCCTAAGATTACTGTTTGATATCTGCCGACGTCAAAAACTCAAAAGCTTCACCAAAAACGCACAACTGAACTGTATTCACTCATCTGAGTCATTTTAAGCTGACTGTATCCTAAGATTACTGTTTGATATCTGCCGACGTCAAAAACTCAAAAGCTTCACCAAAAACGCACAACTGAACAGTATTCACTCATCTGAGTCATTTTAAGCTGACTGTATCCTAAGATTACTGTTTGATATCTGCCGACATCAAAAACTCAAAAGCTTCACCAAAAACGCACAACTGAACAGTATTCACTCATCTGAGTCATTTTAAGATGACTGTATCCTAAGATTACTGTTTGATATCTGCCGACGTCAAAAACTCAAAAGCTTCACCAAAAACGCACAACTGAACAGTATTCACTCACATTCAGTCATTTTAAGCTGACTGTATCCTAAGATTACTGTTTGATATCTGTGATGTCAAAAACTCAAAAGCTTCACCAAAAACGCACAACTGAACTGTATTCACTCACATTCAGTCATTTTAAGATGACTGTATCCTAAGATTACTGTTTGATATCTGCCGACGTCAAAAACTCAAAAGCTTCACCAAAAACGCACAACTGAACAGTATTCACTCACATTCAGTCATTTTAAGATGACTGTATCCTAAGATTACTGTTTGATATCTGCCGACGTCAAAAACTCAAAAGCTTCACCAAAAACGCACAACTGAACAGTATTCACTCATCTGAGTCATTTTAAGATGACTGTATCCTAAGATTACTGTTTGATATCTGCCGACGTCAAAAACTCAAAAGCTTCACCAAAAACGCACAACTGAACAGTATTCACTCATCTGAGTCATTTTAAGATGACTGTATCCTAAGATTACTGTTTGATATCTGCCGACGTCAAAAACTCAAAAGCTTCACCAAAAACGCACAACTGAACAGTATTCACTCACATTCAGTCATTTTAAGCTGACTGTATCCTAAGATTACTGTTTGATATCTGTGATGTCAAAAACTCAAAAGCTTCACCAAAAACGCACAACTGAACTGTATTCACTCATCTGAGTCATTTTAAGCTGACTGTATCCTAAGATTACTGTTTGATATCTGCCGACATCAAAAACTCAAAAGCTTCACCAAAAACGCACAACTGACTGTATTCACTCATCTGAGTCATTTTAAGCTGACTGTATCCTAAGATTACTGTTTGATATCTGCCGACGTCAAAAACTCAAAAGCTTCACCAAAAACGCACAACTGAACAGTATTCACTCACATTCAGTCATTTTAAGCTGACTGTATCCTAAGATTACTGTTTGATATCTGCCGACGTCAAAAACTCAAAAGCTTCACCAAAAACGCACAACTGAACAGTATTCACTCACATTCAGTCATTTTAAGATGACTGTATCCTAAGATTACTGTTTGATATCTGCCGACGTCAAAAACTCAAAAGCTTCACCAAAAACGCACAACTGAACAGTATTCACTCACATTCAGTCATTTTAAGATGACTGTATCCTAAGATTACTGTTTGATATCTGCCGACGTCAAAAACTCAAAAGCTTCACCAAAAACGCACAACTGAACAGTATTCACTCATCTGAGTCATTTTAAGCTGACTGTATCCTAAGATTACTGTTTGATATCTGCCGACATCAAAAACTCAAAAGCTTCACCAAAAACGCACAACTGAACAGTATTCACTCACATTCAGTCATTTTAAGGTGACTGTATCCTAAGATTACTGTTTGATATCTGTGAAGTCAAAAACTCAAAAGCTTCACCAAAAACGCACAACTGAACAGTAGTCACTCATCTGAGTCATTTTAAGCTGACTGTATCCTAAGATTACTGTTTGATATCTGCCGACATCAAAAACTCAAAAGCTTCACCAAAAACGCACAACTGAACAGTATTCACTCACATTCAGTCATTTTAAGCTGACTGTAGCCTAAGATTACTGTTTGATATCTGCCGACGTCAAAAACTCAAAAGCTTCACCAAAAACGCACAACTGAACAGTATTCACTCATCTGAGTCATTTTAAGCTGACTGTATCCTAAGATTACTGTTTGATATCTGCCGACGTCAAAAACTCAAAAGCTTCACCAAAAACGCACAACTGAACAGTATTCACTCACATTCAGTCATTTTAAGATGACTGTATCCTAAGATTACTGTTTGATATCTGCCGACGTCAAAAACTCAAAAGCTTCACCAAAAACGCACAACTGAACAGAATTCACTCATCTGAGTCATTTTAAGATGACTGTATCCTAAGATTACTGTTTGATATCTGCCGACGTCAAAAACTCAAAAGCTTCACCAAAAACGCACAACTGAACAGTATTCACTCACATTCAGTCATTTTAAGCTGACTGTATCCTAAGATTACTGTTTGATATCTGTGATGTCAAAAACTCAAAAGCTTCACCAAAAACGCACAACTGAACTGTATTCACTCATCTGAGTCATTTTAAGCTGACTGTATCCTAAGATTACTGTTTGATATCTGCCGACGTCAAAAACTCAAAAGCTTCACCAAAAACGCACAACTGAACAGTATTCACTCACATTCAGTCATTTTAAGCTGACTGTATCCTAAGATTACTGTTTGATATCTGTGATGTCAAAAACTCAAAAGCTTCACCAAAAACGCACAACTGAACTGTATTCACTCATCTGAGTCATTTTAAGCTGACTGTATCCTAAGATTACTGTTTGATATCTGCCGACGTCAAAAACTCAAAAGCTTCACCAAAAACGCACAACTGAACAGTATTCACTCATCTGAGTCATTTTAAGCTGACTGTATCCCAAGATTACTGTTTGATATCTGCCGACATCAAAAACTCAAAAGCTTCACCAAAAACGCACAACTGAACAGTATTCACTCATCTGAGTCATTTTAAGATGACTGTATCCTAAGATTACTGTTTGATATCTGCCGACGTCAAAAACTCAAAAGCTTCACCAAAAACGCACAACTGAACAGTATTCACTCACATTCAGTCATTTTAAGCTGACTGTATCCTAAGATTACTGTTTGATATCTGTGATGTCAAAAACTCAAAAGCTTCACCAAAAACGCACAACTGAACTGTATTCACTCACATTCAGTCATTTTAAGATGACTGTATCCTAAGATTACTGTTTGATATCTGCCGACGTCAAAAACTCAAAAGCTTCACCAAAAACGCACAACTGAACAGTATTCACTCACATTCAGTCATTTTAAGATGACTGTATCCTAAGATTACTGTTTGATATCTGCCGACGTCAAAAACTCAAAAGCTTCACCAAAAACGCACAACTGAACAGTATTCACTCATCTGAGTCATTTTAAGATGACTGTATCCTAAGATTACTGTTTGATATCTGCCGACGTCAAAAACTCAAAAGCTTCACCAAAAACGCACAACTGAACAGTATTCACTCATCTGAGTCATTTTAAGATGACTGTATCCTAAGATTACTGTTTGATATCTGCCGACGTCAAAAACTCAAAAGCTTCACCAAAAACGCACAACTGAACAGTATTCACTCACATTCAGTCATTTTAAGCTGACTGTATCCTAAGATTACTGTTTGATATCTGTGATGTCAAAAACTCAAAAGCTTCACCAAAAACGCACAACTGAACTGTATTCACTCATCTGAGTCATTTTAAGCTGACTGTATCCTAAGATTACTGTTTGATATCTGCCGACATCAAAAACTCAAAAGCTTCACCAAAAACGCACAACTGACTGTATTCACTCATCTGAGTCATTTTAAGCTGACTGTATCCTAAGATTACTGTTTGATATCTGCCGACGTCAAAAACTCAAAAGCTTCACCAAAAACGCACAACTGAACAGTATTCACTCACATTCAGTCATTTTAAGCTGACTGTATCCTAAGATTACTGTTTGATATCTGCCGACGTCAAAAACTCAAAAACTTCACCAAAAACGCACAACTGAACTGTATTCACTCATCTGAGTCATTTTAAGCTGACTGTATCCTAAGATTACTGTTTGATATCTGCCGACGTCAAAAACTCAAAAGCTTCACCAAAAACGCACAACTGAACAGTATTCACTCATCTGAGTCATTTTAAGCTGACTGTATCCTAAGATTACTGTTTGATATCTGCCGACATCAAAAACTCAAAAGCTTCACCAAAAACGCACAACTGAACAGTATTCACTCACATTCAGTCATTTTAAGGTGACTGTATCCTAAGATTACTGTTTGATATCTGTGAAGTCAAAAACTCAAAAGCTTCACCAAAAACGCACAACTGAACAGTAGTCACTCATCTGAGTCATTTTAAGCTGACTGTATCCTAAGATTACTGTTTGATATCTGCCGACATCAAAAACTCAAAAGCTTCACCAAAAACGCACAACTGAACAGTATTCACTCATCTGAGTCATTTTAAGCTGACTGTATCCTAAGATTACTGTTTGATATCTGCCGACGTCAAAAACTCAAAAGCTTCACCAAAAACGCACAACTGAACAGTATTCACTCACATTCAGTCATTTTAAGATGACTGTATCCTAAGATTACTGTTTGATATCTGCCGACGTCAAAAACTCAAAAGCTTCACCAAAAACGCACAACTGAACAGAATTCACTCATCTGAGTCATTTTAAGATGACTGTATCCTAAGATTACTGTTTGATATCTGCCGACGTCAAAAACTCAAAAGCTTCACCAAAAACGCACAACTGAACAGTATTCACTCACATTCAGTCATTTTAAGCTGACTGTATCCTAAGATTACTGTTTGATATCTGTGATGTCAAAAACTCAAAAGCTTCACCAAAAACGCACAACTGAACTGTATTCACTCATCTGAGTCATTTTAAGCTGACTGTATCCTAAGATTACTGTTTGATATCTGCCGACGTCAAAAACTCAAAAGCTTCACCAAAAACGCACAACTGAACAGTATTCACTCACATTCAGTCATTTTAAGCTGACTGTATCCTAAGATTACTGTTTGATATCTGTGATGTCAAAAACTCAAAAGCTTCACCAAAAACGCACAACTGAACTGTATTCACTCATCTGAGTCATTTTAAGCTGACTGTATCCTAAGATTACTGTTTGATATCTGCCGACGTCAAAAACTCAAAAGCTTCACCAAAAACGCACAACTGAACAGTATTCACTCATCTGAGTCATTTTAAGCTGACTGTATCCTAAGATTACTGTTTGATATCTGCCGACATCAAAAACTCAAAAGCTTCACCAAAAACGCACAACTGAACAGTATTCACTCATCTGAGTCATTTTAAGATGACTGTATCCTAAGATTACTGTTTGATATCTGCCGACGTCAAAAACTCAAAAGCTTCACCAAAAACGCACAACTGAACAGTATTCACTCACATTCAGTCATTTTAAGCTGACTGTATCCTAAGATTACTGTTTGATATCTGTGATGTCAAAAACTCAAAAGCTTCACCAAAAACGCACAACTGAACTGTATTCACTCACATTCAGTCATTTTAAGATGACTGTATCCTAAGATTACTGTTTGATATCTGCCGACGTCAAAAACTCAAAAGCTTCACCAAAAACGCACAACTGAACAGTATTCACTCACATTCAGTCATTTTAAGATGACTGTATCCTAAGATTACTGTTTGATATCTGCCGACGTCAAAAACTCAAAAGCTTCACCAAAAACGCACAACTGAACAGTATTCACTCATCTGAGTCATTTTAAGATGACTGTATCCTAAGATTACTGTTTGATATCTGCCGACGTCAAAAACTCAAAAGCTTCACCAAAAACGCACAACTGAACAGTATTCACTCATCTGAGTCATTTTAAGATGACTGTATCCTAAGATTACTGTTTGATATCTGCCGACGTCAAAAACTCAAAAGCTTCACCAAAAACGCACAACTGAACAGTATTCACTCACATTCAGTCATTTTAAGCTGACTGTATCCTAAGATTACTGTTTGATATCTGTGATGTCAAAAACTCAAAAGCTTCACCAAAAACGCACAACTGAACTGTATTCACTCATCTGAGTCATTTTAAGCTGACTGTATCCTAAGATTACTGTTTGATATCTGCCGACATCAAAAACTCAAAAGCTTCACCAAAAACGCACAACTGACTGTATTCACTCATCTGAGTCATTTTAAGCTGACTGTATCCTAAGATTACTGTTTGATATCTGCCGACGTCAAAAACTCAAAAGCTTCACCAAAAACGCACAACTGAACAGTATTCACTCACATTCAGTCATTTTAAGCTGACTGTATCCTAAGATTACTGTTTGATATCTGCCGACGTCAAAAACTCAAAAACTTCACCAAAAACGCACAACTGAACTGTATTCACTCATCTGAGTCATTTTAAGCTGACTGTATCCTAAGATTACTGTTTGATATCTGCCGACGTCAAAAACTCAAAAGCTTCACCAAAAACGCACAACTGAACAGTATTCACTCATCTGAGTCATTTTAAGCTGACTGTATCCTAAGATTACTGTTTGATATCTGCCGACATCAAAAACTCAAAAGCTTCACCAAAAACGCACAACTGAACAGTATTCACTCACATTCAGTCATTTTAAGGTGACTGTATCCTAAGATTACTGTTTGATATCTGTGAAGTCAAAAACTCAAAAGCTTCACCAAAAACGCACAACTGAACAGTAGTCACTCATCTGAGTCATTTTAAGCTGACTGTATCCTAAGATTACTGTTTGATATCTGCCGACATCAAAAACTCAAAAGCTTCACCAAAAACGCACAACTGAACAGTATTCACTCACATTCAGTCATTTTAAGATGACTGTATCCTAAGATTACTGTTTGATATCTGCCGACGTCAAAAACTCAAAAGCTTCACCAAAAACGCACAACTGAACAGTATTCACTCACATTCAGTCATTTTAAGATGACTGTATCCTAAGATTACTGTTTGATATCTGCCGACGTCAAAAACTCAAAAGCTTCACCAAAAACGCACAACTGAACAGTATTCACTCACATTCAGTCATTTTAAGCTGACTGTATCCTAAGATTACTGTTTGATATCTGCCGACGTCAAAAACTCAAAAGCTTCACCAAAAACGCACAACTGAACAGTATTCACTAACATTCAGTCATTTTAAGATGACTGTATCCTAAGATTACTGTTTGATATCTGCCGACGTCAAAAACTCAAAAGCTTCACCAAAAACGCACAACTGAACAGTATTCACTCACATTCAGTCATTTTAAGCTGACTGTATCCTAAGATTACTGTTTGATATCTGCCGACGTCAAAAACTCAAAAGCTTCACCAAAAACGCACAACTGAACAGTAGTCACTCATCTGAGTCATTTTAAGCTGACTGTATCCTAAGATTACTGTTTGATATCTGCCGACGTCAAAAACTCAAAAGCTTCACCAAAAACGCACAACTGAACTGTATTCACTCATCTGAGTCATTTTAAGATGACTGTATCCTAAGATTACTGTTTGATGTCTGCCGACGTCAAAAACTCAAAAGCTTCACCAAAAACGCACAACTGAACAGTAGTCACTCATCTGAGTCATTTTAAGCTGACTGTATCCTAAGATTACTGTTTGATATCTGCCGACGTCAAAAACTCAAAAGCTTCACCAAAAACGCACAACTGAACTGTATTCACTCATCTGAGTCATTTTAAGCTGACTGTATCCTAAGATTACTGTTTGATATCTGTGATGTCAAAAAATCAAAAGCTTCACCAAAAACGCACAACTGAACAGTATTCACTCACATTCAGTCATTTTAAGATGACTGTATCCTAAGATTACTGTTTGATATCTGCCGACGTCAAAAACTCAAAAGCTTCACCAAAAACGCACAACTGAACTGTATTCACTCATCTGAGTCATTTTAAGCTGACTGTATCCTAAGATTACTGTTTGATATCTGCCGACGTCAAAAACTCAAAAGCTTCACCAAAAGCGCACAACTGAACAGTATTCACTCATCTGAGTCATTTTAAGCTGACTGTATCCTAAGATTACTGTTTGATATCTGTGATGTCAAAAACTCAAAAGCTTCACCAAAAACGCACAACTGAACAGTATTCACTCACATTCAGTCATTTTAAGATGACTGTATCCTAAGATTACTGTTTGATATCTGCCGACGTCAAAAACTCAAAAGCTTCACCAAAAACGCACAACTGAACAGTATTCACTCATCTGAGTCATTTTAAGATGACTGTATCCTAAGATTACTGTTTGATATCTGCCGACGTCAAAAACTCAAAAGCTTCACCAAAAACGCACAACTGAACAGTATTCACTCACATTCAGTCATTTTAAGCTGACTGTATCCTAAGATTACTGTTTGATATCTGTGATGTCAAAAACTCAAAAGCTTCACCAAAAACGCACAACTGAACTGTATTCACTCATCTGAGTCATTTTAAGCTGACTGTATCCTAAGATTACTGTTTGATATCTGCCGACATCAAAAACTCAAAAGCTTCACCAAAAACGCACAACTGAACAGTATTCACTCACATTCAGTCATTTTAAGCTGACTGTAGCCTAAGATTACTGTTTGATATCTGCCGACGTCAAAAACTCAAAAGCTTCACCAAAAACGCACAACTGAACAGTAGTCACTCATCTGAGTCATTTTAAGATGACTGTATACTAAGATTACTGTTTGATATCTGCCGACGTCAAAAACTCAAAAGCTTCACCAAAAACGCACAACTGAACAGTATTCACTCACATTCAGTCATTTTAAGATGACTGTATCCTAAGATTACTGTTTGATATCTGCCGACGTCAAAAACTCAAAAGCTTCACCAAAAACGCACAACTGAACAGTATTCACTCACATTCAGTCATTTTAAGCTGACTGTATCCTAAGATTACTGTTTGATATCTGTGATGTCAAAAACTCAAAAGCTTCACCAAAAACGCACAACTGAACTGTATTCACTCATCTGAGTCATTTTAAGCTGACTGTATCCTAAGATTACTGTTTGATATCTGCCGACATCAAAAACTCAAAAGCTTCACCAAAAACGCACAACTGAACAGTATTCACTCATCTGAGTCATTTTAAGCTGACTGTATCCTAAGATTACTGTTTGATATCCGCCGACATCAAAAACTCAAAAGCTTCACCAAAAACGCACAACTGAACAGTATTCACTCACATTCAGTCATTTTAAGCTGACTGTATCCTAAGATTACTGTTTGATATCTGCCGACGTCAAAAACTCAAAAGCTTCACCAAAAACGCACAACTGAACAGTAGTCACTCATCTGAGTCATTTTAAGCTGACTGTATCCTAAGATTACTGTTTGATATCTGCCGACATCAAAAACTCAAAAGCTTCACCAAAAACGCACAACTGAACAGTATTCACTCACATTCAGTCATTTTAAACTGACTGTATCCTAAGATTACTGTTTGATATCTGCCGACATCAAAAACTCAAAAGCTTCACCAAAAACGCACAACTGAACTGTATTCACTCATCTGAGTCATTTTAAGCTGACTGTATCCTAAGATTACTGTTTGATATCTGTCGACGTCAAAAACTCAAAAGCTTCACCAAAAACGCACAACTGAACAGTATTCACTCACATTCAGTCATTTTAAGGAGACTGTATCCTAAGATTACTGTTTGATATCTGTGATGTCAAAAACTCAAAAGCTTCACCAAAAACGCACAACTGAACTGTATTCACTCATCTGAGTCATTTTAAGCTGACTGTATCCTAAGATTACTGTTTGATATCTGCCGACATCAAAAACTCAAAAGCTTCACCAAAAACGCACAACTGAACAGTATTCACTCACATTCAGTCATTTTAAGATGACTGTATCCTAAGATTACTGTTTGATATCTGCCGACGTCAAAAACTCAAAAGCTTCACCAAAAACGCACAACTGAACAGTATTCACTCACATTCAGTCATTTTAAGATGACTGTATCCTAAGATTACTGTTTGATATCTGCCGACGTCAAAAACTCAAAAGCTTCACCAAAAACGCACAACTGAACAGTATTCACTCACATTCAGTCATTTTAAGCTGACTGTATCCTAAGATTACTGTTTGATATCTGCCGACGTCAAAAACTCAAAAGCTTCACCAAAAACGCACAACTGAACAGTATTCACTAACATTCAGTCATTTTAAGATGACTGTATCCTAAGATTACTGTTTGATATCTGCCGACGTCAAAAACTCAAAAGCTTCACCAAAAACGCACAACTGAACAGTAGTCACTCATCTGAGTCATTTTAAGCTGACTGTATCCTAAGATTACTGTTTGATATCTGCCGACGTCAAAAACTCAAAAGCTTCACCAAAAACGCACAACTGAACTGTATTCACTCATCTGAGTCATTTTAAGATGACTGTATCCTAAGATTACTGTTTGATGTCTGCCGACGTCAAAAACTCAAAAGCTTCACCAAAAACGCACAACTGAACAGTAGTCACTCATCTGAGTCATTTTAAGCTGACTGTATCCTAAGATTACTGTTTGATATCTGCCGACGTCAAAAACTCAAAAGCTTCACCAAAAACGCACAACTGAACTGTATTCACTCATCTGAGTCATTTTAAGCTGACTGTATCCTAAGATTACTGTTTGATATCTGTGATGTCAAAAAATCAAAAGCTTCACCAAAAACGCACAACTGAACAGTATTCACTCACATTCAGTCATTTTAAGATGACTGTATCCTAAGATTACTGTTTGATATCTGCCGACGTCAAAAACTCAAAAGCTTCACCAAAAACGCACAACTGAACTGTATTCACTCATCTGAGTCATTTTAAGCTGACTGTATCCTAAGATTACTGTTTGATATCTGCCGACGTCAAAAACTCAAAAGCTTCACCAAAAGCGCACAACTGAACAGTATTCACTCATCTGAGTCATTTTAAGCTGACTGTATCCTAAGATTACTGTTTGATATCTGTGATGTCAAAAACTCAAAAGCTTCACCAAAAACGCACAACTGAACAGTATTCACTCACATTCAGTCATTTTAAGATGACTGTATCCTAAGATTACTGTTTGATATCTGCCGACGTCAAAAACTCAAAAGCTTCACCAAAAACGCACAACTGAACAGTATTCACTCATCTGAGTCATTTTAAGATGACTGTATCCTAAGATTACTGTTTGATATCTGCCGACGTCAAAAACTCAAAAGCTTCACCAAAAACGCACAACTGAACAGTATTCACTCACATTCAGTCATTTTAAGCTGACTGTATCCTAAGATTACTGTTTGATATCTGTGATGTCAAAAACTCAAAAGCTTCACCAAAAACGCACAACTGAACTGTATTCACTCATCTGAGTCATTTTAAGCTGACTGTATCCTAAGATTACTGTTTGATATCTGCCGACATCAAAAACTCAAAAGCTTCACCAAAAACGCACAACTGACTGTATTGACTCATCTGAGTCATTTTAAGCTGACTGTATCCTAAGATTACTGTTTGATATCTGCCGACGTCAAAAACTCAAAAGCTTCACCAAAAACGCACAACTGAACAGTATTCACTCACATTCAGTCATTTTAAGATGACTGTATCCTAAGATTACTGTTTGATATCTGCCGACGTCAAAAACTCAAAAGCTTCACCAAAAACGCACAACTGAACAGTATTCACTCATCTGAGTCATTTTAAGATGACTGTATCCTAAGATTACTGTTTGATATCTGTGATGTCAAAAACTCAAAAGCTTCACCAAAAACGCACAACTGAACTGGATTCACTCATCTGAGTCATTTTAAGCTGACTGTATCCTAAGATTACTGTTTGATATCTGCCGACGTCAAAAACTCAAAAGCTTCACCAAAAACGCACAACTGAACAGTATTCACTCACATTCAGTCATTTTAAGCTGACTGTATCCTAAGATTACTGTTTGATATCTGTGATGTCAAAAACTCAAAAGCTTCACCAAAAACGCACAACTGAACTGTATTCACTCATCTGAGTCATTTTAAGCTGACTGTATCCTAAGATTACTGTTTGATATCTGCCGACATCAAAAACTCAAAAGCTTCACCAAAAACGCACAACTGAACAGTATTCACTCACATTCAGTCATTTTAAGGTGACTGTATCCTAAGATTACTGTTTGATATCTGTGAAGTCAAAAACTCAAAAGCTTCACCAAAAACGCACAACTGAACAGTCGTCACTCATCTGAGTCATTTTAAGCTGACTGTATCCTAAGATTACTGTTTGATATCTGCCGACATCAAAAACTCAAAAGCTTCACCAAAAACGCACAACTGAACAGTATTCACTCACATTCAGTCATTTTAAGCTGACTGTAACCTAAGATTACTGTTTGATATCTGCCGACGTCAAAAACTCAAAAGCTTCACCAAAAACGCACAACTGAACAGTAGTCACTCATCTGAGTCATTTTAAGATGACTGTATACTAAGATTACTGTTTGATATCTGCCGACGTCAAAAACTCAAAAGCTTCACCAAAAACGCACAACTGAACAGTATTCACTCACATTCAGTCATTTTAAGATGACTGTATCCTAAGATTACTGTTTGATATCTGCCGACGTCAAAAACTCAAAAGCTTCACCAAAAACGCACAACTGAACTGTATTCACTCATCTGAGTCATTTTAAGCTGACTGTATCCTAAGATTACTGTTTGATATCTGCCGACATCAAAAACTCAAAAGCTTCACCAAAAACGCACAACTGACTGTATTCACTCATCTGAGTCATTTTAAGCTGACTGTATCCTAAGATTACTGTTTGATATCTGCCGACGTCAAAAACTCAAAAGCTTCACCAAAAACGCACAACTGAACAGTATTCACTCACATTCAGTCATTTTAAGCTGACTGTATCCTAAGATTACTGTTTGATATCTGCCGACGTCAAAAACTCAAAAACTTCACCAAAAACGCACAACTGAACTGTATTCACTCATCTGAGTCATTTTAAGCTGACTGTATCCTAAGATTACTGTTTGATATCTGCCGACGTCAAAAACTCAAAAGCTTCACCAAAAACGCACAACTGAACAGTATTCACTCATCTGAGTCATTTTAAGCTGACTGTATCCTAAGATTACTGTTTGATATCTGCCGACATCAAAAACTCAAAAGCTTCACCAAAAACGCACAACTGAACAGTATTCACTCACATTCAGTCATTTTAAGGTGACTGTATCCTAAGATTACTGTTTGATATCTGTGAAGTCAAAAACTCAAAAGCTTCACCAAAAACGCACAACTGAACAGTAGTCACTCATCTGAGTCATTTTAAGCTGACTGTATCCTAAGATTACTGTTTGATATCTGCCGACATCAAAAACTCAAAAGCTTCACCAAAAACGCACAACTGAACAGTATTCACTCACATTCAGTCATTTTAAGCTGACTGTATCCTAAGATTACTGTTTGATATCTGTGATGTCAAAAACTCAAAAGCTTCACCAAAAACGCACAACTGAACTGTATTCACTCATCTGAGTCATTTTAAGCTGACTGTATCCTAAGATTACTGTTTGATATCTGCCGACATCAAAAACTCAAAAGCTTCACCAAAAACGCACAACTGACTGTATTCACTCATCTGAGTCATTTTAAGCTGACTGTATCCTAAGATTACTGTTTGATATCTGCCGACGTCAAAAACTCAAAAGCTTCACCAAAAACGCACAACTGAACAGTATTCACTCATCTGAGTCATTTTAAACTGACTGTATCCTAAGATTACTGTTTGATATCTGCCGACATCAAAAACTCAAAAGCTTCACCAAAAACGCACAACTGAACTGTATTCACTCATCTGAGTCATTTTAAGCTGACTGTATCCTAAGATTACTGTTTGATATCTGCCGACGTCAAAAACTCAAAAGCTTCACCAAAAACGCACAACTGAACAGTATTCACTCACATTCAGTCATTTTAAGATGACTGTATCCTAAGATTACTGTTTGATATCTGCCGACGTCAAAAACTCAAAAGCTTCACCAAAAACGCACAACTGAACAGTATTCACTCATCTGAGTCATTTTAAGATGACTGTATCCTAAGATTACTGTTTGATATCTGCCGACGTCAAAAACTCAAAAGCTTCACCAAAAACGCACAACTGAACAGTATTCACTCATGAGTCATTTTAAGCTGACTGTATCCTAAGATTACTGTTTGATATCTGTGATGTCAAAAACTCAAAAGCTTCACCAAAAACGCACAACTGAACTGTATTCACTCATCTGAGTCATTTTAAGCTGACTGTATCCTAAGATTACTGTTTGATATCTGCCGACATCAAAAACTCAAAAGCTTCACCAAAAACGCACAACTGACTGTATTCACTCATCTGAGTCATTTTAAGCTGACTGTATCCTAAGATTACTGTTTGATATCTGCCGACGTCAAAAACTCAAAAGCTTCACCAAAAACGCACAACTGAACAGTATTCACTCACATTCAGTCATTTTAAGCTGACTGTATCCTAAGATTACTGTTTGATATCTGCCGACGTCAAAAACTCAAAAACTTCACCAAAAACGCACAACTGAACTGTATTCACTCATCTGAGTCATTTTAAGCTGACTGTATCCTAAGATTACTGTTTGATATCTGCCGACGTCAAAAACTCAAAAGCTTCACCAAAAACGCACAACTGAACAGTATTCACTCATCTGAGTCATTTTAAGCTGACTGTATCCTAAGATTACTGTTTGATATCTGCCGACATCAAAAACTCAAAAGCTTCACCAAAAACGCACAACTGAACAGTATTCACTCACATTCAGTCATTTTAAGGTGACTGTATCCTAAGATTACTGTTTGATATCTGTGAAGTCAAAAACTCAAAAGCTTCACCAAAAACGCACAACTGAACAGTAGTCACTCATCTGAGTCATTTTAAGCTGACTGTATCCTAAGATTACTGTTTGATATCTGCCGACATCAAAAACTCAAAAGCTTCACCAAAAACGCACAACTGAACAGTATTCACTCACATTCAGTCATTTTAAGCTGACTGTATCCTAAGATTACTGTTTGATATCTGTGATGTCAAAAACTCAAAAGCTTCACCAAAAACGCACAACTGAACTGTATTCACTCATCTGAGTCATTTTAAGATGACTGTATCCTAAGATTACTGTTTGATATCTGCCGACGTCAAAAACTCAAAAGCTTCACCAAAAACGCACAACTGAACTGTATTCACTCATCTGAGTCATTTTAAGCTGACTGTATCCTAAGATTACTGTTTGATATCTGCCGACGTCAAAAACTCAAAAGCTTCACCAAAAACGCACAACTGAACAGTATTCACTCATCTGAGTCATTTTAAGCTGACTGTCTCCTAAGATTACTGTTTGATATCTGCCGACGTCAAAAACTCAAAAGCTTCACCAAAAACGCACAACTGAACTGTATTCACTCATCTGAGTCATTTTAAGCTGACTGTATCCTAAGATTACTGTTTGATATCTGCCGACATCAAAAACTCAAAAGCTTCACCAAAAACGCACAACTGACTGTATTCACTCATCTGAGTCATTTTAAGCTGACTGTATCCTAAGATTACTGTTTGATATCTGCCGACGTCAAAAACTCAAAAGCTTCACCAAAAACGCACAACTGAACAGTATTCACTCACATTCAGTCATTTTAAGCTGACTGTATCCTAAGATTACTGTTTGATATCTGCCGACGTCAAAAACTCAAAAACTTCACCAAAAACGCACAACTGAACTGTATTCACTCATCTGAGTCATTTTAAGCTGACTGTATCCTAAGATTACTGTTTGATATCTGCCGACGTCAAAAACTCAAAAACTTCACCAAAAACGCACAACTGAACTGTATTCACTCATCTGAGTCATTTTAAGCTGACTGTATCCTAAGATTACTGTTTGATATCTGCCGACGTCAAAAACTCAAAAGCTTCACCAAAAACGCACAACTGAACTGTATTCACTCATCTGAGTCATTTTAAGCTGACTGTATCCTAAGATTACTGTTTGATATCTGTGAAGTCAAAAACTCAAAAGCTTCACCAAAAACGCACAACTGAACAGTAGTCACTCATCTGAGTCATTTTAAGCTGACTGTATCCTAAGATTACTGTTTGATATCTGCCGACATCAAAAACTCAAAAGCTTCACCAAAAACGCACAACTGAACAGTATTCACTCACATTCAGTCATTTTAAGCTGACTGTAGCCTAAGATTACTGTTTGATATCTGCCGACGTCAAAAACTCAAAAGCTTCACCAAAAACGCACAACTGAACAGTATTCACTCATCTGAGTCATTTTAAACTGACTGTATCCTAAGATTACTGTTTGATATCTGCCGACATCAAAAACTCAAAAGCTTCACCAAAAACGCACAACTGAACTGTATTCACTCATCTGAGTCATTTTAAGCTGACTGTATCCTAAGATTACTGTTTGATATCTGCCGACGTCAAAAACTCAAAAGCTTCACCAAAAACGCACAACTGAACAGTATTCACTCACATTCAGTCATTTTAAGATGACTGTATCCTAAGATTACTGTTTGATATCTGCCGACGTCAAAAACTCAAAAGCTTCACCAAAAACGCACAACTGAACAGTATTCACTCACATTCAGTCATTTTAAGCTGACTGTATCCTAAGATTACTGTTTGATATCTGTGATGTCAAAAACTCAAAAGCTTCACCAAAAACGCACAACTGAACTGTATTCACTCATCTGAGTCATTTTAAGCTGACTGTATCCTAAGATTACTGTTTGATATCTGCCGACGTCAAAAACTCAAAAGCTTCACCAAAAACGCACAACTGAACAGTATTCACTCACATTCAGTCATTTTAAGCTGACTGTATCCTAAGATTACTGTTTGATATCTGTGATGTCAAAAACTCAAAAGCTTCACCAAAAACGCACAACTGAACTGTATTCACTCATCTGAGTCATTTTAAGCTGACTGTATCCTAAGATTACTGTTTGATATCTGCCGACGTCAAAAACTCAAAAGCTTCACCAAAAACGCACAACTGAACAGTATTCACTCACATTCAGTCATTTTAAGATGACTGTATCCTAAGATTACTGTTTGATATCTGCCGACGTCAAAAACTCAAAAGCTTCACCAAAAACGCACAACTGAACTGTATTCACTCATCTGAGTCATTTTAAGCTGACTGTATCCTAAGATTACTGTTTGATATCTGCCGACGTCAAAAACTCAAAAGCTTCACCAAAAACGCACAACTGAACAGTATTCACTCACATTCAGTCATTTTAAGCTGACTGTATCCTAAGATTACTGTTTGATATCTGTGATGTCAAAAACTCAAAAGCTTCACCAAAAACGCACAACTGAACTGTATTCACTCATCTGAGTCATTTTAAGCTGACTGTATCCTAAGATTACTGTTTGATATCTGCCGACATCAAAAACTCAAAAGCTTCACCAAAAACGCACAACTGAACAGTATTCACTCACATTCAGTCATTTTAAGCTGACTGTATCCTAAGATTACTGTTTGATATCTGCCGACGTCAAAAACTCAAAAACTTCACCAAAAACGCACAACTGAACTGTATTCACTCATCTGAGTCATTTTAAGATGACTGTATCCTAAGATTACTGTTTGATATCTGCCGACGTCAAAAACTCAAAAGCTTCACCAAAAACGCACAACTGAACTGTATTCACTCATCTGAGTCATTTTAAGCTGACTGTATCCTAAGATTACTGTTTGATATCTGCCGACGTCAAAAACTCAAAAGCTTCACCAAAAACGCACAACTGAACAGTATTCACTCATCTGAGTCATTTTAAGGTGACTGTATCCTAAGATTACTGTTTGATATCTGCCGACGTCAAAAACTCAAAAGCTTCACCAAAAACGCACAACTGAACTGTATTCACTCATCTGAGTCATTTTAAGCTGACTGTATCCTAAGATTACTGTTTGATATCTGTGAAGTCAAAAACTCAAAAGCTTCACCAAAAACGCACAACTGAACAGTAGTCACTCATCTGAGTCATTTTAAGCTGACTGTATCCTAAGATTACTGTTTGATATCTGCCGACATCAAAAACTCAAAAGCTTCACCAAAAACGCACAACTGAACAGTATTCACTCACATTCAGTCATTTTAAGCTGACTGTATCCTAAGATTACTGTTTGATATCTGTGATGTCAAAAACTCAAAAGCTTCACCAAAAACGCACAACTGAACTGTATTCACTCATCTGAGTCATTTTAAGCTGACTGTATCCTAAGATTACTGTTTGATATCTGCCGACATCAAAAACTCAAAAGCTTCACCAAAAACGCACAACTGACTGTATTCACTCATCTGAGTCATTTTAAGCTGACTGTATCCTAAGATTACTGTTTGATATCTGCCGACGTCAAAAACTCAAAAGCTTCACCAAAAACGCACAACTGAACAGTATTCACTCATCTGAGTCATTTTAAGCTGACTGTATCCTAAGATTACTGTTTGATATCTGCCGACATCAAAAACTCAAAAGCTTCACCAAAAACGCACAACTGAACTGTATTCACTCATCTGAGTCATTTTAAGCTGACTGTATCCTAAGATTACTGTTTGATATCTGCCGACGTCAAAAACTCAAAAGCTTCACCAAAAACGCACAACTGAACAGTATTCACTCACATTCAGTCATTTTAAGATGACTGTATCCTAAGATTACTGTTTGATATCTGCCGACGTCAAAAACTCAAAAGCTTCACCAAAAACGCACAACTGAACAGTATTCACTCATCTGAGTCATTTTAAGATGACTGTATCCTAAGATTACTGTTTGATATCTGCCGACGTCAAAAACTCAAAAGCTTCACCAAAAACGCACAACTGAACAGTATTCACTCATCTGAGTCATTTTAAGCTGACTGTATCCTAAGATTACTGTTTGATATCTGTGATGTCAAAAACTCAAAAGCTTCACCAAAAACGCACAACTGAACTGTATTCACTCATCTGAGTCATTTTAAGCTGACTGTATCCTAAGATTACTGTTTGATATCTGCCGACGTCAAAAACTCAAAAGCTTCACCAAAAACGCACAACTGAACAGTATTCACTCACATTCAGTCATTTTAAGCTGACTGTATCCTAAGATTACTGTTTGATATCTGTGATGTCAAAAACTCAAAAGCTTCACCAAAAACGCACAACTGAACTGTATTCACTCATCTGAGTCATTTTAAGCTGACTGTATCCTAAGATTACTGTTTGATATCTGCCGACATCAAAAACTCAAAAGCTTCACCAAAAACGCACAACTGAACAGTATTCACTCACATTCAGTCATTTTAAGCTGACTGTATCCTAAGATTACTGTTTGATATCTGCCGACGTCAAAAACTCAAAAGCTTCACCAAAAACGCACAACTGAACAGTATTCACTCACATTCAGTCATTTTAAGGTGACTGTATCCTAAGATTACTGTTTGATATCTGTGAAGTCAAAAACTCAAAAGCTTCACCAAAAACGCACAACTGAACAGTCGTCACTCATCTGAGTCATTTTAAGCTGACTGTATCCTAAGATTACTGTTTGATATCTGCCGACATCAAAAACTCAAAAGCTTCACCAAAAACGCACAACTGAACAGTATTCACTCACATTCAGTCATTTTAAGCTGACTGTAGCCTAAGATTACTGTTTGATATCTGCCGACGTCAAAAACTCAAAAGCTTCACCAAAAACGCACAACTGAACAGTAGTCACTCATCTGAGTCATTTTAAGATGACTGTATACTAAGATTACTGTTTGATATCTGCCGACGTCAAAAACTCAAAAGCTTCACCAAAAACGCACAACTGAACAGTATTCACTCACATTCAGTCATTTTAAGATGACTGTATCCTAAGATTACTGTTTGATATCTGCCGACGTCAAAAACTCAAAAGCTTCACCAAAAACGCACAACTGAACAGTATTCACTCATCTGAGTCATTTTAAGATGACTGTATCCTAAGATTACTGTTTGATATCTGCCGACATCAAAAACTCAAAAGCTTCACCAAAAACGCACAACTGAACTGTATTCACTCATCTGAGTCATTTTAAGCTGACTGTATCCTAAGATTACTGTTTGATATCTGCCGACGTCAAAAACTCAAAAGCTTCACCAAAAACGCACAACTGAACAGTATTCACTCACATTCAGTCATTTTAAGATGACTGTATCCTAAGATTACTGTTTGATATCTGCCGACGTCAAAAACTCAAAAGCTTCACCAAAAACGCACAACTGAACAGTATTCACTCATCTGAGTCATTTTAAGATGACTGTATCCTAAGATTACTGTTTGATATCTGCCGACGTCAAAAACTCAAAAGCTTCACCAAAAACGCACAACTGAACAGTATTCACTCACATTCAGTCATTTTAAGCTGACTGTATCCTAAGATTACTGTTTGATATCTGTGATGTCAAAAACTCAAAAGCTTCACCAAAAACGCACAACTGAACTGTATTCACTCATCTGAGTCATTTTAAGCTGACTGTATCCTAAGATTACTGTTTGATATCTGCCGACATCAAAAACTCAAAAGCTTCACCAAAAACGCACAACTGACTGTATTCACTCATCTGAGTCATTTTAAGCTGACTGTATCCTAAGATTACTGTTTGATATCTGCCGACATCAAAAACTCAAAAGCTTCACCAAAAACGCACAACTGAACAGTATTCACTCACATTCAGTCATTTTAAGATGACTGTATCCTAAGATTACTGTTTGATATCTGCCGACGTCAAAAACTCAAAAGCTTCACCAAAAACGCACAACTGAACAGTATTCACTCATCTGAGTCATTTTAAACTGACTGTATCCTAAGATTACTGTTTGATATCTGCCGACATCAAAAACTCAAAAGCTTCACCAAAAACGCACAACTGAACTGTATTCACTCATCTGAGTCATTTTAAGCTGACTGTATCCTAAGATTACTGTTTGATATCTGCCGACGTCAAAAACTCAAAAGCTTCACCAAAAACGCACAACTGAACAGTATTCACTCACATTCAGTCATTTTAAGATGACTGTATCCTAAGATTACTGTTTGATATCTGCCGACGTCAAAAACTCAAAAGCTTCACCAAAAACGCACAACTGAACAGTATTCACTCATCTGAGTCATTTTAAGATGACTGTATCCTAAGATTACTGTTTGATATCTGCCGACGTCAAAAACTCAAAAGCTTCACCAAAAACGCACAACTGAACAGTATTCACTCACATTCAGTCATTTTAAGCTGACTGTATCCTAAGATTACTGTTTGATATCTGTGATGTCAAAAACTCAAAAGCTTCACCAAAAACGCACAACTGAACTGTATTCACTCATCTGAGTCATTTTAAGCTGACTGTATCCTAAGATTACTGTTTGATATCTGCCGACATCAAAAACTCAAAAGCTTCACCAAAAACGCACAACTGACTGTATTCACTCATCTGAGTCATTTTAAGCTGACTGTATCCTAAGATTACTGTTTGATATCTGCCGACGTCAAAAACTCAAAAGCTTCACCAAAAACGCACAACTGAACAGTATTCACTCACATTCAGTCATTTTAAGCTGACTGTATCCTAAGATTACTGTTTGATATCTGCCGACGTCAAAAACTCAAAAACTTCACCAAAAACGCACAACTGAACTGTATTCACTCATCTGAGTCATTTTAAGCTGACTGTATCCTAAGATTACTGTTTGATATCTGCCGACGTCAAAAACTCAAAAGCTTCACCAAAAACGCACAACTGAACAGTATTCACTCATCTGAGTCATTTTAAGCTGACTGTATCCTAAGATTACTGTTTGATATCTGCCGACATCAAAAACTCAAAAGCTTCACCAAAAACGCACAACTGAACAGTATTCACTCACATTCAGTCATTTTAAGGTGACTGTATCCTAAGATTACTGTTTGATATCTGTGAAGTCAAAAACTCAAAAGCTTCACCAAAAACGCACAACTGAACAGTAGTCACTCATCTGAGTCATTTTAAGCTGACTGTATCCTAAGATTACTGTTTGATATCTGCCGACATCAAAAACTCAAAAGCTTCACCAAAAACGCACAACTGAACAGTATTCACTCACATTCAGTCATTTTAAGCTGACTGTATCCTAAGATTACTGTTTGATATCTGTGATGTCAAAAACTCAAAAGCTTCACCAAAAACGCACAACTGAACTGTATTCACTCATCTGAGTCATTTTAAGCTGACTGTATCCTAAGATTACTGTTTGATATCTGCCGACATCAAAAACTCAAAAGCTTCACCAAAAACGCACAACTGACTGTATTCACTCATCTGAGTCATTTTAAGCTGACTGTATCCTAAGATTACTGTTTGATATCTGCCGACGTCAAAAACTCAAAAGCTTCACCAAAAACGCACAACTGAACAGTATTCACTCACATTCAGTCATTTTAAGCTGACTGTATCCTAAGATTACTGTTTGATATCTGCCGACGTCAAAAACTCAAAAACTTCACCAAAAACGCACAACTGAACTGTATTCACTCATCTGAGTCATTTTAAGCTGACTGTATCCTAAGATTACTGTTTGATATCTGCCGACGTCAAAAACTCAAAAACTTCACCAAAAACGCACAACTGAACTGTATTCACTCATCTGAGTCATTTTAAGCTGACTGTATCCTAAGATTACTGTTTGATATCTGTGAAGTCAAAAACTCAAAAGCTTCACCAAAAACGCACAACTGAACAGTAGTCACTCATCTGAGTCATTTTAAGCTGACTGTATCCTAAGATTACTGTTTGATATCTGCCGACGTCAAAAACTCAAAAGCTTCACCAAAAACGCACAACTGAACAGTATTCACTCACATTCAGTCATTTTAAGATGACTGTATCCTAAGATTACTGTTTGATATCTGCCGACGTCAAAAACTCAAAAGCTTCACCAAAAACGCACAACTGAACAGTATTCACTCATCTGAGTCATTTTAAGATGACTGTATCCTAAGATTACTGTTTGATATCTGCCGACGTCAAAAACTCAAAAGCTTCACCAAAAACGCACAACTGAACAGTATTCACTCATCTGAGTCATTTTAAGCTGACTGTATCCTAAGATTACTGTTTGATATCTGTGATGTCAAAAACTCAAAAGCTTCACCAAAAACGCACAACTGAACTGTATTCACTCATCTGAGTCATTTTAAGCTGACTGTATCCTAAGATTACTGTTTGATATCTGCCGACATCAAAAACTCAAAAGCTTCACCAAAAACGCACAACTGAACAGTATTCACTCACATTCAGTCATTTTAAGCTGACTGTATCCTAAGATTACTGTTTGATATCTGCCGACGTCAAAAACTCAAAAGCTTCACCAAAAACGCACAACTGAACAGTATTCACTCACATTCAGTCATTTTAAGGTGACTGTATCCTAAGATTACTGTTTGATATCTGTGAAGTCAAAAACTCAAAAGCTTCACCAAAAACGCACAACTGAACAGTATTCACTCACATTCAGTCATTTTAAGGTGACTGTATCCTAAGATTACTGTTTGATATCTGTGAAGTCAAAAACTCAAAAGCTTCACCAAAAACGCACAACTGAACAGTCGTCACTCATCTGAGTCATTTTAAGCTGACTGTATCCTAAGATTACTGTTTGATATCTGCCGACATCAAAAACTCAAAAGCTTCACCAAAAACGCACAACTGAACAGTATTCACTCACATTCAGTCATTTTAAGCTGACTGTAGCCTAAGATTACTGTTTGATATCTGCCGACGTCAAAAACTCAAAAGCTTCACCAAAAACGCACAACTGAACAGTAGTCACTCATCTGAGTCATTTTAAGATGACTGTATACTAAGATTACTGTTTGATATCTGCCGACGTCAAAAACTCAAAAGCTTCACCAAAAACGCACAACTGAACAGTATTCACTCACATTCAGTCATTTTAAGATGACTGTATCCTAAGATTACTGTTTGATATCTGCCGACGTCAAAAACTCAAAAGCTTCACCAAAAACGCACAACTGAACAGTATTCACTCATCTGAGTCATTTTAAGCTGACTGTATCCTAAGATTACTGTTTGATATCTGCCGACATCAAAAACTCAAAAGCTTCACCAAAAACGCACAACTGAACTGTATTCACTCATCTGAGTCATTTTAAGCTGACTGTATCCTAAGATTACTGTTTGATATCTGCCGACGTCAAAAACTCAAAAGCTTCACCAAAAACGCACAACTGAACAGTATTCACTCACATTCAGTCATTTTAAGATGACTGTATCCTAAGATTACTGTTTGATATCTGCCGACGTCAAAAACTCAAAAGCTTCACCAAAAACGCACAACTGAACAGTATTCACTCATCTGAGTCATTTTAAGATGACTGTATCCTAAGATTACTGTTTGATATCTGCCGACGTCAAAAACTCAAAAGCTTCACCAAAAACGCACAACTGAACAGTATTCACTCACATTCAGTCATTTTAAGCTGACTGTATCCTAAGATTACTGTTTGATATCTGTGATGTCAAAAACTCAAAAGCTTCACCAAAAACGCACAACTGAACTGTATTCACTCATCTGAGTCATTTTAAGCTGACTGTATCCTAAGATTACTGTTTGATATCTGCCGACATCAAAAACTCAAAAGCTTCACCAAAAACGCACAACTGACTGTATTCACTCATCTGAGTCATTTTAAGCTGACTGTATCCTAAGATTACTGTTTGATATCTGCCGACGTCAAAAACTCAAAAGCTTCACCAAAAACGCACAACTGAACAGTATTCACTCACATTCAGTCATTTTAAGCTGACTGTATCCTAAGATTACTGTTTGATATCTGCCGACGTCAAAAACTCAAAAACTTCACCAAAAACGCACAACTGAACAGTATTCACTCATCTGAGTCATTTTAAGCTGACTGTATCCTAAGATTACTGTTTGATATCTGCCGACGTCAAAAACTCAAAAGCTTCACCAAAAACGCACAACTGAACAGTATTCACTCATCTGAGTCATTTTAAGATGACTGTATCCTAAGATTACTGTTTGATATCTGCCGACATCAAAAACTCAAAAGCTTCACCAAAAACGCACAACTGAACAGTATTCACTCACATTCAGTCATTTTAAGCTGACTGTATCCTAAGATTACTGTTTGATATCTGCCGACGTCAAAAACTCAAAAACTTCACCAAAAACGCACAACTGAACTGTATTCACTCATCTGAGTCATTTTAAGCTGACTGTATCCTAAGATTACTGTTTGATATCTGCCGACGTCAAAAACTCAAAAACTTCACCAAAAACGCACAACTGAACTGTATTCACTCATCTGAGTCATTTTAAGCTGACTGTATCCTAAGATTACTGTTTGATATCTGTGAAGTCAAAAACTCAAAAGCTTCACCAAAAACGCACAACTGAACAGTAGTCACTCATCTGAGTCATTTTAAGCTGACTGTATCCTAAGATTACTGTTTGATATCTGCCGACGTCAAAAACTCAAAAGCTTCACCAAAAACGCACAACTGAACAGTATTCACTCACATTCAGTCATTTTAAGATGACTGTATCCTAAGATTACTGTTTGATATCTGCCGACGTCAAAAACTCAAAAGCTTCACCAAAAACGCACAACTGAACAGTATTCACTCACATTCAGTCATTTTAAGATGACTGTATCCTAAGATTACTGTTTGATATCTGCCGACGTCAAAAACTCAAAAGCTTCACCAAAAACGCACAACTGAACAGTATTCACTCATCTGAGTCATTTTAAGATGACTGTATCCTAAGATTACTGTTTGATATCTGCCGACGTCAAAAACTCAAAAGCTTCACCAAAAACGCACAACTGAACAGTATTCACTCACATTCAGTCATTTTAAGCTGACTGTATCCTAAGATTACTGTTTGATATCTGTGATGTCAAAAACTCAAAAGCTTCACCAAAAACGCACAACTGAACTGTATTCACTCATCTGAGTCATTTTAAGCTGACTGTATCCTAAGATTACTGTTTGATATCTGCCGACATCAAAAACTCAAAAGCTTCACCAAAAACGCACAACTGACTGTATTCACTCATCTGAGTCATTTTAAGCTGACTGTATCCTAAGATTACTGTTTGATATCTGCCGACGTCAAAAACTCAAAAGCTTCACCAAAAACGCACAACTGAACAGTATTCACTCACATTCAGTCATTTTAAGCTGACTGTATCCTAAGATTACTGTTTGATATCTGCCGACGTCAAAAACTCAAAAACTTCACCAAAAACGCACAACTGAACAGTATTCACTCATCTGAGTCATTTTAAGCTGACTGTATCCTAAGATTACTGTTTGATATCTGCCGACGTCAAAAACTCAAAAGCTTCACCAAAAACGCACAACTGAACAGTATTCACTCATCTGAGTCATTTTAAGATGACTGTATCCTAAGATTACTGTTTGATATCTGCCGACATCAAAAACTCAAAAGCTTCACCAAAAACGCACAACTGAACAGTATTCACTCACATTCAGTCATTTTAAGCTGACTGTATCCTAAGATTACTGTTTGATATCTGCCGACGTCAAAAACTCAAAAACTTCACCAAAAACGCACAACTGAACTGTATTCACTCATCTGAGTCATTTTAAGCTGACTGTATCCTAAGATTACTGTTTGATATCTGCCGACGTCAAAAACTCAAAAACTTCACCAAAAACGCACAACTGAACTGTATTCACTCATCTGAGTCATTTTAAGCTGACTGTATCCTAAGATTACTGTTTGATATCTGTGAAGTCAAAAACTCAAAAGCTTCACCAAAAACGCACAACTGAACAGTAGTCACTCATCTGAGTCATTTTAAGCTGACTGTATCCTAAGATTACTGTTTGATATCTGCCGACGTCAAAAACTCAAAAGCTTCACCAAAAACGCACAACTGAACAGTATTCACTCACATTCAGTCATTTTAAGATGACTGTATCCTAAGATTACTGTTTGATATCTGCCGACGTCAAAAACTCAAAAGCTTCACCAAAAACGCACAACTGAACAGTATTCACTCATCTGAGTCATTTTAAGATGACTGTATCCTAAGATTACTGTTTGATATCTGCCGACGTCAAAAACTCAAAAGCTTCACCAAAAACGCACAACTGAACAGTATTCACTCATCTGAGTCATTTTAAGCTGACTGTATCCTAAGATTACTGTTTGATATCTGCCGACGTCAAAAACTCAAAAGCTTCACCAAAAACGCACAACTGAACAGTATTCACTCACATTCAGTCATTTTAAGCTGACTGTATCCTAAGATTACTGTTTGATATCTGTGATGTCAAAAACTCAAAAGCTTCACCAAAAACGCACAACTGAACTGTATTCACTCATCTGAGTCATTTTAAGCTGACTGTATCCTAAGATTACTGTTTGATATCTGCCGACATCAAAAACTCAAAAGCTTCACCAAAAACGCACAACTGAACAGTATTCACTCACATTCAGTCATTTTAAGGTGACTGTATCCTAAGATTACTGTTTGATATCTGTGAAGTCAAAAACTCAAAAGCTTCACCAAAAACGCACAACTGAACAGTCGTCACTCATCTGAGTCATTTTAAGCTGACTGTATCCTAAGATTACTGTTTGATATCTGCCGACATCAAAAACTCAAAAGCTTCACCAAAAACGCACAACTGAACAGTATTCACTCACATTCAGTCATTTTAAGCTGACTGTAGCCTAAGATTACTGTTTGATATCTGCCGACGTCAAAAACTCAAAAGCTTCACCAAAAACGCACAACTGAACAGTAGTCACTCATCTGAGTCATTTTAAGATGACTGTATACTAAGATTACTGTTTGATATCTGCCGACGTCAAAAACTCAAAAGCTTCACCAAAAACGCACAACTGAACAGTATTCACTCACATTCAGTCATTTTAAGATGACTGTATCCTAAGATTACTGTTTGATATCTGCCGACGTCAAAAACTCAAAAGCTTCACCAAAAACGCACAACTGAACAGTATTCACTCATCTGAGTCATTTTAAGCTGACTGTATCCTAAGATTACTGTTTGATATCTGCCGACATCAAAAACTCAAAAGCTTCACCAAAAACGCACAACTGAACTGTATTCACTCATCTGAGTCATTTTAAGCTGACTGTATCCTAAGATTACTGTTTGATATCTGCCGACGTCAAAAACTCAAAAGCTTCACCAAAAACGCACAACTGAACAGTATTCACTCACATTCAGTCATTTTAAGATGACTGTATCCTAAGATTACTGTTTGATATCTGCCGACGTCAAAAACTCAAAAGCTTCACCAAAAACGCACAACTGAACAGTATTCACTCATCTGAGTCATTTTAAGATGACTGTATCCTAAGATTACTGTTTGATATCTGCCGACGTCAAAAACTCAAAAGCTTCACCAAAAACGCACAACTGAACAGTATTCACTCACATTCAGTCATTTTAAGCTGACTGTATCCTAAGATTACTGTTTGATATCTGTGATGTCAAAAACTCAAAAGCTTCACCAAAAACGCACAACTGAACTGTATTCACTCATCTGAGTCATTTTAAGCTGACTGTATCCTAAGATTACTGTTTGATATCTGCCGACATCAAAAACTCAAAAGCTTCACCAAAAACGCACAACTGACTGTATTCACTCATCTGAGTCATTTTAAGCTGACTGTATCCTAAGATTACTGTTTGATATCTGCCGACGTCAAAAACTCAAAAGCTTCACCAAAAACGCACAACTGAACAGTATTCACTCACATTCAGTCATTTTAAGCTGACTGTATCCTAAGATTACTGTTTGATATCTGCCGACGTCAAAAACTCAAAAACTTCACCAAAAACGCACAACTGAACAGTATTCACTCATCTGAGTCATTTTAAGCTGACTGTATCCTAAGATTACTGTTTGATATCTGCCGACGTCAAAAACTCAAAAGCTTCACCAAAAACGCACAACTGAACAGTATTCACTCATCTGAGTCATTTTAAGCTGACTGTATCCTAAGATTACTGTTTGATATCTGCCGACATCAAAAACTCAAAAGCTTCACCAAAAACGCACAACTGAACAGTATTCACTCACATTCAGTCATTTTAAGGTGACTGTATCCTAAGATTACTGTTTGATATCTGTGAAGTCAAAAACTCAAAAGCTTCACCAAAAACGCACAACTGAACAGTAGTCACTCATCTGAGTCATTTTAAGCTGACTGTATCCTAAGATTACTGTTTGATATCTGCCGACATCAAAAACTCAAAAGCTTCACCAAAAACGCACAACTGAACAGTATTCACTCACATTCAGTCATTTTAAGCTGACTGTATCCTAAGATTACTGTTTGATATCTGTGATGTCAAAAACTCAAAAGCTTCACCAAAAACGCACAACTGAACTGTATTCACTCATCTGAGTCATTTTAAGCTGACTGTATCCTAAGATTACTGTTTGATATCTGCCGACATCAAAAACTCAAAAGCTTCACCAAAAACGCACAACTGACTGTATTCACTCATCTGAGTCATTTTAAGCTGACTGTATCCTAAGATTACTGTTTGATATCTGCCGACGTCAAAAACTCAAAAGCTTCACCAAAAACGCACAACTGAACAGTATTCACTCACATTCAGTCATTTTAAGCTGACTGTATCCTAAGATTACTGTTTGATATCTGCCGACGTCAAAAACTCAAAAACTTCACCAAAAACGCACAACTGAACTGTATTCACTCATCTGAGTCATTTTAAGCTGACTGTATCCTAAGATTACTGTTTGATATCTGCCGACGTCAAAAACTCAAAAACTTCACCAAAAACGCACAACTGAACTGTATTCACTCATCTGAGTCATTTTAAGCTGACTGTATCCTAAGATTACTGTTTGATATCTGTGAAGTCAAAAACTCAAAAGCTTCACCAAAAACGCACAACTGAACAGTAGTCACTCATCTGAGTCATTTTAAGCTGACTGTATCCTAAGATTACTGTTTGATATCTGCCGACATCAAAAACTCAAAAGCTTCACCAAAAACGCACAACTGAACAGTATTCACTCACATTCAGTCATTTTAAGCTGACTGTAGCCTAAGATTACTGTTTGATATCTGCCGACGTCAAAAACTCAAAAGCTTCACCAAAAACGCACAACTGAACAGTATTCACTCATCTGAGTCATTTTAAACTGACTGTATCCTAAGATTACTGTTTGATATCTGCCGACATCAAAAACTCAAAAGCTTCACCAAAAACGCACAACTGAACAGTATTCACTCACATTCAGTCATTTTAAGATGACTGTATCCTAAGATTACTGTTTGATATCTGCCGACGTCAAAAACTCAAAAGCTTCACCAAAAACGCACAACTGAACAGTATTCACTCATCTGAGTCATTTTAAGATGACTGTATCCTAAGATTACTGTTTGATATCTGCCGACGTCAAAAACTCAAAAGCTTCACCAAAAACGCACAACTGAACAGTATTCACTCACATTCAGTCATTTTAAGCTGACTGTATCCTAAGATTACTGTTTGATATCTGTGATGTCAAAAACTCAAAAGCTTCACCAAAAACGCACAACTGAACTGTATTCACTCATCTGAGTCATTTTAAGATGACTGTATCCTAAGATTACTGTTTGATATCTGCCGACGTCAAAAACTCAAAAGCTTCACCAAAAACGCACAACTGAACAGTATTCACTCACATTCAGTCATTTTAAGCTGACTGTATCCTAAGATTACTGTTTGATATCTGTGATGTCAAAAACTCAAAAGCTTCACCAAAAACGCACAACTGAACTGTATTCACTCATCTGAGTCATTTTAAGCTGACTGTATCCTAAGATTACTGTTTGATATCTGCCGACGTCAAAAACTCAAAAGCTTCACCAAAAACGCACAACTGAACAGTATTCACTCACATTCAGTCATTTTAAGCTGACTGTATCCTAAGATTACTGTTTGATATCTGCCGACGTCAAAAACTCAAAAACTTCACCAAAAACGCACAACTGAACTGTATTCACTCATCTGAGTCATTTTAAGATGACTGTATCCTAAGATTACTGTTTGATATCTGCCGACGTCAAAAACTCAAAAGCTTCACCAAAAACGCACAACTGAACTGTATTCACTCATCTGAGTCATTTTAAGCTGACTGTATCCTAAGATTACTGTTTGATATCTGCCGACGTCAAAAACTCAAAAGCTTCACCAAAAACGCACAACTGAACAGTATTCACTCATCTGAGTCATTTTAAGCTGACTGTCTCCTAAGATTACTGTTTGATATCTGCCGACGTCAAAAACTCAAAAGCTTCACCAAAAACGCACAACTGAACTGTATTCACTCATCTGAGTCATTTTAAGCTGACTGTATCCTAAGATTACTGTTTGATATCTGTGATGTCAAAAACTCAAAAGCTTCACCAAAAACGCACAACTGAACAGTATTCACTCATCTGAGTCATTTTAAGCTGACTGTATCCTAAGATTACTGTTTGATATCTGCCGACGTCAAAAACTCAAAAGCTTCACCAAAAACGCACAACTGAACAGTATTCACTCACATTCAGTCATTTTAAGCTGACTGTATCCTAAGATTACTGTTTGATATCTGCCGACGTCAAAAACTCAAAAACTTCACCAAAAACGCACAACTGAACTGTATTCACTCATCTGAGTCATTTTAAGCTGACTGTATCCTAAGATTACTGTTTGATATCTGCCGACGTCAAAAACTCAAAAACTTCACCAAAAACGCAAAAATGAACTGTATTCACTCATCTGAGTCATTTTAAGCTGACTGTATCCTAAGATTACTGTTTGATATCTGTGAAGTCAAAAACTCAAAAGCTTCACCAAAAACGCACAACTGAACAGTAGTCACTCATCTGAGTCATTTTAAGCTGACTGTATCCTAAGATTACTGTTTGATATCTGCCGACATCAAAAACTCAAAAGCTTCACCAAAAACGCACAACTGAACAGTATTCACTCACATTCAGTCATTTTAAGCTGACTGTAGCCTAAGATTACTGTTTGATATCTGCCGACGTCAAAAACTCAAAAGCTTCACCAAAAACGCACAACTGAACAGTATTCACTCATCTGAGTCATTTTAAACTGACTGTATCCTAAGATTACTGTTTGATATCTGCCGACATCAAAAACTCAAAAGCTTCACCAAAAACGCACAACTGAACAGTATTCACTCACATTCAGTCATTTTAAGATGACTGTATCCTAAGATTACTGTTTGATATCTGCCGACGTCAAAAACTCAAAAGCTTCACCAAAAACGCACAACTGAACAGTATTCACTCATCTGAGTCATTTTAAGATGACTGTATCCTAAGATTACTGTTTGATATCTGCCGACGTCAAAAACTCAAAAGCTTCACCAAAAACGCACAACTGAACAGTATTCACTCACATTCAGTCATTTTAAGCTGACTGTATCCTAAGATTACTGTTTGATATCTGTGATGTCAAAAACTCAAAAGCTTCACCAAAAACGCACAACTGAACTGTATTCACTCATCTGAGTCATTTTAAGCTGACTGTATCCTAAGATTACTGTTTGATATCTGCCGACGTCAAAAACTCAAAAGCTTCACCAAAAACGCACAACTGAACAGTATTCACTCACATTCAGTCATTTTAAGCTGACTGTATCCTAAGATTACTGTTTGATATCTGTGATGTCAAAAACTCAAAAGCTTCACCAAAAACGCACAACTGAACTGTATTCACTCATCTGAGTCATTTTAAGCTGACTGTATCCTAAGATTACTGTTTGATATCTGCCGACGTCAAAAACTCAAAAGCTTCACCAAAAACGCACAACTGAACAGTATTCACTCACATTCAGTCATTTTAAGCTGACTGTATCCTAAGATTACTGTTTGATATCTGCCGACGTCAAAAACTCAAAAACTTCACCAAAAACGCACAACTGAACTGTATTCACTCATCTGAGTCATTTTAAGATGACTGTATCCTAAGATTACTGTTTGATATCTGCCGACGTCAAAAACTCAAAAGCTTCACCAAAAACGCACAACTGAACTGTATTCACTCATCTGAGTCATTTTAAGCTGACTGTATCCTAAGATTACTGTTTGATATCTGCCGACGTCAAAAACTCAAAAGCTTCACCAAAAACGCACAACTGAACAGTATTCACTCATCTGAGTCATTTTAAGCTGACTGTCTCCTAAGATTACTGTTTGATATCTGCCGACGTCAAAAACTCAAAAGCTTCACCAAAAACGCACAACTGAACTGTATTCACTCATCTGAGTCATTTTAAGCTGACTGTATCCTAAGATTACTGTTTGATATCTGTGATGTCAAAAACTCAAAAGCTTCACCAAAAACGCACAACTGAACAGTATTCACTCATCTGAGTAATTTTAAGCTGACTGTATCCTAAGATTACTGTTTGATATCTGCCGACATCAAAAACTCAAAAGCTTCACCAAAAACGCACAACTGAACAGTATTCACTCACATTCAGTCATTTTAAGGTGACTGTATCCTAAGATTACTGTTTGATATCTGTGATGTCAAAAACTCAAAAGCTTCACCAAAAACGCACAACTGAACTGTATTCACTCATCTGAGTCATTTTAAGCTGACTGTATCCTAAGATTACTGTTTGATATCTGCCGACATCAAAAACTCAAAAGCTTCACCAAAAACGCACAACTGAACAGTATTCACTCACATTCAGTCATTTTAAGATGACTGTATCCTAAGATTACTGTTTGATATCTGCCGACGTCAAAAACTCAAAAGCTTCACCAAAAACGCACAACTGAACAGTATTCACTCACATTCAGTCATTTTAAGCTGACTGTATCCTAAGATTACTGTTTGATATCTGCCGACGTCAAAAACTCAAAAGCTTCACCAAAAACGCACAACTGAACAGTAGTCACTCATCTGAGTCATTTTAAGCTGACTGTATCCTAAGATTACTGTTTGATATCTGCCGACGTCAAAAACTCAAAAGCTTCACCAAAAACGCACAACTGAACTGTATTCACTCATCTGAGTAATTTTAAGCTGACTGTATCCTAAGATTACTGTTTGATATCTGCCGACGTCAAAAACTCAAAAGCTTCACCAAAAACGCACAACTGAACTGTATTCACTCATCTGAGTCATTTTAAGCTGACTGTATCCTAAGATTACTGTTTGATATCTGTGATGTCAAAAAATCAAAAGCTTCACCAAAAACGCACAACTGAACAGTATTCACTCACATTCAGTCATTTTAAGATGACTGTATCCTAAGATTACTGTTTGATATCTGCCGACGTCAAAAACTCAAAAGCTTCACCAAAAACGCACAACTGAACTGTATTCACTCATCTGAGTCATTTTAAGCTGACTGTATCCTAAGATTACTGTTTGATATCTGCCGACGTCAAAAACTCAAAAGCTTCACCAAAAGCGCACAACTGAACAGTATTCACTCATCTGAGTCATTTTAAGCTGACTGTATCCTAAGATTACTGTTTGATATCTGTGATGTCAAAAACTCAAAAGCTTCACCAAAAACGCACAACTGAACAGTATTCACTCACATTCAGTCATTTTAAGCTGACTGTATCCTAAGATTACTGTTTGATATCTGCCGACGTCAAAAACTCAAAAGCTTCACCAAAAACGCACAACTGAACAGTAGTCACTCATCTGAGTCATTTTAAGCTGACTTTATCCTAAGATATCTGCCGACGTCAAAAACTCAAAAGCTTCACCAAAAACGCACAACTGAACTGTATTCACTCACATTCAGTCATTTTAAGGTGACTGTATCCTAAGATTACTGTTTGATATCTGTGATGTCAAAAACTCAAAAGCTTCACCAAAAACGCACAACTGAACAGTATTCACTCACATTCAGTCATTTTAAGATGACTGTATCCTAAGATTACTGTTTGATATCTGCCGACGTCAAAAACTCAAAAGCTTCACCAAAAACGCACAACTGAACAGTATTCACTCACATTCAGTCATTTTAAGCTGACTGTAGCCTAAGATTACTGTTTGATATCTGCCGACGTCAAAAACTCAAAAGCTTCACCAAAAACGCACAACTGAACAGTATTCACTCACATTCAGTCATTTTAAGATGACTGTATCCTAAGATTACTGTTTGATATCTGCCGACGTCAAAAACTCAAAAGCTTCACCAAAAACGCACAACTGAACAGTATTCACTCATCTGAGTCATTTTAAACTGACTGTATCCTAAGATTACTGTTTGATATCTGCCGACGTCAAAAACTCAAAAGCTTCACCAAAAACGCACAACTGAACAGTATTCACTCACATTCAGTCATTTTAAGCTGACTGTATCCTAAGATTACTGTTTGATATCTGTGATGTCAAAAACTCAAAAGCTTCACCAAAAACGCACAACTGAACTGTATTCACTCATCTGAGTCATTTTAAGCTGACTGTATCCTAAGATTACTGTTTGATATCTGCCGACGTCAAAAACTCAAAAGCTTCACCAAAAACGCACAACTGAACAGTATTCACTCACATTCAGTCATTTTAAGCTGACTGTATCCTAAGATTACTGTTTGATATCTGCCGACGTCAAAAACTCAAAAACTTCACCAAAAACGCACAACTGAACTGTATTCACTCATCTGAGTCATTTTAAGATGACTGTATCCTAAGATTACTGTTTGATATCTGCCGACGTCAAAAACTCAAAAGCTTCACCAAAAACGCACAACTGAACTGTATTCACTCATCTGAGTCATTTTAAGCTGACTGTATCCTAAGATTACTGTTTGATATCTGCCGACGTCAAAAACTCAAAAGCTTCACCAAAAACGCACAACTGAACAGTATTCACTCATCTGAGTCATTTTAAGCTGACTGTCTCCTAAGATTACTGTTTGATATCTGCCGACGTCAAAAACTCAAAAGCTTCACCAAAAACGCACAACTGAACTGTATTCACTCATCTGAGTCATTTTAAGCTGACTGTATCCTAAGATTACTGTTTGATATCTGTGATGTCAAAAACTCAAAAGCTTCACCAAAAACGCACAACTGAACAGTAGTCACTCACATTCAGTCATTTTAAGGTGACTGTATCCTAAGATTACTGTTTGATATCTGTGATGTCAAAAACTCAAAAGCTTCACCAAAAACGCACAACTGAACTGTATTCACTCATCTGAGTCATTTTAAGCTGACTGTATCCTAAGATTACTGTTTGATATCTGCCGACATCAAAAACTCAAAAGCTTCACCAAAAACGCACAACTGAACTGTATTCACTCACATTCAGTCATTTTAAGATGACTGTATCCTAAGATTACTGTTTGATATCTGCCGACGTCAAAAACTCAAAAGCTTCACCAAAAACGCACAACTGAACTGTATTCACTCATCTGAGTCATTTTAAGCTGACTGTATCCTAAGATTACTGTTTGATATCTGTGATGTCAAAAACTCAAAAGCTTCACCAAAAACGCACAACTGAACAGTATTCACTCATCTGAGTCATTTTAAGCTGACTGTATCCTAAGATTACTGTTTGATATCTGCCGACATCAAAAACTCAAAAGCTTCACCAAAAACGCACAACAGAACAGTATTCACTCACATTCAGTCATTTTAAGGTGACTGTATCCTAAGATTACTGTTTGATATCTGTGATGTCAAAAACTCAAAAGCTTCACCAAAAACGCACAACTGAACTGTATTCACTCATCTGAGTCATTTTAAGCTGACTGTATCCTAAGATTACTGTTTGATATCTGCCGACATCAAAAACTCAAAAGCTTCACCAAAAACGCACAACTGAACAGTATTCACTCACATTCAGTCATTTTAAGATGACTGTATCCTAAGATTACTGTTTGATATCTGCCGACGTCAAAAACTCAAAAGCTTCACCAAAAACGCACAACTGAACAGTATTCACTCACATTCAGTCATTTTAAGCTGACTGTATCCTAAGATTACTGTTTGATATCTGCCGACGTCAAAAACTCAAAAGCTTCACCAAAAACGCACAACTGAACAGTAGTCACTCATCTGAGTCATTTTAAGCTGACTGTATCCTAAGATTACTGTTTGATATCTGCCGACGTCAAAAACTCAAAAGCTTCACCAAAAACGCACAACTGAACTGTATTCACTCATCTGAGTAATTTTAAGCTGACTGTATCCTAAGATTACTGTTTGATATCTGCCGACGTCAAAAACTCAAAAGCTTCACCAAAAACGCACAACTGAACTGTATTCACTCATCTGAGTCATTTTAAGCTGACTGTATCCTAAGATTACTGTTTGATATCTGTGATGTCAAAAAATCAAAAGCTTCACCAAAAACGCACAACTGAACAGTATTCACTCACATTCAGTCATTTTAAGATGACTGTATCCTAAGATTACTGTTTGATATCTGCCGACGTCAAAAACTCAAAAGCTTCACCAAAAACGCACAACTGAACTGTATTCACTCATCTGAGTCATTTTAAGCTGACTGTATCCTAAGATTACTGTTTGATATCTGCCGACGTCAAAAACTCAAAAGCTTCACCAAAAGCGCACAACTGAACAGTATTCACTCATCTGAGTCATTTTAAGCTGACTGTATCCTAAGATTACTGTTTGATATCTGTGATGTCAAAAACTCAAAAGCTTCACCAAAAACGCACAACTGAACAGTATTCACTCACATTCAGTCATTTTAAGCTGACTGTATCCTAAGATTACTGTTTGATATCTGCCGACGTCAAAAACTCAAAAGCTTCACCAAAAACGCACAACTGAACAGTATTCACTCACATTCAGTCATTTTAAGATGACTGTATCCTAAGATTACTGTTTGATATCTGCCGACGTCAAAAACTCAAAAGCTTCACCAAAAACGCACAACTGAACAGTATTCACTCATCTGAGTCATTTTAAGATGACTGTATCCTAAGATTACTGTTTGATATCTGCCGACGTCAAAAACTCAAAAGCTTCACCAAAAACGCACAACTGAACAGTATTCACTCACATTCAGTCATTTTAAGATGACTGTATCCTAAGATTACTGTTTGATATCTGCCGACGTCAAAAACTCAAAAGCTTCACCAAAAACGCACAACTGAACAGTATTCACTCATCTGAGTCATTTTAAACTGACTGTATCCTAAGATTACTGTTTGATATCTGCCGACATCAAAAACTCAAAAGCTTCACCAAAAACGCACAACTGAACTGTATTCACTCATCTGAGTCATTTTAAGCTGACTGTATCCTAAGATTACTGTTTGATATCTGCCGACGTCAAAAACTCAAAAGCTTCACCAAAAACGCACAACTGAACAGTATTCACTCACATTCAGTCATTTTAAGATGACTGTATCCTAAGATTACTGTTTGATATCTGCCGACGTCAAAAACTCAAAAGCTTCACCAAAAACGCACAACTGAACAGTATTCACTCATCTGAGTCATTTTAAGATGACTGTATCCTAAGATTACTGTTTGATATCTGCCGACGTCAAAAACTCAAAAGCTTCACCAAAAACGCACAACTGAACAGTATTCACTCATCTGAGTCATTTTAAACTGACTGTATCCTAAGATTACTGTTTGATATCTGCCGACATCAAAAACTCAAAAGCTTCACCAAAAACGCACAACTGAACTGTATTCACTCATCTGAGTCATTTTAAGCTGACTGTATCCTAAGATTACTGTTTGATATCTGCCGACGTCAAAAACTCAAAAGCTTCACCAAAAACGCACAACTGAACTGTATTCACTCATCTGAGTCATTTTAAGCTGACTGTATCCTAAGATTACTGTTTGATATCTGCCGACGTCAAAAACTCAAAAGCTTCACCAAAAACGCACAACTGAACAGTATTCACTCACATTCAGTCATTTTAAGCTGACTGTATCCTAAGATTACTGTTTGATATCTGTGATGTCAAAAACTCAAAAGCTTCACCAAAAACGCACAACTGAACAGTATTCACTCACATTCAGTCATTTTAAGCTGACTGTATCCTAAGATTACTGTTTGATATCTGCCGACGTCAAAAACTCAAAAGCTTCACCAAAAACGCACAACTGAACAGTAGTCACTCATCTGAGTCATTTTAAGCTGACTTTATCCTAAGATATCTGCCGACGTCAAAAACTCAAAAGCTTCACCAAAAACGCACAACTGAACTGTATTCACTCACATTCAGTCATTTTAAGGTGACTGTATCCTAAGATTACTGTTTGATATCTGTGATGTCAAAAACTCAAAAGCTTCACCAAAAACGCACAACTGAACAGTATTCACTCACATTCAGTCATTTTAAGCTGACTGTATCCTAAGATTACTGTTTGATATCTGCCGACGTCAAAAACTCAAAAGCTTCACCAAAAACGCACAACTGAACAGTAGTCACTCATCTGAGTCATTTTAAGCTGACTTTATCCTAAGATATCTGCCGACGTCAAAAACTCAAAAGCTTCACCAAAAACGCACAACTGAACTGTATTCACTCACATTCAGTCATTTTAAGGTGACTGTATCCTAAGATTACTGTTTGATATCTGTGATGTCAAAAACTCAAAAGCTTCACCAAAAACGCACAACTGAACAGTATTCACTCACATTCAGTCATTTTAAGATGACTGTATCCTAAGATTACTGTTTGATATCTGCCGACGTCAAAAACTCAAAAGCTTCACCAAAAACGCACAACTGAACAGTATTCACTCACATTCAGTCATTTTAAGATGACTGTATCCTAAGATTACTGTTTGATATCTGCCGACGTCAAAAACTCAAAAGCTTCACCAAAAACGCACAACTGAACAGTATTCACTCATCTGAGTCATTTTAAGCTGACTGTATCCTAAGATTACTGTTTGATATCTGCCGACATCAAAAACTCAAAAGCTTCACCAAAAACGCACAACTGAACAGTATTCACTCACATTCAGTCATTTTAAGCTGACTGTATCCTAAGATTACTGTTTGATATCTGCCGACGTCAAAAACTCAAAAACTTCACCAAAAACGCACAACTGAACTGTATTCACTCATCTGAGTGATTTTAAGATGACTGTATCCTAAGATTACTGTTTGATATCTGCCGACGTCAAAAACTCAAAAGCTTCACCAAAAACGCACAACTGAACAGTATTCACTCACATTCAGTCATTTTAAGCTGACTGTAGCCTAAGATTACTGTTTGATATCTGCCGACGTCAAAAACTCAAAAGCTTCACCAAAAACGCACAACTGAACAGTAGTCACTCATCTGAGTCATTTTAAGATGACTGTATACTAAGATTACTGTTTGATATCTGCCGACGTCAAAAACTCAAAAGCTTCACCAAAAACGCACAACTGAACAGTATTCACTCACATTCAGTCATTTTAAGATGACTGTATCCTAAGATTACTGTTTGATATCTGCCGACGTCAAAAACTCAAAAGCTTCACCAAAAACGCACAACTGAACAGTATTCACTCACATTCAGTCATTTTAAGCTGACTGTATCCTAAGATTACTGTTTGATATCTGCCGACGTCAAAAACTCAAAAGCTTCACCAAAAACGCACAACTGAACAGTATTCACTCATCTGAGTCATTTTAAGATGACTGTATCCTAAGATTACTGTTTGATATCTGCCGACGTCAAAAACTCAAAAGCTTCACCAAAAACGCACAACTGAACAGTATTCACTCATCTGAGTCATTTTAAACTGACTGTATCCTAAGATTACTGTTTGATATCTGCCGACATCAAAAACTCAAAAGCTTCACCAAAAACGCACAACTGAACTGTATTCACTCATCTGAGTCATTTTAAGCTGACTGTATCCTAAGATTACTGTTTGATATCTGCCGACGTCAAAAACTCAAAAGCTTCACCAAAAACGCACAACTGAACAGTATTCACTCACATTCAGTCATTTTAAGCTGACTGTATCCTAAGATTACTGTTTGATATCTGTGATGTCAAAAACTCAAAAGCTTCACCAAAAACGCACAACTGAACTGTATTCACTCATCTGAGTCATTTTAAGCTGACTGTATCCTAAGATTACTGTTTGATATCTGCCGACGTCAAAAACTCAAAAGCTTCACCAAAAACGCACAACTGAACAGTATTCACTCACATTCAGTCATTTTAAGCTGACTGTATCCTAAGATTACTGTTTGATATCTGTGATGTCAAAAACTCAAAAGCTTCACCAAAAACGCACAACTGAACTGTATTCACTCATCTGAGTCATTTTAAGCTGACTGTATCCTAAGATTACTGTTTGATATCTGCCGACGTCAAAAACTCAAAAGCTTCACCAAAAACGCACAACTGAACAGTATTCACTCATCTGAGTCATTTTAAGGTGACTGTATCCTAAGATTACTGTTTGATATCTGCCGATGTCAAAAACTCAAAAGCTTCACCAAAAACGCACAACTGAACAGTATTCACTCATCTGAGTCATTTTAAGCTGACTGTATCCTAAGATTACTGTTTGATATCTGTGATGTCAAAAACTCAAAAGCTTCACCAAAAACGCACAACTGAACAGTATTCACTCACATTCAGTCATTTTAAGCTGACTGTATCCTAAGATTACTGTTTGATATCTGCCGACGTCAAAAACTCAAAAGCTTCACCAAAAACGCACAACTGAACAGTAGTCACTCATCTGAGTCATTTTAAGCTGACTTTATCCTAAGATTACTGTTTGATATCTGCCGACGTCAAAAACTCAAAAGCTTCACCAAAAACGCACAACTGAACTGTATTCACTCACATTCAGTCATTTTAAGCTGACTGTATCCTAAGATTACTGTTTGATATCTGTGACGTCAAAAACTCAAAAGCTTCACCAAAAACGCACAACTGAACAGTATTCACTCACATTCAGTCATTTTAAGATGACTGTATCCTAAGATTACTGTTTGATATCTGCCGACGTCAAAAACTCAAAAGCTTCACCAAAAACGCACAACTGAACAGTATTCACTCATCTGAGTCATTTTAAGATGACTGTATCCTAAGATTACTGTTTGATATCTGCCGACGTCAAAAACTCAAAAGCTTCACCAAAAACGCACAACTGAACAGTATTCACTCATCTGAGTCATTTTAAACTGACTGTATCCTAAGATTACTGTTTGATATCTGCCGACGTCAAAAACTCAAAAGCTTCACCAAAAACGCACAACTGAACTGTATTCACTCATCTGAGTCATTTTAAGCTGACTGTATCCTAAGATTACTGTTTGATATCTGCCGACGTCAAAAACTCAAAAGCTTCACCAAAAACGCACAACTGAACAGTATTCACTCACATTCAGTCATTTTAAGCTGACTGTATCCTAAGATTACTGTTTGATATCTGCCGACGTCAAAAACTCAAAAGCTTCACCAAAAACGCACAACTGAACAGTATTCACTCACATTCAGTCATTTTAAGCTGACTGTATCCTAAGATTACTGTTTGATATCTGCCGACGTCAAAAACTCAAAAGCTTCACCAAAAACGCACAACTGAACAGTATTCACTCATCTGAGTCATTTTAAGATGACTGTATCCTAAGATTACTGTTTGATATCTGCCGACGTCAAAAACTCAAAAGCTTCACCAAAAACGCACAACTGAACAGTATTCACTCATCTGAGTCATTTTAAGCTGACTGTATCCTAAGATTACTGTTTGATATCTGCCGACGTCAAAAACTCAAAAGCTTCACCAAAAACGCACAACTGAACTGTATTCACTCATCTGAGTCATTTTAAGCTGACTGTATCCTAAGATTACTGTTTGATATCTGCCGACGTCAAAAACTCAAAAGCTTCACCAAAAACGCACAACTGAACAGTATTCACTCACATTCAGTCATTTTAAGCTGACTGTATCCTAAGATTACTGTTTGATATCTGTGATGTCAAAAACTCAAAAGCTTCACCAAAAACGCACAACTGAACAGTATTCACTCACATTCAGTCATTTTAAGCTGACTGTATCCTAAGATTACTGTTTGATATCTGCCGACGTCAAAAACTCAAAAGCTTCACCAAAAACGCACAACTGAACTGTATTCACTCATCTGAGTCATTTTAAGCTGACTGTATCCTAAGATTACTGTTTGATATCTGCCGACGTCAAAAACTCAAAAGCTTCACCAAAAGCGCACAACTGAACAGTATTCACTCATCTGAGTCATTTTAAGCTGACTGTATCCTAAGATTACTGTTTGATATCTGTGATGTCAAAAACTCAAAAGCTTCACCAAAAACGCACAACTGAACAGTATTCACTCACATTCAGTCATTTTAAGCTGACTATATCCTAAGATTACTGTTTGATATCTGCCGACGTCAAAAACTCAAAAGCTTCACCAAAAACGCACAACTGAACAGTAGTCACTCATCTGAGTCATTTTAAGCTGACTTTATCCTAAGATATCTGCCGACGTCAAAAACTCAAAAGCTTCACCAAAAACGCACAACTGAACTGTATTCACTCACATTCAGTCATTTTAAGGTGACTGTATCCTAAGATTACTGTTTGATATCTGTGATGTCAAAAACTCAAAAGCTTCACCAAAAACGCACAACTGAACAGTATTCACTCACATTCAGTCATTTTAAGATGACTGTATCCTAAGATTACTGTTTGATATCTGCCGACGTCAAAAACTCAAAAGCTTCACCAAAAACGCACAACTGAACAGTATTCACTCACATTCAGTCATTTTAAGATGACTGTATCCTAAGATTACTGTTTGATATCTGCCGACGTCAAAAACTCAAAAGCTTCACCAAAAACGCACAACTGAACAGTATTCACTCATCTGAGTCATTTTAAGCTGACTGTATCCTAAGATTACTGTTTGATATCTGCCGACATCAAAAACTCAAAAGCTTCACCAAAAACGCACAACTGACTGTATTCACTCATCTGAGTCATTTTAAGCTGACTGTATCCTAAGATTACTGTTTGATATCTGCCGACATCAAAAACTCAAAAGCTTCACCAAAAACGCACAACTGAACAGTATTCACTCACATTCAGTCATTTTAAGCTGACTGTAGCCTAAGATTACTGTTTGATATCTGCCGACGTCAAAAACTCAAAAGCTTCACCAAAAACGCACAACTGAACAGTAGTCACTCATCTGAGTCATTTTAAGATGACTGTATACTAAGATTACTGTTTGATATCTGCCGACGTCAAAAACTCAAAAGCTTCACCAAAAACGCACAACTGAACAGTATTCACTCACATTCAGTCATTTTAAGATGACTGTATCCTAAGATTACTGTTTGATATCTGCCGACGTCAAAAACTCAAAAGCTTCACCAAAAACGCACAACTGAACAGTATTCACTCATCTGAGTCATTTTAAGATGACTGTATCCTAAGATTACTGTTTGATATCTGCCGACGTCAAAAACTCAAAAGCTTCACCAAAAACGCACAACTGAACAGTATTCACTCATCTGAGTCATTTTAAGATGACTGTATCCTAAGATTACTGTTTGATATCTGCCGACGTCAAAAACTCAAAAGCTTCACCAAAAACGCACAACTGAACAGTATTCACTCATCTGAGTCATTTTAAACTGACTGTATCCTAAGATTACTGTTTGATATCTGCCGACATCAAAAACTCAAAAGCTTCACCAAAAACGCACAACTGAACAGTATTCACTCACATTCAGTCATTTTAAGATGACTGTATCCTAAGATTACTGTTTGATATCTGCCGACGTCAAAAACTCAAAAGCTTCACCAAAAACGCACAACTGAACTGTATTCACTCATCTGAGTCATTTTAAGCTGACTGTATCCTAAGATTACTGTTTGATATCTGCCGACATCAAAAACTCAAAAGCTTCACCAAAAACGCACAACTGAACAGTATTCACTCACATTCAGTCATTTTAAGATGACTGTATCCTAAGATTACTGTTTGATATCTGCCGACGTCAAAAACTCAAAAGCTTCACCAAAAACGCACAACTGAACTGTATTCACTCATCTGAGTCATTTTAAGCTGACTGTATCCTAAGATTACTGTTTGATATCTGCCGACGTCAAAAACTCAAAAGCTTCACCAAAAACGCACAACTGAACAGTATTCACTCACATTCAGTCATTTTAAGATGACTGTATCCTAAGATTACTGTTTGATATCTGCCGACGTCAAAAACTCAAAAGCTTCACCAAAAACGCACAACTGAACAGTATTCACTCACATTCAGTCATTTTAAGCTGACTGTATCCTAAGATTACTGTTTGATATCTGCCGACGTCAAAAACTCAAAAGCTTCACCAAAAACGCACAACTGAACTGTATTCACTCATCTGAGTCATTTTAAGCTGACTGTATCCTAAGATTACTGTTTGATATCTGCCGACGTCAAAAACTCAAAAGCTTCACCAAAAACGCACAACTGAACAGTATTCACTCATCTGAGTCATTTTAAACTGACTGTATCCTAAGATTACTGTTTGATATCTGCCGACATCAAAAACTCAAAAGCTTCACCAAAAACGCACAACTGAACTGTATTCACTCATCTGAGTCATTTTAAGCTGACTGTATCCTAAGATTACTGTTTGATATCTGCCGACGTCAAAAACTCAAAAGCTTCACCAAAAACGCACAACTGAACAGTATTCACTCACATTCAGTCATTTTAAGCTGACTGTATCCTAAGATTACTGTTTGATATCTGTGATGTCAAAAACTCAAAAGCTTCACCAAAAACGCACAACTGAACTGTATTCACTCATCTGAGTCATTTTAAGCTGACTGTATCCTAAGATTACTGTTTGATATCTGCCGACGTCAAAAACTCAAAAGCTTCACCAAAAACGCACAACTGAACAGTATTCACTCACATTCAGTCATTTTAAGCTGACTGTATCCTAAGATTACTGTTTGATATCTGTGATGTCAAAAACTCAAAAGCTTCACCAAAAACGCACAACTGAACTGTATTCACTCATCTGAGTCATTTTAAGCTGACTGTATCCTAAGATTACTGTTTGATATCTGCCGACGTCAAAAACTCAAAAGCTTCACCAAAAACGCACAACTGAACAGTATTCACTCATCTGAGTCATTTTAAGGTGACTGTATCCTAAGATTACTGTTTGATATCTGCCGATGTCAAAAACTCAAAAGCTTCACCAAAAACGCACAACTGAACAGTATTCACTCATCTGAGTCATTTTAAGCTGACTGTATCCTAAGATTACTGTTTGATATCTGTGATGTCAAAAACTCAAAAGCTTCACCAAAAACGCACAACTGAACAGTATTCACTCACATTCAGTCATTTTAAGCTGACTGTATCCTAAGATTACTGTTTGATATCTGCCGACGTCAAAAACTCAAAAGCTTCACCAAAAACGCACAACTGAACAGTAGTCACTCATCTGAGTCATTTTAAGCTGACTTTATCCTAAGATTACTGTTTGATATCTGCCGACGTCAAAAACTCAAAAGCTTCACCAAAAACGCACAACTGAACTGTATTCACTCACATTCAGTCATTTTAAGCTGACTGTATCCTAAGATTACTGTTTGATATCTGCCGACGTCAAAAACTCAAAAGCTTCACCAAAAACGCACAACTGAACAGTATTCACTCATCTGAGTCATTTTAAGATGACTGTATCCTAAGATTACTGTTTGATATCTGCCGACGTCAAAAACTCAAAAGCTTCACCAAAAACGCACAACTGAACAGTATTCACTCATCTGAGTCATTTTAAACTGACTGTATCCTAAGATTACTGTTTGATATCTGCCGACATCAAAAACTCAAAAGCTTCACCAAAAACGCACAACTGAACTGTATTCACTCATCTGAGTCATTTTAAGCTGACTGTATCCTAAGATTACTGTTTGATATCTGCCGACGTCAAAAACTCAAAAGCTTCACCAAAAACGCACAACTGAACAGTATTCACTCACATTCAGTCATTTTAAGCTGACTGTATCCTAAGATTACTGTTTGATATCTGTGATGTCAAAAACTCAAAAGCTTCACCAAAAACGCACAACTGAACTGTATTCACTCATCTGAGTCATTTTAAGCTGACTGTATCCTAAGATTACTGTTTGATATCTGCCGACGTCAAAAACTCAAAAGCTTCACCAAAAACGCACAACTGAACAGTATTCACTCATCTGAGTCATTTTAAGGTGACTGTATCCTAAGATTACTGTTTGATATCTGCCGATGTCAAAAACTCAAAAGCTTCACCAAAAACGCACAACTGAACAGTATTCACTCATCTGAGTCATTTTAAGCTGACTGTATCCTAAGATTACTGTTTGATATCTGTGATGTCAAAAACTCAAAAGCTTCACCAAAAACGCACAACTGAACAGTATTCACTCACATTCAGTCATTTTAAGCTGACTGTATCCTAAGATTACTGTTTGATATCTGCCGACGTCAAAAACTCAAAAGCTTCACCAAAAACGCACAACTGAACAGTAGTCACTCATCTGAGTCATTTTAAGCTGACTTTATCCTAAGATTACTGTTTGATATCTGCCGACGTCAAAAACTCAAAAGCTTCACCAAAAACGCACAACTGAACTGTATTCACTCACATTCAGTCATTTTAAGCTGACTGTATCCTAAGATTACTGTTTGATATCTGTGACGTCAAAAACTCAAAAGCTTCACCAAAAACGCACAACTGAACAGTATTCACTCACATTCAGTCATTTTAAGCTGACTGTATCCTAAGATTACTGTTTGATATCTGCCGACGTCAAAAACTCAAAAGCTTCACCAAAAACGCACAACTGAACAGTATTCACTCATCTGAGTCATTTTAAGATGACTGTATCCTAAGATTACTGTTTGATATCTGCCGACGTCAAAAACTCAAAAGCTTCACCAAAAACGCACAACTGAACAGTATTCACTCATCTGAGTCATTTTAAACTGACTGTATCCTAAGATTACTGTTTGATATCTGCCGACATCAAAAACTCAAAAGCTTCACCAAAAACGCACAACTGAACTGTATTCACTCATCTGAGTCATTTTAAGCTGACTGTATCCTAAGATTACTGTTTGATATCTGCCGACGTCAAAAACTCAAAAGCTTCACCAAAAACGCACAACTGAACAGTATTCACTCACATTCAGTCATTTTAAGCTGACTGTATCCTAAGATTACTGTTTGATATCTGCCGACGTCAAAAACTCAAAAGCTTCACCAAAAACGCACAACTGAACAGTATTCACTCATCTGAGTCATTTTAAGATGACTGTATCCTAAGATTACTGTTTGATATCTGCCGACGTCAAAAACTCAAAAGCTTCACCAAAAACGCACAACTGAACAGTATTCACTCATCTGAGTCATTTTAAACTGACTGTATCCTAAGATTACTGTTTGATATCTGCCGACATCAAAAACTCAAAAGCTTCACCAAAAACGCACAACTGAACTGTATTCACTCATCTGAGTCATTTTAAGCTGACTGTATCCTAAGATTACTGTTTGATATCTGCCGACGTCAAAAACTCAAAAGCTTCACCAAAAACGCACAACTGAACAGTATTCACTCACATTCAGTCATTTTAAGCTGACTGTATCCTAAGATTACTGTTTGATATCTGCCGACGTCAAAAACTCAAAAGCTTCACCAAAAACGCACAACTGAACAGTATTCACTCATCTGAGTCATTTTAAGATGACTGTATCCTAAGATTACTGTTTGATATCTGCCGACGTCAAAAACTCAAAAGCTTCACCAAAAACGCACAACTGAACAGTATTCACTCATCTGAGTCATTTTAAACTGACTGTATCCTAAGATTACTGTTTGATATCTGCCGACATCAAAAACTCAAAAGCTTCACCAAAAACGCACAACTGAACTGTATTCACTCATCTGAGTCATTTTAAGCTGACTGTATCCTAAGATTACTGTTTGATATCTGCCGACGTCAAAAACTCAAAAGCTTCACCAAAAACGCACAACTGAACAGTATTCACTCACATTCAGTCATTTTAAGCTGACTGTATCCTAAGATTACTGTTTGATATCTGTGATGTCAAAAACTCAAAAGCTTCACCAAAAACGCACAACTGAACAGTATTCACTCACATTCAGTCATTTTAAGCTGACTGTATCCTAAGATTACTGTTTGATATCTGCCGACGTCAAAAACTCAAAAGCTTCACCAAAAACGCACAACTGAACTGTATTCACTCATCTGAGTCATTTTAAGCTGACTGTATCCTAAGATTACTGTTTGATATCTGCCGACGTCAAAAACTCAAAAGCTTCACCAAAAGCGCACAACTGAACAGTATTCACTCATCTGAGTCATTTTAAGCTGACTGTATCCTAAGATTACTGTTTGATATCTGTGATGTCAAAAACTCAAAAGCTTCACCAAAAACGCACAACTGAACAGTATTCACTCACATTCAGTCATTTTAAGCTGACTGTATCCTAAGATTACTGTTTGATATCTGCCGACGTCAAAAACTCAAAAGCTTCACCAAAAACGCACAACTGAACAGTAGTCACTCATCTGAGTCATTTTAAGCTGACTTTATCCTAAGATATCTGCCGACGTCAAAAACTCAAAAGCTTCACCAAAAACGCACAACTGAACTGTATTCACTCACATTCAGTCATTTTAAGGTGACTGTATCCTAAGATTACTGTTTGATATCTGTGATGTCAAAAACTCAAAAGCTTCACCAAAAACGCACAACTGAACAGTATTCACTCACATTCAGTCATTTTAAGCTGACTGTATCCTAAGATTACTGTTTGATATCTGCCGACGTCAAAAACTCAAAAGCTTCACCAAAAACGCACAACTGAACAGTATTCACTCATCTGAGTCATTTTAAGCTGACTGTATCCTAAGATTACTGTTTGATATCTGCCGACATCAAAAACTCAAAAGCTTCACCAAAAACGCACAACTGACTGTATTCACTCATCTGAGTCATTTTAAGCTGACTGTATCCTAAGATTACTGTTTGATATCTGCCGACATCAAAAACTCAAAAGCTTCACCAAAAACGCACAACTGAACAGTATTCACTCACATTCAGTCATTTTAAGCTGACTGTATCCTAAGATTACTGTTTGATATCTGCCGACGTCAAAAACTCAAAAACTTCACCAAAAACGCACAACTGAACTGTATTCACTCATCTGAGTCATTTTAAGATGACTGTATCCTAAGATTACTGTTTGATATCTGCCGACGTCAAAAACTCAAAAGCTTCACCAAAAACGCACAACTGAACAGTATTCACTCACATTCAGTCATTTTAAGCTGACTGTAGCCTAAGATTACTGTTTGATATCTGCCGACGTCAAAAACTCAAAAGCTTCACCAAAAACGCACAACTGAACAGTAGTCACTCATCTGAGTCATTTTAAGATGACTGTATACTAAGATTACTGTTTGATATCTGCCGACGTCAAAAACTCAAAAGCTTCACCAAAAACGCACAACTGAACAGTATTCACTCACATTCAGTCATTTTAAGATGACTGTATCCTAAGATTACTGTTTGATATCTGCCGACGTCAAAAACTCAAAAGCTTCACCAAAAACGCACAACTGAACAGTATTCACTCATCTGAGTCATTTTAAGATGACTGTATCCTAAGATTACTGTTTGATATCTGCCGACGTCAAAAACTCAAAAGCTTCACCAAAAACGCACAACTGAACAGTATTCACTCATCTGAGTCATTTTAAGATGACTGTATCCTAAGATTACTGTTTGATATCTGCCGACGTCAAAAACTCAAAAGCTTCACCAAAAACGCACAACTGAACAGTATTCACTCATCTGAGTCATTTTAAACTGACTGTATCCTAAGATTACTGTTTGATATCTGCCGACATCAAAAACTCAAAAGCTTCACCAAAAACGCACAACTGAACTGTATTCACTCATCTGAATCATTTTAAGCTGACTGTATCCTAAGATTACTGTTTGATATCTGCCGACGTCAAAAACTCAAAAGCTTCACCAAAAACGCACAACTGAACAGTATTCACTCACATTCAGTCATTTTAAGCTGACTGTATCCTAAGATTACTGTTTGATATCTGTGATGTCAAAAACTCAAAAGCTTCACCAAAAACGCACAACTGAACTGTATTCACTCATCTGAGTCATTTTAAGCTGACTGTATCCTAAGATTACTGTTTGATATCTGCCGACGTCAAAAACTCAAAAGCTTCACCAAAAACGCACAACTGAACAGTATTCACTCACATTCAGTCATTTTAAGCTGACTGTATCCTAAGATTACTGTTTGATATCTGTGATGTCAAAAACTCAAAAGCTTCACCAAAAACGCACAACTGAACTGTATTCACTCATCTGAGTCATTTTAAGCTGACTGTATCCTAAGATTACTGTTTGATATCTGCCGACGTCAAAAACTCAAAAGCTTCACCAAAAACGCACAACTGAACAGTATTCACTCATCTGAGTCATTTTAAGGTGACTGTATCCTAAGATTACTGTTTGATATCTGCCGACGTCAAAAACTCAAAAGCTTCACCAAAAACGCACAACTGAACAGTATTCACTCATCTGAGTCATTTTAAGCTGACTGTATCCTAAGATTACTGTTTGATATCTGTGATGTCAAAAACTCAAAAGCTTCACCAAAAACGCACAACTGAACAGTATTCACTCACATTCAGTCATTTTAAGATGACTGTATCCTAAGATTACTGTTTGATATCTGCCGACGTCAAAAACTCAAAAGCTTCACCAAAAACGCACAACTGAACAGTAGTCACTCATCTGAGTCATTTTAAGCTGACTTTATCCTAAGATTACTGTTTGATATCTGCCGACGTCAAAAACTCAAAAGCTTCACCAAAAACGCACAACTGAACTGTATTCACTCACATTCAGTCATTTTAAGCTGACTGTATCCTAAGATTACTGTTTGATATCTGTGACGTCAAAAACTCAAAAGCTTCACCAAAAACGCACAACTGAACAGTATTCACTCACATTCAGTCATTTTAAGATGACTGTATCCTAAGATTACTGTTTGATATCTGCCGACGTCAAAAACTCAAAAGCTTCACCAAAAACGCACAACTGAACAGTATTCACTCACATTCAGTCATTTTAAGATGACTGTATCCTAAGATTACTGTTTGATATCTGCCGACATCAAAAACTCAAAAGCTTCACCAAAAACGCACAACTGAACAGTATTCACTCATCTGAGTCATTTTAAGCTGACTGTATCCTAAGATTACTGTTTGATATCTGTGATGTCAAAAACTCAAAAGCTTCACCAAAAACGCACAACTGAACAGTATTCACTCACATTCAGTCATTTTAAGCTGACTGTATCCTAAGATTACTGTTTGATATCTGCCGACGTCAAAAACTCAAAAGCTTCACCAAAAACGCACAACTGAACAGTAGTCACTCATCTGAGTCATTTTAAGCTGACTTTATCCTAAGATATCTGCCGACGTCAAAAACTCAAAAGCTTCACCAAAAACGCACAACTGAACTGTATTCACTCACATTCAGTCATTTTAAGGTGACTGTATCCTAAGATTACTGTTTGATATCTGTGATGTCAAAAACTCAAAAGCTTCACCAAAAACGCACAACTGAACAGTATTCACTCACATTCAGTCATTTTAAGATGACTGTATCCTAAGATTACTGTTTGATATCTGCCGACGTCAAAAACTCAAAAGCTTCACCAAAAACGCACAACTGAACAGTATTCACTCACATTCAGTCATTTTAAGATGACTGTATCCTAAGATTACTGTTTGATATCTGCCGACATCAAAAACTCAAAAGCTTCACCAAAAACGCACAACTGAACAGTATTCACTCATCTGAGTCATTTTAAGCTGACTGTATCCTAAGATTACTGTTTGATATCTGCCGACATCAAAAACTCAAAAGCTTCACCAAAAACGCACAACTGACTGTATTCACTCATCTGAGTCATTTTAAGCTGACTGTATCCTAAGATTACTGTTTGATATCTGCCGACATCAAAAACTCAAAAGCTTCACCAAAAACGCACAACTGAACAGTATTCACTCACATTCAGTCATTTTAAGCTGACTGTATCCTAAGATTACTGTTTGATATCTGCCGACGTCAAAAACTCAAAAACTTCACCAAAAACGCACAACTGAACTGTATTCACTCATCTGAGTCATTTTAAGATGACTGTATCCTAAGATTACTGTTTGATATCTGCCGACGTCAAAAACTCAAAAGCTTCACCAAAAACGCACAACTGAACAGTATTCACTCACATTCAGTCATTTTAAGCTGACTGTAGCCTAAGATTACTGTTTGATATCTGCCGACGTCAAAAACTCAAAAGCTTCACCAAAAACGCACAACTGAACAGTAGTCACTCATCTGAGTCATTTTAAGATGACTGTATACTAAGATTACTGTTTGATATCTGCCGACGTCAAAAACTCAAAAGCTTCACCAAAAACGCACAACTGAACAGTATTCACTCACATTCAGTCATTTTAAGATGACTGTATCCTAAGATTACTGTTTGATATCTGCCGACGTCAAAAACTCAAAAGCTTCACCAAAAACGCACAACTGAACAGTATTCACTCATCTGAGTCATTTTAAGATGACTGTATCCTAAGATTACTGTTTGATATCTGCCGACGTCAAAAACTCAAAAGCTTCACCAAAAACGCACAACTGAACAGTATTCACTCATCTGAGTCATTTTAAGATGACTGTATCCTAAGATTACTGTTTGATATCTGCCGACGTCAAAAACTCAAAAGCTTCACCAAAAACGCACAACTGAACAGTATTCACTCATCTGAGTCATTTTAAACTGACTGTATCCTAAGATTACTGTTTGATATCTGCCGACGTCAAAAACTCAAAAGCTTCACCAAAAACGCACAACTGAACTGTATTCACTCATCTGAGTCATTTTAAGCTGACTGTATCCTAAGATTACTGTTTGATATCTGCCGACGTCAAAAACTCAAAAGCTTCACCAAAAACGCACAACTGAACAGTATTCACTCACATTCAGTCATTTTAAGCTGACTGTATCCTAAGATTACTGTTTGATATCTGTGATGTCAAAAACTCAAAAGCTTCACCAAAAACGCACAACTGAACTGTATTCACTCATCTGAGTCATTTTAAGCTGACTGTATCCTAAGATTACTGTTTGATATCTGCCGACGTCAAAAACTCAAAAGCTTCACCAAAAACGCACAACTGAACAGTATTCACTCATCTGAGTCATTTTAAGGTGACTGTATCCTAAGATTACTGTTTGATATCTGCCGATGTCAAAAACTCAAAAGCTTCACCAAAAACGCACAACTGAACAGTATTCACTCATCTGAGTCATTTTAAGCTGACTGTATCCTAAGATTACTGTTTGATATCTGTGATGTCAAAAACTCAAAAGCTTCACCAAAAACGCACAACTGAACAGTATTCACTCACATTCAGTCATTTTAAGATGACTGTATCCTAAGATTACTGTTTGATATCTGCCGACGTCAAAAACTCAAAAGCTTCACCAAAAACGCACAACTGAACAGTAGTCACTCATCTGAGTCATTTTAAGCTGACTTTATCCTAAGATTACTGTTTGATATCTGCCGACGTCAAAAACTCAAAAGCTTCACCAAAAACGCACAACTGAACTGTATTCACTCACATTCAGTCATTTTAAGCTGACTGTATCCTAAGATTACTGTTTGATATCTGTGACGTCAAAAACTCAAAAGCTTCACCAAAAACGCACAACTGAACAGTATTCACTCACATTCAGTCATTTTAAGATGACTGTATCCTAAGATTACTGTTTGATATCTGCCGACGTCAAAAACTCAAAAGCTTCACCAAAAACGCACAACTGAACAGTATTCACTCACATTCAGTCATTTTAAGATGACTGTATCCTAAGATTACTGTTTGATATCTGCCGACATCAAAAACTCAAAAGCTTCACCAAAAACGCACAACTGAACAGTATTCACTCATCTGAGTCATTTTAAGCTGACTGTATCCTAAGATTACTGTTTGATATCTGCCGACATCAAAAACTCAAAAGCTTCACCAAAAACGCACAACTGAACAGTATTCACTCATCTGAGTCATTTTAAGATGACTGTATCCTAAGATTACTGTTTGATATCTGCCGACGTCAAAAACTCAAAAGCTTCACCAAAAACGCACAACTGAACAGTATTCACTCACATTCAGTCATTTTAAGCTGACTGTATCCTAAGATTACTGTTTGATATCTGCCGACGTCAAAAACTCAAAAGCTTCACCAAAAACGCACAACTGAACTGTATTCACTCATCTGAGTCATTTTAAGCTGACTGTATCCTAAGATTACTGTTTGATATCTGCCGACGTCAAAAACTCAAAAGCTTCACCAAAAGCGCACAACTGAACAGTATTCACTCATCTGAGTAATTTTAAGCTGACTGTATCCTAAGATTACTGTTTGATATCTGTGATGTCAAAAACTCAAAAGCTTCACCAAAAACGCACAACTGAACAGTATTCACTCACATTCAGTCATTTTAAGCTGACTGTATCCTAAGATTACTGTTTGATATCTGCCGACGTCAAAAACTCAAAAGCTTCACCAAAAACGCACAACTGAACAGTATTCACTCATCTGAGTCATTTTAAACTGACTGTATCCTAAGATTACTGTTTGATATCTGCCGACATCAAAAACTCAAAAGCTTCACCAAAAACGCACAACTGAACTGTATTCACTCATCTGAGTCATTTTAAGCTGACTGTATCCTAAGATTACTGTTTGATATCTGCCGACGTCAAAAACTCAAAAGCTTCACCAAAAACGCACAACTGAACAGTATTCACTCACATTCAGTCATTTTAAGCTGACTGTATCCTAAGATTACTGTTTGATATCTGCCGACGTCAAAAACTCAAAAGCTTCAAAAAAAACGCACAACTGAACAGTATTCACTCATCTGAGTCATTTTAAGATGACTGTATCCTAAGATTACTGTTTGATATCTGCCGACGTCAAAAACTCAAAAGCTTCACCAAAAACGCACAACTGAACAGTATTCACTCATCTGAGTCATTTTAAACTGACTGTATCCTAAGATTACTGTTTGATATCTGCCGACATCAAAAACTCAAAAGCTTCACCAAAAACGCACAACTGAACTGTATTCACTCATCTGAGTCATTTTAAGCTGACTGTATCCTAAGATTACTGTTTGATATCTGCCGACGTCAAAAACTCAAAAGCTTCACCAAAAACGCACAACTGAACAGTATTCACTCACATTCAGTCATTTTAAGCTGACTGTATCCTAAGATTACTGTTTGATATCTGTGATGTCAAAAACTCAAAAGCTTCACCAAAAACGCACAACTGAACTGTATTCACTCATCTGAGTCATTTTAAGCTGACTGTATCCTAAGATTACTGTTTGATATCTGCCGACGTCAAAAACTCAAAAGCTTCACCAAAAACGCACAACTGAACAGTATTCACTCATCTGAGTCATTTTAAGGTGACTGTATCCTAAGATTACTGTTTGATATCTGCCGATGTCAAAAACTCAAAAGCTTCACCAAAAACGCACAACTGAACAGTATTCACTCATCTGAGTCATTTTAAGCTGACTGTATCCTAAGATTACTGTTTGATATCTGTGATGTCAAAAACTCAAAAGCTTCACCAAAAACGCACAACTGAACAGTATTCACTCACATTCAGTCATTTTAAGCTGACTGTATCCTAAGATTACTGTTTGATATCTGCCGACGTCAAAAACTCAAAAGCTTCACCAAAAACGCATAACTGAACAGTAGTCACTCATCTGAGTCATTTTAAGCTGACTTTATCCTAAGATTACTGTTTGATATCTGCCGACGTCAAAAACTCAAAAGCTTCACCAAAAACGCACAACTGAACTGTATTCACTCACATTCAGTCATTTTAAGCTGACTGTATCCTAAGATTACTGTTTGATATCTGTGACGTCAAAAACTCAAAAGCTTCACCAAAAACGCACAACTGAACAGTATTCACTCACATTCAGTCATTTTAAGATGACTGTATCCTAAGATTACTGTTTGATATCTGCCGACGTCAAAAACTCAAAAGCTTCACCAAAAACGCACAACTGAACAGTATTCACTCACATTCAGTCATTTTAAGATGACTGTATCCTAAGATTACTGTTTGATATCTGCCGACGTCAAAAACTCAAAAGCTTCACCAAAAACGCACAACTGAACAGTAGTCACTCATCTGAGTCATTTTAAGCTGACTGTATCCTAAGATTACTGTTTGATATCTGCCGACATCAAAAACTCAAAAGCTTCACCAAAAACGCACAACTGAACAGTATTCACTCACATTCAGTCATTTTAAGCTGACTGTAGCCTAAGATTACTGTTTGATATCTGCCGACGTCAAAAACTCAAAAGCTTCACCAAAAACGCACAACTGAACAGTATTCACTCACATTCAGTCATTTTAAGCTGACTGTATCCTAAGATTACTGTTTGATATCTGCCGACGTCAAAAACTCAAAAGCTTCACCAAAAACGCACAACTGAACAGTAGTCACTCATCTGAGTCATTTTAAGCTGACTTTATCCTAAGATTACTGTTTGATATCTGCCGACGTCAAAAACTCAAAAGCTTCACCAAAAACGCACAACTGAACTGTATTCACTCACATTCAGTCATTTTAAGCTGACTGTATCCTAAGATTACTGTTTGATATCTGTGACGTCAAAAACTCAAAAGCTTCACCAAAAACGCACAACTGAACAGTATTCACTCACATTCAGTCATTTTAAGATGACTGTATCCTAAGATTACTGTTTGATATCTGCCGACGTCAAAAACTCAAAAGCTTCACCAAAAACGCACAACTGAACAGTATTCACTCACATTCAGTCATTTTAAGATGACTGTATCCTAAGATTACTGTTTGATATCTGCCGACGTCAAAAACTCAAAAGCTTCACCAAAAACGCACAACTGAACAGTATTCACTCATCTGAGTCATTTTAAGCTGACTGTATCCTAAGATTACTGTTTGATATCTGCCGACATCAAAAACTCAAAAGCTTCACCAAAAACGCACAACTGAACTGTATTCACTCATCTGAGTCATTTTAAGCTGACTGTATCCTAAGATTACTGTTTGATATCTGCCGACGTCAAAAACTCAAAAGCTTCACCAAAAACGCACAACTGAACAGTAGTCACTCATCTGAGTCATTTTAAGCTGACTGTATCCTAAGATTACTGTTTGATATCTGCCGACATCAAAAACTCAAAAGCTTCACCAAAAACGCACAACTGAACAGTATTCACTCACATTCAGTCATTTTAAGCTGACTGTAGCCTAAGATTACTGTTTGATATCTGCCGACGTCAAAAACTCAAAAGCTTCACCAAAAACGCACAACTGAACAGTATTCACTCACATTCAGTCATTTTAAGCTGACTGTATACTAAGATTACTGTTTGATATCTGCCGACATCAAAAACTCAAAAGCTTCACCAAAAACGCACAACTGAACAGTATTCACTCACATTCAGTCATTTTAAGGTGACTGTATCCTAAGATTACTGTTTGATATCTGTGATGTCAAAAACTCAAAAGCTTCACCAAAAACGCACAACTGAACTGTATTCACTCATCTGAGTCATTTTAAGCTGACTGTATGCTAAGATTACTGTTTGATATCTGCCGACATCAAAAACTCAAAAGCTTCACCAAAAACGCACAACTGAACAGTATTCACTCACATTCAGTCATTTTAAGATGACTGTATCCTAAGATTACTGTTTGATATCTGCCGACGTCAAAAACTCAAAAGCTTCACCAAAAACGCACAACTGAACAGTATTCACTCACATTCAGTCATTTTAAGATGACTGTATCCTAAGATTACTGTTTGATATCTGCCGACGTCAAAAACTCAAAAGCTTCACCAAAAACGCACAACTGAACAGTATTCACTCACATTCAGTCATTTTAAGATGACTGTATCCTAAGATTACTGTTTGATATCTGCCGACGTCAAAAACTCAAAAGCTTCACCAAAAACGCACAACTGAACAGTATTCACTCATCTGAGTCATTTTAAACTGACTGTATCCTAAGATTACTGTTTGATATCTGCCGACATCAAAAACTCAAAAGCTTCACCAAAAACGCACAACTGAACTGTATTCACTCATCTGAGTCATTTTAAGCTGACTGTATCCTAAGATTACTGTTTGATATCTGCCGACGTCAAAAACTCAAAAGCTTCACCAAAAACGCACAACTGAACAGTATTCACTCACATTCAGTCATTTTAAGCTGACTGTATCCTAAGATTACTGTTTGATATCTGTGATGTCAAAAACTCAAAAGCTTCACCAAAAACGCACAACTGAACTGTATTCACTCATCTGAGTCATTTTAAGCTGACTGTATCCTAAGATTACTGTTTGATATCTGCCGACATCAAAAACTCAAAAGCTTCACCAAAAACGCACAACTGACTGTATTCACTCATCTGAGTCATTTTAAGCTGACTGTATCCTAAGATTACTGTTTGATATCTGCCGACATCAAAAACTCAAAAGCTTCACCAAAAACGCACAACTGAACTGTATTCACTCATCTGAGTCATTTTAAGCTGACTGTATCCTAAGATTACTGTTTGATATCTGCCGACGTCAAAAACTCAAAAGCTTCACCAAAAACGCACAACTGAACAGTATTCACTAACATTCAGTCATTTTAAGGTGACTGTATCCTAAGATTACTGTTTGATATCTGTGATGTCAAAAACTCAAAAGCTTCACCAAAAACGCACAACTGAACTGTATTCACTCATCTGAGTCATTTTAAGCTGACTGTATCCTAAGATTACTGTTTGATATCTGCCGACATCAAAAACTCAAAAGCTTCACCAAAAACGCACAACTGAACAGTATTCACTCACATTCAGTCATTTTAAGATGACTGTATCCTAAGATTACTGTTTGATATCTGCCGACGTCAAAAACTCAAAAGCTTCACCAAAAACGCACAACTGAACAGTATTCACTCACATTCAGTCATTTTAAGATGACTGTATCCTAAGATTACTGTTTGATATCTGCCGACGTCAAAAACTCAAAAGCTTCACCAAAAACGCACAACTGAACAGTATTCACTCATCTGAGTCATTTTAAGCTGACTGTATCCTAAGATTACTGTTTGATATCTGCCGACATCAAAAACTCAAATGCTTCACCAAAAACGCACAACTGAACAGTATTCACTCACATTCAGTCATTTTAAGCTGACTGTATCCTAAGATTACTGTTTGATATCTGCCGACGTCAAAAACTCAAAAACTTCACCAAAAACGCACAACTGAACTGTATTCACTCATCTGAGTCATTTTAAGATGACTGTATCCTAAGATTACTGTTTGATATCTGCCGACGTCAAAAACTCAAAAGCTTCACCAAAAACGCACAACTGAACAGTATTCACTAACATTCAGTCATTTTAAGCTGACTGTATCCTAAGATTACTGTTTGATATCTGCCGACGTCAAAAACTCAAAAGCTTCACCAAAAACGCACAACTGAACAGTATTCACTCACATTCAGTCATTTTAAGCTGACTGTATCCTAAGATTACTGTTTGATATCTGTGATGTCAAAAACTCAAAAGCTTCACCAAAAACGCACAACTGAACAGTATTCACTCATCTGAGTCATTTTAAGCTGACTGTATCCTAAGATTACTGTTTGATATCTGCCGACGTCAAAAACTCAAAAACTTCACCAAAAACGCACAACTGAACTGTATTCACTCATCTGAGTCATTTTAAGATGACTGTATCCTAAGATTACTGTTTGATATCTGCCGACGTCAAAAACTCAAAAGCTTCACCAAAAACGCACAACTGAACAGTATTCACTAACATTCAGTCATTTTAAGCTGACTGTATCCTAAGATTACTGTTTGATATCTGCCGACGTCAAAAACTCAAAAGCTTCACCAAAAACGCACAACTGAACAGTATTCACTCACATTCAGTCATTTTAAGCTGAGTGTATCCTAAGATTACTGTTTGATATCTGTGATGTCAAAAACTCAAAAGCTTCACCAAAAACGCACAACTGAACAGTATTCACTCATCTGAGTCATTTTAAGCTGACTGTATCCTAAGATTACTGTTTGATATCTGCCGACGTCAAAAACTCAAAAGCTTCACCAAAAACGCGCAACTGAACTGTATTCACTCATCTGAGTCATTTTAAGATGACTGTATCCTAAGATTACTGTTTGATGTCTGCCGACGTCAAAAACTCAAAAGCTTCACCAAAAACGCACAACTGAACAGTAGTCACTCATCTGAGTCATTTTAAGCTGACTGTATCCTAAGATTACTGTTTGATATCTGCCGACGTCAAAAACTCAAAAGCTTCACCAAAAACGCACAACTGAACTGTATTCACTCATCTGAGTCATTTTAAGCTGACTGTATCCTAAGATTACTGTTTGATATCTGTGATGTCAAAAAATCAAAAGCTTCACCAAAAACGCACAACTGAACAGTATTCACTCACATTCAGTCATTTTAAGATGACTGTATCCTAAGATTACTGTTTGATATCTGCCGACGTCAAAAACTCAAAAGCTTCACCAAAAGCGCACAACTGAACAGTATTCACTCATCTGAGTCATTTTAAGCTGACTGTATCCTAAGATTACTGTTTGATATCTGTGATGTCAAAAACTCAAAAGCTTCACCAAAAACGCACAACTGAACAGTATTCACTCACATTCAGTCATTTTAAGCTGACTGTATCCTAAGATTACTGTTTGATATCTGCCGACGTCAAAAACTCAAAAGCTTCACCAAAAACGCACAACTGAACAGTAGTCACTCATCTGAGTCATTTTAAGCTGACTTTATCCTAAGATATCTGCCGACGTCAAAAACTCAAAAGCTTCACCAAAAACGCACAACTGAACTGTATTCACTCACATTCAGTCATTTTAAGGTGACTGTATCCTAAGATTACTGTTTGATATCTGTGATGTCAAAAACTCAAAAGCTTCACCAAAAACGCACAACTGAACAGTATTCACTCACATTCAGTCATTTTAAGATGACTGTATCCTAAGATTACTGTTTGATATCTGCCGACGTCAAAAACTCAAAAGCTTCACCAAAAACGCACAACTGAACAGTATTCACTCACATTCAGTCATTTTAAGATGACTGTAGCCTAAGATTACTGTTTGATATCTGCCGACGTCAAAAACTCAAAAGCTTCACCAAAAACGCACAACTGAACAGTATTCACTCATCTGAGTCATTTTAAGCTGACTGTATCCTAAGATTACTGTTTGATATCTGCCGACATCAAAAACTCAAAAGCTTCACCAAAAACGCACAACTGACTGTATTCACTCATCTGAGTCATTTTAAGCTGACTGTATCCTAAGATTACTGTTTGATATCTGCCGACATCAAAAACTCAAAAGCTTCACCAAAAACGCACAACTGAACAGTATTCACTCACATTCAGTCATTTTAAGCTGACTGTATCCTAAGATTACTGTTTGATATCTGCCGACGTCAAAAACTCAAAAACTTCACCAAAAACGCACAACTGAACTGTATTCACTCATCTGAGTCATTGTAAGATGACTGTATCCTAAGATTACTGTTTGATATCTGCCGACGTCAAAAACTCAAAAGCTTCACCAAAAACGCACAACTGAACAGTAGTCACTCATCTGAGTCATTTTAAGATGACTGTATACTAAGATTACTGTTTGATATCTGCCGACGTCAAAAACTCAAAAGCTTCACCAAAAACGCACAACTGAACAGTATTCACTCACATTCAGTCATTTTAAGATGACTGTATCCTAAGATTACTGTTTGATATCTGCCGACGTCAAAAACTCAAAAGCTTCACCAAAAACGCACAACTGAACTGTATTCACTCATCTGAGTCATTTTAAGCTGACTGTATCCTAAGATTACTGTTTGATATCTGCCGACGTCAAAAACTCAAAAGCTTCACCAAAAGCGCACAACTGAACAGTATTCACTCATCTGAGTCATTTTAAGCTGACTGTATCCTAAGATTACTGTTTGATATCTGTGATGTCAAAAACTCAAAAGCTTCACCAAAAACGCACAACTGAACAGTATTCACTCACATTCAGTCATTTTAAGCTGACTGTATCCTAAGATTACTGTTTGATATCTGCCGACGTCAAAAACTCAAAAGCTTCACCAAAAACGCACAACTGAACAGTAGTCACTCATCTGAGTCATTTTAAGCTGACTTTATCCTAAGATTACTGTTTGATATCTGCCGACGTCAAAAACTCAAAAGCTTCACCAAAAACGCACAACTGAACTGTATTCACTCACATTCAGTCATTTTAAGCTGACTGTATCCTAAGATTACTGTTTGATATCTGTGACGTCAAAAACTCAAAAGCTTCACCAAAAACGCACAACTGAACAGTATTCACTCACATTCAGTCATTTTAAGATGACTGTATCCTAAGATTACTGTTTGATATCTGCCGACGTCAAAAACTCAAAAGCTTCACCAAAAACGCACAACTGAACAGTATTCACTCACATTCAGTCATTTTAAGATGACTGTATCCTAAGATTACTGTTTGATATCTGCCGACATCAAAAACTCAAAAGCTTCACCAAAAACGCACAACTGAACAGTATTCACTCATCTGAGTCATTTTAAGCTGACTGTATCCTAAGATTACTGTTTGATATCTGCCGACGTCAAAAACTCAAAAGCTTCACCAAAAACGCACAACTGAACAGTATTCACTCATCTGAGTCATTTTAAGATGACTGTATCCTAAGATTACTGTTTGATATCTGCCGACGTCAAAAACTCAAAAGCTTCACCAAAAACGCACAACTGAACAGTATTCACTCACATTCAGTCATTTTAAGCTGACTGTATCCTAAGATTACTGTTTGATATCTGCCGACGTCAAAAACTCAAAAGCTTCACCAAAAACGCACAACTGAACTGTATTCACTCATCTGAGTCATTTTAAGCTGACTGTATCCTAAGATTACTGTTTGATATCTGCCGACGTCAAAAACTCAAAAGCTTCACCAAAAGCGCACAACTGAACAGTATTCACTCATCTGAGTAATTTTAAGCTGACTGTATCCTAAGATTACTGTTTGATATCTGTGATGTCAAAAACTCAAAAGCTTCACCAAAAACGCACAACTGAACAGTATTCACTCACATTCAGTCATTTTAAGCTGACTGTATCCTAAGATTACTGTTTGATATCTGCCGACGTCAAAAACTCAAAAGCTTCACCAAAAACGCACAACTGAACAGTAGTCACTCATCTGAGTCATTTTAAGCTGACTTTATCCTAAGATTACTGTTTGATATCTGCCGACGTCAAAAACTCAAAAGCTTCACCAAAAACGCACAACTGAACAGTATTCACTCACATTCAGTCATTTTAAGATGACTGTATCCTAAGATTACTGTTTGATATCTGCCGACGTCAAAAACTCAAAAGCTTCACCAAAAACGCACAACTGAACAGTATTCACTCACATTCAGTCATTTTAAGATGACTGTATCCTAAGATTACTGTTTGATATCTGTGATGTCAAAAACTCAAAAGCTTCACCAAAAACGCACAACTGAACAGTATTCACTCACATTCAGTCATTTTAAGCTGACTGTATCCTAAGATTACTGTTTGATATCTGTGATGTCAAAAACTCAAAAGCTTCACCAAAAACGCACAACTGAACAGTATTCACTCACATTCAGTCATTTTAAGCTGACTGTATCCTAAGATTACTGTTTGATATCTGCCGACGTCAAAAACTCAAAAGCTTCACCAAAAACGCACAACTGAACAGTAGTCACTCATCTGAGTCATTTTAAGCTGACTTTATCCTAAGATTACTGTTTGATATCTGCCGACGTCAAAAACTCAAAAGCTTCACCAAAAACGCACAACTGAACTGTATTCACTCACATTCAGTCATTTTAAGCTGACTGTATCCTAAGATTACTGTTTGATATCTGTGACGTCAAAAACTCAAAAGCTTCACCAAAAACGCACAACTGAACAGTATTCACTCACATTCAGTCATTTTAAGGTGACTGTATCCTAAGATTACTGTTTGATATCTGCCGACGTCAAAAACTCAAAAGCTTCACCAAAAACGCACAACTGAACAGTATTCACTCATCTGAGTCATTTTAAGCTGACTGTATCCTAAGATTACTGTTTGATATCTGCCGACATCAAAAACTCAAAAGCTTCACCAAAAACGCACAACTGAACAGTATTCACTCATCTGAGTCATTTTAAGATGACTGTATCCTAAGATTACTGTTTGATATCTGCCGACGTCAAAAACTCAAAAGCTTCACCAAAAACGCACAACTGAACAGTATTCACTCACATTCAGTCATTTTAAGCTGACTGTATCCTAAGATTACTGTTTGATATCTGCCGACGTCAAAAACTCAAAAGCTTCACCAAAAACGCACAACTGAACTGTATTCACTCATCTGAGTCATTTTAAGCTGACTGTATCCTAAGATTACTGTTTGATATCTGCCGACGTCAAAAACTCAAAAGCTTCACCAAAAGCGCACAACTGAACAGTATTCACTCATCTGAGTAATTTTAAGCTGACTGTATCCTAAGATTACTGTTTGATATCTGTGATGTCAAAAACTCAAAAGCTTCACCAAAAACGCACAACTGAACAGTATTCACTCACATTCAGTCATTTTAAGATGACTGTATCCTAAGATTACTGTTTGATATCTGCCGACGTCAAAAACTCAAAAGCTTCACCAAAAACGCACAACTGAACTGTATTCACTCACATTCAGTCATTTTAAGCTGACTGTATCCTAAGATTACTGTTTGATATCTGTGACGTCAAAAACTCAAAAGCTTCACCAAAAACGCACAACTGAACAGTATTCACTCACATTCAGTCATTTTAAGATGACTGTATCCTAAGATTACTGTTTGATATCTGTGATGTCAAAAACTCAAAAGCTTCACCAAAAACGCACAACTGAACAGTATTCACTCACATTCAGTCATTTTAAGCTGACTGTATCCTAAGATTACTGTTTGATATCTGTGACGTCAAAAACTCAAAAGCTTCACCAAAAACGCACAACTGAACAGTATTCACTCACATTCAGTCATTTTAAGATGACTGTATCCTAAGATTACTGTTTGATATCTGCCGACGTCAAAAACTCAAAAGCTTCACCAAAAACGCACAACTGAACAGTATTCACTCACATTCAGTCATTTTAAGATGACTGTATCCTAAGATTACTGTTTGATATCTGCCGACGTCAAAAACTCAAAAGCTTCACCAAAAACGCACAACTGAACAGTATTCACTCATCTGAGTCATTTTAAGCTGACTGTATCCTAAGATTACTGTTTGATATCTGCCGACGTCAAAAACTCAAAAGCTTCACCAAAAACGCACAACTGAACAGTAGTCACTCATCTGAGTCATTTTAAGCTGACTGTATACTAAGATTACTGTTTGATATCTGCCGACATCAAAAACTCAAAAGCTTCACCAAAAACGCACAACTGAACAGTATTCACTCACATTCAGTCATTTTAAGGTGACTGTATCCTAAGATTACTGTTTGATATCTGTGATGTCAAAAACTCAAAAGCTTCACCAAAAACGCACAACTGAACTGTATTCACTCATCTGAGTCATTTTAAGCTGACTGTATGCTAAGATTACTGTTTGATATCTGCCGACATCAAAAACTCAAAAGCTTCACCAAAAACGCACAACTGAACAGTATTCACTCACATTCAGTCATTTTAAGATGACTGTATCCTAAGATTACTGTTTGATATCTGCCGACGTCAAAAACTCAAAAGCTTCACCAAAAACGCACAACTGAACAGTATTCACTCACATTCAGTCATTTTAAGATGACTGTATCCTAAGATTACTGTTTGATATCTGCCGACATCAAAAACTCAAAAGCTTCACCAAAAACGCACAACTGAACAGTATTCACTCACATTCAGTCATTTTAAGGTGACTATATCCTAAGATTACTGTTTGATATCTGTGATGTCAAAAACTCAAAAGCTTCACCAAAAACGCACAACTGAACAGTATTCACTCACATTCAGTCATTTTAAGCTGACTGTATCCTAAGATTACTGTTTGATATCTGTGATGTCAAAAACTCAAAAGCTTCACCAAAAACGCACAACTGAACTGTATTCACTCATCTGAGTCATTTTAAGCTGACTGTATCCTAAGATTACTGTTTGATATCTGCCGACATCAAAAACTCAAAAGCTTCACCAAAAAAGCACAACTGAACAGTATTCACTCACATTCAGTCATTTTAAGCTGACTGTATCCTAAGATTACTGTTTGATATCTGCCGACGTCAAAAACTCAAAAACTTCACCAAAAACGCACAACTGAACAGTATTCTCTCATCTGAGTCATTTTAAGCTGACTGTATCCTAAGATTACTGTTTGATATCTGCCGACATCAAAAACTCAAAAGCTTCACCAAAAACGCACAACTGAACAGTATTCACTCACATTCAGTCATTTTAAGCTGACTGTATCCTAAGATTACTGTTTGATATCTGCCGACATCAAAAACTCAAAAGCTTCACCAAAAACGCACAACTGAACTGTATTCACTCATCTGAGTCATTTTAAGCTGACTGTATCCTAAGATTACTGTTTGATATCTGCCGACGTCAAAAACTCAAAAGCTTCACCAAAAACGCACAACTGAACAGTATTCACTCACATTCAGTCATTTTAAGGTGACTGTATCCTAAGATTACTGTTTGATATCTGTGATGTCAAAAACTCAAAAGCTTCACCAAAAACGCACAACTGAACTGTATTCACTCATCTGAGTCATTTTAAGCTGACTGTATCCTAAGATTACTGTTTGATATCTGCCGACATCAAAAACTCAAAAGCTTCACCAAAAACGCACAACTAAACAGTATTCACTCACATTCAGTCATTTTAAGCTGACTGTATCCTAAGATTACTGTTTGATATCTGCCGACGTCAAAAACTCAAAAGCTTCACCAAAAACGCACAACTGAACAGTATTCACTCACATTCAGTCATTTTAAGATGACTGTATCCTAAGATTACTGTTTGATATCTGCCGACGTCAAAAACTCAAAAGCTTCACCAAAAACGCACAACTGAACAGTATTCACTCACATTCAGTCATTTTAAGATGACTGTATCCTAAGATTACTGTTTGATATCTGCCGACGTCAAAAACTCAAAAGCTTCACCAAAAACGCACAACTGAACAGTATTCACTCATCTGAGTCATTTTAAGCTGACTGTATCCTAAGATTACTGTTTGATATCTGCCGACATCAAAAACTCAAAAGCTTCACCAAAAACGCACAACTGACTGTATTCACTCATCTGAGTCATTTTAAGCTGACTGTATCCTAAGATTACTGTTTGATATCTGCCGACATCAAAAACTCAAAAGCTTCACCAAAAACGCACAACTGAACAGTATTCACTCATCTGAGTCATTTTAAGATGACTGTATCCTAAGATTACTGTTTGACATCTGCCGACGTCAAAAACTCAAAAACTTCACCAAAAACGCACAACTGAACTGTATTCACTCATCTGAGTCATTTTAAGATGACTGTATCCTAAGATTACTGTTTGATATCTGCCGACGTCAAAAACTCAAAAGCTTCACCAAAAACGCACAACTGAACAGTATTCACTCACATTCAGTCATTTTAAGATGACTGTATCCTAAGATTACTGTTTGATATCTGCCGACGTCAAAAACTCAAAAGCTTCACCAAAAACGCACAACTGAACAGTATTCACTCATCTGAGTCATTTTAAGCTGACTGTATCCTAAGATTACTGTTTGATATCTGCCGACGTCAAAAACTCAAAAGCTTCACCAAAAACGCACAACTGAACTGTATTCACTCATCTGAGTCATTTTAAGATGACTGTATCCTAAGATTACTGTTTGATGTCTGCCGACGTCAAAAACTCAAAAGCTTCACCAAAAACGCACAACTGAACAGTAGTCACTCATCTGAGTCATTTTAAGCTGACTGTATCCTAAGATTACTGTTTGATATCTGCCGACGTCAAAAACTCAAAAGCTTCACCAAAAACGCACAACTGAACTGTATTCACTCATCTGAGTCATTTTAAGCTGACTGTATCCTAAGATTACTGTTTGATATCTGTGATGTCAAAAAATCAAAAGCTTCACCAAAAACGCACAACTGAACAGTATTCACTCACATTCAGTCATTTTAAGATGACTGTATCCTAAGATTACTGTTTGATATCTGCCGACGTCAAAAACTCAAAAGCTTCACCAAAAACGCACAACTGAACAGTAGTCACTCATCTGAGTCATTTTAAGCTGACTGTATCCTAAGATTACTGTTTGATATCTGCCGACGTCAAAAACTCAAAAGCTTCACCAAAAACGCACAACTGAACTGTATTCACTCATCTGAGTCATTTTAAGCTGACTGTATCCTAAGATTACTGTTTGATATCTGTGATGTCAAAAAATCAAAAGCTTCACCAAAAACGCACAACTGAACAGTATTCACTCACATTCAGTCATTTTAAGATGACTGTATCCTAAGATTACTGTTTGATATCTGCCGACGTCAAAAACTCAAAAGCTTCACCAAAAACGCACAACTGAACTGTATTCACTCATCTGAGTCATTTTAAGCTGACTGTATCCTAAGATTACTGTTTGATATCTGCCGACGTCAAAAACTCAAAAGCTTCACCAAAAACGCACAACTGAACTGTATTCACTCATCTGAGTCATTTTAAGCTGACTGTATCCTAAGATTACTGTTTGATATCTGCCGACGTCAAAAACTCAAAAGCTTCACCAAAAACGCACAACTGAACAGTATTCACTCACATTCAGTAATGACTGTATCCTAAGATTACTGTTTGATATCTGCCGACGTCAAAAACTCAAAAGCTTCACCAAAAACGCACAACTGAACAGTATTCACTCACATTCAGTCATTTTAAGGTGACTGTATCCTAAGATTACTGTTTGATATCTGCCGACATCAAAAACTCAAAAGCTTCACCAAAAACGCACAACTGAACAGTATTCACTCACATTCAGTCATTTTAAGATGACTGTATCCTAAGATTACTGTTTGATATCTGCCGACGTCAAAAACTCAAAAGCTTCACCAAAAACGCACAACTGAACAGTATTCACTCATCTGAGTCATTTTAAGCTGACTGTATCCTAAGATTACTGTTTGATATCTGCCGACATCAAAAACTCAAAAGCTTCACCAAAAACGCACAAGTGAACTGTATTCACTCATCTGAGTCATTTTAAGCTGACTGTATCCTAAGATTACTGTTTGATATCTGCCGACGTCAAAAACTCAAAAGCTTCACCAAAAACGCACAACTGAACTGTATTCACTCATCTGAGTCATTTTAAGCTGACTGTATCCTAAGATTACTGTTTGATATCTGCCGACGTCAAAAACTCAAAAGCTTCACCAAAAACGCACAACTGAACAGTATTCACTCACATTCAGTCATTTTAAGATGACTGTATCCTAAGATTACTGTTTGATATCTGCCGACGTCAAAAACTCAAAAGCTTCACCAAAAACGCACAACTGAACAGTATTCACTCACATTCAGTCATTTTAAGATGACTGTATCCTAAGATTACTGTTTGATATCTGCCGACGTCAAAAACTCAAAAGCTTCACCAAAAACGCACAACTGAACAGTATTCACTCACATTCAGTCATTTTAAGATGACTGTATCCTAAGATTACTGTTTGATATCTGCCGACGTCAAAAACTCAAAAGCTTCACCAAAAACGCACAACTGAACAGTATTCACTCACATTCAGTCATTTTAAGATGACTGTATCCTAAGATTACTGTTTGATATCTGCCGACGTCAAAAACTCAAAAGCTTCACCAAAAACGCACAACTGAACAGTATTCACTCACATTCAGTCATTTTAAGCTGACTGTATCCTAAGATTACTGTTTGATATCTGCCGACGTCAAAAACTCAAAAGCTTCACCAAAAACGCACAACTGAACAGTATTCACTCATCTGAGTCATTTTAAGCTGACTGTATCCTAAGATTACTGTTTGATATCTGCCGACATCAAAAACTCAAAAGCTTCACCAAAAACGCACAACTGACTGTATTCACTCATCTGAGTCATTTTAAGCTGACTGTATCCTAAGATTACTGTTTGATATCTGCCGACATCAAAAACTCAAAAGCTTCACCAAAAACGCACAACTGAACAGTATTCACTCATCTGAGTCATTTTAAGATGACTGTATCCTAAGATTACTGTTTGACATCTGCCGACGTCAAAAACTCAAAAACTTCACCAAAAACGCACAACTGAACTGTATTCACTCATCTGAGTCATTTTAAGATGACTGTATCCTAAGATTACTGTTTGATATCTGCCGACGTCAAAAACTCAAAAGCTTCACCAAAAACGCACAACTGAACAGTATTCACTCACATTCAGTCATTTTAAGATGACTGTATCCTAAGATTACTGTTTGATATCTGCCGACGTCAAAAACTCAAAAGCTTCACCAAAAACGCACAACTGAACAGTATTCACTCATCTGAGTCATTTTAAGCTGACTGTATCCTAAGATTACTGTTTGATATCTGCCGACGTCAAAAACTCAAAAGCTTCACCAAAAACGCACAACTGAACTGTATTCACTCATCTGAGTCATTTTAAGATGACTGTATCCTAAGATTACTGTTTGATATCTGTGATGTCAAAAAATCAAAAGCTTCACCAAAAACGCACAACTGAACAGTATTCACTCACATTCAGTCATTTTAAGATGACTGTATCCTAAGATTACTGTTTGATATCTGCCGACGTCAAAAACTCAAAAGCTTCACCAAAAACGCACAACTGAACTGTATTCACTCATCTGAGTCATTTTAAGCTGACTGTATCCTAAGATTACTGTTTGATATCTGCCGACGTCAAAAACTCAAAAGCTTCACCAAAAACGCACAACTGAACTGTATTCACTCATCTGAGTCATTTTAAGCTGACTGTATCCTAAGATTACTGTTTGATATCTGCCGACGTCAAAAACTCAAAAGCTTCACCAAAAACGCACAACTGAACTGTATTCACTCACATTCAGTCATTTTAAGCTGACTGTATCCTAAGATTACTGTTTGATATCTGCCGACGTCAAAAACTCAAAAGCTTCACCAAAAACGCACAACTGAACAGTATTCACTCACATTCAGTCATTTTAAGGTGACTGTATCCTAAGATTACTGTTTGATATCTGCCGACATCAAAAACTCAAAAGCTTCACCAAAAACGCACAACTGAACAGTATTCACTCACATTCAGTCATTTTAAGATGACTGTATCCTAAGATTACTGTTTGATATCTGCCGACGTCAAAAACTCAAAAGCTTCACCAAAAACGCACAACTGAACAGTATTCACTCATCTGAGTCATTTTAAGCTGACTGTATCCTAAGATTACTGTTTGATATCTGCCGACGTCAAAAACTCAAAAGCTTCACCAAAAACGCACAACTGACTGTATTCACTCATCTGAGTCATTTTAAGCTGACTGTATCCTAAGATTACTGTTTGATATCTGCCGACATCAAAAACTCAAAAGCTTCACCAAAAACGCACAACTGAACAGTATTCACTCATCTGAGTCATTTTAAGCTGACTGTATCCTAAGATTACTGTTTGATATCTGCCGACGTCAAAAACTCAAAAGCTTCACCAAAAACGCACAACTGAACAGTATTCACTCATCTGAGTCATTTTAAGATGACTGTATCCTAAGATTACTGTTTTATCTGCCGACGTCAAAAACTCAAAAGCTTCACCAAAAACGCACAACTGAACAGTATTCACTCACATTCAGTCATTTTAAGCTGACTGTATCCTAAGATTACTGTTTGATATCTGTGATGTCAAAAACTCAAAAGCTTCACCAAAAACGCACAACTGAACAGTATTCACTCATCTGAGTCATTTTAAGCTGACTGTATCCTAAGATTACTGTTTGATATCTGCCGACATCAAAAACTCAAAAGCTTCACCAAAAACGCACAACTGAACAGTATTCACTCACATTCAGTCATTTTAAGCTGACTGTATCCTAAGATTACTGTTTGATATCTGCCGACGTCAAAAACTCAAAAGCTTCACCAAAAACGCACAACTGAACTGTATTCACTCATCTGAGTCATTTTAAGATGACTGTATCCTAAGATTACTGTTTGATATCTGCCGACGTCAAAAACTCAAAAGCTTCACCAAAAACGCACAACTGAACTGTATTCACTCATCTGAGTCATTTTAAGCTGACTGTATCCTAAGATTACTGTTTGATATCTGCCGACGTCAAAAACTCAAAAGCTTCACCAAAAACGCACAACTGAACAGTAGTCACTCATCTGAGTCATTTTAAGCTGACTGTATCCTAAGATTACTGTTTGATATCTGCCGACATCAAAAACTCAAAAGCTTCACCAAAAACGCACAACTGAACAGTATTCACTCACATTCAGTCATTTCAAGCTGACTGTAGCCTAAGATTACTGTTTGATATCTGCCGACGTCAAAAACTCAAAAGCTTCACCAAAAACGCACAACTGAACAGTATTCACTCATCTAAGTCATTTTAAGCTGACTGTATCCTAAGATTACTGTTTGATATCTGCCGACGTCAAAAACTCAAAAGCTTCACCAAAAACGCACAACTGAACAGTATTCACTCACATTCAGTCATTTTAAGATGACTGTATCCTAAGATTACTGTTTGATATCTGTGATGTCAAAAACTCAAAAGCTTCACCAAAAACGCACAACTGAACTGTATTCACTCATCTGAGTCATTTTAAGCTGACTGTATCCTAAGATTACTGTTTGATATCTGCCGACGTCAAAAACTCAAAAGCTTCACCAAAAACGCACAACTGAACAGTATTCACTCACATTCAGTCATTTTAAGCTGACTGTATCCTAAGATTACTGTTTGATATCTGCCGACGTCAAAAACTCAAAAGCTTCACCAAAAACGCACAACTGAACTGTATTCACTCATCTGAGTCATTTTAAGCTGACTGTATCCTAAGATTACTGTTTGATATCTGCCGACGTCAAAAACTCAAAAGCTTCACCAAAAACGCACAACTGAACTGTATTCACTCATCTGAGTCATTTTAAGATGACTGTATCCTAAGATTACTGTTTGATATCTGCCGACGTCAAAAACTCAAAAGCTTCACCAAAAACGCACAACTGAACAGTATTCACTCATCTGAGTCATTTTAAGCTGACTGTATCCTAAGATTACTGTTTGATATCTGTGATGTCAAAAACTCAAAAGCTTCACCAAAAACGCACAACTGAACTGTATTCACTCATCTGAGTCATTTTAAGCTGACTGTATCCTAAGATTACTGTTTGATATCTGCCGACATCAAAAACTCAAAAGCTTCACCAAAAACGCACAACTGAACAGTATTCACTCACATTCAGTCATTTTAAGATGACTGTATTCTAAGATTACTGTTTGATATCTGCCGACGTCAAAAACTCAAAAGCTTCACCAAAAACGCACAACTGAACAGTATTCACTCACATTCAGTCATTTTAAGCTGACTGTATCCTAAGATTACTGTTTGATATCTGTGATGTCAAAAACTCAAAAGCTTCACCAAAAACGCACAACTGAACTGTATTCACTCATCTGAGTCATTTTAAGCTGACTGTATCCTAAGATTACTGTTTGATATCTGCCGACATCAAAAACTCAAAAGCTTCACCAAAAACGCACAACTGAACAGTATTCACTCACATTCAGTCATTTTAAGCTGACTGTATCCTAAGATTACTGTTTGATATCTGCCGACGTCAAAAACTCAAAAACTTCACCAAAAACGCACAACTGAACTGTATTCACTCATCTGAGTCATTTTAAGATGACTGTATCCTAAGATTACTGTTTGATATCTGCCGACATCAAAAACTCAAAAGCTTCACCAAAAACGCACAACTGAACAGTATTCACTCACATTCAGTCATTTTAAGCTGACTGTATCCTAAGATTACTGTTTGATATCTGTGATGTCAAAAACTCAAAAGCTTCACCAAAAGCGCACAACTGAACTGTATTCACTCATCTGAGTCATTTTAAGCTGACTGTATCCTAAGATTACTGTTTGATATCTGCCGACATCAAAAACTCAAAAGCTTCACCAAAAACGCACAACTGAACAGTATTCACTCACATTCAGTCATTTTAAGGTGACTGTATCCTAAGATTACTGTTTGATATCTGCCGACGTCAAAAACTCAAAAGCTTCACCAAAAACGCACAACTGAACAGTATTCACTCACATTCAGTCATTTTAAGCTGACTGTATCCTAAGATTACTGTTTGATATCTGTGATGTCAAAAACTCAAAAGCTTCACCAAAAACGCACAACTGAACTGTATTCACTCATCTGAGTCATTTTAAGCTGACTGTATCCTAAGATTACTGTTTGATATCTGCCGACATCAAAAACTCAAAAGCTTCACCAAAAACGCACAACTGAACAGTATTCACTCACATTCAGTCATTTTAAGCTGACTGTATCCTAAGATTACTGTTTGATATCTGCCGACGTCAAAAACTCAAAAGCTTCACCAAAAACGCACAACTGAACAGTATTCACTCATCTGAGTCATTTTAAGCTGACTGTATCCTAAGATCACTGTTTGATATCTGCCGACATCAAAAACTCAAAAGCTTCACCAAAAACGCACAACTGAACTGTATTCACTCATCTGAGTCATTTTAAGCTGACTGTATCCTAAGATTACTGTTTGATATCTGTGATGTCAAAAACTCAAAAGCTTCACCAAAAGCGCACAACTGAACTGTATTCACTCATCTGAGTCATTTTAAGCTGACTGTATCCTAAGATTACTGTTTGATATCTGCCGACATCAAAAACTCAAAAGCTTCACCAAAAACGCACAACTGAACAGTATTCACTCACATTCAGTCATTTTAAGGTGACTGTATCCTAAGATTACTGTTTGATATCTGCCGACGTCAAAAACTCAAAAGCTTCACCAAAAACGCACAACTGAACAGTATTCACTCACATTCAGTCATTTTAAGCTGACTGTATCCTAAGATTACTGTTTGATATCTGTGATGTCAAAAACTCAAAAGCTTCACCAAAAACGCACAACTGAACTGTATTCACTCATCTGAGTCATTTTAAGCTGACTGTATCCTAAGATTACTGTTTGATATCTGCCGACATCAAAAACTCAAAAGCTTCACCAAAAACGCACAACTGAACAGTATTCACTCACATTCAGTCATTTTAAGCTGACTGTATCCTAAGATTACTGTTTGATATCTGCCGACATCAAAAACTCAAAAGCTTCACCAAAAACGCACAACTGAACAGTATTCACTCACATTCAGTCATTTTAAGCTGACTGTATCCTAAGATTACTGTTTGATATCTGCCGACATCAAAAACTCAAAAGCTTCACCAAAAACGCACAACTGAACTGTATTCACTCATCTGAGTCATTTTAAGCTGACTGTATCCTAAGATTACTGTTTGATATCTGCCGACATCAAAAACTCAAAAGCTTCACCAAAAACGCACAACTGAACTGTATTCACTCATCTGAGTCATTTTAAGATGACTGTATCCTAAGATTACTGTTTGATATCTGCCGACATCAAAAACTCAAAAGCTTCACCAAAAACGCACAACTGAACAGTATTCACTCACATTCAGTCATTTTAAGCTGACTGTATCCTAAGATTACTGTTTGATATCTGTGATGTCAAAAACTCAAAAGCTTCACCAAAAACGCACAACTGAACTGTATTCACTCATCTGAGTCATTTTAAGCTGACTGTATCCTAAGATTACTGTTTGATATCTGCCGACATCAAAAACTCAAAAGCTTCACCAAAAACGCACAACTGAACAGTATTCACTCACATTCAGTCATTTTAAGATGACTGTATCCTAAGATTACTGTTTGATATCTGCCGACGTCAAAAACTCAAAAGCTTCACCAAAAACGCACAACTGAACAGTATTCACTCATCTGAGTCATTTTAAGCTGACTGTATCCTAAGATTACTGTTTGATATCTGCCGACATCAAAAACTCAAAAGCTTCACCAAAAACGCACAACTGAACAGTATTCACTCACATTCAGTCATTTTAAGCTGACTGTATCCTAAGATTACTGTTTGATATCTGCCGACGTCAAAAACTCAAAAACTTCACCAAAAACGCACAACTGAACTGTATTCACTCATCTGAGTCATTTTAAGCTGACTGTATCCTAAGATTACTGTTTGATATCTGCCGACATCAAAAACTCAAAAGCTTCACCAAAAACGCACAACTGAACAGTATTCACTCACATTCAGTCATTTTAAGGTGACTGTATCCTAAGATTACTGTTTGATATCTGTGATGTCAAAAACTCAAAAGCTTCACCAAAAACGCACAACTGAACAGTATTCACTCATCTGAGTCATTTTAAGCTGACTGTATCCTAAGATTACTGTTTGATATCTGCCGACGTCAAAAACTCAAAAGCTTCACCAAAAACGCACAACTGAACTGTATTCACTCATCTGAGTCATTTTAAGCTGACTGTATCCTAAGATTACTGTTTGATATCTGTGATGTCAAAAACTCAAAAGCTTCACCAAAAACGCACAACTGAACAGTATTCACTCATCTGAGTCATTTTAAGCTGACTGTATCCTAAGATTACTGTTTGATATCTGCCGACATCAAAAACTCAAAAGCTTCACCAAAAACGCACAACTGAACAGTATTCACTCACATTCAGTCATTTTAAGCTGACTGTATCCTAAGATTACTGTTTGATATCTGCCGACGTCAAAAACTCAAAAGCTTCACCAAAAACGCACAACTGAACTGTATTCACTCATCTGAGTCATTTTAAGATGACTGTATCCTAAGATTACTGTTTGATATCTGCCGACGTCAAAAACTCAAAAGCTTCACCAAAAACGCACAACTGAACTGTATTCACTCACATTCAGTCATTTTAAGCTGACTGTAGCCTAAGATTACTGTTTGATATCTGCCGACGTCAAAAACTCAAAAGCTTCACCAAAAACGCACAACTGAACAGTATTCACTCACATTCAGTCATTTTAAGATGACTGTATCCTAAGATTACTGTTTGATATCTGCCGACGTCAAAAACTCAAAAGCTTCACCAAAAACGCACAACTGAACAGTATTCACTCATCTGAGTCATTTTAAACTGACTGTATCCTAAGATTACTGTTTGATATCTGCCGACATCAAAAACTCAAAAGCTTCACCAAAAACGCACAACTGAACTGTATTCACTCATCTGAGTCATTTTAAGCTGACTGTATCCTAAGATTACTGTTTGATATCTGCCGACATCAAAAACTCAAAAGCTTCACCAAAAACGCACAACTGAACAGTATTCACTCACATTCAGTCATTTTAAGCTGACTGTATCCTAAGATTACTGTTTGATATCTGCCGACGTCAAAAACTCAAAAGCTTCACCAAAAACGCACAACTGAACAGTATTCACTCATCTGAGTCATTTTAAGCTGACTGTATCCTAAGATTACTGTTTGATATCTGCCGACATCAAAAACTCAAAAGCTTCACCAAAAACGCACAACTGAACTGTATTCACTCATCTGAGTCATTTTAAGCTGACTGTATCCTAAGATTACTGTTTGATATCTGCCGACATCAAAAACTCAAAAGCTTCACCAAAAACGCACAACTGAACAGTATTCACTCACATTCAGTCATTTTAAGGTGACTGTATCCTAAGATTACTGTTTGATATCTGTGATGTCAAAAACTCAAAAGCTTCACCAAAAACGCACAACTGAACAGTATTCACTCATCTGAGTCATTTTAAGCTGACTGTATCCTAAGATTACTGTTTGATATCTGCCGACATCAAAAACTCAAAAGCTTCACCAAAAACGCACAACTGAACAGTATTCACTCACATTCAGTCATTTTAAGATGACTGTATCCTAAGATTACTGTTTGATATCTGCCGACGTCAAAAACTCAAAAGCTTCACCAAAAACGCACAACTGAACAGTATTCACTCACATTCAGTCATTTTAAGATGACTGTATCCTAAGATTACTGTTTGATATCTGTGATGTCAAAAACTCAAAAGCTTCACCAAAAACGCACAACTGAACTGTATTCACTCATCTGAGTCATTTTAAGCTGACTGTATCCTAAGATTACTGTTTGATATCTGCCGACATCAAAAACTCAAAAGCTTCACCAAAAACGCACAACTGAACAGTATTCACTCACATTCAGTCATTTTAAGCTGACTGTATCCTAAGATTACTGTTTGATATCTGTGATGTCAAAAACTCAAAAGCTTCACCAAAAACGCACAACTGAACAGTAGTCACTCATCTGAGTCATTTTAAGATGACTGTATCCTAAGATTACTGTTTGATATCTGCCGACGTCAAAAACTCAAAAGCTTCACCAAAAACGCACAACTGAACTGTATTCACTCATCTGAGTCATTTTAAGCTGACTGTATCCTAAGATTACTGTTTGATATCTGCCGACATCAAAAACTCAAAAGCTTCACCAAAAACGCACAACTGAACAGTATTCACTCACATTCAGTCATTTTAAGCTGACTGTATCCTAAGATTACTGTTTGATATCTGCCGACGTCAAAAACTCAAAAGCTTCACCAAAAACGCACAACTGAACTGTATTCACTCATCTGAGTCATTTTAAGATGACTGTATCCTAAGATTACTGTTTGATATCTGCCGACGTCAAAAACTCAAAAGCTTCACCAAAAACGCACAACTGAACTGTATTCACTCACATTCAGTCATTTTAAGCTGACTGTATCCTAAGATTACTGTTTGATATCTGCCGACGTCAAAAACTCAAAAGCTTCACCAAAAACGCACAACTGAACAGTATTCACTCATCTGAGTCATTTTAAACTGACTGTATCCTAAGATTACTGTTTGATATCTGCCGACATCAAAAACTCAAAAGCTTCACCAAAAACGCACAACTGAACTGTATTCACTCATCTGAGTCATTTTAAGCTGACTGTATCCTAAGATTACTGTTTGATATCTGCCGACATCAAAAACTCAAAAGCTTCACCAAAAACGCACAACTGAACAGTATTCACTCACATTCAGTCATTTTAAGCTGACTGTATCCTAAGATTACTGTTTGATATCTGCCGACGTCAAAAACTCAAAAGCTTCACCAAAAACGCACAACTGAACAGTATTCACTCATCTGAGTCATTTTAAGCTGACTGTATCCTAAGATTACTGTTTGATATCTGCCGACATCAAAAACTCAAAAGCTTCACCAAAAACGCACAACTGAACTGTATTCACTCATCTGAGTCATTTTAAGCTGACTGTATCCTAAGATTACTGTTTGATATCTGCCGACATCAAAAACTCAAAAGCTTCACCAAAAACGCACAACTGAACAGTATTCACTCACATTCAGTCATTTTAAGGTGACTGTATCCTAAGATTACTGTTTGATATCTGTGATGTCAAAAACTCAAAAGCTTCACCAAAAACGCACAACTGAACAGTATTCACTCATCTGAGTCATTTTAAGCTGACTGTATCCTAAGATTACTGTTTGATATCTGCCGACATCAAAAACTCAAAAGCTTCACCAAAAACGCACAACTGAACAGTATTCACTCACATTCAGTCATTTTAAGATGACTGTATCCTAAGATTACTGTTTGATATCTGCCGACGTCAAAAACTCAAAAGCTTCACCAAAAACGCACAACTGAACAGTATTCACTCACATTCAGTCATTTTAAGATGACTGTATCCTAAGATTACTGTTTGATATCTGTGATGTCAAAAACTCAAAAGCTTCACCAAAAACGCACAACTGAACTGTATTCACTCATCTGAGTCATTTTAAGCTGACTGTATCCTAAGATTACTGTTTGATATCTGCCGACATCAAAAACTCAAAAGCTTCACCAAAAACGCACAACTGAACAGTATTCACTCACATTCAGTCATTTTAAGCTGACTGTATCCTAAGATTACTGTTTGATATCTGTGATGTCAAAAACTCAAAAGCTTCACCAAAAACGCACAACTGAACAGTAGTCACTCATCTGAGTCATTTTAAGATGACTGTATCCTAAGATTACTGTTTGATATCTGCCGACGTCAAAAACTCAAAAGCTTCACCAAAAACGCACAACTGAACTGTATTCACTCATCTGAGTCATTTTAAGCTGACTGTATCCTAAGATTACTGTTTGATATCTGCCGACGTCAAAAACTCAAAAGCTTCACCAAAAACGCACAACTGAACAGTATTCACTCACATTCAGTCATTTTAAGCTGACTGTATCCTAAGATTACTGTTTGATATCTGTGATGTCAAAAACTCAAAAGCTTCACCAAAAACGCACAACTGAACTGTATTCACTCATCTGAGTCATTTTAAGCTGACTGTATCCTAAGATTACTGTTTGATATCTGCCGACATCAAAAACTCAAAAGCTTCACCAAAAACGCACAACTGAACAGTATTCACTCACATTCAGTCATTTTAAGCTGACTGTATCCTAAGATTACTGTTTGATATCTGCCGACGTCAAAAACTCAAAAGCTTCACCAAAAACGCACAACTGAACTGTATTCACTCATCTGAGTCATTTTAAGATGACTGTATCCTAAGATTACTGTTTGATATCTGCCGACGTCAAAAACTCAAAAGCTTCACCAAAAACGCACAACTGAACTGTATTCACTCATCTGAGTCATTTTAAGCTGACTGTATCCTAAGATTACTGTTTGATATCTGCCGACGTCAAAAACTCAAAAGCTTCACCAAAAACGCACAACTGAACAGTAGTCACTCATCTGAGTCATTTTAAGCTGACTGTATACTAAGATTACTGTTTGATATCTGCCGACGTCAAAAACTCAAAAGCTTCACCAAAAACGCACAACTGAACAGTATTCACTCACATTCAGTCATTTTAAGATGACTGTATCCTAAGATTACTGTTTGATATCTGCCGACGTCAAAAACTCAAAAGCTTCACCAAAAACGCACAACTGAACTGTATTCACTCACATTCAGTCATTTTAAGCTGACTGTATCCTAAGATTACTGTTTGATATCTGTGATGTCAAAAACTCAAAAGCTTCACCAAAAACGCACAACTGAACTGTATTCACTCATCTGAGTCATTTTAAGCTGACTGTATCCTAAGATTACTGTTTGATATCTGCCGACATCAAAAACTCAAAAGCTTCACCAAAAACGCACAACTGAACAGTATTCACTCACATTCAGTCATTTTAAGGTGACTGTATCCTAAGATTACTGTTTGATATCTGTGATGTCAAAAACTCAAAAGCTTCACCAAAAACGCACAACTGAACTGTATTCACTCATCTGAGTCATTTTAAGCTGACTGTATCCTAAGATTACTGTTTGATATCTGCCGACATCAAAAACTCAAAAGCTTCACCAAAAACGCACAACTGAACAGTATTCACTCACATTCAGTCATTTTAAGATGACTGTATCCTAAGATTACTGTTTGATATCTGCCGACGTCAAAAACTCAAAAGCTTCACCAAAAACGCACAACTGAACAGTATTCACTCACATTCAGTCATTTTAAGCTGACTGTATCCTAAGATTACTGTTTGATATCTGTGATGTCAAAAACTCAAAAGCTTCACCAAAAACGCACAACTGAACTGTATTCACTCACATTCAGTCATTTTAAGATGACTGTATCCTAAGATTACTGTTTGATATCTGCCGACGTCAAAAACTCAAAAGCTTCACCAAAAACGCACAACTGAACTGTATTCACTCATCTGAGTCATTTTAAGATGACTGTATCCTAAGATTACTGTTTGATATCTGCCGACATCAAAAACTCAAAAGCTTCACCAAAAACGCACAACTGAACAGTATTCACTCACATTCAGTCATTTTAAGGTGACTGTATCCTAAGATTACTGTTTGATATCTGTGATGTCAAAAACTCAAAAGCTTCACCAAAAACGCACAACTGAACTGTATTCACTCATCTGAGTCATTTTAAGCTGACTGTATCCTAAGATTACTGTTTGATATCTGCCGACATCAAAAACTCAAAAGCTTCACCAAAAACGCACAACTGAACAGTATTCACTCACATTCAGTCATTTTAAGATGACTGTATCCTAAGATTACTGTTTGATATCTGCCGACGTCAAAAACTCAAAAGCTTCACCAAAAACGCACAACTGAACAGTATTCACTCATCTGAGTCATTTTAAGCTGACTGTATCCTAAGATTACTGTTTGATATCTGCCGACATCAAAAACTCAAAAGCTTCACCAAAAACGCACAACTGAACAGTATTCACTCACATTCAGTCATTTTAAGCTGACTGTATCCTAAGATTACTGTTTGATATCTGCCGACGTCAAAAACTCAAAAACTTCACCAAAAACGCACAACTGAACTGTATTCACTCATCTGAGTCATTTTAAGCTGACTGTATCCTAAGATTACTGTTTGATATCTGCCGACATCAAAAACTCAAAAGCTTCACCAAAAACGCACAACTGAACAGTATTCACTCACATTCAGTCATTTTAAGGTGACTGTATCCTAAGATTACTGTTTGATATCTGTGATGTCAAAAACTCAAAAGCTTCACCAAAAACGCACAACTGAACAGTATTCACTCATCTGAGTCATTTTAAGCTGACTGTATCCTAAGATTACTGTTTGATATCTGCCGACGTCAAAAACTCAAAAGCTTCACCAAAAACGCACAACTGAACTGTATTCACTCATCTGAGTCATTTTAAGCTGACTGTATCCTAAGATTACTGTTTGATATCTGTGATGTCAAAAACTCAAAAGCTTCACCAAAAACGCACAACTGAACAGTATTCACTCATCTGAGTCATTTTAAGCTGACTGTATCCTAAGATTACTGTTTGATATCTGCCGACATCAAAAACTCAAAAGCTTCACCAAAAACGCACAACTGAACAGTATTCACTCACATTCAGTCATTTTAAGCTGACTGTATCCTAAGATTACTGTTTGATATCTGCCGACGTCAAAAACTCAAAAGCTTCACCAAAAACGCACAACTGAAATGTATTCACTCATCTGAGTCATTTTAAGATGACTGTATCCTAAGATTACTGTTTGATATCTGCCGACGTCAAAAACTCAAAAGCTTCACCAAAAACGCACAACTGAACAGTATTCACTCATCTGAGTCATTTTAAGCTGACTGTATCCTAAGATTACTGTTTGATATCTGCCGACGTCAAAAACTCAAAAGCTTCACCAAAAACGCACAACTGAACAGTAGTCACTCATCTGAGTCATTTTAAGCTGACTGTATCCTAAGATTACTGTTTGATATCTGTGACGTCAAAAACTCAAAAGCTTCACCAAAAACGCACAACTGAACAGTATTCACTCACATTCAGTCATTTTAAGATGACTGTATCCTAAGATTACTGTTTGATATCTGCCGACGTCAAAAACTCAAAAGCTTCACCAAAAACGCACAACTGAACAGTATTCACTCATCTGAGTCATTTTAAACTGACTGTATCCTAAGATTACTGTTTGATATCTGCCGACATCAAAAACTCAAAAGCTTCACCAAAAACGCACAACTGAACTGTATTCACTCATCTGAGTCATTTTAAGCTGACTGTATCCTAAGATTACTGTTTGATATCTGCCGACATCAAAAACTCAAAAGCTTCACCAAAAACGCACAACTGAACAGTATTCACTCACATTCAGTCATTTTAAGATGTCTGCATCCTAAGATTACTGTTTGATATCTGCCGACGTCAAAAACTCAAAAGCTTCACCAAAAACGCACAACTGAACAGTATTCACTCATCTGAGTCATTTTAAGCTGACTGTATCCTAAGATTACTGTTTGATATCTGCCGACATCAAAAACTCAAAAGCTTCACCAAAAACGCACAACTGAACTGTATTCACTCATCTGAGTCATTTTAAGCTGACTGTATCCTAAGATTACTGTTTGATATCTGCCGACATCAAAAACTCAAAAGCTTCACCAAAAACGCACAACTGAACAGTATTCACTCACATTCAGTCATTTTAAGATGACTGTATCCTAAGATTACTGTTTGATATCTGTGATGTCAAAAACTCAAAAGCTTCACCAAAAACGCACAACTGAACTGTATTCACTCATCTGAGTCATTTTAAGCTGACTGTATCCTAAGATTACTGTTTGATATCTGCCGACATCAAAAACTCAAAAGCTTCACCAAAAACGCACAACTGAACAGTATTCACTCATCTGAGTCATTTTAAGATGACTGTATCCTAAGATTACTGTTTGATATCTGCCGACGTCAAAAACTCAAAAGCTTCACCAAAAACGCACAACTGAACAGTATTCACTCATCTGAGTCATTTTAAACTGACTGTATCCTAAGATTACTGTTTGATATCTGCCGACGTCAAAAACTCAAAAGCTTCACCAAAAACGCACAACTGAACAGTATTCACTCATCTGAGTCATTTTAAGCTGACTGTATCCTAAGATTACTGTTTGATATCTGCCGACGTCAAAAACTCAAAAGCTTCACCAAAAACGCACAACTGAACAGTATTCACTCACATTCAGTCATTTTAAGCTGACTGTATCCTAAGATTACTGTTTGATATCTGTGATGTCAAAAACTCAAAAGCTTCACCAAAAACGCACAACTGAACTGTATTCACTCATCTGAGTCATTTTAAGCTGACTGTATCCTAAGATTACTGTTTGATATCTGCCGACGTCAAAAACTCAAAAGCTTCACCAAAAACGCACAACTGAACAGTATTCACTCACATTCAGTCATTTTAAGCTGACTGTATCCTAAGATTACTGTTTGATATCTGCCGACGTCAAAAACTCAAAAGCTTCACCAAAAACGCACAACTGAACTGTATTCACTCATCTGAGTCATTTTAAGCTGACTGTATCCTAAGATTACTGTTTGATATCTGCCGACGTCAAAAACTCAAAAGCTTCACCAAAAGCGCACAACTGAACAGTATTCACTCATCTGAGTCATTTTAAGCTGACTGTATCCTAAGATTACTGTTTGATATCTGTGATGTCAAAAACTCAAAAGCTTCACCAAAAACGCACAACTGAACTGTATTCACTCATCTGAGTCATTTTAAGCTGACTGTATCCTAAGATTACTGTTTGATATCTGCCGACGTCAAAAACTCAAAAGCTTCACCAAAAGCGCACAACTGAACAGTATTCACTCATCTGAGTCATTTTAAGCTGACTGTATCCTAAGATTACTGTTTGATATCTGTGATGTCAAAAACTCAAAAGCTTCACCAAAAACGCACAACTGAACAGTATTCACTCACATTCAGTCATTTTAAGCTGACTGTATCCTAAGATTACTGTTTGATATCTGCCGACATCAAAAACTCAAAAGCTTCACCAAAAACGCACAACTGAACAGTATTCACTCATCTGAGTCATTTTAAGATGACTGTATCCTAAGATTACTGTTTGATATCTGCCGACGTCAAAAACTCAAAAGCTTCACCAAAAACGCACAACTGAACAGTATTCACTCATCTGAGTCATTTTAAACTGACTGTATCCTAAGATTACTGTTTGATATCTGCCGACGTCAAAAACTCAAAAGCTTCACCAAAAACGCACAACTGAACAGTATTCACTCATCTGAGTCATTTTAAGCTGACTGTATCCTAAGATTACTGTTTGATATCTGCCGACGTCAAAAACTCAAAAGCTTCACCAAAAACGCACAACTGAACAGTATTCACTCACATTCAGTCATTTTAAGCTGACTGTATCCTAAGATTACTGTTTGATATCTGTGATGTCAAAAACTCAAAAGCTTCACCAAAAACGCACAACTGAACTGTATTCACTCATCTGAGTCATTTTAAGCTGACTGTATCCTAAGATTACTGTTTGATATCTGCCGACGTCAAAAACTCAAAAGCTTCACCAAAAACGCACAACTGAACAGTATTCACTCACATTCAGTCATTTTAAGCTGACTGTATCCTAAGATTACTGTTTGATATCTGCCGACGTCAAAAACTCAAAAGCTTCACCAAAAACGCACAACTGAACTGTATTCACTCATCTGAGTCATTTTAAGCTGACTGTATCCTAAGATTACTGTTTGATATCTGCCGACGTCAAAAACTCAAAAGCTTCACCAAAAGCGCACAACTGAACAGTATTCACTCATCTGAGTCATTTTAAGCTGACTGTATCCTAAGATTACTGTTTGATATCTGTGATGTCAAAAACTCAAAAGCTTCACCAAAAACGCACAACTGAACTGTATTCACTCATCTGAGTCATTTTAAGCTGACTGTATCCTAAGATTACTGTTTGATATCTGCCGACGTCAAAAACTCAAAAGCTTCACCAAAAGCGCACAACTGAACAGTATTCACTCATCTGAGTCATTTTAAGCTGACTGTATCCTAAGATTACTGTTTGATATCTGTGATGTCAAAAACTCAAAAGCTTCACCAAAAACGCACAACTGAACAGTATTCACTCACATTCAGTCATTTTAAGCTGACTGTATCCTAAGATTACTGTTTGATATCTGCCGACGTCAAAAACTCAAAAGCTTCACCAAAAACGCACAACTGAACAGTAGTCACTCATCTGAGTCATTTTAAGCTGACTGTATCCTAAGATTACTGTTTGATATCTGCCGACATCAAAAACTCAAAAGCTTCACCAAAAACGCACAACTGCCTGTATTCACTCATCTGAGTCATTTTAAGCTGACTGTATCCTAAGATTACTGTTTGATATCTGCCGACATCAAAAACTCAAAAGCTTCACCAAAAACGCACAACTGAACAGTATTCACTCACATTCAGTCATTTTAAGATGACTGTATCCTAAGATTACTGTTTGATATCTGCCGACGTCAAAAACTCAAAAACTTCACCAAAAACGCACAACTGAACTGTATTCACTCATCTGAGTCATTTTAAGATGACTGTATCCTAAGATTACTGTTTGATATCTGCCGACGTCAAAAACTCAAAAGCTTCACCAAAAACGCACAACTGAACTGTATTCACTCATCTGAGTCATTTTAAGCTGACTGTATCCTAAGATTACTGTTTGATATCTGCCGACGTCAAAAACTCAAAAGCTTCACCAAAAACGCACAACTGAACAGTATTCACTCATCTGAGTCATTTTAAGCTGACTGTATCCTAAGATTACTGTTTGATATCTGCCGACATCAAAAACTCAAAAGCTTCACCAAAAACGCACAACTGAACTGTATTCACTCATCTGAGTCATTTTAAGCTGACTGTATCCTAAGATTACTGTTTGATATCTGCCGACATCAAAAACTCAAAAGCTTCACCAAAAACGCACAACTGAACAGTATTCACTCACATTCAGTCATTTTAAGGTGACTGTATCCTAAGATTACTGTTTGATATCTGTGATGTCAAAAACTCAAAAGCTTCACCAAAAACGCACAACTGAACAGTATTCACTCACATTCAGTCATTTTAAGCTGACTGTATCCTAAGATTACTGTTTGATATCTGTGATGTCAAAAACTCAAAAGCTTCACCAAAAACGCACAACTGAACTGTATTCACTCATCTGAGTCATTTTAAGCTGACTGTATCCTAAGATTACTGTTTGATATCTGCCGACATCAAAAACTCAAAAGCTTCACCAAAAACGCACAACTGAACAGTATTCTCTCATCTGAGTCATTTTAAGCTGACTGTATCCTAAGATTACTGTTTGATATCTGCCGACATCAAAAACTCAAAAGCTTCACCAAAAACGCACAACTGAACAGTAGTCACTCATCTGAGTCATTTTAAGCTGACTGTATCCTAAGATTACTGTTTGATATCTGCCGACGTCAAAAACTCAAAAGCTTCACCAAAAACGCACAACTGAACTGTATTCACTCACATTAAGTCATTTTAAGCTGACTGTATCCTAAGATTACTGTTTGATATCTGTGATGTCAAAAACTCAAAAGCTTCACCAAAAACGCACAACTGAACAGTATTCACTCACATTCAGTCATTTTAAGATGACTGTATCCTAAGATTACTGTTTGATATCTGCCGACGTCAAAAACTCAAAAGCTTCACCAAAAACGCACAACTGAACAGTATTCACTCACATTCAGTCATTTTAAGCTGACTGTATCCTAAGATTACTGTTTGATATCTGCCGACATCAAAAACTCAAAAGCTTCACCAAAAACGCACAACTGAACAGTATTCACTCACATTCAGTCATTTTAAGCTGACTGTATCCTAAGATTACTGTTTGATATCTGCCGACGTCAAAAACTCAAAAGCTTCACCAAAAACGCACAACTGAACAGTATTCACTCATCTGAGTCATTTTAAGCTGACTGTATCCTAAGATTACTGTTTGATATCTGCCGACGTCAAAAACTCAAAAGCTTCACCAAAAACGCACAACTGAACAGTATTCACTCATCTGAGTCATTTTAAGCTGACTGTATCCTAAGATTACTGTTTGATATCTGCCGACATCAAAAACTCAAAAGCTTCACCAAAAACGCACAACTGAACAGTATTCACTCACATTCAGTCATTTTAAGGTGACTGTATCCTAAGATTACTGTTTGATATCTGTGATGTCAAAAACTCAAAAGCTTCACCAAAAACGCACAACTGAACAGTATTCACTCACATTCAGTCATTTTAAGCTGACTGTATCCTAAGATTACTGTTTGATATCTGTGATGTCAAAAACTCAAAAGCTTCACCAAAAACGCACAACTGAACTGTATTCACTCATCTGAGTCATTTTAAGCTGACTGTATCCTAAGATTACTGTTTGATATCTGCCGACATCAAAAACTCAAAAGCTTCACCAAAAACGCACAACTGAACAGTATTCACTCACATTCAGTCATTTTAAGCTGACTGTATCCTAAGATTACTGTTTGATATCTGCCGACGTCAAAAACTCAAAAACTTCACCAAAAACGCACAACTGAACAGTATTCTCTCATCTGAGTCATTTTAAGCTGACTGTATCCTAAGATTACTGTTTGATATCTGCCGACATCAAAAACTCAAAAGCTTCACCAAAAACGCACAACTGAACTGTATTCACTCATCTGAGTCATTTTAAGCTGACTGTATCCTAAGATTACTGTTTGATATCTGCCGACGTCAAAAACTCAAAAGCTTCACCAAAAACGCACAACTGAACAGTATTCACTCACATTCAGTCATTTTAAGATGACTGTATCCTAAGATTACTGTTTGATATCTGTGATGTCAAAAACTCAAAAGCTTCACCAAAAACGCACAACTGAACTGTATTCACTCATCTGAGTCATTTTAAGCTGACTGTATCCTAAGATTACTGTTTGATATCTGCCGACGTCAAAAACTCAAAAGCTTCACCAAAAACGCACAACTGAACAGTATTCACTCACATTCAGTCATTTTAAGATGACTGTATCCTAAGATTACTGTTTGATATCTGCCGACGTCAAAAACTCAAAAGCTTCACCAAAAACGCACAACTGAACTGTATTCACTCACATTCAGTCATTTTAAGCTGACTGTATCCTAAGATTACTGTTTGATATCTGCCGACGTCAAAAACTCAAAAGCTTCACCAAAAACGCACAACTGAACTGTATTCACTCATCTGAGTCATTTTAAGCTGACTGTATCCTAAGATTACTGTTTGATATCTGCCGACATCAAAAACTCAAAAGCTTCACCAAAAACGCACAACTGAACAGTATTCACTCATCTGAGTCATTTTAAGATGACTGTATCCTAAGATTACTGTTTGCTATCTGTGACGTCAAAAACTCAAAAGCTTCACCAAAAACGCACAACTGAACAGTATTCACTCATCTGAGTCATTTTAAGCTGACTGTATCCTAAGATTACTGTTTGATATCTGCCGACGTCAAAAACTCAAAAGCTTCACCAAAAACGCACAACTGAACAGTATTCACTCATCTGAGTCATTTTAAGCTGACTGTATCCTAAGATTACTGTTTGATATCTGCCGACGTCAAAAACTCAAAAGCTTCACCAAAAACGCACAACTGAACAGTATTCACTCACATTCAGTCATTTTAAGCTGACTGTATCCTAAGATTACTGTTTGATATCTGCCGACGTCAAAAACTCAAAAGCTTCACCAAAAACGCACAACTGAACTGTATTCACTCATCTGAGTCATTTTAAGCTGACTGTATCCTAAGATTACTGTTTGATATCTGCCGACGTCAAAAACTCAAAAGCTTCACCAAAAACGCACAACTGAACAGTATTCACTCATCTGAGTCATTTTAAGCTGACTGTATCCTAAGATTACTGTTTGATATCTGCCGACATCAAAAACTCAAAAGCTTCACCAAAAACGCACAACTGAACTGTATTCACTCATCTGAGTCATTTTAAGCTGACTGTATCCTAAGATTACTGTTTGATATCTGCCGACGTCAAAAACTCAAAAGCTTCACCAAAAACGCACAACTGAACAGTATTCACTCACATTCAGTCATTTTAAGATGACTGTATCCTAAGATTACTGTTTGATATCTGCCGACGTCAAAAACTCAAAAGCTTCACCAAAAACGCACAACTGAACAGTATTCACTCACATTCAGTCATTTTAAGCTGACTGTATCCTAAGATTACTGTTTGACATCTGCCGACGTCAAAAACTCAAAAGCTTCACCAAAAACGCACAACTGAACAGTATTCACTCATCTGAGTCATTTTAAGCTGACTGTATCCTAAGATTACTGTTTGATATCTGCCAACGTCAAAAACTCATACGCTTCACCAAAACCGCACAACTGAACAGTATTCACTCACATTCAGTCATTTTAAGCTGACTGTATCCTAAGATTACTGTTTGATATCTGCCGACGTCAAAAACTCAAAAGCTTCACCAAAAACGCACAACTGAACAGTAGTCACTCATCTGAGTCATTTTAAGCTGACTGTATCCTAAGATTACTGTTTGATATCTGCCGACGTCAAAAACTCAAAAGCTTCACCAAAAACGCACAACTGTTGATTCTGAACAGTATTCACTCATCTGTGTCATTTTAAGATGACTGTATCCTAAGATTACTGTTTGATATCTGCTGACGTCAAAAACTCAAAAGCTTCACCAAAAACGCACAACTGAACAGTATTCACTCACATTCAGTTATTTTACGCGGACTGTATCCTAAGATTACTGTTTGATATCTGCTGACGTCAAAAACTCAAAAGCTTCACCAAAAACGCACAACTGTTGATTCTGAACAGTACACACTCATCTGAGTCATTTTAAGATGACTGTATCCTAAGATTACTGTTTGATATCTGCCGACTGTTCACTTTCTCCTAAAAGTATTGCTTCACACCTGCAAATCTCAGAAACTCAAATACATCACACAAATCACACAACCATTGATTCTGATAAGTATTCACTCACATTCACTAATTTTCAGTTCACTGTCTCCTAAAACTAGTGCTTCTGTCCTGTAGATCTCAGAAACTGAAATACATCACACGAAACTAACAACTGTTGATTCTGATTTGTTTTCACTCATACTGTGTGATTTTCTCCTAAAAATAGTGCTTCACACCTGCAGACCTCAGAAACTCACAAACTGATGAACATCATGATATGTTGATGAAGATGCAGCAAAAGATTGTTTAGAATTAATTCTATAAGCTGTCTCAAAACATCACAAAGTATTATGGAGCAAAACTGTAGTCAGACCCCCACACAAACCATCGCAGCAGATCATCATTTCTAGTTCAACACCGATCCACACCAGAACCAGAACCCGTGACATGGTCAACATCACAAAGAGTGAGGCAGATGTCTATACAGCATGTAGGCCTGTTCCTCTGTGCGCATGTGTCTGTGTCGACTGAATATGCAGCCCTACCTGTATGGGAAACAATGTGTCTTCCTACAAATATTGATGTTGAAGCATTTTCAATGTTGACATTAATTATGGCGAATTCAGCCCTACAAAAGCTTCTATCAAATTAGTCTTACCTTAAAAAATTGACCACAAAGGTTTGGGTTGACTCTTCTGGCCTGTCCTCCCTGGCATCGACAATGTTAGAAAGCAATGTCCAGCTCTCACCCAGTATGTCAAAAATCCTTCTAGGTCTTCACTGTCCTCTTGACCTCCTCCTGCCTGCTGATGTCATTATGTTCTCCCTCTGCTTGCTTAATACAACAGCACAACCACAGAAAACAAACACAGTAATGTCATCTCTGAGTCCTAATTCTTACAAATTTCATCTTACTCTTTTTCAGCAACTTATCTCCACTCCGCTTGCTCATGCTCATCTATGAATTAACTCTTCGATGAAGTAGCCTTTGAACTAATAACAGTGGTGGAGGTAGTATTCAGACCCTTTACTTCAGCAAAGGTACCAATACAGCAAATCCTCCATTGTAAGTCCTGCATGAAAAATCCTGCCTTAGTAAAAGTACATGAGTATTAGCAGCAAAATGTAGTTAAATTACATCAGAAAAGTAATGGTAACTCAGTCCCTCTGACTGAGTGGCAGGAACCTAACCATTATTAATCTGAAGATTAATCTGAGAGGAAACATACATCTGTTTTCATCTTTTGGACTTTTTCTCTATTCTTTGATTTTTGTTGAGATATATTGAAATAAAACCATGTGAGAAGTTTACAGGGAAAAATCACTATTTAGTGGAGCTGTTAATAACTCATAGACATCTGAAATGTGACCCTGTCTGCACACTGCTTTTTGTAAAATGTCAGAGGCCAAAAAGCTTTGAAACCACAGGTTTAATCTCTAACTATGCATTGCATTTTAATGCTTGTTAAACTATCCTTTGTGTGAAATACTCATGTTAAAAATAACTACTACTATAAATAACCATCGCCAGATGAGTGTATTGGAGTAAAAAGTACAATATTTCCCTCTGAACTTCAGTGAAAGTATACCATAGCATAAAATTATTTTTTAAAAATATTTACAGTACCCAAAAGAGGTTAACCATGATGGACAGCACATTCTGTAACAGACCAGCAGGGGGATCCATACACTTTTTAACCTGTGCCAGAGAGTTGATGGAACCAAATTATTCATAATCAGAACTCTTCCTCTGTACAATATGTGAGGTAACAGCTACCTCCACTTGGCCAACCTTCCCTCCACCTTCTCCTCCACTTCCTTCCAGTTCTTCTGTACAGTCTGATCAGATCAGAACAGGTCTGCTAGTATGCCTTTTCTGATTGGAGGTCTTCAATGCCGCCTTTTCACAAGAGATATTGAGAGTGTACTGGTGACAAAGCTGCTTGATTTCCACTTTCCCACAATCCCATCACTGCTTCAACAATGTAAAATCTCCTTTCCAAGTTCTAAAAACTTTCCAAAACTAGAATTACTGCCTCACAGTTCTATGCCTCCACCTGTCAGACTAATTTCAGATCACATCTTCGTTTTTCCAGTCATATAAAATATTAACCATTTGTGTGAAATTTTGTCATAATTGATGTGTGAAGTCTTGAGTAATGCTAAAAAGTATTTTGTGAAGTCACAATACCCTTGACACTGACCACCAAAATCTAATCAGTTCTTTCGTACCAAATTTGAAGAAATAACTGTGTATGGTGAGGTCACCAAGACCTTGACCTTTGACCACAAAAATCTTATCAGTTCATCCTTGAGTCCAACTAAATGTTGGCACAACTTGAGTCCAACATTTAGTTGTGCCAAATTTCAAGAAGTTCTGTCAAAGTGTTACTGAGATGAGTTTCTAAAATGTTAAATGTGCATCTAATAACAAACAAGTGTTACAGTGCCAGTATGCAGACTTGTATTTCAGATTTGCAATAACACATTACACAACACTGTGGGAATGATCTGATCAGAACCCCAGTATCCTGCAGTATCCTACACCCTTTTAAAAATATTGAAATGATGCTTAAAACAAAAAACAACAACAAAAAAAAAACAACAAAAAAGAACCCAACTGTCTCATCTGGCCATAGAAAAATAGGAAAATAGGAAGCAAAAGTCGTAACAAGGTTTCCGTACGTGAACCTGCGGAAGGATCACTACCGTTTCTGAACACCCATGTGTTACTGTCTGTGCATTTCTCTCCATACATCATTTAACCTGTGAGCCTACACCAGCTGCTTTGTGGCACATTTTGAAGCAGCATGAGGCTCAGTGTGGTTAATGTCCAGCTCATTGTTCTCTGTACAGTTGAAATCTCCTCCAAGAATTAAAAACTGTTCAGGACCACACTGACTTAAAATCACACAGAGCTCATTTAAATACTGATCTCTGTGCACTGTGTTGGGTGTGTAGATAGTCTCAGGCTCTGGATGCTCCTCCTGCTGCTGCTCTCTCAACCTGCCTACTACACTATTCTTGGCCTGAAAGCCACTGGTGTTCATCTGCTTTCTCTTGAGAGCAGGGACTTTAAACATTGTCATCCACCATCAGGTCCTCATCAGTGTTCCTCAGAGTGTCCTTTGCTACTCTGTCTGCAGTGTTCAACACAGCCGGCTCTTGTCCTCCTGAGCTCTATCACTATGTCCACACTACTGTTCTCATTTCAAAATGCATCACTTTTGCTACATTTGTGCCTGGCATCCACACTACTCCCGAATTTTCTAAACGGAGACATTTGTAAATGATGCTGGCCCTGTGTTAGTTTGAAAACTCCAGCCATGCGTTTGTAGTCTGGATGGGCAAAACAGAGACCTCTGGAAACAATGATATAGACAACCACAGTCACTCCCTGATTAGGTCTTATCAGCCTTGACTACCAGCTTTGTCTGGATTGAGATCATTTTCATTTCTCTCCAGAAATGTTTTAAACTCTGTAAAAATCTGCTATGATTAATATTTTGTTTAACATGGTTTTCCCGCATAAAAGGTGAAAAAAAAAATCAAAAACCAGGGCTGTAAGCACATCTACACTCCTCGTTGAAAAATCTGGATCAGGCCTTATGCCCCACCCACCACTGCTGCTTGCACTTGGTTTACAGGTGAAACAACAGAGCATATCAAGATGGTTACTGGAGGAAACATCACAAAGTCTGAGCTGCATGTTTGTGCCTTAGTCATACCCAGACTCAGGAGTTTTTGAGTTTATTGTGACCAAAATTGGTTCCTGGAAGACATATCAGAACTGTATGCGTAGCTCACTGATTACGTTGTTTGTTAGCTTGTAACCGCGTCAGTAGCTGTGCTAGTGCTAACTAACACAGTGTCATCAGCTGTGCAAGTGCAAACTCTGGCCCTCTGTCCTGACAAGGTCTTGGGTTTATTTTGTCCGCCCCCTCATCTCCACAAGTTGACAGGATTGGTTCATACAGCTAATATGACCTATTAATCCCTGGCTGTCTGAATCTGTTTTTATGAGACTGTTATTGGTTCACAGTGACCCTCGTTTCTGCAGCACTTCAAAAACACTTAAAGGCCCCAAAGTTGACAAACACCACATATTCAAAGTCATCAGCCTTCACACTTAAACCTAGACGGAGGTCCTCATCTTTTTTACTGAAGATCATGTGAACCTGCCATCTGTGAGAGACAACATGTTTCACCAGTGAAGACCTTCCTGACCATCCTGACTGCAACCTATTGAATGGGGAGACAATCTTCCTGTGTCTTGGCAGTTCCTTCAGAATCTCATCACTGATGAATGGTGATATGTAAGAGATCATCACTATCTTTACCGGTGTACTCATTGGTAAGACTGATACAAAGGTGTTGTTGATCAGTACACTGCTCTCAACCAGTTTCTTTCTTTGCCTTTTCAATCTCTTCCAAAAAAATCATGACTGCACTGTAAATCTGAGCACCTGCTGTAACCCCCAACTCTCTCCACGACCATACTACACTAACCACTAACCAGCTGTAGGGATTAGGATTTTATCTTTATCTTATCCAAAATTGATCCAGCTAATACTATCACTTAAGAATTCAACAAATTAAATAAAGAACACGATTAGAATTGTCTTGAATTTAATTGGCTTTTTTGTCTGAGCAGTTGCTCAATTTGTGGTAAATGAAGACAGCTTTCCTTTTAGCTTTTTCTAACAATTGGCTATTGTTAGAAAGAGTGATGTCATTGTGTAAATAACACTGGGAGACATCGGACAAAATAGTTGAAAATATCTCTTTTATAGATGCTTGTTGAACAGGTTGTTTGATAAAGTTCTTATTAGCCTTTTACTTTTTATTGCACTTAAAATAACATAAAGTACAGCAACAGTGTACTTGAGTCAACTTTTCTTCACCTGGTTCTGTGTCCAGTGCAGCCTCTCTGCCCTGCTGTTTGTTCCGCGTGTGTGTGTATGTGTGTGTATCTGTATCTCGTGCATGTATGTACCTTGCGCAGAAAACAGAGAACAGAGAGCAGAGTTAAGAGCAGAGGAACAGTGCAAACGTAAATGATAAAATAGAAAATAAATATATGTCTATTTTCTATTAATGTTTTGTGGTATTTTAAGTTAATGTTTATGTTGCGGCTGGCTGCCATAAATAAACCAATGCATGAGAAATGACGCGTTGACTTAAAATAGTCTATAGTATAATAGTAGACTCATCACTGCACCCCAAGCATGCGCACAGACAGACCTCTGATGGTGTTCAAGCACCTGCCTTTTTGGCGTCTGATCAGATGAGTGCTCTTTTTACAATACTTTTTTTATTTATTTCTCCTTTTCTAAGTTTATATTTAAGTTATTAAATTTGTCTCGTGGCATCAGTTCTCATCTAAAAAACATGTTGAATTGACCAATGACTGTGTTTCAGCTTCCCTCGTCACAGTCTCCACAGTTAACCAACCCAGACTGAGAGGACTGCAGAGCAGCGCTTTTCACTGACCTACCTTCACCGGTGACAACCAAGTAACGAGTGTTTGTCCTAAGCCTTGGTATTGTTTGTCACTGTTGTGAAATTAAACTACTATTAAAACAGCTCAATACAGACCAATAGCAACATAATGCTCCCTTTACAGGGGTACACAGTGTGTTCCTTGTACAGTACACAGAATACAATGAGCCTAATTGTTGCTGCATTCTAGTTTGGAAGGTAGATTGGTTGGTTTATCATTATTTTATATAGTTAGAGACCAGCTTTTTTCAGTTTTACATCAACAAATCTTTATTTTTTGAGACTGAATTATTATTTTATAGACAAATCTATACATGTGAAAATGCCCTAAAACACAGTGTGTCATTGTTTTCTTTGGTGTTGCCTGTTCTTGTGATAAATGTAGAAAAGTACTAAAGACCATTGTCTCTGTGCAAATTGATAATTTTATCTGCAAGTGTAGAGTATTGAAATGAATAAATATGTAAGTAACTTTATTTAATTTAATAATTATGAGAGGAAGGTCCCCTTTTCCCCTTGAGCACCTACCCCTCAAAATGTCTGTGCATGGGCCTGCTGCAGCCCTCCAAAAGATTCCATCAAATCAGTCTTACCTTAAAAAACTGAGGTTTGGGTTCGGGTTGATTCTTCTGGGCTCTCCTCCTTGACGTACACGATGTTGGAAGGCAATGTCCGTCTATCACCCAGGATGTCACAAATGTCCTTCAAAGGTCCTGCCTGCTTACTGTGTCCTCTTGACCTCCTCCTGCCTGCTGACTGTCATTATGGCCTCCCTCTGCTTCAACAGCACATAAATGTAAAACTCACATCACCCATACTTTCCTGTTCAGTTTGAAACCTGCAGGACAGCCACAGAAAATACACACTGCATTATCATCTCTGAGTCCTAATTCTTACAAGTTTCCTCTGAAAGTAACAGTTAGGTCCATCTGACTAATGTATTATTGTATATGACATCATCAGATGATTAATACTGAAGCATCAGTTTTCAGCAGCATGTTACTCTTTGAACTACTTTATATCGAGTTTTATATAAAGGGTCACCAGATAAATCTGAAGGGTTGTCAGATGATAATTTGGAGAGGAAAGAAGAAAGAATAATACCGATACATAGATCTGATACATACATAGACCATGTCAGAGCTTTAGAGGGAAAATCACTATTTGGTGGCGCTCATAGGCCCTGTTAAAACCTGAGATTAACATCCATCTCTGGTGATCCAATCACACCCAGACTGCTCTAAGTAGAGTTGTGACTGTACCCAGGACATATTGAGGACACATTTGAGATCCGATCACCCAGACCAAACGCTCTGGGCCACATGGCCACATTCTTTTAGCAGTGTGAATGCAAATGCATCCGTTGCCACTCAGATAACACATGGTTAGGGCTGAAAAAGGAATCACACACCTCAAGCATATCTTCCATAATAATAAACTGGCTTCATTCAATCATGTGACCCAATTGGACACTTCGCTCTCTAAATGCAGGTCTACTTGTGGTTCCCAGAGTTTGTAATAGCAGAATGGGGGGTAGAGCCTTCATCTGTCAGGCTCCACTCCTGTGGAACCCGCTCCCTGTGTGGGTTCAGGAGGCCGACACCCTCTCTACCTTTGAGATCAGGCTTAAAACTGTCCTGTTTGGTAAAGCTTATAGTTAAGGCTGGCTCGGGTATGTCCTGACCCATCCCTTAGTTATGCTGCTATAGAGCTAGAATGGGATTCCCATGATGCACTGGGCTCTCTCTCTCTCTCTCTCTCTCTCTCTCTCTCTTGACTACTTTATGCCATTAACTTTTTTACTTTTTTTAACGTTTTTTTTTTTTCTCTCCTCAGTAGTTTGTGCTTCTCCTCTCTCTCCCTCTCTCTGTCCTCATTCTGCAGGTATCTCTGCCTCTGGAGCAGCAGGATCCAGATCCACCACGACTCATCATTACTATTAACCACTGTTATCTGTCATTATTATTGATCACACCATTACCTATACAGCTGTTCCTGGTCTCTCTCTCTCTACCCCTATCCTGAAGACTATCCTCATGAACTTGAAATGAAGGAACACCACAACACTCTGGAAAAACGTACTCTGGAATATATCTCTCTAGAATATTCATCAACTCACAATAATAGCCGATACATGGCAACCCTTCATTAATTTTCTACACTACTGAGTTCTTCCTCCTCTCAGTCATTATCATTATCACTGTTCATACTTATTATTGTTATTACTATTATTATCACTATTATGATTATTATTACTTCTCTATTTGATGGTTCCTTTATTTATTCTGTTTTTTCTTTCTCTTTTTGTCCACCAACTTCCAGCATGGTTTCTATATACACACTCCAACAATTAAGTTGCTATCCTTTTTTTTCTCTTTACTATTTTTTTTTTTAACATTATAACTACTATTATTATTGTTATGTACAGAATCCATAGGATTACTCTCTCAGTTTTCTGTGTAATCATGTATACCACCATTACTATCATACTTCAGTTTTTTATTCATTTATTTTTATCCATTTTGTATTCCTGGGTTTGCTTTAGTACATTCTATTCTCTTATTTCATCATTATTAATATTACCATTACTATCACTACAATTATTATTAATTTCTTATTGCTGTTATTATATTATCTTGAAATATTATTAATTCATTTATTTATCCATTCACTTTTTGTTATTGTTAATATCTATTTATTTACTCAATTTATTTTATTTATTAAGGGCAAGGGAAGGATCCCATATCTCTCACGTCTTTTAATACAATACATTAGATAGGGTTAAAAAAAAAAAGAAAAAAAAGAAATACAAAAGTATTATAACTTGACGTTGTTCAAACGACAAACTGAACCACCGCAGCCACTGATAAACTCTATGGCCTTGTTCATTACCTGCCAATAACATGCGTCTTACAAGTAGACAGATGTAAAATGAACAAATGAGCAAATGAACACTTATGTATTTAGCCAGTCAGACAGACGGGTCCATTGTTAATGTATGTGTGTGTGTGTGTGTGTGTGTGTGTGAGAGAGAGAGAGAGAAAGAGAGAGAGAGAGAGAGAGAGAGAGCGGGTGCGGAGGAGCTGGGCAATCATCGGCTCTGCACAGCTCAAATGAGATAAGCCTTAAGCCACTTGACAGAGTCAAATATTCTGGTTTCATTGTGAAACTGTGGCGGCACAACTGAGTAGGCAGTCTTTTAGTGTGGCCCAGGACACGTTTGCGTTCACATTGCTAAAAGAATGTGGCCACAGACATGATCTGATCTCAGTGCCTCTTGCGTGCGTTATCTATACTTAGTGCTGTCCACCTGTGATCGGATCACCCCATCTCTACAACAAAATCCACCAGTCTCACTGCGCACAACTGATCACCCATATTTGAAAGGATACACTATCAGTTAGCCAACATTAGCTAGCTAAACTGTAACTTAGGGCGAAAATTAACTAGCTAATATTAGCTCTCCTCCACAAATACTTGACATAATCAAATTCAGATTCTCTGGTGCTGAGAAAGTAAAGTGTCTTAAACAAGCAAGATCGTTAACCACTGCTACTTACATTTACCTTCATCGTACAGATGGTGATGCGACACGGTGCATGGATGCCAGTGCTTTGCAGGGCATGTGGTTGCAGGATGCTCTGAAGGGAGTAAGGCGGGCAGATCAAAGAGGCGGCGCGAGGTTTTGACGTGGGAGAGAGAGAGACTAACCGTCCACATGAAGAAAGGGTGTGACCCAGGGGCGTCTGGCGGCGGCGATTCTTTGATGTGGGAGAAACAAACGGAGGAGATGCATCATTCAAATTAAGAAAACGTAAGAAAATATCCTGAAACAGAGAGGTCACTGGGTAGCTGAGTAGTTAGTGCGTATAACATATAAAGCGATCTTTTCATCACCGGTTCGACTCCCGGCAGCCCCGACTCTTTCGTGCATGTCATTACATCTCCTTTTGCCCCTTTCCTGTCACTCTCTCCTGTCCTATCTAATAAAAGCAAAAATGCCCCCAAAATTTCTTTAAAAAAAAATACATTCTTCCTGTCCATCACAGTCAGAGGGTGTACCCCGCCCTCGCCCAATATCAGCTGGGATTGGCTCCAGCGCCCCCACCCCCGTGACCGGGCCTCTGATAAGCGGCATGGAAAATGAATGAAAAAAATGAATGAATTAAGTTTTCAAGAGTTCATTTTTGCATTACCTAACATGCCGTGTTTCCTTGTTAAACTAATGCGTTCTCTCCCCTCCCTTGCCTTTCTAAATGGTCGTTTCAATGAGAGATACAAAAATACAGTTAGAAAAAGTAATGATGACGTTGCTGCTCCATAGACACGAGAGACATGACAGCAGCAGAGAGTTATTCAGACCATCAGGGAAAGTGACAAATCAATTATTGTAATATAATTTATATAATTAGTCCCATGCTGCTATGCAGGCAGGTGTGTTGCTCTGTGTCTATATAGTTCTGAAACTGTGTCGTGATTCAATAACAGGTTTTTAGGTTAGTATGCCTTTACGAAAATGATGAATGTAATTGTGCCTCAACACTGAAATCTAGTGATATAATTATGCGTTTTTGGTTAGCATAATTAAAGAATATATGCTGAATGTGCTTCCAGTCCATTAAGTCGGAACATCAGAACACAGTTTGTATGGAGAGGAGCATGACATGCAGGGAAGAGTCGGGCCGGTCGAGAGTCGAACCGGTGACTGCCTGCTAAGAGCGTTTGCGCTCACGTGGTACGCGCCCCAACCACTTGAGTATCCGGGCCGCCGTGTACATTGTAATTTTTTAACCCAGACAAAGTGAAGTACAAAACATTAAGTGAATACTGGTCAGGATCAACAGTTGTGTGATTTGTGTTAAATATTTGAGTTTCTCATGTCGCCAGGAATGAATCCCTGCTTTTAGATCACATTGCACAGAAACAAAATCAAAATGACGGAATACTGTTCTGAAACAACAGTTGTGCGATCTTTGTAGAACTTTTCAGTATCTGAGGACGGCAGAGATGACGCTCAGATTTTAGGTCACATTGCACAGAAAATCATTCAGACTGACGGAATACTGATCAGAAACAACAGTTATGCGATCTTTGTGAAACTTTTCAGTTTCTGTGGTCGGCAGGCATGATTCTCTGCTTTTGGGTCAAATTGCACAGAAAATGACTCAGATGAAGTGAATACAGATCAGAAACAACAGTTATGCGATCTCAGTGAAACGTTTCAGTTTCTGAGGTCAGCATGTATGTCTTACTACTGTTATGTCAAATTGCACAGAAAATGACTCAGCTTGAGTGAATACTGATCACAAACAACAGCTGTGCGATCTTTGTGAAACTTTTCAAGTTTTTGACGTTGACTTAATGAATCCCTGCTTTTAGGTCACATTGCACAGAAAATGACTCAGATTGAGTGAATACTGATCACAAACAACAGTTATGCGATCTCAGCGAAACGTTTCAGTTTCTGAGGTCGGCATGTATGTCGTACTACTGTTATGTCAAATTGCACAGAAAATGAATCAGATGAAGTGAATACAGATCAGAAACAACAGCTCTGCGATCTTTGTGAAACTTTTCAGTTTCTGAGGTCGGCATGTATGTCGTACTACTCTTATGTCAAATTGCACAGAAAATGACTTAGATTGAGTGAATACAGATCACAAACAACAATTATGCGACTTTGTGAAACTTTTCAGTTTCTGAGGTTGGCATGTATGTCTTACTACTCTTATGTCAAATTGCACAGAAAATGACTCAGATGAAGTGAATACAGATCAGAAACAACAGCTGTGCGATCTTTGTGAAACTTTTCAAGTTTTTGACGTTGACTTAATGAATCCCTGCTTTTAGGTCACATTGCACAGAAAATGACTCAGATTGAGTGAATACTGATCAGAAACAACAGCTCTGCGATCTCAGCGAAACGTTTCAGTTTCTGAGGTCGGCATGTATGTCTTACTACTTTTATGTCAAATTGCACAGAAAATGAATCAGACTGAGTGAATACAGATCAGAAACAACAGTTATGCGATCTCAGTGTAACGTTTCAGTTTCTGAGGTCGGCATGTATGTCTTACTACTGTTATGTCAAATTGCACAGAAAATGACTCAGATGAAGTGAATACAGATCAGAAACAACAGCTCTGCGATCTCAGTGTAACGTTTCAGTTTCTGAGGTCGGCATGTATGTCTTACTACTCTTATGTCAAATTGCACAGAAAATGACTCAGATGAAGTGAATACAGATCAGAAACAACAGCTGTGCGATCTTTGTGAAACTTTTCAAGTTTTTGACGTTGACTTAATGAATCCCTGCTTTTAGGTCACATTGCACAGAAAATGACTCAGATGAAGTGAATACTGATCACAAACAACAGTTATGCGATCTCAGTGTAACGTTTCAGTTTCTGAGGTCGGCATGTATGTCTTACTACTCTTATGTCAAATTGCACAGAAAATGACTCAGATGAAGTGAATACAGATCAGAAACAACAGCTCTGCGATCTTTGTGAAACTTTCCAGTTTCTGAGGTCGGCATGTGTGTCGTACTACTCTTATGTCAAATTGCACAGAAAATGAATCAGACTGAGTGAATACAGATCAGAAACAACAGCTGTGCGATCTTTGTGAAACTTTTCAAGTTTTTGACGTTGACTTAATGAATCCCTGCTTTTAGGTCACATTGCACAGAAAATGACTCAGATGAAGTGAATACTGATCACAAACAACAGTTATGCGATCTCAGTGTAACGTTTCAGTTTCTGAGGTCGGCATGTATGTCTTACTACTGTTGTGTCAAATTGCACAGAAAATGACTCAGATGAAGTGAATACAGAACAGAAACAACAGCTGTGCGATCTTTGTGAAACTTTTCAGTTTCTGAGGACAGCATGTATGTCGTACTACTTTTATGTCAAATTGCACAGAAAATGACTTAGACTGAGTGAATACAGATCAGAAACAACAATTATGCGACTTTGTGAAACTTTTCAGTTTCTGAGGTCGGCATGTGTGTCTTACTACACTTATGTCAAATTGCACAGAAAATGACTCAGATGAAGTGAATACAGATCACAAACAACAGTTATGCGATCTCAGTGAAACGTTTCCGTTTCTGAGGTCGGCAGACCTCAATTTGACATACTACTGTTATGTCAAATTGCACAGAAAATGACTCAGATGAACTGAATACAGAACAGAAACAACAGTTATGCGATCTCAGCGAAACTTTTCAGTTTCTGAGGTCGGCATGTGTGTCTTACTACTCTTATGTCAAATTGCACAAAAAATGACTCAGCTTGAGTGAATACTGATCACAAACAACAGCTGTGCGATCTTTGTGAAACTTTTCAAGTTTTTGACGTTGACTTAATGAATCCCTGCTTTTAGGTCACATTGCACAGAAAATGACTCAGATTGAGTGAATACTGATCAGAAACAACAGTTATGCGATCTCAGTGTAACGTTTCAGTTTCTGAGGTCGGCATGTATGTCTTACTACTCTTATGTCAAATTGCACAGAAAATGACTTAGACTGAGTGAATACTGATCACAAACAACAGCTGTGCGATCTTTGTGAAACTTTCCAGTTTCTGAGGTCGGCATGTATGTCTTACTACTGTTATGTCAAATTGCACAGAAAATGACTCAGATGAAGTGAATACAGATCAGAAACAACAGTTATGCGATCTCAGTGAAACGTTTAAGTTTCTGAGGTCCGCATGTATTTCGTGTTACTCTTATGTCAAATTGCACAGAAAATGACTCAGATGAAGTGAATACAGATCAGAAACAACATTTATGCGATCACAGTGTAACGTTTCAGTTTCTGAGGACGGCATGTATGTCTTACTACTGTTATGTCAAATTGCAAGGAAAATGACTCTGATGAAGTGAATACAGATCAGAAACAACAGCTATGCGATCTTTGTGAAACTTTCCAGTTTCTGAGGTCGGCATGTGTGTCGTACTACTCTTATGTCAAATTGCACAGAAAATGACTCAGATGAACTGAATACAGATCACAAACAACAGCTGTGCGATCTTTGTGAAACTTTTCAGTTTCTGAGGACGGCATGTATGTCGAACTACTTTTATGTCAAATTGCACAGAAAATGACTCAGACTGAGTGAATACAGATCAGAAACAACAGTTATGCGATCTCAGTGAAACGTTTCAGTTTCTGAGGTCGGCATGTATGTCTTACTACTGTTATGTCAAATTGCACAGAAAATGACTCAGATGAAGTGAATACAGATCAGAAACAACAGCTGTGCGATCTTTGTGAAACTTTTCAGTTCCTGAGCTCGGCATGTATGTCTTACTACTGTCATGTCAAATTGCACAGAAAATGACTCAGATGAAGTGAATACAGATCAGAAACAACAGCTGTGCGATCTTTGTGAAACTTTTCAAGTTTTTGACGTTGACTTAATGAATCCCTGCTTTTAGGTCACATTGCACAGAAAATGACTCAGATGAAGTGAATACTGATCACAAACAACAGTTATGCGATCTCAGCGAAACGTTTCAGTTTCTGAGGTCGGCATGTATGTCTTTCTACTGTTGTGTCAAATTGCACAGAAAATGACTCAGATGAACTGAATACAGATCAGAAACGACAGCTGTGCGATCTTTGTGAAACTTTTCAAGTTTTTGACGTTGACTTAATGAATCCCTGCTTTTAAGTCACATTGCACAGAAAATGATTCAGATGAAGTGAATACAGATCAGAAACAACAGCTGTGCGATCTTTGTGAAACTTTTCAAGTTTTTGATGTTGACTTAATGAATCCCTGCTTTTAGGTCACATTGCACAGAAAATGACTCAGATGAAGTGAATACTGATCACAAACAACAGTTATGCGATCTCAGCGAAACGTTTCAGTTTCTGAGGTCGGCATGTATGTCTTTCTACTGTTGTGTCAAATTGCACAGAAAATGACTGAGATGAACTGAATACAGATCAGAAACGACAGCTGTGCGATCTTTGTGAAACTTTTCAGTTTCTGAGGACGGCATGTATGTCGAACTACTTTTATGTCAAATTGCACAGAAAATGACTTAGACTGAGTGAATACAGATCAGAAACAACAGTTATGCGACTTTGTGAAACTTTTCAGTTTCTGAGGTTGGCATGTATGTCTTACTACTGTTATGTCAAATTGCACAGAAAATGACTCAGATGAAGTGAATACAGATCAGAAACAACAGCTGTGCGATCTTTGTGAAACTTTTCAAGTTTTTGACGTTGACTTAATGAATCCCTGCTTTTAGGTCACATTGCACAGAAAATGACTCAGATTGAGTGAATACTGATCACAAACAACAGTTATGCGATCTCAGTGTAACGTTTCAGTTTCTGAGGTCGGCATGTATGTCGTACTACTGTTATGTCAAATTGCACAGAAAATGACTCAGATGAAGTGAATAAAGATCAGAAACAACAGTTATTCGATCTCAGTGAAACGTTTAAGTTTCTGAGGTCCGCATGTATTTCGTGTTACTCTTATGTCAAATTGCACAGAAAATGACTCAGATGAAGTGAATACTGATCACAAACAACAGTTATGCGACTTTGTGAAACTTTTCAGTTTCTGAGGTCGGCATGTGTGTCTTACTACACTTATGTCAAATTGCACAGAAAATGACTCAGATGAAGTGAATACAGATCAGAAACAACAGCTCTGCGATCTTTGTGAAACTTTTCAGTTCCTGAGGTCGGCATGTATGTCTTACTACTGTCATGTCAAATTGCACAGAAAATGACTCAGATGAAGTGAATACAGATCAGAAACAACAGCTGTGCGATCTTTGTGAAACTTTTCAAGTTTTTGACGTTGACTTAATGAATCCCTGCTTTTAGGTCACATTGCACAGAAAATGACTCAGATGAAGTGAATACTGATCACAAACAACAGTTATGCGATCTCAGCGAAACGTTTCAGTTTCTGAGGTCGGCATGTATGTCTTTCTACTGTTGTGTCAAATTGCACAGAAAATGACTCAGATGAACTGAATACAGATCAGAAACAACAGCTGTGCGATCTTTGTGAAACTTTTCAGTTTCTGAGGACGGCATGTATGTCGAACTACTTTTATGTCAAATTGCACAGAAAATGACTTAGACTGAGTGAATACAGATCAGAAACAACAGTTATGCGACTTTGTGAAACTTTTCAGTTTCTGAGGACGGCATGTGTGTCTTACTACTCTTATGTCAAATTGCACAGAAAATGACTCAGATGAAGTGAATACAGATCAGAAACAACAGCTGTGCGATCTTTGTGAAACTTTTCAAGTTTTTGACGTTGACTTAATGAATCCCTGCTTTTAGGTCACATTGCACAGAAAATGACTCAGATGAAGTGAATACTGATCACAAACAACAGTTATGCGATCTCAGTGAAACGTTTCCGTTTCTGAGGTCCACATGTATGCCGTGCTACTCTTATGTCAAATTGCACAGAAAATGACTCAGATGGAGTGAATACAGATCAGAAACAACAGCTGTGCGATCTTTGTGAAACTTTTCAAGTTTTTGACGTTGACTTAATGAATCCCTGCTTTTAGGTCACATTGCACAGAAAATGACTCAGATTGAGTGAATACTGATCACAAACAACAGTTATGCGATCTCAGCGAAACGTTTCAGTTTCTGAGGTCGGCATGTATGTCGTACTACTGTTATGTCAAATTGCACAGAAAATGAATCAGATTGAGTGAATACTGATCACAAACAACAGTTATGCGATCTCAGTGTAACGTTTCAGTTTCTGAGGTCGGCATGTATGTCTTACTACTGTTATGTCAAATTGCACAGAAAATGACTCAGATGAAGTGAATACAGATCAGAAACAACAGTTATGCGATCTCAGTGAAACGTTTAAGTTTCTGAGGTCCGCATGTATTTCGTGTTACTCTTATGTCAAATTGCACAGAAAATGACTCAGATGAAGTGAATACAGATCAGAAACAACAGTTATGCGATCTCAGTGAAACGTTTAAGTTTCTGAGGTCCGCATGTATTTCGTGTTACTCTTATGTCAAATTGCACAGAAAATGACTCAGATGAAGTGAATACAGATCAGAAACAACAGCTCTGCGATCTCAGTGTAACGTTTCAGTTTCTGAGGTCGGCATGTATGTCTTACTACTCTTATGTCAAATTGCACAGAAAATGAGTCTGATGAAGTGAATACAGATCAGAAACAACAGCTATGCGATCTTTGTGAAACTTTCCAGTTTCTGAGGTCGGCATGTATGTCGTACTACTCTTATGTCAAATTGCACAGAAAATGACTCAGATGAACTGAATACAGATCACAAACAACAGCTGTGCGATCTTTGTGAAACTTTTCAGTTTCTGAGGACGGCATGTATGTCGAACTACTTTTATGTCAAATTGCACAGAAAATGAATCAGACTGAGTGAATACAGATCAGAAACAACAGTTATGCGATCTCAGTGAAACGTTTCAGTTTCTGAGGTCGGCATGTATGTCTTACTACTGTTATGTCAAATTGCACAGAAAATGACTCAGATGAAGTGAATACAGATCAGAAACAACAGCTCTGCGATCTCAGCGAAACGTTTCAGTTTCTGAGGTCGGCATGTATGTCGTACTACTGTTATGTCAAATTGCACAGAAAATGAATCAGATTGAGTGAATACTGATCACAAACAACAGTTATGCGATCTCAGTGTAACGTTTCAGTTTCTGAGGTCGGCATGTATGTCTTACTACTGTTATGTCAAATTGCACAGAAAATGACTCAGATGAAGTGAATACAGATCAGAAACAACAGTTATGCGATCTCAGTGAAACGTTTAAGTTTCTGAGGTCCGCATGTATTTCGTGTTACTCTTATGTCAAATTGCACAGAAAATGACTCAGATGAAGTGAATACAGATCAGAAACAACAGTTATGCGATCTCAGTGAAACGTTTAAGTTTCTGAGGTCCGCATGTATTTCGTGTTACTCTTATGTCAAATTGCACAGAAAATGACTCAGATGAAGTGAATACAGATCAGAAACAACAGCTCTGCGATCTCAGTGTAACGTTTCAGTTTCTGAGGTCGGCATGTATGTCTTACTACTCTTATGTCAAATTGCACAGAAAATGAGTCTGATGAAGTGAATACAGATCAGAAACAACAGCTATGCGATCTTTGTGAAACTTTCCAGTTTCTGAGGTCGGCATGTATGTCGTACTACTCTTATGTCAAATTGCACAGAAAATGACTCAGATGAACTGAATACAGATCACAAACAACAGCTGTGCGATCTTTGTGAAACTTTTCAGTTTCTGAGGACGGCATGTATGTCGAACTACTTTTATGTCAAATTGCACAGAAAATGAATCAGACTGAGTGAATACAGATCAGAAACAACAGTTATGCGATCTCAGTGAAACGTTTCAGTTTCTGAGGTCGGCATGTATGTCTTACTACTGTTATGTCAAATTGCACAGAAAATGACTCAGATGAAGTGAATACAGATCAGAAACAACAGCTCTGCGATCTCAGTGTAACGTTTCAGTTTCTGAGGTCGGCATGTATGTCTTACTACTCTTATGTCAAATTGCACAGAAAATGAGTCTGATGAAGTGAATACAGATCAGAAACAACAGCTGTGCGATCTTTGTGAAACTTTTCAAGTTTTTGACGTTGACTTAATGAATCCCTGCTTTTAGGTCACATTGCACAGAAAATGACTCAGATTGAGTGAATACAGATCAGAAACAACAGTTATGCGATCTCAGTGTAACGTTTCAGTTTCTGAGGTCGGCATGTATGTCTTACTACTGTTATGTCAAATTGCACAGAAAATGACTCAGATGAAGTGAATACAGATCAGAAACAACAGTTATGCGATCTCAGTGAAACGTTTAAGTTTCTGAGGTCCGCATGTATTTCGTGTTACTCTTATGTCAAATTGCACAGAAAATGACTCAGATGAAGTGAATACAGATCACAGTTATGCGATCACAGTGTAACGTTTCAGTTTCTGAGGACGGCATGTATGTCTTACTACTGTTATGTCAAATTGCACAGAAAATGACTCAGATGAAGTGAATACAGATCAGAAACAACAGCTGTGCGATCTTTGTGAAACTTTTCAAGTTTTTGACGTTGACTTAATGAATCCCTGCTTTTAGGTCACATTGCACAGAAAATGACTCAGATTGAGTGAATACTGATCACAAACAACAGTTATGCGATCTCAGCGAAACGTTTCAGTTTCTGAGGTCGGCATGTATGTCGTACTACTGTTATGTCAAATTGCACAGAAAATGAATCAGACTGAGTGAATACAGATCAGAAACAACAGTTATGCAATCACAGTGTAACGTTTCAGTTTCTGAGGACGGCATGTATGTCTTACTACTGTTATGTCAAATTGCAAGGAAAATGACTCAGATGAAGTGAATACAGATCAGAAACAACAGCTGTGCGATCTTTGTGAAACTTTTCAAGTTTTTGACGTTGACTTAATGAATCCCTGCTTTTAAGTCACATTGCACAGAAAATGATTCAGATGAAGTGAATACAGATCAGAAACAACAGCTGTGCGATCTTTGTGAAACTTTTCAAGTTTTTGACGTTGACTTAATGAATCCCTGCTTTTAGGTCACATTGCACAGAAAATGACTCAGATGAAGTGAATACTGATCACAAACAACAGTTATGCGATCTCAGCGAAACGTTTCAGTTTCTGAGGTCGGCATGTATGTCTTTCTACTGTTGTGTCAAATTGCACAGAAAATGACTCAGATGAACTGAATACAGATCAGAAACAACAGCTGTGCGATCTTTGTGAAACTTTTCAAGTTTTTGACGTTGACTTAATGAATCCCTGCTTTTAGGTCACATTGCACAGAAAATGACTCAGATGAAGTGAATACTGATCACAAACAACAGTTATGCGATCTCAGTGAAACGTTTCCGTTTCTGAGGTCCACATGTATGCCGTGCTACTCTTATGTCAAATTGCACAGAAAATGACTCAGACTGAGTGAATACAGATCAGAAACAACAGTTATGCGATCTCAGTGAAACGTTTCAGTTTCTGAGGTCGGCATGTATGTCTTACTACTTTTATGTCAAATTGCACAGAAAATGAATCAGACTGAGTGAATACAGATCAGAAACAACAGTTATGCGATCTCAGTGAAACGTTTCAGTTTCTGAGGTCGGCATGTATGTCTTACTACTGTTATGTCAAATTGCACAGAAAATGACTCAGATGAAGTGAATACAGATCAGAAACAACAGCTGTGCGATCTTTGTGACACTTTCCAGTTTCTGAGGTCGGCATGTATGTCGTACTACTCTTATGTCAAATTGCACAGAAAATGACTCAGATGAAGTGAATACAGATCAGAAACAACAGCTGTGCGATCTTTGTGAAACTTTTCAAGTTTTTGACGTTGACTTAATGAATCCCTGCTTTTAGGTCAAATTGCACAGAAAATGACTCAGATGAAGTGAATACAGATCAGAAACAACAGTTATTCGATCTCAGTGAAACGTTTAAGTTTCTGAGGTCCGCATGTATTTCGTGTTACTCTTATGTCAAATTGCACAGAAAATGACTCAGATGAAGTGAATACTGATCACAAACAACAGTTATGCGATCACAGTGTAACGTTTCAGTTTCTGAGGACGGCATGTATGTCTTACTACTGTTATGTCAAATTGCACAGAAAATGACTTAGACTGAGTGAATACAGATCAGAAACAACAGTTATGCGACTTTGTGAAACTTTTCAGTTTCTGAGGTCGGCATGTGTGTCTTACTACACTTATGTCAAATTGCACAGAAAATGACTCAGATGAAGTGAATACAGATCAGAAACAACAGCTGTGCGATCTTTGTGAAACTTTTCAGTTCCTGAGGTCGGCATGTATGTCTTACTACTGTCATGTCAAATTGCACAGAAAATGACTCAGATGAAGTGAATACAGATCAGAAACAACAGCTGTGCGATCTTTGTGAAACTTTTCAAGTTTTTGACGTTGACTTAATGAATCCCTGCTTTTAGGTCACATTGCACAGAAAATGACTCAGATGAAGTGAATACTGATCACAAACAACAGTTATGCGATCTCAGCGAAACGTTTCAGTTTCTGAGGTCGGCATGTATGTCTTTCTACTGTTGTGTCAAATTGCACAGAAAATGACTCAGATGAACTGAATACAGATCAGAAACAACAGCTGTGCGATCTTTGTGAAACTTTTCAGTTTCTGAGGACGGCATGTATGTCGAACTACTTTTATGTCAAATTGCACAGAAAATGACTTAGACTGAGTGAATACAGATCAGAAACAACAGTTTTGCGACTTTGTGAAACTTTTCAGTTTCTGAGGACGGCATGTGTGTCTTACTACTCTTATGTCAAATTGCACAGAAAATGACTCAGATGAAGTGAATACAGATCAGAAACAACAGCTGTGCGATCTTTGTGAAACTTTTCAAGTTTTTGACGTTGACTTAATGAATCCCTGCTTTTAGGTCACATTGCACAGAAAATGACTCAGATGAAGTGAATACAGATCAGAAACAACAGCTATGCGATCTTTGTGAAACTTTCCAGTTTCTGAGGTCGGCATGTGTGTCGTACTACTCTTATGTCAAATTGCACAGAAAATGACTCAGATGAACTGAATACAGATCACAAACAACAGCTGTGCGATCTTTGTGAAACTTTTCAGTTTCTGAGGACGGCATGTATGTCGAACTACTTTTATGTCAAATTGCACAGAAAATGAATCAGACTGAGTGAATACAGATCAGAAACAACAGTTATGCGATCTCAGTGAAACGTTTCAGTTTCTGAGGTCGGCATGTATGTCTTACTACTGTTATGTCAAATTGCACAGAAAATGACTCAGATGAAGTGAATACAGATCAGAAACAACAGCTCTGCGATCTCAGTGTAACGTTTCAGTTTCTGAGGTCGGCATGTATGTCTTACTACTCTTATGTCAAATTGCACAGAAAATGAGTCTGATGAAGTGAATACAGATCAGAAACAACAGCTATGCGATCTTTGTGACACTTTCCAGTTTCTGAGGTCGGCATGTATGTCTTTCTACTGTTGTGTCAAATTGCACAGAAAATGACTCAGATGAACTGAATACAGATCAGAAACAACAGCTGTGCGATCTTTGTGAAACTTTTCAGTTTCTGAGGACGGCATGTGTGTCTTACTACTCTTATGTCAAATTGCACAGAAAATGACTCAGATGAAGTGAATACAGATCAGAAACAACAGCTGTGCGATCTTTGTGAAACTTTTCAAGTTTTTGACGTTGACTTAATGAATCCCTGCTTTTAGGTCACATTGCACAGAAAATGACTCAGATTGAGTGAATACTGATCACAAACAACAGTTATGCGATCTCAGCGAAACGTTTCAGTTTCTGAGGTCGGCATGTATGTCGTACTACTGTTATGTCAAATTGCAAGGAAAATGACTTAGACTGAGTGAATACAGATCACAAACAACAGCTGTGCGATCTTTGTGAAACGTTTCAGTTTCTGAGGACGGCATGTATGTCGAACTACTTTTATGTCAAATTGCACAGAAAATGAATCAGACTGAGTGAATACAGATCAGAAACAACAGTTATGCGATCTCAGTGAAACGTTTCAGTTTCTGAGGTCGGCATGTATGTCTTACTACTGTTATGTCAAATTGCACAGAAAATGACTCAGATGAAGTGAATCCAGATCAGAAACAACAGCTCTGCGATCTCAGTGTAACGTTTCAGTTTCTGAGGTCGGCATGTGTGTCTTACTACACTTATGTCAAATTGCACAGAAAATGACTCAGATGAAGTGAATACAGATCAGAAACAACAGCTCTGCGATCTTTGTGAAACTTTTTAAGTTTTTGACGTTGACTTAATGAATCCCTGCTTTTAGGTCACATTGCACAGAAAATGACTCAGATGGAGTGAATACTGATCACAAACAACAGTTATGCGATCTCAGCGAAACGTTTCAGTTTCTGAGGTCGGCATGTATGTCGTACTACTGTTATGTCAAATTGCACAGAAAATGAATCAGACTGAGTGAATACAGATCAGAAACAACAGTTATGCGATCTCAGTGAAACGTTTCAGTTTCTGAGGTCGGCATGTATGTCTTACTACTGTTATGTCAAATTGCACAGAAAATGACTCAGATGAAGTGAATCCAGATCAGAAACAACAGCTCTGCGATCTCAGTGTAACGTTTCAGTTTCTGAGGTCGGCATGTATGTCTTACTACTCTTATGTCAAATTGCACAGAAAATGAGTCTGATGAAGTGAATACAGATCAGAAACAACAGCTATGCGATCTTTGTGAAACTTTCCAGTTTCTGAGGTCGGCATGTATGTCTTACTACTCTTATGTCAAATTGCACAGAAAATGACTCAGATGAAGTGAATACAGATCAGAAACAACAGCTTTGCGATCTTTGTGAAACTTTTCAGTTCCTGAGGTCGGCATGTATGTCGTACTACTGTTATGTCAAATTGCACAGAAAATGACTCAGATGAAGTGAATACAGATCAGAAACAACAGCTGTGCGATCTTTGTGAAACCTTTCAAGTTTTTGACGTTGACTTAATGAATCCCTGCTTTTAGGTCACATTGCACAGAAAATGACTCAGATTGAGTGAATACTGATCACAAACAACAGTTATGCGATCTTTGTGAAACTTTTCAGTTTCTGAGGTCGGCATGTGTGTCTTACTACACTTATGTCAAATTGCACAGAATATGAATCAGACTGAGTGAATACAGATCAGAAACAACAGTTATCTCAGTGAAACGTTTCAGTTTTTCAGTTCTGCAGGCATGACTCCCTGATTTTCGTTTACCTCTCACAGACAATCACTCAGACTGACTGAATTGTAAATCTGAGCCGTTTCTGCCATAGGTCTCATTCCACACTCCCAGAGAGGACACGCGTCTGTGACGTTTGTCGCTTTTCAGCGTTGCCGGTCTCAGACGTGGTCCGGACCAGAGCGTTCATGAGTCCTCTGTGGGAGCTTGTGGTGGGCAGCCCTTGAGGAGCACCGGGACACTTCCCAGTTGCCTCAGTGTTGAGTGTTGCCTTGGCCTGCGCCGCGACACGGGCCTGCTCCCTGTTGGTGTCCCATCCAACTCACGCGACAGCCTGCGGGTCCTCGGAACGCAAAGCTCCTCGCAAAAACAGAGCATACACTCTTACACAAAAAACACAGGGGAAAAACACTTACAAGTCAATAATACGGCCAGGACCTCAGGAGCTCAACTTATACTTAAACGTATACTTTTGTCTGTGGAGGGAGGTTTCCTGCTGAAGTGTTGGCTCGTTAAACTGTCTGTTCCTGATGAGAGGAGCTGCTGTGATTGGCTTTATCGAAGCGTCCCGTAGATCCACTTTGCTGCTGAAACATATGCTTGAGCAAGAATCAGTGAAAGTGAAAATCATTTGATCATTATGTTGGGCGTCATTTTGGTATTGACATGATTCTAGAGGCGGAAGGAGCGTGCGTAAAAGCCACAATTACTGCCATGAGGCAGTTACAATGATCTATAGTGTTCAATTGACTGGGGAAAAACAATGATTGCCACAGCCGAGAGAAACCAAAAGACTAATAATACAATCACAAATAAAAACAACTACATAAACCACAAGGAAACAAAACAGCAGTGGCAGTCAATGTCTCTCCTGCCTCATTATTGCGCAGTCACCACACGGCTGGCTCAACACATGGCAAAGGGAATCGCTGTAACACTGGACCTGAAACAGAATAAAGCACACAGCAGCAAAGCCTCGACTTCAAAGCAAAATGAGCGGGATCCTCCTTTGATACGTCCCTGGCTTGGTGACGTCACATTCGATATGACTACTTCACCTTGGGAAGATTTTAAATAGGAGCCGTTTCTGCCATAGGTCTCATTCCACACTCCCAGAGAGGACACGCGTCTGTGACGTTTGTCGCTTTTCAGCGTTGCCGGTCTCAGACGTGGTCCGGACCAGAGCGTTCATGAGTCCTCTGTGGGAGCTTGGGACACTTCCCAGTTGCCTCATTGTTGCTTGTTTCATTCCTGCAAACTTCAGAAACTGAAAAGTGTCACAAACATCACACAAGCGTTGATTCTGACCACGATTCAATCACACTGAGTCATTTTCAGTTGTTTCAGGCCTGCAGACCTCACAAACTGAAAAGCTTGACAAAAAACACATAAGTGCTGATTCTGACCAGTATTCACTCACACTGAGTGGTTTTCAGTTGACTTTTTTCTAAAATTTGTGTGTCATTCCTGCAAACCTCAGAAACTGAAAAGCTTCACGATAAACACAATAGTGTTGATTCTGACCACTTTTCACTCACACTGAGTCATTTTCAGTTGACTGTGCTTTAAAATGACTGTTTCATGCCTGCAAACCTCAGAAACTGAAAAGCTTCACATAAAACACACTGTTATGTTAGAAACCAGAGAACACAAATGCACTCCAGGCCTGAATGGGGCAAAGTAACAAGTGATGATGTTAATGAGCTCTTCTCTGGTGAAAGAGCTCCGGAAACCATGGGTGTTATTTCTGCCATAGGTCTCATTCCACACTCCCAGAGAGGACACGCGTCTGTGACGTTTGTCGCTTTTCAGCGTTGCCGGTCTCAGACGTGGTCCGGACCAGAGCGTTCATGAGTCCTCTGTGGGAGCTTGTGGTGGGCAGCCCTTGAGGAGCACCGGGACACTTCCCAGTTGCCTCAGTGTTGAGTGTTGCCTTGGCCTGCGCCGCGACACGGGCCTGCTCCCTTTTGGTGTCCCATCCAACTCACGCGACAGCCTGCGGGTCCTCGGAACGCAAAGCTCCTCGCAAAAACAGAGCATACACTCTTACACAAAAAACACAGGGGGAAAACACTTACAAGTCAATAATACGGCCAGGACCTCAGGAGCTCAACTTATATTTAAACGTATACTTTTGTCTGTGGAGGGAGGTTTCCTGCTGAAGTGTTGGCTCGTTAAACTGTCTGTTCCTGATGAGAGGAGCTGCTGTGATTGGCTTTATCGAAGCGTCCCGTAGATCCACTTTGCTGCTGAAACATAAGCTTGAGCAAGAATCAGTTAAAAGTGAAAATCATTTGATCATTATGTTGGGCGTCATTTTGGTATTGACATGATTCTAGAGGCGGAAGGAGCGTGCGTAAAAGCCACAATTACTGCCATGAGGCAGTTACAATGATCTATAGTGTTCAATTGACTGGGGAAAAACAATGATTGCCACAGCCGAGAGAAACCAAAAGACTAATAATACAATCACAAATAAAAACAACTACATAAACCACAAGGAAACAAAACAGCAGTGGCAGTCAATGTCTCTCCTGCCTCATTATTGCGCAGTCACCACACGGCTGGCTCAACACATGGCAAAGGGAATCGCTGTAACACTGGACCTGAAACAGAATAAAGCACACAGCAGCAAAGCCTCGACTTCAAAGCAAAATGAGCGGGATCCTCCTTTGATACGTCCCTGGCTTGGTGACGTCACATTCGATATGACTACTTCACCTTGGGAAGATTTTAAATAGGAGCCGTTTCTGCCATAGGTCTCATTCCACACTCCCAGAGAGGACACGCGTCTGTGACGTTTGTCGCTTTTCAGCGTTGCCGGTCTCAGACGTGGTCCGGACCAGAGCGTTCATGAGTCCTCTGTGGGAGCTTGGGACACTTCCCAGTTGCCTCATTGTTGCTTGTTTCATTCCTGCAAACTTCAGAAACTGAAAAGTGTCACAAACATCACACAAGCGTTGATTCTGACCACGATTCAATCACACTGAGTCATTTTCAGTTGTTTCAGGCCTGCAGACCTCACAAACTGAAAAGCTTGACAAAAAACACATAAGTGCTGATTCTGACCAGTATTCACTGACACTGAGTGGTTTTCAGTTGACTTTTTTCTAAAATTTGTGTGTCATTCCTGCAAACCTCAGAAACTGAAAAGCTTCACGATAAACACAATAGTGTTGATTCTGACCACTTTTCACTCACACTGAGTCATTTTCAGTTGACTGTGCTTTAAAATGACTGTTTCATGCCTGCAAACCTCAGAAACTGAAAAGCTTCACATAAAACACACTGTTATGTTAGAAACCAGAGAACACAAATGCACTCCAGGCCTGAATGGGGCAAAGTAACAAGTGATGATGTTAATGAGCTCTTCTCTGGTGAAAGAGCTCCGGAAACCATGGGTGTTATTTCTGCCATAGGTCTCATTCCACACTCCCAGAGAGGACACGCGTCTGTGACGTTTGTCGCTTTTCAGCGTTGCCGGTCTCAGACGTGGTCCGGACCAGAGCGTTCATGAGTCCTCTGTGGGAGCTTGTGGTGGGCAGCCCTTGAGGAGCACCGGGACACTTCCCAGTTGCCTCAGTGTTGAGTGTTGCCTTGGCCTGCGCCGCGACACGGGCCTGCTCCCTGTTGGTGTCCCATCCAACTCACGCGACAGCCTGCGGGTCCTCGGAACGCAAAGCTCCTCGCAAAAACAGAGCATACACTCTTACACAAAAAACACAGGGGAAAAACACTTACAAGTCAATAATACGGCCAGGACCTCAGGAGCTCAACTTATATTTAAACGTATACTTTTGTCTGTGGAGGGAGGTTTCCTGCTGAAGTGTTGGCTCGTTAAACTGTCTGTTCCTGATGAGAGGAGCTGCTGTGATTGGCTTTATCGAAGCGTCCCGTAGATCCACTTTGCTGCTGAAACATATGCTTGAGCAAGAATCAGTTAAAAGTGAAAATCATTTGATCATTATGTTGGGCGTCATTTTGGTATTGACATGATTCTAGAGGCGGAAGGAGCGTGCGTAAAAGCCACAATTACTGCCATGAGGCAGTTACAATGATCTATAGTGTTCAATTGACTGGGGAAAAACAATGATTGCCACAGCCGAGAGAAACCAAAAGACTAATAATACAATCACAAATAAAAACAACTACATAAACCACAAGGAAACAAAACAGCAGTGGCAGTCAATGTCTCTCCTGCCTCATTATTGCGCAGTCACCACACGGCTGGCTCAACACATGGCAAAGGGAATCGCTGTAACACTGGACCTGAAACAGAATAAAGCACACAGCAGCAAAGCCTCGACTTCAAAGCAAAATGAGCGGGATCCTCCTTTGATACGTCCCTGGCTTGGTGACGTCACATTCGATATGACTACTTCACCTTGGGAAGATTTTAAATAGGAGCCGTTTCTGCCATAGGTCTCATTCCACACTCCCAGAGAGGACACGCGTCTGTGACGTTTGTCGCTTTTCAGCGTTGCCGGTCTCAGACGTGGTCCGGACCAGAGCGTTCATGAGTCCTCTGTGGGAGCTTGTGGTGGGCAGCCCTTGAGGAGCACCGGGACACTTCCCAGTTGCCTCAGTGTTGAGTGTTGCCTTGGCCTGCGCCGCGACACGGGTCTGCTCCCTGTTGGTGTCCCATCCAACTCACGCGACAGCCTGCGGGTCCTCGGAACGCAAAGCTCCTCGCAAAAACAGAGCATACACTCTTACACAAAAAACACAGGGGAAAAACACTTACAAGTCAATAATACGGCCAGGACCTCAGGAGCTCAACTTATACTTAAACGTATACTTTTGTCTGTGGAGGGAGGTTTCCTGCTGAAGTGTTGGCTCGTTAAACTGTCTGTTCCTGATGAGAGGAGCTGCTGTGATTGGCTTTATCGAAGCGTCCCGTAGATCCACTTTGCTGCTGAAACATATGCTTGAGCAAGAATCAGTTAAAAGTGAAAATCATTTGATCATTATGTTGGGCGTCATTTTGGTATTGACATGATTCTAGAGGCGGAAGGAGCGTGCATAAAAGCCACAATTACTGCCATGAGGCAGTTACAATGATCTATAGTGTTCAATTGACTGGGGAAAAACAATGATTGCCACAGCCGAGAGAAACCAAAAGACTAATAATACAATCACAAATAAAAACAACTACATAAACCACAAGGAAACAAAACAGCAGTGGCAGTCAATGTCTCTCCTGCCTCATTATTGCGCAGTCACCACACGGCTGGCTCAACACATGGCAAAGGGAATCGCTGTAACACTGGACCTGAAACAGAATAAAGCACACAGCAGCAAAGCCTCGACTTCAAAGCAAAATGAGCGGGATCCTCCTTTGATACGTCCCTGGCTTGGTGACTTCACATTCGATATGACTACTTCACCTTGGGAAGATTTTAAATAGGAGCCGTTTCTGCCATAGGTCTCATTCCACACTCCCAGAGAGGACACGCGTCTGTGACGTTTGTCGCTTTTCAGCGTTGCCGGTCTCAGACGTGGTCCGGACCAGAGCGTTCATGAGTCCTCTGTGGGAGCTTGTGGTGGGCAGCCCTTGAGGAGCACCGGGACACTTCCCAGTTGCCTCAGTGTTGAGTGTTGCCTTGGCCTGCGCCGCGACACGGGCCTGCTCCCTGTTGGTGTCCCATCCAACTCACGCGACAGCCTGCGGGTCCTCGGAACGCAAAGCTCCTCGCAAAAACAGAGCATACACTCTTACACAAAAAACACAGGGGAAAAACACTTACAAGTCAATAATACGGCCAGGACCTCAGGAGCTCAACTTATACTTAAACGTATACTTTTGTCTGTGGAGGGAGGTTTCCTGCTGAAGTGTTGGCTCGTTAAACTGTCTGTTCCTGATGAGAGGAGCTGCTGTGATTGGCTTTATCGAAGCGTCCCGTAGATCCACTTTGCTGCTGAAACATAAGCTTGAGCAAGAATCAGTGAAAGTGAAAATCATTTGATCATTACATGAAATCATTATGTTGGGTGTCATTTTGGTATTGACATGATTCTAGAGGCGGAAGGAGCGTGCGTAAAAGCCACAATTACTGCCATGAGGCAGTTACAATGATCTATAGTGTTCAATTGACTGGGGAAAAACAATGATTGCCACAGCCGAGAGAAACCAAAAGACTAATAATACAATCACAAATAAAAACAACTACATAAACCACAAGGAAACAAAACAGCAGTGGCAGTCAATGTCTCTCCTGCCTCATTATTGCGCAGTCACCACACGGCTGGCTCAACACATGGCAAAGGGAATCGCTGTAACACTGGACCTGAAACAGAATAAAGCACACAGCAGCAAAGCCTCGACTTCAAAGCAAAATGAGCGGGATCCTCCTTTGATACGTCCCTGGCTTGGTGACGTCACATTCGATATGACTACTTCACCTTGGGAAGATTTTAAATAGGAGCCGTTTCTGCCATAGGTCTCATTCCACACTCCCAGAGAGGACACGCGTCTGTGACGTTTGTCGCTTTTCAGCGTTGCCGGTCTCAGACGTGGTCCGGACCAGAGCGTTCATGAGTCCTCTGTGGGAGCTTGGGACACTTCCCAGTTGCCTCATTGTTGATTGTTTCATTCCTGCAAACTTCAGAAACTGAAAAGTTTCACAAACATCACACAAGCGTTGATTCTGACCACGATTCAGTCACACTGAGTCATTTTCAGTTGTTTCAGGCCTGCAGACCTCACAAACTGAAAAGCGTGACAAAAAACACATAAGTGCTGATTCTGACCAGTATTCACTCACACTGAGTGGTTTTCAGTTGACTTTTTTCTAAAATTTGTGTGTCATTCCTGCAAACCTCAGAAACTGAAAAGCTTCACGATAAACACAATAGTGTTGATTCTGACCACTTTTCACTCACACTGAGTCATTTTCAGTTGACTGTGCTTTAAAATGACTGTTTCATGCCTGCAAACCTCAGAAACTGAAAAGCTTCACATAAAACACACTGTTATGTTAGAAACCAGAGAACACAAATGCACTCCAGGCCTGAATGGGGCAAAGTAACAAGTGATGATGTTAATGAGCTCTTCTCTGGTGAAAGAGCTCCGGAAACCATGGGTGTTATTTCTGCCATAGGTCTCATTCCACACTCCCAGAGAGGACACGCGTCTGTGACGTTTGTCGCTTTTCAGCGTTGCCGGTCTCAGACGTGGTCCGGACCAGAGCGTTCATGAGTCCTCTGTGGGAGCTTGTGGTGGGCAGCCCTTGAGGAGCACCGGGACACTTCCCAGTTGCCTCAGTGTTGAGTGTTGCCTTGGCCTGCGCCGCGACACGGGCCTGCTCCCTGTTGGTGTCCCATCCAACTCACGCGACAGCCTGCGGGTCCTCGGAACGCAAAGCTCCTCGCAAAAACAGAGCATACACTCTTACACAAAAAACACAGGGGAAAAACACTTACAAGTCAATAATACGGCCAGGACCTCAGGAGCTCAACTTATACTTAAACGTATACTTTTGTCTGTGGAGGGAGGTTTCCTGCTGAAGTGTTGGCTCGTTAAACTGTCTGTTCCTGATGAGAGGAGCTGCTGTGATTGGCTTTATCGAAGCGTCCCGTAGATCCACTTTGCTGCTGAAACATATGCTTGAGCAAGAATCAGTTAAAAGTGAAAATCATTTGATCATTATGTTGGGCGTCATTTTGGTATTGACATGATTCTAGAGGCGGAAGGAGCGTGCGTAAAAGCCACAATTACTGCCATGAGGCAGTTACAATGATCTATAGTGTTCAATTGACTGGGGAAAAACAATGATTGCCACAGCCGAGAGAAACCAAAAGACTAATAATACAATCACAAATAAAAACAACTACATAAACCACAAGGAAACAAAACAGCAGTGGCAGTCAATGTCTCTCCTGCCTCATTATTGCGCAGTCACCACACGGCTGGCTCAACACATGGCAAAGGGAATCGCTGTAACACTGGACCTGAAACAGAATAAAGCACACAGCAGCAAAGCCTCGACTTCAAAGCAAAATGAGCGGGATCCTCCTTTGATACGTCCCTGGCTTGGTGACGTCACATTCGATATGACTACTTCACCTTGGGAAGATTTTAAATAGGAGCCGTTTCTGCCATAGGTCTCATTCCACACACCCAGAGAGGACACGCGTCTGTGACGTTTGTCGCTTTTCAGCGTTGCCGGTCTCAGACGTGGTCCGGACCAGAGCGTTCATGAGTCCTCTGTGGGAGCTTGGGACACTTCCCAGTTGCCTCATTGTTGCTTGTTTCATTCCTGCAAACTTCAGAAACTGAAAAGTGTCACAAACATCACACAAGCGTTGATTCTGACCACGATTCAATCACACTGAGTCATTTTCAGTTGTTTCAGGCCTGCAGACCTCACAAACTGAAAAGCGTGACAAAAAACACATAAGTGCTGATTCTGACCAGTATTCACTCACACTGAGTGGTTTTCAGTTGACTTTTTTCTAAAATTTGTGTGTCATTCCTGCAAACCTCAGAAACTGAAAAGCTTCACGATAAACACAATAGTGTTGATTCTGACCACTTTTCACTCACACTGAGTCATTTTCAGTTGACTGTGCTTTAAAATGACTGTTTCATGCCTGCAAACCTCAGAAACTGAAAAGCTTCACATAAAACACACTGTTATGTTAGAAACCAGAGAACACAAATGCACTCCAGGCCTGAATGGGGCAAAGTAACAAGTGATGATGTTAATGAGCTCTTCTCTGCTGAAAGAGCTCCGGAAACCATGGGTGTTATTTCTGCCATAGGTCTCATTCCACACTCCCAGAGAGGACACGCGTCTGTGACGTTTGTCGCTTTTCAGCGTTGCCGGTCTCAGACGTGGTCCGGACCAGAGCGTTCATGAGTCCTCTGTGGGAGCTTGTGGTGGGCAGCCCTTGAGGAGCACCGGGACACTTCCCAGTTGCCTCAGTGTTGAGTGTTGCCTTGGCCTGCGCCGCGACACGGGCCTGCTCCCTGTTGGTGTCCCATCCAACTCACGCGACAGCCTGCGGGTCCTCGGAACGCAAAGCTCCTCGCAAAAACAGAGCATACACTCTTACACAAAAAACACAGGGGAAAAACACTTACAAGTCAATAATACGGCCAGGACCTCAGGAGCTCAACTTATACTTAAACGTATACTTTTGTCTGTGGAGGGAGGTTTCCTGCTGAAGTGTTGGCTCGTTAAACTGTCTGTTCCTGATGAGAGGAGCTGCTGTGATTGGCTTTATCGAAGCGTCCCGTAGATCCACTTTGCTGCTGAAACATAAGCTTGAGCAAGAATCAGTGAAAGTGAAAATCATTTGATCATTATGTTGGGCGTCATTTTGGTATTGACATGATTCTAGAGGCGGAAGGAGCGTGCGTAAAAGCCACAATTACTGCCATGAGGCAGTTACAATGATCTATAGTGTTCAATTGACTGGGGAAAAACAATGATTGCCACAGCCGAGAGAAACCAAAAGACTAATAATACAATCACAAATAAAAACAACTACATAAACCACAAGGAAACAAAACAGCAGTGGCAGTCAATGTCTCTCCTGCCTCATTATTGCGCAGTCACCACACGGCTGGCTCAACACATGGCAAAGGGAATCGCTGTAACACTGGACCTGAAACAGAATAAAGCACACAGCAGCAAAGCCTCGACTTCAAAGCAAAATGAGCGGGATCCTCCTTTGATACGTCCCTGGCTTGGTGACGTCACATTCGATATGACTACTTCACCTTGGGAAGATTTTAAATAGGAGCCGTTTCTGCCATAGGTCTCATTCCACACTCCCAGAGAGGACACGCGTCTGTGACGTTTGTCGCTTTTCAGCGTTGCCGGTCTCAGACGTGGTCCGGACCAGAGCGTTCATGAGTCCTCTGTGGGAGCTTGGGACACTTCCCAGTTGCCTCATTGTTGATTGTTTCATTCCTGCAAACTTCAGAAACTGAAAAGTTTCACAAACATCACACAAGCGTTGATTCTGACCACGATTCAGTCACACTGAGTCATTTTCAGTTGTTTCAGGCCTGCAGACCTCACAAACTGAAAAGCGTGACAAAAAACACATAAGTGCTGATTCTGACCAGTATTCACTCACACTGAGTGGTTTTCAGTTGACTTTTTTCTAAAATTTGTGTGTCATTCCTGCAAACCTCAGAAACTGAAAAGCTTCACGATAAACACAATAGTGTTGATTCTGACCACTTTTCACTCACACTGAGTCATTTTCAGTTGACTGTGCTTTAAAATGACTGTTTCATGCCTGCAAACCTCAGAAACTGAAAAGCTTCACATAAAACACACTGTTATGTTAGAAACCAGAGAACACAAATGCACTCCAGGCCTGAATGGGGCAAAGTAACAAGTGATGATGTTAATGAGCTCTTCTCTGGTGAAAGAGCTCCGGAAACCATGGGTGTTATTTCTGCCATAGGTCTCATTCCACACTCCCAGAGAGGACACGCGTCTGTGACGTTTGTCGCTTTTCAGCGTTGCCGGTCTCAGACGTGGTCCGGACCAGAGCGTTCATGAGTCCTCTGTGGGAGCTTGTGGTGGGCAGCCCTTGAGGAGCACCGGGACACTTCCCAGTTGCCTCAGTGTTGAGTGTTGCCTTGGCCTGCGCCGCGACACGGGCCTGCTCCCTGTTGGTGTCCCATCCAACTCACGCGACAGCCTGCGGGTCCTCGGAACGCAAAGCTCCTCGCAAAAACAGAGCATACACTCTTACACAAAAAACACAGGGGAAAAACACTTACAAGTCAATAATACGGCCAGGACCTCAGGAGCTCAACTTATACTTAAACGTATACTTTTGTCTGTGGAGGGAGGTTTCCTGCTGAAGTGTTGGCTCGTTAAACTGTCTGTTCCTGATGAGAGGAGCTGCTGTGATTGGCTTTATCGAAGCGTCCCGTAGATCCACTTTGCTGCTGAAACATATGCTTGAGCAAGAATCAGTTAAAAGTGAAAATCATTTGATCATTATGTTGGGCGTCATTTTGGTATTGACATGATTCTAGAGGCGGAAGGAGCGTGCATAAAAGCCACAATTACTGCCATGAGGCAGTTACAATGATCTATAGTGTTCAATTGACTGGGGAAAAACAATGATTGCCACAGCCGAGAGAAACCAAAAGACTAATAATACAATCACAAATAAAAACAACTACATAAACCACAAGGAAACAAAACAGCAGTGGCAGTCAATGTCTCTCCTGCCTCATTATTGCGCAGTCACCACACGGCTGGCTCAACACATGGCAAAGGGAATCGCTGTAACACTGGACCTGAAACAGAATAAAGCACACAGCAGCAAAGCCTCGACTTCAAAGCAAAATGAGCGGGATCCTCCTTTGATACGTCCCTGGCTTGGTGACATCACATTCGATATGACTACTTCACCTTGGGAAGATTTTAAATAGGAGCCGTTTCTGCCATAGGTCTCATTCCACACTCCCAGAGAGGACACGCGTCTGTGACGTTTGTCGCTTTTCAGCGTTGCCGGTCTCAGACGTGGTCCGGACCAGAGCGTTCATGAGTCCTCTGTGGGAGCTTGGGACACTTCCCAGTTGCCTCATTGTTGATTGTTTCATTCCTGCAAACTTCAGAAACTGAAAAGTTTCACAAACATCACACAAGCGTTGATTCTGACCACGATTCAGTCACACTGAGTCATTTTCAGTTGTTTCAGGCCTGCAGACCTCACAAACTGAAAAGCGTGACAAAAAACACATAAGTGCTGATTCTGACCAGTATTCACTGACACTGAGTGGTTTTCAGTTGACTTTTTTCTAAAATTTGTGTGTCATTCCTGCAAACCTCAGAAACTGAAAAGCTTCACGATAAACACAATAGTGTTGATTCTGACCACTTTTCACTCACACTGAGTCATTTTCAGTTGACTGTGCTTTAAAATGACTGTTTCATGCCTGCAAACCTCAGAAACTGAAAAGCTTCACATAAAACACACTGTTATGTTAGAAACCAGAGAACACAAATGCACTCCAGGCCTGAATGGGGCAAAGTAACAAGTGATGATGTTAATGAGCTCTTCTCTGGTGAAAGAGCTCCGGAAACCATGGGTGTTATTTCTGCCATAGGTCTCATTCCACACTCCCAGAGAGGACACGCGTCTGTGACGTTTGTCGCTTTTCAGCGTTGCCGGTCTCAGACGTGGTCCGGACCAGAGCGTTCATGAGTCCTCTGTGGGAGCTTGTGGTGGGCAGCCCTTGAGGAGCACCGGGACACTTCCCAGTTGCCTCAGTGTTGAGTGTTGCCTTGGCCTGCGCCGCGACACGGGCCTGCTCCCTGTTGGTGTCCCATCCAACTCACGCGACAGCCTGCGGGTCCTCGGAACGCAAAGCTCCTCGCAAAAACAGAGCATACACTCTTACACAAAAACCACAGGGGAAAAACACTTACAAGTCAATAATACGGCCAGGACCTCAGGAGCTCAACTTATACTTAAACGTATACTTTTGTCTGTGGAGGGAGGTTTCCTGCTGAAGTGTTGGCTCGTTAAACTGTCTGTTCCTGATGAAAGGAGCTGCTGTGATTGGCTTTATCGAAGCGTCCCGTAGATCCACTTTGCTGCTGAAACATATGCTTTAGCAAGAATCAGTTAACAGTGAAAATCATTTGATCATTATGTTGGGCGTCATTTTGGTATTGACATGATTCTAGAGGCGGAAGGAGCGTGCGTAAAAGCCACAATTACTGCCATGAGGCAGTTACAATGATCTATAGTGTTCAATTGACTGGGGAAAAACAATGATTGCCACAGCCGAGAGAAACCAAAAGACTAATAATACAATCACAAATAAAAACAACTACATAAACCACAAGGAAACAAAACAGCAGTGGCAGTCAATGTCTCTCCTGCCTCATTATTGCGCAGTCACCACACGGCTGGCTCAACACATGGCAAAGGGAATCGCTGTAACACTGGACCTGAAACAGAATAAAGCACACAGCAGCAAAGCCTCGACTTCAAAGCAAAATGAGCGGGATCCTCCTTTGATACGTCCCTGGCTTGGTGACGTCACATTCGATATGACTACTTCACCCTCGGAAGATTTTAAATAGGAGCCGTTTCTGCCATAGGTCTCATTCCACACTCCCAGAGAGGACACGCGTCTGTGACGTTTGTCGCTTTTCAGCGTTGCCGGTCTCAGACGTGGTCCGGACCAGAGCGTTCATGAGTCCTCTGTGGGAGCTTGGGACACTTCCCAGTTGCCTCATTGTTGCTTGTTTCATTCCTGCAAACTTCAGAAACTGAAAAGTGTCACAAACATCACACAAGCGTTGATTCTGACCACGATTCAATCACACTGAGTCATTTTCAGTTGTTTCATTCCTGCAGACCTCATAAACTGAAAAGCGTGACAAAAAACACATAAGTGCTGATTCTGACCAGTATTCACTCACACTGAGTGGTTTTCAGTTGACTTTTTTCTAAAATTTGTGTGTCATTCCTGCAAACCTCAGAAACTGAAAAGCTTCACGATAAACACAATAGTGTTGATTCTGACCACTTTTCACTCACACTGAGTCATTTTCAGTTGACTGTGCTTTAAAATGACTGTTTCATGCCTGCAAACCTCAGAAACTGAAAAGCTTCACATAAAACACACTGTTATGTTAGAAACCAGAGAACACAAATGCACTCCAGGCCTGAATGGGGCAAAGTAACAAGTGATGATGTTAATGAGCTCTTCTCTGGTGAAAGAGCTCCGGAAACCATGGGTGTTATTTCTGCCATAGGTCTCATTCCACACTCCCAGAGAGGACACGCGTCTGTGACGTTTGTCGCTTTTCAGCGTTGCCGGTCTCAGACGTGGTCCGGACCAGAGCGTTCATGAGTCCTCTGTGGGAGCTTGTGGTGGGCAGCCCTTGAGGAGCACCGGGACACTTCCCAGTTGCCTCAGTGTTGAGTGTTGCCTTGGCCTGCGCCGCGACACGGGCCTGCTCCCTGTTGGTGTCCCATCCAACTCACGCGACAGCCTGCGGGTCCTCGGAACGCAAAGCTCCTCGCAAAAACAGAGCATACACTCTTACACAAAAAACACAGGGGAAAAACACTTACAAGTCAATAATACGGCCAGGACCTCAGGAGCTCAACTTATACTTAAACGTATACTTTTGTCTGTGGAGGGAGGTTTCCTGCTGAAGTGTTGGCTCGTTAAACTGTCTGTTCCTGATGAAAGGAGCTGCTGTGATTGGCTTTATCGAAGCGTCCCGTAGATCCACTTTGCTGCTGAAACATATGCTTGAGCAAGAATCAGTTAAAAGTGAAAATCATTTGATCATTATGTTGGGCGTCATTTTGGTATTGACATGATTCTAGAGGCGGAAGGAGCGTGCGTAAAAGCCACAATTACTGCCATGAGGCAGTTACAATGATCTATAGTGTTCAATTGACTGGGGAAAAACAATGATTGCCACAGCCGAGAGAAACCAAAAGACTAATAATACAATCACAAATAAAAACAACTACATAAACCACAAGGAAACAAAACAGCAGTGGCAGTCAATGTCTCTCCTGCCTCATTATTGCGCAGTCACCACACGGCTGGCTCAACACATGGCAAAGGGAATCGCTGTAACACTGGACCTGAAACAGAATAAAGCACACAGCAGCAAAGCCTCGACTTCAAAGCAAAATGAGCGGGATCCTCCTTTGATACGTCCCTGGCTTGGTGACATCACATTCGATATGACTACTTCACCTTGGGAAGATTTTAAATAGGAGCCGTTTCTGCCATAGGTCTCATTCCACACTCCCAGAGAGGACACGCGTCTGTGACGTTTGTCGCTTTTCAGCGTTGCCGGTCTCAGACGTGGTCCGGACCAGAGCGTTCATGAGTCCTCTGTGGGAGCTTGGGACACTTCCCAGTTGCCTCATTGTTGATTGTTTCATTCCTGCAAACTTCAGAAACTGAAAAGTTTCACAAACATCACACAAGCGTTGATTCTGACCACGATTCAGTCACACTGAGTCATTTTCAGTTGTTTCAGGCCTGCAGACCTCACAAACTGAAAAGCGTGACAAAAAACACATAAGTGCTGATTCTGACCAGTATTCACTCACACTGAGTGGTTTTCAGTTGACTTTTTTCTAAAATTTGTGTGTCATTCCTGCAAACCTCAGAAACTGAAAAGCTTCACGATAAACACAATAGTGTTGATTCTGACCACTTTTCACTCACACTGAGTCATTTTCAGTTGACTGTGCTTTAAAATGACTGTTTCATGCCTGCAAACCTCAGAAACTGAAAAGCTTCACATAAAACACACTGTTATGTTAGAAACCAGAGAACACAAATGCACTCCAGGCCTGAATGGGGCAAAGTAACAAGTGATGATGTTAATGAGCTCTTCTCTGGTGAAAGAGCTCCGGAAACCATGGGTGTTATTTCTGCCATAGGTCTCATTCCACACTCCCAGAGAGGACACGCGTCTGTGACGTTTGTCGCTTTTCAGCGTTGCCGGTCTCAGACGTGGTCCGGACCAGAGCGTTCATGAGTCCTCTGTGGGAGCTTGTGGTGGGCAGCCCTTGAGGAGCACCGGGACACTTCCCAGTTGCCTCAGTGTTGAGTGTTGCCTTGGCCTGCGCCGCGACACGGGCCTGCTCCCTGTTGGTGTCCCATCCAACTCACGCGACAGCCTGCGGGTCCTCGGAACGCAAAGCTCCTCGCAAAAACAGAGCATACACTCTTACACAAAAAACACAGGGGAAAAACACTTACAAGTCAATAATACGGCCAGGACCTCAGGAGCTCAACTTATACTTAAACGTATACTTTTGTCTGTGGAGGGAGGTTTCCTGCTGAAGTGTTGGCTCGTTAAACTGTCTGTTCCTGATGAGAGGAGCTGCTGTGATTGGCTTTATCGAAGCGTCCCGTAGATCCACTTTGCTGCTGAAACATAAGCTTGAGCAAGAATCAGTGAAAGTGAAAATCATTTGATCATTACATGAAATCATTATGTTGGGTGTCATTTTGGTATTGACATGATTCTAGAGGCGGAAGGAGCGTGCGTAAAAGCCACAATTACTGCCATGAGGCAGTTACAATGATCTATAGTGTTCAATTGACTGGGGAAAAACAATGATTGCCACAGCCGAGAGAAACCAAAAGACTAATAATACAATCACAAATAAAAACAACTACATAAACCACAAGGAAACAAAACAGCAGTGGCAGTCAATGTCTCTCCTGCCTCATTATTGCGCAGTCACCACACGGCTGGCTCAACACATGGCAAAGGGAATCGCTGTAACACTGGACCTGAAACAGAATAAAGCACACAGCAGCAAAGCCTCGACTTCAAAGCAAAATGAGCGGGATCCTCCTTTGATACGTCCCTGGCTTGGTGACGTCACATTCGATATGACTACTTCACCTTGGGAAGATTTTAAATAGGAGCCGTTTCTGCCATAGGTCTCATTCCACACTCCCAGAGAGGACACGCGTCTGTGACGTTTGTCGCTTTTCAGCGTTGCCGGTCTCAGACGTGGTCCGGACCAGAGCGTTCATGAGTCCTCTGTGGGAGCTTGGGACACTTCCCAGTTGCCTCATTGTTGATTGTTTCATTCCTGCAAACTTCAGAAACTGAAAAGTTTCACAAACATCACACAAGCGTTGATTCTGACCACGATTCAGTCACACTGAGTCATTTTCAGTTGTTTCAGGCCTGCAGACCTCACAAACTGAAAAGCGTGACAAAAAACACATAAGTGCTGATTCTGACCAGTATTCACTCACACTGAGTGGTTTTCAGTTGACTTTTTTCTAAAATTTGTGTGTCATTCCTGCAAACCTCAGAAACTGAAAAGCTTCACGATAAACACAATAGTGTTGATTCTGACCACTTTTCACTCACACTGAGTCATTTTCAGTTGACTGTGCTTTAAAATGACTGTTTCATGCCTGCAAACCTCAGAAACTGAAAAGCTTCACATAAAACACACTGTTATGTTAGAAACCAGAGAACACAAATGCACTCCAGGCCTGAATGGGGCAAAGTAACAAGTGATGATGTTAATGAGCTCTTCTCTGGTGAAAGAGCTCCGGAAACCATGGGTGTTATTTCTGCCATAGGTCTCATTCCACACTCCCAGAGAGGACACGCGTCTGTGACGTTTGTCGCTTTTCAGCGTTGCCGGTCTCAGACGTGGTCCGGACCAGAGCGTTCATGAGTCCTCTGTGGGAGCTTGTGGTGGGCAGCCCTTGAGGAGCACCGGGACACTTCCCAGTTGCCTCAGTGTTGAGTGTTGCCTTGGCCTGCGCCGCGACACGGGCCTGCTCCCTGTTGGTGTCCCATCCAACTCACGCGACAGCCTGCGGGTCCTCGGAACGCAAAGCTCCTCGCAAAAACAGAGCATACACTCTTACACAAAAAACACAGGGGAAAAACACTTACAAGTCAATAATACGGCCAGGACCTCAGGAGCTCAACTTATACTTAAACGTATACTTTTGTCTGTGGAGGGAGGTTTCCTGCTGAAGTGTTGGCTCGTTAAACTGTCTGTTCCTGATGAGAGGAGCTGCTGTGATTGGCTTTATCGAAGCGTCCCGTAGATCCACTTTGCTGCTGAAACATATGCTTGAGCAAGAATCAGTTAAAAGTGAAAATCATTTGATCATTATGTTGGGCGTCATTTTGGTATTGACATGATTCTAGAGGCGGAAGGAGCGTGCGTAAAAGCCACAATTACTGCCATGAGGCAGTTACAATGATCTATAGTGTTCAATTGACTGGGGAAAAACAATGATTGCCACAGCCGAGAGAAACCAAAAGACTAATAATACAATCACAAATAAAAACAACTACATAAACCACAAGGAAACAAAACAGCAGTGGCAGTCAATGTCTCTCCTGCCTCATTATTGCGCAGTCACCACACGGCTGGCTCAACACATGGCAAAGGGAATCGCTGTAACACTGGACCTGAAACAGAATAAAGCACACAGCAGCAAAGCCTCGACTTCAAAGCAAAATGAGCGGGATCCTCCTTTGATACGTCCCTGGCTTGGTGACATCACATTCGATATGACTACTTCACCTTGGGAAGATTTTAAATAGGAGCCGTTTCTGCCATAGGTCTCATTCCACACTCCCAGAGAGGACACGCGTCTGTGACGTTTGTCGCTTTTCAGCGTTGCCGGTCTCAGACGTGGTCCGGACCAGAGCGTTCATGAGTCCTCTGTGGGAGCTTGGGACACTTCCCAGTTGCCTCATTGTTGCTTGTTTCATTCCTGCAAACTTCAGAAACTGAAAAGTGTCACAAACATCACACAAGCGTTGATTCTGACCACGATTCAATCACACTGAGTCATTTTCAGTTGTTTCATTCCTGCAGACCTCACAAACTGAAAAGCGTGACAAAAAACACATAAGTGCTGATTCTGACCAGTATTCACTCACACTGAGTGGTTTTCAGTTGACTTTTTTCTAAAATTTGTGTGTCATTCCTGCAAACCTCAGAAACTGAAAAGCTTCACGATAAACACAATAGTGTTGATTCTGACCACTTTTCACTCACACTGAGTCATTTTCAATTGACTGTGCTTTAAAATGACTGTTTCATGCCTGCAAACCTCAGAAACTGAAAAGCTTCACATAAAACACACTGTTATGTTAGAAACCAGAGAACACAAATGCACTCCAGGCCTGAATGGGGCAAAGTAACAAGTGATGATGTTAATGAGCTCTTCTCTGGTGAAAGAGCTCCGGAAACCATGGGTGTTATTTCTGCCATAGGTCTCATTCCACACTCCCAGAGAGGACACGCGTCTGTGACGTTTGTCGCTTTTCAGCTTTGCCGGTCTCAGACGTGGTCCGGACCAGAGCGTTCATGAGTCCTCTGTGGGAGCTTGTGGTGGGCAGCCCTTGAGGAGCACCGGGACACTTCCCAGTTGCCTCAGTGTTGAGTGTTGCCTTGGCCTGCGCCGCGACACGGGCCTGCTCCCTGTTGGTGTCCCATCCAACTCACAAGACAGCCTGCGGGTCCTCGGAACGCAAAGCTCCTCGCAAAAACAGAGCATACACTCTTACACAAAAAACACAGGGGAAAAACACTTACAAGTCAATAATACGGCCAGGACCTCAGGAGCTCAACTTATACTTAAACGTATACTTTTGTCTGTGGAGGGAGGTTTCCTGCTGAAGTGTTGGCTCGTTAAACTGTCTGTTCCTGATGAGAGGAGCTGCTGTGATTGGCTTTATCGAAGCGTCCCGTAGATCCACTTTGCTGCTGAAACATAAGCTTGAGCAAGAATCAGTGAAAGTGAAAATCATTTGATCATTACATGAAATCATTATGTTGGGTGTCATTTTGGTATTGACATGATTCTAGAGGCGGAAGGAGCGTGCGTAAAAGCCACAATTACTGCCATGAGGCAGTTACAATGATCTATAGTGTTCAATTGACTGGGGAAAAACAATGATTGCCACAGCCGAGAGAAACCAAAAGACTAATAATACAATCACAAATAAAAACAACTACATAAACCACAAGGAAACAAAACAGCAGTGGCAGTCAATGTCTCTCCTGCCTCATTATTGCGCAGTCACCACACGGCTGGCTCAACACATGGCAAAGGGAATCGCTGTAACACTGGACCTGAAACAGAATAAAGCACACAGCAGCAAAGCCTCGACTACAAAGCAAAATGAGCGGGATCCTCCTTTGATACGTCCCTGGCTTGGTGACGTCACATTCGATATGACTACTTCACCCTCGGAAGATTTTAAATAGGAGCCGTTTCTGCCATAGGTCTCATTCCACACTCCCAGAGAGGACACGCGTCTGTGACGTTTGTCGCTTTTCAGCGTTGCCGGTCTCAGACGTGGTCCGGACCAGAGCGTTCATGAGTCCTCTGTGGGAGCTTGGGACACTTCCCAGTTGCCTCATTGTTGCTTGTTTCATTCCTGCAAACTTTAGAAACTGAAAAGTGTCACAAACATCACACAAGCGTTGATTCTGACCACGATTCAATCACACTGAGTCATTTTCAGTTGTTTCAGGCCTGCAGACCTCACAAACTGAAAAGCGTGACAAAAAACACATAAGTGCTGATTCTGACCAGTATTCACTCACACTGAGTGGTTTTCAGTTGACTTTTTTCTAAAATTTGTGTGTCATTCCTGCAAACCTCAGAAACTGAAAAGCTTCACGATAAACACAATAGTGTTGATTCTGACCACTTTTCACTCACACTGAGTCATTTTCAGTTGACTGTGCTTTAAAATGACTGTTTCATGCCTGCAAACCTCAGAAACTGAAAAGCTTCACATAAAACACACTGTTATGTTAGAAACCAGAGAACACAAATGCACTCCAGGCCTGAATGGGGCAAAGTAACAAGTGATGATGTTAATGAGCTCTTCTCTGGTGAAAGAGCTCCGGAAACCATGGGTGTTATTTCTGCCATAGGTCTCATTCCACACTCCCAGAGAGGACACGCGTCTGTGACGTTTGTCGCTTTTCAGCGTTGCCGGTCTCAGACGTGGTCCGGACCAGAGCGTTCATGAGTCCTCTGTGGGAGCTTGTGGTGGGCAGCCCTTGAGGAGCACCGGGACACTTCCCAGTTGCCTCAGTGTTGAGTGTTGCCTTGGCCTGCGCCGCGACACGGGCCTGCTCCCTGTTGGTGTCCCATCCAACTCACGCGACAGCCTGCGGGTCCTCGGAACGCAAAGCTCCTCGCAAAAACAGAGCATACACTCTTACACAAAAAACACAGGGGAAAAACACTTACAAGTCAATAATACGGCCAGGACCTCAGGAGCTCAACTTATACTTAAACGTATACTTTTGTCTGTGGAGGGAGGTTTCCTGCTGAAGTGTTGGCTCGTTAAACTGTCTGTTCCTGATGAGAGGAGCTGCTGTGATTGGCTTTATCGAAGCGTCCCGTAGATCCACTTTGCTGCTGAAACATATGCTTGAGCAAGAATCAGTTAAAAGTGAAAATCATTTGATCATTATGTTGGGCGTCATTTTGGTATTGACATGATTCTAGAGGCGGAAGGAGCGTGCGTAAAAGCCACAATTACTGCCATGAGGCAGTTACAATGATCTATAGTGTTCAATTGACTGGGGAAAAACAATGATTGCCACAGCCGAGAGAAACCAAAAGACTAATAATACAATCACAAATAAAAACAACTACATAAACCACAAGGAAACAAAACAGCAGTGGCAGTCAATGTCTCTCCTGCCTCATTATTGCGCAGTCACCACACGGCTGGCTCAACACATGGCAAAGGGAATCGCTGTAACACTGGACCTGAAACAGAATAAAGCACACAGCAGCAAAGCCTCGACTACAAAGCAAAATGAGCGGGATCCTCCTTTGATACGTCCCTGGCTTGGTGACGTCACATTCGATATGACTACTTCACCTTGGGAAGATTTTAAATAGGAGCCGTTTCTGCCATAGGTCTCATTCCACACTCCCAGAGAGGACACGCGTCTGTGACGTTTGTCGCTTTTCAGCGTTGCCGGTCTCAGACGTGGTCCGGACCAGAGCGTTCATGAGTCCTCTGTGGGAGCTTGGGACACTTCCCAGTTGCCTCATTGTTGATTGTTTCATTCCTGCAAACTTCAGAAACTGAAAAGTGTCACAAACATCACACAAGCGTTGATTCTGACCACGATTCAATCACACTGAGTCATTTTCAGTTGTTTCAGGCCTGCAGACCTCACAAACTGAAAAGCGTGACAAAAAACACATAAGTGCTGATTCTGACCAGTATTCACTCACACTGAGTGGTTTTCAGTTGACTTTTTTTCTAAAATTTGTGTGTCATTCCTGCAAACCTCAGAAACTGAAAAGCTTCACGATAAACACAATAGTGTTGATTCTGACCACTTTTCACTCACACTGAGTCATTTTCAGTTGACTGTGCTTTAAAATGACTGTTTCATGCCTGCAAACCTCAGAAACTGAAAAGCTTCACATAAAACACACTGTTATGTTAGAAACCAGAGAACACAAATGCACTCCAGGCCTGAATGGGGCAAAGTAACAAGTGATGATGTTAATGAGCTCTTCTCTGGTGAAAGAGCTCCGGAAACCATGGGTGTTATTTCTGCCATAGGTCTCATTCCACACTCCCAGAGAGGACACGCGTCTGTGACGTTTGTCGCTTTTCAGCGTTGCCGGTCTCAGACGTGGTCCGGACCAGAGCGTTCATGAGTCCTCTGTGGGAGCTTGTGGTGGGCAGCCCTTGAGGAGCACCGGGACACTTCCCAGTTGCCTCAGTGTTGAGTGTTGCCTTGGCCTGCGCCGCGACACGGGCCTGCTCCCTGTTGGTGTCCCATCCAACTCACGCGACAGCCTGCGGGTCCTCGGAACGCAAAGCTCCTCGCAAAAACAGAGCATACACTCCTACACAAAAAACACAGGGGAAAAACACTTACAAGTCAATAATACGGCCAGGACCTCAGGAGCTCAACTTATACTTAAACGTATACTTTTGTCTGTGGAGGGAGGTTTCCTGCTGAAGTGTTGGCTCGTTAAACTGTCTGTTCCTGATGAGAGGAGCTGCTGTGATTGGCTTTATCGAAGCGTCCCGTAGATCCACTTTGCTGCTGAAACATATGCTTGAGCAAGAATCAGTGAAAGTGAAAATCATTTGATCATTATGTTGGGCGTCATTTTGGTATTGACATGATTCTAGAGGCGGAAGGAGCGTGCGTAAAAGCCACAATTACTGCCATGAGGCAGTTACAATGATCTATAGTGTTCAATTGACTGGGGAAAAACAATGATTGCCACAGCCGAGAGAAACCAAAAGACTAATAATACAATCACAAATAAAAACAACTACATAAACCACAAGGAAACAAAACAGCAGTGGCAGTCAATGTCTCTCCTGCCTCATTATTGCGCAGTCACCACACGGCTGGCTCAACACATGGCAAAGGGAATCGCTGTAACACTGGACCTGAAACAGAATAAAGCACACAGCAGCAAAGCCTCGACTTCAAAGCAAAATGAGCGGGATCCTCCTTTGATACGTCCCTGGCTTGGTGACGTCACATTCGATATGACTACTTCACCTTGGGAAGATTTTAAATAGGAGCCGTTTCTGCCATAGGTCTCATTCCACACTCCCAGAGAGGACACGCGTCTGTGACGTTTGTCGCTTTTCAGCGTTGCCGGTCTCAGACGTGGTCCGGACCAGAGCGTTCATGAGTCCTCTGTGGGAGCTTGGGACACTTCCCAGTTGCCTCATTGTTGCTTGTTTCATTCCTGCAAACTTCAGAAACTGAAAAGTGTCACAAACATCACACAAGCGTTGATTCTGACCACGATTCAATCACACTGAGTCATTTTCAGTTGTTTCAGGCCTGCAGACCTCACAAACTGAAAAGCGTGACAAAAAACACATAAGTGCTGATTCTGACCAGTATTCACTGACACTGAGTGGTTTTCAGTTGACTTTTTTCTAAAATTTGTGTGTCATTCCTGCAAACCTCAGAAACTGAAAAGCTTCACGATAAACACAATAGTGTTGATTCTGACCACTTTTCACTCACACTGAGTCATTTTCAGTTGACTGTGCTTTAAAATGACTGTTTCATGCCTGCAAACCTCAGAAACTGAAAAGCTTCACATAAAACACACTGTTATGTTAGAAACCAGAGAACACAAATGCACTCCAGGCCTGAATGGGGCAAAGTAACAAGTGATGATGTTAATGAGCTCTTCTCTGGTGAAAGAGCTCCGGAAACCATGGGTGTTATTTCTGCCATAGGTCTCATTCCACACTCCCAGAGAGGACACGCGTCTGTGACGTTTGTCGCTTTTCAGCGTTGCCGGTCTCAGACGTGGTCCGGACCAGAGCGTTCATGAGTCCTCTGTGGGAGCTTGGGACACTTCCCAGTTGCCTCATTGTTGATTGTTTCATTCCTGCAAACTTCAGAAACTGAAAAGTGTCACAAACATCACACAAGCGTTGATTCTGACCACGATTCAATCACACTGAGTCATTTTCAGTTGTTTCAGGCCTGCAGACCTCACAAACTGAAAAGCGTGACAAAAAACACATAAGTGCTGATTCTGACCAGTATTCACTCACACTGAGTGGTTTTCAGTTGACTTTTTTCTAAAATTTGTGTGTCATTCCTGCAAACCTCAGAAACTGAAAAGCTTCACGATAAACACAATAGTGTTGATTCTGACCACTTTTCACTCACACTGAGTCATTTTCAGTTGACTGTGCTTTAAAATGACTGTTTCATGCCTGCAAACCTCAGAAACTGAAAAGCTTCACATAAAACACACTGTTATGTTAGAAACCAGAGAACACAAATGCACTCCAGGCCTGAATGGGGCAAAGTAACAAGTGATGATGTTAATGAGCTCTTCTCTGGTGAAAGAGCTCCGGAAACCATGGGTGTTATTTCTGCCATAGGTCTCATTCCACACTCCCAGAGAGGACACGCGTCTGTGACGTTTGTCGCTTTTCAGCGTTGCCGGTCTCAGACGTGGTCCGGACCAGAGCGTTCATGAGTCCTCTGTGGGAGCTTGTGGTGGGCAGCCCTTGAGGAGCACCGGGACACTTCCCAGTTGCCTCAGTGTTGAGTGTTGCCTTGGCCTGCGCCGCGACACGGGCCTGCTCCCTGTTGGTGTCCCATCCAACTCACGCGACAGCCTGCGGGTCCTCGGAACGCAAAGCTCCTCGCAAAAACAGAGCATACACTCTTACACAAAAAACACAGGGGAAAAACACTTACAAGTCAATAATACGGCCAGGACCTCAGGAGCTCAACTTATACTTAAACGTATACTTTTGTCTGTGGAGGGAGGTTTCCTGCTGAAGTGTTGGCTCGTTAAACTGTCTGTTCCTGATGAGAGGAGCTGCTGTGATTGGCTTTATCGAAGCGTCCCGTAGATCCACTTTGCTGCTGAAACATATGCTTGAGCAAGAATCAGTTAAAAGTGAAAATCATTTGATCATTATGTTGGGCGTCATTTTGGTATTGACATGATTCTAGAGGCGGAAGGAGCGTGCGTAAAAGCCACAATTACTGCCATGAGGCAGTTACAATGATCTATAGTGTTCAATTGACTGGGGAAAAACAATGATTGCCACAGCCGAGAGAAACCAAAAGACTAATAATACAATCACAAATAAAAACAACTACATAAACCACAAGGAAACAAAACAGCAGTGGCAGTCAATGTCTCTCCTGCCTCATTATTGCGCAGTCACCACACGGCTGGCTCAACACATGGCAAAGGGAATCGCTGTAACACTGGACCTGAAACAGAATAAAGCACACAGCAGCAAAGCCTCGACTACAAAGCAAAATGAGCGGGATCCTCCTTTGATACGTCCCTGGCTTGGTGACGTCACATTCGATATGACTACTTCACCTTGGGAAGATTTTAAATAGGAGCCGTTTCTGCCATAGGTCTCATTCCACACTCCCAGAGAGGACACGCGTCTGTGACGTTTGTCGCTTTTCAGCGTTGCCGGTCTCAGACGTGGTCCGGACCAGAGCGTTCATGAGTCCTCTGTGGGAGCTTGGGACACTTCCCAGTTGCCTCATTGTTGATTGTTTCATTCCTGCAAACTTCAGAAACTGAAAAGTGTCACAAACATCACACAAGCGTTGATTCTGACCACGATTCAATCACACTGAGTCATTTTCAGTTGTTTCAGGCCTGCAGACCTCACAAACTGAAAAGCGTGACAAAAAACACATAAGTGCTGATTCTGACCAGTATTCACTCACACTGAGTGGTTTTCAGTTGACTTTTTTCTAAAATTTGTGTGTCATTCCTGCAAACCTCAGAAACTGAAAAGCTTCACGATAAACACAATAGTGTTGATTCTGACCACTTTTCACTCACACTGAGTCATTTTCAGTTGACTGTGCTTTAAAATGACTGTTTCATGCCTGCAAACCTCAGAAACTGAAAAGCTTCACATAAAACACACTGTTATGTTAGAAACCAGAGAACACAAATGCACTCCAGGCCTGAATGGGGCAAAGTAACAAGTGATGATGTTAATGAGCTCTTCTCTGGTGAAAGAGCTCCGGAAACCATGGGTGTTATTTCTGCCATAGGTCTCATTCCACACTCCCAGAGAGGACACGCGTCTGTGACGTTTGTCGCTTTTCAGCGTTGCCGGTCTCAGACGTGGTCCGGACCAGAGCGTTCATGAGTCCTCTGTGGGAGCTTGTGGTGGGCAGCCCTTGAGGAGCACCGGGACACTTCCCAGTTGCCTCAGTGTTGAGTGTTGCCTTGGCCTGCGCCGCGACACGGGCCTGCTCCCTGTTGGTGTCCCATCCAACTCACGCGACAGCCTGCGGGTCCTCGGAACGCAAAGCTCCTCGCAAAAACAGAGCATACACTCCTACACAAAAAACACAGGGGAAAAACACTTACAAGTCAATAATACGGCCAGGACCTCAGGAGCTCAACTTATACTTAAACGTATACTTTTGTCTGTGGAGGGAGGTTTCCTGCTGAAGTGTTGGCTCGTTAAACTGTCTGTTCCTGATGAGAGGAGCTGCTGTGATTGGCTTTATCGAAGCGTCCCGTAGATCCACTTTGCTGCTGAAACATATGCTTGAGCAAGAATCAGTGAAAGTGAAAATCATTTGATCATTATGTTGGGCGTCATTTTGGTATTGACATGATTCTAGAGGCGGAAGGAGCGTGCGTAAAAGCCACAATTACTGCCATGAGGCAGTTACAATGATCTATAGTGTTCAATTGACTGGGGAAAAACAATGATTGCCACAGCCGAGAGAAACCAAAAGACTAATAATACAATCACAAATAAAAACAACTACATAAACCACAAGGAAACAAAACAGCAGTGGCAGTCAATGTCTCTCCTGCCTCATTATTGCGCAGTCACCACACGGCTGGCTCAACACATGGCAAAGGGAATCGCTGTAACACTGGACCTGAAACAGAATAAAGCACACAGCAGCAAAGCCTCGACTTCAAAGCAAAATGAGCGGGATCCTCCTTTGATACGTCCCTGGCTTGGTGACGTCACATTCGATATGACTACTTCACCTTGGGAAGATTTTAAATAGGAGCCGTTTCTGCCATAGGTCTCATTCCACACTCCCAGAGAGGACACGCGTCTGTGACGTTTGTCGCTTTTCAGCGTTGCCGGTCTCAGACGTGGTCCGGACCAGAGCGTTCATGAGTCCTCTGTGGGAGCTTGGGACACTTCCCAGTTGCCTCATTGTTGATTGTTTCATTCCTGCAAACTTCAGAAACTGAAAAGTGTCACAAACATCACACAAGCGTTGATTCTGACCACGATTCAATCACACTGAGTCATTTTCAGTTGTTTCAGGCCTGCAGACCTCACAAACTGAAAAGCGTGACAAAAAACACATAAGTGCTGATTCTGACCAGTATTCACTGACACTGAGTGGTTTTCAGTTGACTGTGCTTTAAAATGACTGTTTCATGCCTGCAAACCTCAGAAACTGAAAAGCTTCACATAAAACACACTGTTATGTTAGAAACCAGAGAACACAAATGCACTCCAGGCCTGAATGGGGCAAAGTAACAAGTGATGATGTTAATGAGCTCTTCTCTGGTGAAAGAGCTCCGGAAACCATGGGTGTTATTTCTGCCATAGGTCTCATTCCACACTCCCAGAGAGGACACGCGTCTGTGACGTTTGTCGCTTTTCAGCGTTGCCGGTCTCAGACGTGGTCCGGACCAGAGCGTTCATGAGTCCTCTGTGGGAGCTTGTGGTGGGCAGCCCTTGAGGAGCACCGGGACACTTCCCAGTTGCCTCAGTGTTGAGTGTTGCCTTGGCCTGCGCCGCGACACGGGCCTGCTCCCTGTTGGTGTCCCATCCAACTCACGCGACAGCCTGCGGGTCCTCGGAACGCAAAGCTCCTCGCAAAAGCAGAGCATACACTCTTACACAAAAAACACAGGGGAAAAACACTTACAAGTCAATAATACGGCCAGGACCTCAGGAGCTCAACTTATACTTAAACGTATACTTTTGTCTGTGGAGGGAGGTTTCCTGCTGAAGTGTTGGCTCGTTAAACTGTCTGTTCCTGATGAGAGGAGCTGCTGTGATTGGCTTTATCGAAGCGTCCCGTAGATCCACTTTGCTGCTGAAACATATGCTTGTGCAAGAATCAGTGAAAGTGAAAATCATTTGATCATTATGTTGGGCGTCATTTTGGTATTGACATGATTCTAGAGGCGGAAGGAGCGTGCGTAAAAGCCACAATTACTGCCATGAGGCAGTTACAATGATCTATAGTGTTCAATTGACTGGGGAAAAACAATGATTGCCACAGCCGAGAGAAACCAAAAGACTAATAATACAATCACAAATAAAAACAACTACATAAACCACAAGGAAACAAAACAGCAGTGGCAGTCAATGTCTCTCCTGCCTCATTATTGCGCAGTCACCACACGGCTGGCTCAACACATGGCAAAGGGAATCGCTGTAACACTGGACCTGAAACAGAATAAAGCACACAGCAGCAAAGCCTCGACTTCAAAGCAAAATGAGCGGGATCCTCCTTTGATACGTCCCTGGCTTGGTGACGTCACATTCGATATGACTACTTCACCTTGGGAAGATTTTAAATAGGAGCCGTTTCTGCCATAGGTCTCATTCCACACTCCCAGAGAGGACACGCGTCTGTGACGTTTGTCGCTTTTCAGCGTTGCCGGTCTCAGACGTGGTCCGGACCAGAGCGTTCATGAGTCCTCTGTGGGAGCTTGGGACACTTCCCAGTTGCCTCATTGTTGCTTGTTTCATTCCTGCAAACTTCAGAAACTGAAAAGTGTCACAAACATCACACAAGCGTTGATTCTGACCACGATTCAATCACACTGAGTCATTTTCAGTTGTTTCAGGCCTGCAGACCTCACAAACTGAAAAGCGTGACAAAAAACACATAAGTGCTGATTCTGACCAGTATTCACTGACACTGAGTGGTTTTCAGTTGACTTTTTTCTAAAATTTGTGTGTCATTCCTGCAAACCTCAGAAACTGAAAAGCTTCACGATAAACACAATAGTGTTGATTCTGACCACTTTTCACTCACACTGAGTCATTTTCAGTTGACTGTGCTTTAAAATGACTGTTTCATGCCTGCAAACCTCAGAAACTGAAAAGCTTCACATAAAACACACTGTTATGTTAGAAACCAGAGAACACAAATGCACTCCAGGCCTGAATGGGGCAAAGTAACAAGTGATGATGTTAATGAGCTCTTCTCTGGTGAAAGAGCTCCGGAAACCATGGGTGTTATTTCTGCCATAGGTCTCATTCCACACTCCCAGAGAGGACACGCGTCTGTGACGTTTGTCGCTTTTCAGCGTTGCCGGTCTCAGACGTGGTCCGGACCAGAGCGTTCATGAGTCCTCTGTGGGAGCTTGGGACACTTCCCAGTTGCCTCATTGTTGATTGTTTCATTCCTGCAAACTTCAGAAACTGAAAAGTGTCACAAACATCACACAAGCGTTGATTCTGACCACGATTCAATCACACTGAGTCATTTTCAGTTGTTTCAGGCCTGCAGACCTCACAAACTGAAAAGCGTGACAAAAAACACATAAGTGCTGATTCTGACCAGTATTCACTCACACTGAGTGGTTTTCAGTTGACTTTTTTCTAAAATTTGTGTGTCATTCCTGCAAACCTCAGAAACTGAAAAGCTTCACGATAAACACAATAGTGTTGATTCTGACCACTTTTCACTCACACTGAGTCATTTTCAGTTGACTGTGCTTTAAAATGACTGTTTCATGCCTGCAAACCTCAGAAACTGAAAAGCTTCACATAAAACACACTGTTATGTTAGAAACCAGAGAACACAAATGCACTCCAGGCCTGAATGGGGCAAAGTAACAAGTGATGATGTTAATGAGCTCTTCTCTGGTGAAAGAGCTCCGGAAACCATGGGTGTTATTTCTGCCATAGGTCTCATTCCACACTCCCAGAGAGGACACGCGTCTGTGACGTTTGTCGCTTTTCAGCGTTGCCGGTCTCAGACGTGGTCCGGACCAGAGCGTTCATGAGTCCTCTGTGGGAGCTTGTGGTGGGCAGCCCTTGAGGAGCACCGGGACACTTCCCAGTTGCCTCAGTGTTGAGTGTTGCCTTGGCCTGCGCCGCGACACGGGCCTGCTCCCTGTTGGTGTCCCATCCAACTCACGCGACAGCCTGCGGGTCCTCGGAACGCAAAGCTCCTCGCAAAAACAGAGCATACACTCTTACACAAAAAACACAGGGGAAAAACACTTACAAGTCAATAATACGGCCAGGACCTCAGGAGCTCAACTTATACTTAAACGTATACTTTTGTCTGTGGAGGGAGGTTTCCTGCTGAAGTGTTGGCTCGTTAAACTGTCTGTTCCTGATGAGAGGAGCTGCTGTGATTGGCTTTATCGAAGCGTCCCGTAGATCCACTTTGCTGCTGAAACATATGCTTGAGCAAGAATCAGTTAAAAGTGAAAATCATTTGATCATTATGTTGGGCGTCATTTTGGTATTGACATGATTCTAGAGGCGGAAGGAGCGTGCGTAAAAGCCACAATTACTGCCATGAGGCAGTTACAATGATCTATAGTGTTCAATTGACTGGGGAAAAACAATGATTGCCACAGCCGAGAGAAACCAAAAGACTAATAATACAATCACAAATAAAAACAACTACATAAACCACAAGGAAACAAAACAGCAGTGGCAGTCAATGTCTCTCCTGCCTCATTATTGCGCAGTCACCACACGGCTGGCTCAACACATGGCAAAGGGAATCGCTGTAACACTGGACCTGAAACAGAATAAAGCACACAGCAGCAAAGCCTCGACTACAAAGCAAAATGAGCGGGATCCTCCTTTGATACGTCCCTGGCTTGGTGACGTCACATTCGATATGACTACTTCACCTTGGGAAGATTTTAAATAGGAGCCGTTTCTGCCATAGGTCTCATTCCACACTCCCAGAGAGGACACGCGTCTGTGACGTTTGTCGCTTTTCAGCGTTGCCGGTCTCAGACGTGGTCCGGACCAGAGCGTTCATGAGTCCTCTGTGGGAGCTTGGGACACTTCCCAGTTGCCTCATTGTTGATTGTTTCATTCCTGCAAACTTCAGAAACTGAAAAGTGTCACAAACATCACACAAGCGTTGATTCTGACCACGATTCAATCACACTGAGTCATTTTCAGTTGTTTCAGGCCTGCAGACCTCACAAACTGAAAAGCGTGACAAAAAACACATAAGTGCTGATTCTGACCAGTATTCACTCACACTGAGTGGTTTTCAGTTGACTTTTTTCTAAAATTTGTGTGTCATTCCTGCAAACCTCAGAAACTGAAAAGCTTCACGATAAACACAATAGTGTTGATTCTGACCACTTTTCACTCACACTGAGTCATTTTCAGTTGACTGTGCTTTAAAATGACTGTTTCATGCCTGCAAACCTCAGAAACTGAAAAGCTTCACATAAAACACACTGTTATGTTAGAAACCAGAGAACACAAATGCACTCCAGGCCTGAATGGGGCAAAGTAACAAGTGATGATGTTAATGAGCTCTTCTCTGGTGAAAGAGCTCCGGAAACCATGGGTGTTATTTCTGCCATAGGTCTCATTCCACACTCCCAGAGAGGACACGCGTCTGTGACGTTTGTCGCTTTTCAGCGTTGCCGGTCTCAGACGTGGTCCGGACCAGAGCGTTCATGAGTCCTCTGTGGGAGCTTGTGGTGGGCAGCCCTTGAGGAGCACCGGGACACTTCCCAGTTGCCTCAGTGTTGAGTGTTGCCTTGGCCTGCGCCGCGACACGGGCCTGCTCCCTGTTGGTGTCCCATCCAACTCACGCGACAGCCTGCGGGTCCTCGGAACGCAAAGCTCCTCGCAAAAACAGAGCATACACTCCTACACAAAAAACACAGGGGAAAAACACTTACAAGTCAATAATACGGCCAGGACCTCAGGAGCTCAACTTATACTTAAACGTATACTTTTGTCTGTGGAGGGAGGTTTCCTGCTGAAGTGTTGGCTCGTTAAACTGTCTGTTCCTGATGAGAGGAGCTGCTGTGATTGGCTTTATCGAAGCGTCCCGTAGATCCACTTTGCTGCTGAAACATATGCTTGAGCAAGAATCAGTGAAAGTGAAAATCATTTGATCATTATGTTGGGCGTCATTTTGGTATTGACATGATTCTAGAGGCGGAAGGAGCGTGCGTAAAAGCCACAATTACTGCCATGAGGCAGTTACAATGATCTATAGTGTTCAATTGACTGGGGAAAAACAATGATTGCCACAGCCGAGAGAAACCAAAAGACTAATAATACAATCACAAATAAAAACAACTACATAAACCACAAGGAAACAAAACAGCAGTGGCAGTCAATGTCTCTCCTGCCTCATTATTGCGCAGTCACCACACGGCTGGCTCAACACATGGCAAAGGGAATCGCTGTAACACTGGACCTGAAACAGAATAAAGCACACAGCAGCAAAGCCTCGACTTCAAAGCAAAATGAGCGGGATCCTCCTTTGATACGTCCCTGGCTTGGTGACGTCACATTCGATATGACTACTTCACCTTGGGAAGATTTTAAATAGGAGCCGTTTCTGCCATAGGTCTCATTCCACACTCCCAGAGAGGACACGCGTCTGTGACGTTTGTCGCTTTTCAGCGTTGCCGGTCTCAGACGTGGTCCGGACCAGAGCGTTCATGAGTCCTCTGTGGGAGCTTGGGACACTTCCCAGTTGCCTCATTGTTGATTGTTTCATTCCTGCAAACTTCAGAAACTGAAAAGTGTCACAAACATCACACAAGCGTTGATTCTGACCACGATTCAATCACACTGAGTCATTTTCAGTTGTTTCAGGCCTGCAGACCTCACAAACTGAAAAGCGTGACAAAAAACACATAAGTGCTGATTCTGACCAGTATTCACTGACACTGAGTGGTTTTCAGTTGACTGTGCTTTAAAATGACTGTTTCATGCCTGCAAACCTCAGAAACTGAAAAGCTTCACATAAAACACACTGTTATGTTAGAAACCAGAGAACACAAATGCACTCCAGGCCTGAATGGGGCAAAGTAACAAGTGATGATGTTAATGAGCTCTTCTCTGGTGAAAGAGCTCCGGAAACCATGGGTGTTATTTCTGCCATAGGTCTCATTCCACACTCCCAGAGAGGACACGCGTCTGTGACGTTTGTCGCTTTTCAGCGTTGCCGGTCTCAGACGTGGTCCGGACCAGAGCGTTCATGAGTCCTCTGTGGGAGCTTGTGGTGGGCAGCCCTTGAGGAGCACCGGGACACTTCCCAGTTGCCTCAGTGTTGAGTGTTGCCTTGGCCTGCGCCGCGACACGGGCCTGCTCCCTGTTGGTGTCCCATCCAACTCACGCGACAGCCTGCGGGTCCTCGGAACGCAAAGCTCCTCGCAAAAGCAGAGCATACACTCTTACACAAAAAACACAGGGGAAAAACACTTACAAGTCAATAATACGGCCAGGACCTCAGGAGCTCAACTTATACTTAAACGTATACTTTTGTCTGTGGAGGGAGGTTTCCTGCTGAAGTGTTGGCTCGTTAAACTGTCTGTTCCTGATGAGAGGAGCTGCTGTGATTGGCTTTATCGAAGCGTCCCGTAGATCCACTTTGCTGCTGAAACATATGCTTGTGCAAGAATCAGTGAAAGTGAAAATCATTTGATCATTATGTTGGGCGTCATTTTGGTATTGACATGATTCTAGAGGCGGAAGGAGCGTGCGTAAAAGCCACAATTACTGCCATGAGGCAGTTACAATGATCTATAGTGTTCAATTGACTGGGGAAAAACAATGATTGCCACAGCCGAGAGAAACCAAAAGACTAATAATACAATCACAAATAAAAACAACTACATAAACCACAAGGAAACAAAACAGCAGTGGCAGTCAATGTCTCTCCTGCCTCATTATTGCGCAGTCACCACACGGCTGGCTCAACACATGGCAAAGGGAATAGCTGTAACACTGGACCTGAAACAGAATAAAGCACACAGCAGCAAAGCCTCGACTTCAAAGCAAAATGAGCGGGATCCTCCTTTGATACGTCCCTGGCTTGGTGACGTCACATTCGATATGACTACTTCACCCTCGGAAGATTTTAAATAGGAGCCGTTTGTGCCATAGGTCTCATTCCACACTCCCAGAGAGGACACGCGTCTGTGACGTTTGTTGCTTTTCAGCGTTGCCGGTCTCAGACGTGGTCCGGACCAGAGCGTTCATGAGTCCTCTGTGGGAGCTTGGGACACTTCCCAGTTGCCTCATTGTTGCTTGTTTCATTCCTGCAAACTTCAGAAACTGAAAAGTGTCACAAACATCACACAAGCGTTGATTCTGACCACGATTCAATCACACTGAGTCATTTTCAGTTGTTTCAGGCCTGCAGACCTCAAAAACTGAAAAGCTTGACAAAAAACACATAAGTGCTGATTCTGACCAGTATTCACTCACACTGAGTGGTTTTCAGTTGACTTTTTCTAAAATTTGTGTGTCATTCCTGCAAACCTCAGAAACTGAAAAGCTTCACGATAAACACAATAGTGTTGATTCTGACCACTTTTCACTCACACTGAGTCATTTTCAGTTGACTGTGCTTTAAAATTACTGTTTCATACCTGCAAACCTCAGAAACTGAAAAGCTTCACATAAAACACACTGTTATGTTATAAACCAGAGAACACAAATGCACTCCAAGCCTGAATGGGGCAAAGTAACAAGTGATGATGTTAATGAGCTCTTCTCTGGTGAAAGAGCTCCGGAAACCATGGGTGTTATTTCTGCCATAGGTCTCATTCCACACTCCCAGAGAGGACACGCGTCTGTGACGTTTGTCGCTTTTCAGCGTTGCCGGTCTCAGACGTGGTCCGGACCAGAGCGTTCATGAGTCCTCTGTGGGAGCTTGTGGTGGGCAGCCCTTGAGGAGCACCGGGACACTTCCCAGTTGCCTCAGTGTTGAGTGTTGCCTTGGCCTGCGCCGCGACACGGGCCTGCTCCCTGTTGGTGTCCCATCCAACTCACGCGACAGCCTGCGGGTCCTCGGAACGCAAAGCTCCTCGCAAAAACAGAGCATACACTCCTACACAAAAAACACAGGGGAAAAACACTTACAAGTCAATAATACGGCCAGGACCTCAGGAGCTCAACTTATACTTAAACGTATACTTTTGTCTGTGGAGGGAGGTTTCCTGCTGAAGTGTTGGCTCGTTAAACTGTCTGTTCCTGATGAGAGGAGCTGCTGTGATTGGCTTTATCGAAGCGTCCCGTAGATCCACTTTGCTGCTGAAACATATGCTTGAGCAAGAATCAGTTAAAAGTGAAAATCATTTGATCATTATGTTGGGCGTCATTTTGGTATTGACATGATTCTAGAGGCGGAAGGAGCGTGCGTAAAAGCCACAATTACTGCCATGAGGCAGTTACAATGATCTATAGTGTTCAATTGACTGGGGAAAAACAATGATTGCCACAGCCGAGAGAAACCAAAAGACTAATAATACAATCACAAATAAAAACAACTACATAAACCACAAGGAAACAAAACAGCAGTGGCAGTCAATGTCTCTCCTGCCTCATTATTGCGCAGTCACCACACGGCTGGCTCAACACATGGCAAAGGGAATCGCTGTAACACTGGACCTGAAACAGAATAAAGCACACAGCAGCAAAGCCTCGACTTCAAAGCAAAATGAGCGGGATCCTCCTTTGATACGTCCCTGGCTTGGTGACGTCACATTCGATATGACTACTTCACCCTCGGAAGATTTTAAATAGGAGCCGTTTCTGCCATAGGTCTCATTCCACACACCCAGAGAGGACACGCGTCTGTGACGTTTGTCGCTTTTCAGCGTTGCCGGTCTCAGACGTGGTCCGGACCAGAGCGTTCATGAGTCCTCTGTGGGAGCTTGGGACACTTCCCAGTTGCCTCATTGTTGCTTGTTTCATTCCTGCAAACTTCAGAAACTGAAAAGTGTCACAAACATCACACAAGCGTTGATTCTGACCACGATTCAATCACACTGAGTCATTTTCAGTTGTTTCAGGCCTGCAGACCTCACAAACTGAAAAGCTTGTCAAAAAACACAGAAGTGCTGATTCTGACCAGTATTCACTCACACTGAGTGGTTTTCAGTTGACTTTTTTCTAAAATTTGTGTGTCATTCCTGCAAACCTCAGAAACTGAAAAGCTTCACGATAAACACATAAGTGCTGATTCTGACCACTTTTCACTCACACTGAGTGGTTTTCAGTTGACTGTGCTTTAAAATGACTGTTTCATGCCTGCAAACCTCAGAAACTGAAAAGCTTCACATAAAACACACTGTTATGTTAGAAACCAGAGAACACAAATGCACTCCAGGCCTGAATGGGGCAAAGTAACAAGTGATGATGTTAATGAGCTCTTCTCTGGTGAAAGAGCTCCGGAAACCATGGGTGTTATTTCTGCCATAGGTCTCATTCCACACTCCCAGAGAGGACACGCGTCTGTGACGTTTGTCGCTTTTCAGCGTTGCCGGTCTCAGACGTGGTCCGGACCAGAGCGTTCATGAGTCCTCTGTGGGAGCTTGTGGTGGGCAGCCCTTGAGGAGCACCGGGACACTTCCCAGTTGCCTCAGTGTTGAGTGTTGCCTTGGCCTGCGCCGCGACACGGGCCTGCTCCCTGTTGGTGTCCCATCCAACTCACGCGACAGCCTGCGGGTCCTCGGAACGCAAAGCTCCTCGCAAAAGCAGAGCATACACTCTTACACAAAAAACACAGGGGAAAAACACTTACAAGTCAATAATACGGCCAGGACCTCAGGAGCTCAACTTATACTTAAACGTATACTTTTGTCTGTGGAGGGAGGTTTCCTGCTGAAGTGTTGGCTCGTTAAACTGTCTGTTCCTGATGAGAGGAGCTGCTGTGATTGGCTTTATCGAAGCGTCCCGTAGATCCACTTTGCTGCTGAAACATATGCTTGAGCAAGAATCAGTGAAAGTGAAAATCATTTGATCATTATGTTGGGCGTCATTTTGGTATTGACATGATTCTAGAGGCGGAAGGAGCGTGCGTAAAAGCCACAATTACTGCCATGAGGCAGTTACAATGATCTATAGTGTTCAATTGACTGGGGAAAAACAATGATTGCCACAGCCGAGAGAAACCAAAAGACTAATAATACAATCACAAATAAAAACAACTACATAAACCACAAGGAAACAAAACAGCAGTGGCAGTCAATGTCTCTCCTGCCTCATTATTGCGCAGTCACCACACGGCTGGCTCAACACATGGCAAAGGGAATCGCTGTAACACTGGACCTGAAACAGAATAAAGCACACAGCAGCAAAGCCTCGACTTCAAAGCAAAATGAGCGGGATCCTCCTTTGATACGTCCCTGGCTTGGTGACGTCACATTCGATATGACTACTTCACCCTCGGAAGATTTTAAATAGGAGCCGTTTGTGCCATAGGTCTCATTCCACACTCCCAGAGAGGACACGCGTCTGTGACGTTTGTTGCTTTTCAGCGTTGCCGGTCTCAGACGTGGTCCGGACCAGAGCGTTCATGAGTCCTCTGTGGGAGCTTGGGACACTTCCCAGTTGCCTCATTGTTGCTTGTTTCATTCCTGCAAACTTCAGAAACTGAAAAGTGTCACAAACATCACACAAGCGTTGATTCTGACCACGATTCAATCACACTGAGTCATTTTCAGTTGTTTCAGGCCTGCAGACCTCAAAAACTGAAAAGCTTGACAAAAAACACATAAGTGCTGATTCTGACCAGTATTCACTCACACTGAGTGGTTTTCAGTTGACTTTTTCTAAAATTTGTGTGTCATTCCTGCAAACCTCAGAAACTGAAAAGCTTCACGATAAACACAATAGTGTTGATTCTGACCACTTTTCACTCACACTGAGTCATTTTCAGTTGACTGTGCTTTAAAATTACTGTTTCATACCTGCAAACCTCAGAAACTGAAAAGCTTCACATAAAACACACTGTTATGTTATAAACCAGAGAACACAAATGCACTCCAAGCCTGAATGGGGCAAAGTAACAAGTGATGATGTTAATGAGCTCTTCTCTGGTGAAAGAGCTCCGGAAACCATGGGTGTTATTTCTGCCATAGGTCTCATTCCACACTCCCAGAGAGGACACGCGTCTGTGACGTTTGTCGCTTTTCAGCGTTGCCGGTCTCAGACGTGGTCCGGACCAGAGCGTTCATGAGTCCTCTGTGGGAGCTTGTGGTGGGCAGCCCTTGAGGAGCACCGGGACACTTCCCAGTTGCCTCAGTGTTGAGTGTTGCCTTGGCCTGCGCCGCGACACGGGCCTGCTCCCTGTTGGTGTCCCATCCAACTCACGCGACAGCCTGCGGGTCCTCGGAACGCAAAGCTCCTCGCAAAAACAGAGCATACACTCCTACACAAAAAACACAGGGGAAAAACACTTACAAGTCAATAATACGGCCAGGACCTCAGGAGCTCAACTTATACTTAAACGTATACTTTTGTCTGTGGAGGGAGGTTTCCTGCTGAAGTGTTGGCTCGTTAAACTGTCTGTTCCTGATGAGAGGAGCTGCTGTGATTGGCTTTATCGAAGCGTCCCGTAGATCCACTTTGCTGCTGAAACATATGCTTGAGCAAGAATCAGTTAAAAGTGAAAATCATTTGATCATTATGTTGGGCGTCATTTTGGTATTGACATGATTCTAGAGGCGGAAGGAGCGTGCGTAAAAGCCACAATTACTGCCATGAGGCAGTTACAATGATCTATAGTGTTCAATTGACTGGGGAAAAACAATGATTGCCACAGCCGAGAGAAACCAAAAGACTAATAATACAATCACAAATAAAAACAACTACATAAACCACAAGGAAACAAAACAGCAGTGGCAGTCAATGTCTCTCCTGCCTCATTATTGCGCAGTCACCACACGGCTGGCTCAACACATGGCAAAGGGAATCGCTGTAACACTGGACCTGAAACAGAATAAAGCACACAGCAGCAAAGCCTCGACTTCAAAGCAAAATGAGCGGGATCCTCCTTTGATACGTCCCTGGCTTGGTGACGTCACATTCGATATGACTACTTCACCTTGGGAAGATTTTAAATAGGAGCCGTTTCTGCCATAGGTCTCATTCCACACACCCAGAGAGGACACGCGTCTGTGACGTTTGTCGCTTTTCAGCGTTGCCGGTCTCAGACGTGGTCCGGACCAGAGCGTTCATGAGTCCTCTGTGGGAGCTTGGGACACTTCCCAGTTGCCTCATTGTTGCTTGTTTCATTCCTGCAAACTTCAGAAACTGAAAAGTGTCACAAACATCACACAAGCGTTGATTCTGACCACGATTCAATCACACTGAGTCATTTTCAGTTGTTTCAGGCCTGCAGACCTCACAAACTGAAAAGCTTGTCAAAAAACACAGAAGTGCTGATTCTGACCAGTATTCACTCACACTGAGTGGTTTTCAGTTGACTTTTTTCTAAAATTTGTGTGTCATTCCTGCAAACCTCAGAAACTGAAAAGCTTCACGATAAACACATAAGTGCTGATTCTGACCACTTTTCACTCACACTGAGTGGTTTTCAGTTGACTGTGCTTTAAAATGACTGTTTCATGCCTGCAAACCTCAGAAACTGAAAAGCTTCACATAAAACACACTGTTATGTTAGAAACCAGAGAACACAAATGCACTCCAGGCCTGAATGGGGCAAAGTAACAAGTGATGATGTTAATGAGCTCTTCTCTGGTGAAAGAGCTCCGGAAACCATGGGTGTTATTTCTGCCATAGGTCTCATTCCACACTCCCAGAGAGGACACGCGTCTGTGACGTTTGTCGCTTTTCAGCGTTGCCGGTCTCAGACGTGGTCCGGACCAGAGCGTTCATGAGTCCTCTGTGGGAGCTTGTGGTGGGCAGCCCTTGAGGAGCACCGGGACACTTCCCAGTTGCCTCAGTGTTGAGTGTTGCCTTGGCCTGCGCCGCGACACGGGCCTGCTCCCTGTTGGTGTCCCATCCAACTCACGCGACAGCCTGCGGGTCCTCGGAACGCAAAGCTCCTCGCAAAAGCAGAGCATACACTCTTACACAAAAAACACAGGGGAAAAACACTTACAAGTCAATAATACGGCCAGGACCTCAGGAGCTCAACTTATACTTAAACGTATACTTTTGTCTGTGGAGGGAGGTTTCCTGCTGAAGTGTTGGCTCGTTAAACTGTCTGTTCCTGATGAGAGGAGCTGCTGTGATTGGCTTTATCGAAGCGTCCCGTAGATCCACTTTGCTGCTGAAACATATGCTTGAGCAAGAATCAGTGAAAGTGAAAATCATTTGATCATTATGTTGGGCGTCATTTTGGTATTGACATGATTCTAGAGGCGGAAGGAGCGTGCGTAAAAGCCACAATTACTGCCATGAGGCAGTTACAATGATCTATAGTGTTCAATTGACTGGGGAAAAACAATGATTGCCACAGCCGAGAGAAACCAAAAGACTAATAATACAATCACAAATAAAAACAACTACATAAACCACAAGGAAACAAAACAGCAGTGGCAGTCAATGTCTCTCCTGCCTCATTATTGCGCAGTCACCACACGGCTGGCTCAACACATGGCAAAGGGAATAGCTGTAACACTGGACCTGAAACAGAATAAAGCACACAGCAGCAAAGCCTCGACTTCAAAGCAAAATGAGCGGGATCCTCCTTTGATACGTCCCTGGCTTGGTGACGTCACATTCGATATGACTACTTCACCCTCGGAAGATTTTAAATAGGAGCCGTTTGTGCCATAGGTCTCATTCCACACTCCCAGAGAGGACACGCGTCTGTGACGTTTGTTGCTTTTCAGCGTTGCCGGTCTCAGACGTGGTCCGGACCAGAGCGTTCATGAGTCCTCTGTGGGAGCTTGGGACACTTCCCAGTTGCCTCATTGTTGCTTGTTTCATTCCTGCAAACTTCAGAAACTGAAAAGTGTCACAAACATCACACAAGCGTTGATTCTGACCACGATTCAATCACACTGAGTCATTTTCAGTTGTTTCAGGCCTGCAGACCTCAAAAACTGAAAAGCTTGTCAAAAAACACATAAGTGCTGATTCTGACCAGTATTCACTCACACTGAGTGGTTTTCAGTTGACTTTTTCTAAAATTTGTGTGTCATTCCTGCAAACCTCAGAAACTGAAAAGCTTCACGATAAACACAATAGTGTTGATTCTGACCACTTTTCACTCACACTGAGTCATTTTCAGTTGACTGTGCTTTAAAATGACTGTTTCATACCTGCAAACCTCAGAAACTGAAAAGCTTCACATAAAACACACTGTTATGTTAGAAACCAGAGAACACAAATGCACTCCAGGCCTGAATGGGGCAAAGTAACAAGTGATGATGTTAATGAGCTCTTCTCTGGTGAAAGAGCTCCGGAAACCATGGGTGTTATTTCTGCCATAGGTCTCATTCCACACTCCCAGAGAGGACACGCGTCTGTGACGTTTGTCGCTTTTCAGCGTTGCCGGTCTCAGACGTGGTCCGGACCAGAGCGTTCATGAGTCCTCTGTGGGAGCTTGTGGTGGGCAGCCCTTGAGGAGCACCGGGACACTTCCCAGTTGCCTCAGTGTTGAGTGTTGCCTTGGCCTGCGCCGCGACACGGGCCTGCTCCCTGTTGGTGTCCCATCCAACTCACGCGACAGCCTGCGGGTCCTCGGAACGCAAAGCTCCTCGCAAAAACAGAGCATACACTCCTACACAAAAAACACAGGGGAAAAACACTTACAAGTCAATAATACGGCCAGGACCTCAGGAGCTCAACTTATACTTAAACGTATACTTTTGTCTGTGGAGGGAGGTTTCCTGCTGAAGTGTTGGCTCGTTAAACTGTCTGTTCCTGATGAGAGGAGCTGCTGTGATTGGCTTTATCGAAGCGTCCCGTAGATCCACTTTGCTGCTGAAACATATGCTTGAGCAAGAATCAGTGAAAGTGAAAATCATTTGATCATTATGTTGGGCGTCATTTTGGTATTGACATGATTCTAGAGGCGGAAGGAGCGTGCGTAAAAGCCACAATTACTGCCATGAGGCAGTTACAATGATCTATAGTGTTCAATTGACTGGGGAAAAACAATGATTGCCACAGCCGAGAGAAACCAAAAGACTAATAATACAATCACAAATAAAAACAACTACATAAACCACAAGGAAACAAAACAGCAGTGGCAGTCAATGTCTCTCCTGCCTCATTATTGCGCAGTCACCACACGGCTGGCTCAACACATGGCAAAGGGAATCGCTGTAACACTGGACCTGAAACAGAATAAAGCACACAGCAGCAAAGCCTCGACTTCAAAGCAAAATGAGCGGGATCCTCCTTTGATACGTCCCTGGCTTGGTGACGTCACATTCGATATGACTACTTCACCCTCGGAAGATTTTAAATAGGAGCCGTTTCTGCCATAGGTCTCATTCCACACTCCCAGAGAGGACACGCGTCTGTGACGTTTGTCGCTTTTCAGCGTTGCCGGTCTCAGACGTGGTCCGGACCAGAGCGTTCATGAGTCCTCTGTGGGAGCTTGGGACACTTCCCAGTTGCCTCATTGTTGCTTGTTTAATTCCTGCAAACTTCAGAAACTGAAAAGTGTCACAAACATCACACAAGCGTTGATTCTGACCACGATTCAATCACACTGAGTCATTTTCAGTTGTTTCAGGCCTGCAGACCTCACAAACTGAAAAGCTTGACAAAAAACACATAAGTGCTGATTCTGACCAGTATTCACTCACACTGAGTGGTTTTCAGTTGACTTTTTTCTAAAATTTGTGTGTCATTCCTGCAAACCTCAGAAACTGAAAAGCTTCACGATAAACACAATAGTGTTGATTCTGCCCACTTTTCACTCACACTGAGTCATTTTCAGTTGACTGTGCTTTAAAATGACTGTTTCATGCCTGCAAACCTCAGAAACTGAAAAGCTTCACATAAAACACACTGTTATGTTAGAAACCAGAGAACACAAATGCACTCCAGGCCTGAATGGGGCAAAGTAACAAGTGATGATGTTAATGAGCTCTTCTCTGGTGAAAGAGCTCCGGAAACCATGGGTGTTATTTCTGCCATAGGTCTCATTCCACACTCCCAGAGAGGACACGCGTCTGTGACGTTTGTCGCTTTTCAGCGTTGCCGGTCTCAGACGTGGTCCGGACCAGAGCGTTCATGAGTCCTCTGTGGGAGCTTGTGGTGGGCAGCCCTTGAGGAGCACCGGGACACTTCCCAGTTGCCTCAGTGTTGAGTGTTGCCTTGGCCTGCGCCGCGACACGGGCCTGCTCCCTGTTGGTGTCCCATCCAACTCACGCGACAGCCTGCGGGTCCTCGGAACGCAAAGCTCCTCGCAAAAACAGAGCATACACTCTTACACAAAAAACACAGGGGAAAAACACTTACAAGTCAATAATACGGCCAGGACCTCAGGAGCTCAACTTATACTTAAACGTATACTTTTGTCTGTGGAGGGAGGTTTCCTGCTGAAGTGTTGGCTCGTTAAACTGTCTGTTCCTGATGAGAGGAGCTGCTGTGATTGGCTTTATCGAAGCGTCCCGTAGATCCACTTTGCTGCTGAAACATATGCTTGAGCAAGAATCAGTGAAAGTGAAAATCATTTGATCATTATGTTGGGCGTCATTTTGGTATTGACATGATTCTAGAGGCGGAAGGAGCGTGCGTAAAAGCCACAATTACTGCCATGAGGCAGTTACAATGATCTATAGTGTTCAATTGACTGGGGAAAAACAATGATTGCCACAGCCGAGAGAAACCAAAAGACTAATAATACAATCACAAATAAAAACAACTACATAAACCACAAGGAAACAAAACAGCAGTGGCAGTCAATGTCTCTCCTGCCTCATTATTGCGCAGTCACCACACGGCTGGCTCAACACATGGCAAAGGGAATCGCTGTAACACTGGACCTGAAACAGAATAAAGCACACAGCAGCAAAGCCTCGACTTCAAAGCAAAATGAGCGGGATCCTCCTTTGATACGTCCCTGGCTTGGTGACGTCACATTCGATATGACTACTTCACCCTCGGAAGATTTTAAATAAGAGCCGTTTGTGCCATAGGTCTCATTCCACACTCCCAGAGAGGACACGCGTCTGTGACGTTTGTTGCTTTTCAGCGTTGCCGGTCTCAGACGTGGTCCGGACCAGAGCGTTCATGAGTCCTCTGTGGGAGCTTGGGACACTTCCCAGTTGCCTCATTGTTGCTTGTTTCATTCCTGCAAACTTCAGAAACTGAAAAGTGTCACAAACATCACACAAGCGTTGATTCTGACCACGATTCAATCACACTGAGTCATTTTCAGTTGTTTCAGGCCTGCAGACCTCAAAAACTGAAAAGCTTGACAAAAAACACATAAGTGCTGATTCTGACCAGTATTCACTCACACTGAGTGGTTTTCAGTTGACTTTTTCTAAAATTTGTGTGTCATTCCTGCAAACCTCAGAAACTGAAAAGCTTCACGATAAACACAATAGTGTTGATTCTGACCACTTTTCACTCACACTGAGTCATTTTCAGTTGACTGTGCTTTAAAATGACTGTTTCATACCTGCAAACCTCAGAAACTGAAAAGCTTCACATAAAACACACTGTTATGTTAGAAACCAGAGAACACAAATGCACTCCAAGCCTGAATGGGGCAAAGTAACAAGTGATGATGTTAATGAGCTCTTCTCTGGTGAAAGAGCTCCGGAAACCATGGGTGTTATTTCTGCCATAGGTCTCATTCCACACTCCCAGAGAGGACACGCGTCTGTGACGTTTGTCGCTTTTCAGCGTTGCCGGTCTCAGACGTGGTCCGGACCAGAGCGTTCATGAGTCCTCTGTGGGAGCTTGTGGTGGGCAGCCCTTGAGGAGCACCGGGACACTTCCCAGTTGCCTCAGTGTTGAGTGTTGCCTTGGCCTGCGCCGCGACACGGGCCTGCTCCCTGTTGGTGTCCCATCCAACTCACGCGACAGCCTGCGGGTCCTCGGAACGCAAAGCTCCTCGCAAAAACAGAGCATACACTCCTACACAAAAAACACAGGGGAAAAACACTTACAAGTCAATAATACGGCCAGGACCTCAGGAGCTCAACTTATACTTAAACGTATACTTTTGTCTGTGGAGGGAGGTTTCCTGCTGAAGTGTTGGCTCGTTAAACTGTCTGTTCCTGATGAGAGGAGCTGCTGTGATTGGCTTTATCGAAGCGTCCCGTAGATCCACTTTGCTGCTGAAACATATGCTTGAGCAAGAATCAGTTAAAAGTGAAAATCATTTGATCATTATGTTGGGCGTCATTTTGGTATTGACATGATTCTAGAGGCGGAAGGAGCGTGCGTAAAAGCCACAATTACTGCCATGAGGCAGTTACAATGATCTATAGTGTTCAATTGACTGGGGAAAAACAATGATTGCCACAGCCGAGAGAAACCAAAAGACTAATAATACAATCACAAATAAAAACAACTACATAAACCACAAGGAAACAAAACAGCAGTGGCAGTCAATGTCTCTCCTGCCTCATTATTGCGCAGTCACCACACGGCTGGCTCAACACATGGCAAAGGGAATCGCTGTAACACTGGACCTGAAACAGAATAAAGCACACAGCAGCAAAGCCTCGACTTCAAAGCAAAATGAGCGGGATCCTCCTTTGATACGTCCCTGGCTTGGTGACGTCACATTCGATATGACTACTTCACCCTCGGAAGATTTTAAATAGGAGCCGTTTCTGCCATAGGTCTCATTCCACACTCCCAGAGAGGACACGCGTCTGTGACGTTTGTCGCTTTTCAGCGTTGCCGGTCTCAGACGTGGTCCGGACCAGAGCGTTCATGAGTCCTCTGTGGGAGCTTGGGACACTTCCCAGTTGCCTCATTGTTGCTTGTTTCATTCCTGCAAACTTCAGAAACTGAAAAGTGTCACAAACATCACACAAGCGTTGATTCTGACCACGATTCAATCACACTGAGTCATTTTCAGTTGTTTCAGGCCTGCAGACCTCAAAAACTGAAAAGCTTGTCAAAAAACACATAAGTGCTGATTCTGACCAGTATTCACTCACACTGAGTGGTTTTCAGTTGACTTTTTCTAAAATTTGTGTGTCATTCCTGCAAACCTCAGAAACTGAAAAGCTTCACGATAAACACAATAGTGTTGATTCTGACCACTTTTCACTCACACTGAGTCATTTTCAGTTGACTGTGCTTTAAAATTACTGTTTCATACCTGCAAACCTCAGAAACTGAAAAGCTTCACATAAAACACACTGTTATGTTAGAAACCAGAGAACACAAATGCACTCCAAGCCTGAATGGGGCAAAGTAACAAGTGATGATGTTAATGAGCTCTTCTCTGGTGAAAGAGCTCCGGAAACCATGGGTGTTATTTCTGCCATAGGTCTCATTCCACACTCCCAGAGAGGACACGCGTCTGTGACGTTTGTCGCTTTTCAGCGTTGCCGGTCTCAGACGTGGTCCGGACCAGAGCGTTCATGAGTCCTCTGTGGGAGCTTGTGGTGGGCAGCCCTTGAGGAGCACCGGGACACTTCCCAGTTGCCTCAGTGTTGAGTGTTGCCTTGGCCTGCGCCGCGACACGGGCCTGCTCCCTGTTGGTGTCCCATCCAACTCACGCGACAGCCTGCGGGTCCTCGGAACGCAAAGCTCCTCGCAAAAACAGAGCATACACTCTTACACAAAAAACACAGGGGAAAAACACTTACAAGTCAATAATACGGCCAGGACCTCAGGAGCTCAACTTATACTTAAACGTATACTTTTGTCTGTGGAGGGAGGTTTCCTGCTGAAGTGTTGGCTCGTTAAACTGTCTGTTCCTGATGAGAGGAGCTGCTGTGATTGGCTTTATCGAAGCGTCCCGTAGATCCACTTTGCTGCTGAAACATATGCTTGAGCAAGAATCAGTTAAAAGTGAAAATCATTTGATCATTATGTTGGGCGTCATTTTGGTATTGACATGATTCTAGAGGCGGAAGGAGCGTGCGTAAAAGCCACAATTACTGCCATGAGGCAGTTACAATGATCTATAGTGTTCAATTGACTGGGGAAAAACAATGATTGCCACAGCCGAGAGAAACCAAAAGACTAATAATACAATCACAAATAAAAACAACTACATAAACCACAAGGAAACAAAACAGCAGTGGCAGTCAATGTCTCTCCTGCCTCATTATTGCGCAGTCACCACACGGCTGGCTCAACACATGGCAAAGGGAATCGCTGTAACACTGGACCTGAAACAGAATAAAGCACACAGCAGCAAAGCCTCGACTTCAAAGCAAAATGAGCGGGATCCTCCTTTGATACGTCCCTGGCTTGGTGACTTCACATTCGATATGACTACTTCACCTTGGGAAGATTTTAAATAGGAGCCGTTTCTGCCATAGGTCTCATTCCACACTCCCAGAGAGGACACGCGTCTGTGACGTTTGTCGCTTTTCAGCGTTGCCGGTCTCAGACGTGGTCCGGACCAGAGCGTTCATGAGTCCTCTGTGGGAGCTTGGGACACTTCCCAGTTGCCTCATTGTTGCTTGTTTCATTCCTGCAAACTTCAGAAACTGAAAAGTTTCACAAACATCACACAAGCGTTGATTCTGACCACGATTCAATCACACTGAGTCATTTTCAGTTGTTTCAGACTTGCAGACCTCACAAACTGAAAAGCTTGACAAAAAACACAGAAGTGCTGATTCTGACCAGTATTCACTGACACTGAGTGGTTTTCAGTTGACTTTTTTCTAAAATTTGTGTGTCATTCCTGCAAACCTCAGAAACTGAAAAGCTTCACGATAAACACAATAGTGTTGATTCTGACCACTTTTCACTCACACTGAGTCATTTTCAGTTGACTGTGCTTTAAAATGACTGTTTCATGCCTGCAAACCTCAGAAACTGAAAAGCTTCACATAAAACACACTGTTATGTTAGAAACCAGAGAACACAAATGCACTCCAGGCCTGAATGGGGCAAAGTTACAAGTGATGATGTTAATGAGCTCTTCTCTGGTGAAAGAGCTCCGGAAACCATGGGTGTTATTTCTGCCATAGGTCTCATTCCACACTCCCAGAGAGGACACGCGTCTGTGACGTTTGTCGCTTTTCAGCGTTGCCGGTCTCAGACGTGGTCCGGACCAGAGCGTTCATGAGTCCTCTGTGGGAGCTTGTGGTGGGCAGCCCTTGAGGAGCACCGGGACACTTCCCAGTTGCCTCAGTGTTGAGTGTTGCCTTGGCCTGCGCCGCGACACGGGCCTGCTCCCTGTTGGTGTCCCATCCAACTCACGCGACAGCCTGCGGGTCCTCGGAACGCAAAGCTCCTCGCAAAAACAGAGCATACACTCTTACACAAAAAACACAGGGGAAAAACACTTACAAGTCAATAATACGGCCAGGACCTCAGGAGCTCAACTTATACTTAAACGTATACTTTTGTCTGTGAAGGGGGAGGTTTCCTGCTGAAGTGTTGGCTCGTTAAACTGTCTGTTCCTGATGAGAGGAGCTGCTGTGATTGGCTTTATCGAAGCGTCCCGTAGATCCACTTTGCTGCTGAAACATATGCTTGAGCAAGAATCAGTGAAAGTGAAAATCATTTGATCATTATGTTGGGCGTCATTTTGGTATTGACATGATTCTAGAGGCGGAAGGAGCGTGCGTAAAAGCCACAATTACTGCCATGAGGCAGTTACAATGATCTATAGTGTTCAATTGACTGGGGAAAAACAATGATTGCCACAGCCGAGAGAAACCAAAAGACTAATAATACAATCACAAATAAAAACAACTACATAAACCACAAGGAAACAAAACAGCAGTGGCAGTCAATGTCTCTCCTGCCTCATTATTGCGCAGTCACCACACGGCTGGCTCAACACATGGCAAAGGGAATCGCTGTAACACTGGACCTGAAACAGAATAAAGCACACAGCAGCAAAGCCTCGACTTCAAAGCAAAATGAGCGGGATCCTCCTTTGATACGTCCCTGGCTTGGTGACGTCACATTCGATATGACTACTTCACCCTCGGAAGATTTTAAATAGGAGCCGTTTGTGCCATAGGTCTCATTCCACACTCCCAGAGAGGACACGCGTCTGTGACGTTTGTCGCTTTTCAGCGTTGCCGGTCTCAGACGTGGTCCGGACCAGAGCGTTCATGAGTCCTCTGTGGGAGCTCGGGACACTTCCCAGTTGCCTCATTGTTGATTGTTTCATTCCTGCAAACTTCAGAAACTGAAAAGTGTCACAAACATCACACAAGCGTTGATTCTGACCACGATTCAATCACACTGAGTCATTTTCAGTTGTTTCAGGCCTGCAGACCTCACAAACTGAAAAGCTTGACAAAAAACACATAAGTGCTGATTCTGACCAGTATTCACTGACACTGAGTGGTTTTCAGTTGACTTTTTTCTAAAATTTGTGTGTCATTCCTGCAAACCTCACAAACTGAAAAGCTTCACGATAAACACAATAGTGTTGATTCTGACCACTTTTCACTCACACTGAGTCATTTTCAGTTGACTGTGCTTTAAAATGACTGTTTCATGCCTGCAAACCTCAGAAACTGAAAAGCTTCACATAAAACACACTGTTATGTTAGAAACCAGAGAACACAAATGCACTCCAGGCCTGAATGGGGCAAAGTAACAAGTGATGATGTTAATGAGCTCTTCTCTGGTGAAAGAGCTCCGGAAACCATGGGTGTTATTTCTGCCATAGGTCTCATTCCACACTCCCAGAGAGGACACGCGTCTGTGACGTTTGTCGCTTTTCAGCGTTGCCGGTCTCAGACGTGGTCCGGACCAGAGCGTTCATGAGTCCTCTGTGGGAGCTTGTGGTGGGCAGCCCTTGAGGAGCACCGGGACACTTCCCAGTTGCCTCAGTGTTGAGTGTTGCCTTGGCCTGCGCCGCGACACGGGCCTGCTCCCTGTTGGTGTCCCATCCAACTCACGCGACAGCCTGCGGGTCCTCGGAACGCAAAGCTCCTCGCAAAAACAGAGCATACACTCTTACACAAAAAACACAGGGGAAAAACACTTACAAGTCAATCATACGGCCAGGACCTCAGGAGCTCAACTTATACTTAAACGTATACTTTTGTCTGTGGAGGGAGGTTTCCTGCTGAAGTGTTGGCTCGTTAAACTGTCTGTTCCTGATGAAAGGAGCTGCTGTGATTGGCTTTATCGAAGCGTCCCGTAGATCCACTTTGCTGCTGAAACATATGCTTGAGCAAGAATCAGTTAAAAGTGAAAATCATTTGATCATTATGTTGGGCGTCATTTTGGTATTGACATGATTCTAGAGGCGGAAGGAGCGTGCGTAAAAGCCACAATTACTGCCATGAGGCAGTTACAATGATCTATAGTGTTCAATTGACTGGGGAAAAACAATGATTGCCACAGCCGAGAGAAACCAAAAGACTAATAATACAATCACAAATAAAAACAACTACATAAACCACAAGGAAACAAAACAGCAGTGGCAGTCAATGTCTCTCCTGCCTCATTATTGCGCAGTCACCACACGGCTGGCTCAACACATGGCAAAGGGAATCGCTGTAACACTGGACCTGAAACAGAATAAAGCACACAGCAGCAAAGCCTCGACTTCAAAGCAAAATGAGCGGAATCCTCCTTTGATACGTCCCTGGCTTGGTGACGTCACATTCGATATGACTACTTCACCCTCGGAAGATTTTAAATAGGAGCCGTTTCTGCCATAGGTCTCATTCCACACTCCCAGAGAGGACACGCGTCTGTGACGTTTGTCGCTTTTCAGCGTTGCCGGTCTCAGACGTGGTCCGGACCAGAGCGTTCATGAGTCCTCTGTGGGAGCTTGGGACACTTCCCAGTTGCCTCATTGTTGCTTGTTTCATTCCTGCAAACTTCAGAAACTGAAAAGTGTCACAAACATCACACAAGCGTTGATTCTGACCACGATTCAATCACACTGAGTCATTTTCAGTTGTTTCAGGCTTGCAGACCTCACAAACTGAAAAGCGTGACAAAAAACACATAAGTGCTGATTCTGACCAGTATTCACTCACACTGAGTGGTTTTCAGTTGACTTTTTTCTAAAATTTGTGTGTCATTCCTGCAAACCTCAGAAACTGAAAAGCTTCACGATAAACACAATAGTGTTGATTCTGACCACTTTTCACTCACACTGAGTCATTTTCAGTTGACTGTGCTTTAAAATGACTGTTTCATGCCTGCAAACCTCAGAAACTGAAAAGCTTCACATAAAACACACTGTTATGTTAGAAACCAGAGAACACAAATGCACTCCAGGCCTGAATGGGGCAAAGTAACAAGTGATGATGTTAATGAGCTCTTCTCTGGTGAAAGAGCTCCGGAAACCATGGGTGTTATTTCTGCCATAGGTCTCATTCCACACTCCCAGAGAGGACACGCGTCTGTGACGTTTGTCGCTTTTCAGCGTTGCCGGTCTCAGACGTGGTCCGGACCAGAGCGTTCATGAGTCCTCTGTGGGAGCTTGTGGTGGGCAGCCCTTGAGGAGCACCGGGACACTTCCCAGTTGCCTCAGTGTTGAGTGTTGCCTTGGCCTGCGCCGCGACACGGGCCTGCTCCCTGTTGGTGTCCCATCCAACTCACGCGACAGCCTGCGGGTCCTCGGAACGCAAAGCTCCTCGCAAAAACAGAGCATACACTCTTACACAAAAAACACAGGGGAAAAACACTTACAAGTCAATCATACGGCCAGGACCTCAGGAGCTCAACTTATACTTAAACGTATACTTTTGTCTGTGGAGGGAGGTTTCCTGCTGAAGTGTTGGCTCGTTAAACTGTCTGTTCCTGATGAAAGGAGCTGCTGTGATTGGCTTTATCGAAGCGTCCCGTAGATCCACTTTGCTGCTGAAACATATGCTTGAGCAAGAATCAGTTAAAAGTGAAAATCATTTGATCATTATGTTGGGCGTCATTTTGGTATTGACATGATTCTAGAGGCGGAAGGAGCGTGCGTAAAAGCCACAATTACTGCCATGAGGCAGTTACAATGATCTATAGTGTTCAATTGACTGGGGAAAAACAATGATTGCCACAGCCGAGAGAAACCAAAAGACTAATAATACAATCACAAATAAAAACAACTACATAAACCACAAGGAAACAAAACAGCAGTGGCAGTCAATGTCTCTCCTGCCTCATTATTGCGCAGTCACCACACGGCTGGCTCAACACATGGCAAAGGGAATCGCTGTAACACTGGACCTGAAACAGAATAAAGCACACAGCAGCAAAGCCTCGACTTCAAAGCAAAATGAGCGGGATCCTCCTTTGATACGTCCCTGGCTTGGTGACGTCACATTCGATATGACTACTTCACCTTGGGAAGATTTTAAATAGGAGCCGTTTCTGCCATAGGTCTCATTCCACACACCCAGAGAGGACACGCGTCTGTGACGTTTGTCGCTTTTCAGCGTTGCCGGTCTCAGACGTGGTCCGGACCAGAGCGTTCATGAGTCCTCTGTGGGAGCTTGGGACACTTCCCAGTTGCCTCATTGTTGCTTGTTTCATTCCTGCAAACTTCAGAAACTGAAAAGTGTCACAAACATCACACAAGCGTTGATTCTGACCACGATTCAATCACACTGAGTCATTTTCAGTTGTTTCAGGCCTGCAGACCTCACAAACTGAAAAGCGTGACAAAAAACACATAAGTGCTGATTCTGACCAGTATTCACTCACACTGAGTGGTTTTCAGTTGACTTTTTTCTAAAATTTGTGTGTCATTCCTGCAAACCTCAGAAACTGAAAAGCTTCACGATAAACACAATAGTGTTGATTCTGACCACTTTTCACTCACACTGAGTCATTTTCAGTTGACTGTGCTTTAAAATGACTGTTTCATGCCTGCAAACCTCAGAAACTGAAAAGCTTCACATAAAACACACTGTTATGTTAGAAACCAGAGAACACAAATGCACTCCAGGCCTGAATGGGGCAAAGTAACAAGTGATGATGTTAATGAGCTCTTCTCTGGTGAAAGAGCTCCGGAAACCATGGGTGTTATTTCTGCCATAGGTCTCATTCCACACTCCCAGAGAGGACACGCGTCTGTGACGTTTGTCGCTTTTCAGCGTTGCCGGTCTCAGACGTGGTCCGGACCAGAGCGTTCATGAGTCCTCTGTGGGAGCTTGTGGTGGGCAGCCCTTGAGGAGCACCGGGACACTTCCCAGTTGCCTCAGTGTTGAGTGTTGCCTTGGCCTGCGCCGCGACACGGGCCTGCTCCCTGTTGGTGTCCCATCCAACTCACGCGACAGCCTGCGGGTCCTCGGAACGCAAAGCTCCTCGCAAAAACAGAGCATACACTCTTACACAAAAAACACAGGGGAAAAACACTTACAAGTCAATAATACGGCCAGGACCTCAGGAGCTCAACTTATACTTAAACGTATACTTTTGTCTGTGGAGGGAGGTTTCCTGCTGAAGTGTTGGCTCGTTAAACTGTCTGTTCCTGATGAAAGGAGCTGCTGTGATTGGCTTTATCGAAGCGTCCCGTAGATCCACTTTGCTGCTGAAACATATGCTTGAGCAAGAATCAGTTAAAAGTGAAAATCATTTGATCATTATGTTGGGCGTCATTTTGGTATTGACATGATTCTAGAGGCGGAAGGAGCGTGCGTAAAAGCCACAATTACTGCCATGAGGCAGTTACAATGATCTATAGTGTTCAATTGACTGGGGAAAAACAATGATTGCCACAGCCGAGAGAAACCAAAAGACTAATAATACAATCACAAATAAAAACAACTACATAAACCACAAGGAAACAAAACAGCAGTGGCAGTCAATGTCTCTCCTGCCTCATTATTGCGCAGTCACCACACGGCTGGCTCAACACATGGCAAAGGGAATCGCTGTAACACTGGACCTGAAACAGAATAAAGCACACAGCAGCAAAGCCTCGACTACAAAGCAAAATGAGCGGGATCCTCCTTTGATACGTCCCTGGCTTGGTGACGTCACATTCGATATGACTACTTCACCTTGGGAAGATTTTAAATAGGAGCCGTTTCTGCCATAGGTCTCATTCCACACTCCCAGAGAGGACACGCGTCTGTGACGTTTGTCGCTTTTCAGCGTTGCCGGTCTCAGACGTGGTCCGGACCAGAGCGTTCATGAGTCCTCTGTGGGAGCTTGGGACACTTCCCAGTTGCCTCATTGTTGCTTGTTTCATTCCTGCAAACTTCAGAAACTGAAAAGTGTCACAAACATCACACAAGCGTTGATTCTGACCACGATTCAATCACACTGAGTCATTTTCAGTTGTTTCAGGCCTGCAGACCTCACAAACTGAAAAGCGTGACAAAAAACACATAAGTGCTGATTCTGACCAGTATTCACTCACACTGAGTGGTTTTCAGTTGACTTTTTTCTAAAATTTGTGTGTCATTCCTGCAAACCTCAGAAACTGAAAAGCTTCACGATAAACACAATAGTGTTGATTCTGACCACTTTTCACTCACACTGAGTCATTTTCAGTTGACTGTGCTTTAAAATGACTGTTTCATGCCTGCAAACCTCAGAAACTGAAAAGCTTCACATAAAACACACTGTTATGTTAGAAACCAGAGAACACAAATGCACTCCAGGCCTGAATGGGGCAAAGTAACAAGTGATGATGTTAATGAGCTCTTCTCTGGTGAAAGAGCTCCGGAAACCATGGGTGTTATTTCTGCCATAGGTCTCATTCCACACTCCCAGAGAGGACACGCGTCTGTGACGTTTGTCGCTTTTCAGCGTTGCCGGTCTCAGACGTGGTCCGGACCAGAGCGTTCATGAGTCCTCTGTGGGAGCTTGTGGTGGGCAGCCCTTGAGGAGCACCGGGACACTTCCCAGTTGCCTCAGTGTTGAGTGTTGCCTTGGCCTGCGCCGCGACACGGGCCTGCTCCCTGTTGGTGTCCCATCCAACTCACGCGACAGCCTGCGGGTCCTCGGAACGCAAAGCTCCTCGCAAAAACAGAGCATACACTCTTACACAAAAAACACAGGGGAAAAACACTTACAAGTCAATAATACGGCCAGGACCTCAGGAGCTCAACTTATACTTAAACGTATACTTTTGTCTGTGGAGGGAGGTTTCCTGCTGAAGTGTTGGCTCGTTAAACTGTCTGTTCCTGATGAGAGGAGCTGCTGTGATTGGCTTTATCGAAGCGTCCCGTAGATCCACTTTGCTGCTGAAACATAAGCTTGAGCAAGAATCAGTGAAAGTGAAAATCATTTGATCATTACATGAAATCATTATGTTGGGTGTCATTTTGGTATTGACATGATTCTAGAGGCGGAAGGAGCGTGCGTAAAAGCCACAATTACTGCCATGAGGCAGTTACAATGATCTATAGTGTTCAATTGACTGGGGAAAAACAATGATTGCCACAGCCGAGAGAAACCAAAAGACTAATAATACAATCACAAATAAAAACAACTACATAAACCACAAGGAAACAAAACAGCAGTGGCAGTCAATGTCTCTCCTGCCTCATTATTGCGCAGTCACCACACGGCTGGCTCAACACATGGCAAAGGGAATCGCTGTAACACTGGACCTGAAACAGAATAAAGCACACAGCAGCAAAGCCTCGACTTCAAAGCAAAATGAGCGGGATCCTCCTTTGATACGTCCCTGGCTTGGTGACGTCACATTCGATATGACTACTTCACCTTGGGAAGATTTTAAATAGGAGCCGTTTCTGCCATAGGTCTCATTCCACACTCCCAGAGAGGACACGCGTCTGTGACGTTTGTCGCTTTTCAGCGTTGCCGGTCTCAGACGTGGTCCGGACCAGAGCGTTCATGAGTCCTCTGTGGGAGCTTGGGACACTTCCCAGTTGCCTCATTGTTGATTGTTTCATTCCTGCAAACTTCAGAAACTGAAAAGTGTCACAAACATCACACAAGCGTTGATTCTGACCACGATTCAGTCACACTGAGTCATTTTCAGTTGTTTCAGGCCTGCAGACCTCACAAACTGAAAAGCGTGACAAAAAACACAGAAGTGCTGATTCTGACCAGTATTCACTCACACTGAGTGGTTTTCAGTTGACTTTTTTCTAAAATTTGTGTGTCATTCCTGCAAACCTCAGAAACTGAAAAGCTTCACGATAAACACAATAGTGTTGATTCTGACCACTTTTCACTCACACTGAGTCATTTTCAGTTGACTGTGCTTTTAAATGACTGTTTCATGCCTGCAAACCTCAGAAACTGAAAAGCTTCACATAAAACACACTGTTATGTTAGAAACCAGAGAACACAAATGCACTCCAGGCCTGAATGGGGCAAAGTAACAAGTGATGATGTTAATGAGCTCTTCTCTGGTGAAAGAGCTCCGGAAACCATGGGTGTTATTTCTGCCATAGGTCTCATTCCACACTCCCAGAGAGGACACGCGTCTGTGACGTTTGTCGCTTTTCAGCGTTGCCGGTCTCAGACGTGGTCCGGACCAGAGCGTTCATGAGTCCTCTGTGGGAGCTTGTGGTGGGCAGCCCTTGAGGAGCACCGGGACACTTCCCAGTTGCCTCAGTGTTGAGTGTTGCCTTGGCCTGCGCCGCGACACGGGCCTGCTCCCTGTTGGTGTCCCATCCAACTCACGCGACAGCCTGCGGGTCCTCGGAACGCAAAGCTCCTCGCAAAAACAGAGCATACACTCTTACACAAAAAACACAGGGGAAAAACACTTACAAGTCAATAATACGGCCAGGACCTCAGGAGCTCAACTTATACTTAAACGTATACTTTTGTCTGTGGAGGGAGGTTTCCTGCTGAAGTGTTGGCTCGTTAAACTGTCTGTTCCTGATGAGAGGAGCTGCTGTGATTGGCTTTATCGAAGCGTCCCGTAGATCCACTTTGCTGCTGAAACATATGCTTGAGCAAGAATCAGTTAAAAGTGAAAATCATTTGATCATTATGTTGGGCGTCATTTTGGTATTGACATGATTCTAGAGGCGGAAGGAGCGTGCGTAAAAGCCACAATTACTGCCATGAGGCAGTTACAATGATCTATAGTGTTCAATTGACTGGGGAAAAACAATGATTGCCACAGCCGAGAGAAACCAAAAGACTAATAATACAATCACAAATAAAAACAACTACATAAACCACAAGGAAACAAAACAGCAGTGGCAGTCAATGTCTCTCCTGCCTCATTATTGCGCAGTCACCACACGGCTGGCTCAACACATGGCAAAGGGAATCGCTGTAACACTGGACCTGAAACAGAATAAAGCACACAGCAGCAAAGCCTCGACTTCAAAGCAAAATGAGCGGGATCCTCCTTTGATACGTCCCTGGCTTGGTGACTTCACATTCGATATGACTACTTCACCTTGGGAAGATTTTAAATAGGAGCCGTTTCTGCCATAGGTCTCATTCCACACTCCCAGAGAGGACACGCGTCTGTGACGTTTGTCGCTTTTCAGCGTTGCCGGTCTCAGACGTGGTCCGGACCAGAGCGTTCATGAGTCCTCTGTGGGAGCTTGGGACACTTCCCAGTTGCCTCATTGTTGCTTGTTTCATTCCTGCAAACTTCAGAAACTGAAAAGTGTCACAAACATCACACAAGCGTTGATTCTGACCACGATTCAATCACACTGAGTCATTTTCAGTTGTTTCAGGCCTGCAGACCTCACAAACTGAAAAGCGTGACAAAAAACACATAAGTGCTGATTCTGACCAGTATTCACTCACACTGAGTGGTTTTCAGTTGACTTTTTTCTAAAATTTGTGTGTCATTCCTGCAAACCTCAGAAACTGAAAAGCTTCACGATAAACACAATAGTGTTGATTCTGACCACTTTTCACTCACACTGAGTCATTTTCAGTTGACTGTGCTTTAAAATGACTGTTTCATGCCTGCAAACCTCAGAAACTGAAAAGCTTCACATAAAACACACTGTTATGTTAGAAACCAGAGAACACAAATGCACTCCAGGCCTGAATGGGGCAAAGTAACAAGTGATGATGTTAATGAGCTCTTCTCTGGTGAAAGAGCTCCGGAAACCATGGGTGTTATTTCTGCCATAGGTCTCATTCCACACTCCCAGAGAGGACACGCGTCTGTGACGTTTGTCGCTTTTCAGCGTTGCCGGTCTCAGACGTGGTCCGGACCAGAGCGTTCATGAGTCCTCTGTGGGAGCTTGTGGTGGGCAGCCCTTGAGGAGCACCGGGACACTTCCCAGTTGCCTCAGTGTTGAGTGTTGCCTTGGCCTGCGCCGCGACACGGGCCTGCTCCCTGTTGGTGTCCCATCCAACTCACGCGACAGCCTGCGGGTCCTCGGAACGCAAAGCTCCTCGCAAAAACAGAGCATACACTCTTACACAAAAAACACAGGGGAAAAACACTTACAAGTCAATAATACGGCCAGGACCTCAGGAGCTCAACTTATACTTAAACGTATACTTTTGTCTGTGGAGGGAGGTTTCCTGCTGAAGTGTTGGCTCGTTAAACTGTCTGTTCCTGATGAAAGGAGCTGCTGTGATTGGCTTTATCGAAGCGTCCCGTAGATCCACTTTGCTGCTGAAACATATGCTTGAGCAAGAATCAGTTAAAAGTGAAAATCATTTGATCATTATGTTGGGCGTCATTTTGGTATTGACATGATTCTAGAGGCGGAAGGAGCGTGCGTAAAAGCCACAATTACTGCCATGAGGCAGTTACAATGATCTATAGTGTTCAATTGACTGGGGAAAAACAATGATTGCCACAGCCGAGAGAAACCAAAAGACTAATAATACAATCACAAATAAAAACAACTACATAAACCACAAGGAAACAAAACAGCAGTGGCAGTCAATGTCTCTCCTGCCTCATTATTGCGCAGTCACCACACGGCTGGCTCAACACATGGCAAAGGGAATCGCTGTAACACTGGACCTGAAACAGAATAAAGCACACAGCAGCAAAGCCTCGACTTCAAAGCAAAATGAGCGGGATCCTCCTTTGATACGTCCCTGGCTTGGTGACGTCACATTCGATATGACTACTTCACCTTGGGAAGATTTTAAATAGGAGCCGTTTCTGCCATAGGTCTCATTCCACACTCCCAGAGAGGACACGCGTCTGTGACGTTTGTCGCTTTTCAGCGTTGCCGGTCTCAGACGTGGTCCGGACCAGAGCGTTCATGAGTCCTCTGTGGGAGCTTGGGACACTTCCCAGTTGCCTCATTGTTGATTGTTTCATTCCTGCAAACTTCAGAAACTGAAAAGTTTCACAAACATCACACAAGCGTTGATTCTGACCACGATTCAGTCACACTGAGTCATTTTCAGTTGTTTCAGGCCTGCAGACCTCACAAACTGAAAAGCGTGACAAAAAACACATAAGTGCTGATTCTGACCAGTATTCACTCACACTGAGTGGTTTTCAGTTGACTTTTTTCTAAAATTTGTGTGTCATTCCTGCAAACCTCAGAAACTGAAAAGCTTCACGATAAACACAATAGTGTTGATTCTGACCACTTTTCACTCACACTGAGTCATTTTCAGTTGACTGTGCTTTAAAATGACTGTTTCATGCCTGCAAACCTCAGAAACTGAAAAGCTTCACATAAAACACACTGTTATGTTAGAAACCAGAGAACACAAATGCACTCCAGGCCTGAATGGGGCAAAGTAACAAGTGATGATGTTAATGAGCTCTTCTCTGGTGAAAGAGCTCCGGAAACCATGGGTGTTATTTCTGCCATAGGTCTCATTCCACACTCCCAGAGAGGACACGCGTCTGTGACGTTTGTCGCTTTTCAGCGTTGCCGGTCTCAGACGTGGTCCGGACCAGAGCGTTCATGAGTCCTCTGTGGGAGCTTGTGGTGGGCAGCCCTTGAGGAGCACCGGGACACTTCCCAGTTGCCTCAGTGTTGAGTGTTGCCTTGGCCTGCGCCGCGACACGGGCCTGCTCCCTGTTGGTGTCCCATCCAACTCACGCGACAGCCTGCGGGTCCTCGGAACGCAAAGCTCCTCGCAAAAACAGAGCATACACTCTTACACAAAAAACACAGGGGAAAAACACTTACAAGTCAATAATACGGCCAGGACCTCAGGAGCTCAACTTATACTTAAACGTATACTTTTGTCTGTGGAGGGAGGTTTCCTGCTGAAGTGTTGGCTCGTTAAACTGTCTGTTCCTGATGAAAGGAGCTGCTGTGATTGGCTTTATCGAAGCGTCCCGTAGATCCACTTTGCTGCTGAAACATATGCTTGAGCAAGAATCAGTTAAAAGTGAAAATCATTTGATCATTATGTTGGGCGTCATTTTGGTATTGACATGATTCTAGAGGCGGAAGGAGCGTGCGTAAAAGCCACAATTACTGCCATGAGGCAGTTACAATGATCTATAGTGTTCAATTGACTGGGGAAAAACAATGATTGCCACAGCCGAGAGAAACCAAAAGACTAATAATACAATCACAAATAAAAACAACTACATAAACCACAAGGAAACAAAACAGCAGTGGCAGTCAATGTCTCTCCTGCCTCATTATTGCGCAGTCACCACACGGCTGGCTCAACACATGGCAAAGGGAATCGCTGTAACACTGGACCTGAAACAGAATAAAGCACACAGCAGCAAAGCCTCGACTTCAAAGCAAAATGAGCGGGATCCTCCTTTGATACGTCCCTGGCTTGGTGACATCACATTCGATATGACTACTTCACCTTGGGAAGATTTTAAATAGGAGCCGTTTCTGCCATAGGTCTCATTCCACACTCCCAGAGAGGACACGCGTCTGTGACGTTTGTCGCTTTTCAGCGTTGCCGGTCTCAGACGTGGTCCGGACCAGAGCGTTCATGAGTCCTCTGTGGGAGCTTGGGACACTTCCCAGTTGCCTCATTGTTGCTTGTTTCATTCCTGCAAACTTCAGAAACTGAAAAGTGTCACAAACATCACACAAGCGTTGATTCTGACCACGATTCAATCACACTGAGTCATTTTCAGTTGTTTCATTCCTGCAGACCTCACAAACTGAAAAGCGTGACAAAAAACACATAAGTGCTGATTCTGACCAGTATTCACTCACACTGAGTGGTTTTCAGTTGACTTTTTTCTAAAATTTGTGTGTCATTCCTGCAAACCTCAGAAACTGAAAAGCTTCACGATAAACACAATAGTGTTGATTCTGACCACTTTTCACTCACACTGAGTCATTTTCAGTTGACTGTGCTTTAAAATGACTGTTTCATGCCTGCAAACCTCAGAAACTGAAAAGCTTCACATAAAACACACTGTTATGTTAGAAACCAGAGAACACAAATGCACTCCAGGCCTGAATGGGGCAAAGTAACAAGTGATGATGTTAATGAGCTCTTCTCTGGTGAAAGAGCTCCGGAAACCATGGGTGTTATTTCTGCCATAGGTCTCATTCCACACTCCCAGAGAGGACACGCGTCTGTGACGTTTGTCGCTTTTCAGCGTTGCCGGTCTCAGACGTGGTCCGGACCAGAGCGTTCATGAGTCCTCTGTGGGAGCTTGTGGTGGGCAGCCCTTGAGGAGCACCGGGACACTTCCCAGTTGCCTCAGTGTTGAGTGTTGCCTTGGCCTGCGCCGCGACACGGGCCTGCTCCCTGTTGGTGTCCCATCCAACTCACGCGACAGCCTGCGGGTCCTCGGAACGCAAAGCTCCTCGCAAAAACAGAGCATACACTCTTACACAAAAAACACAGGGGAAAAACACTTACAAGTCAATAATACGGCCAGGACCTCAGGAGCTCAACTTATACTTAAACGTATACTTTTGTCTGTGGAGGGAGGTTTCCTGCTGAAGTGTTGGCTCGTTAAACTGTCTGTTCCTGATGAAAGGAGCTGCTGTGATTGGCTTTATCGAAGCGTCCCGTAGATCCACTTTGCTGCTGAAACATATGCTTGAGCAAGAATCAGTTAAAAGTGAAAATCATTTGATCATTATGTTGGGCGTCATTTTGGTATTGACATGATTCTAGAGGCGGAAGGAGCGTGCGTAAAAGCCACAATTACTGCCATGAGGCAGTTACAATGATCTATAGTGTTCAATTGACTGGGGAAAAACAATGATTGCCACAGCCGAGAGAAACCAAAAGACTAATAATACAATCACAAATAAAAACAACTACATAAACCACAAGGAAACAAAACAGCAGTGGCAGTCAATGTCTCTCCTGCCTCATTATTGCGCAGTCACCACACGGCTGGCTCAACACATGGCAAAGGGAATCGCTGTAACACTGGACCTGAAACAGAATAAAGCACACAGCAGCAAAGCCTCGACTTCAAAGCAAAATGAGCGGGATCCTCCTTTGATCCCTGGCTTGGTGACGTCACATTCGATATGACTACTTCACCCTCGGAAGATTTTAAATAGGAGCCGTTTCTGCCATAGGTCTCATTCCACACTCCCAGAGAGGACACGCGTCTGTGACGTTTGTCGCTTTTCAGCGTTGCCGGTCTCAGACGTGGTCCGGACCAGAGCGTTCATGAGTCCTCTGTGGGAGCTTGGGACACTTCCCAGTTGCCTCATTGTTGCTTGTTTCATTCCTGCAAACTTCAGAAACTGAAAAGTGTCACAAACATCACACAAGCGTTGATTCTGACCACGATTCAATCACACTGAGTCATTTTCAGTTGTTTCAGGCTTGCAGACCTCACAAACTGAAAAGCGTGACAAAAAACACATAAGTGCTGATTCTGACCAGTATTCACTCACACTGAGTGGTTTTCAGTTGACTTTTTTCTAAAATTTGTGTGTCATTCCTGCAAACCTCAGAAACTGAAAAGCTTCACGATAAACACAATAGTGTTGATTCTGACCACTTTTCACTCACACTGAGTCATTTTCAGTTGACTGTGCTTTAAAATGACTGTTTCATGCCTGCAAACCTCAGAAACTGAAAAGCTTCACATAAAACACACTGTTATGTTAGAAACCAGAGAACACAAATGCACTCCAGGCCTGAATGGGGCAAAGTAACAAGTGATGATGTTAATGAGCTCTTCTCTGGTGAAAGAGCTCCGGAAACCATGGGTGTTATTTCTGCCATAGGTCTCATTCCACACTCCCAGAGAGGACACGCGTCTGTGACGTTTGTCGCTTTTCAGCGTTGCCGGTCTCAGACGTGGTCCGGACCAGAGCGTTCATGAGTCCTCTGTGGGAGCTTGTGGTGGGCAGCCCTTGAGGAGCACCGGGACACTTCCCAGTTGCCTCAGTGTTGAGTGTTGCCTTGGCCTGCGCCGCGACACGGGCCTGCTCCCTGTTGGTGTCCCATCCAACTCACGCGACAGCCTGCGGGTCCTCGGAACGCAAAGCTCCTCGCAAAAACAGAGCATACACTCTTACACAAAAAACACAGGGGAAAAACACTTACAAGTCAATAATACGGCCAGGACCTCAGGAGCTCAACTTATACTTAAACGTATACTTTTGTCTGTGGAGGGAGGTTTCCTGCTGAAGTGTTGGCTCGTTAAACTGTCTGTTCCTGATGAAAGGAGCTGCTGTGATTGGCTTTATCGAAGCGTCCCGTAGATCCACTTTGCTGCTGAAACATATGCTTGAGCAAGAATCAGTTAAAAGTGAAAATCATTTGATCATTATGTTGGGCGTCATTTTGGTATTGACATGATTCTAGAGGCGGAAGGAGCGTGCGTAAAAGCCACAATTACTGCCATGAGGCAGTTACAATGATCTATAGTGTTCAATTGACTGGGGAAAAACAATGATTGCCACAGCCGAGAGAAACCAAAAGACTAATAATACAATCACAAATAAAAACAACTACATAAACCACAAGGAAACAAAACAGCAGTGGCAGTCAATGTCTCTCCTGCCTCATTATTGCGCAGTCACCACACGGCTGGCTCAACACATGGCAAAGGGAATCGCTGTAACACTGGACCTGAAACAGAATAAAGCACACAGCAGCAAAGCCTCGACTTCAAAGCAAAATGAGCGGGATCCTCCTTTGATACGTCCCTGGCTTGGTGACGTCACATTCGATATGACTACTTCACCTTGGGAAGATTTTAAATAGGAGCCGTTTCTGCCATTGGTCTCATTCCACACTCCCAGAGAGGACACGCGTCTGTGACGTTTGTCGCTTTTCAGCGTTGCCGGTCTCAGACGTGGTCCGGACCAGAGCGTTCATGAGTCCTCTGTGGGAGCTTGTGGTGGGCAGCCCTTGAGGAGCACCGGGACACTTCCCAGTTGCCTCAGTGTTGAGTGTTGCCTTGGCCTGCGCCGCGACACGGGCCTGCTCCCTGTTGGTGTCCCATCCAACTCACGCGACAGCCTGCGGGTCCTCGGAACGCAAAGCTCCTCGCAAAAACAGAGCATACACTCTTACACAAAAAACACAGGGGAAAAACACTTACAAGTCAATAATACGGCCAGGACCTCAGGAGCTCAACTTATACTTAAACGTATACTTTTGTCTGTGGAGGGAGGTTTCCTGCTGAAGTGTTGGCTCGTTAAACTGTCTGTTCCTGATGAGAGGAGCTGCTGTGATTGGCTTTATCGAAGCGTCCCGTAGATCCACTTTGCTGCTGAAACATATGCTTGAGCAAGAATCAGTTAAAAGTGAAAATCATTTGATCATTATGTTGGGCGTCATTTTGGTATTGACATGATTCTAGAGGCGGAAGGAGCGTGCGTAAAAGCCACAATTACTGCCATGAGGCAGTTACAATGATCTATAGTGTTCAATTGACTGGGGAAAAACAATGATTGCCACAGCCGAGAGAAACCAAAAGACTAATAATACAATCACAAATAAAAACAACTACATAAACCACAAGGAAACAAAACAGCAGTGGCAGTCAATGTCTCTCCTGCCTCATTATTGCGCAGTCACCACACGGCTGGCTCAACACATGGCAAAGGGAATCGCTGTAACACTGGACCTGAAACAGAATAAAGCACACAGCAGCAAAGCCTCGACTTCAAAGCAAAATGAGCGGGATCCTCCTTTGATACGTCCCTGGCTTGGTGACTTCACATTCGATATGACTACTTCACCTTGGGAAGATTTTAAATAGGAGCCGTTTCTGCCATAGGTCTCATTCCACACTCCCAGAGAGGACACGCGTCTGTGACGTTTGTCGCTTTTCAGCGTTGCCGGTCTCAGACGTGGTCCGGACCAGAGCGTTCATGAGTCCTCTGTGGGAGCTTGGGACACTTCCCAGTTGCCTCATTGTTGCTTGTTTCATTCCTGCAAACTTCAGAAACTGAAAAGTGTCACAAACATCACACAAGCGTTGATTCTGACCACGATTCAATCACACTGAGTCATTTTCAGTTGTTTCAGGCCTGCAGACCTCACAAACTGAAAAGCTTGACAAAAAACACATAAGTGCTGATTCTGACCAGTATTCACTCACACTGAGTGGTTTTCAGTTGACTTTTTTCTAAAATTTGTGTGTCATTCCTGCAAACCTCAGAAACTGAAAAGCTTCACGATAAACACAATAGTGTTGATTCTGACCACTTTTCACTCACACTGAGTCATTTTCAGTTGACTGTGCTTTAAAATGACTGTTTCATGCCTGCAAACCTCAGAAACTGAAAAGCTTCACATAAAACACACTGTTATGTTAGAAACCAGAGAACACAAATGCACTCCAGGCCTGAATGGGGCAAAGTAACAAGTGATGATGTTAATGAGCTCTTCTCTGGTGAAAGAGCTCCGGAAACCATGGGTGTTATTTCTGCCATAGGTCTCATTCCACACTCCCAGAGAGGACACGCGTCTGTGACGTTTGTCGCTTTTCAGCGTTGCCGGTCTCAGACGTGGTCCGGACCAGAGCGTTCATGAGTCCTCTGTGGGAGCTTGTGGTGGGCAGCCCTTGAGGAGCACCGGGACACTTCCCAGTTGCCTCAGTGTTGAGTGTTGCCTTGGCCTGCGCCGCGACACGGGCCTGCTCCCTGTTGGTGTCCCATCCAACTCACGCGACAGCCTGCGGGTCCTCGGAACGCAAAGCTCCTCGCAAAAACAGAGCATACACTCTTACACAAAAAACACAGGGGAAAAACACTTACAAGTCAATAATACGGCCAGGACCTCAGGAGCTCAACTTATACTTAAACGTATACTTTTGTCTGTGGAGGGAGGTTTCCTGCTGAAGTGTTGGCTCGTTAAACTGTCTGTTCCTGATGAAAGGAGCTGCTGTGATTGGCTTTATCGAAGCGTCCCGTAGATCCACTTTGCTGCTGAAACATATGCTTGAGCAAGAATCAGTTAAAAGTGAAAATCATTTGATCATTATGTTGGGCGTCATTTTGGTATTGACATGATTCTAGAGGCGGAAGGAGCGTGCGTAAAAGCCACAATTACTGCCATGAGGCAGTTACAATGATCTATAGTGTTCAATTGACTGGGGAAAAACAATGATTGCCACAGCCGAGAGAAACCAAAAGACTAATAATACAATCACAAATAAAAACAACTACATAAACCACAAGGAAACAAAACAGCAGTGGCAGTCAATGTCTCTCCTGCCTCATTATTGCGCAGTCACCACACGGCTGGCTCAACACATGGCAAAGGGAATCGCTGTAACACTGGACCTGAAACAGAATAAAGCACACAGCAGCAAAGCCTCGACTTCAAAGCAAAATGAGCGGGATCCTCCTTTGATACGTCCCTGGCTTGGTGACTTCACATTCGATATGACTACTTCACCTTGGGAAGATTTTAAATAGGAGCCGTTTCTGCCATAGGTCTCATTCCACACTCCCAGAGAGGACACGCGTCTGTGACGTTTGTCGCTTTTCAGCGTTGCCGGTCTCAGACGTGGTCCGGACCAGAGCGTTCATGAGTCCTCTGTGGGAGCTTGGGACACTTCCCAGTTGCCTCATTGTTGCTTGTTTCATTCCTGCAAACTTCAGAAACTGAAAAGTGTCACAAACATCACACAAGCGTTGATTCTGACCACGATTCAATCACACTGAGTCATTTTCAGTTGTTTCAGGCCTGCAGACCTCACAAACTGAAAAGCTTGACAAAAAACACATAAGTGCTGATTCTGACCAGTATTCACTCACACTGAGTGGTTTTCAGTTGACTTTTTTCTAAAATTTGTGTGTCATTCCTGCAAACCTCAGAAACTGAAAAGCTTCACGATAAACACAATAGTGTTGATTCTGACCACTTTTCACTCACACTGAGTCATTTTCAGTTGACTGTGCTTTAAAATGACTGTTTCATGCCTGCAAACCTCAGAAACTGAAAAGCTTCACATAAAACACACTGTTATGTTAGAAACCAGAGAACACAAATGCACTCCAGGCCTGAATGGGGCAAAGTAACAAGTGATGATGTTAATGAGCTCTTCTCTGGTGAAAGAGCTCCGGAAACCATGGGTGTTATTTCTGCCATAGGTCTCATTCCACACTCCCAGAGAGGACACCCGTCTGTGACGTTTGTCGCTTTTCAGCGTTGCCGGTCTCAGACGTGGTCCGGACCAGAGCGTTCATGAGTCCTCTGTGGGAGCTTGTGGTGGGCAGCCCTTGAGGAGCACCGGGACACTTCCCAGTTGCCTCAGTGTTGAGTGTTGCCTTGGCCTGCGCCGCGACACGGGCCTGCTCCCTGTTGGTGTCCCATCCAACTCACGCGACAGCCTGCGGGTCCTCGGAACGCAAAGCTCCTCGCAAAAACAGAGCATACACTCCTACACAAAAAACACAGGGGAAAAACACTTACAAGTCAATAATACGGCCAGGACCTCAGGAGCTCAACTTATACTTAAACGTATACTTTTGTCTGTGGAGGGAGGTTTCCTGCTGAAGTGTTGGCTCGTTAAACTGTCTGTTCCTGATGAGAGGAGCTGCTGTGATTGGCTTTATCGAAGCGTCCCGTAGATCCACTTTGCTGCTGAAACATATGCTTGAGCAAGAATCAGTGAAAGTGAAAATCATTTGATCATTATGTTGGGCGTCATTTTGGTATTGACATGATTCTAGAGGCGGAAGGAGCGTGCGTAAAAGCCACAATTACTGCCATGAGGCAGTTACAATGATCTATAGTGTTCAATTGACTGGGGAAAAACAATGATTGCCACAGCCGAGAGAAACCAAAAGACTAATAATACAATCACAAATAAAAACAACTACATAAACCACAAGGAAACAAAACAGCAGTGGCAGTCAATGTCTCTCCTGCCTCATTATTGCGCAGTCACCACACGGCTGGCTCAACACATGGCAAAGGGAATCGCTGTAACACTGGACCTGAAACAGAATAAAGCACACAGCAGCAAAGCCTCGACTTCAAAGCAAAATGAGCGGGATCCTCCTTTGATACGTCCCTGGCTTGGTGACGTCACATTCGATATGACTACTTCACCTTGGGAAGATTTTAAATAGGAGCCGTTTCTGCCATTGGTCTCATTCCACACTCCCAGAGAGGACACGCGTCTGTGACGTTTGTCGCTTTTCAGCGTTGCCGGTCTCAGACGTGGTCCGGACCAGAGCGTTCATGAGTCCTCTGTGGGAGCTTGGGACACTTCCCAGTTGCCTCATTGTTGCTTGTTTCATTCCTGCAAACTTCAGAAACTGAAAAGTGTCACAAACATCACACAAGCGTTGATTCTGACCACGATTCAATCACACTGAGTCATTTTCAGTTGTTTCAGGCCTGCAGACCTCACAAACTGAAAAGCGTGACAAAAAACACATAAGTGCTGATTCTGACCAGTATTCACTCACACTGAGTGGTTTTCAGTTGACTTTTTTCTAAAATTTGTGTGTCATTCCTGCAAACCTCAGAAACTGAAAAGCTTCACGATAAACACAATAGTGTTGATTCTGACCACTTTTCACTCACACTGAGTCATTTTCAGTTGACTGTGCTTTAAAATGACTGTTTCATGCCTGCAAACCTCAGAAACTGAAAAGCTTCACATAAAACACACTGTTATGTTAGAAACCAGAGAACACAAATGCACTCCAGGCCTGAATGGGGCAAAGTAACAAGTGATGATGTTAATGAGCTCTTCTCTGGTGAAAGAGCTCCGGAAACCATGGGTGTTATTTCTGCCATAGGTCTCATTCCACACTCCCAGAGAGGACACGCGTCTGTGACGTTTGTCGCTTTTCAGCGTTGCCGGTCTCAGACGTGGTCCGGACCAGAGCGTTCATGAGTCCTCTGTGGGAGCTTGTGGTGGGCAGCCCTTGAGGAGCACCGGGACACTTCCCAGTTGCCTCAGTGTTGAGTGTTGCCTTGGCCTGCGCCGCGACACGGGCCTGCTCCCTGTTGGTGTCCCATCCAACTCACGCGACAGCCTGCGGGTCCTCGGAACGCAAAGCTCCTCGCAAAAACAGAGCATACACTCTTACACAAAAAACACAGGGGAAAAACACTTACAAGTCAATAATACGGCCAGGACCTCAGGAGCTCAACTTATACTTAAACGTATACTTTTGTCTGTGGAGGGAGGTTTCCTGCTGAAGTGTTGGCTCGTTAAACTGTCTGTTCCTGATGAAAGGAGCTGCTGTGATTGGCTTTATCGAAGCGTCCCGTAGATCCACTTTGCTGCTGAAACATATGCTTGAGCAAGAATCAGTTAAAAGTGAAAATCATTTGATCATTATGTTGGGCGTCATTTTGGTATTGACATGATTCTAGAGGCGGAAGGAGCGTGCGTAAAAGCCACAATTACTGCCATGAGGCAGTTACAATGATCTATAGTGTTCAATTGACTGGGGAAAAACAATGATTGCCACAGCCGAGAGAAACCAAAAGACTAATAATACAATCACAAATAAAAACAACTACATAAACCACAAGGAAACAAAACAGCAGTGGCAGTCAATGTCTCTCCTGCCTCATTATTGCGCAGTCACCACACGGCTGGCTCAACACATGGCAAAGGGAATCGCTGTAACACTGGACCTGAAACAGAATAAAGCACACAGCAGCAAAGCCTCGACTACAAAGCAAAATGAGCGGGATCCTCCTTTGATACGTCCCTGGCTTGGTGACGTCACATTCGATATGACTACTTCACCTTGGGAAGATTTTAAATAGGAGCCGTTTGTGCCATAGGTCTCATTCCACACTCCCAGAGAGGACACGCGTCTGTGACGTTTGTCGCTTTTCAGCGTTGCCGGTCTCAGACGTGGTCCGGACCAGAGCGTTCATGAGTCCTCTGTGGGAGCTTGGGACACTTCCCAGTTGCCTCATTGTTGCTTGTTTCATTCCTGCAAACTTCAGAAACTGAAAAGTGTCACAAACATCACACAAGCGTTGATTCTGACCACGATTCAATCACACTGAGTCATTTTCAGTTGTTTCATTCCTGCAGACCTCACAAACTGAAAAGCGTGACAAAAAACACATAAGTGCTGATTCTGACCAGTATTCACTCACACTGAGTGGTTTTCAGTTGACTTTTTTCTAAAATTTGTGTGTCATTCCTGCAAACCTCAGAAACTGAAAAGCTTCACGATAAACACAATAGTGTTGATTCTGACCACTTTTCACTCACACTGAGTCATTTTCAGTTGACTGTGCTTTAAAATGACTGTTTCATGCCTGCAAACCTCAGAAACTGAAAAGCTTCACATAAAACACACTGTTATGTTAGAAACCAGAGAACACAAATGCACTCCAGGCCTGAATGGGGCAAAGTAACAAGTGATGATGTTAATGAGCTCTTCTCTGGTGAAAGAGCTCCGGAAACCATGGGTGTTATTTCTGCCATAGGTCTCATTCCACACTCCCAGAGAGGACACGCGTCTGTGACGTTTGTCGCTTTTCAGCGTTGCCGGTCTCAGACGTGGTCCGGACCAGAGCGTTCATGAGTCCTCTGTGGGAGCTTGTGGTGGGCAGCCCTTGAGGAGCACCGGGACACTTCCCAGTTGCCTCAGTGTTGAGTGTTGCCTTGGCCTGCGCCGCGACACGGGCCTGCTCCCTGTTGGTGTCCCATCCAACTCACGCGACAGCCTGCGGGTCCTCGGAACGCAAAGCTCCTCGCAAAAACAGAGCATACACTCTTACACAAAAAACACAGGGGAAAAACACTTACAAGTCAATAATACGGCCAGGACCTCAGGAGCTCAACTTATACTTAAACGTATACTTTTGTCTGTGGAGGGAGGTTTCCTGCTGAAGTGTTGGCTCGTTAAACTGTCTGTTCCTGATGAGAGGAGCTGCTGTGATTGGCTTTATCGAAGCGTCCCGTAGATCCACTTTGCTGCTGAAACATATGCTTGAGCAAGAATCAGTTAAAAGTGAAAATCATTTGATCATTATGTTGGGCGTCATTTTGGTATTGACATGATTCTAGAGGCGGAAGGAGCGTGCGTAAAAGCCACAATTACTGCCATGAGGCAGTTACAATGATCTATAGTGTTCAATTGACTGGGGAAAAACAATGATTGCCACAGCCGAGAGAAACCAAAAGACTAATAATACAATCACAAATAAAAACAACTACATAAACCACAAGGAAACAAAACAGCAGTGGCAGTCAATGTCTCTCCTGCCTCATTATTGCGCAGTCACCACACGGCTGGCTCAACACATGGCAAAGGGAATCGCTGTAACACTGGACCTGAAACAGAATAAAGCACACAGCAGCAAAGCCTCGACTTCAAAGCAAAATGAGCGGGATCCTCCTTTGATACGTCCCTGGCTTGGTGACTTCACATTCGATATGACTACTTCACCTTGGGAAGATTTTAAATAGGAGCCGTTTCTGCCATAGGTCTCATTCCACACTCCCAGAGAGGACACGCGTCTGTGACGTTTGTCGCTTTTCAGCGTTGCCGGTCTCAGACGTGGTCCGGACCAGAGCGTTCATGAGTCCTCTGTGGGAGCTTGGGACACTTCCCAGTTGCCTCATTGTTGCTTGTTTCATTCTTGCAAACTTCAGAAACTGAAAAGTGTCACAAACATCACACAAGCGTTGATTCTGACCACGATTCAATCACACTGAGTCATTTTCAGTTGTTTCAGGCCTGCAGACCTCACAAACTGAAAAGCGTGACAAAAAACACATAAGTGCTGATTCTGACCAGTATTCACTCACACTGAGTGGTTTTCAGTTGACTTTTTTCTAAAATTTGTGTGTCATTCCTGCAAACCTCAGAAACTGAAAAGCTTCACGATAAACACAATAGTGTTGATTCTGACCACTTTTCACTCACACTGAGTCATTTTCAGTTGACTGTGCTTTAAAATGACTGTTTCATGCCTGCAAACCTCAGAAACTGAAAAGCTTCACATAAAACACACTGTTATGTTAGAAACCAGAGAACACAAATGCACTCCAGGCCTGAATGGGGCAAAGTAACAAGTGATGATGTTAATGAGCTCTTCTCTGGTGAAAGAGCTCCGGAAACCATGGGTGTTATTTCTGCCATAGGTCTCATTCCACACTCCCAGAGAGGACACGCGTCTGTGACGTTTGTCGCTTTTCAGCGTTGCCGGTCTCAGACGTGGTCCGGACCAGAGCGTTCATGAGTCCTCTGTGGGAGCTTGTGGTGGGCAGCCCTTGAGGAGCACCGGGACACTTCCCAGTTGCCTCAGTGTTGAGTGTTGCCTTGGCCTGCGCCGCGACACGGGCCTGCTCCCTGTTGGTGTCCCATCCAACTCACGCGACAGCCTGCGGGTCCTCGGAACGCAAAGCTCCTCGCAAAAACAGAGCATACACTCTTACACAAAAAACACAGGGGAAAAACACTTACAAGTCAATAATACGGCCAGGACCTCAGGAGCTCAACTTATACTTAAACGTATACTTTTGTCTGTGGAGGGAGGTTTCCTGCTGAAGTGTTGGCTCGTTAAACTGTCTGTTCCTGATGAAAGGAGCTGCTGTGATTGGCTTTATCGAAGCGTCCCGTAGATCCACTTTGCTGCTGAAACATATGCTTGAGCAAGAATCAGTTAAAAGTGAAAATCATTTGATCATTATGTTGGGCGTCATTTTGGTATTGACATGATTCTAGAGGCGGAAGGAGCGTGCGTAAAAGCCACAATTACTGCCATGAGGCAGTTACAATGATCTATAGTGTTCAATTGACTGGGGAAAAACAATGATTGCCACAGCCGAGAGAAACCAAAAGACTAATAATACAATCACAAATAAAAACAACTACATAAACCACAAGGAAACAAAACAGCAGTGGCAGTCAATGTCTCTCCTGCCTCATTATTGCGCAGTCACCACACGGCTGGCTCAACACATGGCAAAGGGAATCGCTGTAACACTGGACCTGAAACAGAATAAAGCACACAGCAGCAAAGCCTCGACTTCAAAGCAAAATGAGCGGGATCCTCCTTTGATACGTCCCTGGCTTGGTGACTTCACATTCGATATGACTACTTCACCTTGGGAAGATTTTAAATAGGAGCCGTTTCTGCCATAGGTCTCATTCCACACTCCCAGAGAGGACACGCGTCTGTGACGTTTGTCGCTTTTCAGCGTTGCCGGTCTCAGACGTGGTCCGGACCAGAGCGTTCATGAGTCCTCTGTGGGAGCTTGGGACACTTCCCAGTTGCCTCATTGTTGCTTGTTTCATTCCTGCAAACTTCAGAAACTGAAAAGTGTCACAAACATCACACAAGCGTTGATTCTGACCACGATTCAATCACACTGAGTCATTTTCAGTTGTTTCAGGCCTGCAGACCTCACAAACTGAAAAGCTTGACAAAAAACACATAAGTGCTGATTCTGACCAGTATTCACTCACACTGAGTGGTTTTCAGTTGACTTTTTTCTAAAATTTGTGTGTCATTCCTGCAAACCTCAGAAACTGAAAAGCTTCACGATAAACACAATAGTGTTGATTCTGACCACTTTTCACTCACACTGAGTCATTTTCAGTTGACTGTGCTTTAAAATGACTGTTTCATGCCTGCAAACCTCAGAAACTGAAAAGCTTCACATAAAACACACTGTTATGTTAGAAACCAGAGAACACAAATGCACTCCAGGCCTGAATGGGGCAAAGTAACAAGTGATGATGTTAATGAGCTCTTCTCTGGTGAAAGAGCTCCGGAAACCATGGGTGTTATTTCTGCCATAGGTCTCATTCCACACTCCCAGAGAGGACACCCGTCTGTGACGTTTGTCGCTTTTCAGCGTTGCCGGTCTCAGACGTGGTCCGGACCAGAGCGTTCATGAGTCCTCTGTGGGAGCTTGTGGTGGGCAGCCCTTGAGGAGCACCGGGACACTTCCCAGTTGCCTCAGTGTTGAGTGTTGCCTTGGCCTGCGCCGCGACACGGGCCTGCTCCCTGTTGGTGTCCCATCCAACTCACGCGACAGCCTGCGGGTCCTCGGAACGCAAAGCTCCTCGCAAAAACAGAGCATACACTCCTACACAAAAAACACAGGGGAAAAACACTTACAAGTCAATAATACGGCCAGGACCTCAGGAGCTCAACTTATACTTAAACGTATACTTTTGTCTGTGGAGGGAGGTTTCCTGCTGAAGTGTTGGCTCGTTAAACTGTCTGTTCCTGATGAGAGGAGCTGCTGTGATTGGCTTTATCGAAGCGTCCCGTAGATCCACTTTGCTGCTGAAACATATGCTTGAGCAAGAATCAGTGAAAGTGAAAATCATTTGATCATTATGTTGGGCGTCATTTTGGTATTGACATGATTCTAGAGGCGGAAGGAGCGTGCGTAAAAGCCACAATTACTGCCATGAGGCAGTTACAATGATCTATAGTGTTCAATTGACTGGGGAAAAACAATGATTGCCACAGCCGAGAGAAACCAAAAGACTAATAATACAATCACAAATAAAAACAACTACATAAACCACAAGGAAACAAAACAGCAGTGGCAGTCAATGTCTCTCCTGCCTCATTATTGCGCAGTCACCACACGGCTGGCTCAACACATGGCAAAGGGAATCGCTGTAACACTGGACCTGAAACAGAATAAAGCACACAGCAGCAAAGCCTCGACTTCAAAGCAAAATGAGCGGGATCCTCCTTTGATACGTCCCTGGCTTGGTGACGTCACATTCGATATGACTACTTCACCTTGGGAAGATTTTAAATAGGAGCCGTTTCTGCCATTGGTCTCATTCCACACTCCCAGAGAGGACACGCGTCTGTGACGTTTGTCGCTTTTCAGCGTTGCCGGTCTCAGACGTGGTCCGGACCAGAGCGTTCATGAGTCCTCTGTGGGAGCTTGGGACACTTCCCAGTTGCCTCATTGTTGCTTGTTTCATTCCTGCAAACTTCAGAAACTGAAAAGTGTCACAAACATCACACAAGCGTTGATTCTGACCACGATTCAATCACACTGAGTCATTTTCAGTTGTTTCAGGCCTGCAGACCTCACAAACTGAAAAGCGTGACAAAAAACACATAAGTGCTGATTCTGACCAGTATTCACTCACACTGAGTGGTTTTCAGTTGACTTTTTTCTAAAATTTGTGTGTCATTCCTGCAAACCTCAGAAACTGAAAAGCTTCACGATAAACACAATAGTGTTGATTCTGACCACTTTTCACTCACACTGAGTCATTTTCAGTTGACTGTGCTTTAAAATGACTGTTTCATGCCTGCAAACCTCAGAAACTGAAAAGCTTCACATAAAACACACTGTTATGTTAGAAACCAGAGAACACAAATGCACTCCAGGCCTGAATGGGGCAAAGTAACAAGTGATGATGTTAATGAGCTCTTCTCTGGTGAAAGAGCTCCGGAAACCATGGGTGTTATTTCTGCCATAGGTCTCATTCCACACTCCCAGAGAGGACACGCGTCTGTGACGTTTGTCGCTTTTCAGCGTTGCCGGTCTCAGACGTGGTCCGGACCAGAGCGTTCATGAGTCCTCTGTGGGAGCTTGTGGTGGGCAGCCCTTGAGGAGCACCGGGACACTTCCCAGTTGCCTCAGTGTTGAGTGTTGCCTTGGCCTGCGCCGCGACACGGGCCTGCTCCCTGTTGGTGTCCCATCCAACTCACGCGACAGCCTGCGGGTCCTCGGAACGCAAAGCTCCTCGCAAAAACAGAGCATACACTCTTACACAAAAAACACAGGGGAAAAACACTTACAAGTCAATAATACGGCCAGGACCTCAGGAGCTCAACTTATACTTAAACGTATACTTTTGTCTGTGGAGGGAGGTTTCCTGCTGAAGTGTTGGCTCGTTAAACTGTCTGTTCCTGATGAAAGGAGCTGCTGTGATTGGCTTTATCGAAGCGTCCCGTAGATCCACTTTGCTGCTGAAACATATGCTTGAGCAAGAATCAGTTAAAAGTGAAAATCATTTGATCATTATGTTGGGCGTCATTTTGGTATTGACATGATTCTAGAGGCGGAAGGAGCGTGCGTAAAAGCCACAATTACTGCCATGAGGCAGTTACAATGATCTATAGTGTTCAATTGACTGGGGAAAAACAATGATTGCCACAGCCGAGAGAAACCAAAAGACTAATAATACAATCACAAATAAAAACAACTACATAAACCACAAGGAAACAAAACAGCAGTGGCAGTCAATGTCTCTCCTGCCTCATTATTGCGCAGTCACCACACGGCTGGCTCAACACATGGCAAAGGGAATCGCTGTAACACTGGACCTGAAACAGAATAAAGCACACAGCAGCAAAGCCTCGACTACAAAGCAAAATGAGCGGGATCCTCCTTTGATACGTCCCTGGCTTGGTGACGTCACATTCGATATGACTACTTCACCTTGGGAAGATTTTAAATAGGAGCCGTTTGTGCCATAGGTCTCATTCCACACTCCCAGAGAGGACACGCGTCTGTGACGTTTGTCGCTTTTCAGCGTTGCCGGTCTCAGACGTGGTCCGGACCAGAGCGTTCATGAGTCCTCTGTGGGAGCTTGGGACACTTCCCAGTTGCCTCATTGTTGCTTGTTTCATTCCTGCAAACTTCAGAAACTGAAAAGTGTCACAAACATCACACAAGCGTTGATTCTGACCACGATTCAATCACACTGAGTCATTTTCAGTTGTTTCATTCCTGCAGACCTCACAAACTGAAAAGCGTGACAAAAAACACATAAGTGCTGATTCTGACCAGTATTCACTCACACTGAGTGGTTTTCAGTTGACTTTTTTCTAAAATTTGTGTGTCATTCCTGCAAACCTCAGAAACTGAAAAGCTTCACGATAAACACAATAGTGTTGATTCTGACCACTTTTCACTCACACTGAGTCATTTTCAGTTGACTGTGCTTTAAAATGACTGTTTCATGCCTGCAAACCTCAGAAACTGAAAAGCTTCACATAAAACACACTGTTATGTTAGAAACCAGAGAACACAAATGCACTCCAGGCCTGAATGGGGCAAAGTAACAAGTGATGATGTTAATGAGCTCTTCTCTGGTGAAAGAGCTCCGGAAACCATGGGTGTTATTTCTGCCATAGGTCTCATTCCACACTCCCAGAGAGGACACGCGTCTGTGACGTTTGTCGCTTTTCAGCGTTGCCGGTCTCAGACGTGGTCCGGACCAGAGCGTTCATGAGTCCTCTGTGGGAGCTTGTGGTGGGCAGCCCTTGAGGAGCACCGGGACACTTCCCAGTTGCCTCAGTGTTGAGTGTTGCCTTGGCCTGCGCCGCGACACGGGCCTGCTCCCTGTTGGTGTCCCATCCAACTCACGCGACAGCCTGCGGGTCCTCGGAACGCAAAGCTCCTCGCAAAAACAGAGCATACACTCTTACACAAAAAACACAGGGGAAAAACACTTACAAGTCAATAATACGGCCAGGACCTCAGGAGCTCAACTTATACTTAAACGTATACTTTTGTCTGTGGAGGGAGGTTTCCTGCTGAAGTGTTGGCTCGTTAAACTGTCTGTTCCTGATGAGAGGAGCTGCTGTGATTGGCTTTATCGAAGCGTCCCGTAGATCCACTTTGCTGCTGAAACATATGCTTGAGCAAGAATCAGTTAAAAGTGAAAATCATTTGATCATTATGTTGGGCGTCATTTTGGTATTGACATGATTCTAGAGGCGGAAGGAGCGTGCGTAAAAGCCACAATTACTGCCATGAGGCAGTTACAATGATCTATAGTGTTCAATTGACTGGGGAAAAACAATGATTGCCACAGCCGAGAGAAACCAAAAGACTAATAATACAATCACAAATAAAAACAACTACATAAACCACAAGGAAACAAAACAGCAGTGGCAGTCAATGTCTCTCCTGCCTCATTATTGCGCAGTCACCACACGGCTGGCTCAACACATGGCAAAGGGAATCGCTGTAACACTGGACCTGAAACAGAATAAAGCACACAGCAGCAAAGCCTCGACTTCAAAGCAAAATGAGCGGGATCCTCCTTTGATACGTCCCTGGCTTGGTGACTTCACATTCGATATGACTACTTCACCTTGGGAAGATTTTAAATAGGAGCCGTTTCTGCCATAGGTCTCATTCCACACTCCCAGAGAGGACACGCGTCTGTGACGTTTGTCGCTTTTCAGCGTTGCCGGTCTCAGACGTGGTCCGGACCAGAGCGTTCATGAGTCCTCTGTGGGAGCTTGGGACACTTCCCAGTTGCCTCATTGTTGCTTGTTTCATTCTTGCAAACTTCAGAAACTGAAAAGTGTCACAAACATCACACAAGCGTTGATTCTGACCACGATTCAATCACACTGAGTCATTTTCAGTTGTTTCAGGCCTGCAGACCTCACAAACTGAAAAGCGTGACAAAAAACACATAAGTGCTGATTCTGACCAGTATTCACTCACACTGAGTGGTTTTCAGTTGACTTTTTTCTAAAATTTGTGTGTCATTCCTGCAAACCTCAGAAACTGAAAAGCTTCACGATAAACACAATAGTGTTGATTCTGACCACTTTTCACTCACACTGAGTCATTTTCAGTTGACTGTGCTTTAAAATGACTGTTTCATGCCTGCAAACCTCAGAAACTGAAAAGCTTCACATAAAACACACTGTTATGTTAGAAACCAGAGAACACAAATGCACTCCAGGCCTGAATGGGGCAAAGTAACAAGTGATGATGTTAATGAGCTCTTCTCTGGTGAAAGAGCTCCGGAAACCATGGGTGTTATTTCTGCCATAGGTCTCATTCCACACTCCCAGAGAGGACACGCGTCTGTGACGTTTGTCGCTTTTCAGCGTTGCCGGTCTCAGACGTGGTCCGGACCAGAGCGTTCATGAGTCCTCTGTGGGAGCTTGTGGTGGGCAGCCCTTGAGGAGCACCGGGACACTTCCCAGTTGCCTCAGTGTTGAGTGTTGCCTTGGCCTGCGCCGCGACACGGGCCTGCTCCCTGTTGGTGTCCCATCCAACTCACGCGACAGCCTGCGGGTCCTCGGAACGCAAAGCTCCTCGCAAAAACAGAGCATACACTCCTACACAAAAAACACAGGGGAAAAACACTTACAAGTCAATAATACGGCCAGGACCTCAGGAGCTCAACTTATACTTAAACGTATACTTTTGTCTGTGGAGGGAGGTTTCCTGCTGAAGTGTTGGCTCGTTAAACTGTCTGTTCCTGATGAGAGGAGCTGCTGTGATTGGCTTTATCGAAGCGTCCCGTAGATCCACTTTGCTGCTGAAACATATGCTTGAGCAAGAATCAGTGAAAGTGAAAATCATTTGATCATTATGTTGGGCGTCATTTTGGTATTGACATGATTCTAGAGGCGGAAGGAGCGTGCGTAAAAGCCACAATTACTGCCATGAGGCAGTTACAATGATCTATAGTGTTCAATTGACTGGGGAAAAACAATGATTGCCACAGCCGAGAGAAACCAAAAGACTAATAATACAATCACAAATAAAAACAACTACATAAACCACAAGGAAACAAAACAGCAGTGGCAGTCAATGTCTCTCCTGCCTCATTATTGCGCAGTCACCACACGGCTGGCTCAACACATGGCAAAGGGAATCGCTGTAACACTGGACCTGAAACAGAATAAAGCACACAGCAGCAAAGCCTCGACTTCAAAGCAAAATGAGCGGGATCCTCCTTTGATACGTCCCTGGCTTGGTGACGTCACATTCGATATGACTACTTCACCTTGGGAAGATTTTAAATAGGAGCCGTTTCTGCCATAGGTCTCATTCCACACACCCAGAGAGGACACGCGTCTGTGACGTTTGTCGCTTTTCAGCGTTGCCGGTCTCAGACGTGGTCCGGACCAGAGCGTTCATGAGTCCTCTGTGGGAGCTTGGGACACTTCCCAGTTGCCTCATTGTTGCTTGTTTCATTCCTGCAAACTTCAGAAACTGAAAAGTGTCACAAACATCACACAAGCGTTGATTCTGACCACGATTCAATCACACTGAGTCATTTTCAGTTGTTTCAGGCCTGCAGACCTCACAAACTGAAAAGCGTGACAAAAAACACATAAGTGCTGATTCTGACCAGTATTCACTCACACTGAGTGGTTTTCAGTTGACTTTTTTCTAAAATTTGTGTGTCATTCCTGCAAACCTCAGAAACTGAAAAGCTTCACGATAAACACAATAGTGTTGATTCTGACCACTTTTCACTCACACTGAGTCATTTTCAGTTGACTGTGCTTTAAAATGACTGTTTCATGCCTGCAAACCTCAGAAACTGAAAAGCTTCACATAAAACACACTGTTATGTTAGAAACCAGAGAACACAAATGCACTCCAGGCCTGAATGGGGCAAAGTAACAAGTGATGATGTTAATGAGCTCTTCTCTGGTGAAAGAGCTCCGGAAACCATGGGTGTTATTTCTGCCATAGGTCTCATTCCACACTCCCAGAGAGGACACGCGTCTGTGACGTTTGTCGCTTTTCAGCGTTGCCGGTCTCAGACGTGGTCCGGACCAGAGCGTTCATGAGTCCTCTGTGGGAGCTTGTGGTGGGCAGCCCTTGAGGAGCACCGGGACACTTCCCAGTTGCCTCAGTGTTGAGTGTTGCCTTGGCCTGCGCCGCGACACGGGCCTGCTCCCTGTTGGTGTCCCATCCAACTCACGCGACAGCCTGCGGGTCCTCGGAACGCAAAGCTCCTCGCAAAAACAGAGCATACACTCTTACACAAAAAACACAGGGGAAAAACACTTACAAGTCAATAATACGGCCAGGACCTCAGGAGCTCAACTTATACTTAAACGTATACTTTTGTCTGTGGAGGGAGGTTTCCTGCTGAAGTGTTGGCTCGTTAAACTGTCTGTTCCTGATGAAAGGAGCTGCTGTGATTGGCTTTATCGAAGCGTCCCGTAGATCCACTTTGCTGCTGAAACATATGCTTGAGCAAGAATCAGTTAAAAGTGAAAATCATTTGATCATTATGTTGGGCGTCATTTTGGTATTGACATGATTCTAGAGGCGGAAGGAGCGTGCGTAAAAGCCACAATTACTGCCATGAGGCAGTTACAATGATCTATAGTGTTCAATTGACTGGGGAAAAACAATGATTGCCACAGCCGAGAGAAACCAAAAGACTAATAATACAATCACAAATAAAAACAACTACATAAACCACAAGGAAACAAAACAGCAGTGGCAGTCAATGTCTCTCCTGCCTCATTATTGCGCAGTCACCACACGGCTGGCTCAACACATGGCAAAGGGAATCGCTGTAACACTGGACCTGAAACAGAATAAAGCACACAGCAGCAAAGCCTCGACTACAAAGCAAAATGAGCGGGATCCTCCTTTGATACGTCCCTGGCTTGGTGACGTCACATTCGATATGACTACTTCACCCTCGGAAGATTTTAAATAGGAGCCGTTTCTGCCATAGGTCTCATTCCACACTCCCAGAGAGGACACGCGTCTGTGACGTTTGTCGCTTTTCAGCGTTGCCGGTCTCAGACGTGGTCCGGACCAGAGCGTTCATGAGTCCTCTGTGGGAGCTTGGGACACTTCCCAGTTGCCTCATTGTTGCTTGTTTCATTCCTGCAAACTTCAGAAACTGAAAAGTGTCACAAACATCACACAAGCGTTGATTCTGACCACGATTCAATCACACTGAGTCATTTTCAGTTGTTTCAGGCCTGCAGACCTCACAAACTGAAAAGCGTGACAAAAAACACATAAGTGCTGATTCTGACCAGTATTCACTCACACTGAGTGGTTTTCAGTTGACTTTTTTCTAAAATTTGTGTGTCATTCCTGCAAACCTCAGAAACTGAAAAGCTTCACGATAAACACAATAGTGTTGATTCTGACCACTTTTCACTCACACTGAGTCATTTTCAGTTGACTGTGCTTTAAAATGACTGTTTCATGCCTGCAAACCTCAGAAACTGAAAAGCTTCACATAAAACACACTGTTATGTTAGAAACCAGAGAACACAAATGCACTCCAGGCCTGAATGGGGCAAAGTAACAAGTGATGATGTTAATGAGCTCTTCTCTGGTGAAAGAGCTCCGGAAACCATGGGTGTTATTTCTGCCATAGGTCTCATTCCACACTCCCAGAGAGGACACGCGTCTGTGACGTTTGTCGCTTTTCAGCGTTGCCGGTCTCAGACGTGGTCCGGACCAGAGCGTTCATGAGTCCTCTGTGGGAGCTTGTGGTGGGCAGCCCTTGAGGAGCACCGGGACACTTCCCAGTTGCCTCAGTGTTGAGTGTTGCCTTGGCCTGCGCCGCGACACGGGCCTGCTCCCTGTTGGTGTCCCATCCAACTCACGCGACAGCCTGCGGGTCCTCGGAACGCAAAGCTCCTCGCAAAAACAGAACATACACTCTTACACAAAAAACACAGGGGAAAAACACTTACAAGTCAATAATACGGCCAGGACCTCAGGAGCTCAACTTATACTTAAACGTATACTTTTGTCTGTGGAGGGAGGTTTCCTGCTGAAGTGTTGGCTCGTTAAACTGTCTGTTCCTGATGAGAGGAGCTGCTGTGATTGGCTTTATCGAAGCGTCCCGTAGATCCACTTTGCTGCTGAAACATATGCTTGAGCAAGAATCAGTGAAAGTGAAAATCATTTGATCATTATGTTGGGCGTCATTTTGGTATTGACATGATTCTAGAGGCGGAAGGAGCGTGCGTAAAAGCCACAATTACTGCCATGAGGCAGTTACAATGATCTATAGTGTTCAATTGACTGGGGAAAAACAATGATTGCCACAGCCGAGAGAAACCAAAAGACTAATAATACAATCACAAATAAAAACAACTACATAAACCACAAGGAAACAAAACAGCAGTGGCAGTCAATGTCTCTCCTGCCTCATTATTGCGCAGTCACCACACGGCTGGCTCAACACATGGCAAAGGGAATCGCTGTAACACTGGACCTGAAACAGAATAAAGCACACAGCAGCAAAGCCTCGACTTCAAAGCAAAATGAGCGGGATCCTCCTTTGATACGTCCCTGGCTTGGTGACGTCACATTCGATATGACTACTTCACCTTGGGAAGATTTTAAATAGGAGCCGTTTCTGCCATAGGTCTCATTCCACACTCCCAGAGAGGACACGCGTCTGTGACGTTTGTCGCTTTTCAGCGTTGCCGGTCTCAGACGTGGTCCGGACCAGAGCGTTCATGAGTCCTCTGTGGGAGCTTGGGACACTTCCCAGTTGCCTCATTGTTGCTTGTTTCATTCCTGCAAACTTCAGAAACTGAAAAGTGTCACAAACATCACACAAGCGTTGATTCTGACCACGATTCAATCACACTGAGTCATTTTCAGTTGTTTCAGGCCTGCAGACCTCACAAACTGAAAAGCGTGACAAAAAACACATAAGTGCTGATTCTGACCAGTATTCACTGACACTGAGTGGTTTTCAGTTGACTTTTTTCTAAAATTTGTGTGTCATTCCTGCAAACCTCAGAAACTGAAAAGCTTCACGATAAACACAATAGTGTTGATTCTGACCACTTTTCACTCACACTGAGTCATTTTCAGTTGACTGTGCTTTAAAATGACTGTTTCATGCCTGCAAACCTCAGAAACTGAAAAGCTTCACATAAAACACACTGTTATGTTAGAAACCAGAGAACACAAATGCACTCCAGGCCTGAATGGGGCAAAGTAACAAGTGATGATGTTAATGAGCTCTTCTCTGGTGAAAGAGCTCCGGAAACCATGGGTGTTATTTCTGCCATAGGTCTCATTCCACACTCCCAGAGAGGACACGCGTCTGTGACGTTTGTCGCTTTTCAGCGTTGCCGGTCTCAGACGTGGTCCGGACCAGAGCGTTCATGAGTCCTCTGTGGGAGCTTGGGACACTTCCCAGTTGCCTCATTGTTGATTGTTTCATTCCTGCAAACTTCAGAAACTGAAAAGTGTCACAAACATCACACAAGCGTTGATTCTGACCACGATTCAATCACACTGAGTCATTTTCAGTTGTTTCAGGCCTGCAGACCTCACAAACTGAAAAGCGTGACAAAAAACACATAAGTGCTGATTCTGACCAGTATTCACTCACACTGAGTGGTTTTCAGTTGACTTTTTTCTAAAATTTGTGTGTCATTCCTGCAAACCTCAGAAACTGAAAAGCTTCACGATAAACACAATAGTGTTGATTCTGACCACTTTTCACTCACACTGAGTCATTTTCAGTTGACTGTGCTTTAAAATGACTGTTTCATGACTGCAAACCTCAGAAACTGAAAAGCTTCACATAAAACACACTGTTATGTTAGAAACCAGAGAACACAAATGCACTCCAGGCCTGAATGGGGCAAAGTAACAAGTGATGATGTTAATGAGCTCTTCTCTGGTGAAAGAGCTCCGGAAACCATGGGTGTTATTTCTGCCATAGGTCTCATTCCACACTCCCAGAGAGGACACGCGTCTGTGACGTTTGTCGCTTTTCAGCGTTGCCGGTCTCAGACGTGGTCCGGACCAGAGCGTTCATGAGTCCTCTGTGGGAGCTTGTGGTGGGCAGCCCTTGAGGAGCACCGGGACACTTCCCAGTTGCCTCAGTGTTGAGTGTTGCCTTGGCCTGCGCCGCGACACGGGCCTGCTCCCTGTTGGTGTCCCATCCAACTCACGCGACAGCCTGCGGGTCCTCGGAACGCAAAGCTCCTCGCAAAAACAGAGCATACACTCCTACACAAAAAACACAGGGGAAAAACACTTACAAGTCAATAATACGGCCAGGACCTCAGGAGCTCAACTTATACTTAAACGTATACTTTTGTCTGTGGAGGGAGGTTTCCTGCTGAAGTGTTGGCTCGTTAAACTGTCTGTTCCTGATGAGAGGAGCTGCTGTGATTGGCTTTATCGAAGCGTCCCGTAGATCCACTTTGCTGCTGAAACATATGCTTGAGCAAGAATCAGTGAAAGTGAAAATCATTTGATCATTATGTTGGGCGTCATTTTGGTATTGACATGATTCTAGAGGCGGAAGGAGCGTGCGTAAAAGCCACAATTACTGCCATGAGGCAGTTACAATGATCTATAGTGTTCAATTGACTGGGGAAAAACAATGATTGCCACAGCCGAGAGAAACCAAAAGACTAATAATACAATCACAAATAAAAACAACTACATAAACCACAAGGAAACAAAACAGCAGTGGCAGTCAATGTCTCTCCTGCCTCATTATTGCGCAGTCACCACACGGCTGGCTCAACACATGGCAAAGGGAATCGCTGTAACACTGGACCTGAAACAGAATAAAGCACACAGCAGCAAAGCCTCGACTTCAAAGCAAAATGAGCGGGATCCTCCTTTGATACGTCCCTGGCTTGGTGACGTCACATTCGATATGACTACTTCACCTTGGGAAGATTTTAAATAGGAGCCGTTTCTGCCATAGGTCTCATTCCACACTCCCAGAGAGGACACGCGTCTGTGACGTTTGTCGCTTTTCAGCGTTGCCGGTCTCAGACGTGGTCCGGACCAGAGCGTTCATGAGTCCTCTGTGGGAGCTTGGGACACTTCCCAGTTGCCTCATTGTTGCTTGTTTCATTCCTGCAAACTTCAGAAACTGAAAAGTTTCACAAACATCACACAAGCGTTGATTCTGACCACGATTCAGTCACACTGAGTCATTTTCAGTTGTTTCAGGCCTGCAGACCTCACAAACTGAAAAGCTTGACAAAAAACACAGAAGTGCTGATTCTGACCAGTATTCACTCACACTGAGTGGTTTTCAGTTGACTTTTTTCTAAAATTTGTGTGTCATTCCTGCAAACCTCAGAAACTGAAAAGCTTCACGATAAACACAATAGTGTTGATTCTGACCACTTTTCACTCACACTGAGTCATTTTCAGTTGACTGTGCTTTAAAATTACTGTTTCATGCCTGCAAACCTCAGAAACTGAAAAGCTTCACATAAAACACACTGTTATGTTAGAAACCAGAGAACACAAATGCACTCCAGGCCTGAATGGGGCAAAGTAACAAGTGATGATGTTAATGAGCTCTTCTCTGGTGAAAGAGCTCCGGAAACCATGGGTGTTATTTCTGCCATAGGTCTCATTCCACACTCCCAGAGAGGACACGCGTCTGTGACGTTTGTCGCTTTTCAGCGTTGCCGGTCTCAGACGTGGTCCGGACCAGAGCGTTCATGAGTCCTCTGTGGGAGCTTGTGGTGGGCAGCCCTTGAGGAGCACCGGGACACTTCCCAGTTGCCTCAGTGTTGAGTGTTGCCTTGGCCTGCGCCGCGACACGGGCCTGCTCCCTGTTGGTGTCCCATCCAACTCACGCGACAGCCTGCGGGTCCTCGGAACGCAAAGCTCCTCGCAAAAACAGAGCATACACTCTTACACAAAAAACACAGGGGAAAAACACTTACAAGTCAATAATACGGCCAGGACCTCAGGAGCTCAACTTATACTTAAACGTATACTTTTGTCTGTGGAGGGAGGTTTCCTGCTGAAGTGTTGGCTCGTTAAACTGTCTGTTCCTGATGAGAGGAGCTGCTGTGATTGGCTTTATCGAAGCGTCCCGTAGATCCACTTTGCTGCTGAAACATATGCTTGAGCAAGAATCAGTTAAAAGTGAAAATCATTTGATCATTATGTTGGGCGTCATTTTGGTATTGACATGATTCTAGAGGCGGAAGGAGCGTGCGTAAAAGCCACAATTACTGCCATGAGGCAGTTACAATGATCTATAGTGTTCAATTGACTGGGGAAAAACAATGATTGCCACAGCCGAGAGAAACCAAAAGACTAATAATACAATCACAAATAAAAACAACTACATAAACCACAAGGAAACAAAACAGCAGTGGCAGTCAATGTCTCTCCTGCCTCATTATTGCGCAGTCACCACACGGCTGGCTCAACACATGGCAAAGGGAATCGCTGTAACACTGGACCTGAAACAGAATAAAGCACACAGCAGCAAAGCCTCGACTTCAAAGCAAAATGAGCGGGATCCTCCTTTGATACGTCCCTGGCTTGGTGACGTCACATTCGATATGACTACTTCACCCTCGGAAGATTTTAAATAGGAGCCGTTTCTGCCATAGGTCTCATTCCACACTCCCAGAGAGGACACGCGTCTGTGACGTTTGTCGCTTTTCAGCGTTGCCGGTCTCAGACGTGGTCCGGACCAGAGCGTTCATGAGTCCTCTGTGGGAGCTTGGGACACTTCCCAGTTGCCTCATTGTTGCTTGTTTCATTCCTGCAAACTTCAGAAACTGAAAAGTGTCACAAACATCACACAAGCGTTGATTCTGACCACGATTCAATCACACTGAGTCATTTTCAGTTGTTTCAGGCCTGCAGACCTCACAAACTGAAAAGCTTGACAAAAAACACATAAGTGCTGATTCTGACCAGTATTCACTCACACTGAGTGGTTTTCAGTTGACTTTTTTCTAAAATTTGTGTGTCATTCCTGCAAACCTCAGAAACTGAAAAGCTTCACGATAAACACAATAGTGTTGATTCTGACCACTTTTCACTCACACTGAGTCATTTTCAGTTGACTGTGCTTTAAAATGACTGTTTCATGCCTGCAAACCTCAGAAACTGAAAAGCTTCACATAAAACACACTGTTATGTTAGAAACCAGAGAACACAAATGCACTCCAGGCCTGAATGGGGCAAAGTAACAAGTGATGATGTTAATGAGCTCTTCTCTGGTGAAAGAGCTCCGGAAACCATGGGTGTTATTTCTGCCATAGGTCTCATTCCACACTCCCAGAGAGGACACGCGTCTGTGACGTTTGTCGCTTTTCAGCGTTGCCGGTCTCAGACGTGGTCCGGACCAGAGCGTTCATGAGTCCTCTGTGGGAGCTTGTGGTGGGCAGCCCTTGAGGAGCACCGGGACACTTCCCAGTTGCCTCAGTGTTGAGTGTTGCCTTGGCCTGCGCCGCGACACGGGCCTGCTCCCTGTTGGTGTCTCATCCAACTCACGCGACAGCCTGCGGGTCCTCGGAACGCAAAGCTCCTCGCAAAAACAGAGCATACACTCCTACACAAAAAACACAGGGGAAAAACACTTACAAGTCAATAATACGGCTAGGACCTCAGGAGCTCAACTTATACTTAAACGTATACTTTTGTCTGTGGAGGGAGGTTTCCTGCTGAAGTGTTGGCTCGTTAAACTGTCTGTTCCTGATGAGAGGAGCTGCTGTGATTGGCTTTATCGAAGCGTCCCGTAGATCCACTTTGCTGCTGAAACATATGCTTGAGCAAGAATCAGTTAAAAGTGAAAATCATTTGATCATTATGTTGGGCGTCATTTTGGTATTGACATGATTCTAGAGGCGGAAGGAGCGTGCGTAAAAGCCACAATTACTGCCATGAGGCAGTTACAATGATCTATAGTGTTCAATTGACTGGGGAAAAACAATGATTGCCACAGCCGAGAGAAACCAAAAGACTAATAATACAATCACAAATAAAAACAACTACATAAACCACAAGGAAACAAAACAGCAGTGGCAGTCAATGTCTCTCCTGCCTCATTATTGCGCAGTCACCACACGGCTGGCTCAACACATGGCAAAGGGAATCGCTGTAACACTGGACCTGAAACAGAATAAAGCACACAGCAGCAAAGCCTCGACTTCAAAGCAAAATGAGCGGGATCCTCCTTTGATACGTCCCTGGCTTGGTGACGTCACATTCGATATGACTACTTCACCCTCGGAAGATTTTAAATAGGAGCCGTTTCTGCCATAGGTCTCATTCCACACTCCCAGAGAGGACACGCGTCTGTGACGTTTGTCGCTTTTCAGCGTTGCCGGTCTCAGACGTGGTCCGGACCAGAGCGTTCATGAGTCCTCTGTGGGAGCTTGGGACACTTCCCAGTTGCCTCATTGTTGCTTGTTTAATTCCTGCAAACTTCAGAAACTGAAAAGTGTCACAAACATCACACAAGCGTTGATTCTGACCACGATTCAATCACACTGAGTCATTTTCAGTTGTTTCAGGCCTGCAGACCTCACAAACTGAAAAGCTTGACAAAAAACACATAAGTGCTGATTCTGACCAGTATTCACTCACACTGAGTGGTTTTCAGTTGACTTTTTTCTAAAATTTGTGTGTCATTCCTGCAAACCTCAGAAACTGAAAAGCTTCACGATAAACACAATAGTGTTGATTCTGACCACTTTTCACTCACACTGAGTCATTTTCAGTTGACTGTGCTTTAAAATGACTGTTTCATGCCTGCAAACCTCAGAAACTGAAAAGCTTCACATAAAACACACTGTTATGTTAGAAACCAGAGAACACAAATGCACTCCAGGCCTGAATGGGGCAAAGTAACAAGTGATGATGTTAATGAGCTCTTCTCTGGTGAAAGAGCTCCGGAAACCATGGGTGTTATTTCTGCCATAGGTCTCATTCCACACTCCCAGAGAGGACACGCGTCTGTGACGTTTGTCGCTTTTCAGCGTTGCCGGTCTCAGACGTGGTCCGGACCAGAGCGTTCATGAGTCCTCTGTGGGAGCTTGTGGTGGGCAGCCCTTGAGGAGCACCGGGACACTTCCCAGTTGCCTCAGTGTTGAGTGTTGCCTTGGCCTGCGCCGCGACACGGGCCTGCTCCCTGTTGGTGTCTCATCCAACTCACGCGACAGCCTGCGGGTCCTCGGAACGCAAAGCTCCTCGCAAAAACAGAGCATACACTCCTACACAAAAAACACAGGGGAAAAACACTTACAAGTCAATAATACGGCTAGGACCTCAGGAGCTCAACTTATACTTAAACGTATACTTTTGTCTGTGGAGGGAGGTTTCCTGCTGAAGTGTTGGCTCGTTAAACTGTCTGTTCCTGATGAGAGGAGCTGCTGTGATTGGCTTTATCGAAGCGTCCCGTAGATCCACTTTGCTGCTGAAACATATGCTTGAGCAAGAATCAGTTAAAAGTGAAAATCATTTGATCATTATGTTGGGCGTCATTTTGGTATTGACATGATTCTAGAGGCGGAAGGAGCGTGCGTAAAAGCCACAATTACTGCCATGAGGCAGTTACAATGATCTATAGTGTTCAATTGACTGGGGAAAAACAATGATTGCCACAGCCGAGAGAAACCAAAAGACTAATAATACAATCACAAATAAAAACAACTACATAAACCACAAGGAAACAAAACAGCAGTGGCAGTCAATGTCTCTCCTGCCTCATTATTGCGCAGTCACCACACGGCTGGCTCAACACATGGCAAAGGGAATCGCTGTAACACTGGACCTGAAACAGAATAAAGCACACAGCAGCAAAGCCTCGACTTCAAAGCAAAATGAGCGGGATCCTCCTTTGATACGTCCCTGGCTTGGTGACGTCACATTCGATATGACTACTTCACCCTCGGAAGATTTTAAATAGGAGCCGTTTCTGCCATAGGTCTCATTCCACACTCCCAGAGAGGACACGCGTCTGTGACGTTTGTCGCTTTTCAGCGTTGCCGGTCTCAGACGTGGTCCGGACCAGAGCGTTCATGAGTCCTCTGTGGGAGCTTGTGGTGGGCAGCCCTTGAGGAGCACCGGGACACTTCCCAGTTGCCTCAGTGTTGAGTGTTGCCTTGGCCTGCGCCGCGACACGGGCCTGCTCCCTGTTGGTGTCCCATCCAACTCACACGACAGCCTGCGGGTCCTCGGAACGCAAAGCTCCTCGCAAAAACAGAGCATACACTCCTACACAAAAAACACAGGGGAAAAACACTTACAAGTCAATAATACGGCCAGGACCTCAGGAGCTCAACTTATACTTAAACGTATACTTTTGTCTGTGGAGGGAGGTTTCCTGCTGAAGTGTTGGCTCGTTAAACTGTCTGTTCCTGATGAGAGGAGCTGCTGTGATTGGCTTTATCGAAGCGTCCCGTAGATCCACTTTGCTGCTGAAACATATGCTTGAGCAAGAATCAGTGAAAGTGAAAATCATTTGATCATTATGTTGGGCGTCATTTTGGTATTGACATGATTCTAGAGGCGGAAGGAGCGTGCGTAAAAGCCACAATTACTGCCATGAGGCAGTTACAATGATCTATAGTGTTCAATTGACTGGGGAAAAACAATGATTGCCACAGCCGAGAGAAACCAAAAGACTAATAATACAATCACAAATAAAAACAACTACATAAACCACAAGGAAACAAAACAGCAGTGGCAGTCAATGTCTCTCCTGCCTCATTATTGCGCAGTCACCACACGGCTGGCTCAACACATGGCAAAGGGAATCGCTGTAACACTGGACCTGAAACAGAATAAAGCACACAGCAGCAAAGCCTCGACTTCAAAGCAAAATGAGCGGGATCCTCCTTTGATACGTCCCTGGCTTGGTGACGTCACATTCGATATGACTACTTCACCTTGGGAAGATTTTAAATAGGAGCCGTTTCTGCCATAGGTCTCATTCCACACTCCCAGAGAGGACACGCGTCTGTGACGTTTGTCGCTTTTCAGCGTTGCCGGTCTCAGACGTGGTCCGGACCAGAGCGTTCATGAGTCCTCTGTGGGAGCTTGTGGTGGGCAGCCCTTGAGGAGCACCGGGACACTTCCCAGTTGCCTCAGTGTTGAGTGTTGCCTTGGCCTGCGCCGCGACACGGGCCTGCTCCCTGTTGGTGTCCCATCCAACTCACGCGACAGCCTGCGGGTCCTCGGAACGCAAAGCTCCTCGCAAAAACAGAGCATACACTCTTACACAAAAAACACAGGGGAAAAACACTTACAAGTCAATAATACGGCCAGGACCTCAGGAGCTCAACTTATACTTAAACGTATACTTTTGTCTGTGGAGGGAGGTTTCCTGCTGAAGTGTTGGCTCGTTAAACTGTCTGTTCCTGATGAGAGGAGCTGCTGTGATTGGTTTTATCGAAGCGTCCCGTAGATCCACTTTGCTGCTGAAACATATGCTTGAGCAAGAATCAGTGAAAGTGAAAATCATTTGATCATTATGTTGGGCGTCATTTTGGTATTGACATGATTCTAGAGGCGGAAGGAGCGTGCGTAAAAGCCACAATTACTGCCATGAGGCAGTTACAATGATCTATAGTGTTCAATTGACTGGGGAAAAACAATGATTGCCACAGCCGAGAGAAACCAAAAGACTAATAATACAATCACAAATAAAAACAACTACATAAACCACAAGGAAACAAAACAGCAGTGGCAGTCAATGTCTCTCCTGCCTCATTATTGCGCAGTCACCACACGGCTGGCTCAACACATGGCAAAGGGAATCGCTGTAACACTGGACCTGAAACAGAATAAAGCACACAGCAGCAAAGCCTCGACTTCAAAGCAAAATGAGCGGGATCCTCCTTTGATACGTCCCTGGCTTGGTGACGTCACATTCGATATGACTACTTCACCTTGGGAAGATTTTAAATAGGAGCCGTTTCTGCCATAGGTCTCATTCCACACTCCCAGAGAGGACACGCGTCTGTGACGTTTGTCGCTTTTCAGCGTTGCCGGTCTCAGACGTGGTCCGGACCAGAGCGTTCATGAGTCCTCTGTGGGAGCTTGTGGTGGGCAGCCCTTGAGGAGCACCGGGACACTTCCCAGTTGCCTCAGTGTTGAGTGTTGCCTTGGCCTGCGCCGCGACACGGGCCTGCTCCCTGTTGGTGTCCCATCCAACTCACACGACAGCCTGCGGGTCCTCGGAACGCAAAGCTCCTCGCAAAAACAGACCATACACTCCTACACAAAAAACACAGGGGAAAAACACTTACAAGTCAATAATACGGCCAGGACCTCAGGAGCTCAACTTATACTTAAACGTATACTTTTGTCTGTGGAGGGAGGTTTCCTGCTGAAGTGTTGGCTCGTTAAACTGTCTGTTCCTGATGAGAGGAGCTGCTGTGATTGGCTTTATCGAAGCGTCCCGTAGATCCACTTTGCTGCTGAAACATATGCTTGAGCAAGAATCAGTGAAAGTGAAAATCATTTGATCATTATGTTGGGCGTCATTTTGGTATTGACATGATTCTAGAGGCGGAAGGAGCGTGCGTAAAAGCCACAATTACTGCCATGAGGCAGTTACAATGATCTATAGTGTTCAATTGACTGGGGAAAAACAATGATTGCCACAGCCGAGAGAAACCAAAAGACTAATAATACAATCACAAATAAAAACAACTACATAAACCACAAGGAAACAAAACAGCAGTGGCAGTCAATGTCTCTCCTGCCTCATTATTGCGCAGTCACCACACGGCTGGCTCAACACATGGCAAAGGGAATCGCTGTAACACTGGACCTGAAACAGAATAAAGCACACAGCAGCAAAGCCTCGACTTCAAAGCAAAATGAGCGGGATCCTCCTTTGATACGTCCCTGGCTTGGTGACGTCACATTCGATATGACTACTTCACCCTCGGAAGATTTTAAATAGGAGCCGTTTCTGCCATAGGTCTCATTCCACACACCCAGAGAGGACACGCGTCTGTGACGTTTGTCGCTTTTCAGCGTTGCCGGTCTCAGACGTGGTCCGGACCAGAGCGTTCATGAGTCCTCTGTGGGAGCTTGGGACACTTCCCAGTTGCCTCATTGTTGCTTGTTTCATTCCTGCAAACTTCAGAAACTGAAAAGTGTCACAAACATCACACAAGCGTTGATTCTGACCACGATTCAATCACACTGAGTCATTTTCAGTTGTTTCAGGCCTGCAGACCTCACAAACTGAAAAGCTTGACAAAAAACACATAAGTGCTGATTCTGACCAGTATTCACTCACACTGAGTGGTTTTCAGTTGACTTTTTTCTAAAATTTGTGTGTCATTCCTGCAAACCTCACAAACTGAAAAGCTTCACGATAAACACAATAGTGTTGATTCTGACCACTTTTCACTCACACTGAGTCATTTTCAGTTGACTGTGCTTTAAAATGACTGTTTCATGCCTGCAAACCTCAGAAACTGAAAAGCTTCACATAAAACACACTGTTATGTTAGAAACCAGAGAACACAAATGCACTCCAGGCCTGAATGGGGCAAAGTAACAAGTGATGATGTTAATGAGCTCTTCTCTGCTGAAAGAGCTCCGGAAACCATGGGTGTTATTTCTGCCATAGGTCTCATTCCACACTCCCAGAGAGGACACGCGTCTGTGACGTTTGTCGCTTTTCAGCGTTGCCGGTCTCAGACGTGGTCCGGACCAGAGCGTTCATGAGTCCTCTGTGGGAGCTTGTGGTGGGCAGCCCTTGAGGAGCACCGGGACACTTCCCAGTTGCCTCAGTGTTGAGTGTTGCCTTGGCCTGCGCCGCGACACGGGCCTGCTCCCTGTTGGTGTCCCATCCAACTCACGCGACAGCCTGCGGGTCCTCGGAACGCAAAGCTCCTCGCAAAAACAGAGCATACACTCTTACACAAAAAGCACAGGGGAAAAATACTTACAAGTCAATAATACGGCCAGGACCTCAGGAGCTCAACTTATACTTAAACGTATACTTTTGTCTGTGGAGGGAGGTTTCCTGCTGAAGTGTTGGCTCGTTAAACTGTCTGTTCCTGATGAGAGGAGCTGCTGTGATTGGCTTTATCGAAGCGTCCCGTAGATCCACTTTGCTGCTGAAACATATGCTTGAGCAAGAATCAGTGAAAGTGAAAATCATTTGATCATTATGTTGGGCGTCATTTTGGTATTGACATGATTCTAGAGGCGGAAGGAGCGTGCGTAAAAGCCACAATTACTGCCATGAGGCAGTTACAATGATCTATAGTGTTCAATTGACTGGGGAAAAACAATGATTGCCACAGCCGAGAGAAACCAAAAGACTAATAATACAATCACAAATAAAAACAACTACATAAACCACAAGGAAACAAAACAGCAGTGGCAGTCAATGTCTCTCCTGCCTCATTATTGCGCAGTCACCACACGGCTGGCTCAACACATGGCAAAGGGAATCGCTGTAACACTGGACCTGAAACAGAATAAAGCACACAGCAGCAAAGCCTCGACTTCAAAGCAAAATGAGCGGGATCCTCCTTTGATACGTCCCTGGCTTGGTGACGTCACATTCGATATGACTACTTCACCCTCGGAAGATTTTAAATAGGAGCCGTTTCTGCCATAGGTCTCATTCCACACTCCCAGAGAGGACACGCGTCTGTGACGTTTGTCGCTTTTCAGCGTTGCCGGTCTCAGACGTGGTCCGGACCAGAGCGTTCATGAGTCCTCTGTGGGAGCTTGGGACACTTCCCAGTTGCCTCATTGTTGCTTGTTTCATTCCTGCAAACTTCAGAAACTGAAAAGTGTCACAAACATCACACAAGCGTTGATTCTGACCACGATTCAATCACACTGAGTCATTTTCAGTTGTTTCAGGCCTGCAGACCTCACAAACTGAAAAGCTTGACAAAAAACACATAAGTGCTGATTCTGACCAGTATTCACTCACACTGAGTGGTTTTCAGTTGACTTTTTTCTAAAATTTGTGTGTCATTCCTGCAAACCTCAGAAACTGAAAAGCTTCACGATAAACACAATAGTGTTGATTCTGACCACTTTTCACTCACACTGAGTCATTTTCAGTTGACTGTGCTTTAAAATGACTGTTTCATGCCTGCAAACCTCAGAAACTGAAAAGCTTCACATAAAACACACTGTTATGTTAGAAACCAGAGAACACAAATGCACTCCAGGCCTGAATGGGGCAAAGTAACAAGTGATGATGTTAATGAGCTCTTCTCTGGTGAAAGAGCTCCGGAAACCATGGGTGTTATTTCTGCCATAGGTCTCATTCCACACACCCAGAGAGGACACGCGTCTGTGACGTTTGTCGCTTTTCAGCGTTGCCGGTCTCAGACGTGGTCCGGACCAGAGCGTTCATGAGTCCTCTGTGGGAGCTTGGGACACTTCCCAGTTGCCTCATTGTTGCTTGTTTCATTCCTGCAAACTTCAGAAACTGAAAAGTGTCACAAACATCACACAAGCGTTGATTCTGACCACGATTCAATCACACTGAGTCATTTTCAGTTGTTTCAGGCCTGCAGACCTCAAAAACTGAAAAGCTTGACAAAAAACACATAAGTGCTGATTCTGACCAGTATTCACTCACACTGAGTGGTTTTCAGTTGACTTTTTTCTAAAATTTGTGTGTCATTCCTGCAAACCTCAGAAACTGAAAAGCTTCACGATAAACACAATAGTGTTGATTCTGACCACTTTTCACTCACACTGAGTCATTTTCAGTTGACTGTGCTTTAAAATGACTGTTTCATGCCTGCAAACCTCAGAAACTGAAAAGCTTCACATAAAACACACTGTTATGTTAGAAACCAGAGAACACAAATGCACTCCAGGCCTGAATGGGGCAAAGTAACAAGTGATGATGTTAATGAGCTCTTCTCTGCTGAAAGAGCTCCGGAAACCATGGGTGTTATTTCTGCCATAGGTCTCATTCCACACTCCCAGAGAGGACATGCGTCTGTGACGTTTGTCGCTTTTCAGCGTTGCCGGTCTCAGACGTGATCCGGACCAGAGCGTTCATGAGTCCTCTGTGGGAGCTTGTGGTGGGCAGCCCTTGAGGAGCACCGGGACACTTCCCAGTTGCCTCAGTGTTGAGTGTTGCCTTGGCCTGCGCCGCGACACGGGCCTGCTCCCTGTTGGTGTCCCATCCAACTCACGCGACAGCCTGCGGGTCCTCGGAACGCAAAGCTCCTCGCAAAAACAGAGCATACACTCTTACACAAAAAACACAGGGGAAAAACACTTACAAGTCAATAATACGGCCAGGACCTCAGGAGCTCAACTTATACTTAAACGTATACTTTTGTCTGTGGAGGGAGGTTTCCTGCTGAAGTGTTGGCTCGTTAAACTGTCTGTTCCTGATGAGAGGAGCTGCTGTGATTGGCTTTATCGAAGCGTCCCGTAGATCCACTTTGCTGCTGAAACATATGCTTGAGCAAGAATCAGTTAAAAGTGAAAATCATTTGATCATTATGTTGGGCGTCATTTTGGTATTGACATGATTCTAGAGGCGGAAGGAGCGTGCGTAAAAGCCACAATTACTGCCATGAGGCAGTTACAATGATCTATAGTGTTCAATTGACTGGGGAAAAACAATGATTGCCACAGCCGAGAGAAACCAAAAGACTAATAATACAATCACAAATAAAAACAACTACATAAACCACAAGGAAACAAAACAGCAGTGGCAGTCAATGTCTCTCCTGCCTCATTATTGCGCAGTCACCACACGGCTGGCTCAACACATGGCAAAGGGAATCGCTGTAACACTGGACCTGAAACAGAATAAAGCACACAGCAGCAAAGCCTCGACTTCAAAGCAAAATGAGCGGGATCCTCCTTTGATACGTCCCTGGCTTGGTGACGTCACATTCGATATGACTACTTCACCCTCGGAAGATTTTAAATAGGAGCCGTTTCTGCCATAGGTCTCATTCCACACTCCCAGAGAGGACACGCGTCTGTGACGTTTGTCGCTTTTCAGCGTTGCCGGTCTCAGACGTGGTCCGGACCAGAGCGTTCATGAGTCCTCTGTGGGAGCTTGGGACACTTCCCAGTTGCCTCATTGTTGCTTGTTTCATTCCTGCAAACTTCAGAAACTGAAAAGTGTCACAAACATCACACAAGCGTTGATTCTGACCACGATTCAATCACACTGAGTCATTTTCAGTTGTTTCAGGCCTGCAGACCTCACAAACTGAAAAGCTTGACAAAAAACACATAAGTGCTGATTCTGACCAGTATTCACTCACACTGAGTGGTTTTCAGTTGACTTTTTTCTAAAATTTGTGTGTCATTCCTGCAAACCTCACAAACTGAAAAGCTTCACGATAAACACAATAGTGTTGATTCTGACCACTTTTCACTCACACTGAGTCATTTTCAGTTGACTGTGCTTTAAAATGACTGTTTCATGCCTGCAAACCTCAGAAACTGAAAAGCTTCACATAAAACACACTGTTATGTTAGAAACCAGAGAACACAAATGCACTCCAGGCCTGAATGGGGCAAAGTAACAAGTGATGATGTTAATGAGCTCTTCTCTGCTGAAAGAGCTCCGGAAACCATGGGTGTTATTTCTGCCATAGGTCTCATTCCACACTCCCAGAGAGGACACGCGTCTGTGACGTTTGTCGCTTTTCAGCGTTGCCGGTCTCAGACGTGGTCCGGACCAGAGCGTTCATGAGTCCTCTGTGGGAGCTTGTGGTGGGCAGCCCTTGAGGAGCACCGGGACACTTCCCAGTTGCCTCAGTGTTGAGTGTTGCCTTGGCCTGCGCCGCGACACGGGCCTGCTCCCTGTTGGTGTCCCATCCAACTCACGCGACAGCCTGCGGGTCCTCGGAACGCAAAGCTCCTCGCAAAAACAGAGCATACACTCTTACACAAAAAACACAGGGGAAAAACACTTACAAGTCAATAATACGGCCAGGACCTCAGGAGCTCAACTTATACTTAAACGTATACTTTTGTCTGTGGAGGGAGGTTTCCTGCTGAAGTGTTGGCTCGTTAAACTGTCTGTTCCTGATGAGAGGAGCTGCTGTGATTGGCTTTATCGAAGCGTCCCGTAGATCCACTTTGCTGCTGAAACATATGCTTGAGCAAGAATCAGTTAAAAGTGAAAATCATTTGATCATTATGTTGGGCGTCATTTTGGTATTGACATGATTCTAGAGGCGGAAGGAGCGTGCGTAAAAGCCACAATTACTGCCATGAGGCAGTTACAATGATCTATAGTGTTCAATTGACTGGGGAAAAACAATGATTGCCACAGCCGAGAGAAACCAAAAGACTAATAATACAATCACAAATAAAAACAACTACATAAACCACAAGGAAACAAAACAGCAGTGGCAGTCAATGTCTCTCCTGCCTCATTATTGCGCAGTCACCACACGGCTGGCTCAACACATGGCAAAGGGAATAGCTGTAACACTGGACCTGAAACAGAATAAAGCACACAGCAGCAAAGCCTCGACTTCAAAGCAAAATGAGCGGGATCCTCCTTTGATACGTCCCTGGCTTGGTGACGTCACATTCGATATGACTACTTCACCTTGGGAAGATTTTAAATAGGAGCCGTTTCTGCCATAGGTCTCATTCCACACTCCCAGAGAGGACACGCGTCTGTGACGTTTGTCGCTTTTCAGCGTTGCCGGTCTCAGACGTGGTCCGGACCAGAGCGTTCATGAGTCCTCTGTGGGAGCTTGGGACACTTCCCAGTTGCCTCATTGTTGATTGTTTCATTCCTGCAAACTTCAGAAACTGAAAAGTGTCACAAACATCACACAAGCGTTGATTCTGACCACGATTCAATCACACTGAGTCATTTTCAGTTGTTTCAAGCCTGCAGACCTCACAAACTGAAAAGCGTGACAAAAAACACATAAGTGCTGATTCTGACCAGTATTCACTGACACTGAGTGGTTTTCAGTTGACTGTGCTTTAAAATGACTGTTTCATGCCTGCAAACCTCAGAAACTGAAAAGCTTCACATAAAACACACTGTTATGTTAGAAACCAGAGAACACAAATGCACTCCAGGCCTGAATGGGGCAAAGTAACAAGTGATGATGTTAATGAGCTCTTCTCTGGTGAAAGAGCTCCGGAAACCATGGGTGTTATTTCTGCCATAGGTCTCATTCCACACTCCCAGAGAGGACACGCGTCTGTGACGTTTGTCGCTTTTCAGCGTTGCCGGTCTCAGACGTGGTCCGGACCAGAGCGTTCATGAGTCCTCTGTGGGAGCTTGTGGTGGCCAGCCCTTGAGGAGCACCGGGACACTTCCCAGTTGCCTCAGTGTTGAGTGTTGCCTTGGCCTGCGCCGCGACACGGGCCTGCTCCCTGTTGGTGTCTCATCCAACTCACGCGACAGCCTGCGGGTCCTCGGAACGCAAAGCTCCTCGCAAAAGCAGAGCATACACTCCTACACAAAAAACACAGGGGAAAAACACTTACAAGTCAATAATACGGCCAGGACCTCAGGAGCTCAACTTATACTTAAACGTATACTTTTGTCTGTGGAGGGAGGTTTCCTGCTGAAGTGTTGGCTCGTTAAACTGTCTGTTCCTGATGAGAGGAGCTGCTGTGATTGGCTTTATCGAAGCGTCCCGTAGATCCACTTTGCTGCTGAAACATATGCTTGAGCAAGAATCAGTGAAAGTGAAAATCATTTGATCATTATGTTGGGCGTCATTTTGGTATTGACATGATTCTAGAGGCGGAAGGAGCGTGCGTAAAAGCCACAATTACTGCCATGAGGCAGTTACAATGATCTATAGTGTTCAATTGACTGGGGAAAAACAATGATTGCCACAGCCGAGAGAAACCAAAAGACTAATAATACAATCACAAATAAAAACAACTACATAAACCACAAGGAAACAAAACAGCAGTGGCAGTCAATGTCTCTCCTGCCTCATTATTGCGCAGTCACCACACGGCTGGCTCAACACATGGCAAAGGGAATAGCTGTAACACTGGACCTGAAACAGAATAAAGCACACAGCAGCAAAGCCTCGACTTCAAAGCAAAATGAGCGGGATCCTCCTTTGATACGTCCCTGGCTTGGTGACGTCACATTCGATATGACTACTTCACCCTCGGAAGATTTTAAATAGGAGCCGTTTGTGCCATAGGTCTCATTCCACACTCCCAGAGAGGACACGCGTCTGTGACGTTTGTTGCTTTTCAGCGTTGCCGGTCTCAGACGTGGTCCGGACCAGAGCGTTCATGAGTCCTCTGTGGGAGCTTGGGACACTTCCCAGTTGCCTCATTGTTGCTTGTTTCATTCCTGCAAACTTCAGAAACTGAAAAGTGTCACAAACATCACACAAGCGTTGATTCTGACCACGATTCAATCACACTGAGTCATTTTCAGTTGTTTCAGGCCTGCAGACCTCAAAAACTGAAAAGCTTGACAAAAAACACATAAGTGCTGATTCTGACCAGTATTCACTCACACTGAGTGGTTTTCAGTTGACTTTTTCTAAAATTTGTGTGTCATTCCTGCAAACCTCAGAAACTGAAAAGCTTCACGATAAACACAATAGTGTTGATTCTGACCACTTTTCACTCACACTGAGTCATTTTCAGTTGACTGTGCTTTAAAATTACTGTTTCATACCTGCAAACCTCAGAAACTGAAAAGCTTCACATAAAACACACTGTTATGTTAGAAACCAGAGAACACAAATGCACTCCAAGCCTGAATGGGGCAAAGTAACAAGTGATGATGTTAATGAGCTCTTCTCTGGTGAAAGAGCTCCGGAAACCATGGGTGTTATTTCTGCCATAGGTCTCATTCCACACTCCCAGAGAGGACACGCGTCTGTGACGTTTGTCGCTTTTCAGCGTTGCCGGTCTCAGACGTGGTCCGGACCAGAGCGTTCATGAGTCCTCTGTGGGAGCTTGTGGTGGGCAGCCCTTGAGGAGCACCGGGACACTTCCCAGTTGCCTCAGTGTTGAGTGTTGCCTTGGCCTGCGCCGCGACACGGGCCTGCTCCCTGTTGGTGTCCCATCCAACTCACGCGACAGCCTGCGGGTCCTCGGAACGCAAAGCTCCTCGCAAAAACAGAGCATACACTCCTACACAAAAAACACAGGGGAAAAACACTTACAAGTCAATAATACGGCCAGGACCTCAGGAGCTCAACTTATACTTAAACGTATACTTTTGTCTGTGGAGGGAGGTTTCCTGCTGAAGTGTTGGCTCGTTAAACTGTCTGTTCCTGATGAGAGGAGCTGCTGTGATTGGCTTTATCGAAGCGTCCCGTAGATCCACTTTGCTGCTGAAACATATGCTTGAGCAAGAATCAGTGAAAGTGAAAATCATTTGATCATTATGTTGGGCGTCATTTTGGTATTGACATGATTCTAGAGGCGGAAGGAGCGTGCGTAAAAGCCACAATTACTGCCATGAGGCAGTTACAATGATCTATAGTGTTCAATTGACTGGGGAAAAACAATGATTGCCACAGCCGAGAGAAACCAAAAGACTAATAATACAATCACAAATAAAAACAACTACATAAACCACAAGGAAACAAAACAGCAGTGGCAGTCAATGTCTCTCCTGCCTCATTATTGCGCAGTCACCACACGGCTGGCTCAACACATGGCAAAGGGAATCGCTGTAACACTGGACCTGAAACAGAATAAAGCACACAGCAGCAAAGCCTCGACTTCAAAGCAAAATGAGCGGGATCCTCCTTTGATACGTCCCTGGCTTGGTGACGTCACATTCGATATGACTACTTCACCCTCGGAAGATTTTAAATAGGAGCCGTTTCTGCCATAGGTCTCATTCCACACTCCCAGAGAGGACACGCGTCTGTGACGTTTGTCGCTTTTCAGCGTTGCCGGTCTCAGACGTGGTCCGGACCAGAGCGTTCATGAGTCCTCTGTGGGAGCTTGGGACACTTCCCAGTTGCCTCATTGTTGCTTGTTTCATTCCTGCAAACTTCAGAAACTGAAAAGTGTCACAAACATCACACAAGCGTTGATTCTGACCACGATTCAATCACACTGAGTCATTTTCAGTTGTTTCAGGCCTGCAGACCTCACAAACTGAAAAGCGTGACAAAAAACACATAAGTGCTGATTCTGACCAGTATTCACTGACACTGAGTGGTTTTCAGTTGACTGTGCTTTAAAATGACTGTTTCATGCCTGCAAACCTCAGAAACTGAAAAGCTTCACATAAAACACACTGTTATGTTAGAAACCAGAGAACACAAATGCACTCCAGGCCTGAATGGGGCAAAGTAACAAGTGATGATGTTAATGAGCTCTTCTCTGGTGAAAGAGCTCCGGAAACCATGGGTGTTATTTCTGCCATAGGTCTCATTCCACACTCCCAGAGAGGACACGCGTCTGTGACGTTTGTCGCTTTTCAGCGTTGCCGGTCTCAGACGTGGTCCGGACCAGAGCGTTCATGAGTCCTCTGTGGGAGCTTGTGGTGGGCAGCCCTTGAGGAGCACCGGGACACTTCCCAGTTGCCTCAGTGTTGAGTGTTGCCTTGGCCTGCGCCGCGACACGGGCCTGCTCCCTGTTGGTGTCCCATCCAACTCACGCGACAGCCTGCGGGTCCTCGGAACGCAAAGCTCCTCGCAAAAACAGAGCATACACTCTTACACAAAAAACACAGGGGAAAAACACTTACAAGTCAATAATACGGCCAGGACCTCAGGAGCTCAACTTATATTTAAACGTATACTTTTGTCTGTGGAGGGAGGTTTCCTGCTGAAGTGTTGGCTCGTTAAACTGTCTGTTCCTGATGAGAGGAGCTGCTGTGATTGGCTTTATCGAAGCGTCCCGTAGATCCACTTTGCTGCTGAAACATATGCTTGAGCAAGAATCAGTTAAAAGTGAAAATCATTTGATCATTATGTTGGGCGTCATTTTGGTATTGACATGATTCTAGAGGCGGAAGGAGCGTGCGTAAAAGCCACAATTACTGCCATGAGGCAGTTACAATGATCTATAGTGTTCAATTGACTGGGGAAAAACAATGATTGCCACAGCCGAGAGAAACCAAAAGACTAATAATACAATCACAAATAAAAACAACTACATAAACCACAAGGAAACAAAACAGCAGTGGCAGTCAATGTCTCTCCTGCCTCATTATTGCGCAGTCACCACACGGCTGGCTCAACACATGGCAAAGGGAATCGCTGTAACACTGGACCTGAAACAGAATAAAGCACACAGCAGCAAAGCCTCGACTTCAAAGCAAAATGAGCGGGATCCTCCTTTGATACGTCCCTGGCTTGGTGACGTCACATTCGATATGACTACTTCACCTTGGGAAGATTTTAAATAGGAGCCGTTTCTGCCATAGGTCTCATTCCACACTCCCAGAGAGGACACGCGTCTGTGACGTTTGTCGCTTTTCAGCGTTGCCGGTCTCAGACGTGGTCCGGACCAGAGCGTTCATGAGTCCTCTGTGGGAGCTTGGGACACTTCCCAGTTGCCTCATTGTTGCTTGTTTCATTCCTGCAAACTTCAGAAACTGAAAAGTGTCACAAACATCACACAAGCGTTGATTCTGACCACGATTCAATCACACTGAGTCATTTTCAGTTGTTTCAGGCCTGCAGACCTCACAAACTGAAAAGCTTGACAAAAAACACATAAGTGCTGATTCTGACCAGTATTCACTCACACTGAGTGGTTTTCAGTTGACTTTTTTCTAAAATTTGTGTGTCATTCCTGCAAACCTCAGAAACTGAAAAGCTTCACGATAAACACAATAGTGTTGATTCTGACCACTTTTCACTCACACTGAGTCATTTTCAGTTGACTGTGCTTTAAAATGACTGTTTCATGCCTGCAAACCTCAGAAACTGAAAAGCTTCACATAAAACACACTGTTATGTTAGAAACCAGAGAACACAAATGCACTCCAGGCCTGAATGGGGCAAAGTAACAAGTGATGATGTTAATGAGCTCTTCTCTGGTGAAAGAGCTCCGGAAACCATGGGTGTTATTTCTGCCATAGGTCTCATTCCACACTCCCAGAGAGGACACGCGTCTGTGACGTTTGTCGCTTTTCAGCGTTGCCGGTCTCAGACGTGGTCCGGACCAGAGCGTTCATGAGTCCTCTGTGGGAGCTTGGGACACTTCCCAGTTGCCTCATTGTTGCTTGTTTCATTCCTGCAAACTTCAGAAACTGAAAAGTTTCACAAACATCACACAAGCGTTGATTCTGACCACGATTCAGTCACACTGAGTCATTTTCAGTTGTTTCAGGCCTGCAGACCTCACAAACTGAAAAGCGTGACAAAAAACACATAAGTGCTGATTCTGACCAGTATTCACTCACACTGAGTGGTTTTCAGTTGACTTTTTTCTAAAATTTGTGTGTCATTCCTGCAAACCTCAGAAACTGAAAAGCTTCACGATAAACACAATCGTGTTGATTCTGACCACTTTTCACTCACACTGAGTCATTTTCAGTTGACTGTGCTTTAAAATGACTGTTTCATGCCTGCAAACCTCAGAAACTGAAAAGCTTCACATAAAACACACTGTTATGTTAGAAACCAGAGAACACAAATGCACTCCAGGCCTGAATGGGGCAAAGTAACAAGTGATGATGTTAATGAGCTCTTCTCTGCTGAAAGAGCTCCGGAAACCATGGGTGTTATTTCTGCCATAGGTCTCATTCCACACTCCCAGAGAGGACACGCGTCTGTGACGTTTGTCGCTTTTCAGCGTTGCCGGTCTCAGACGTGGTCCGGACCAGAGCGTTCATGAGTCCTCTGTGGGAGCTTGTGGTGGGCAGCCCTTGAGGAGCACCGGGACACTTCCCAGTTGCCTCAGTGTTGAGTGTTGCCTTGGCCTGCGCCGCGACACGGGCCTGCTCCCTGTTGGTGTCCCATCCAACTCACGCGACAGCCTGCGGGTCCTCGGAACGCAAAGCTCCTCGCAAAAACAGAGCATACACTCCTACACAAAAAGCACAGGGGAAAAACACTTACAAGTCAATAATACGGCCAGGACCTCAGGAGCTCAACTTATACTTAAACGTATACTTTTGTCTGTGGAGGGAGGTTTCCTGCTGAAGTGTTGGCTCGTTAAACTGTCTGTTCCTGATGAGAGGAGCTGCTGTGATTGGCTTTATCGAAGCGTCCCGTAGATCCACTTTGCTGCTGAAACATATGCTTGAGCAAGAATCAGTGAAAGTGAAAATCATTTGATCATTATGTTGGGCGTCATTTTGGTATTGACATGATTCTAGAGGCGGAAGGAGCGTGCGTAAAAGCCACAATTACTGCCATGAGGCAGTTACAATGATCTATAGTGTTCAATTGACTGGGGAAAAACAATGATTGCCACAGCCGAGAGAAACCAAAAGACTAATAATACAATCACAAATAAAAACAACTACATAAACCACAAGGAAACAAAACAGCAGTGGCAGTCAATGTCTCTCCTGCCTCATTATTGCGCAGTCACCACACGGCTGGCTCAACACATGGCAAAGGGAATCGCTGTAACACTGGACCTGAAACAGAATAAAGCACACAGCAGCAAAGCCTCGACTTCAAAGCAAAATGAGCGGGATCCTCCTTTGATACGTCCCTGGCTTGGTGACGTCACATTCGATATGACTACTTCACCCTCGGAAGATTTTAAATAGGAGCCGTTTCTGCCATAGGTCTCATTCCACACACCCAGAGAGGACACGCGTCTGTGACGTTTGTCGCTTTTCAGCGTTGCCGGTCTCAGACGTGGTCCGGACCAGAGCGTTCATGAGTCCTCTGTGGGAGCTTGGGACACTTCCCAGTTGCCTCATTGTTGCTTGTTTCATTCCTGCAAACTTCAGAAACTGAAAAGTGTCACAAACATCACACAAGCGTTGATTCTGACCACGATTCAATCACACTGAGTCATTTTCAGTTGTTTCAGGCCTGCAGACCTCACAAACTGAAAAGCTTGACAAAAAACACATAAGTGCTGATTCTGACCAGTATTCACTCACACTGAGTGGTTTTCAGTTGACTTTTTTCTAAAATTTGTGTGTCATTCCTGCAAACCTCAGAAACTGAAAAGCTTCACGATAAACACAATAGTGTTGATTCTGACCACTTTTCACTCACACTGAGTCATTTTCAGTTGACTGTGCTTTAAAATGACTGTTTCATGCCTGCAAACCTCAGAAACTGAAAAGCTTCACATAAAACACACTGTTATGTTAGAAACCAGAGAACACAAATGCACTCCAGGCCTGAATGGGGCAAAGTAACAAGTGATGATGTTAATGAGCTCTTCTCTGGTGAAAGAGCTCCGGAAACCATGGGTGTTATTTCTGCCATAGGTCTCATTCCACACACCCAGAGAGGACACGCGTCTGTGACGTTTGTTGCTTTTCAGCGTTGCCGGTCTCAGACGTGGTCCGGACCAGAGCGTTCATGAGTCCTCTGTGGGAGCTTGGGACACTTCCCAGTTGCCTCATTGTTGCTTGTTTCATTCCTGCAAACTTCAGAAACTGAAAAGTTTCACAAACATCACACAAGCGTTGATTCTGACCACGATTCAGTCACACTGAGTCATTTTCAGTTGTTTCAGGCCTGCAGACCTCACAAACTGAAAAGCGTGACAAAAAACACATAAGTGCTGATTCTGACCAGTATTCACTCACACTGAGTGGTTTTCAGTTGACTTTTTTCTAAAATTTGTGTCATTCCTGCAAACCTCAGAAACTGAAAAGCTTCACGATAAACACAATAGTGTTGATTCTGACCACTTTTCACTCACACTGAGTCATTTTCAGTTGACTGTGCTTTAAAATTACTGTTTCATGCCTGCAAACCTCAGAAACTGAAAAGCTTCACATAAAACACACTGTTATGTTAGAAACCAGAGAACACAAATGCACTCCAGGCCTGAATGGGGCAAAGTAACAAGTGATGATGTTAATGAGCTCTTCTCTGGTGAAAGAGCTCCGGAAACCGTGGGTGTTATTTCTGCCATAGGTCTCATTCCACACTCCCAGAGAGGACACGCGTCTGTGACGTTTGTCGCTTTTCAGCGTTGCCGGTCTCAGACGTGGTCCGGACCAGAGCGTTCATGAGTCCTCTGTGGGAGCTTGTGGTGGGCAGCCCTTGAGGAGCACCGGGACACTTCCCAGTTGCCTCAGTGTTGAGTGTTGCCTTGGCCTGCGCCGCGACACGGGCCTGCTCCCTGTTGGTGTCCCATCCAACTCACGCGACAGCCTGCGGGTCCTCGGAACGCAAAGCTCCTCGCAAAAACAGAGCATACACTCTTACACAAAAAACACAGGGGAAAAACACTTACAAGTCAATAATACGGCCAGGACCTCAGGAGCTCAACTTATACTTAAACGTATACTTTTGTCTGTGGAGGGAGGTTTCCTGCTGAAGTGTTGGCTCGTTAAACTGTCTGTTCCTGATGAGAGGAGCTGCTGTGATTGGCTTTATCGAAGCGTCCCGTAGATCCACTTTGCTGCTGAAACATATGCTTGAGCAAGAATCAGTTAAAAGTGAAAATCATTTGATCATTATGTTGGGCGTCATTTTGGTATTGACATGATTCTAGAGGCGGAAGGAGCGTGCGTAAAAGCCACAATTACTGCCATGAGGCAGTTACAATGATCTATAGTGTTCAATTGACTGGGGAAAAACAATGATTGCCACAGCCGAGAGAAACCAAAAGACTAATAATACAATCACAAATAAAAACAACTACATAAACCACAAGGAAACAAAACAGCAGTGGCAGTCAATGTCTCTCCTGCCTCATTATTGCGCAGTCACCACACGGCTGGCTCAACACATGGCAAAGGGAATCGCTGTAACACTGGACCTGAAACAGAATAAAGCACACAGCAGCAAAGCCTCGACTTCAAAGCAAAATGAGCGGGATCCTCCTTTGATACGTCCCTGGCTTGGTGACGTCACATTCGATATGACTACTTCACCTTGGGAAGATTTTAAATAGGAGCCGTTTCTGCCATAGGTCTCATTCCACACTCCCAGAGAGGACACGCGTCTGTGACGTTTGTCGCTTTTCAGCGTTGCCGGTCTCAGACGTGGTCCGGACCAGAGCGTTCATGAGTCCTCTGTGGGAGCTTGGGACACTTCCCAGTTGCCTCATTGTTGCTTGTTTCATTCCTGCAAACTTCAGAAACTGAAAAGTTTCACAAACATCACACAAGCGTTGATTCTGACCACGATTCAGTCACACTGAGTCATTTTCAGTTGTTTCAGGCCTGCAGACCTCACAAACTGAAAAGCGTGACAAAAAACACATAAGTGCTGATTCTGACCAGTATTCACTCACACTGAGTGGTTTTCAGTTGACTTTTTTCTAAAATTTGTGTCATTCCTGCAAACCTCAGAAACTGAAAAGCTTCACGATAAACACAATAGTGTTGATTCTGACCACTTTTCACTCACACTGAGTCATTTTCAGTTGACTGTGCTTTAAAATTACTGTTTCATGCCTGCAAACCTCAGAAACTGAAAAGCTTCACATAAAACACACTGTTATGTTAGAAACCAGAGAACACAAATGCACTCCAGGCCTGAATGGGGCAAAGTAACAAGTGATGATGTTAATGAGCTCTTCTCTGGTGAAAGAGCTCCGGAAACCGTGGGTGTTATTTCTGCCATAGGTCTCATTCCACACTCCCAGAGAGGACACGCGTCTGTGACGTTTGTCGCTTTTCAGCGTTGCCGGTCTCAGACGTGGTCCGGACCAGAGCGTTCATGAGTCCTCTGTGGGAGCTTGTGGTGGGCAGCCCTTGAGGAGCACCGGGACACTTCCCAGTTGCCTCAGTGTTGAGTGTTGCCTTGGCCTGCGCCGCGACACGGGCCTGCTCCCTGTTGGTGTCCCATCCAACTCACGCGACAGCCTGCGGGTCCTCGGAACGCAAAGCTCCTCGCAAAAACAGAGCATACACTCTTACACAAAAAACACAGGGGAAAAACACTTACAAGTCAATAATACGGCCAGGACCTCAGGAGCTCAACTTATACTTAAACGTATACTTTTGTCTGTGGAGGGAGGTTTCCTGCTGAAGTGTTGGCTCGTTAAACTGTCTGTTCCTGATGAGAGGAGCTGCTGTGATTGGCTTTATCGAAGCGTCCCGTAGATCCACTTTGCTGCTGAAACATATGCTTGAGCAAGAATCAGTTAAAAGTGAAAATCATTTGATCATTATGTTGGGCGTCATTTTGGTATTGACATGATTCTAGAGGCGGAAGGAGCGTGCGTAAAAGCCACAATTACTGCCATGAGGCAGTTACAATGATCTATAGTGTTCAATTGACTGGGGAAAAACAATGATTGCCACAGCCGAGAGAAACCAAAAGACTAATAATACAATCACAAATAAAAACAACTACATAAACCACAAGGAAACAAAACAGCAGTGGCAGTCAATGTCTCTCCTGCCTCATTATTGCGCAGTCACCACACGGCTGGCTCAACACATGGCAAAGGGAATCGCTGTAACACTGGACCTGAAACAGAATAAAGCACACAGCAGCAAAGCCTCGACTTCAAAGCAAAATGAGCGGGATCCTCCTTTGATACGTCCCTGGCTTGGTGACGTCACATTCGATATGACTACTTCACCCTCGGAAGATTTTAAATAGGAGCCGTTTCTGCCATAGGTCTCATTCCACACTCCCAGAGAGGACACGCGTCTGTGACGTTTGTCGCTTTTCAGCGTTGCCGGTCTCAGACGTGGTCCGGACCAGAGCGTTCATGAGTCCTCTGTGGGAGCTTGGGACACTTCCCAGTTGCCTCATTGTTGCTTGTTTCATTCCTGCAAACTTCAGAAACTGAAAAGTGTCACAAACATCACACAAGCGTTGATTCTGACCACGATTCAATCACACTGAGTCATTTTCAGTTGTTTCAGGCCTGCAGACCTCACAAACTGAAAAGCTTGACAAAAAACACATAAGTGCTGATTCTGACCAGTATTCACTCACACTGAGTGGTTTTCAGTTGACTTTTTTCTAAAATTTGTGTGTCATTCCTGCAAACCTCAGAAACTGAAAAGCTTCACGATAAACACAATAGTGTTGATTCTGACCACTTTTCACTCACACTGAGTCATTTTCAGTTGACTGTGCTTTAAAATGACTGTTTCATGCCTGCAAACCTCAGAAACTGAAAAGCTTCACATAAAACACACTGTTATGTTAGAAACCAGAGAACACAAATGCACTCCAGGCCTGAATGGGGCAAAGTAACAAGTGATGATGTTAATGAGCTCTTCTCTGGTGAAAGAGCTCCGGAAACCATGGGTGTTATTTCTGCCATAGGTCTCATTCCACACTCCCAGAGAGGACACGCGTCTGTGACGTTTGTCGCTTTTCAGCGTTGCCGGTCTCAGACGTGGTCCGGACCAGAGCGTTCATGAGTCCTCTGTGGGAGCTTGTGGTGGGCAGCCCTTGAGGAGCACCGGGACACTTCCCAGTTGCCTCAGTGTTGAGTGTTGCCTTGGCCTGCGCCGCGACACGGGCCTGCTCCCTGTTGGTGTCTCATCCAACTCACGCGACAGCCTGCGGGTCCTCGGAACGCAAAGCTCCTCGCAAAAACAGAGCATACACTCCTACACAAAAAACACAGGGGAAAAACACTTACAAGTCAATAATACGGCTAGGACCTCAGGAGCTCAACTTATACTTAAACGTATACTTTTGTCTGTGGAGGGAGGTTTCCTGCTGAAGTGTTGGCTCGTTAAACTGTCTGTTCCTGATGAGAGGAGCTGCTGTGATTGGCTTTATCGAAGCGTCCCGTAGATCCACTTTGCTGCTGAAACATATGCTTGAGCAAGAATCAGTTAAAAGTGAAAATCATTTGATCATTATGTTGGGCGTCATTTTGGTATTGACATGATTCTAGAGGCGGAAGGAGCGTGCGTAAAAGCCACAATTACTGCCATGAGGCAGTTACAATGATCTATAGTGTTCAATTGACTGGGGAAAAACAATGATTGCCACAGCCGAGAGAAACCAAAAGACTAATAATACAATCACAAATAAAAACAACTACATAAACCACAAGGAAACAAAACAGCAGTGGCAGTCAATGTCTCTCCTGCCTCATTATTGCGCAGTCACCACACGGCTGGCTCAACACATGGCAAAGGGAATCGCTGTAACACTGGACCTGAAACAGAATAAAGCACACAGCAGCAAAGCCTCGACTTCAAAGCAAAATGAGCGGGATCCTCCTTTGATACGTCCCTGGCTTGGTGACGTCACATTCGATATGACTACTTCACCCTCGGAAGATTTTAAATAGGAGCCGTTTCTGCCATAGGTCTCATTCCACACTCCCAGAGAGGACACGCGTCTGTGACGTTTGTCGCTTTTCAGCGTTGCCGGTCTCAGACGTGGTCCGGACCAGAGCGTTCATGAGTCCTCTGTGGGAGCTTGGGACACTTCCCAGTTGCCTCATTGTTGCTTGTTTCATTCCTGCAAACTTCAGAAACTGAAAAGTGTCACAAACATCACACAAGCGTTGATTCTGACCACGATTCAATCACACTGAGTCATTTTCAGGTGTTTCAGGCCTGCAGACCTCACAAACTGAAAAGCTTGACAAAAAACACATAAGTGCTGATTCTGACCAGTATTCACTCACACTGAGTGGTTTTCAGTTGACTTTTTTCTAAAATTTGTGTGTCATTCCTGCAAACCTCAGAAACTGAAAAGCTTCACGATAAACACAATAGTGTTGATTCTGACCACTTTTCACTCACACTGAGTCATTTTCAGTTGACTGTGCTTTAAAATGACTGTTTCATGCCTGCAAACCTCAGAAACTGAAAAGCTTCACATAAAACACACTGTTATGTTAGAAACCAGAGAACACAAATGCACTCCAGGCCTGAATGGGGCAAAGTAACAAGTGATGATGTTAATGAGCTCTTCTCTGCTGAAAGAGCTCCGGAAACCATGGGTGTTATTTCTGCCATAGGTCTCATTCCACACTCCCAGAGAGGACACGCGTCTGTGACGTTTGTCGCTTTTCAGCGTTGCCGGTCTCAGACGTGGTCCGGACCAGAGCGTTCATGAGTCCTCTGTGGGAGCTTGTGGTGGGCAGCCCTTGAGGAGCACCGGGACACTTCCCAGTTGCCTCAGTGTTGAGTGTTGCCTTGGCCTGCGCCGCGACACGGGCCTGCTCCCTGTTGGTGTCTCATCCAACTCACGCGACAGCCTGCGGGTCCTCGGAACGCAAAGCTCCTCGCAAAAACAGAGCATACACTCCTACACAAAAAACACAGGGGAAAAACACTTACAAGTCAATAATACGGCTAGGACCTCAGGAGCTCAACTTATACTTAAACGTATACTTTTGTCTGTGGAGGGAGGTTTCCTGCTGAAGTGTTGGCTCGTTAAACTGTCTGTTCCTGATGAGAGGAGCTGCTGTGATTGGCTTTATCGAAGCGTCCCGTAGATCCACTTTGCTGCTGAAACATATGCTTGAGCAAGAATCAGTTAAAAGTGAAAATCATTTGATCATTATGTTGGGCGTCATTTTGGTATTGACATGATTCTAGAGGCGGAAGGAGCGTGCGTAAAAGCCACAATTACTGCCATGAGGCAGTTACAATGATCTATAGTGTTCAATTGACTGGGGAAAAACAATGATTGCCACAGCCGAGAGAAACCAAAAGACTAATAATACAATCACAAATAAAAACAACTACATAAACCACAAGGAAACAAAACAGCAGTGGCAGTCAATGTCTCTCCTGCCTCATTATTGCGCAGTCACCACACGGCTGGCTCAACACATGGCAAAGGGAATCGCTGTAACACTGGACCTGAAACAGAATAAAGCACACAGCAGCAAAGCCTCGACTTCAAAGCAAAATGAGCGGGATCCTCCTTTGATACGTCCCTGGCTTGGTGACGTCACATTCGATATGACTACTTCACCCTCGGAAGATTTTAAATAGGAGCCGTTTCTGCCATAGGTCTCATTCCACACTCCCAGAGAGGACACGCGTCTGTGACGTTTGTCGCTTTTCAGCGTTGCCGGTCTCAGACGTGGTCCGGACCAGAGCGTTCATGAGTCCTCTGTGGGAGCTTGGGACACTTCCCAGTTGCCTCATTGTTGCTTGTTTCATTCCTGCAAACTTCAGAAACTGAAAAGTGTCACAAACATCACACAAGCGTTGATTCTGACCACGATTCAATCACACTGAGTCATTTTCAGTTGTTTCAGGCCTGCAGACCTCACAAACTGAAAAGCTTGACAAAAAACACATAAGTGCTGATTCTGACCAGTATTCACTCACACTGAGTGGTTTTCAGTTGACTTTTTTCTAAAATTTGTGTGTCATTCCTGCAAACCTCAGAAACTGAAAAGCTTCACGATAAACACAATAGTGTTGATTCTGACCACTTTTCACTCACACTGAGTCATTTTCAGTTGACTGTGCTTTAAAATGACTGTTTCATGCCTGCAAACCTCAGAAACTGAAAAGCTTCACATAAAACACACTGTTATGTTAGAAACCAGAGAACACAAATGCACTCCAGGCCTGAATGGGGCAAAGTAACAAGTGATGATGTTAATGAGCTCTTCTCTGCTGAAAGAGCTCCGGAAACCATGGGTGTTATTTCTGCCATAGGTCTCATTCCACACTCCCAGAGAGGACACGCGTCTGTGACGTTTGTCGCTTTTCAGCGTTGCCGGTCTCAGACGTGGTCCGGACCAGAGCGTTCATGAGTCCTCTGTGGGAGCTTGTGGTGGGCAGCCCTTGAGGAGCACCGGGACACTTCCCAGTTGCCTCAGTGTTGAGTGTTGCCTTGGCCTGCGCCGCGACACGGGCCTGCTCCCTGTTGGTGTCTCATCCAACTCACGCGACAGCCTGCGGGTCCTCGGAACGCAAAGCTCCTCGCAAAAACAGAGCATACACTCCTACACAAAAAACACAGGGGAAAAACACTTACAAGTCAATAATACGGCTAGGACCTCAGGAGCTCAACTTATACTTAAACGTATACTTTTGTCTGTGGAGGGAGGTTTCCTGCTGAAGTGTTGGCTCGTTAAACTGTCTGTTCCTGATGAGAGGAGCTGCTGTGATTGGCTTTATCGAAGCGTCCCGTAGATCCACTTTGCTGCTGAAACATATGCTTGAGCAAGAATCAGTTAAAAGTGAAAATCATTTGATCATTATGTTGGGCGTCATTTTGGTATTGACATGATTCTAGAGGCGGAAGGAGCGTGCGTAAAAGCCACAATTACTGCCATGAGGCAGTTACAATGATCTATAGTGTTCAATTGACTGGGGAAAAACAATGATTGCCACAGCCGAGAGAAACCAAAAGACTAATAATACAATCACAAATAAAAACAACTACATAAACCACAAGGAAACAAAACAGCAGTGGCAGTCAATGTCTCTCCTGCCTCATTATTGCGCAGTCACCACACGGCTGGCTCAACACATGGCAAAGGGAATCGCTGTAACACTGGACCTGAAACAGAATAAAGCACACAGCAGCAAAGCCTCGACTTCAAAGCAAAATGAGCGGGATCCTCCTTTGATACGTCCCTGGCTTGGTGACGTCACATTCGATATGACTACTTCACCCTCGGAAGATTTTAAATAGGAGCCGTTTCTGCCATAGGTCTCATTCCACACTCCCAGAGAGGACACGCGTCTGTGACGTTTGTCGCTTTTCAGCGTTGCCGGTCTCAGACGTGGTCCGGACCAGAGCGTTCATGAGTCCTCTGTGGGAGCTTGGGACACTTCCCAGTTGCCTCATTGTTGCTTGTTTCATTCCTGCAAACTTCAGAAACTGAAAAGTGTCACAAACATCACACAAGCGTTGATTCTGACCACGATTCAATCACACTGAGTCATTTTCAGTTGTTTCAGGCCTGCAGACCTCACAAACTGAAAAGCTTGACAAAAAACACATAAGTGCTGATTCTGACCAGTATTCACTCACACTGAGTGGTTTTCAGTTGACTTTTTTCTAAAATTTGTGTGTCATTCCTGCAAACCTCAGAAACTGAAAAGCTTCACGATAAACACAATAGTGTTGATTCTGACCACTTTTCACTCACACTGAGTCATTTTCAGTTGACTGTGCTTTAAAATGACTGTTTCATGCCTGCAAACCTCAGAAACTGAAAAGCTTCACATAAAACACACTGTTATGTTAGAAACCAGAGAACACAAATGCACTCCAGGCCTGAATGGGGCAAAGTAACAAGTGATGATGTTAATGAGCTCTTCTCTGGTGAAAGAGCTCCGGAAACCATGGGTGTTATTTCTGCCATAGGTCTCATTCCACACACCCAGAGAGGACACGCGTCTGTGACGTTTGTCACTTTTCAGCGTTGCCGGTCTCAGACGTGGTCCGGACCAGAGCGTTCATGAGTCCTCTGTGGGAGCTTGGGACACTTCCCAGTTGCCTCATTGTTGCTTGTTTCATTCCTGCAAACTTCAGAAACTGAAAAGTGTCACAAACATCACACAAGCGTTGATTCTGACCACGATTCAATCACACTGAGTCATTTTCAGTTGTTTCAGGCCTGCAGACCTCAAAAACTGAAAAGCTTGACAAAAAACACATAAGTGCTGATTCTGACCAGTATTCACTCACACTGAGTGGTTTTCAGTTGACTTTTTCTAAAATTTGTGTGTCATTCCTGCAAACCTCAGAAACTGAAAAGCTTCACGATAAACACAATAGTGTTGATTCTGACCACTTTTCACTCACACTGAGTCATTTTCAGTTGACTGTGCTTTAAAATTACTGTTTCATACCTGCAAACCTCAGAAACTGAAAAGCTTCACATAAAACACACTGTTATGTTAGAAACCAGAGAACACAAATGCACTCCAAGCCTGAATGGGGCAAAGTAACAAGTGATGATGTTAATGAGCTCTTCTCTGGTGAAAGAGCTCCGGAAACCATGGGTGTTATTTCTGCCATAGGTCTCATTCCACACTCCCAGAGAGGACACGCGTCTGTGACGTTTGTCGCTTTTCAGCGTTGCCGGTCTCAGACGTGGTCCGGACCAGAGCGTTCATGAGTCCTCTGTGGGAGCTTGGGACACTTCCCAGTTGCCTCATTGTTGCTTGTTTCATTCCTGCAAACTTCAGAAACTGAAAAGTTTCACAAACATCACACAAGCGTTGATTCTGACCACGATTCAGTCACACTGAGTCATTTTCAGTTGTTTCAGGCCTGCAGACCTCACAAACTGAAAAGCGTGACAAAAAACACATAAGTGCTGATTCTGACCAGTATTCACTCACACTGAGTGGTTTTCAGTTGACTTTTTTCTAAAATTTGTGTGTCATTCCTGCAAACCTCAGAAACTGAAAAGCTTCACGATAAACACAATAGTGTTGATTCTGACCACTTTTCACTCACACTGAGTCATTTTCAGTTGACTGTGCTTTAAAATGACTGTTTCATGCCTGCAAACCTCAGAAACTGAAAAGCTTCACATAAAACACACTGTTATGTTAGAAACCAGAGAACACAAATGCACTCCAGGCCTGAATGGGGCAAAGTAACAAGTGATGATGTTAATGAGCTCTTCTCTGCTGAAAGAGCTCCGGAAACCATGGGTGTTATTTCTGCCATAGGTCTCATTCCACACTCCCAGAGAGGACACGCGTCTGTGACGTTTGTCGCTTTTCAGCGTTGCCGGTCTCAGACGTGGTCCGGACCAGAGCGTTCATGAGTCCTCTGTGGGAGCTTGTGGTGGGCAGCCCTTGAGGAGCACCGGGACACTTCCCAGTTGCCTCAGTGTTGAGTGTTGCCTTGGCCTGCGCCGCGACACGGGCCTGCTCCCTGTTGGTGTCCCATCCAACTCACGCGACAGCCTGCGGGTCCTCGGAACGCAAAGCTCCTCGCAAAAACAGAGCATACACTCTTACACAAAAAACACAGGGGAAAAACACTTACAAGTCAATAATACGGCCAGGACCTCAGGAGCTCAACTTATACTTAAACGTATACTTTTGTCTGTGGAGGGAGGTTTCCTGCTGAAGTGTTGGCTCGTTAAACTGTCTGTTCCTGATGAGAGGAGCTGCTGTGATTGGCTTTATCGAAGCGTCCCGTAGATCCACTTTGCTGCTGAAACATATGCTTGAGCAAGAATCAGTTAAAAGTGAAAATCATTTGATCATTATGTTGGGCGTCATTTTGGTATTGACATGATTCTAGAGGCGGAAGGAGCGTGCGTAAAAGCCACAATTACTGCCATGAGGCAGTTACAATGATCTATAGTGTTCAATTGACTGGGGAAAAACAATGATTGCCACAGCCGAGAGAAACCAAAAGACTAATAATACAATCACAAATAAAAACAACTACATAAACCACAAGGAAACAAAACAGCAGTGGCAGTCAATGTCTCTCCTGCCTCATTATTGCGCAGTCACCACACGGCTGGCTCAACACATGGCAAAGGGAATCGCTGTAACACTGGACCTGAAACAGAATAAAGCACACAGCAGCAAAGCCTCGACTTCAAAGCAAAATGAGCGGGATCCTCCTTTGATACGTCCCTGGCTTGGTGACGTCACATTCGATATGACTACTTCACCCTCGGAAGATTTTAAATAGGAGCCGTTTCTGCCATAGGTCTCATTCCACACTCCCAGAGAGGACACGCGTCTGTGACGTTTGTCGCTTTTCAGCGTTGCCGGTCTCAGACGTGGTCCGGACCAGAGCGTTCATGAGTCCTCTGTGGGAGCTTGGGACACTTCCCAGTTGCCTCATTGTTGCTTGTTTCATTCCTGCAAACTTCAGAAACTGAAAAGTGTCACAAACATCACACAAGCGTTGATTCTGACCACGATTCAATCACACTGAGTCATTTTCAGTTGTTTCAGGCCTGCAGACCTCACAAACTGAAAAGCTTGACAAAAAACACATAAGTGCTGATTCTGACCAGTATTCACTCACACTGAGTGGTTTTCAGTTGACTTTTTTCTAAAAATGTGTGTGTCATTCCTGCAAACCTCAGAAACTGAAAAGCTTCACGATAAACACAATAGTGTTGATTCTGACCACTTTTCACTCACACTGAGTCATTTTCAGTTGACTGTGCTTTAAAATGACTGTTTCATGCCTGCAAACCTCAGAAACTGAAAAGCTTCACATAAAACACACTGTTATGTTAGAAACCAGAGAACACAAATGCACTCCAGGCCTGAATGGGGCAAAGTAACAAGTGATGATGTTAATGAGCTCTTCTCTGCTGAAAGAGCTCCGGAAACCATGGGTGTTATTTCTGCCATAGGTCTCATTCCACACTCCCAGAGAGGACACGCGTCTGTGACGTTTGTCGCTTTTCAGCGTTGCCGGTCTCAGACGTGGTCCGGACCAGAGCGTTCATGAGTCCTCTGTGGGAGCTTGTGGTGGGCAGCCCTTGAGGAGCACCGGGACACTTCCCAGTTGCCTCAGTGTTGAGTGTTGCCTTGGCCTGCGCCGCGACACGGGCCTGCTCCCTGTTGGTGTCCCATCCAACTCACGCGACAGCCTGCGGGTCCTCGGAACGCAAAGCTCCTCGCAAAAACAGAGCATACACTCCTACACAAAAAGCACAGGGGAAAAACACTTACAAGTCAATAATACGGCCAGGACCTCAGGAGCTCAACTTATACTTAAACGTATACTTTTGTCTGTGGAGGGAGGTTTCCTGCTGAAGTGTTGGCTCGTTAAACTGTCTGTTCCTGATGAGAGGAGCTGCTGTGATTGGCTTTATCGAAGCGTCCCGTAGATCCACTTTGCTGCTGAAACATATGCTTGAGCAAGAATCAGTGAAAGTGAAAATCATTTGATCATTATGTTGGGCGTCATTTTGGTATTGACATGATTCTAGAGGCGGAAGGAGCGTGCGTAAAAGCCACAATTACTGCCATGAGGCAGTTACAATGATCTATAGTGTTCAATTGACTGGGGAAAAACAATGATTGCCACAGCCGAGAGAAACCAAAAGACTAATAATACAATCACAAATAAAAACAACTACATAAACCACAAGGAAACAAAACAGCAGTGGCAGTCAATGTCTCTCCTGCCTCATTATTGCGCAGTCACCACACGGCTGGCTCAACACATGGCAAAGGGAATCGCTGTAACACTGGACCTGAAACAGAATAAAGCACACAGCAGCAAAGCCTCGACTTCAAAGCAAAATGAGCGGGATCCTCCTTTGATACGTCCCTGGCTTGGTGACGTCACATTCGATATGACTACTTCACCCTCGGAAGATTTTAAATAGGAGCCGTTTCTGCCATAGGTCTCATTCCACACTCCCAGAGAGGACACGCGTCTGTGACGTTTGTCGCTTTTCAGCGTTGCCGGTCTCAGACGTGGTCCGGACCAGAGCGTTCATGAGTCCTCTGTGGGAGCTTGGGACACTTCCCAGTTGCCTCATTGTTGCTTGTTTCATTCCTGCAAACTTCAGAAACTGAAAAGTGTCACAAACATCACACAAGCGTTGATTCTGACCACGATTCAATCACACTGAGTCATTTTCAGTTGTTTCAGGCCTGCAGACCTCACAAACTGAAAAGCTTGACAAAAAACACATAAGTGCTGATTCTGACCAGTATTCACTCACACTGAGTGGTTTTCAGTTGACTTTTTTCTAAAATTTGTGTGTCATTCCTGCAAACCTCACAAACTGAAAAGCTTCACGATAAACACAATAGTGTTGATTCTGACCACTTTTCACTCACACTGAGTCATTTTCAGTTGACTGTGCTTTAAAATGACTGTTTCATGCCTGCAAACCTCAGAAACTGAAAAGCTTCACATAAAACACACTGTTATGTTAGAAACCAGAGAACACAAATGCACTCCAGGCCTGAATGGGGCAAAGTAACAAGTGATGATGTTAATGAGCTCTTCTCTGCTGAAAGAGCTCCGGAAACCATGGGTGTTATTTCTGCCATAGGTCTCATTCCACACTCCCAGAGAGGACACGCGTCTGTGACGTTTGTCGCTTTTCAGCGTTGCCGGTCTCAGACGTGGTCCGGACCAGAGCGTTCATGAGTCCTCTGTGGGAGCTTGTGGTGGGCAGCCCTTGAGGAGCACCGGGACACTTCCCAGTTGCCTCAGTGTTGAGTGTTGCCTTGGCCTGCGCCGCGACACGGGCCTGCTCCCTGTTGGTGTCCCATCCAACTCACGCGACAGCCTGCGGGTCCTCGGAACGCAAAGCTCCTCGCAAAAACAGAGCATACACTCTTACACAAAAAACACAGGGGAAAAACACTTACAAGTCAATAATACGGCCAGGACCTCAGGAGCTCAACTTATACTTAAACGTATACTTTTGTCTGTGGAGGGAGGTTTCCTGCTGAAGTGTTGGCTCGTTAAACTGTCTGTTCCTGATGAGAGGAGCTGCTGTGATTGGCTTTATCGAAGCGTCCCGTAGATCCACTTTGCTGCTGAAACATATGCTTGAGCAAGAATCAGTTAAAAGTGAAAATCATTTGATCATTATGTTGGGCGTCATTTTGGTATTGACATGATTCTAGAGGCGGAAGGAGCGTGCGTAAAAGCCACAATTACTGCCATGAGGCAGTTACAATGATCTATAGTGTTCAATTGACTGGGGAAAAACAATGATTGCCACAGCCGAGAGAAACCAAAAGACTAATAATACAATCACAAATAAAAACAACTACATAAACCACAAGGAAACAAAACAGCAGTGGCAGTCAATGTCTCTCCTGCCTCATTATTGCGCAGTCACCACACGGCTGGCTCAACACATGGCAAAGGGAATCGCTGTAACACTGGACCTGAAACAGAATAAAGCACACAGCAGCAAAGCCTCGACTTCAAAGCAAAATGAGCGGGATCCTCCTTTGATACGTCCCTGGCTTGGTGACGTCACATTCGATATGACTACTTCACCTTGGGAAGATTTTAAATAGGAGCCGTTTCTGCCATAGGTCTCATTCCACACTCCCAGAGAGGACACGCGTCTGTGACGTTTGTCGCTTTTCAGCGTTGCCGGTCTCAGACGTGGTCCGGACCAGAGCGTTCATGAGTCCTCTGTGGGAGCTTGGGACACTTCCCAGTTGCCTCATTGTTGCTTGTTTCATTCCTGCAAACTTCAGAAACTGAAAAGTGTCACAAACATCACACAAGCGTTGATTCTGACCACGATTCAATCACACTGAGTCATTTTCAGTTGTTTCAGGCCTGCAGACCTCACAAACTGAAAAGCTTGACAAAAAACACATAAGTGCTGATTCTGACCAGTATTCACTCACACTGAGTGGTTTTCAGTTGACTTTTTTCTAAAATTTGTGTGTCATTCCTGCAAACCTCAGAAACTGAAAAGCTTCACGATAAACACAATAGTGTTGATTCTGACCACTTTTCACTCACACTGAGTCATTTTCAGTTGACTGTGCTTTAAAATGACTGTTTCATACCTGCAAACCTCAGAAACTGAAAAGCTTCACATAAAACACACTGTTATGTTAGAAACCAGAGAACACAAATGCACTCCAGGCCTGAATGGGGCAAAGTAACAGTGATGATGTTAATGAGCTCTTCTCTGGTGAAAGAGCTCCGGAAACCATGGGTGTTATTTCTGCCATAGGTCTCATTCCACACTCCCAGAGAGGACACGCGTCTGTGACGTTTGTCGCTTTTCAGCGTTGCCGGTCTCAGACGTGGTCCGGACCAGAGCGTTCATGAGTCCTCTGTGGGAGCTTGTGGTGGGCAGCCCTTGAGGAGCACCGGGACACTTCCCAGTTGCCTCATTGTTGATTGTTTCATTCCTGCAAACTTCAGAAACTGAAAAGTGTCACAAACATCACACAAGCGTTGATTCTGACCACGATTCAATCACACTGAGTCATTTTCAGTTGTTTCAGGCCTGCAGACCTCACAAACTGAAAAGCGTGACAAAAAACACATAAGTGCTGATTCTGACCAGTATTCACTGACACTGAGTGGTTTTCAGTTGACTGTGCTTTAAAATGACTGTTTCATGCCTGCAAACCTCAGAAACTGAAAAGCTTCACGATAAACACAATAGTGTTGATTCTGACCACTTTTCACTCACACTGAGTCATTTTCAGTTGACTGTGCTTTAAAATTACTGTTTCATGCCTGCAAACCTCAGAAACTGAAAAGCTTCACATAAAACACACTGTTATGTTAGAAACCAGAGAACACAAATGCACTCCAGGCCTGAATGGGGCAAAGTAACAAGTGATGATGTTAATGAGCTCTTCTCTGCTGAAAGAGCTCCGGAAACCATGGGTGTTATTTCTGCCATAGGTCTCATTCCACACTCCCAGAGAGGACACGCGTCTGTGACGTTTGTCGCTTTTCAGCGTTGCCGGTCTCAGACGTGGTCCGGACCAGAGCGTTCATGAGTCCTCTGTGGGAGCTTGTGGTGGGCAGCCCTTGAGGAGCACCGGGACACTTCCCAGTTGCCTCAGTGTTGAGTGTTGCCTTGGCCTGCGCCGCGACACGGGCCTGCTCCCTGTTGGTGTCCCATCCAACTCACGCGACAGCCTGCGGGTCCTCGGAACGCAAAGCTCCTCGCAAAAACAGAGCATACACTCCTACACAAAAAACACAGGGGAAAAACACTTACAAGTCAATAATACGGCCAGGACCTCAGGAGCTCAACTTATACTTAAACGTATACTTTTGTCTGTGGAGGGAGGTTTCCTGCTGAAGTGTTGGCTCGTTAAACTGTCTGTTCCTGATGAGAGGAGCTGCTGTGATTGGCTTTATCGAAGCGTCCCGTAGATCCACTTTGCTGCTGAAACATATGCTTGAGCAAGAATCAGTGAAAGTGAAAATCATTTGATCATTATGTTGGGCGTCATTTTGGTATTGACATGATTCTAGAGGCGGAAGGAGCGTGCGTAAAAGCCACAATTACTGCCATGAGGCAGTTACAATGATCTATAGTGTTCAATTGACTGGGGAAAAACAATGATTGCCACAGCCGAGAGAAACCAAAAGACTAATAATACAATCACAAATAAAAACAACTACATAAACCACAAGGAAACAAAACAGCAGTGGCAGTCAATGTCTCTCCTGCCTCATTATTGCGCAGTCACCACACGGCTGGCTCAACACATGGCAAAGGGAATCGCTGTAACACTGGACCTGAAACAGAATAAAGCACACAGCAGCAAAGCCTCGACTTCAAAGCAAAATGAGCGGGATCCTCCTTTGATACGTCCCTGGCTTGGTGACGTCACATTCGATATGACTACTTCACCCTCGGAAGATTTTAAATAGGAGCCGTTTCTGCCATAGGTCTCATTCCACACTCCCAGAGAGGACACGCGTCTGTGACGTTTGTCGCTTTTCAGCGTTGCCGGTCTCAGACGTGGTCCGGACCAGAGCGTTCATGAGTCCTCTGTGGGAGCTTGGGACACTTCCCAGTTGCCTCATTGTTGCTTGTTTCATTCCTGCAAACTTCAGAAACTGAAAAGTGTCACAAACATCACACAAGCGTTGATTCTGACCACGATTCAATCACACTGAGTCATTTTCAGTTGTTTCAGGCCTGCAGACCTCACAAACTGAAAAGCTTGACAAAAAACACATAAGTGCTGATTCTGACCAGTATTCACTCACACTGAGTGGTTTTCAGTTGACTTTTTTCTAAAATTTGTGTGTCATTCCTGCAAACCTCAGAAACTGAAAAGCTTCACGATAAACACAATAGTGTTGATTCTGACCACTTTTCACTCACACTGAGTCATTTTCAGTTGACTGTGCTTTAAAATGACTGTTTCATGCCTGCAAACCTCAGAAACTGAAAAGCTTCACATAAAACACACTGTTATGTTAGAAACCAGAGAACACAAATGCACTCCAGGCCTGAATGGGGCAAAGTAACAAGTGATGATGTTAATGAGCTCTTCTCTGGTGAAAGAGCTCCGGAAACCATGGGTGTTATTTCTGCCATAGGTCTCATTCCACACTCCCAGAGAGGACACGCGTCTGTGACGTTTGTCGCTTTTCAGCGTTGCCGGTCTCAGACGTGGTCCGGACCAGAGCGTTCATGAGTCCTCTGTGGGAGCTTGTGGTGGGCAGCCCTTGAGGAGCACCGGGACACTTCCCAGTTGCCTCATTGTTGATTGTTTCATTCCTGCAAACTTCAGAAACTGAAAAGTGTCACAAACATCACACAAGCGTTGATTCTGACCACGATTCAATCACACTGAGTCATTTTCAGTTGTTTCAGGCCTGCAGACCTCACAAACTGAAAAGCGTGACAAAAAACACATAAGTGCTGATTCTGACCAGTATTCACTGACACTGAGTGGTTTTCAGTTGACTGTGCTTTAAAATGACTGTTTCATGCCTGCAAACCTCAGAAACTGAAAAGCTTCACGATAAACACAATAGTGTTGATTCTGACCACTTTTCACTCACACTGAGTCATTTTCAGTTGACTGTGCTTTAAAATTACTGTTTCATGCCTGCAAACCTCAGAAACTGAAAAGCTTCACATAAAACACACTGTTATGTTAGAAACCAGAGAACACAAATGCACTCCAGGCCTGAATGGGGCAAAGTAACAAGTGATGATGTTAATGAGCTCTTCTCTGCTGAAAGAGCTCCGGAAACCATGGGTGTTATTTCTGCCATAGGTCTCATTCCACACTCCCAGAGAGGACACGCGTCTGTGACGTTTGTCGCTTTTCAGCGTTGCCGGTCTCAGACGTGGTCCGGACCAGAGCGTTCATGAGTCCTCTGTGGGAGCTTGTGGTGGGCAGCCCTTGAGGAGCACCGGGACACTTCCCAGTTGCCTCAGTGTTGAGTGTTGCCTTGGCCTGCGCCGCGACACGGGCCTGCTCCCTGTTGGTGTCCCATCCAACTCACGCGACAGCCTGCGGGTCCTCGGAACGCAAAGCTCCTCGCAAAAACAGAGCATACACTCCTACACAAAAAACACAGGGGAAAAACACTTACAAGTCAATAATACGGCCAGGACCTCAGGAGCTCAACTTATACTTAAACGTATACTTTTGTCTGTGGAGGGAGGTTTCCTGCTGAAGTGTTGGCTCGTTAAACTGTCTGTTCCTGATGAGAGGAGCTGCTGTGATTGGCTTTATCGAAGCGTCCCGTAGATCCACTTTGCTGCTGAAACATATGCTTGAGCAAGAATCAGTTAAAAGTGAAAATCATTTGATCATTATGTTGGGCGTCATTTTGGTATTGACATGATTCTAGAGGCGGAAGGAGCGTGCGTAAAAGCCACAATTACTGCCATGAGGCAGTTATAATGATCTATAGTGTTCAATTGACTGGGGAAAAACAATGATTGCCACAGCCGAGAGAAACCAAAAGACTAATAATACAATCACAAATAAAAACAACTACATAAACCACAAGGAAACAAAACAGCAGTGGCAGTCAATGTCTCTCCTGCCTCATTATTGCGCAGTCACCACACGGCTGGCTCAACACATGGCAAAGGGAATCGCTGTAACACTGGACCTGAAACAGAATAAAGCACACAGCAGCAAAGCCTCGACTTCAAAGCAAAATGAGCGGGATCCTCCTTTGATACGTCCCTGGCTTGGTGACGTCACATTCGATATGACTACTTCACCCTCGGAAGATTTTAAATAGGAGCCGTTTCTGCCATAGGTCTCATTCCACACTCCCAGAGAGGACACGCGTCTGTGACGTTTGTCGCTTTTCAGCGTTGCCGGTCTCAGACGTGGTCCGGACCAGAGCGTTCATGAGTCCTCTGTGGGAGCTTGGGACACTTCCCAGTTGCCTCATTGTTGCTTGTTTCATTCCTGCAAACTTCAGAAACTGAAAAGTGTCACAAACATCACACAAGCGTTGATTCTGACCACGATTCAATCACACTGAGTCATTTTCAGTTGTTTCAGGCCTGCAGACCTCACAAACTGAAAAGCTTGACAAAAAACACATAAGTGCTGATTCTGACCAGTATTCACTCACACTGAGTGGTTTTCAGTTGACTTTTTTCTAAAATTTGTGTGTCATTCCTGCAAACCTCAGAAACTGAAAAGCTTCACGATAAACACAATAGTGTTGATTCTGACCACTTTTCACTCACACTGAGTCATTTTCAGTTGACTGTGCTTTAAAATGACTGTTTCATGCCTGCAAACCTCAGAAACTGAAAAGCTTCACATAAAACACACTGTTATGTTAGAAACCAGAGAACACAAATGCACTCCAGGCCTGAATGGGGCAAAGTAACAAGTGATGATGTTAATGAGCTCTTCTCTGGTGAAAGAGCTCCGGAAACCATGGGTGTTATTTCTGCCATAGGTCTCATTCCACACTCCCAGAGAGGACACGCGTCTGTGACGTTTGTCGCTTTTCAGCGTTGCCGGTCTCAGACGTGGTCCGGACCAGAGCGTTCATGAGTCCTCTGTGGGAGCTTGTGGTGGCCAGCCCTTGAGGAGCACCGGGACACTTCCCAGTTGCCTCAGTGTTGAGTGTTGCCTTGGCCTGCGCCGCGACACGGGCCTGCTCCCTGTTGGTGTCCCATCCAACTCACGCGACAGCCTGCGGGTCCTCGGAACGCAAAGCTCCTCGCAAAAACAGAGCATACACTCTTACACAAAAAACACAGGGGAAAAACACTTACAAGTCAATAATACGGCCAGGACCTCAGGAGCTCAACTTATACTTAAACGTATACTTTTGTCTGTGGAGGGAGGTTTCCTGCTGAAGTGTTGGCTCGTTAAACTGTCTGTTCCTGATGAGAGGAGCTGCTGTGATTGGCTTTATCGAAGCGTCCCGTAGATCCACTTTGCTGCTGAAACATATGCTTGAGCAAGAATCAGTTAAAAGTGAAAATCATTTGATCATTATGTTGGGCGTCATTTTGGTATTGACATGATTCTAGAGGCGGAAGGAGCGTGCGTAAAAGCCACAATTACTGCCATGAGGCAGTTACAATGATCTATAGTGTTCAATTGACTGGGGAAAAACAATGATTGCCACAGCCGAGAGAAACCAAAAGACTAATAATACAATCACAAATAAAAACAACTACATAAACCACAAGGAAACAAAACAGCAGTGGCAGTCAATGTCTCTCCTGCCTCATTATTGCGCAGTCACCACACGGCTGGCTCAACACATGGCAAAGGGAATCGCTGTAACACTGGACCTGAAACAGAATAAAGCACACAGCAGCAAAGCCTCGACTTCAAAGCAAAATGAGCGGGATCCTCCTTTGATACGTCCCTGGCTTGGTGACGTCACATTCGATATGACTACTTCACCTTGGGAAGATTTTAAATAGGAGCCGTTTCTGCCATAGGTCTCATTCCACACTCCCAGAGAGGACACGCGTCTGTGACGTTTGTCGCTTTTCAGCGTTGCCGGTCTCAGACGTGGTCCGGACCAGAGCGTTCATGAGTCCTCTGTGGGAGCTTGGGACACTTCCCAGTTGCCTCATTGTTGATTGTTTCATTCCTGCAAACTTCAGAAACTGAAAAGTGTCACAAACATCACACAAGCGTTGATTCTGACCACGATTCAATCACACTGAGTCATTTTCAGTTGTTTCAGGCCTGCAGACCTCACAAACTGAAAAGCGTGACAAAAAACACATAAGTGCTGATTCTGACCAGTATTCACTGACACTGAGTGGTTTTCAGTTGACTGTGCTTTAAAATGACTGTTTCATGCCTGCAAACCTCAGAAACTGAAAAGCTTCACATAAAACACACTGTTATGTTAGAAACCAGAGAACACAAATGCACTCCAGGCCTGAATGGGGCAAAGTAACAAGTGATGATGTTAATGAGCTCTTCTCTGGTGAAAGAGCTCCGGAAACCATGGGTGTTATTTCTGCCATAGGTCTCATTCCACACTCCCAGAGAGGACACGCGTCTGTGACGTTTGTCGCTTTTCAGCGTTGCCGGTCTCAGACGTGGTCCGGACCAGAGCGTTCATGAGTCCTCTGTGGGAGCTTGTGGTGGGCAGCCCTTGAGGAGCACCGGGACACTTCCCAGTTGCCTCAGTGTTGAGTGTTGCCTTGGCCTGCGCCGCGACACGGGCCTGCTCCCTGTTGGTGTCCCATCCAACTCACGCGACAGCCTGCGGGTCCTCGGAACGCAAAGCTCCTCGCAAAAACAGAGCATACACTCCTACACAAAAAACACAGGGGAAAAACACTTACAAGTCAATAATACGGCCAGGACCTCAGGAGCTCAACTTATACTTAAACGTATACTTTTGTCTGTGGAGGGAGGTTTCCTGCTGAAGTGTTGGCTCGTTAAACTGTCTGTTCCTGATGAGAGGAGCTGCTGTGATTGGCTTTATCGAAGCGTCCCGTAGATCCACTTTGCTGCTGAAACATATGCTTGAGCAAGAATCAGTGAAAGTGAAAATCATTTGATCATTATGTTGGGCGTCATTTTGGTATTGACATGATTCTAGAGGCGGAAGGAGCGTGCGTAAAAGCCACAATTACTGCCATGAGGCAGTTACAATGATCTATAGTGTTCAATTGACTGGGGAAAAACAATGATTGCCACAGCCGAGAGAAACCAAAAGACTAATAATACAATCACAAATAAAAACAACTACATAAACCACAAGGAAACAAAACAGCAGTGGCAGTCAATGTCTCTCCTGCCTCATTATTGCGCAGTCACCACACGGCTGGCTCAACACATGGCAAAGGGAATCGCTGTAACACTGGACCTGAAACAGAATAAAGCACACAGCAGCAAAGCCTCGACTTCAAAGCAAAATGAGCGGGATCCTCCTTTGATACGTCCCTGGCTTGGTGACGTCACATTCGATATGACTACTTCACCCTCGGAAGATTTTAAATAGGAGCCGTTTCTGCCATAGGTCTCATTCCACACTCCCAGAGAGGACACGCGTCTGTGACGTTTGTCGCTTTTCAGCGTTGCCGGTCTCAGACGTGGTCCGGACCAGAGCGTTCATGAGTCCTCTGTGGGAGCTTGGGACACTTCCCAGTTGCCTCATTGTTGCTTGTTTCATTCCTGCAAACTTCAGAAACTGAAAAGTGTCACAAACATCACACAAGCGTTGATTCTGACCACGATTCAATCACACTGAGTCATTTTCAGTTGTTTCAGGCCTGCAGACCTCACAAACTGAAAAGCTTGACAAAAAACACATAAGTGCTGATTCTGACCAGTATTCACTCACACTGAGTGGTTTTCAGTTGACTTTTTTCTAAAATTTGTGTGTCATTCCTGCAAACCTCAGAAACTGAAAAGCTTCACGATAAACACAATAGTGTTGATTCTGACCACTTTTCACTCACACTGAGTCATTTTCAGTTGACTGTGCTTTAAAATGACTGTTTCATGCCTGCAAACCTCAGAAACTGAAAAGCTTCACATAAAACACACTGTTATGTTAGAAACCAGAGAACACAAATGCACTCCAGGCCTGAATGGGGCAAAGTAACAAGTGATGATGTTAATGAGCTCTTCTCTGGTGAAAGAGCTCCGGAAACCATGGGTGTTATTTCTGCCATAGGTCTCATTCCACACTCCCAGAGAGGACACGCGTCTGTGACGTTTGTCGCTTTTCAGCGTTGCCGGTCTCAGACGTGGTCCGGACCAGAGCGTTCATGAGTCCTCTGTGGGAGCTTGTGGTGGCCAGCCCTTGAGGAGCACCGGGACACTTCCCAGTTGCCTCAGTGTTGAGTGTTGCCTTGGCCTGCGCCGCGACACGGGCCTGCTCCCTGTTGGTGTCCCATCCAACTCACGCGACAGCCTGCGGGTCCTCGGAACGCAAAGCTCCTCGCAAAAACAGAGCATACACTCTTACACAAAAAACACAGGGGAAAAACACTTACAAGTCAATAATACGGCCAGGACCTCAGGAGCTCAACTTATATTTAAACGTATACTTTTGTCTGTGGAGGGAGGTTTCCTGCTGAAGTGTTGGCTCGTTAAACTGTCTGTTCCTGATGAGAGGAGCTGCTGTGATTGGCTTTATCGAAGCGTCCCGTAGATCCACTTTGCTGCTGAAACATATGCTTGAGCAAGAATCAGTGAAAGTGAAAATCATTTGATCATTATGTTGGGCGTCATTTTGGTATTGACATGATTCTAGAGGCGGAAGGAGCGTGCGTAAAAGCCACAATTACTGCCATGAGGCAGTTACAATGATCTATAGTGTTCAATTGACTGGGGAAAAACAATGATTGCCACAGCCGAGAGAAACCAAAAGACTAATAATACAATCACAAATAAAAACAACTACATAAACCACAAGGAAACAAAACAGCAGTGGCAGTCAATGTCTCTCCTGCCTCATTATTGCGCAGTCACCACACGGCTGGCTCAACACATGGCAAAGGGAATCGCTGTAACACTGGACCTGAAACAGAATAAAGCACACAGCAGCAAAGCCTCGACTTCAAAGCAAAATGAGCGGGATCCTCCTTTGATACGTCCCTGGCTTGGTGACGTCACATTCGATATGACTACTTCACCTTGGGAAGATTTTAAATAGGAGCCGTTTCTGCCATAGGTCTCATTCCACACTCCCAGAGAGGACACGCGTCTGTGACGTTTGTCGCTTTTCAGCGTTGCCGGTCTCAGACGTGGTCCGGACCAGAGCGTTCATGAGTCCTCTGTGGGAGCTTGGGACACTTCCCAGTTGCCTCATTGTTGCTTGTTTCATTCCTGCAAACTTCAGAAACTGAAAAGTGTCACAAACATCACACAAGCGTTGATTCTGACCACGATTCAATCACACTGAGTCATTTTCAGTTGTTTCAGGCCTGCAGACCTCACAAACTGAAAAGCGTGACAAAAAACACATAAGTGCTGATTCTGACCAGTATTCACTGACACTGAGTGGTTTTCAGTTGACTGTGCTTTAAAATGACTGTTTCATGCCTGCAAACCTCAGAAACTGAAAAGCTTCACATAAAACACACTGTTATGTTAGAAACCAGAGAACACAAATGCACTCCAGGCCTGAATGGGGCAAAGTAACAAGTGATGATGTTAATGAGCTCTTCTCTGGTGAAAGAGCTCCGGAAACCATGGGTGTTATTTCTGCCATAGGTCTCATTCCACACTCCCAGAGAGGACACGCGTCTGTGACGTTTGTCGCTTTTCAGCGTTGCCGGTCTCAGACGTGGTCCGGACCAGAGCGTTCATGAGTCCTCTGTGGGAGCTTGTGGTGGCCAGCCCTTGAGGAGCACCGGGACACTTCCCAGTTGCCTCAGTGTTGAGTGTTGCCTTGGCCTGCGCCGCGACACGGGCCTGCTCCCTGTTGGTGTCTCATCCAACTCACGCGACAGCCTGCGGGTCCTCGGAACGCAAAGCTCCTCGCAAAAGCAGAGCATACACTCTTACACAAAAAACACAGGGGAAAAACACTTACAAGTCAATAATACGGCCAGGACCTCAGGAGCTCAACTTATACTTAAACGTATACTTTTGTCTGTGGAGGGAGGTTTCCTGCTGAAGTGTTGGCTCGTTAAACTGTCTGTTCCTGATGAGAGGAGCTGCTGTGATTGGCTTTATCGAAGCGTCCCGTAGATCCACTTTGCTGCTGAAACATATGCTTGAGCAAGAATCAGTGAAAGTGAAAATCATTTGATCATTATGTTGGGCGTCATTTTGGTATTGACATGATTCTAGAGGCGGAAGGAGCGTGCGTAAAAGCCACAATTACTGCCATGAGGCAGTTACAATGATCTATAGTGTTCAATTGACTGGGGAAAAACAATGATTGCCACAGCCGAGAGAAACCAAAAGACTAATAATACAATCACAAATAAAAACAACTACATAAACCACAAGGAAACAAAACAGCAGTGGCAGTCAATGTCTCTCCTGCCTCATTATTGCGCAGTCACCACACGGCTGGCTCAACACATGGCAAAGGGAATAGCTGTAACACTGGACCTGAAACAGAATAAAGCACACAGCAGCAAAGCCTCGACTTCAAAGCAAAATGAGCGGGATCCTCCTTTGATACGTCCCTGGCTTGGTGACGTCACATTCGATATGACTACTTCACCCTCGGAAGATTTTAAATAGGAGCCGTTTGTGCCATAGGTCTCATTCCACACTCCCAGAGAGGACACGCGTCTGTGACGTTTGTTGCTTTTCAGCGTTGCCGGTCTCAGACGTGGTCCGGACCAGAGCGTTCATGAGTCCTCTGTGGGAGCTCGGGACACTTCCCAGTTGCCTCATTGTTGATTGTTTCATTCCTGCAAACTTCAGAAACTGAAAAGTGTCACAAACATCACACAAGCGTTGATTCTGACCACGATTCAATCACACTGAGTCATTTTCAGTTGTTTCAGGCCTGCAGACCTCACAAACTGAAAAGCTTGACAAAAAACACATAAGTGCTGATTCTGACCAGTATTCACTCACACTGAGTGGTTTTCAGTTGACTTTTTCTAAAATTTGTGTGTCATTCCTGCAAACCTCAGAAACTGAAAAGCTTCACGATAAACACAATAGTGTTGATTCTGACCACTTTTCACTCACACTGAGTCATTTTCAGTTGACTGTGCTTTAAAATGACTGTTTCATACCTGCAAACCTCAGAAACTGAAAAGCTTCACATAAAACACACTGTTATGTTAGAAACCAGAGAACACAAATGCACTCCAAGCCTGAATGGGGCAAAGTAACAAGTGATGATGTTAATGAGCTCTTCTCTGGTGAAAGAGCTCCGGAAACCATGGGTGTTATTTCTGCCATAGGTCTCATTCCACACTCCCAGAGAGGACACGCGTCTGTGACGTTTGTCGCTTTTCAGCGTTGCCGGTCTCAGACGTGGTCCGGACCAGAGCGTTCATGAGTCCTCTGTGGGAGCTTGTGGTGGGCAGCCCTTGAGGAGCACCGGGACACTTCCCAGTTGCCTCAGTGTTGAGTGTTGCCTTGGCCTGCGCCGCGACACGGGCCTGCTCCCTGTTGGTGTCCCATCCAACTCACGCGACAGCCTGCGGGTCCTCGGAACGCAAAGCTCCTCGCAAAAACAGAGCATACACTCCTACACAAAAAACACAGGGGAAAAACACTTACAAGTCAATAATACGGCCAGGACCTCAGGAGCTCAACTTATACTTAAACGTATACTTTTGTCTGTGGAGGGAGGTTTCCTGCTGAAGTGTTGGCTCGTTAAACTGTCTGTTCCTGATGAGAGGAGCTGCTGTGATTGGCTTTATCGAAGCGTCCCGTAGATCCACTTTGCTGCTGAAACATATGCTTGAGCAAGAATCAGTGAAAGTGAAAATCATTTGATCATTATGTTGGGCGTCATTTTGGTATTGACATGATTCTAGAGGCGGAAGGAGCGTGCGTAAAAGCCACAATTACTGCCATGAGGCAGTTACAATGATCTATAGTGTTCAATTGACTGGGGAAAAACAATGATTGCCACAGCCGAGAGAAACCAAAAGACTAATAATACAATCACAAATAAAAACAACTACATAAACCACAAGGAAACAAAACAGCAGTGGCAGTCAATGTCTCTCCTGCCTCATTATTGCGCAGTCACCACACGGCTGGCTCAACACATGGCAAAGGGAATCGCTGTAACACTGGACCTGAAACAGAATAAAGCACACAGCAGCAAAGCCTCGACTTCAAAGCAAAATGAGCGGGATCCTCCTTTGATACGTCCCTGGCTTGGTGACGTCACATTCGATATGACTACTTCACCCTCGGAAGATTTTAAATAGGAGCCGTTTCTGCCATAGGTCTCATTCCACACTCCCAGAGAGGACACGCGTCTGTGACGTTTGTCGCTTTTCAGCGTTGCCGGTCTCAGACGTGGTCCGGACCAGAGCGTTCATGAGTCCTCTGTGGGAGCTTGGGACACTTCCCAGTTGCCTCATTGTTGCTTGTTTCATTCCTGCAAACTTCAGAAACTGAAAAGTGTCACAAACATCACACAAGCGTTGATTCTGACCACGATTCAATCACACTGAGTCATTTTCAGTTGTTTCAGGCCTGCAGACCTCACAAACTGAAAAGCTTGACAAAAAACACATAAGTGCTGATTCTGACCAGTATTCACTCACACTGAGTGGTTTTCAGTTGACTTTTTCTAAAATTTGTGTGTCATTCCTGCAAACCTCAGAAACTGAAAAGCTTCACGATAAACACAATAGTGTTGATTCTGACCACTTTTCACTCACACTGAGTGGTTTTCAGTTGACTGTGCTTTAAAATGACTGTTTCATACCTGCAAACCTCAGAAACTGAAAAGCTTCACATAAAACACACTGTTATGTTAGAAACCAGAGAACACAAATGCACTCCAAGCCTGAATGGGGCAAAGTAACAAGTGATGATGTTAATGAGCTCTTCTCTGGTGAAAGAGCTCCGGAAACCATGGGTGTTATTTCTGCCATAGGTCTCATTCCACACTCCCAGAGAGGACACGCGTCTGTGACGTTTGTCGCTTTTCAGCGTTGCCGGTCTCAGACGTGGTCCGGACCAGAGCGTTCATGAGTCCTCTGTGGGAGCTTGTGGTGGCCAGCCCTTGAGGAGCACCGGGACACTTCCCAGTTGCCTCAGTGTTGAGTGTTGCCTTGGCCTGCGCCGCGACACGGGCCTGCTCCCTGTTGGTGTCCCATCCAACTCACGCGACAGCCTGCGGGTCCTCGGAACGCAAAGCTCCTCGCAAAAACAGAGCATACACTCTTACACAAAAAACACAGGGGAAAAACACTTACAAGTCAATAATACGGCCAGGACCTCAGGAGCTCAACTTATACTTAAACGTATACTTTTGTCTGTGGAGGGAGGTTTCCTGCTGAAGTGTTGGCTCGTTAAACTGTCTGTTCCTGATGAGAGGAGCTGCTGTGATTGGCTTTATCGAAGCGTCCCGTAGATCCACTTTGCTGCTGAAACATATGCTTGAGCAAGAATCAGTGAAAGTGAAAATCATTTGATCATTATGTTGGGCGTCATTTTGGTATTGACATGATTCTAGAGGCGGAAGGAGCGTGCGTAAAAGCCACAATTACTGCCATGAGGCAGTTACAATGATCTATAGTGTTCAATTGACTGGGGAAAAACAATGATTGCCACAGCCGAGAGAAACCAAAAGACTAATAATACAATCACAAATAAAAACAACTACATAAACCACAAGGAAACAAAACAGCAGTGGCAGTCAATGTCTCTCCTGCCTCATTATTGCGCAGTCACCACACGGCTGGCTCAACACATGGCAAAGGGAATCGCTGTAACACTGGACCTGAAACAGAATAAAGCACACAGCAGCAAAGCCTCGACTTCAAAGCAAAATGAGCGGGATCCTCCTTTGATACGTCCCTGGCTTGGTGACGTCACATTCGATATGACTACTTCACCCTCGGAAGATTTTAAATAGGAGCCGTTTCTGCCATAGGTCTCATTCCACACACCCAGAGAGGACACGCGTCTGTGACGTTTGTCGCTTTTCAGCGTTGCCGGTCTCAGACGTGGTCCGGACCAGAGCGTTCATGAGTCCTCTGTGGGAGCTTGGGACACTTCCCAGTTGCCTCATTGTTGCTTGTTTCATTCCTGCAAACTTCAGAAACTGAAAAGTTTCACAAACATCACACAAGCGTTGATTCTGACCACGATTCAATCACACTGAGTCATTTTCAGTTGTTTCAGGCCTGCAGACCTCACAAACTGAAAAGCGTGACAAAAAACACATAAGTGCTGATTCTGACCAGTATTCACTCACACTGAGTGGTTTTCAGTTGACTTTTTTCTAAAATTTGTGTGTCATTCCTGCAAACCTCAGAAACTGAAAAGCTTCACGATAAACACAATAGTGTTGATTCTGACCACTTTTCACTCACACCGAGTCATTTTCAGTTGACTGTGCTTTAAAATGACTGTTTCATGCCTGCAAACCTCAGAAACTGAAAAGCTTCACATAAAACACACTGTTATGTTAGAAACCAGAGAACACAAATGCACTCCAGGCCTGAATGGGGCAAAGTAACAAGTGATGATGTTAATGAGCTCTTCTCTGGTGAAAGAGCTCCGGAAACCATGGGTGTTATTTCTGCCATAGGTCTCATTCCACACTCCCAGAGAGGACACGCGTCTGTGACGTTTGTCGCTTTTCAGCGTTGCCGGTCTCAGACGTGGTCCGGACCAGAGCGTTCATGAGTCCTCTGTGGGAGCTTGTGGTGGGCAGCCCTTGAGGAGCACCGGGACACTTCCCAGTTGCCTCAGTGTTGAGTGTTGCCTTGGCCTGCGCCGCGACACGGGCCTGCTCCCTGTTGGTGTCTCATCCAACTCACGCGACAGCCTGCGGGTCCTCGGAACGCAAAGCTCCTCGCAAAAGCAGAGCATACACTCTTACACAAAAAACACAGGGGAAAAACACTTACAAGTCAATAATACGGCCAGGACCTCAGGAGCTCAACTTATACTTAAACGTATACTTTTGTCTGTGGAGGGAGGTTTCCTGCTGAAGTGTTGGCTCGTTAAACTGTCTGTTCCTGATGAGAGGAGCTGCTGTGATTGGCTTTATCGAAGCGTCCCGTAGATCCACTTTGCTGCTGAAACATATGCTTGAGCAAGAATCAGTGAAAGTGAAAATCATTTGATCATTATGTTGGGCGTCATTTTGGTATTGACATGATTCTAGAGGCGGAAGGAGCGTGCGTAAAAGCCACAATTACTGCCATGAGGCAGTTACAATGATCTATAGTGTTCAATTGACTGGGGAAAAACAATGATTGCCACAGCCGAGAGAAACCAAAAGACTAATAATACAATCACAAATAAAAACAACTACATAAACCACAAGGAAACAAAACAGCAGTGGCAGTCAATGTCTCTCCTGCCTCATTATTGCGCAGTCACCACACGGCTGGCTCAACACATGGCAAAGGGAATAGCTGTAACACTGGACCTGAAACAGAATAAAGCACACAGCAGCAAAGCCTCGACTTCAAAGCAAAATGAGCGGGATCCTCCTTTGATACGTCCCTGGCTTGGTGACGTCACATTCGATATGACTACTTCACCTTGGGAAGATTTTAAATAGGAGCCGTTTGTGCCATAGGTCTCATTCCACACTCCCAGAGAGGACACGCGTCTGTGACGTTTGTTGCTTTTCAGCGTTGCCGGTCTCAGACGTGGTCCGGACCAGAGCGTTCATGAGTCCTCTGTGGGAGCTTGGGACACTTCCCAGTTGCCTCATTGTTGCTTGTTTCATTCCTGCAAACTTCAGAAACTGAAAAGTGTCACAAACATCACACAAGCGTTGATTCTGACCACGATTCAATCACACTGAGTCATTTTCAGTTGTTTCAGGCCTGCAGACCTCAAAAACTGAAAAGCTTGACAAAAAACACATAAGTGCTGATTCTGACCAGTATTCACTCACACTGAGTGGTTTTCAGTTGACTTTTTCTAAAATTTGTGTGTCATTCCTGCAAACCTCAGAAACTGAAAAGCTTCACGATAAACACAATAGTGTTGATTCTGACCACTTTTCACTCACACTGAGTCATTTTCAGTTGACTGTGCTTTAAAATTACTGTTTCATACCTGCAAACCTCAGAAACTGAAAAGCTTCACATAAAACACACTGTTATGTTAGAAACCAGAGAACACAAATGCACTCCAAGCCTGAATGGGGCAAAGTAACAAGTGATGATGTTAATGAGCTCTTCTCTGGTGAAAGAGCTCCGGAAACCATGGGTGTTATTTCTGCCATAGGTCTCATTCCACACTCCCAGAGAGGACACGCGTCTGTGACGTTTGTCGCTTTTCAGCGTTGCCGGTCTCAGACGTGGTCCGGACCAGAGCGTTCATGAGTCCTCTGTGGGAGCTTGTGGTGGGCAGCCCTTGAGGAGCACCGGGACACTTCCCAGTTGCCTCAGTGTTGAGTGTTGCCTTGGCCTGCGCCGCGACACGGGCCTGCTCCCTGTTGGTGTCCCATCCAACTCACGCGACAGCCTGCGGGTCCTCGGAACGCAAAGCTCCTCGCAAAAACAGAGCATACACTCCTACACAAAAAACACAGGGGAAAAACACTTACAAGTCAATCATACGGCCAGGACCTCAGGAGCTCAACTTATACTTAAACGTATACTTTTGTCTGTGGAGGGAGGTTTCCTGCTGAAGTGTTGGCTCGTTAAACTGTCTGTTCCTGATGAGAGGAGCTGCTGTGATTGGCTTTATCGAAGCGTCCCGTAGATCCACTTTGCTGCTGAAACATATGCTTGAGCAAGAATCAGTGAAAGTGAAAATCATTTGATCATTATGTTGGGCGTCATTTTGGTATTGACATGATTCTAGAGGCGGAAGGAGCGTGCGTAAAAGCCACAATTACTGCCATGAGGCAGTTACAATGATCTATAGTGTTCAATTGACTGGGGAAAAACAATGATTGCCACAGCCGAGAGAAACCAAAAGACTAATAATACAATCACAAATAAAAACAACTACATAAACCACAAGGAAACAAAACAGCAGTGGCAGTCAATGTCTCTCCTGCCTCATTATTGCGCAGTCACCACACGGCTGGCTCAACACATGGCAAAGGGAATAGCTGTAACACTGGACCTGAAACAGAATAAAGCACACAGCAGCAAAGCCTCGACTTCAAAGCAAAATGAGCGGGATCCTCCTTTGATACGTCCCTGGCTTGGTGACGTCACATTCGATATGACTACTTCACCCTCGGAAGATTTTAAATAGGAGCCGTTTCTGCCATAGGTCTCATTCCACACTCCCAGAGAGGACACGCGTCTGTGACGTTTGTCGCTTTTCAGCGTTGCCGGTCTCAGACGTGGTCCGGACCAGAGCGTTCATGAGTCCTCTGTGGGAGCTTGGGACACTTCCCAGTTGCCTCATTGTTGCTTGTTTCATTCCTGCAAACTTCAGAAACTGAAAAGTGTCACAAACATCACACAAGCGTTGATTCTGACCACGATTCAATCACACTGAGTCATTTTCAGTTGTTTCAGGCCTGCAGACCTCACAAACTGAAAAGCTTGACAAAAAACACATAAGTGCTGATTCTGACCAGTATTCACTGACACTGAGTGGTTTTCAGTTGACTGTGCTTTAAAATGACTGTTTCATGCCTGCAAACCTCAGAAACTGAAAAGCTTCACATAAAACACACTGTTATGTTAGAAACCAGAGAACACAAATGCACTCCAGGCCTGAATGGGGCAAAGTAACAAGTGATGATGTTAATGAGCTCTTCTCTGGTGAAAGAGCTCCGGAAACCATGGGTGTTATTTCTGCCATAGGTCTCATTCCACACTCCCAGAGAGGACACGCGTCTGTGACGTTTGTCGCTTTTCAGCGTTGCCGGTCTCAGACGTGGTCCGGACCAGAGCGTTCATGAGTCCTCTGTGGGAGCTTGTGGTGGGCAGCCCTTGAGGAGCACCGGGACACTTCCCAGTTGCCTCAGTGTTGAGTGTTGCCTTGGCCTGCGCCGCGACACGGGCCTGCTCCCTGTTGGTGTCCCATCCAACTCACGCGACAGCCTGCGGGTCCTCGGAACGCAAAGCTCCTCGCAAAAACAGAGCATACACTCTTACACAAAAAACACAGGGGAAAAACACTTACAAGTCAATAATACGGCCAGGACCTCAGGAGCTCAACTTATACTTAAACGTATACTTTTGTCTGTGGAGGGAGGTTTCCTGCTGAAGTGTTGGCTCGTTAAACTGTCTGTTCCTGATGAGAGGAGCTGCTGTGATTGGCTTTATCGAAGCGTCCCGTAGATCCACTTTGCTGCTGAAACATATGCTTGAGCAAGAATCAGTGAAAGTGAAAATCATTTGATCATTATGTTGGGCGTCATTTTGGTATTGACATGATTCTAGAGGCGGAAGGAGCGTGCGTAAAAGCCACAATTACTGCCATGAGGCAGTTACAATGATCTATAGTGTTCAATTGACTGGGGAAAAACAATGATTGCCACAGCCGAGAGAAACCAAAAGACTAATAATACAATCACAAATAAAAACAACTACATAAACCACAAGGAAACAAAACAGCAGTGGCAGTCAATGTCTCTCCTGCCTCATTATTGCGCAGTCACCACACGGCTGGCTCAACACATGGCAAAGGGAATCGCTGTAACACTGGACCTGAAACAGAATAAAGCACACAGCAGCAAAGCCTCGACTTCAAAGCAAAATGAGCGGGATCCTCCTTTGATACGTCCCTGGCTTGGTGACGTCACATTCGATATGACTACTTCACCCTCGGAAGATTTTAAATAGGAGCCGTTTCTGCCATAGGTCTCATTCCACACACCCAGAGAGGACACGCGTCTGTGACGTTTGTCGCTTTTCAGCGTTGCCGGTCTCAGACGTGGTCCGGACCAGAGCGTTCATGAGTCCTCTGTGGGAGCTTGGGACACTTCCCAGTTGCCTCATTGTTGCTTGTTTCATTCCTGCAAACTTCAGAAACTGAAAAGTGTCACAAACATCACACAAGCGTTGATTCTGACCACGATTCAATCACACTGAGTCATTTTCAGTTGTTTCAGGCCTGCAGACCTCACAAACTGAAAAGCTTGACAAAAAACACATAAGTGCTGATTCTGACCAGTATTCACTCACACTGAGTGGTTTTCAGTTGACTTTTTTCTAAAATTTGTGTGTCATTCCTGCAAACCTCAGAAACTGAAAAGCTTCACGATAAACACAATAGTGTTGATTCTGACCACTTTTCACTCACACTGAGTCATTTTCAGTTGACTGTGCTTTAAAATGACTGTTTCATGCCTGCAAACCTCAGAAACTGAAAAGCTTCACATAAAACACACTGTTATGTTAGAAACCAGAGAACACAAATGCACTCCAGGCCTGAATGGGGCAAAGTAACAAGTGATGATGTTAATGAGCTCTTCTCTGGTGAAAGAGCTCCGGAAACCATGGGTGTTATTTCTGCCATAGGTCTCATTCCACACTCCCAGAGAGGACACGCGTCTGTGACGTTTGTCGCTTTTCAGCGTTGCCGGTCTCAGACGTGGTCCGGACCAGAGCGTTCATGAGTCCTCTGTGGGAGCTTGTGGTGGCCAGCCCTTGAGGAGCACCGGGACACTTCCCAGTTGCCTCAGTGTTGAGTGTTGCCTTGGCCTGCGCCGCGACACGGGCCTGCTCCCTGTTGGTGTCTCATCCAACTCACGCGACAGCCTGCGGGTCCTCGGAACGCAAAGCTCCTCGCAAAAGCAGAGCATACACTCTTACACAAAAAGCACAGGGGAAAAACACTTACAAGTCAATAATACGGCCAGGACCTCAGGAGCTCAACTTATACTTAAACGTATACTTTTGTCTGTGGAGGGAGGTTTCCTGCTGAAGTGTTGGCTCGTTAAACTGTCTGTTCCTGATGAGAGGAGCTGCTGTGATTGGCTTTATCGAAGCGTCCCGTAGATCCACTTTGCTGCTGAAACATATGCTTGAGCAAGAATCAGTGAAAGTGAAAATCATTTGATCATTATGTTGGGCGTCATTTTGGTATTGACATGATTCTAGAGGCGGAAGGAGCGTGCGTAAAAGCCACAATTACTGCCATGAGGCAGTTACAATGATCTATAGTGTTCAATTGACTGGGGAAAAACAATGATTGCCACAGCCGAGAGAAACCAAAAGACTAATAATACAATCACAAATAAAAACAACTACATAAACCACAAGGAAACAAAACAGCAGTGGCAGTCAATGTCTCTCCTGCCTCATTATTGCGCAGTCACCACACGGCTGGCTCAACACATGGCAAAGGGAATCGCTGTAACACTGGACCTGAAACAGAATAAAGCACACAGCAGCAAAGCCTCGACTTCAAAGCAAAATGAGCGGGATCCTCCTTTGATACGTCCCTGGCTTGGTGACGTCACATTCGATATGACTACTTCACCCTCGGAAGATTTTAAATAGGAGCCGTTTCTGCCATAGGTCTCATTCCACACACCCAGAGAGGACACGCGTCTGTGACGTTTGTCGCTTTTCAGCGTTGCCGGTCTCAGACGTGGTCCGGACCAGAGCGTTCATGAGTCCTCTGTGGGAGCTTGGGACACTTCCCAGTTGCCTCATTGTTGCTTGTTTCATTCCTGCAAACTTCAGAAACTGAAAAGTGTCACAAACATCACACAAGCGTTGATTCTGACCACGATTCAATCACACTGAGTCATTTTCAGTTGTTTCAGGCCTGCAGACCTCACAAACTGAAAAGCTTGACAAAAAACACATAAGTGCTGATTCTGACCAGTATTCACTCACACTGAGTGGTTTTCAGTTGACTTTTTTCTAAAATTTGTGTGTCATTCCTGCAAACCTCAGAAACTGAAAAGCTTCACGATAAACACAATAGTGTTGATTCTGACCACTTTTCACTCACACTGAGTCATTTTCAGTTGACTGTGCTTTAAAATGACTGTTTCATGCCTGCAAACCTCAGAAACTGAAAAGCTTCACATAAAACACACTGTTATGTTAGAAACCAGAGAACACAAATGCACTCCAGGCCTGAATGGGGCAAAGTAACAAGTGATGATGTTAATGAGCTCTTCTCTGGTGAAAGAGCTCCGGAAACCATGGGTGTTATTTCTGCCATAGGTCTCATTCCACACTCCCAGAGAGGACACGCGTCTGTGACGTTTGTCGCTTTTCAGCGTTGCCGGTCTCAGACGTGGTCCGGACCAGAGCGTTCATGAGTCCTCTGTGGGAGCTTGTGGTGGCCAGCCCTTGAGGAGCACCGGGACACTTCCCAGTTGCCTCAGTGTTGAGTGTTGCCTTGGCCTGCGCCGCGACACGGGCCTGCTCCCTGTTGGTGTCTCATCCAACTCACGCGACAGCCTGCGGGTCCTCGGAACGCAAAGCTCCTCGCAAAAGCAGAGCATACACTCTTACACAAAAAGCACAGGGGAAAAACACTTACAAGTCAATAATACGGCCAGGACCTCAGGAGCTCAACTTATACTTAAACGTATACTTTTGTCTGTGGAGGGAGGTTTCCTGCTGAAGTGTTGGCTCGTTAAACTGTCTGTTCCTGATGAGAGGAGCTGCTGTGATTGGCTTTATCGAAGCGTCCCGTAGATCCACTTTGCTGCTGAAACATATGCTTGAGCAAGAATCAGTGAAAGTGAAAATCATTTGATCATTATGTTGGGCGTCATTTTGGTATTGACATGATTCTAGAGGCGGAAGGAGCGTGCGTAAAAGCCACAATTACTGCCATGAGGCAGTTACAATGATCTATAGTGTTCAATTGACTGGGGAAAAACAATGATTGCCACAGCCGAGAGAAACCAAAAGACTAATAATACAATCACAAATAAAAACAACTACATAAACCACAAGGAAACAAAACAGCAGTGGCAGTCAATGTCTCTCCTGCCTCATTATTGCGCAGTCACCACACGGCTGGCTCAACACATGGCAAAGGGAATAGCTGTAACACTGGACCTGAAACAGAATAAAGCACACAGCAGCAAAGCCTCGACTTCAAAGCAAAATGAGCGGGATCCTCCTTTGATACGTCCCTGGCTTGGTGACGTCACATTCGATATGACTACTTCACCCTCGGAAGATTTTAAATAGGAGCCGTTTCTGCCATAGGTCTCATTCCACACTCCCAGAGAGGACACGCGTCTGTGACGTTTGTTGCTTTTCAGCGTTGCCGGTCTCAGACGTGGTCCGGACCAGAGCGTTCATGAGTCCTCTGTGGGAGCTTGGGACACTTCCCAGTTGCCTCATTGTTGCTTGTTTCATTCCTGCAAACTTCAGAAACTGAAAAGTGTCACAAACATCACACAAGCGTTGATTCTGACCACGATTCAATCACACTGAGTCATTTTCAGTTGTTTCAGGCCTGCAGACCTCAAAAACTGAAAAGCTTGACAAAAAACACATAAGTGCTGATTCTGACCAGTATTCACTCACACTGAGTGGTTTTCAGTTGACTTTTTTCTAAAATTTGTGTGTCATTCCTGCAAACCTCAGAAACTGAAAAGCTTCACGATAAACACAATAGTGTTGATTCTGACCACTTTTCACTCACACTGAGTCATTTTCAGTTGACTGTGCTTTAAAATGACTGTTTCATACCTGCAAACCTCAGAAACTGAAAAGCTTCACATAAAACACACTGTTATGTTAGAAACCAGAGAACACAAATGCACTCCAAGCCTTAATGGGGCAAAGTAACAAGTGATGATGTTAATGAGCTCTTCTCTGGTGAAAGAGCTCCGGAAACCATGGGTGTTATTTCTGCCATAGGTCTCATTCCACACTCCCAGAGAGGACACGCGTCTGTGACGTTTGTCGCTTTTCAGCGTTGCCGGTCTCAGACGTGGTCCGGACCAGAGCGTTCATGAGTCCTCTGTGGGAGCTTGTGGTGGGCAGCCCTTGAGGAGCACCGGGACACTTCCCAGTTGCCTCAGTGTTGAGTGTTGCCTTGGCCTGCGCCGCGACACGGGCCTGCTCCCTGTTGGTGTCCCATCCAACTCACGCGACAGCCTGCGGGTCCTCGGAACGCAAAGCTCCTCGCAAAAACAGAGCATACACTCTTACACAAAAAACACAGGGGAAAAACACTTACAAGTCAATAATACGGCCAGGACCTCAGGAGCTCAACTTATATTTAAACGTATACTTTTGTCTGTGGAGGGAGGTTTCCTGCTGAAGTGTTGGCTCGTTAAACTGTCTGTTCCTGATGAGAGGAGCTGCTGTGATTGGCTTTATCGAAGCGTCCCGTAGATCCACTTTGCTGCTGAAACATATGCTTGAGCAAGAATCAGTTAAAAGTGAAAATCATTTGATCATTATGTTGGGCGTCATTTTGGTATTGACATGATTCTAGAGGCGGAAGGAGCGTGCGTAAAAGCCACAATTACTGCCATGAGGCAGTTACAATGATCTATAGTGTTCAATTGACTGGGGAAAAACAATGATTGCCACAGCCGAGAGAAACCAAAAGACTAATAATACAATCACAAATAAAAACAACTACATAAACCACAAGGAAACAAAACAGCAGTGGCAGTCAATGTCTCTCCTGCCTCATTATTGCGCAGTCACCACACGGCTGGCTCAACACATGGCAAAGGGAATCGCTGTAACACTGGACCTGAAACAGAATAAAGCACACAGCAGCAAAGCCTCGACTTCAAAGCAAAATGAGCGGGATCCTCCTTTGATACGTCCCTGGCTTGGTGACGTCACATTCGATATGACTACTTCACCTTGGGAAGATTTTAAATAGGAGCCGTTTGTGCCATAGGTCTCATTCCACACTCCCAGAGAGGACACGCGTCTGTGACGTTTGTCGCTTTTCAGCGTTGCCGGTCTCAGACGTGGTCCGGACCAGAGCGTTCATGAGTCCTCTGTGGGAGCTTGGGACACTTCCCAGTTGCCTCATTGTTGCTTGTTTCATTCCTGCAAACTTCAGAAACTGAAAAGTGTCACAAACATCACACAAGCGTTGATTCTGACCACGATTCAATCACACTGAGTCATTTTCAGTTGTTTCAGGCCTGCAGACCTCACAAACTGAAAAGCTTGACAAAAAACACATAAGTGCTGATTCTGACCAGTATTCACTCACACTGAGTGGTTTTCAGTTGACTGTGCTTTAAAATGACTGTTTCATGCCTGCAAACCTCAGAAACTGAAAAGCTTCACATAAAACACACTGTTATGTTAGAAACCAGAGAACACAAATGCACTCCAGGCCTGAATGGGGCAAAGTAACAAGTGATGATGTTAATGAGCTCTTCTCTGGTGAAAGAGCTCCGGAAACCATGGGTGTTATTTCTGCCATAGGTCTCATTCCACACTCCCAGAGAGGACACGCGTCTGTGACGTTTGTCGCTTTTCAGCGTTGCCGGTCTCAGACGTGGTCCGGACCAGAGCGTTCATGAGTCCTCTGTGGGAGCTTGTGGTGGGCAGCCCTTGAGGAGCACCGGGACACTTCCCAGTTGCCTCAGTGTTGAGTGTTGCCTTGGCCTGCGCCGCGACACGGGCCTGCTCCCTGTTGGTGTCCCATCCAACTCACGCGACAGCCTGCGGGTCCTCGGAACGCAAAGCTCCTCGCAAAAACAGAGCATACACTCTTACACAAAAAACACAGGGGAAAAACACTTACAAGTCAATAATACGGCCAGGACCTCAGGAGCTCAACTTATACTTAAACGTATACTTTTGTCTGTGGAGGGAGGTTTCCTGCTGAAGTGTTGGCTCGTTAAACTGTCTGTTCCTGATGAGAGGAGCTGCTGTGATTGGCTTTATCGAAGCGTCCCGTAGATCCACTTTGCTGCTGAAACATATGCTTGAGCAAGAATCAGTGAAAGTGAAAATCATTTGATCATTATGTTGGGCGTCATTTTGGTATTGACATGATTCTAGAGGCGGAAGGAGCGTGCGTAAAAGCCACAATTACTGCCATGAGGCAGTTACAATGATCTATAGTGTTCAATTGACTGGGGAAAAACAATGATTGCCACAGCCGAGAGAAACCAAAAGACTAATAATACAATCACAAATAAAAACAACTACATAAACCACAAGGAAACAAAACAGCAGTGGCAGTCAATGTCTCTCCTGCCTCATTATTGCGCAGTCACCACACGGCTGGCTCAACACATGGCAAAGGGAATCGCTGTAACACTGGACCTGAAACAGAATAAAGCACACAGCAGCAAAGCCTCGACTTCAAAGCAAAATGAGCGGGATCCTCCTTTGATACGTCCCTGGCTTGGTGACGTCACATTCGATATGACTACTTCACCCTCGGAAGATTTTAAATAGGAGCCGTTTCTGCCATAGGTCTCATTCCACACTCCCAGAGAGGACACGCGTCTGTGACGTTTGTCGCTTTTCAGCGTTGCCGGTCTCAGACGTGGTCCGGACCAGAGCGTTCATGAGTCCTCTGTGGGAGCTTGGGACACTTCCCAGTTGCCTCATTGTTGCTTGTTTCATTCCTGCAAACTTCAGAAACTGAAAAGTGTCACAAACATCACACAAGCGTTGATTCTGACCACGATTCAATCACACTGAGTCATTTTCAGTTGTTTCAGGCCTGCAGACCTCACAAACTGAAAAGCTTGACAAAAAACACATAAGTGCTGATTCTGACCAGTATTCACTCACACTGAGTGGTTTTCAGTTGACTTTTTTCTAAAATTTGTGTGTCATTCCTGCAAACCTCAGAAACTGAAAAGCTTCACGATAAACACAATAGTGTTGATTCTGACCACTTTTCACTCACACTGAGTCATTTTCAGTTGACTGTGCTTTAAAATGACTGTTTCATGCCTGCAAACCTCAGAAACTGAAAAGCTTCACATAAAACACACTGTTATGTTAGAAACCAGAGAACACAAATGCACTCCAGGCCTGAATGGGGCAAAGTAACAAGTGATGATGTTAATGAGCTCTTCTCTGGTGAAAGAGCTCCGGAAACCATGGGTGTTATTTCTGCCATAGGTCTCATTCCACACTCCCAGAGAGGACACGCGTCTGTGACGTTTGTCGCTTTTCAGCGTTGCCGGTCTCAGACGTGGTCCGGACCAGAGCGTTCATGAGTCCTCTGTGGGAGCTTGTGGTGGCCAGCCCTTGAGGAGCACCGGGACACTTCCCAGTTGCCTCAGTGTTGAGTGTTGCCTTGGCCTGCGCCGCGACACGGGCCTGCTCCCTGTTGGTGTCTCATCCAACTCACGCGACAGCCTGCGGGTCCTCGGAACGCAAAGCTCCTCGCAAAAGCAGAGCATACACTCTTACACAAAAAACACAGGGGAAAAACACTTACAAGTCAATAATACGGCCAGGACCTCAGGAGCTCAACTTATACTTAAACGTATACTTTTGTCTGTGGAGGGAGGTTTCCTGCTGAAGTGTTGGCTCGTTAAACTGTCTGTTCCTGATGAGAGGAGCTGCTGTGATTGGCTTTATCGAAGCGTCCCGTAGATCCACTTTGCTGCTGAAACATATGCTTGAGCAAGAATCAGTGAAAGTGAAAATCATTTGATCATTATGTTGGGCGTCATTTTGGTATTGACATGATTCTAGAGGCGGAAGGAGCGTGCGTAAAAGCCACAATTACTGCCATGAGGCAGTTACAATGATCTATAGTGTTCAATTGACTGGGGAAAAACAATGATTGCCACAGCCGAGAGAAACCAAAAGACTAATAATACAATCACAAATAAAAACAACTACATAAACCACAAGGAAACAAAACAGCAGTGGCAGTCAATGTCTCTCCTGCCTCATTATTGCGCAGTCACCACACGGCTGGCTCAACACATGGCAAAGGGAATAGCTGTAACACTGGACCTGAAACAGAATAAAGCACACAGCAGCAAAGCCTCGACTTCAAAGCAAAATGAGCGGGATCCTCCTTTGATACGTCCCTGGCTTGGTGACGTCACATTCGATATGACTACTTCACCTTGGGAAGATTTTAAATAGGAGCCGTTTGTGCCATAGGTCTCATTCCACACTCCCAGAGAGGACACGCGTCTGTGACGTTTGTTGCTTTTCAGCGTTGCCGGTCTCAGACGTGGTCCGGACCAGAGCGTTCATGAGTCCTCTGTGGGAGCTTGGGACACTTCCCAGTTGCCTCATTGTTGCTTGTTTCATTCCTGCAAACTTCAGAAACTGAAAAGTGTCACAAACATCACACAAGCGTTGATTCTGACCACGATTCAATCACACTGAGTCATTTTCAGTTGTTTCAGGCCTGCAGACCTCAAAAACTGAAAAGCTTGACAAAAAACACATAAGTGCTGATTCTGACCAGTATTCACTCACACTGAGTGGTTTTCAGTTGACTTTTTCTAAAATTTGTGTGTCATTCCTGCAAACCTCACAAACTGAAAAGCTTCACGATAAACACAATAGTGTTGATTCTGACCACTTTTCACTCACACTGAGTCATTTTCAGTTGACTGTGCTTTAAAATGACTGTTTCATGCCTGCAAACCTCAGAAACTGAAAAGCTTCACATAAAACACACTGTTATGTTAGAAACCAGAGAACACAAATGCACTCCAGGCCTGAATGGGGCAAAGTAACAAGTGATGATGTTAATGAGCTCTTCTCTGGTGAAAGAGCTCCGGAAACCATGGGTGTTATTTCTGCCATAGGTCTCATTCCACACTCCCAGAGAGGACACGCGTCTGTGACGTTTGTCGCTTTTCAGCGTTGCCGGTCTCAGACGTGGTCCGGACCAGAGCGTTCATGAGTCCTCTGTGGGAGCTTGTGGTGGCCAGCCCTTGAGGAGCACCGGGACACTTCCCAGTTGCCTCAGTGTTGAGTGTTGCCTTGGCCTGCGCCGCGACACGGGCCTGCTCCCTGTTGGTGTCTCATCCAACTCACGCGACAGCCTGCGGGTCCTCGGAACGCAAAGCTCCTCGCAAAAGCAGAGCATACACTCTTACACAAAAAACACAGGGGAAAAACACTTACAAGTCAATAATACGGCCAGGACCTCAGGAGCTCAACTTATACTTAAACGTATACTTTTGTCTGTGGAGGGAGGTTTCCTGCTGAAGTGTTGGCTCGTTAAACTGTCTGTTCCTGATGAGAGGAGCTGCTGTGATTGGCTTTATCGAAGCGTCCCGTAGATCCACTTTGCTGCTGAAACATATGCTTGAGCAAGAATCAGTGAAAGTGAAAATCATTTGATCATTATGTTGGGCGTCATTTTGGTATTGACATGATTCTAGAGGCGGAAGGAGCGTGCGTAAAAGCCACAATTACTGCCATGAGGCAGTTACAATGATCTATAGTGTTCAATTGACTGGGGAAAAACAATGATTGCCACAGCCGAGAGAAACCAAAAGACTAATAATACAATCACAAATAAAAACAACTACATAAACCACAAGGAAACAAAACAGCAGTGGCAGTCAATGTCTCTCCTGCCTCATTATTGCGCAGTCACCACACGGCTGGCTCAACACATGGCAAAGGGAATCGCTGTAACACTGGACCTGAAACAGAATAAAGCACACAGCAGCAAAGCCTCGACTACAAAGCAAAATGAGCGGGATCCTCCTTTGATACGTCCCTGGCTTGGTGACGTCACATTCGATATGACTACTTCACCTTGGGAAGATTTTAAATAGGAGCCGTTTGTGCCATAGGTCTCATTCCACACTCCCAGAGAGGACACGCGTCTGTGACGTTTGTCGCTTTTCAGCGTTGCCGGTCTCAGACGTGGTCCGGACCAGAGCGTTCATGAGTCCTCTGTGGGAGCTTGGGACACTTCCCAGTTGCCTCATTGTTGCTTGTTTCATTCCTGCAAACTTCAGAAACTGAAAAGTGTCACAAACATCACACAAGCGTTGATTCTGACCACGATTCAATCACACTGAGTCATTTTCAGTTGTTTCATTCCTGCAGACCTCACAAACTGAAAAGCGTGACAAAAAACACATAAGTGCTGATTCTGACCAGTATTCACTCACACTGAGTGGTTTTCAGTTGACTTTTTTCTAAAATTTGTGTGTCATTCCTGCAAACCTCAGAAACTGAAAAGCTTCACGATAAACACAATAGTGTTGATTCTGACCACTTTTCACTCACACTGAGTCATTTTCAGTTGACTGTGCTTTAAAATGACTGTTTCATGCCTGCAAACCTCAGAAACTGAAAAGCTTCACATAAAACACACTGTTATGTTAGAAACCAGAGAACACAAATGCACTCCAGGCCTGAATGGGGCAAAGTAACAAGTGATGATGTTAATGAGCTCTTCTCTGGTGAAAGAGCTCCGGAAACCATGGGTGTTATTTCTGCCATAGGTCTCATTCCACACTCCCAGAGAGGACACGCGTCTGTGACGTTTGTCGCTTTTCAGCGTTGCCGGTCTCAGACGTGGTCCGGACCAGAGCGTTCATGAGTCCTCTGTGGGAGCTTGTGGTGGGCAGCCCTTGAGGAGCACCGGGACACTTCCCAGTTGCCTCAGTGTTGAGTGTTGCCTTGGCCTGCGCCGCGACACGGGCCTGCTCCCTGTTGGTGTCCCATCCAACTCACGCGACAGCCTGCGGGTCCTCGGAACGCAAAGCTCCTCGCAAAAACAGAGCATACACTCTTACACAAAAAACACAGGGGAAAAACACTTACAAGTCAATAATACGGCCAGGACCTCAGGAGCTCAACTTATACTTAAACGTATACTTTTGTCTGTGGAGGGAGGTTTCCTGCTGAAGTGTTGGCTCGTTAAACTGTCTGTTCCTGATGAGAGGAGCTGCTGTGATTGGCTTTATCGAAGCGTCCCGTAGATCCACTTTGCTGCTGAAACATATGCTTGAGCAAGAATCAGTTAAAAGTGAAAATCATTTGATCATTATGTTGGGCGTCATTTTGGTATTGACATGATTCTAGAGGCGGAAGGAGCGTGCGTAAAAGCCACAATTACTGCCATGAGGCAGTTACAATGATCTATAGTGTTCAATTGACTGGGGAAAAACAATGATTGCCACAGCCGAGAGAAACCAAAAGACTAATAATACAATCACAAATAAAAACAACTACATAAACCACAAGGAAACAAAACAGCAGTGGCAGTCAATGTCTCTCCTGCCTCATTATTGCGCAGTCACCACACGGCTGGCTCAACACATGGCAAAGGGAATCGCTGTAACACTGGACCTGAAACAGAATAAAGCACACAGCAGCAAAGCCTCGACTTCAAAGCAAAATGAGCGGGATCCTCCTTTGATACGTCCCTGGCTTGGTGACTTCACATTCGATATGACTACTTCACCTTGGGAAGATTTTAAATAGGAGCCGTTTCTGCCATAGGTCTCATTCCACACTCCCAGAGAGGACACGCGTCTGTGACGTTTGTCGCTTTTCAGCGTTGCCGGTCTCAGACGTGGTCCGGACCAGAGCGTTCATGAGTCCTCTGTGGGAGCTTGGGACACTTCCCAGTTGCCTCATTGTTGCTTGTTTCATTCTTGCAAACTTCAGAAACTGAAAAGTGTCACAAACATCACACAAGCGTTGATTCTGACCACGATTCAATCACACTGAGTCATTTTCAGTTGTTTCAGGCCTGCAGACCTCACAAACTGAAAAGCGTGACAAAAAACACATAAGTGCTGATTCTGACCAGTATTCACTCACACTGAGTGGTTTTCAGTTGACTTTTTTCTAAAATTTGTGTGTCATTCCTGCAAACCTCAGAAACTGAAAAGCTTCACGATAAACACAATAGTGTTGATTCTGACCACTTTTCACTCACACTGAGTCATTTTCAGTTGACTGTGCTTTAAAATGACTGTTTCATGCCTGCAAACCTCAGAAACTGAAAAGCTTCACATAAAACACACTGTTATGTTAGAAACCAGAGAACACAAATGCACTCCAGGCCTGAATGGGGCAAAGTAACAAGTGATGATGTTAATGAGCTCTTCTCTGGTGAAAGAGCTCCGGAAACCATGGGTGTTATTTCTGCCATAGGTCTCATTCCACACTCCCAGAGAGGACACGCGTCTGTGACGTTTGTCGCTTTTCAGCGTTGCCGGTCTCAGACGTGGTCCGGACCAGAGCGTTCATGAGTCCTCTGTGGGAGCTTGTGGTGGGCAGCCCTTGAGGAGCACCGGGACACTTCCCAGTTGCCTCAGTGTTGAGTGTTGCCTTGGCCTGCGCCGCGACACGGGCCTGCTCCCTGTTGGTGTCCCATCCAACTCACGCGACAGCCTGCGGGTCCTCGGAACGCAAAGCTCCTCGCAAAAACAGAGCATACACTCCTACACAAAAAACACAGGGGAAAAACACTTACAAGTCAATAATACGGCCAGGACCTCAGGAGCTCAACTTATACTTAAACGTATACTTTTGTCTGTGGAGGGAGGTTTCCTGCTGAAGTGTTGGCTCGTTAAACTGTCTGTTCCTGATGAGAGGAGCTGCTGTGATTGGCTTTATCGAAGCGTCCCGTAGATCCACTTTGCTGCTGAAACATATGCTTGAGCAAGAATCAGTGAAAGTGAAAATCATTTGATCATTATGTTGGGCGTCATTTTGGTATTGACATGATTCTAGAGGCGGAAGGAGCGTGCGTAAAAGCCACAATTACTGCCATGAGGCAGTTACAATGATCTATAGTGTTCAATTGACTGGGGAAAAACAATGATTGCCACAGCCGAGAGAAACCAAAAGACTAATAATACAATCACAAATAAAAACAACTACATAAACCACAAGGAAACAAAACAGCAGTGGCAGTCAATGTCTCTCCTGCCTCATTATTGCGCAGTCACCACACGGCTGGCTCAACACATGGCAAAGGGAATCGCTGTAACACTGGACCTGAAACAGAATAAAGCACACAGCAGCAAAGCCTCGACTACAAAGCAAAATGAGCGGGATCCTCCTTTGATACGTCCCTGGCTTGGTGACGTCACATTCGATATGACTACTTCACCCTCGGAAGATTTTAAATAGGAGCCGTTTCTGCCATAGGTCTCATTCCACACTCCCAGAGAGGACACGCGTCTGTGACGTTTGTCGCTTTTCAGCGTTGCCGGTCTCAGACGTGGTCCGGACCAGAGCGTTCATGAGTCCTCTGTGGGAGCTTGGGACACTTCCCAGTTGCCTCATTGTTGCTTGTTTCATTCCTGCAAACTTCAGAAACTGAAAAGTGTCACAAACATCACACAAGCGTTGATTCTGACCACGATTCAATCACACTGAGTCATTTTCAGTTGTTTCAGGCCTGCAGACCTCACAAACTGAAAAGCGTGACAAAAAACACATAAGTGCTGATTCTGACCAGTATTCACTCACACTGAGTGGTTTTCAGTTGACTTTTTTCTAAAATTTGTGTGTCATTCCTGCAAACCTCAGAAACTGAAAAGCTTCACGATAAACACAATAGTGTTGATTCTGACCACTTTTCACTCACACTGAGTCATTTTCAGTTGACTGTGCTTTAAAATGACTGTTTCATGCCTGCAAACCTCAGAAACTGAAAAGCTTCACATAAAACACACTGTTATGTTAGAAACCAGAGAACACAAATGCACTCCAGGCCTGAATGGGGCAAAGTAACAAGTGATGATGTTAATGAGCTCTTCTCTGGTGAAAGAGCTCCGGAAACCATGGGTGTTATTTCTGCCATAGGTCTCATTCCACACTCCCAGAGAGGACACGCGTCTGTGACGTTTGTCGCTTTTCAGCGTTGCCGGTCTCAGACGTGGTCCGGACCAGAGCGTTCATGAGTCCTCTGTGGGAGCTTGTGGTGGGCAGCCCTTGAGGAGCACCGGGACACTTCCCAGTTGCCTCAGTGTTGAGTGTTGCCTTGGCCTGCGCCGCGACACGGGCCTGCTCCCTGTTGGTGTCCCATCCAACTCACGCGACAGCCTGCGGGTCCTCGGAACGCAAAGCTCCTCGCAAAAACAGAGCATACACTCCTACACAAAAAACACAGGGGAAAAACACTTACAAGTCAATAATACGGCCAGGACCTCAGGAGCTCAACTTATACTTAAACGTATACTTTTGTCTGTGGAGGGAGGTTTCCTGCTGAAGTGTTGGCTCGTTAAACTGTCTGTTCCTGATGAGAGGAGCTGCTGTGATTGGCTTTATCGAAGCGTCCCGTAGATCCACTTTGCTGCTGAAACATATGCTTGAGCAAGAATCAGTGAAAGTGAAAATCATTTGATCATTATGTTGGGCGTCATTTTGGTATTGACATGATTCTAGAGGCGGAAGGAGCGTGCGTAAAAGCCACAATTACTGCCATGAGGCAGTTACAATGATCTATAGTGTTCAATTGACTGGGGAAAAACAATGATTGCCACAGCCGAGAGAAACCAAAAGACTAATAATACAATCACAAATAAAAACAACTACATAAACCACAAGGAAACAAAACAGCAGTGGCAGTCAATGTCTCTCCTGCCTCATTATTGCGCAGTCACCACACGGCTGGCTCAACACATGGCAAAGGGAATCGCTGTAACACTGGACCTGAAACAGAATAAAGCACACAGCAGCAAAGCCTCGACTTCAAAGCAAAATGAGCGGGATCCTCCTTTGATACGTCCCTGGCTTGGTGACGTCACATTCGATATGACTACTTCACCTTGGGAAGATTTTAAATAGGAGCCGTTTCTGCCATAGGTCTCATTCCACACACCCAGAGAGGACACGCGTCTGTGACGTTTGTCGCTTTTCAGCGTTGCCGGTCTCAGACGTGGTCCGGACCAGAGCGTTCATGAGTCCTCTGTGGGAGCTTGGGACACTTCCCAGTTGCCTCATTGTTGCTTGTTTCATTCCTGCAAACTTCAGAAACTGAAAAGTGTCACAAACATCACACAAGCGTTGATTCTGACCACGATTCAATCACACTGAGTCATTTTCAGTTGTTTCAGGCCTGCAGACCTCACAAACTGAAAAGCGTGACAAAAAACACATAAGTGCTGATTCTGACCAGTATTCACTCACACTGAGTGGTTTTCAGTTGACTTTTTTCTAAAATTTGTGTGTCATTCCTGCAAACCTCAGAAACTGAAAAGCTTCACGATAAACACAATAGTGTTGATTCTGACCACTTTTCACTCACACTGAGTCATTTTCAGTTGACTGTGCTTTAAAATGACTGTTTCATGCCTGCAAACCTCAGAAACTGAAAAGCTTCACATAAAACACACTGTTATGTTAGAAACCAGAGAACACAAATGCACTCCAGGCCTGAATGGGGCAAAGTAACAAGTGATGATGTTAATGAGCTCTTCTCTGGTGAAAGAGCTCCGGAAACCATGGGTGTTATTTCTGCCATAGGTCTCATTCCACACTCCCAGAGAGGACACGCGTCTGTGACGTTTGTCGCTTTTCAGCGTTGCCGGTCTCAGACGTGGTCCGGACCAGAGCGTTCATGAGTCCTCTGTGGGAGCTTGTGGTGGGCAGCCCTTGAGGAGCACCGGGACACTTCCCAGTTGCCTCAGTGTTGAGTGTTGCCTTGGCCTGCGCCGCGACACGGGCCTGCTCCCTGTTGGTGTCCCATCCAACTCACGCGACAGCCTGCGGGTCCTCGGAACGCAAAGCTCCTCGCAAAAACAGAGCATACACTCTTACACAAAAAACACAGGGGAAAAACACTTACAAGTCAATAATACGGCCAGGACCTCAGGAGCTCAACTTATACTTAAACGTATACTTTTGTCTGTGGAGGGAGGTTTCCTGCTGAAGTGTTGGCTCGTTAAACTGTCTGTTCCTGATGAAAGGAGCTGCTGTGATTGGCTTTATCGAAGCGTCCCGTAGATCCACTTTGCTGCTGAAACATATGCTTGAGCAAGAATCAGTTAAAAGTGAAAATCATTTGATCATTATGTTGGGCGTCATTTTGGTATTGACATGATTCTAGAGGCGGAAGGAGCGTGCGTAAAAGCCACAATTACTGCCATGAGGCAGTTACAATGATCTATAGTGTTCAATTGACTGGGGAAAAACAATGATTGCCACAGCCGAGAGAAACCAAAAGACTAATAATACAATCACAAATAAAAACAACTACATAAACCACAAGGAAACAAAACAGCAGTGGCAGTCAATGTCTCTCCTGCCTCATTATTGCGCAGTCACCACACGGCTGGCTCAACACATGGCAAAGGGAATCGCTGTAACACTGGACCTGAAACAGAATAAAGCACACAGCAGCAAAGCCTCGACTACAAAGCAAAATGAGCGGGATCCTCCTTTGATACGTCCCTGGCTTGGTGACGTCACATTCGATATGACTACTTCACCCTCGGAAGATTTTAAATAGGAGCCGTTTCTGCCATAGGTCTCATTCCACACTCCCAGAGAGGACACGCGTCTGTGACGTTTGTCGCTTTTCAGCGTTGCCGGTCTCAGACGTGGTCCGGACCAGAGCGTTCATGAGTCCTCTGTGGGAGCTTGGGACACTTCCCAGTTGCCTCATTGTTGCTTGTTTCATTCCTGCAAACTTCAGAAACTGAAAAGTGTCACAAACATCACACAAGCGTTGATTCTGACCACGATTCAATCACACTGAGTCATTTTCAGTTGTTTCAGGCCTGCAGACCTCACAAACTGAAAAGCGTGACAAAAAACACATAAGTGCTGATTCTGACCAGTATTCACTCACACTGAGTGGTTTTCAGTTGACTTTTTTCTAAAATTTGTGTGTCATTCCTGCAAACCTCAGAAACTGAAAAGCTTCACGATAAACACAATAGTGTTGATTCTGACCACTTTTCACTCACACTGAGTCATTTTCAGTTGACTGTGCTTTAAAATGACTGTTTCATGCCTGCAAACCTCAGAAACTGAAAAGCTTCACATAAAACACACTGTTATGTTAGAAACCAGAGAACACAAATGCACTCCAGGCCTGAATGGGGCAAAGTAACAAGTGATGATGTTAATGAGCTCTTCTCTGGTGAAAGAGCTCCGGAAACCATGGGTGTTATTTCTGCCATAGGTCTCATTCCACACTCCCAGAGAGGACACGCGTCTGTGACGTTTGTCGCTTTTCAGCGTTGCCGGTCTCAGACGTGGTCCGGACCAGAGCGTTCATGAGTCCTCTGTGGGAGCTTGTGGTGGGCAGCCCTTGAGGAGCACCGGGACACTTCCCAGTTGCCTCAGTGTTGAGTGTTGCCTTGGCCTGCGCCGCGACACGGGCCTGCTCCCTGTTGGTGTCCCATCCAACTCACGCGACAGCCTGCGGGTCCTCGGAACGCAAAGCTCCTCGCAAAAACAGAGCATACACTCCTACACAAAAAACACAGGGGAAAAACACTTACAAGTCAATAATACGGCCAGGACCTCAGGAGCTCAACTTATACTTAAACGTATACTTTTGTCTGTGGAGGGAGGTTTCCTGCTGAAGTGTTGGCTCGTTAAACTGTCTGTTCCTGATGAGAGGAGCTGCTGTGATTGGCTTTATCGAAGCGTCCCGTAGATCCACTTTGCTGCTGAAACATATGCTTGAGCAAGAATCAGTGAAAGTGAAAATCATTTGATCATTATGTTGGGCGTCATTTTGGTATTGACATGATTCTAGAGGCGGAAGGAGCGTGCGTAAAAGCCACAATTACTGCCATGAGGCAGTTACAATGATCTATAGTGTTCAATTGACTGGGGAAAAACAATGATTGCCACAGCCGAGAGAAACCAAAAGACTAATAATACAATCACAAATAAAAACAACTACATAAACCACAAGGAAACAAAACAGCAGTGGCAGTCAATGTCTCTCCTGCCTCATTATTGCGCAGTCACCACACGGCTGGCTCAACACATGGCAAAGGGAATCGCTGTAACACTGGACCTGAAACAGAATAAAGCACACAGCAGCAAAGCCTCGACTACAAAGCAAAATGAGCGGGATCCTCCTTTGATACGTCCCTGGCTTGGTGACGTCACATTCGATATGACTACTTCACCCTCGGAAGATTTTAAATAGGAGCCGTTTCTGCCATAGGTCTCATTCCACACTCCCAGAGAGGACACGCGTCTGTGACGTTTGTCGCTTTTCAGCGTTGCCGGTCTCAGACGTGGTCCGGACCAGAGCGTTCATGAGTCCTCTGTGGGAGCTTGGGACACTTCCCAGTTGCCTCATTGTTGCTTGTTTCATTCCTGCAAACTTCAGAAACTGAAAAGTGTCACAAACATCACACAAGCGTTGATTCTGACCACGATTCAATCACACTGAGTCATTTTCAGTTGTTTCAGGCCTGCAGACCTCACAAACTGAAAAGCGTGACAAAAAACACATAAGTGCTGATTCTGACCAGTATTCACTCACACTGAGTGGTTTTCAGTTGACTTTTTTCTAAAATTTGTGTGTCATTCCTGCAAACCTCAGAAACTGAAAAGCTTCACGATAAACACAATAGTGTTGATTCTGACCACTTTTCACTCACACTGAGTCATTTTCAGTTGACTGTGCTTTAAAATGACTGTTTCATGCCTGCAAACCTCAGAAACTGAAAAGCTTCACATAAAACACACTGTTATGTTAGAAACCAGAGAACACAAATGCACTCCAGGCCTGAATGGGGCAAAGTAACAAGTGATGATGTTAATGAGCTCTTCTCTGGTGAAAGAGCTCCGGAAACCATGGGTGTTATTTCTGCCATAGGTCTCATTCCACACTCCCAGAGAGGACACGCGTCTGTGACGTTTGTCGCTTTTCAGCGTTGCCGGTCTCAGACGTGGTCCGGACCAGAGCGTTCATGAGTCCTCTGTGGGAGCTTGTGGTGGGCAGCCCTTGAGGAGCACCGGGACACTTCCCAGTTGCCTCAGTGTTGAGTGTTGCCTTGGCCTGCGCCGCGACACGGGCCTGCTCCCTGTTGGTGTCCCATCCAACTCACGCGACAGCCTGCGGGTCCTCGGAACGCAAAGCTCCTCGCAAAAACAGAGCATACACTCCTACACAAAAAACACAGGGGAAAAACACTTACAAGTCAATAATACGGCCAGGACCTCAGGAGCTCAACTTATACTTAAACGTATACTTTTGTCTGTGGAGGGAGGTTTCCTGCTGAAGTGTTGGCTCGTTAAACTGTCTGTTCCTGATGAGAGGAGCTGCTGTGATTGGCTTTATCGAAGCGTCCCGTAGATCCACTTTGCTGCTGAAACATATGCTTGAGCAAGAATCAGTGAAAGTGAAAATCATTTGATCATTATGTTGGGCGTCATTTTGGTATTGACATGATTCTAGAGGCGGAAGGAGCGTGCGTAAAAGCCACAATTACTGCCATGAGGCAGTTACAATGATCTATAGTGTTCAATTGACTGGGGAAAAACAATGATTGCCACAGCCGAGAGAAACCAAAAGACTAATAATACAATCACAAATAAAAACAACTACATAAACCACAAGGAAACAAAACAGCAGTGGCAGTCAATGTCTCTCCTGCCTCATTATTGCGCAGTCACCACACGGCTGGCTCAACACATGGCAAAGGGAATCGCTGTAACACTGGACCTGAAACAGAATAAAGCACACAGCAGCAAAGCCTCGACTTCAAAGCAAAATGAGCGGGATCCTCCTTTGATACGTCCCTGGCTTGGTGACGTCACATTCGATATGACTACTTCACCTTGGGAAGATTTTAAATAGGAGCCGTTTCTGCCATAGGTCTCATTCCACACACCCAGAGAGGACACGCGTCTGTGACGTTTGTCGCTTTTCAGCGTTGCCGGTCTCAGACGTGGTCCGGACCAGAGCGTTCATGAGTCCTCTGTGGGAGCTTGGGACACTTCCCAGTTGCCTCATTGTTGCTTGTTTCATTCCTGCAAACTTCAGAAACTGAAAAGTGTCACAAACATCACACAAGCGTTGATTCTGACCACGATTCAATCACACTGAGTCATTTTCAGTTGTTTCAGGCCTGCAGACCTCACAAACTGAAAAGCGTGACAAAAAACACATAAGTGCTGATTCTGACCAGTATTCACTCACACTGAGTGGTTTTCAGTTGACTTTTTTCTAAAATTTGTGTGTCATTCCTGCAAACCTCAGAAACTGAAAAGCTTCACGATAAACACAATAGTGTTGATTCTGACCACTTTTCACTCACACTGAGTCATTTTCAGTTGACTGTGCTTTAAAATGACTGTTTCATGCCTGCAAACCTCAGAAACTGAAAAGCTTCACATAAAACACACTGTTATGTTAGAAACCAGAGAACACAAATGCACTCCAGGCCTGAATGGGGCAAAGTAACAAGTGATGATGTTAATGAGCTCTTCTCTGGTGAAAGAGCTCCGGAAACCATGGGTGTTATTTCTGCCATAGGTCTCATTCCACACTCCCAGAGAGGACACGCGTCTGTGACGTTTGTCGCTTTTCAGCGTTGCCGGTCTCAGACGTGGTCCGGACCAGAGCGTTCATGAGTCCTCTGTGGGAGCTTGTGGTGGGCAGCCCTTGAGGAGCACCGGGACACTTCCCAGTTGCCTCAGTGTTGAGTGTTGCCTTGGCCTGCGCCGCGACACGGGCCTGCTCCCTGTTGGTGTCCCATCCAACTCACGCGACAGCCTGCGGGTCCTCGGAACGCAAAGCTCCTCGCAAAAACAGAGCATACACTCTTACACAAAAAACACAGGGGAAAAACACTTACAAGTCAATAATACGGCCAGGACCTCAGGAGCTCAACTTATACTTAAACGTATACTTTTGTCTGTGGAGGGAGGTTTCCTGCTGAAGTGTTGGCTCGTTAAACTGTCTGTTCCTGATGAAAGGAGCTGCTGTGATTGGCTTTATCGAAGCGTCCCGTAGATCCACTTTGCTGCTGAAACATATGCTTGAGCAAGAATCAGTTAAAAGTGAAAATCATTTGATCATTATGTTGGGCGTCATTTTGGTATTGACATGATTCTAGAGGCGGAAGGAGCGTGCGTAAAAGCCACAATTACTGCCATGAGGCAGTTACAATGATCTATAGTGTTCAATTGACTGGGGAAAAACAATGATTGCCACAGCCGAGAGAAACCAAAAGACTAATAATACAATCACAAATAAAAACAACTACATAAACCACAAGGAAACAAAACAGCAGTGGCAGTCAATGTCTCTCCTGCCTCATTATTGCGCAGTCACCACACGGCTGGCTCAACACATGGCAAAGGGAATCGCTGTAACACTGGACCTGAAACAGAATAAAGCACACAGCAGCAAAGCCTCGACTACAAAGCAAAATGAGCGGGATCCTCCTTTGATACGTCCCTGGCTTGGTGACGTCACATTCGATATGACTACTTCACCCTCGGAAGATTTTAAATAGGAGCCGTTTCTGCCATAGGTCTCATTCCACACTCCCAGAGAGGACACGCGTCTGTGACGTTTGTCGCTTTTCAGCGTTGCCGGTCTCAGACGTGGTCCGGACCAGAGCGTTCATGAGTCCTCTGTGGGAGCTTGGGACACTTCCCAGTTGCCTCATTGTTGCTTGTTTCATTCCTGCAAACTTCAGAAACTGAAAAGTGTCACAAACATCACACAAGCGTTGATTCTGACCACGATTCAATCACACTGAGTCATTTTCAGTTGTTTCAGGCCTGCAGACCTCACAAACTGAAAAGCGTGACAAAAAACACATAAGTGCTGATTCTGACCAGTATTCACTCACACTGAGTGGTTTTCAGTTGACTTTTTTCTAAAATTTGTGTGTCATTCCTGCAAACCTCAGAAACTGAAAAGCTTCACGATAAACACAATAGTGTTGATTCTGACCACTTTTCACTCACACTGAGTCATTTTCAGTTGACTGTGCTTTAAAATGACTGTTTCATGCCTGCAAACCTCAGAAACTGAAAAGCTTCACATAAAACACACTGTTATGTTAGAAACCAGAGAACACAAATGCACTCCAGGCCTGAATGGGGCAAAGTAACAAGTGATGATGTTAATGAGCTCTTCTCTGGTGAAAGAGCTCCGGAAACCATGGGTGTTATTTCTGCCATAGGTCTCATTCCACACTCCCAGAGAGGACACGCGTCTGTGACGTTTGTCGCTTTTCAGCGTTGCCGGTCTCAGACGTGGTCCGGACCAGAGCGTTCATGAGTCCTCTGTGGGAGCTTGTGGTGGGCAGCCCTTGAGGAGCACCGGGACACTTCCCAGTTGCCTCAGTGTTGAGTGTTGCCTTGGCCTGCGCCGCGACACGGGCCTGCTCCCTGTTGGTGTCCCATCCAACTCACGCGACAGCCTGCGGGTCCTCGGAACGCAAAGCTCCTCGCAAAAACAGAGCATACACTCTTACACAAAAAACACAGGGGAAAAACACTTACAAGTCAATAATACGGCCAGGACCTCAGGAGCTCAACTTATACTTAAACGTATACTTTTGTCTGTGGAGGGAGGTTTCCTGCTGAAGTGTTGGCTCGTTAAACTGTCTGTTCCTGATGAGAGGAGCTGCTGTGATTGGCTTTATCGAAGCGTCCCGTAGATCCACTTTGCTGCTGAAACATATGCTTGAGCAAGAATCAGTGAAAGTGAAAATCATTTGATCATTATGTTGGGCGTCATTTTGGTATTGACATGATTCTAGAGGCGGAAGGAGCGTGCGTAAAAGCCACAATTACTGCCATGAGGCAGTTACAATGATCTATAGTGTTCAATTGACTGGGGAAAAACAATGATTGCCACAGCCGAGAGAAACCAAAAGACTAATAATACAATCACAAATAAAAACAACTACATAAACCACAAGGAAACAAAACAGCAGTGGCAGTCAATGTCTCTCCTGCCTCATTATTGCGCAGTCACCACACGGCTGGCTCAACACATGGCAAAGGGAATCGCTGTAACACTGGACCTGAAACAGAATAAAGCACACAGCAGCAAAGCCTCGACTTCAAAGCAAAATGAGCGGGATCCTCCTTTGATACGTCCCTGGCTTGGTGACGTCACATTCGATATGACTACTTCACCTTGGGAAGATTTTAAATAGGAGCCGTTTCTGCCATAGGTCTCATTCCACACTCCCAGAGAGGACACGCGTCTGTGACGTTTGTCGCTTTTCAGCGTTGCCGGTCTCAGACGTGGTCCGGACCAGAGCGTTCATGAGTCCTCTGTGGGAGCTTGGGACACTTCCCAGTTGCCTCATTGTTGCTTGTTTCATTCCTGCAAACTTCAGAAACTGAAAAGTGTCACAAACATCACACAAGCGTTGATTCTGACCACGATTCAATCACACTGAGTCATTTTCAGTTGTTTCAGGCCTGCAGACCTCACAAACTGAAAAGCGTGACAAAAAACACATAAGTGCTGATTCTGACCAGTATTCACTGACACTGAGTGGTTTTCAGTTGACTTTTTTCTAAAATTTGTGTGTCATTCCTGCAAACCTCAGAAACTGAAAAGCTTCACGATAAACACAATAGTGTTGATTCTGACCACTTTTCACTCACACTGAGTCATTTTCAGTTGACTGTGCTTTAAAATGACTGTTTCATGCCTGCAAACCTCAGAAACTGAAAAGCTTCACATAAAACACACTGTTATGTTAGAAACCAGAGAACACAAATGCACTCCAGGCCTGAATGGGGCAAAGTAACAAGTGATGATGTTAATGAGCTCTTCTCTGGTGAAAGAGCTCCGGAAACCATGGGTGTTATTTCTGCCATAGGTCTCATTCCACACTCCCAGAGAGGACACGCGTCTGTGACGTTTGTCGCTTTTCAGCGTTGCCGGTCTCAGACGTGGTCCGGACCAGAGCGTTCATGAGTCCTCTGTGGGAGCTTGGGACACTTCCCAGTTGCCTCATTGTTGATTGTTTCATTCCTGCAAACTTCAGAAACTGAAAAGTGTCACAAACATCACACAAGCGTTGATTCTGACCACGATTCAATCACACTGAGTCATTTTCAGTTGTTTCAGGCCTGCAGACCTCACAAACTGAAAAGCGTGACAAAAAACACATAAGTGCTGATTCTGACCAGTATTCACTCACACTGAGTGGTTTTCAGTTGACTTTTTTCTAAAATTTGTGTGTCATTCCTGCAAACCTCAGAAACTGAAAAGCTTCACGATAAACACAATAGTGTTGATTCTGACCACTTTTCACTCACACTGAGTCATTTTCAGTTGACTGTGCTTTAAAATGACTGTTTCATGCCTGCAAACCTCAGAAACTGAAAAGCTTCACATAAAACACACTGTTATGTTAGAAACCAGAGAACACAAATGCACTCCAGGCCTGAATGGGGCAAAGTAACAAGTGATGATGTTAATGAGCTCTTCTCTGGTGAAAGAGCTCCGGAAACCATGGGTGTTATTTCTGCCATAGGTCTCATTCCACACTCCCAGAGAGGACACGCGTCTGTGACGTTTGTCGCTTTTCAGCGTTGCCGGTCTCAGACGTGGTCCGGACCAGAGCGTTCATGAGTCCTCTGTGGGAGCTTGTGGTGGGCAGCCCTTGAGGAGCACCGGGACACTTCCCAGTTGCCTCAGTGTTGAGTGTTGCCTTGGCCTGCGCCGCGACACGGGCCTGCTCCCTGTTGGTGTCCCATCCAACTCACGCGACAGCCTGCGGGTCCTCGGAACGCAAAGCTCCTCGCAAAAACAGAGCATACACTCTTACACAAAAAACACAGGGGAAAAACACTTACAAGTCAATAATACGGCCAGGACCTCAGGAGCTCAACTTATACTTAAACGTATACTTTTGTCTGTGGAGGGAGGTTTCCTGCTGAAGTGTTGGCTCGTTAAACTGTCTGTTCCTGATGAAAGGAGCTGCTGTGATTGGCTTTATCGAAGCGTCCCGTAGATCCACTTTGCTGCTGAAACATATGCTTGAGCAAGAATCAGTTAAAAGTGAAAATCATTTGATCATTATGTTGGGCGTCATTTTGGTATTGACATGATTCTAGAGGCGGAAGGAGCGTGCGTAAAAGCCACAATTACTGCCATGAGGCAGTTACAATGATCTATAGTGTTCAATTGACTGGGGAAAAACAATGATTGCCACAGCCGAGAGAAACCAAAAGACTAATAATACAATCACAAATAAAAACAACTACATAAACCACAAGGAAACAAAACAGCAGTGGCAGTCAATGTCTCTCCTGCCTCATTATTGCGCAGTCACCACACGGCTGGCTCAACACATGGCAAAGGGAATCGCTGTAACACTGGACCTGAAACAGAATAAAGCACACAGCAGCAAAGCCTCGACTACAAAGCAAAATGAGCGGGATCCTCCTTTGATACGTCCCTGGCTTGGTGACGTCACATTCGATATGACTACTTCACCTTGGGAAGATTTTAAATAGGAGCCGTTTCTGCCATAGGTCTCATTCCACACTCCCAGAGAGGACACGCGTCTGTGACGTTTGTCGCTTTTCAGCGTTGCCGGTCTCAGACGTGGTCCGGACCAGAGCGTTCATGAGTCCTCTGTGGGAGCTTGGGACACTTCCCAGTTGCCTCATTGTTGATTGTTTCATTCCTGCAAACTTCAGAAACTGAAAAGTGTCACAAACATCACACAAGCGTTGATTCTGACCACGATTCAATCACACTGAGTCATTTTCAGTTGTTTCAGGCCTGCAGACCTCACAAACTGAAAAGCGTGACAAAAAACACATAAGTGCTGATTCTGACCAGTATTCACTCACACTGAGTGGTTTTCAGTTGACTTTTTTCTAAAATTTGTGTGTCATTCCTGCAAACCTCAGAAACTGAAAAGCTTCACGATAAACACAATAGTGTTGATTCTGACCACTTTTCACTCACACTGAGTCATTTTCAGTTGACTGTGCTTTAAAATGACTGTTTCATGCCTGCAAACCTCAGAAACTGAAAAGCTTCACATAAAACACACTGTTATGTTAGAAACCAGAGAACACAAATGCACTCCAGGCCTGAATGGGGCAAAGTAACAAGTGATGATGTTAATGAGCTCTTCTCTGGTGAAAGAGCTCCGGAAACCATGGGTGTTATTTCTGCCATAGGTCTCATTCCACACTCCCAGAGAGGACACGCGTCTGTGACGTTTGTCGCTTTTCAGCGTTGCCGGTCTCAGACGTGGTCCGGACCAGAGCGTTCATGAGTCCTCTGTGGGAGCTTGTGGTGGGCAGCCCTTGAGGAGCACCGGGACACTTCCCAGTTGCCTCAGTGTTGAGTGTTGCCTTGGCCTGCGCCGCGACACGGGCCTGCTCCCTGTTGGTGTCCCATCCAACTCACGCGACAGCCTGCGGGTCCTCGGAACGCAAAGCTCCTCGCAAAAACAGAGCATACACTCCTACACAAAAAACACAGGGGAAAAACACTTACAAGTCAATCATACGGCCAGGACCTCAGGAGCTCAACTTATACTTAAACGTATACTTTTGTCTGTGGAGGGAGGTTTCCTGCTGAAGTGTTGGCTCGTTAAACTGTCTGTTCCTGATGAGAGGAGCTGCTGTGATTGGCTTTATCGAAGCGTCCCGTAGATCCACTTTGCTGCTGAAACATATGCTTGAGCAAGAATCAGTGAAAGTGAAAATCATTTGATCATTATGTTGGGCGTCATTTTGGTATTGACATGATTCTAGAGGCGGAAGGAGCGTGCGTAAAAGCCACAATTACTGCCATGAGGCAGTTACAATGATCTATAGTGTTCAATTGACTGGGGAAAAACAATGATTGCCACAGCCGAGAGAAACCAAAAGACTAATAATACAATCACAAATAAAAACAACTACATAAACCACAAGGAAACAAAACAGCAGTGGCAGTCAATGTCTCTCCTGCCTCATTATTGCGCAGTCACCACACGGCTGGCTCAACACATGGCAAAGGGAATAGCTGTAACACTGGACCTGAAACAGAATAAAGCACACAGCAGCAAAGCCTCGACTTCAAAGCAAAATGAGCGGGATCCTCCTTTGATACGTCCCTGGCTTGGTGACGTCACATTCGATATGACTACTTCACCCTCGGAAGATTTTAAATAGGAGCCGTTTCTGCCATAGGTCTCATTCCACACTCCCAGAGAGGACACGCGTCTGTGACGTTTGTCGCTTTTCAGCGTTGCCGGTCTCAGACGTGGTCCGGACCAGAGCGTTCATGAGTCCTCTGTGGGAGCTTGGGACACTTCCCAGTTGCCTCATTGTTGCTTGTTTCATTCCTGCAAACTTCAGAAACTGAAAAGTGTCACAAACATCACACAAGCGTTGATTCTGACCACGATTCAATCACACTGAGTCATTTTCAGTTGTTTCAGGCCTGCAGACCTCACAAACTGAAAAGCTTGACAAAAAACACATAAGTGCTGATTCTGACCAGTATTCACTGACACTGAGTGGTTTTCAGTTGACTGTGCTTTAAAATGACTGTTTCATGCCTGCAAACCTCAGAAACTGAAAAGCTTCACATAAAACACACTGTTATGTTAGAAACCAGAGAACACAAATGCACTCCAGGCCTGAATGGGGCAAAGTAACAAGTGATGATGTTAATGAGCTCTTCTCTGGTGAAAGAGCTCCGGAAACCATGGGTGTTATTTCTGCCATAGGTCTCATTCCACACTCCCAGAGAGGACACGCGTCTGTGACGTTTGTCGCTTTTCAGCGTTGCCGGTCTCAGACGTGGTCCGGACCAGAGCGTTCATGAGTCCTCTGTGGGAGCTTGTGGTGGGCAGCCCTTGAGGAGCACCGGGACACTTCCCAGTTGCCTCAGTGTTGAGTGTTGCCTTGGCCTGCGCCGCGACACGGGCCTGCTCCCTGTTGGTGTCCCATCCAACTCACGCGACAGCCTGCGGGTCCTCGGAACGCAAAGCTCCTCGCAAAAACAGAGCATACACTCTTACACAAAAAACACAGGGGAAAAACACTTACAAGTCAATAATACGGCCAGGACCTCAGGAGCTCAACTTATACTTAAACGTATACTTTTGTCTGTGGAGGGAGGTTTCCTGCTGAAGTGTTGGCTCGTTAAACTGTCTGTTCCTGATGAGAGGAGCTGCTGTGATTGGCTTTATCGAAGCGTCCCGTAGATCCACTTTGCTGCTGAAACATATGCTTGAGCAAGAATCAGTGAAAGTGAAAATCATTTGATCATTATGTTGGGCGTCATTTTGGTATTGACATGATTCTAGAGGCGGAAGGAGCGTGCGTAAAAGCCACAATTACTGCCATGAGGCAGTTACAATGATCTATAGTGTTCAATTGACTGGGGAAAAACAATGATTGCCACAGCCGAGAGAAACCAAAAGACTAATAATACAATCACAAATAAAAACAACTACATAAACCACAAGGAAACAAAACAGCAGTGGCAGTCAATGTCTCTCCTGCCTCATTATTGCGCAGTCACCACACGGCTGGCTCAACACATGGCAAAGGGAATCGCTGTAACACTGGACCTGAAACAGAATAAAGCACACAGCAGCAAAGCCTCGACTTCAAAGCAAAATGAGCGGGATCCTCCTTTGATACGTCCCTGGCTTGGTGACGTCACATTCGATATGACTACTTCACCCTCGGAAGATTTTAAATAGGAGCCGTTTCTGCCATAGGTCTCATTCCACACTCCCAGAGAGGACACGCGTCTGTGACGTTTGTCGCTTTTCAGCGTTGCCGGTCTCAGACGTGGTCCGGACCAGAGCGTTCATGAGTCCTCTGTGGGAGCTTGGGACACTTCCCAGTTGCCTCATTGTTGCTTGTTTCATTCCTGCAAACTTCAGAAACTGAAAAGTGTCACAAACATCACACAAGCGTTGATTCTGACCACGATTCAATCACACTGAGTCATTTTCAGTTGTTTCAGGCCTGCAGACCTCACAAACTGAAAAGCTTGACAAAAAACACATAAGTGCTGATTCTGACCAGTATTCACTCACACTGAGTGGTTTTCAGTTGACTTTTTTCTAAAATTTGTGTGTCATTCCTGCAAACCTCAGAAACTGAAAAGCTTCACGATAAACACAATAGTGTTGATTCTGACCACTTTTCACTCACACTGAGTCATTTTCAGTTGACTGTGCTTTAAAATGACTGTTTCATGCCTGCAAACCTCAGAAACTGAAAAGCTTCACATAAAACACACTGTTATGTTAGAAACCAGAGAACACAAATGCACTCCAGGCCTGAATGGGGCAAAGTAACAAGTGATGATGTTAATGAGCTCTTCTCTGGTGAAAGAGCTCCGGAAACCATGGGTGTTATTTCTGCCATAGGTCTCATTCCACACTCCCAGAGAGGACACGCGTCTGTGACGTTTGTCGCTTTTCAGCGTTGCCGGTCTCAGACGTGGTCCGGACCAGAGCGTTCATGAGTCCTCTGTGGGAGCTTGTGGTGGCCAGCCCTTGAGGAGCACCGGGACACTTCCCAGTTGCCTCAGTGTTGAGTGTTGCCTTGGCCTGCGCCGCGACACGGGCCTGCTCCCTGTTGGTGTCTCATCCAACTCACGCGACAGCCTGCGGGTCCTCGGAACGCAAAGCTCCTCGCAAAAGCAGAGCATACACTCTTACACAAAAAGCACAGGGGAAAAACACTTACAAGTCAATAATACGGCCAGGACCTCAGGAGCTCAACTTATACTTAAACGTATACTTTTGTCTGTGGAGGGAGGTTTCCTGCTGAAGTGTTGGCTCGTTAAACTGTCTGTTCCTGATGAGAGGAGCTGCTGTGATTGGCTTTATCGAAGCGTCCCGTAGATCCACTTTGCTGCTGAAACATATGCTTGAGCAAGAATCAGTGAAAGTGAAAATCATTTGATCATTATGTTGGGCGTCATTTTGGTATTGACATGATTCTAGAGGCGGAAGGAGCGTGCGTAAAAGCCACAATTACTGCCATGAGGCAGTTACAATGATCTATAGTGTTCAATTGACTGGGGAAAAACAATGATTGCCACAGCCGAGAGAAACCAAAAGACTAATAATACAATCACAAATAAAAACAACTACATAAACCACAAGGAAACAAAACAGCAGTGGCAGTCAATGTCTCTCCTGCCTCATTATTGCGCAGTCACCACACGGCTGGCTCAACACATGGCAAAGGGAATCGCTGTAACACTGGACCTGAAACAGAATAAAGCACACAGCAGCAAAGCCTCGACTTCAAAGCAAAATGAGCGGGATCCTCCTTTGATACGTCCCTGGCTTGGTGACGTCACATTCGATATGACTACTTCACCCTCGGAAGATTTTAAATAGGAGCCGTTTCTGCCATAGGTCTCATTCCACACACCCAGAGAGGACACGCGTCTGTGACGTTTGTCGCTTTTCAGCGTTGCCGGTCTCAGACGTGGTCCGGACCAGAGCGTTCATGAGTCCTCTGTGGGAGCTTGGGACACTTCCCAGTTGCCTCATTGTTGCTTGTTTCATTCCTGCAAACTTCAGAAACTGAAAAGTGTCACAAACATCACACAAGCGTTGATTCTGACCACGATTCAATCACACTGAGTCATTTTCAGTTGTTTCAGGCCTGCAGACCTCACAAACTGAAAAGCTTGACAAAAAACACATAAGTGCTGATTCTGACCAGTATTCACTCACACTGAGTGGTTTTCAGTTGACTTTTTTCTAAAATTTGTGTGTCATTCCTGCAAACCTCAGAAACTGAAAAGCTTCACGATAAACACAATAGTGTTGATTCTGACCACTTTTCACTCACACTGAGTCATTTTCAGTTGACTGTGCTTTAAAATGACTGTTTCATGCCTGCAAACCTCAGAAACTGAAAAGCTTCACATAAAACACACTGTTATGTTAGAAACCAGAGAACACAAATGCACTCCAGGCCTGAATGGGGCAAAGTAACAAGTGATGATGTTAATGAGCTCTTCTCTGGTGAAAGAGCTCCGGAAACCATGGGTGTTATTTCTGCCATAGGTCTCATTCCACACTCCCAGAGAGGACACGCGTCTGTGACGTTTGTCGCTTTTCAGCGTTGCCGGTCTCAGACGTGGTCCGGACCAGAGCGTTCATGAGTCCTCTGTGGGAGCTTGTGGTGGCCAGCCCTTGAGGAGCACCGGGACACTTCCCAGTTGCCTCAGTGTTGAGTGTTGCCTTGGCCTGCGCCGCGACACGGGCCTGCTCCCTGTTGGTGTCTCATCCAACTCACGCGACAGCCTGCGGGTCCTCGGAACGCAAAGCTCCTCGCAAAAGCAGAGCATACACTCTTACACAAAAAGCACAGGGGAAAAACACTTACAAGTCAATAATACGGCCAGGACCTCAGGAGCTCAACTTATACTTAAACGTATACTTTTGTCTGTGGAGGGAGGTTTCCTGCTGAAGTGTTGGCTCGTTAAACTGTCTGTTCCTGATGAGAGGAGCTGCTGTGATTGGCTTTATCGAAGCGTCCCGTAGATCCACTTTGCTGCTGAAACATATGCTTGAGCAAGAATCAGTGAAAGTGAAAATCATTTGATCATTATGTTGGGCGTCATTTTGGTATTGACATGATTCTAGAGGCGGAAGGAGCGTGCGTAAAAGCCACAATTACTGCCATGAGGCAGTTACAATGATCTATAGTGTTCAATTGACTGGGGAAAAACAATGATTGCCACAGCCGAGAGAAACCAAAAGACTAATAATACAATCACAAATAAAAACAACTACATAAACCACAAGGAAACAAAACAGCAGTGGCAGTCAATGTCTCTCCTGCCTCATTATTGCGCAGTCACCACACGGCTGGCTCAACACATGGCAAAGGGAATAGCTGTAACACTGGACCTGAAACAGAATAAAGCACACAGCAGCAAAGCCTCGACTTCAAAGCAAAATGAGCGGGATCCTCCTTTGATACGTCCCTGGCTTGGTGACGTCACATTCGATATGACTACTTCACCCTCGGAAGATTTTAAATAGGAGCCGTTTCTGCCATAGGTCTCATTCCACACTCCCAGAGAGGACACGCGTCTGTGACGTTTGTTGCTTTTCAGCGTTGCCGGTCTCAGACGTGGTCCGGACCAGAGCGTTCATGAGTCCTCTGTGGGAGCTTGGGACACTTCCCAGTTGCCTCATTGTTGCTTGTTTCATTCCTGCAAACTTCAGAAACTGAAAAGTGTCACAAACATCACACAAGCGTTGATTCTGACCACGATTCAATCACACTGAGTCATTTTCAGTTGTTTCAGGCCTGCAGACCTCAAAAACTGAAAAGCTTGACAAAAAACACATAAGTGCTGATTCTGACCAGTATTCACTCACACTGAGTGGTTTTCAGTTGACTTTTTTCTAAAATTTGTGTGTCATTCCTGCAAACCTCAGAAACTGAAAAGCTTCACGATAAACACAATAGTGTTGATTCTGACCACTTTTCACTCACACTGAGTCATTTTCAGTTGACTGTGCTTTAAAATGACTGTTTCATACCTGCAAACCTCAGAAACTGAAAAGCTTCACATAAAACACACTGTTATGTTAGAAACCAGAGAACACAAATGCACTCCAAGCCTGAATGGGGCAAAGTAACAAGTGATGATGTTAATGAGCTCTTCTCTGGTGAAAGAGCTCCGGAAACCATGGGTGTTATTTCTGCCATAGGTCTCATTCCACACTCCCAGAGAGGACACGCGTCTGTGACGTTTGTCGCTTTTCAGCGTTGCCGGTCTCAGACGTGGTCCGGACCAGAGCGTTCATGAGTCCTCTGTGGGAGCTTGTGGTGGGCAGCCCTTGAGGAGCACCGGGACACTTCCCAGTTGCCTCAGTGTTGAGTGTTGCCTTGGCCTGCGCCGCGACACGGGCCTGCTCCCTGTTGGTGTCCCATCCAACTCACGCGACAGCCTGCGGGTCCTCGGAACGCAAAGCTCCTCGCAAAAACAGAGCATACACTCTTACACAAAAAACACAGGGGAAAAACACTTACAAGTCAATAATACGGCCAGGACCTCAGGAGCTCAACTTATATTTAAACGTATACTTTTGTCTGTGGAGGGAGGTTTCCTGCTGAAGTGTTGGCTCGTTAAACTGTCTGTTCCTGATGAGAGGAGCTGCTGTGATTGGCTTTATCGAAGCGTCCCGTAGATCCACTTTGCTGCTGAAACATATGCTTGAGCAAGAATCAGTGAAAGTGAAAATCATTTGATCATTATGTTGGGCGTCATTTTGGTATTGACATGATTCTAGAGGCGGAAGGAGCGTGCGTAAAAGCCACAATTACTGCCATGAGGCAGTTACAATGATCTATAGTGTTCAATTGACTGGGGAAAAACAATGATTGCCACAGCCGAGAGAAACCAAAAGACTAATAATACAATCACAAATAAAAACAACTACATAAACCACAAGGAAACAAAACAGCAGTGGCAGTCAATGTCTCTCCTGCCTCATTATTGCGCAGTCACCACACGGCTGGCTCAACACATGGCAAAGGGAATCGCTGTAACACTGGACCTGAAACAGAATAAAGCACACAGCAGCAAAGCCTCGACTTCAAAGCAAAATGAGCGGGATCCTCCTTTGATACGTCCCTGGCTTGGTGACGTCACATTCGATATGACTACTTCACCCTCGGAAGATTTTAAATAGGAGCCGTTTCTGCCATAGGTCTCATTCCACACACCCAGAGAGGACACGCGTCTGTGACGTTTGTCGCTTTTCAGCGTTGCCGGTCTCAGACGTGGTCCGGACCAGAGCGTTCATGAGTCCTCTGTGGGAGCTTGGGACACTTCCCAGTTGCCTCATTGTTGCTTGTTTCATTCCTGCAAACTTCAGAAACTGAAAAGTGTCACAAACATCACACAAGCGTTGATTCTGACCACGATTCAATCACACTGAGTCATTTTCAGTTGTTTCAGGCCTGCAGACCTCACAAACTGAAAAGCTTGACAAAAAACACATAAGTGCTGATTCTGACCAGTATTCACTCACACTGAGTGGTTTTCAGTTGACTTTTTTCTAAAATTTGTGTGTCATTCCTGCAAACCTCAGAAACTGAAAAGCTTCACGATAAACACAATAGTGTTGATTCTGACCACTTTTCACTCACACTGAGTCATTTTCAGTTGACTGTGCTTTAAAATGACTGTTTCATGCCTGCAAACCTCAGAAACTGAAAAGCTTCACATAAAACACACTGTTATGTTAGAAACCAGAGAACACAAATGCACTCCAGGCCTGAATGGGGCAAAGTAACAAGTGATGATGTTAATGAGCTCTTCTCTGGTGAAAGAGCTCCGGAAACCATGGGTGTTATTTCTGCCATAGGTCTCATTCCACACTCCCAGAGAGGACACGCGTCTGTGACGTTTGTCGCTTTTCAGCGTTGCCGGTCTCAGACGTGGTCCGGACCAGAGCGTTCATGAGTCCTCTGTGGGAGCTTGTGGTGGCCAGCCCTTGAGGAGCACCGGGACACTTCCCAGTTGCCTCAGTGTTGAGTGTTGCCTTGGCCTGCGCCGCGACACGGGCCTGCTCCCTGTTGGTGTCTCATCCAACTCACGCGACAGCCTGCGGGTCCTCGGAACGCAAAGCTCCTCGCAAAAGCAGAGCATACACTCTTACACAAAAAACACAGGGGAAAAACACTTACAAGTCAATAATACGGCCAGGACCTCAGGAGCTCAACTTATACTTAAACGTATACTTTTGTCTGTGGAGGGAGGTTTCCTGCTGAAGTGTTGGCTCGTTAAACTGTCTGTTCCTGATGAGAGGAGCTGCTGTGATTGGCTTTATCGAAGCGTCCCGTAGATCCACTTTGCTGCTGAAACATATGCTTGAGCAAGAATCAGTGAAAGTGAAAATCATTTGATCATTATGTTGGGCGTCATTTTGGTATTGACATGATTCTAGAGGCGGAAGGAGCGTGCGTAAAAGCCACAATTACTGCCATGAGGCAGTTACAATGATCTATAGTGTTCAATTGACTGGGGAAAAACAATGATTGCCACAGCCGAGAGAAACCAAAAGACTAATAATACAATCACAAATAAAAACAACTACATAAACCACAAGGAAACAAAACAGCAGTGGCAGTCAATGTCTCTCCTGCCTCATTATTGCGCAGTCACCACACGGCTGGCTCAACACATGGCAAAGGGAATAGCTGTAACACTGGACCTGAAACAGAATAAAGCACACAGCAGCAAAGCCTCGACTTCAAAGCAAAATGAGCGGGATCCTCCTTTGATACGTCCCTGGCTTGGTGACGTCACATTCGATATGACTACTTCACCTTGGGAAGATTTTAAATAGGAGCCGTTTGTGCCATAGGTCTCATTCCACACTCCCAGAGAGGACACGCGTCTGTGACGTTTGTTGCTTTTCAGCGTTGCCGGTCTCAGACGTGGTCCGGACCAGAGCGTTCATGAGTCCTCTGTGGGAGCTTGGGACACTTCCCAGTTGCCTCATTGTTGCTTGTTTCATTCCTGCAAACTTCAGAAACTGAAAAGTGTCACAAACATCACACAAGCGTTGATTCTGACCACGATTCAATCACACTGAGTCATTTTCAGTTGTTTCAGGCCTGCAGACCTCAAAAACTGAAAAGCTTGACAAAAAACACATAAGTGCTGATTCTGACCAGTATTCACTCACACTGAGTGGTTTTCAGTTGACTTTTTCTAAAATTTGTGTGTCATTCCTGCAAACCTCACAAACTGAAAAGCTTCACGATAAACACAATAGTGTTGATTCTGACCACTTTTCACTCACACTGAGTCATTTTCAGTTGACTGTGCTTTAAAATGACTGTTTCATGCCTGCAAACCTCAGAAACTGAAAAGCTTCACATAAAACACACTGTTATGTTAGAAACCAGAGAACACAAATGCACTCCAGGCCTGAATGGGGCAAAGTAACAAGTGATGATGTTAATGAGCTCTTCTCTGGTGAAAGAGCTCCGGAAACCATGGGTGTTATTTCTGCCATAGGTCTCATTCCACACTCCCAGAGAGGACACGCGTCTGTGACGTTTGTCGCTTTTCAGCGTTGCCGGTCTCAGACGTGGTCCGGACCAGAGCGTTCATGAGTCCTCTGTGGGAGCTTGTGGTGGCCAGCCCTTGAGGAGCACCGGGACACTTCCCAGTTGCCTCAGTGTTGAGTGTTGCCTTGGCCTGCGCCGCGACACGGGCCTGCTCCCTGTTGGTGTCTCATCCAACTCACGCGACAGCCTGCGGGTCCTCGGAACGCAAAGCTCCTCGCAAAAGCAGAGCATACACTCTTACACAAAAAACACAGGGGAAAAACACTTACAAGTCAATAATACGGCCAGGACCTCAGGAGCTCAACTTATACTTAAACGTATACTTTTGTCTGTGGAGGGAGGTTTCCTGCTGAAGTGTTGGCTCGTTAAACTGTCTGTTCCTGATGAGAGGAGCTGCTGTGATTGGCTTTATCGAAGCGTCCCGTAGATCCACTTTGCTGCTGAAACATATGCTTGAGCAAGAATCAGTGAAAGTGAAAATCATTTGATCATTATGTTGGGCGTCATTTTGGTATTGACATGATTCTAGAGGCGGAAGGAGCGTGCGTAAAAGCCACAATTACTGCCATGAGGCAGTTACAATGATCTATAGTGTTCAATTGACTGGGGAAAAACAATGATTGCCACAGCCGAGAGAAACCAAAAGACTAATAATACAATCACAAATAAAAACAACTACATAAACCACAAGGAAACAAAACAGCAGTGGCAGTCAATGTCTCTCCTGCCTCATTATTGCGCAGTCACCACACGGCTGGCTCAACACATGGCAAAGGGAATCGCTGTAACACTGGACCTGAAACAGAATAAAGCACACAGCAGCAAAGCCTCGACTTCAAAGCAAAATGAGCGGGATCCTCCTTTGATACGTCCCTGGCTTGGTGACGTCACATTCGATATGACTACTTCACCCTCGGAAGATTTTAAATAGGAGCCGTTTCTGCCATAGGTCTCATTCCACACTCCCAGAGAGGACACGCGTCTGTGACGTTTGTCGCTTTTCAGCGTTGCCGGTCTCAGACGTGGTCCGGACCAGAGCGTTCATGAGTCCTCTGTGGGAGCTTGGGACACTTCCCAGTTGCCTCATTGTTGCTTGTTTCATTCCTGCAAACTTCAGAAACTGAAAAGTGTCACAAACATCACACAAGCGTTGATTCTGACCACGATTCAATCACACTGAGTCATTTTCAGTTGTTTCAGGCCTGCAGACCTCACAAACTGAAAAGCTTGACAAAAAACACATAAGTGCTGATTCTGACCAGTATTCACTCACACTGAGTGGTTTTCAGTTGACTTTTTTCTAAAATTTGTGTGTCATTCCTGCAAACCTCAGAAACTGAAAAGCTTCACGATAAACACAATAGTGTTGATTCTGACCACTTTTCACTCACACTGAGTCATTTTCAGTTGACTGTGCTTTAAAATGACTGTTTCATACCTGCAAACCTCAGAAACTGAAAAGCTTCACATAAAACACACTGTTATGTTAGAAACCAGAGAACACAAATGCACTCCAAGCCTGAATGGGGCAAAGTAACAAGTGATGATGTTAATGAGCTCTTCTCTGGTGAAAGAGCTCCGGAAACCATGGGTGTTATTTCTGCCATAGGTCTCATTCCACACTCCCAGAGAGGACACGCGTCTGTGACGTTTGTCGCTTTTCAGCGTTGCCGGTCTCAGACGTGGTCCGGACCAGAGCGTTCATGAGTCCTCTGTGGGAGCTTGTGGTGGCCAGCCCTTGAGGAGCACCGGGACACTTCCCAGTTGCCTCAGTGTTGAGTGTTGCCTTGGCCTGCGCCGCGACACGGGCCTGCTCCCTGTTGGTGTCTCATCCAACTCACGCGACAGCCTGCGGGTCCTCGGAACGCAAAGCTCCTCGCAAAAGCAGAGCATACACTCTTACACAAAAAGCACAGGGGAAAAACACTTACAAGTCAATAATACGGCCAGGACCTCAGGAGCTCAACTTATACTTAAACGTATACTTTTGTCTGTGGAGGGAGGTTTCCTGCTGAAGTGTTGGCTCGTTAAACTGTCTGTTCCTGATGAGAGGAGCTGCTGTGATTGGCTTTATCGAAGCGTCCCGTAGATCCACTTTGCTGCTGAAACATATGCTTGAGCAAGAATCAGTGAAAGTGAAAATCATTTGATCATTATGTTGGGCGTCATTTTGGTATTGACATGATTCTAGAGGCGGAAGGAGCGTGCGTAAAAGCCACAATTACTGCCATGAGGCAGTTACAATGATCTATAGTGTTCAATTGACTGGGGAAAAACAATGATTGCCACAGCCGAGAGAAACCAAAAGACTAATAATACAATCACAAATAAAAACAACTACATAAACCACAAGGAAACAAAACAGCAGTGGCAGTCAATGTCTCTCCTGCCTCATTATTGCGCAGTCACCACACGGCTGGCTCAACACATGGCAAAGGGAATAGCTGTAACACTGGACCTGAAACAGAATAAAGCACACAGCAGCAAAGCCTCGACTTCAAAGCAAAATGAGCGGGATCCTCCTTTGATACGTCCCTGGCTTGGTGACGTCACATTCGATATGACTACTTCACCCTCGGAAGATTTTAAATAGGAGCCGTTTCTGCCATAGGTCTCATTCCACACTCCCAGAGAGGACACGCGTCTGTGACGTTTGTTGCTTTTCAGCGTTGCCGGTCTCAGACGTGGTCCGGACCAGAGCGTTCATGAGTCCTCTGTGGGAGCTTGGGACACTTCCCAGTTGCCTCATTGTTGCTTGTTTCATTCCTGCAAACTTCAGAAACTGAAAAGTGTCACAAACATCACACAAGCGTTGATTCTGACCACGATTCAATCACACTGAGTCATTTTCAGTTGTTTCAGGCCTGCAGACCTCAAAAACTGAAAAGCTTGACAAAAAACACATAAGTGCTGATTCTGACCAGTATTCACTCACACTGAGTGGTTTTCAGTTGACTTTTTTCTAAAATTTGTGTGTCATTCCTGCAAACCTCAGAAACTGAAAAGCTTCACGATAAACACAATAGTGTTGATTCTGACCACTTTTCACTCACACTGAGTCATTTTCAGTTGACTGTGCTTTAAAATGACTGTTTCATGCCTGCAAACCTCAGAAACTGAAAAGCTTCACATAAAACACACTGTTATGTTAGAAACCAGAGAACACAAATGCACTCCAGGCCTGAATGGGGCAAAGTAACAAGTGATGATGTTAATGAGCTCTTCTCTGGTGAAAGAGCTCCGGAAACCATGGGTGTTATTTCTGCCATAGGTCTCATTCCACACTCCCAGAGAGGACACGCGTCTGTGACGTTTGTCGCTTTTCAGCGTTGCCGGTCTCAGACGTGGTCCGGACCAGAGCGTTCATGAGTCCTCTGTGGGAGCTTGTGGTGGCCAGCCCTTGAGGAGCACCGGGACACTTCCCAGTTGCCTCAGTGTTGAGTGTTGCCTTGGCCTGCGCCGCGACACGGGCCTGCTCCCTGTTGGTGTCTCATCCAACTCACGCGACAGCCTGCGGGTCCTCGGAACGCAAAGCTCCTCGCAAAAGCAGAGCATACACTCTTACACAAAAAACACAGGGGAAAAACACTTACAAGTCAATAATACGGCCAGGACCTCAGGAGCTCAACTTATACTTAAACGTATACTTTTGTCTGTGGAGGGAGGTTTCCTGCTGAAGTGTTGGCTCGTTAAACTGTCTGTTCCTGATGAGAGGAGCTGCTGTGATTGGCTTTATCGAAGCGTCCCGTAGATCCACTTTGCTGCTGAAACATATGCTTGAGCAAGAATCAGTGAAAGTGAAAATCATTTGATCATTATGTTGGGCGTCATTTTGGTATTGACATGATTCTAGAGGCGGAAGGAGCGTGCGTAAAAGCCACAATTACTGCCATGAGGCAGTTACAATGATCTATAGTGTTCAATTGACTGGGGAAAAACAATGATTGCCACAGCCGAGAGAAACCAAAAGACTAATAATACAATCACAAATAAAAACAACTACATAAACCACAAGGAAACAAAACAGCAGTGGCAGTCAATGTCTCTCCTGCCTCATTATTGCGCAGTCACCACACGGCTGGCTCAACACATGGCAAAGGGAATAGCTGTAACACTGGACCTGAAACAGAATAAAGCACACAGCAGCAAAGCCTCGACTTCAAAGCAAAATGAGCGGGATCCTCCTTTGATACGTCCCTGGCTTGGTGACGTCACATTCGATATGACTACTTCACCTTGGGAAGATTTTAAATAGGAGCCGTTTGTGCCATAGGTCTCATTCCACACTCCCAGAGAGGACACGCGTCTGTGACGTTTGTTGCTTTTCAGCGTTGCCGGTCTCAGACGTGGTCCGGACCAGAGCGTTCATGAGTCCTCTGTGGGAGCTTGGGACACTTCCCAGTTGCCTCATTGTTGCTTGTTTCATTCCTGCAAACTTCAGAAACTGAAAAGTGTCACAAACATCACACAAGCGTTGATTCTGACCACGATTCAATCACACTGAGTCATTTTCAGTTGTTTCAGGCCTGCAGACCTCAAAAACTGAAAAGCTTGACAAAAAACACATAAGTGCTGATTCTGACCAGTATTCACTCACACTGAGTGGTTTTCAGTTGACTTTTTCTAAAATTTGTGTGTCATTCCTGCAAACCTCAGAAACTGAAAAGCTTCACGATAAACACAATAGTGTTGATTCTGACCACTTTTCACTCACACTGAGTCATTTTCAGTTGACTGTGCTTTAAAATTACTGTTTCATACCTGCAAACCTCAGAAACTGAAAAGCTTCACATAAAACACACTGTTATGTTAGAAACCAGAGAACACAAATGCACTCCAAGCCTGAATGGGGCAAAGTAACAAGTGATGATGTTAATGAGCTCTTCTCTGGTGAAAGAGCTCCGGAAACCATGGGTGTTATTTCTGCCATAGGTCTCATTCCACACTCCCAGAGAGGACACGCGTCTGTGACGTTTGTCGCTTTTCAGCGTTGCCGGTCTCAGACGTGGTCCGGACCAGAGCGTTCATGAGTCCTCTGTGGGAGCTTGTGGTGGGCAGCCCTTGAGGAGCACCGGGACACTTCCCAGTTGCCTCAGTGTTGAGTGTTGCCTTGGCCTGCGCCGCGACACGGGCCTGCTCCCTGTTGGTGTCCCATCCAACTCACGCGACAGCCTGCGGGTCCTCGGAACGCAAAGCTCCTCGCAAAAACAGAGCATACACTCCTACACAAAAAACACAGGGGAAAAACACTTACAAGTCAATAATACGGCCAGGACCTCAGGAGCTCAACTTATACTTAAACGTATACTTTTGTCTGTGGAGGGAGGTTTCCTGCTGAAGTGTTGGCTCGTTAAACTGTCTGTTCCTGATGAGAGGAGCTGCTGTGATTGGCTTTATCGAAGCGTCCCGTAGATCCACTTTGCTGCTGAAACATATGCTTGAGCAAGAATCAGTGAAAGTGAAAATCATTTGATCATTATGTTGGGCGTCATTTTGGTATTGACATGATTCTAGAGGCGGAAGGAGCGTGCGTAAAAGCCACAATTACTGCCATGAGGCAGTTACAATGATCTATAGTGTTCAATTGACTGGGGAAAAACAATGATTGCCACAGCCGAGAGAAACCAAAAGACTAATAATACAATCACAAATAAAAACAACTACATAAACCACAAGGAAACAAAACAGCAGTGGCAGTCAATGTCTCTCCTGCCTCATTATTGCGCAGTCACCACACGGCTGGCTCAACACATGGCAAAGGGAATAGCTGTAACACTGGACCTGAAACAGAATAAAGCACACAGCAGCAAAGCCTCGACTTCAAAGCAAAATGAGCGGGATCCTCCTTTGATACGTCCCTGGCTTGGTGACGTCACATTCGATATGACTACTTCACCCTCGGAAGATTTTAAATAGGAGCCGTTTGTGCCATAGGTCTCATTCCACACTCCCAGAGAGGACACGCGTCTGTGACGTTTGTCGCTTTTCAGCGTTGCCGGTCTCAGACGTGGTCCGGACCAGAGCGTTCATGAGTCCTCTGTGGGAGCTTGGGACACTTCCCAGTTGCCTCATTGTTGCTTGTTTCATTCCTGCAAACTTCAGAAACTGAAAAGTGTCACAAACATCACACAAGCGTTGATTCTGACCACGATTCAATCACACTGAGTCATTTTCAGTTGTTTCAGGCCTGCAGACCTCACAAACTGAAAAGCTTGACAAAAAACACATAAGTGCTGATTCTGACCAGTATTCACTCACACTGAGTGGTTTTCAGTTGACTTTTTTCTAAAATTTGTGTGTCATTCCTGCAAACCTCAGAAACTGAAAAGCTTCACGATAAACACAATAGTGTTGATTCTGACCACTTTTCACTCACACCGAGTCATATTCAGTTGACTGTGCTTTAAAATGACTGTTTCATGCCTGCAAACCTCAGAAACTGAAAAGCTTCACATAAAACACACTGTTATGTTAGAAACCAGAGAACACAAATGCACTCCAGGCCTGAATGGGGCAAAGTAACAAGTGATGATGTTAATGAGCTCTTCTCTGGTGAAAGAGCTCCGGAAACCATGGGTGTTATTTCTGCCATAGGTCTCATTCCACACTCCCAGAGAGGACACGCGTCTGTGACGTTTGTCGCTTTTCAGCGTTGCCGGTCTCAGACGTGGTCCGGACCAGAGCGTTCATGAGTCCTCTGTGGGAGCTTGTGGTGGGCAGCCCTTGAGGAGCACCGGGACACTTCCCAGTTGCCTCAGTGTTGAGTGTTGCCTTGGCCTGCGCCGCGACACGGGCCTGCTCCCTGTTGGTGTCCCATCCAACTCACGCGACAGCCTGCGGGTCCTCGGAACGCAAAGCTCCTCGCAAAAACAGAGCATACACTCCTACACAAAAAACACAGGGGAAAAACACTTACAAGTCAATAATACGGCCAGGACCTCAGGAGCTCAACTTATACTTAAACGTATACTTTTGTCTGTGGAGGGAGGTTTCCTGCTGAAGTGTTGGCTCGTTAAACTGTCTGTTCCTGATGAGAGGAGCTGCTGTGATTGGCTTTATCGAAGCGTCCCGTAGATCCACTTTGCTGCTGAAACATATGCTTGAGCAAGAATCAGTGAAAGTGAAAATCATTTGATCATTATGTTGGGCGTCATTTTGGTATTGACATGATTCTAGAGGCGGAAGGAGCGTGCGTAAAAGCCACAATTACTGCCATGAGGCAGTTACAATGATCTATAGTGTTCAATTGACTGGGGAAAAACAATGATTGCCTCAGCCGAGAGAAACCAAAAGACTAATAATACAATCACAAATAAAAACAACTACATAAACCACAAGGAAACAAAACAGCAGTGGCAGTCAATGTCTCTCCTGCCTCATTATTGCGCAGTCACCACACGGCTGGCTCAACACATGGCAAAGGGAATAGCTGTAACACTGGACCTGAAACAGAATAAAGCACACAGCAGCAAAGCCTCGACTTCAAAGCAAAATGAGCGGGATCCTCCTTTGATACGTCCCTGGCTTGGTGACGTCACATTCGATATGACTACTTCACCCTCGGAAGATTTTAAATAGGAGCCGTTTGTGCCATAGGTCTCATTCCACACTCCCAGAGAGGACACGCGTCTGTGACGTTTGTTGCTTTTCAGCGTTGCCGGTCTCAGACGTGGTCCGGACCAGAGCGTTCATGAGTCCTCTGTGGGAGCTTGGGACACTTCCCAGTTGCCTCATTGTTGCTTGTTTCATTCCTGCAAACTTCAGAAACTGAAAAGTGTCACAAACATCACACAAGCGTTGATTCTGACCACGATTCAATCACACTGAGTCATTTTCAGTTGTTTCAGGCCTGCAGACCTCACAAACTGAAAAGCTTGACAAAAAACACATAAGTGCTGATTCTGACCAGTATTCACTCACACTGAGTGGTTTTCAGTTGACTTTTTTCTAAAATTTGTGTGTCATTCCTGCAAACCTCAGAAACTGAAAAGCTTCACGATAAACACAATAGTGTTGATTCTGACCACTTTTCACTCACACCGAGTCATTTTCAGTTGACTGTGCTTTAAAATGACTGTTTCATGCCTGCAAACCTCAGAAACTGAAAAGCTTCACATAAAACACACTGTTATGTTAGAAACCAGAGAACACAAATGCACTCCAGGCCTGAATGGGGCAAAGTAACAAGTGATGATGTTAATGAGCTCTTCTCTGGTGAAAGAGCTCCGGAAACCATGGGTGTTATTTCTGCCATAGGTCTCATTCCACACTCCCAGAGAGGACACGCGTCTGTGACGTTTGTCGCTTTTCAGCGTTGCCGGTCTCAGACGTGGTCCGGACCAGAGCGTTCATGAGTCCTCTGTGGGAGCTTGTGGTGGCCAGCCCTTGAGGAGCACCGGGACACTTCCCAGTTGCCTCAGTGTTGAGTGTTGCCTTGGCCTGCGCCGCGACACGGGCCTGCTCCCTGTTGGTGTCTCATCCAACTCACGCGACAGCCTGCGGGTCCTCGGAACGCAAAGCTCCTCGCAAAAGCAGAGCATACACTCTTACACAAAAAACACAGGGGAAAAACACTTACAAGTCAATAATACGGCCAGGACCTCAGGAGCTCAACTTATACTTAAACGTATACTTTTGTCTGTGGAGGGAGGTTTCCTGCTGAAGTGTTGGCTCGTTAAACTGTCTGTTCCTGATGAGAGGAGCTGCTGTGATTGGCTTTATCGAAGCGTCCCGTAGATCCACTTTGCTGCTGAAACATATGCTTGAGCAAGAATCAGTGAAAGTGAAAATCATTTGATCATTATGTTGGGCGTCATTTTGGTATTGACATGATTCTAGAGGCGGAAGGAGCGTGCGTAAAAGCCACAATTACTGCCATGAGGCAGTTACAATGATCTATAGTGTTCAATTGACTGGGGAAAAACAATGATTGCCACAGCCGAGAGAAACCAAAAGACTAATAATACAATCACAAATAAAAACAACTACATAAACCACAAGGAAACAAAACAGCAGTGGCAGTCAATGTCTCTCCTGCCTCATTATTGCGCAGTCACCACACGGCTGGCTCAACACATGGCAAAGGGAATAGCTGTAACACTGGACCTGAAACAGAATAAAGCACACAGCAGCAAAGCCTCGACTTCAAAGCAAAATGAGCGGGATCCTCCTTTGATACGTCCCTGGCTTGGTGACGTCACATTCGATATGACTACTTCACCTTGGGAAGATTTTAAATAGGAGCCGTTTGTGCCATAGGTCTCATTCCACACTCCCAGAGAGGACACGCGTCTGTGACGTTTGTTGCTTTTCAGCGTTGCCGGTCTCAGACGTGGTCCGGACCAGAGCGTTCATGAGTCCTCTGTGGGAGCTTGGGACACTTCCCAGTTGCCTCATTGTTGCTTGTTTCATTCCTGCAAACTTCAGAAACTGAAAAGTGTCACAAACATCACACAAGCGTTGATTCTGACCACGATTCAATCACACTGAGTCATTTTCAGTTGTTTCAGGCCTGCAGACCTCAAAAACTGAAAAGCTTGACAAAAAACACATAAGTGCTGATTCTGACCAGTATTCACTCACACTGAGTGGTTTTCAGTTGACTTTTTCTAAAATTTGTGTGTCATTCCTGCAAACCTCAGAAACTGAAAAGCTTCACGATAAACACAATAGTGTTGATTCTGACCACTTTTCACTCACACTGAGTCATTTTCAGTTGACTGTGCTTTAAAATTACTGTTTCATGCCTGCAAACCTCAGAAACTGAAAAGCTTCACATAAAACACACTGTTATGTTAGAAACCAGAGAACACAAATGCACTCCAAGCCTGAATGGGGCAAAGTAACAAGTGATGATGTTAATGAGCTCTTCTCTGGTGAAAGAGCTCCGGAAACCATGGGTGTTATTTCTGCCATAGGTCTCATTCCACACTCCCAGAGAGGACACGCGTCTGTGACGTTTGTCGCTTTTCAGCGTTGCCGGTCTCAGACGTGGTCCGGACCAGAGCGTTCATGAGTCCTCTGTGGGAGCTTGTGGTGGGCAGCCCTTGAGGAGCACCGGGACACTTCCCAGTTGCCTCAGTGTTGAGTGTTGCCTTGGCCTGCGCCGCGACACGGGCCTGCTCCCTGTTGGTGTCCCATCCAACTCACGCGACAGCCTGCGGGTCCTCGGAACGCAAAGCTCCTCGCAAAAACAGAGCATACACTCCTACACAAAAAACACAGGGGAAAAACACTTACAAGTCAATAATACGGCCAGGACCTCAGGAGCTCAACTTATACTTAAACGTATACTTTTGTCTGTGGAGGGAGGTTTCCTGCTGAAGTGTTGGCTCGTTAAACTGTCTGTTCCTGATGAGAGGAGCTGCTGTGATTGGCTTTATCGAAGCGTCCCGTAGATCCACTTTGCTGCTGAAACATATGCTTGAGCAAGAATCAGTGAAAGTGAAAATCATTTGATCATTATGTTGGGCGTCATTTTGGTATTGACATGATTCTAGAGGCGGAAGGAGCGTGCGTAAAAGCCACAATTACTGCCATGAGGCAGTTACAATGATCTATAGTGTTCAATTGACTGGGGAAAAACAATGATTGCCACAGCCGAGAGAAACCAAAAGACTAATAATACAATCACAAATAAAAACAACTACATAAACCACAAGGAAACAAAACAGCAGTGGCAGTCAATGTCTCTCCTGCCTCATTATTGCGCAGTCACCACACGGCTGGCTCAACACATGGCAAAGGGAATAGCTGTAACACTGGACCTGAAACAGAATAAAGCACACAGCAGCAAAGCCTCGACTTCAAAGCAAAATGAGCGGGATCCTCCTTTGATACGTCCCTGGCTTGGTGACGTCACATTCGATATGACTACTTCACCCTCGGAAGATTTTAAATAGGAGCCGTTTCTGCCATAGGTCTCATTCCACACACCCAGAGAGGACACGCGTCTGTGACGTTTGTCGCTTTTCAGCGTTGCCGGTCTCAGACGTGGTCCGGACCAGAGCGTTCATGAGTCCTCTGTGGGAGCTTGGGACACTTCCCAGTTGCCTCATTGTTGCTTGTTTCATTCCTGCAAACTTCAGAAACTGAAAAGTGTCACAAACATCACACAAGCGTTGATTCTGACCACGATTCAATCACACTGAGTCATTTTCAGTTGTTTCAGGCCTGCAGACCTCACAAACTGAAAAGCTTGACAAAAAACACATAAGTACTGATTCTGACCAGTATTCACTCACACTGAGTGGTTTTCAGTTGACTTTTTTCTAAAATTTGTGTGTCATTCCTGCAAACCTCAGAAACTGAAAAGCTTCACGATAAACACAATAGTGTTGATTCTGACCACTTTTCACTCACACTGAGTCATTTTCAGTTGACTGTGCTTTAAAATGACTGTTTCATGCCTGCAAACCTCAGAAACTGAAAAGCTTCACATAAAACACTCTGTTATGTAAGTAACCAGAGAACACAAATGCACTCCAGGCCTGAATGGGGCAAAGTAACAAGTGATGATGTTAATGAGCTCTTCTCTGGTGAAAGAGCTCCGGAAACCATGGGTGTTATTTCTGCCATAGGTCTCATTCCACACTCCCAGAGAGGACACGCGTCTGTGACGTTTGTCGCTTTTCAGCGTTGCCGGTCTCAGACGTGGTCCGGACCAGAGCGTTCATGAGTCCTCTGTGGGAGCTTGTGGTGGGCAGCCCTTGAGGAGCACCGGGACACTTCCCAGTTGCCTCAGTGTTGAGTGTTGCCTTGGCCTGCGCCGCGACACGGGCCTGCTCCCTGTTGGTGTCCCATCCAACTCACGCGACAGCCTGCGGGTCCTCGGAACGCAAAGCTCCTCGCAAAAACAGAGCATACACTCTTACACAAAAAACACAGGGGAAAAACACTTACAAGTCAATCATACGGCCAGGACCTCAGGAGCTCAACTTATACTTAAACGTATACTTTTGTCTGTGGAGGGAGGTTTCCTGCTGAAGTGTTGGCTCGTTAAACTGTCTGTTCCTGATGAGAGGAGCTGCTGTGATTGGCTTTATCGAAGCGTCCCGTAGATCCACTTTGCTGCTGAAACATATGCTTGAGCAAGAATCAGTTAAAAGTGAAAATCATTTGATCATTATGTTGGGCGTCATTTTGGTATTGACATGATTCTAGAGGCGGAAGGAGCGTGCGTAAAAGCCACAATTACTGCCATGAGGCAGTTACAATGATCTATAGTGTTCAATTGACTGGGGAAAAACAATGATTGCCACAGCCGAGAGAAACCAAAAGACTAATAATACAATCACAAATAAAAACAACTACATAAACCACAAGGAAACAAAACAGCAGTGGCAGTCAATGTCTCTCCTGCCTCATTATTGCGCAGTCACCACACGGCTGGCTCAACACATGGCAAAGGGAATCGCTGTAACACTGGACCTGAAACAGAATAAAGCACACAGCAGCAAAGCCTCGACTTCAAAGCAAAATGAGCGGGATCCTCCTTTGATACGTCCCTGGCTTGGTGACGTCACATTCGATATGACTACTTCACCCTCGGAAGATTTTAAATAGGAGCCGTTTCTGCCATAGGTCTCATTCCACACTCCCAGAGAGGACACGCGTCTGTGACGTTTGTCGCTTTTCAGCGTTGCCGGTCTCAGACGTGGTCCGGACCAGAGCGTTCATGAGTCCTCTGTGGGAGCTTGGGACACTTCCCAGTTGCCTCATTGTTGATTGTTTCATTCCTGCAAACTTCAGAAACTGAAAAGTGTCACAAACATCACACAAGCGTTGATTCTGACCACGATTCAATCACACTGAGTCATTTTCAGTTGTTTCAGGCCTGCAGACCTCACAAACTGAAAAGCTTGACAAAAAACACATAAGTGCTGATTCTGACCAGTATTCACTGACACTGATTGGTTTTCAGTTGACTTTTTTCTAAAATTTGTGTGTCATTCCTGCAAACCTCAGAAACTGAAAAGCTTCACGATAAACACAATAGTGTTGATTCTGACCACTTTTCACTCACACTGAGTCATTTTCAGTTGACTGTGCTTTAAAATGACTGTTTCATGCCTGCAAACCTCAGAAACTGAAAAGCTTCACATAAAACACACTGTTATGTTAGAAACCAGAGAACACAAATGCACTCCAGGCCTGAATGGGGCAAAGTAACAAGTGATGATGTTAATGAGCTCTTCTCTGGTGAAAGAGCTCCGGAAACCATGGGTGTTATTTCTGCCATAGGTCTCATTCCACACTCCCAGAGAGGACACGCGTCTGTGACGTTTGTCGCTTTTCAGCGTTGCCGGTCTCAGACGTGGTCCGGACCAGAGCGTTCATGAGTCCTCTGTGGGAGCTTGTGGTGGGCAGCCCTTGAGGAGCACCGGGACACTTCCCAGTTGCCTCAGTGTTGAGTGTTGCCTTGGCCTGCGCCGCGACACGGGCCTGCTCCCTGTTGGTGTCCCATCCAACTCACGCGACAGCCTGCGGGTCCTCGGAACGCAAAGCTCCTCGCAAAAACAGAGCATACACTCTTACACAAAAAACACAGGGGAAAAACACTTACAAGTCAATAATACGGCCAGGACCTCAGGAGCTCAACTTATACTTAAACGTATACTTTTGTCTGTGGAGGGAGGTTTCCTGCTGAAGTGTTGGCTCGTTAAACTGTCTGTTCCTGATGAGAGGAGCTGCTGTGATTGGCTTTATCGAAGCGTCCCGTAGATCCACTTTGCTGCTGAAACATAAGCTTGAGCAAGAATCAGTGAAAGTGAAAATCATTTGATCATTACATGAAATCATTATGTTGGGTGTCATTTTGGTATTGACATGATTCTAGAGGCGGAAGGAGCGTGCGTAAAAGCCACAATTACTGCCATGAGGCAGTTACAATGATCTATAGTGTTCAATTGACTGGGGAAAAACAATGATTGCCACAGCCGAGAGAAACCAAAAGACTAATAATACAATCACAAATAAAAACAACTACATAAACCACAAGGAAACAAAACAGCAGTGGCAGTCAATGTCTCTCCTGCCTCATTATTGCGCAGTCACCACACGGCTGGCTCAACACATGGCAAAGGGAATCGCTGTAACACTGGACCTGAAACAGAATAAAGCACACAGCAGCAAAGCCTCGACTTCAAAGCAAAATGAGCGGGATCCTCCTTTGATACGTCCCTGGCTTGGTGACGTCACATTCGATATGACTACTTCACCTTGGGAAGATTTTAAATAGGAGCCGTTTCTGCCATAGGTCTCATTCCACACTCCCAGAGAGGACACGCGTCTGTGACGTTTGTCGCTTTTCAGCGTTGCCGGTCTCAGACGTGGTCCGGACCAGAGCGTTCATGAGTCCTCTGTGGGAGCTTGGGACACTTCCCAGTTGCCTCATTGTTGATTGTTTCATTCCTGCAAACTTCAGAAACTGAAAAGTTTCACAAACATCACACAAGCGTTGATTCTGACCACGATTCAGTCACACTGAGTCATTTTCAGTTGTTTCAGGCCTGCAGACCTCACAAACTGAAAAGCGTGACAAAAAACACATAAGTGCTGATTCTGACCAGTATTCACTCACACTGAGTGGTTTTCAGTTGACTTTTTTCTAAAATTTGTGTGTCATTCCTGCAAACCTCAGAAACTGAAAAGCTTCACGATAAACACAATAGTGTTGATTCTGACCACTTTTCACTCACACTGAGTCATTTTCAGTTGACTGTGCTTTAAAATGACTGTTTCATGCCTGCAAACCTCAGAAACTGAAAAGCTTCACATAAAACACACTGTTATGTTAGAAACCAGAGAACACAAATGCACTCCAGGCCTGAATGGGGCAAAGTAACAAGTGATGATGTTAATGAGCTCTTCTCTGGTGAAAGAGCTCCGGAAACCATGGGTGTTATTTCTGCCATAGGTCTCATTCCACACTCCCAGAGAGGACACGCGTCTGTGACGTTTGTCGCTTTTCAGCGTTGCCGGTCTCAGACGTGGTCCGGACCAGAGCGTTCATGAGTCCTCTGTGGGAGCTTGTGGTGGGCAGCCCTTGAGGAGCACCGGGACACTTCCCAGTTGCCTCAGTGTTGAGTGTTGCCTTGGCCTGCGCCGCGACACGGGCCTGCTCCCTGTTGGTGTCCCATCCAACTCACGCGACAGCCTGCGGGTCCTCGGAACGCAAAGCTCCTCGCAAAAACAGAGCATACACTCTTACACAAAAAACACAGGGGAAAAACACTTACAAGTCAATAATACGGCCAGGACCTCAGGAGCTCAACTTATACTTAAACGTATACTTTTGTCTGTGGAGGGAGGTTTCCTGCTGAAGTGTTGGCTCGTTAAACTGTCTGTTCCTGATGAGAGGAGCTGCTGTGATTGGCTTTATCGAAGCGTCCCGTAGATCCACTTTGCTGCTGAAACATATGCTTGAGCAAGAATCAGTTAAAAGTGAAAATCATTTGATCATTATGTTGGGCGTCATTTTGGTATTGACATGATTCTAGAGGCGGAAGGAGCGTGCGTAAAAGCCACAATTACTGCCATGAGGCAGTTACAATGATCTATAGTGTTCAATTGACTGGGGAAAAACAATGATTGCCACAGCCGAGAGAAACCAAAAGACTAATAATACAATCACAAATAAAAACAACTACATAAACCACAAGGAAACAAAACAGCAGTGGCAGTCAATGTCTCTCCTGCCTCATTATTGCGCAGTCACCACACGGCTGGCTCAACACATGGCAAAGGGAATCGCTGTAACACTGGACCTGAAACAGAATAAAGCACACAGCAGCAAAGCCTCGACTTCAAAGCAAAATGAGCGGGATCCTCCTTTGATACGTCCCTGGCTTGGTGACGTCACATTCGATATGACTACTTCACCCTCGGAAGATTTTAAATAGGAGCCGTTTCTGCCATAGGTCTCATTCCACACTCCCAGAGAGGACACGCGTCTGTGACGTTTGTCGCTTTTCAGCGTTGCCGGTCTCAGACGTGGTCCGGACCAGAGCGTTCATGAGTCCTCTGTGGGAGCTTGTGGTGGGCAGCCCTTGAGGAGCACCGGGACACTTCCCAGTTGCCTCAGTGTTGAGTGTTGCCTTGGCCTGCGCCGCGACACGGGCCTGCTCCCTGTTGGTGTCCCATCCAACTCACGCGACAGCCTGCGGGTCCTCGGAACGCAAAGCTCCTCGCAAAAACAGAGCATACACTCTTACACAAAAAACACAGGGGAAAAACACTTACAAGTCAATAATACGGCCAGGACCTCAGGAGCTCAACTTATACTTAAACGTATACTTTTGTCTGTGGAGGGAGGTTTCCTGCTGAAGTGTTGGCTCGTTAAACTGTCTGTTCCTGATGAGAGGAGCTGCTGTGATTGGCTTTATCGAAGCGTCCCGTAGATCCACTTTGCTGCTGAAACATATGCTTGAGCAAGAATCAGTTAAAAGTGAAAATCATTTGATCATTATGTTGGGCGTCATTTTGGTATTGACATGATTCTAGAGGCGGAAGGAGCGTGCGTAAAAGCCACAATTACTGCCATGAGGCAGTTACAATGATCTATAGTGTTCAATTGACTGGGGAAAAACAATGATTGCCACAGCCGAGAGAAACCAAAAGACTAATAATACAATCACAAATAAAAACAACTACATAAACCACAAGGAAACAAAACAGCAGTGGCAGTCAATGTCTCTCCTGCCTCATTATTGCGCAGTCACCACACGGCTGGCTCAACACATGGCAAAGGGAATCGCTGTAACACTGGACCTGAAACAGAATAAAGCACACAGCAGCAAAGCCTCGACTTCAAAGCAAAATGAGCGGGATCCTCCTTTGATACGTCCCTGGCTTGGTGACGTCACATTCGATATGACTACTTCACCCTCGGAAGATTTTAAATAGGAGCCGTTTCTGCCATAGGTCTCATTCCACACTCCCAGAGAGGACACGCGTCTGTGACGTTTGTCGCTTTTCAGCGTTGCCGGTCTCAGACGTGGTCCGGACCAGAGCGTTCATGAGTCCTCTGTGGGAGCTTGGGACACTTCCCAGTTGCCTCATTGTTGATTGTTTCATTCCTGCAAACTTCAGAAACTGAAAAGTTTCACAAACATCACACAAGCGTTGATTCTGACCACGATTCAGTCACACTGAGTCATTTTCAGTTGTTTCAGGCCTGCAGACCTCACAAACTGAAAAGCGTGACAAAAAACACATAAGTGCTGATTCTGACCAGTATTCACTCACACTGAGTGGTTTTCAGTTGACTTTTTTCTAAAATTTGTGTGTCATTCCTGCAAACCTCAGAAACTGAAAAGCTTCACGATAAACACAATAGTGTTGATTCTGACCACTTTTCACTCACACTGAGTCATTTTCAGTTGACTGTGCTTTAAAATGACTGTTTCATGCCTGCAAACCTCAGAAACTGAAAAGCTTCACATAAAACACACTGTTATGTTAGAAACCAGAGAACACAAATGCACTCCAGGCCTGAATGGGGCAAAGTAACAAGTGATGATGTTAATGAGCTCTTCTCTGGTGAAAGAGCTCCGGAAACCATGGGTGTTATTTCTGCCATAGGTCTCATTCCACACTCCCAGAGAGGACACGCGTCTGTGACGTTTGTCGCTTTTCAGCGTTGCCGGTCTCAGACGTGGTCCGGACCAGAGCGTTCATGAGTCCTCTGTGGGAGCTTGTGGTGGGCAGCCCTTGAGGAGCACCGGGACACTTCCCAGTTGCCTCAGTGTTGAGTGTTGCCTTGGCCTGCGCCGCGACACGGGCCTGCTCCCTGTTGGTGTCCCATCCAACTCACAAGAAAGCCTGCGGGTCCTCGGAACGCAAAGCTCCTCGCAAAAACAGAGCATACACTCTTACACAAAAAACACAGGGGAAAAACACTTACAAGTCAATAATACGGCCAGGACCTCAGGAGCTCAACTTATACTTAAACGTAAACTTTTGTCTGTGGAGGGAGGTTTCCTGCTGAAGTGTTGGCTCGTTAAACTGTCTGTTCCTGATGAAAGGAGCTGCTGTGATTGGCTTTATCGAAGCGTCCCGTAGATCCACTTTGCTGCTGAAACATATGCTTGAGCAAGAATCAGTTAAAAGTGAAAATCATTTGATCATTATGTTGGGCGTCATTTTGGTATTGACATGATTCTAGAGGCGGAAGGAGCGTGCGTAAAAGCCACAATTACTGCCATGAGGCAGTTACAATGATCTATAGTGTTCAATTGACTGGGGAAAAACAATGATTGCCACAGCCGAGAGAAACCAAAAGACTAATAATACAATCACAAATAAAAACAACTACATAAACCACAAGGAAACAAAACAGCAGTGGCAGTCAATGTCTCTCCTGCCTCATTATTGCGCAGTCACCACACGGCTGGCTCAACACATGGCAAAGGGAATCGCTGTAACACTGGACCTGAAACAGAATAAAGCACACAGCAGCAAAGCCTCGACTTCAAAGCAAAATGAGCGGGATCCTCCTTTGATACGTCCCTGGCTTGGTGACGTCACATTCGATATGACTACTTCACCCTCGGAAGATTTTAAATAGGAGCCGTTTCTGCCATAGGTCTCATTCCACACTCCCAGAGAGGACACGCGTCTGTGACGTTTGTCGCTTTTCAGCGTTGCCGGTCTCAGACGTGGTCCGGACCAGAGCGTTCATGAGTCCTCTGTGGGAGCTTGTGGTGGGCAGCCCTTGAGGAGCACCGGGACACTTCCCAGTTGCCTCAGTGTTGAGTGTTGCCTTGGCCTGCGCCGCGACACGGGCCTGCTCCCTGTTGGTGTCCCATCCAACTCACGCGACAGCCTGCGGGTCCTCGGAACGCAAAGCTCCTCGCAAAAACAGAGCATACACTCTTACACAAAAAACACAGGGGAAAAACACTTACAAGTCAATAATACGGCCAGGACCTCAGGAGCTCAACTTATACTTAAACGTATACTTTTGTCTGTGGAGGGAGGTTTCCTGCTGAAGTGTTGGCTCGTTAAACTGTCTGTTCCTGATGAGAGGAGCTGCTGTGATTGGCTTTATCGAAGCGTCCCGTAGATCCACTTTGCTGCTGAAACATATGCTTGAGCAAGAATCAGTTAAAAGTGAAAATCATTTGATCATTATGTTGGGCGTCATTTTGGTATTGACATGATTCTAGAGGCGGAAGGAGCGTGCGTAAAAGCCACAATTACTGCCATGAGGCAGTTACAATGATCTATAGTGTTCAATTGACTGGGGAAAAACAATGATTGCCACAGCCGAGAGAAACCAAAAGACCAATAATACAATCACAAATAAAAACAACTACATAAACCACAAGGAAACAAAACAGCAGTGGCAGTCAATGTCTCTCCTGCCTCATTATTGCGCAGTCACCACACGGCTGGCTCAACACATGGCAAAGGGAATCGCTGTAACACTGGACCTGAAACAGAATAAAGCACACAGCAGCAAAGCCTCGACTTCAAAGCAAAATGAGCGGGATCCTCCTTTGATACGTCCCTGGCTTGGTGACATCACATTCGATATGACTACTTCACCTTGGGAAGATTTTAAATAGGAGCCGTTTCTGCCATAGGTCTCATTCCACACTCCCAGAGAGGACACGCGTCTGTGACGTTTGTCGCTTTTCAGCGTTGCCGGTCTCAGACGTGGTCCGGACCAGAGCGTTCATGAGTCCTCTGTGGGAGCTTGGGACACTTCCCAGTTGCCTCATTGTTGCTTGTTTCATTCCTGCAAACTTCAGAAACTGAAAAGTTTCACAAACATCACACAAGCGTTGATTCTGACCACGATTTAGTCACACTGAGTCATTTTCAGTTGTTTCAGGCCTGCAGACCTCACAAACTGAAAAGCGTGACAAAAAACACATAAGTGCTGATTCTGACCAGTATTCACTCACACTGAGTGGTTTTCAGTTGACTTTTTTCTAAAATTTGTGTGTCATTCCTGCAAACCTCAGAAACTGAAAAGCTTCACGATAAACACAATAGTGTTGATTCTGACCACTTTTCACTCACACTGAGTCATTTTCAGTTGACTGTGCTTTAAAATGACTGTTTCATGCCTGCAAACCTCAGAAACTGAAAAGCTTCACATAAAACACACTGTTATGTTAGAAACCAGAGAACACAAATGCACTCCAGGCCTGAATGGGGCAAAGTAACAAGTGATGATGTTAATGAGCTCTTCTCTGGTGAAAGAGCTCCGGAAACCATGGGTGTTATTTCTGCCATAGGTCTCATTCCACACTCCCAGAGAGGACACGCGTCTGTGACGTTTGTCGCTTTTCAGCGTTGCCGGTCTCAGACGTGGTCCGGACCAGAGCGTTCATGAGTCCTCTGTGGGAGCTTGTGGTGGGCAGCCCTTGAGGAGCACCGGGACACTTCCCAGTTGCCTCAGTGTTGAGTGTTGCCTTGGCCTGCGCCGCGACACGGGCCTGCTCCCTGTTGGTGTCCCATCCAACTCACGCGACAGCCTGCGGGTCCTCGGAACGCAAAGCTCCTCGCAAAAACAGAGCATACACTCTTACACAAAAAACACAGGGGAAAAACACTTACAAGTCAATAATACGGCCAGGACCTCAGGAGCTCAACTTATACTTAAACGTATACTTTTGTCTGTGGAGGGAGGTTTCCTGCTGAAGTGTTGGCTCGTTAAACTGTCTGTTCCTGATGAGAGGAGCTGCTGTGATTGGCTTTATCGAAGCGTCCCGTAGATCCACTTTGCTGCTGAAACATATGCTTGAGCAAGAATCAGTTAAAAGTGAAAATCATTTGATCATTATGTTGGGCGTCATTTTGGTATTGACATGATTCTAGAGGCGGAAGGAGCGTGCGTAAAAGCCACAATTACTGCCATGAGGCAGTTACAATGATCTATAGTGTTCAATTGACTGGGGAAAAACAATGATTGCCACAGCCGAGAGAAACCAAAAGACTAATAATACAATCACAAATAAAAACAACTACATAAACCACAAGGAAACAAAACAGCAGTGGCAGTCAATGTCTCTCCTGCCTCATTATTGCGCAGTCACCACACGGCTGGCTCAACACATGGCAAAGGGAATCGCTGTAACACTGGACCTGAAACAGAATAAAGCACACAGCAGCAAAGCCTCGACTTCAAAGCAAAATGAGCGGGATCCTCCTTTGATACGTCCCTGGCATGGTGACGTCACATTCGATATGACTACTTCACCTTGGGAAGATTTTAAATAGGAGCCGTTTCTGCCATAGGTCTCATTCCACACTCCCAGAGAGGACACGCGTCTGTGACGTTTGTCGCTTTTCAGCGTTGCCGGTCTCAGACGTGGTCCGGACCAGAGCGTTCATGAGTCCTCTGTGGGAGCTTGGGACACTTCCCAGTTGCCTCATTGTTGATTGTTTCATTCCTGCAAACTTCAGAAACTGAAAAGTTTCACAAACATCACACAAGCGTTGATTCTGACCACGATTCAGTCACACTGAGTCATTTTCAGTTGTTTCAGGCCTGCAGACCTCACAAACTGAAAAGCGTGACAAAAAACACATAAGTGCTGATTCTGACCAGTATTCACTCACACTGAGTGGTTTTCAGTTGACTTTTTTCTAAAATTTGTGTGTCATTCCTGCAAACCTCAGAAACTGAAAAGCTTCACGATAAACACAATAGTGTTGATTCTGACCACTTTTCACTCACACTGAGTCATTTTCAGTTGACTGTGCTTTAAAATGACTGTTTCATGCCTGCAAACCTCAGAAACTGAAAAGCTTCACATAAAACACACTGTTATGTTAGAAACCAGAGAACACAAATGCACTCCAGGCCTGAATGGGGCAAAGTAACAAGTGATGATGTTAATGAGCTCTTCTCTGGTGAAAGAGCTCCGGAAACCATGGGTGTTATTTCTGCCATAGGTCTCATTCCACACTCCCAGAGAGGACACGCGTCTGTGACGTTTGTCGCTTTTCAGCGTTGCCGGTCTCAGACGTGGTCCGGACCAGAGCGTTCATGAGTCCTCTGTGGGAGCTTGTGGTGGGCAGCCCTTGAGGAGCACCGGGACACTTCCCAGTTGCCTCAGTGTTGAGTGTTGCCTTGGCCTGCGCCGCGACACGGGCCTGCTCCCTGTTGGTGTCCCATCCAACTCACAAGACAGCCTGCGGGTCCTCGGAACGCAAAGCTCCTCGCAAAAACAGAGCATACACTCTTACACAAAAAACACAGGGGAAAAACACTTACAAGTCAATAATACGGCCAGGACCTCAGGAGCTCAACTTATACTTAAACGTATACTTTTGTCTGTGGAGGGAGGTTTCCTGCTGAAGTGTTGGCTCGTTAAACTGTCTGTTCCTGATGAAAGGAGCTGCTGTGATTGGCTTTATCGAAGCGTCCCGTAGATCCACTTTGCTGCTGAAACATATGCTTGAGCAAGAATCAGTTAAAAGTGAAAATCATTTGATCATTATGTTGGGCGTCATTTTGGTATTGACATGATTCTAGAGGCGGAAGGAGCGTGCGTAAAAGCCACAATTACTGCCATGAGGCAGTTACAATGATCTATAGTGTTCAATTGACTGGGGAAAAACAATGATTGCCACAGCCGAGAGAAACCAAAAGACTAATAATACAATCACAAATAAAAACAACTACATAAACCACAAGGAAACAAAACAGCAGTGGCAGTCAATGTCTCTCCTGCCTCATTATTGCGCAGTCACCACACGGCTGGCTCAACACATGGCAAAGGGAATCGCTGTAACACTGGACCTGAAACAGAATAAAGCACACAGCAGCAAAGCCTCGACTTCAAAGCAAAATGAGCGGGATCCTCCTTTGATACGTCCCTGGCTTGGTGACGTCACATTCGATATGACTACTTCACCCTCGGAAGATTTTAAATAGGAGCCGTTTCTGCCATAGGTCTCATTCCACACTCCCAGAGAGGACACGCGTCTGTGACGTTTGTCGCTTTTCAGCGTTGCCGGTCTCAGACGTGGTCCGGACCAGAGCGTTCATGAGTCCTCTGTGGGAGCTTGTGGTGGGCAGCCCTTGAGGAGCACCGGGACACTTCCCAGTTGCCTCAGTGTTGAGTGTTGCCTTGGCCTGCGCCGCGACACGGGCCTGCTCCCTGTTGGTGTCCCATCCAACTCACGCGACAGCCTGCGGGTCCTCGGAACGCAAAGCTCCTCGCAAAAACAGAGCATACACTCTTACACAAAAAACACAGGGGAAAAACACTTACAAGTCAATAATACGGCCAGGACCTCAGGAGCTCAACTTAAACGTATACTTTTGTCTGTGGAGGGAGGTTTCCTGCTGAAGTGTTGGCTCGTTAAACTGTCTGTTCCTGATGAGAGGAGCTGCTGTGATTGGCTTTATCGAAGCGTCCCGTAGATCCACTTTGCTGCTGAAACATATGCTTGAGCAAGAATCAGTTAAAAGTGAAAATCATTTGATCATTATGTTGGGCGTCATTTTGGTATTGACATGATTCTAGAGGCGGAAGGAGCGTGCGTAAAAGCCACAATTACTGCCATGAGGCAGTTACAATGATCTATAGTGTTCAATTGACTGGGGAAAAACAATGATTGCCACAGCCGAGAGAAACCAAAAGACCAATAATACAATCACAAATAAAAACAACTACATAAACCACAAGGAAACAAAACAGCAGTGGCAGTCAATGTCTCTCCTGCCTCATTATTGCGCAGTCACCACACGGCTGGCTCAACACATGGCAAAGGGAATCGCTGTAACACTGGACCTGAAACAGAATAAAGCACACAGCAGCAAAGCCTCGACTTCAAAGCAAAATGAGCGGGATCCTCCTTTGATACGTCCCTGGCTTGGTGACATCACATTCGATATGACTACTTCACCTTGGGAAGATTTTAAATAGGAGCCGTTTCTGCCATAGGTCTCATTCCACACTCCCAGAGAGGACACGCGTCTGTGACGTTTGTCGCTTTTCAGCGTTGCCGGTCTCAGACGTGGTCCGGACCAGAGCGTTCATGAGTCCTCTGTGGGAGCTTGGGACACTTCCCAGTTGCCTCATTGTTGCTTGTTTCATTCCTGCAAACTTCAGAAACTGAAAAGTTTCACAAACATCACACAAGCGTTGATTCTGACCACGATTCAATCACACTGAGTCATTTTCAGTTGTTTCATTCCTGCAGACCTCACAAACTGAAAAGCGTGACAAAAAACACATAAGTGCTGATTCTGACCAGTATTCACTCACACTGAGTGGTTTTCAGTTGACTTTTTTCTAAAATTTGTGTGTCATTCCTGCAAACCTCAGAAACTGAAAAGCTTCACGATAAACACAATAGTGTTGATTCTGACCACTTTTCACTCACACTGAGTCATTTTCAGTTGACTGTGCTTTAAAATGACTGTTTCATGCCTGCAAACCTCAGAAACTGAAAAGCTTCACATAAAACACACTGTTATGTTAGAAACCAGAGAACACAAATGCACTCCAGGCCTGAATGGGGCAAAGTAACAAGTGATGATGTTAATGAGCTCTTCTCTGGTGAAAGAGCTCCGGAAACCATGGGTGTTATTTCTGCCATAGGTCTCATTCCACACTCCCAGAGAGGACACGCGTCTGTGACGTTTGTCGCTTTTCAGCGTTGCCGGTCTCAGACGTGGTCCGGACCAGAGCGTTCATGAGTCCTCTGTGGGAGCTTGTGGTGGGCAGCCCTTGAGGAGCACCGGGACACTTCCCAGTTGCCTCAGTGTTGAGTGTTGCCTTGGCCTGCGCCGCGACACGGGCCTGCTCCCTGTTGGTGTCCCATCCAACTCACGCGACAGCCTGCGGGTCCTCGGAACGCAAAGCTCCTCGCAAAAACAGAGCATACACTCTTACACAAAAAACACAGGGGAAAAACACTTACAAGTCAATAATACGGCCAGGACCTCAGGAGCTCAACTTATACTTAAACGTATACTTTTGTCTGTGGAGGGAGGTTTCCTGCTGAAGTGTTGGCTCGTTAAACTGTCTGTTCCTGATGAAAGGAGCTGCTGTGATTGGCTTTATCGAAGCGTCCCGTAGATCCACTTTGCTGCTGAAACATATGCTTGAGCAAGAATCAGTTAAAAGTGAAAATCATTTGATCATTATGTTGGGCGTCATTTTGGTATTGACATGATTCTAGAGGCGGAAGGAGCGTGCGTAAAAGCCACAATTACTGCCATGAGGCAGTTACAATGATCTATAGTGTTCAATTGACTGGGGAAAAACAATGATTGCCACAGCCGAGAGAAACCAAAAGACTAATAATACAATCACAAATAAAAACAACTACATAAACCACAAGGAAACAAAACAGCAGTGGCAGTCAATGTCTCTCCTGCCTCATTATTGCGCAGTCACCACACGGCTGGCTCAACACATGGCAAAGGGAATCGCTGTAACACTGGACCTGAAACAGAATAAAGCACACAGCAGCAAAGCCTCGACTTCAAAGCAAAATGAGCGGGATCCTCCTTTGATACGTCCCTGGCTTGGTGACGTCACATTCGATATGACTACTTCACCTTGGGAAGATTTTAAATAGGAGCCGTTTCTGCCATAGGTCTCATTCCACACTCCCAGAGAGGACACGCGTCTGTGACGTTTGTCGCTTTTCAGCGTTGCCGGTCTCAGACGTGGTCCGGACCAGAGCGTTCATGAGTCCTCTGTGGGAGCTTGGGACACTTCCCAGTTGCCTCATTGTTGCTTGTTTCATTCCTGCAAACTTCAGAAACTGAAAAGTGTCACAAACATCACACAAGCGTTGATTCTGACCACGATTCAATCACACTGAGTCATTTTCAGTTGTTTCAGGCCTGCAGACCTCACAAACTGAAAAGCGTGACAAAAAACACATAAGTGCTGATTCTGACCAGTATTCACTGACACTGAGTGGTTTTCAGTTGACTTTTTTCTAAAATTTGTGTGTCATTCCTGCAAACCTCAGAAACTGAAAAGCTTCACGATAAACACAATAGTGTTGATTCTGACCACTTTTCACTCACACTGAGTCATTTTCAGTTGACTGTGCTTTAAAATGACTGTTTCATGCCTGCAAACCTCAGAAACTGAAAAGCTTCACATAAAACACACTGTTATGTTAGAAACCAGAGAACACAAATGCACTCCAGGCCTGAATGGGGCAAAGTAACAAGTGATGATGTTAATGAGCTCTTCTCTGGTGAAAGAGCTCCGGAAACCATGGGTGTTATTTCTGCCATAGGTCTCATTCCACACTCCCAGAGAGGACACGCGTCTGTGACGTTTGTCGCTTTTCAGCGTTGCCGGTCTCAGACGTGGTCCGGACCAGAGCGTTCATGAGTCCTCTGTGGGAGCTTGTGGTGGGCAGCCCTTGAGGAGCACCGGGACACTTCCCAGTTGCCTCAGTGTTGAGTGTTGCCTTGGCCTGCGCCGCGACACGGGCCTGCTCCCTGTTGGTGTCCCATCCAACTCACGCGACAGCCTGCGGGTCCTCGGAACGCAAAGCTCCTCGCAAAAACAGAGCATACACTCCTACACAAAAAACACAGGGGAAAAACACTTACAAGTCAATAATACGGCCAGGACCTCAGGAGCTCAACTTATACTTAAACGTATACTTTTGTCTGTGGAGGGAGGTTTCCTGCTGAAGTGTTGGCTCGTTAAACTGTCTGTTCCTGATGAGAGGAGCTGCTGTGATTGGCTTTATCGAAGCGTCCCGTAGATCCACTTTGCTGCTGAAACATATGCTTGAGCAAGAATCAGTGAAAGTGAAAATCATTTGATCATTATGTTGGGCGTCATTTTGGTATTGACATGATTCTAGAGGCGGAAGGAGCGTGCGTAAAAGCCACAATTACTGCCATGAGGCAGTTACAATGATCTATAGTGTTCAATTGACTGGGGAAAAACAATGATTGCCACAGCCGAGAGAAACCAAAAGACTAATAATACAATCACAAATAAAAACAACTACATAAACCACAAGGAAACAAAACAGCAGTGGCAGTCAATGTCTCTCCTGCCTCATTATTGCGCAGTCACCACACGGCTGGCTCAACACATGGCAAAGGGAATCGCTGTAACACTGGACCTGAAACAGAATAAAGCACACAGCAGCAAAGCCTCGACTTCAAAGCAAAATGAGCGGGATCCTCCTTTGATACGTCCCTGGCTTGGTGACATCACATTCGATATGACTACTTCACCTTGGGAAGATTTTAAATAGGAGCCGTTTCTGCCATAGGTCTCATTCCACACTCCCAGAGAGGACACGCGTCTGTGACGTTTGTCGCTTTTCAGCGTTGCCGGTCTCAGACGTGGTCCGGACCAGAGCGTTCATGAGTCCTCTGTGGGAGCTTGGGACACTTCCCAGTTGCCTCATTGTTGCTTGTTTCATTCCTGCAAACTTCAGAAACTGAAAAGTGTCACAAACATCACACAAGCGTTGATTCTGACCACGATTCAATCACACTGAGTCATTTTCAGTTGTTTCATTCCTGCAGACCTCACAAACTGAAAAGCGTGACAAAAAACACATAAGTGCTGATTCTGACCAGTATTCACTGACACTGAGTGGTTTTCAGTTGACTTTTTTCTAAAATTTGTGTGTCATTCCTGCAAACCTCAGAAACTGAAAAGCTTCACGATAAACACAATAGTGTTGATTCTGACCACTTTTCACTCACACTGAGTCATTTTCAGTTGACTGTGCTTTAAAATGACTGTTTCATGTCTGCAAACCTCAGAAACTGAAAAGCTTCACATAAAACACACTGTTATGTTAGAAACCAGAGAACACAAATGCACTCCAGGCCTGAATGGGGCAAAGTAACAAGTGATGATGTTAATGAGCTCTTCTCTGGTGAAAGAGCTCCGGAAACCATGGGTGTTATTTCTGCCATAGGTCTCATTCCACACTCCCAGAGAGGACACGCGTCTGTGACGTTTGTCGCTTTTCAGCGTTGCCGGTCTCAGACGTGGTCCGGACCAGAGCGTTCATGAGTCCTCTGTGGGAGCTTGTGGTGGGCAGCCCTTGAGGAGCACCGGGACACTTCCCAGTTGCCTCAGTGTTGAGTGTTGCCTTGGCCTGCGCCGCGACACGGGCCTGCTCCCTGTTGGTGTCCCATCCAACTCACGCGACAGCCTGCGGGTCCTCGGAACGCAAAGCTCCTCGCAAAAACAGAGCATACACTCTTACACAAAAAACACAGGGGAAAAACACTTACAAGTCAATCATACGGCCAGGACCTCAGGAGCTCAACTTATACTTAAACGTATACTTTTGTCTGTGGAGGGAGGTTTCCTGCTGAAGTGTTGGCTCGTTAAACTGTCTGTTCCTGATGAGAGGAGCTGCTGTGATTGGCTTTATCGAAGCGTCCCGTAGATCCACTTTGCTGCTGAAACATATGCTTGAGCAAGAATCAGTTAAAAGTGAAAATCATTTGATCATTATGTTGGGCGTCATTTTGGTATTGACATGATTCTAGAGGCGGAAGGAGCGTGCGTAAAAGCCACAATTACTGCCATGAGGCAGTTACAATGATCTATAGTGTTCAATTGACTGGGGAAAAACAATGATTGCCACAGCCGAGAGAAACCAAAAGACCAATAATACAATCACAAATAAAAACAACTACATAAACCACAAGGAAACAAAACAGCAGTGGCAGTCAATGTCTCTCCTGCCTCATTATTGCGCAGTCACCACACGGCTGGCTCAACACATGGCAAAGGGAATCGCTGTAACACTGGACCTGAAACAGAATAAAGCACACAGCAGCAAAGCCTCGACTTCAAAGCAAAATGAGCGGGATCCTCCTTTGATACGTCCCTGGCTTGGTGACGTCACATTCGATATGACTACTTCACCCTCGGAAGATTTTAAATAGGAGCCGTTTCTGCCATAGGTCTCATTCCACACTCCCAGAGAGGACACGCGTCTGTGACGTTTGTCGCTTTTCAGCGTTGCCGGTCTCAGACGTGGTCCGGACCAGAGCGTTCATGAGTCCTCTGTGGGAGCTTGGGACACTTCCCAGTTGCCTCATTGTTGCTTGTTTCATTCCTGCAAACTTCAGAAACTGAAAAGTGTCACAAACATCACACAAGCGTTGATTCTGACCACGATTCAATCACACTGAGTCATTTTCAGTTGTTTCAGGCCTGCAGACCTCACAAACTGAAAAGCTTGACAAAAAACACATAAGTGCTGATTCTGACCAGTATTCACTCACACTGAGTGGTTTTCAGTTGACTTTTTTCTAAAATTTGTGTGTCATTCCTGCAAACCTCAGAAACTGAAAAGCTTCACGATAAACACAATAGTGTTGATTCTGACCACTTTTCACTCACACTGAGTCATTTTCAGTTGACTGTGCTTTAAAATGACTGTTTCATGCCTGCAAACCTCAGAAACTGAAAAGCTTCACATAAAACACACTGTTATGTTAGAAACCAGAGAACACAAATGCACTCCAGGCCTGAATGGGGCAAAGTAACAAGTGATGATGTTAATGAGCTCTTCTCTGGTGAAAGAGCTCCGGAAACCATGGGTGTTATTTCTGCCATAGGTCTCATTCCACACTCCCAGAGAGGACACGCGTCTGTGACGTTTGTCGCTTTTCAGCGTTGCCGGTCTCAGACGTGGTCCGGACCAGAGCGTTCATGAGTCCTCTGTGGGAGCTTGTGGTGGGCAGCCCTTGAGGAGCACCGGGACACTTCCCAGTTGCCTCAGTGTTGAGTGTTGCCTTGGCCTGCGCCGCGACACGGGCCTGCTCCCTGTTGGTGTCCCATCCAACTCACGCGACAGCCTGCGGGTCCTCGGAACGCAAAGCTCCTCGCAAAAACAGAGCATACACTCTTACACAAAAAACACAGGGGAAAAACACTTACAAGTCAATAATACGGCCAGGACCTCAGGAGCTCAACTTATACTTAAACGTATACTTTTGTCTGTGGAGGGAGGTTTCCTGCTGAAGTGTTGGCTCGTTAAACTGTCTGTTCCTGATGAAAGGAGCTGCTGTGATTGGCTTTATCGAAGCGTCCCGTAGATCCACTTTGCTGCTGAAACATATGCTTGAGCAAGAATCAGTTAAAAGTGAAAATCATTTGATCATTATGTTGGGCGTCATTTTGGTATTGACATGATTCTAGAGGCGGAAGGAGCGTGCGTAAAAGCCACAATTACTGCCATGAGGCAGTTACAATGATCTATAGTGTTCAATTGACTGGGGAAAAACAATGATTGCCACAGCCGAGAGAAACCAAAAGACTAATAATACAATCACAAATAAAAACAACTACATAAACCACAAGGAAACAAAACAGCAGTGGCAGTCAATGTCTCTCCTGCCTCATTATTGCGCAGTCACCACACGGCTGGCTCAACACATGGCAAAGGGAATCGCTGTAACACTGGACCTGAAACAGAATAAAGCACACAGCAGCAAAGCCTCGACTTCAAAGCAAAATGAGCGGGATCCTCCTTTGATACGTCCCTGGCTTGGTGACTTCACATTCGATATGACTACTTCACCTTGGGAAGATTTTAAATAGGAGCCGTTTCTGCCATAGGTCTCATTCCACACTCCCAGAGAGGACACGCGTCTGTGACGTTTGTCGCTTTTCAGCGTTGCCGGTCTCAGACGTGGTCCGGACCAGAGCGTTCATGAGTCCTCTGTGGGAGCTTGGGACACTTCCCAGTTGCCTCATTGTTGCTTGTTTCATTCCTGCAAACTTCAGAAACTGAAAAGTGTCACAAACATCACACAAGCGTTGATTCTGACCACGATTCAGTCACACTGAGTCATTTTCAGTTGTTTCAGGCCTGCAGACCTCACAAACTGAAAAGCGTGACAAAAAACACATAAGTGCTGATTCTGACCAGTATTCACTCACACTGAGTGGTTTTCAGTTGACTTTTTTCTAAAATTTGTGTGTCATTCCTGCAAACCTCAGAAACTGAAAAGCTTCACGATAAACACAATAGTGTTGATTCTGACCACTTTTCACTCACACTGAGTCATTTTCAGTTGACTGTGCTTTAAAATGACTGTTTCATGCCTGCAAACCTCAGAAACTGAAAAGCTTCACATAAAACACACTGTTATGTTAGAAACCAGAGAACACAAATGCACTCCAGGCCTGAATGGGGCAAAGTAACAAGTGATGATGTTAATGAGCTCTTCTCTGGTGAAAGAGCTCCGGAAACCATGGGTGTTATTTCTGCCATAGGTCTCATTCCACACTCCCAGAGAGGACACGCGTCTGTGACGTTTGTCGCTTTTCAGCGTTGCCGGTCTCAGACGTGGTCCGGACCAGAGCGTTCATGAGTCCTCTGTGGGAGCTTGTGGTGGGCAGCCCTTGAGGAGCACCGGGACACTTCCCAGTTGCCTCAGTGTTGAGTGTTGCCTTGGCCTGCGCCGCGACACGGGCCTGCTCCCTGTTGGTGTCCCATCCAACTCACGCGACAGCCTGCGGGTCCTCGGAACGCAAAGCTCCTCGCAAAAACAGAGCATACACTCTTACACAAAAAACACAGGGGAAAAACACTTACAAGTCAATAATACGGCCAGGACCTCAGGAGCTCAACTTATACTTAAACGTATACTTTTGTCTGTGGAGGGAGGTTTCCTGCTGAAGTGTTGGCTCGTTAAACTGTCTGTTCCTGATGAGAGGAGCTGCTGTGATTGGCTTTATCGAAGCGTCCCGTAGATCCACTTTGCTGCTGAAACATATGCTTGAGCAAGAATCAGTTAAAAGTGAAAATCATTTGATCATTATGTTGGGCGTCATTTTGGTATTGACATGATTCTAGAGGCGGAAGGAGCGTGCGTAAAAGCCACAATTACTGCCATGAGGCAGTTACAATGATCTATAGTGTTCAATTGACTGGGGAAAAACAATGATTGCCACAGCCGAGAGAAACCAAAAGACTAATAATACAATCACAAATAAAAACAACTACATAAACCACAAGGAAACAAAACAGCAGTGGCAGTCAATGTCTCTCCTGCCTCATTATTGCGCAGTCACCACACGGCTGGCTCAACACATGGCAAAGGGAATCGCTGTAACACTGGACCTGAAACAGAATAAAGCACACAGCAGCAAAGCCTCGACTTCAAAGCAAAATGAGCGGGATCCTCCTTTGATACGTCCCTGGCTTGGTGACGTCACATTCGATATGACTACTTCACCTTGGGAAGATTTTAAATAGGAGCCGTTTCTGCCATAGGTCTCATTCCACACACCCAGAGAGGACACGCGTCTGTGACGTTTGTCGCTTTTCAGCGTTGCCGGTCTCAGACGTGGTCCGGACCAGAGCGTTCATGAGTCCTCTGTGGGAGCTTGGGACACTTCCCAGTTGCCTCATTGTTGCTTGTTTCATTCCTGCAAACTTCAGAAACTGAAAAGTGTCACAAACATCACACAAGCGTTGATTCTGACCACGATTCAATCACACTGAGTCATTTTCAGTTGTTTCAGGCCTGCAGACCTCACAAACTGAAAAGCGTGACAAAAAACACATAAGTGCTGATTCTGACCAGTATTCACTCACACTGAGTGGTTTTCAGTTGACTTTTTTCTAAAATTTGTGTGTCATTCCTGCAAACCTCAGAAACTGAAAAGCTTCACGATAAACACAATAGTGTTGATTCTGACCACTTTTCACTCACACTGAGTCATTTTCAGTTGACTGTGCTTTAAAATGACTGTTTCATGCCTGCAAACCTCAGAAACTGAAAAGCTTCACATAAAACACACTGTTATGTTAGAAACCAGAGAACACAAATGCACTCCAGGCCTGAATGGGGCAAAGTAACAAGTGATGATGTTAATGAGCTCTTCTCTGGTGAAAGAGCTCCGGAAACCATGGGTGTTATTTCTGCCATAGGTCTCATTCCACACTCCCAGAGAGGACACGCGTCTGTGACGTTTGTCGCTTTTCAGCGTTGCCGGTCTCAGACGTGGTCCGGACCAGAGCGTTCATGAGTCCTCTGTGGGAGCTTGTGGTGGGCAGCCCTTGAGGAGCACCGGGACACTTCCCAGTTGCCTCAGTGTTGAGTGTTGCCTTGGCCTGCGCCGCGACACGGGCCTGCTCCCTGTTGGTGTCCCATCCAACTCACGCGACAGCCTGCGGGTCCTCGGAACGCAAAGCTCCTCGCAAAAACAGAGCATACACTCTTACACAAAAAACACAGGGGAAAAACACTTACAAGTCAATAATACGGCCAGGACCTCAGGAGCTCAACTTATACTTAAACGTATACTTTTGTCTGTGGAGGGAGGTTTCCTGCTGAAGTGTTGGCTCGTTAAACTGTCTGTTCCTGATGAAAGGAGCTGCTGTGATTGGCTTTATCGAAGCGTCCCGTAGATCCACTTTGCTGCTGAAACATATGCTTGAGCAAGAATCAGTTAAAAGTGAAAATCATTTGATCATTATGTTGGGCGTCATTTTGGTATTGACATGATTCTAGAGGCGGAAGGAGCGTGCGTAAAAGCCACAATTACTGCCATGAGGCAGTTACAATGATCTATAGTGTTCAATTGACTGGGGAAAAACAATGATTGCCACAGCCGAGAGAAACCAAAAGACTAATAATACAATCACAAATAAAAACAACTACATAAACCACAAGGAAACAAAACAGCAGTGGCAGTCAATGTCTCTCCTGCCTCATTATTGCGCAGTCACCACACGGCTGGCTCAACACATGGCAAAGGGAATCGCTGTAACACTGGACCTGAAACAGAATAAAGCACACAGCAGCAAAGCCTCGACTACAAAGCAAAATGAGCGGGATCCTCCTTTGATACGTCCCTGGCTTGGTGACGTCACATTCGATATGACTACTTCACCTTGGGAAGATTTTAAATAGGAGCCGTTTCTGCCATAGGTCTCATTCCACACTCCCAGAGAGGACACGCGTCTGTGACGTTTGTCGCTTTTCAGCGTTGCCGGTCTCAGACGTGGTCCGGACCAGAGCGTTCATGAGTCCTCTGTGGGAGCTTGGGACACTTCCCAGTTGCCTCATTGTTGCTTGTTTCATTCCTGCAAACTTCAGAAACTGAAAAGTGTCACAAACATCACACAAGCGTTGATTCTGACCACGATTCAATCACACTGAGTCATTTTCAGTTGTTTCATTCCTGCAGACCTCACAAACTGAAAAGCGTGACAAAAAACACATAAGTGCTGATTCTGACCAGTATTCACTCACACTGAGTGGTTTTCAGTTGACTTTTTTCTAAAATTTGTGTGTCATTCCTGCAAACCTCAGAAACTGAAAAGCTTCACGATAAACACAATAGTGTTGATTCTGACCACTTTTCACTCACACTGAGTCATTTTCAGTTGACTGTGCTTTAAAATGACTGTTTCATGCCTGCAAACCTCAGAAACTGAAAAGCTTCACATAAAACACACTGTTATGTTAGAAACCAGAGAACACAAATGCACTCCAGGCCTGAATGGGGCAAAGTAACAAGTGATGATGTTAATGAGCTCTTCTCTGGTGAAAGAGCTCCGGAAACCATGGGTGTTATTTCTGCCATAGGTCTCATTCCACACTCCCAGAGAGGACACGCGTCTGTGACGTTTGTCGCTTTTCAGCGTTGCCGGTCTCAGACGTGGTCCGGACCAGAGCGTTCATGAGTCCTCTGTGGGAGCTTGTGGTGGGCAGCCCTTGAGGAGCACCGGGACACTTCCCAGTTGCCTCAGTGTTGAGTGTTGCCTTGGCCTGCGCCGCGACACGGGCCTGCTCCCTGTTGGTGTCCCATCCAACTCACGCGACAGCCTGCGGGTCCTCGGAACGCAAAGCTCCTCGCAAAAACAGAGCATACACTCTTACACAAAAAACACAGGGGAAAAACACTTACAAGTCAATAATACGGCCAGGACCTCAGGAGCTCAACTTATACTTAAACGTATACTTTTGTCTGTGGAGGGAGGTTTCCTGCTGAAGTGTTGGCTCGTTAAACTGTCTGTTCCTGATGAGAGGAGCTGCTGTGATTGGCTTTATCGAAGCGTCCCGTAGATCCACTTTGCTGCTGAAACATAAGCTTGAGCAAGAATCAGTGAAAGTGAAAATCATTTGATCATTACATGAAATCATTATGTTGGGTGTCATTTTGGTATTGACATGATTCTAGAGGCGGAAGGAGCGTGCGTAAAAGCCACAATTACTGCCATGAGGCAGTTACAATGATCTATAGTGTTCAATTGACTGGGGAAAAACAATGATTGCCACAGCCGAGAGAAACCAAAAGACTAATAATACAATCACAAATAAAAACAACTACATAAACCACAAGGAAACAAAACAGCAGTGGCAGTCAATGTCTCTCCTGCCTCATTATTGCGCAGTCACCACACGGCTGGCTCAACACATGGCAAAGGGAATAGCTGTAACACTGGACCTGAAACAGAATAAAGCACACAGCAGCAAAGCCTCGACTTCAAAGCAAAATGAGCGGGATCCTCCTTTGATACGTCCCTGGCTTGGTGACGTCACATTCGATATGACTACTTCACCCTCGGAAGATTTTAAATAGGAGCCGTTTCTGCCATAGGTCTCATTCCACACTCCCAGAGAGGACACGCGTCTGTGACGTTTGTCGCTTTTCAGCGTTGCCGGTCTCAGACGTGGTCCGGACCAGAGCGTTCATGAGTCCTCTGTGGGAGCTTGGGACACTTCCCAGTTGCCTCATTGTTGCTTGTTTCATTCCTGCAAACTTCAGAAACTGAAAAGTTTCACAAACATCACACAAGCGTTGATTCTGACCACGATTCAATCACACTGAGTCATTTTCAGTTGTTTCAGGCCTGCAGACCTCAAAAACTGAAAAGCTTGACAAAAAACACATAAGTGCTGATTCTGACCAGTATTCACTCACACTGAGTGGTTTTCAGTTGACTTTTTTCTAAAATTTGTGTGTCATTCCTGCAAACCTCAGAAACTGAAAAGCTTCACGATAAACACAATAGTGTTGATTCTGACCACTTTTCACTCACACTGAGTCATTTTCAGTTGACTGTGCTTTAAAATTACTGTTTCATACCTGCAAACCTCAGAAACTGAAAAGCTTCACATAAAACACACTGTTATGTTAGAAACCAGAGAACACAAATGCACTCCAGGCCTGAATGGGGCAAAGTAACAAGTGATGATGTTAATGAGCTCTTCTCTGGTGAAAGAGCTCCGGAAACCATGGGTGTTATTTCTGCCATAGGTCTCATTCCACACTCCCAGAGAGGACACGCGTCTGTGACGTTTGTCGCTTTTCAGCGTTGCCGGTCTCAGACGTGGTCCGGACCAGAGCGTTCATGAGTCCTCTGTGGGAGCTTGTGGTGGGCAGCCCTTGAGGAGCACCGGGACACTTCCCAGTTGCCTCAGTGTTGAGTGTTGCCTTGGCCTGCGCCGCGACACGGGCCTGCTCCCTGTTGGTGTCCCATCCAACTCACGCGACAGCCTGCGGGTCCTCGGAACGCAAAGCTCCTCGCAAAAACAGAGCATACACTCCTACACAAAAAACACAGGGGAAAAACACTTACAAGTCAATAATACGGCCAGGACCTCAGGAGCTCAACTTATACTTAAACGTATACTTTTGTCTGTGGAGGGAGGTTTCCTGCTGAAGTGTTGGCTCGTTAAACTGTCTGTTCCTGATGAGAGGAGCTGCTGTGATTGGCTTTATCGAAGCGTCCCGTAGATCCACTTTGCTGCTGAAACATATGCTTGAGCAAGAATCAGTTAAAAGTGAAAATCATTTGATCATTATGTTGGGCGTCATTTTGGTATTGACATGATTCTAGAGGCGGAAGGAGCGTGCGTAAAAGCCACAATTACTGCCATGAGGCAGTTACAATGATCTATAGTGTTCAATTGACTGGGGAAAAACAATGATTGCCACAGCCGAGAGAAACCAAAAGACTAATAATACAATCACAAATAAAAACAACTACATAAACCACAAGGAAACAAAACAGCAGTGGCAGTCAATGTCTCTCCTGCCTCATTATTGCGCAGTCACCACACGGCTGGCTCAACACATGGCAAAGGGAATCGCTGTAACACTGGACCTGAAACAGAATAAAGCACACAGCAGCAAAGCCTCGACTTCAAAGCAAAATGAGCGGGATCCTCCTTTGATACGTCCCTGGCTTGGTGACGTCACATTCGATATGACTACTTCACCCTCGGAAGATTTTAAATAGGAGCCGTTTCTGCCATAGGTCTCATTCCACACTCCCAGAGAGGACACGCGTCTGTGACGTTTGTCGCTTTTCAGCGTTGCCGGTCTCAGACGTGGTCCGGACCAGAGCGTTCATGAGTCCTCTGTGGGAGCTTGGGACACTTCCCAGTTGCCTCATTGTTGCTTGTTTCATTCCTGCAAACTTCAGAAACTGAAAAGTGTCACAAACATCACACAAGCGTTGATTCTGACCACGATTCAATCACACTGAGTCATTTTCAGTTGTTTCAGGCCTGCAGACCTCACAAACTGAAAAGCTTGACAAAAAACACATAAGTGCTGATTCTGACCAGTATTCACTCACACTGAGTGGTTTTCAGTTGACTTTTTTCTAAAATTTGTGTGTCATTCCTGCAAACCTCAGAAACTGAAAAGCTTCACGATAAACACAATAGTGTTGATTCTGCCCACTTTTCACTCACACTGAGTCATTTTCAGTTGACTGTGCTTTAAAATGACTGTTTCATGCCTGCAAACCTCAGAAACTGAAAAGCTTCACATAAAACACACTGTTATGTTAGAAACCAGAGAACACAAATGCACTCCAGGCCTGAATGGGGCAAAGTAACAAGTGATGATGTTAATGAGCTCTTCTCTGGTGAAAGAGCTCCGGAAACCATGGGTGTTATTTCTGCCATAGGTCTCATTCCACACTCCCAGAGAGGACACGCGTCTGTGACGTTTGTCGCTTTTCAGCGTTGCCGGTCTCAGACGTGGTCCGGACCAGAGCGTTCATGAGTCCTCTGTGGGAGCTTGTGGTGGGCAGCCCTTGAGGAGCACCGGGACACTTCCCAGTTGCCTCAGTGTTGAGTGTTGCCTTGGCCTGCGCCGCGACACGGGCCTGCTCCCTGTTGGTGTCCCATCCAACTCACGCGACAGCCTGCGGGTCCTCGGAACGCAAAGCTCCTCGCAAAAGCAGAGCATACACTCTTACACAAAAAACACAGGGGAAAAACACTTACAAGTCAATAATACGGCCAGGACCTCAGGAGCTCAACTTATACTTAAACGTATACTTTTGTCTGTGGAGGGAGGTTTCCTGCTGAAGTGTTGGCTCGTTAAACTGTCTGTTCCTGATGAGAGGAGCTGCTGTGATTGGCTTTATCGAAGCGTCCCGTAGATCCACTTTGCTGCTGAAACATATGCTTGAGCAAGAATCAGTGAAAGTGAAAATCATTTGATCATTATGTTGGGTGTCATTTTGGTATTGACATGATTCTAGAGGCGGAAGGAGCGTGCGTAAAAGCCACAATTACTGCCATGAGGCAGTTACAATGATCTATAGTGTTCAATTGACTGGGGAAAAACAATGATTGCCACAGCCGAGAGAAACCAAAAGACTAATAATACAATCACAAATAAAAACAACTACATAAACCACAAGGAAACAAAACAGCAGTGGCAGTCAATGTCTCTCCTGCCTCATTATTGCGCAGTCACCACACGGCTGGCTCAACACATGGCAAAGGGAATCGCTGTAACACTGGACCTGAAACAGAATAAAGCACACAGCAGCAAAGCCTCGACTTCAAAGCAAAATGAGCGGGATCCTCCTTTGATACGTCCCTGGCTTGGTGACGTCACATTCGATATGACTACTTCACCCTCGGAAGATTTTAAATAGGAGCCGTTTGTGCCATAGGTCTCATTCCACACTCCCAGAGAGGACACGCGTCTGTGACGTTTGTTGCTTTTCAGCGTTGCCGGTCTCAGACGTGGTCCGGACCAGAGCGTTCATGAGTCCTCTGTGGGAGCTTGGGACACTTCCCAGTTGCCTCATTGTTGCTTGTTTCATTCCTGCAAACTTCAGAAACTGAAAAGTGTCACAAACATCACACAAGCGTTGATTCTGACCACGATTCAATCACACTGAGTCATTTTCAGTTGTTTCAGGCCTGCAGACCTCAAAAACTGAAAAGCTTGACAAAAAACACATAAGTGCTGATTCTGACCAGTATTCACTCACACTGAGTGGTTTTCAGTTGACTTTTTCTAAAATTTGTGTGTCATTCCTGCAAACCTCAGAAACTGAAAAGCTTCACGATAAACACAATAGTGTTGATTCTGACCACTTTTCACTCACACTGAGTCATTTTCAGTTGACTGTGCTTTAAAATTACTGTTTCATACCTGCAAACCTCAGAAACTGAAAAGCTTCACATAAAACACACTGTTATGTTATAAACCAGAGAACACAAATGCACTCCAAGCCTGAATGGGGCAAAGTAACAAGTGATGATGTTAATGAGCTCTTCTCTGGTGAAAGAGCTCCGGAAACCATGGGTGTTATTTCTGCCATAGGTCTCATTCCACACTCCCAGAGAGGACACGCGTCTGTGACGTTTGTCGCTTTTCAGCGTTGCCGGTCTCAGACGTGGTCCGGACCAGAGCGTTCATGAGTCCTCTGTGGGAGCTTGTGGTGGGCAGCCCTTGAGGAGCACCGGGACACTTCCCAGTTGCCTCAGTGTTGAGTGTTGCCTTGGCCTGCGCCGCGACACGGGCCTGCTCCCTGTTGGTGTCCCATCCAACTCACGCGACAGCCTGCGGGTCCTCGGAACGCAAAGCTCCTCGCAAAAACAGAGCATACACTCCTACACAAAAAACACAGGGGAAAAACACTTACAAGTCAATAATACGGCCAGGACCTCAGGAGCTCAACTTATACTTAAACGTATACTTTTGTCTGTGGAGGGAGGTTTCCTGCTGAAGTGTTGGCTCGTTAAACTGTCTGTTCCTGATGAGAGGAGCTGCTGTGATTGGCTTTATCGAAGCGTCCCGTAGATCCACTTTGCTGCTGAAACATATGCTTGAGCAAGAATCAGTTAAAAGTGAAAATCATTTGATCATTATGTTGGGCGTCATTTTGGTATTGACATGATTCTAGAGGCGGAAGGAGCGTGCGTAAAAGCCACAATTACTGCCATGAGGCAGTTACAATGATCTATAGTGTTCAATTGACTGGGGAAAAACAATGATTGCCACAGCCGAGAGAAACCAAAAGACTAATAATACAATCACAAATAAAAACAACTACATAAACCACAAGGAAACAAAACAGCAGTGGCAGTCAATGTCTCTCCTGCCTCATTATTGCGCAGTCACCACACGGCTGGCTCAACACATGGCAAAGGGAATCGCTGTAACACTGGACCTGAAACAGAATAAAGCACACAGCAGCAAAGCCTCGACTTCAAAGCAAAATGAGCGGGATCCTCCTTTGATACGTCCCTGGCTTGGTGACGTCACATTCGATATGACTACTTCACCCTCGGAAGATTTTAAATAGGAGCCGTTTCTGCCATAGGTCTCATTCCACACACCCAGAGAGGACACGCGTCTGTGACGTTTGTCGCTTTTCAGCGTTGCCTGTCTCAGACGTGGTCCGGACCAGAGCGTTCATGAGTCCTCTGTGGGAGCTTGGGACACTTCCCAGTTGCCTCATTGTTGCTTGTTTAATTCCTGCAAACTTCAGAAACTGAAAAGTGTCACAAACATCACACAAGCGTTGATTCTGACCACGATTCAATCACACTGAGTCATTTTCAGTTGTTTCAGGCCTGCAGACCTCACAAACTGAAAAGCTTGACAAAAAACACATAAGTGCTGATTCTGACCAGTATTCACTCACACTGAGTGGTTTTCAGTTGACTTTTTTCTAAAATTTGTGTGTCATTCCTGCAAACCTCAGAAACTGAAAAGCTTCACGATAAACACATAAGTGCTGATTCTGACCACTTTTCACTCACACTGAGTGGTTTTCAGTTGACTGTGCTTTAAAATGACTGTTTCATGCCTGCAAACCTCAGAAACTGAAAAGCTTCACATAAAACACACTGTTATGTTAGAAACCAGAGAACACAAATGCACTCCAGGCCTGAATGGGGCAAAGTAACAAGTGATGATGTTAATGAGCTCTTCTCTGGTGAAAGAGCTCCGGAAACCATGGGTGTTATTTCTGCCATAGGTCTCATTCCACACTCCCAGAGAGGACACGCGTCTGTGACGTTTGTCGCTTTTCAGCGTTGCCGGTCTCAGACGTGGTCCGGACCAGAGCGTTCATGAGTCCTCTGTGGGAACTTGGGACACTTCCCAGTTGCCTCATTGTTGCTTGTTTAATTCCTGCAAACTTCAGAAACTGAAAAGTGTCACAAACATCACACAAGCGTTGATTCTGACCACGATTCAATCACACTGAGTCATTTTCAGTTGTTTCAGGCCTGCAGACCTCACAAACTGAAAAGCGTGACAAAAAACACATAAGTGCTGATTCTGACCAGTATTCACTCACACTGAGTGGTTTTCAGTTGACTTTTTTCTAAAATTTGTGTGTCATTCCTGCAAACCTCAGAAACTGAAAAGCTTCACGATAAACACAATAGTGTTGATTCTGACCACTTTTCACTCACACTGAGTCATTTTCAGTTGACTGTGCTTTAAAATGACTGTTTCATGCCTGCAAACCTCAGAAACTGAAAAGCTTCACATAAAACACACTGTTATGTTAGAAACCAGAGAACACAAATGCACTCCAGGCCTGAATGGGGCAAAGTAACAAGTGATGATGTTAATGAGCTCTTCTCTGGTGAAAGAGCTCCGGAAACCATGGGTGTTATTTCTGCCATAGGTCTCATTCCACACTCCCAGAGAGGACACGCGTCTGTGACGTTTGTCGCTTTTCAGCGTTGCCGGTCTCAGACGTGGTCCGGACCAGAGCGTTCATGAGTCCTCTGTGGGAGCTTGTGGTGGGCAGCCCTTGAGGAGCACCGGGACACTTCCCAGTTGCCTCAGTGTTGAGTGTTGCCTTGGCCTGCGCCGCGACACGGGCCTGCTCCCTGTTGGTGTCCCATCCAACTCACGCGACAGCCTGCGGGTCCTCGGAACGCAAAGCTCCTCGCAAAAACAGAGCATACACTCTTACACAAAAAACACAGGGGAAAAACACTTACAAGTCAATAATACGGCCAGGACCTCAGGAGCTCAACTTATACTTAAACGTATACTTTTGTCTGTGGAGGGAGGTTTCCTGCTGAAGTGTTGGCTCGTTAAACTGTCTGTTCCTGATGAAAGGAGCTGCTGTGATTGGCTTTATCGAAGCGTCCCGTAGATCCACTTTGCTGCTGAAACATATGCTTGAGCAAGAATCAGTTAAAAGTGAAAATCATTTGATCATTATGTTGGGCGTCATTTTGGTATTGACATGATTCTAGAGGCGGAAGGAGCGTGCGTAAAAGCCACAATTACTGCCATGAGGCAGTTACAATGATCTATAGTGTTCAATTGACTGGGGAAAAACAATGATTGCCACAGCCGAGAGAAACCAAAAGACTAATAATACAATCACAAATAAAAACAACTACATAAACCACAAGGAAACAAAACAGCAGTGGCAGTCAATGTCTCTCCTGCCTCATTATTGCGCAGTCACCACACGGCTGGCTCAACACATGGCAAAGGGAATCGCTGTAACACTGGACCTGAAACAGAATAAAGCACACAGCAGCAAAGCCTCGACTACAAAGCAAAATGAGCGGGATCCTCCTTTGATACGTCCCTGGCTTGGTGACGTCACATTCGATATGACTACTTCACCTTGGGAAGATTTTAAATAGGAGCCGTTTCTGCCATAGGTCTCATTCCACACTCCCAGAGAGGACACGCGTCTGTGACGTTTGTCGCTTTTCAGCGTTGCCGGTCTCAGACGTGGTCCGGACCAGAGCGTTCATGAGTCCTCTGTGGGAGCTTGGGACACTTCCCAGTTGCCTCATTGTTGCTTGTTTCATTCCTGCAAACTTCAGAAACTGAAAAGTGTCACAAACATCACACAAGCGTTGATTCTGACCACGATTCAATCACACTGAGTCATTTTCAGTTGTTTCATTCCTGCAGACCTCACAAACTGAAAAGCGTGACAAAAAACACATAAGTGCTGATTCTGACCAGTATTCACTCACACTGAGTGGTTTTCAGTTGACTTTTTTCTAAAATTTGTGTGTCATTCCTGCAAACCTCAGAAACTGAAAAGCTTCACGATAAACACAATAGTGTTGATTCTGACCACTTTTCACTCACACTGAGTCATTTTCAGTTGACTGTGCTTTAAAATGACTGTTTCATGCCTGCAAACCTCAGAAACTGAAAAGCTTCACATAAAACACACTGTTATGTTAGAAACCAGAGAACACAAATGCACTCCAGGCCTGAATGGGGCAAAGTAACAAGTGATGATGTTAATGAGCTCTTCTCTGGTGAAAGAGCTCCGGAAACCATGGGTGTTATTTCTGCCATAGGTCTCATTCCACACTCCCAGAGAGGACACGCGTCTGTGACGTTTGTCGCTTTTCAGCGTTGCCGGTCTCAGACGTGGTCCGGACCAGAGCGTTCATGAGTCCTCTGTGGGAGCTTGTGGTGGGCAGCCCTTGAGGAGCACCGGGACACTTCCCAGTTGCCTCAGTGTTGAGTGTTGCCTTGGCCTGCGCCGCGACACGGGCCTGCTCCCTGTTGGTGTCCCATCCAACTCACGCGACAGCCTGCGGGTCCTCGGAACGCAAAGCTCCTCGCAAAAACAGAGCATACACTCTTACACAAAAAACACAGGGGAAAAACACTTACAAGTCAATAATACGGCCAGGACCTCAGGAGCTCAACTTATACTTAAACGTATACTTTTGTCTGTGGAGGGAGGTTTCCTGCTGAAGTGTTGGCTCGTTAAACTGTCTGTTCCTGATGAGAGGAGCTGCTGTGATTGGCTTTATCGAAGCGTCCCGTAGATCCACTTTGCTGCTGAAACATAAGCTTGAGCAAGAATCAGTGAAAGTGAAAATCATTTGATCATTACATGAAATCATTATGTTGGGTGTCATTTTGGTATTGACATGATTCTAGAGGCGGAAGGAGCGTGCGTAAAAGCCACAATTACTGCCATGAGGCAGTTACAATGATCTATAGTGTTCAATTGACTGGGGAAAAACAATGATTGCCACAGCCGAGAGAAACCAAAAGACTAATAATACAATCACAAATAAAAACAACTACATAAACCACAAGGAAACAAAACAGCAGTGGCAGTCAATGTCTCTCCTGCCTCATTATTGCGCAGTCACCACACGGCTGGCTCAACACATGGCAAAGGGAATAGCTGTAACACTGGACCTGAAACAGAATAAAGCACACAGCAGCAAAGCCTCGACTTCAAAGCAAAATGAGCGGGATCCTCCTTTGATACGTCCCTGGCTTGGTGACGTCACATTCGATATGACTACTTCACCCTCGGAAGATTTTAAATAGGAGCCGTTTCTGCCATAGGTCTCATTCCACACTCCCAGAGAGGACACGCGTCTGTGACGTTTGTCGCTTTTCAGCGTTGCCGGTCTCAGACGTGGTCCGGACCAGAGCGTTCATGAGTCCTCTGTGGGAGCTTGGGACACTTCCCAGTTGCCTCATTGTTGCTTGTTTCATTCCTGCAAACTTCAGAAACTGAAAAGTTTCACAAACATCACACAAGCGTTGATTCTGACCACGATTCAATCACACTGAGTCATTTTCAGTTGTTTCAGGCCTGCAGACCTCAAAAACTGAAAAGCTTGACAAAAAACACATAAGTGCTGATTCTGACCAGTATTCACTCACACTGAGTGGTTTTCAGTTGACTTTTTTCTAAAATTTGTGTGTCATTCCTGCAAACCTCAGAAACTGAAAAGCTTCACGATAAACACAATAGTGTTGATTCTGACCACTTTTCACTCACACTGAGTCATTTTCAGTTGACTGTGCTTTAAAATTACTGTTTCATACCTGCAAACCTCAGAAACTGAAAAGCTTCACATAAAACACACTGTTATGTTAGAAACCAGAGAACACAAATGCACTCCAGGCCTGAATGGGGCAAAGTAACAAGTGATGATGTTAATGAGCTCTTCTCTGGTGAAAGAGCTCCGGAAACCATGGGTGTTATTTCTGCCATAGGTCTCATTCCACACTCCCAGAGAGGACACGCGTCTGTGACGTTTGTCGCTTTTCAGCGTTGCCGGTCTCAGACGTGGTCCGGACCAGAGCGTTCATGAGTCCTCTGTGGGAGCTTGTGGTGGGCAGCCCTTGAGGAGCACCGGGACACTTCCCAGTTGCCTCAGTGTTGAGTGTTGCCTTGGCCTGCGCCGCGACACGGGCCTGCTCCCTGTTGGTGTCCCATCCAACTCACGCGACAGCCTGCGGGTCCTCGGAACGCAAAGCTCCTCGCAAAAACAGAGCATACACTCCTACACAAAAAACACAGGGGAAAAACACTTACAAGTCAATAATACGGCCAGGACCTCAGGAGCTCAACTTATACTTAAACGTATACTTTTGTCTGTGGAGGGAGGTTTCCTGCTGAAGTGTTGGCTCGTTAAACTGTCTGTTCCTGATGAGAGGAGCTGCTGTGATTGGCTTTATCGAAGCGTCCCGTAGATCCACTTTGCTGCTGAAACATATGCTTGAGCAAGAATCAGTTAAAAGTGAAAATCATTTGATCATTATGTTGGGCGTCATTTTGGTATTGACATGATTCTAGAGGCGGAAGGAGCGTGCGTAAAAGCCACAATTACTGCCATGAGGCAGTTACAATGATCTATAGTGTTCAATTGACTGGGGAAAAACAATGATTGCCACAGCCGAGAGAAACCAAAAGACTAATAATACAATCACAAATAAAAACAACTACATAAACCACAAGGAAACAAAACAGCAGTGGCAGTCAATGTCTCTCCTGCCTCATTATTGCGCAGTCACCACACGGCTGGCTCAACACATGGCAAAGGGAATCGCTGTAACACTGGACCTGAAACAGAATAAAGCACACAGCAGCAAAGCCTCGACTACAAAGCAAAATGAGCGGGATCCTCCTTTGATACGTCCCTGGCTTGGTGACGTCACATTCGATATGACTACTTCACCTTGGGAAGATTTTAAATAGGAGCCGTTTCTGCCATAGGTCTCATTCCACACTCCCAGAGAGGACACGCGTCTGTGACGTTTGTCGCTTTTCAGCGTTGCCGGTCTCAGACGTGGTCCGGACCAGAGCGTTCATGAGTCCTCTGTGGGAGCTTGGGACACTTCCCAGTTGCCTCATTGTTGCTTGTTTCATTCCTGCAAACTTCAGAAACTGAAAAGTGTCACAAACATCACACAAGCGTTGATTCTGACCACGATTCAATCACACTGAGTCATTTTCAGTTGTTTCATTCCTGCAGACCTCACAAACTGAAAAGCGTGACAAAAAACACATAAGTGCTGATTCTGACCAGTATTCACTCACACTGAGTGGTTTTCAGTTGACTTTTTTCTAAAATTTGTGTGTCATTCCTGCAAACCTCAGAAACTGAAAAGCTTCACGATAAACACAATAGTGTTGATTCTGACCACTTTTCACTCACACTGAGTCATTTTCAGTTGACTGTGCTTTAAAATGACTGTTTCATGCCTGCAAACCTCAGAAACTGAAAAGCTTCACATAAAACACACTGTTATGTTAGAAACCAGAGAACACAAATGCACTCCAGGCCTGAATGGGGCAAAGTAACAAGTGATGATGTTAATGAGCTCTTCTCTGGTGAAAGAGCTCCGGAAACCATGGGTGTTATTTCTGCCATAGGTCTCATTCCACACTCCCAGAGAGGACACGCGTCTGTGACGTTTGTCGCTTTTCAGCGTTGCCGGTCTCAGACGTGGTCCGGACCAGAGCGTTCATGAGTCCTCTGTGGGAGCTTGTGGTGGGCAGCCCTTGAGGAGCACCGGGACACTTCCCAGTTGCCTCAGTGTTGAGTGTTGCCTTGGCCTGCGCCGCGACACGGGCCTGCTCCCTGTTGGTGTCCCATCCAACTCACGCGACAGCCTGCGGGTCCTCGGAACGCAAAGCTCCTCGCAAAAACAGAGCATACACTCTTACACAAAAAACACAGGGGAAAAACACTTACAAGTCAATAATACGGCCAGGACCTCAGGAGCTCAACTTATACTTAAACGTATACTTTTGTCTGTGGAGGGAGGTTTCCTGCTGAAGTGTTGGCTCGTTAAACTGTCTGTTCCTGATGAGAGGAGCTGCTGTGATTGGCTTTATCGAAGCGTCCCGTAGATCCACTTTGCTGCTGAAACATAAGCTTGAGCAAGAATCAGTGAAAGTGAAAATCATTTGATCATTACATGAAATCATTATGTTGGGTGTCATTTTGGTATTGACATGATTCTAGAGGCGGAAGGAGCGTGCGTAAAAGCCACAATTACTGCCATGAGGCAGTTACAATGATCTATAGTGTTCAATTGACTGGGGAAAAACAATGATTGCCACAGCCGAGAGAAACCAAAAGACTAATAATACAATCACAAATAAAAACAACTACATAAACCACAAGGAAACAAAACAGCAGTGGCAGTCAATGTCTCTCCTGCCTCATTATTGCGCAGTCACCACACGGCTGGCTCAACACATGGCAAAGGGAATAGCTGTAACACTGGACCTGAAACAGAATAAAGCACACAGCAGCAAAGCCTCGACTTCAAAGCAAAATGAGCGGGATCCTCCTTTGATACGTCCCTGGCTTGGTGACGTCACATTCGATATGACTACTTCACCCTCGGAAGATTTTAAATAGGAGCCGTTTCTGCCATAGGTCTCATTCCACACTCCCAGAGAGGACACGCGTCTGTGACGTTTGTCGCTTTTCAGCGTTGCCGGTCTCAGACGTGGTCCGGACCAGAGCGTTCATGAGTCCTCTGTGGGAGCTTGGGACACTTCCCAGTTGCCTCATTGTTGCTTGTTTCATTCCTGCAAACTTCAGAAACTGAAAAGTTTCACAAACATCACACAAGCGTTGATTCTGACCACGATTCAATCACACTGAGTCATTTTCAGTTGTTTCAGGCCTGCAGACCTCAAAAACTGAAAAGCTTGACAAAAAACACATAAGTGCTGATTCTGACCAGTATTCACTCACACTGAGTGGTTTTCAGTTGACTTTTTTCTAAAATTTGTGTGTCATTCCTGCAAACCTCAGAAACTGAAAAGCTTCACGATAAACACAATAGTGTTGATTCTGACCACTTTTCACTCACACTGAGTCATTTTCAGTTGACTGTGCTTTAAAATTACTGTTTCATACCTGCAAACCTCAGAAACTGAAAAGCTTCACATAAAACACACTGTTATGTTAGAAACCAGAGAACACAAATGCACTCCAGGCCTGAATGGGGCAAAGTAACAAGTGATGATGTTAATGAGCTCTTCTCTGGTGAAAGAGCTCCGGAAACCATGGGTGTTATTTCTGCCATAGGTCTCATTCCACACTCCCAGAGAGGACACGCGTCTGTGACGTTTGTCGCTTTTCAGCGTTGCCGGTCTCAGACGTGGTCCGGACCAGAGCGTTCATGAGTCCTCTGTGGGAGCTTGTGGTGGGCAGCCCTTGAGGAGCACCGGGACACTTCCCAGTTGCCTCAGTGTTGAGTGTTGCCTTGGCCTGCGCCGCGACACGGGCCTGCTCCCTGTTGGTGTCCCATCCAACTCACGCGACAGCCTGCGGGTCCTCGGAACGCAAAGCTCCTCGCAAAAACAGAGCATACACTCCTACACAAAAAACACAGGGGAAAAACACTTACAAGTCAATAATACGGCCAGGACCTCAGGAGCTCAACTTATACTTAAACGTATACTTTTGTCTGTGGAGGGAGGTTTCCTGCTGAAGTGTTGGCTCGTTAAACTGTCTGTTCCTGATGAGAGGAGCTGCTGTGATTGGCTTTATCGAAGCGTCCCGTAGATCCACTTTGCTGCTGAAACATATGCTTGAGCAAGAATCAGTTAAAAGTGAAAATCATTTGATCATTATGTTGGGCGTCATTTTGGTATTGACATGATTCTAGAGGCGGAAGGAGCGTGCGTAAAAGCCACAATTACTGCCATGAGGCAGTTACAATGATCTATAGTGTTCAATTGACTGGGGAAAAACAATGATTGCCACAGCCGAGAGAAACCAAAAGACTAATAATACAATCACAAATAAAAACAACTACATAAACCACAAGGAAACAAAACAGCAGTGGCAGTCAATGTCTCTCCTGCCTCATTATTGCGCAGTCACCACACGGCTGGCTCAACACATGGCAAAGGGAATCGCTGTAACACTGGACCTGAAACAGAATAAAGCACACAGCAGCAAAGCCTCGACTTCAAAGCAAAATGAGCGGGATCCTCCTTTGATACGTCCCTGGCTTGGTGACGTCACATTCGATATGACTACTTCACCCTCGGAAGATTTTAAATAGGAGCCGTTTCTGCCATAGGTCTCATTCCACACTCCCAGAGAGGACACGCGTCTGTGACGTTTGTCGCTTTTCAGCGTTGCCGGTCTCAGACGTGGTCCGGACCAGAGCGTTCATGAGTCCTCTGTGGGAGCTTGGGACACTTCCCAGTTGCCTCATTGTTGCTTGTTTCATTCCTGCAAACTTCAGAAACTGAAAAGTGTCACAAACATCACACAAGCGTTGATTCTGACCACGATTCAATCACACTGAGTCATTTTCAGTTGTTTCAGGCCTGCAGACCTCACAAACTGAAAAGCTTGACAAAAAACACATAAGTGCTGATTCTGACCAGTATTCACTCACACTGAGTGGTTTTCAGTTGACTTTTTTCTAAAATTTGTGTGTCATTCCTGCAAACCTCAGAAACTGAAAAGCTTCACGATAAACACAATAGTGTTGATTCTGCCCACTTTTCACTCACACTGAGTCATTTTCAGTTGACTGTGCTTTAAAATGACTGTTTCATGCCTGCAAACCTCAGAAACTGAAAAGCTTCACATAAAACACACTGTTATGTTAGAAACCAGAGAACACAAATGCACTCCAGGCCTGAATGGGGCAAAGTAACAAGTGATGATGTTAATGAGCTCTTCTCTGGTGAAAGAGCTCCGGAAACCATGGGTGTTATTTCTGCCATAGGTCTCATTCCACACTCCCAGAGAGGACACGCGTCTGTGACGTTTGTCGCTTTTCAGCGTTGCCGGTCTCAGACGTGGTCCGGACCAGAGCGTTCATGAGTCCTCTGTGGGAGCTTGTGGTGGGCAGCCCTTGAGGAGCACCGGGACACTTCCCAGTTGCCTCAGTGTTGAGTGTTGCCTTGGCCTGCGCCGCGACACGGGCCTGCTCCCTGTTGGTGTCCCATCCAACTCACGCGACAGCCTGCGGGTCCTCGGAACGCAAAGCTCCTCGCAAAAGCAGAGCATACACTCTTACACAAAAAACACAGGGGAAAAACACTTACAAGTCAATAATACGGCCAGGACCTCAGGAGCTCAACTTATACTTAAACGTATACTTTTGTCTGTGGAGGGAGGTTTCCTGCTGAAGTGTTGGCTCGTTAAACTGTCTGTTCCTGATGAGAGGAGCTGCTGTGATTGGCTTTATCGAAGCGTCCCGTAGATCCACTTTGCTGCTGAAACATATGCTTGAGCAAGAATCAGTGAAAGTGAAAATCATTTGATCATTATGTTGGGTGTCATTTTGGTATTGACATGATTCTAGAGGCGGAAGGAGCGTGCGTAAAAGCCACAATTACTGCCATGAGGCAGTTACAATGATCTATAGTGTTCAATTGACTGGGGAAAAACAATGATTGCCACAGCCGAGAGAAACCAAAAGACTAATAATACAATCACAAATAAAAACAACTACATAAACCACAAGGAAACAAAACAGCAGTGGCAGTCAATGTCTCTCCTGCCTCATTATTGCGCAGTCACCACACGGCTGGCTCAACACATGGCAAAGGGAATCGCTGTAACACTGGACCTGAAACAGAATAAAGCACACAGCAGCAAAGCCTCGACTTCAAAGCAAAATGAGCGGGATCCTCCTTTGATACGTCCCTGGCTTGGTGACGTCACATTCGATATGACTACTTCACCCTCGGAAGATTTTAAATAGGAGCCGTTTGTGCCATAGGTCTCATTCCACACTCCCAGAGAGGACACGCGTCTGTGACGTTTGTTGCTTTTCAGCGTTGCCGGTCTCAGACGTGGTCCGGACCAGAGCGTTCATGAGTCCTCTGTGGGAGCTTGGGACACTTCCCAGTTGCCTCATTGTTGCTTGTTTCATTCCTGCAAACTTCAGAAACTGAAAAGTGTCACAAACATCACACAAGCGTTGATTCTGACCACGATTCAATCACACTGAGTCATTTTCAGTTGTTTCAGGCCTGCAGACCTCAAAAACTGAAAAGCTTGACAAAAAACACATAAGTGCTGATTCTGACCAGTATTCACTCACACTGAGTGGTTTTCAGTTGACTTTTTCTAAAATTTGTGTGTCATTCCTGCAAACCTCAGAAACTGAAAAGCTTCACGATAAACACAATAGTGTTGATTCTGACCACTTTTCACTCACACTGAGTCATTTTCAGTTGACTGTGCTTTAAAATTACTGTTTCATACCTGCAAACCTCAGAAACTGAAAAGCTTCACATAAAACACACTGTTATGTTATAAACCAGAGAACACAAATGCACTCCAAGCCTGAATGGGGCAAAGTAACAAGTGATGATGTTAATGAGCTCTTCTCTGGTGAAAGAGCTCCGGAAACCATGGGTGTTATTTCTGCCATAGGTCTCATTCCACACTCCCAGAGAGGACACGCGTCTGTGACGTTTGTCGCTTTTCAGCGTTGCCGGTCTCAGACGTGGTCCGGACCAGAGCGTTCATGAGTCCTCTGTGGGAGCTTGTGGTGGGCAGCCCTTGAGGAGCACCGGGACACTTCCCAGTTGCCTCAGTGTTGAGTGTTGCCTTGGCCTGCGCCGCGACACGGGCCTGCTCCCTGTTGGTGTCCCATCCAACTCACGCGACAGCCTGCGGGTCCTCGGAACGCAAAGCTCCTCGCAAAAACAGAGCATACACTCCTACACAAAAAACACAGGGGAAAAACACTTACAAGTCAATAATACGGCCAGGACCTCAGGAGCTCAACTTATACTTAAACGTATACTTTTGTCTGTGGAGGGAGGTTTCCTGCTGAAGTGTTGGCTCGTTAAACTGTCTGTTCCTGATGAGAGGAGCTGCTGTGATTGGCTTTATCGAAGCGTCCCGTAGATCCACTTTGCTGCTGAAACATATGCTTGAGCAAGAATCAGTTAAAAGTGAAAATCATTTGATCATTATGTTGGGCGTCATTTTGGTATTGACATGATTCTAGAGGCGGAAGGAGCGTGCGTAAAAGCCACAATTACTGCCATGAGGCAGTTACAATGATCTATAGTGTTCAATTGACTGGGGAAAAACAATGATTGCCACAGCCGAGAGAAACCAAAAGACTAATAATACAATCACAAATAAAAACAACTACATAAACCACAAGGAAACAAAACAGCAGTGGCAGTCAATGTCTCTCCTGCCTCATTATTGCGCAGTCACCACACGGCTGGCTCAACACATGGCAAAGGGAATCGCTGTAACACTGGACCTGAAACAGAATAAAGCACACAGCAGCAAAGCCTCGACTTCAAAGCAAAATGAGCGGGATCCTCCTTTGATACGTCCCTGGCTTGGTGACGTCACATTCGATATGACTACTTCACCCTCGGAAGATTTTAAATAGGAGCCGTTTCTGCCATAGGTCTCATTCCACACACCCAGAGAGGACACGCGTCTGTGACGTTTGTCGCTTTTCAGCGTTGCCGGTCTCAGACGTGGTCCGGACCAGAGCGTTCATGAGTCCTCTGTGGGAGCTTGGGACACTTCCCAGTTGCCTCATTGTTGCTTGTTTAATTCCTGCAAACTTCAGAAACTGAAAAGTGTCACAAACATCACACAAGCGTTGATTCTGACCACGATTCAATCACACTGAGTCATTTTCAGTTGTTTCAGGCCTGCAGACCTCACAAACTGAAAAGCTTGACAAAAAACACATAAGTGCTGATTCTGACCAGTATTCACTCACACTGAGTGGTTTTCAGTTGACTTTTTTCTAAAATTTGTGTGTCATTCCTGCAAACCTCAGAAACTGAAAAGCTTCACGATAAACACATAAGTGCTGATTCTGACCACTTTTCACTCACACTGAGTGGTTTTCAGTTGACTGTGCTTTAAAATGACTGTTTCATGCCTGCAAACCTCAGAAACTGAAAAGCTTCACATAAAACACACTGTTATGTTAGAAACCAGAGAACACAAATGCACTCCAGGCCTGAATGGGGCAAAGTAACAAGTGATGATGTTAATGAGCTCTTCTCTGGTGAAAGAGCTCCGGAAACCATGGGTGTTATTTCTGCCATAGGTCTCATTCCACACTCCCAGAGAGGACACGCGTCTGTGACGTTTGTCGCTTTTCAGCGTTGCCGGTCTCAGACGTGGTCCGGACCAGAGCGTTCATGAGTCCTCTGTGGGAACTTGGGACACTTCCCAGTTGCCTCATTGTTGCTTGTTTAATTCCTGCAAACTTCAGAAACTGAAAAGTGTCACAAACATCACACAAGCGTTGATTCTGACCACGATTCAATCACACTGAGTCATTTTCAGTTGTTTCAGGCCTGCAGACCTCACAAACTGAAAAGCGTGACAAAAAACACATAAGTGCTGATTCTGACCAGTATTCACTCACACTGAGTGGTTTTCAGTTGACTTTTTTCTAAAATTTGTGTGTCATTCCTGCAAACCTCAGAAACTGAAAAGCTTCACGATAAACACAATAGTGTTGATTCTGACCACTTTTCACTCACACTGAGTCATTTTCAGTTGACTGTGCTTTAAAATGACTGTTTCATGCCTGCAAACCTCAGAAACTGAAAAGCTTCACATAAAACACACTGTTATGTTAGAAACCAGAGAACACAAATGCACTCCAGGCCTGAATGGGGCAAAGTAACAAGTGATGATGTTAATGAGCTCTTCTCTGGTGAAAGAGCTCCGGAAACCATGGGTGTTATTTCTGCCATAGGTCTCATTCCACACTCCCAGAGAGGACACGCGTCTGTGACGTTTGTCGCTTTTCAGCGTTGCCGGTCTCAGACGTGGTCCGGACCAGAGCGTTCATGAGTCCTCTGTGGGAGCTTGTGGTGGGCAGCCCTTGAGGAGCACCGGGACACTTCCCAGTTGCCTCAGTGTTGAGTGTTGCCTTGGCCTGCGCCGCGACACGGGCCTGCTCCCTGTTGGTGTCCCATCCAACTCACGCGACAGCCTGCGGGTCCTCGGAACGCAAAGCTCCTCGCAAAAACAGAGCATACACTCTTACACAAAAAACACAGGGGAAAAACACTTACAAGTCAATAATACGGCCAGGACCTCAGGAGCTCAACTTATATTTAAACGTATACTTTTGTCTGTGGAGGGAGGTTTCCTGCTGAAGTGTTGGCTCGTTAAACTGTCTGTTCCTGATGAGAGGAGCTGCTGTGATTGGCTTTATCGAAGCGTCCCGTAGATCCACTTTGCTGCTGAAACATATGCTTGAGCAAGAATCAGTTAAAAGTGAAAATCATTTGATCATTATGTTGGGCGTCATTTTGGTATTGACATGATTCTAGAGGCGGAAGGAGCGTGCGTAAAAGCCACAATTACTGCCATGAGGCAGTTACAATGATCTATAGTGTTCAATTGACTGGGGAAAAACAATGATTGCCACAGCCGAGAGAAACCAAAAGACTAATAATACAATCACAAATAAAAACAACTACATAAACCACAAGGAAACAAAACAGCAGTGGCAGTCAATGTCTCTCCTGCCTCATTATTGCGCAGTCACCACACGGCTGGCTCAACACATGGCAAAGGGAATCGCTGTAACACTGGACCTGAAACAGAATAAAGCACACAGCAGCAAAGCCTCGACTTCAAAGCAAAATGAGCGGGATCCTCCTTTGATACGTCCCTGGCTTGGTGACGTCACATTCGATATGACTACTTCACCTTGGGAAGATTTTAAATAGGAGCCGTTTCTGCCATAGGTCTCATTCCACACTCCCAGAGAGGACACGCGTCTGTGACGTTTGTCGCTTTTCAGCGTTGCCGGTCTCAGACGTGGTCCGGACCAGAGCGTTCATGAGTCCTCTGTGGGAGCTCGGGACACTTCCCAGTTGCCTCATTGTTGCTTGTTTCATTCCTGCAAACTTCAGAAACTGAAAAGTGTCACAAACATCACACAAGCGTTGATTCTGACCACGATTCAATCACACTGAGTCATTTTCAGTTGTTTCAGGCCTGCAGACCTCACAAACTGAAAAGCGTGACAAAAAACACATAAGTGCTGATTCTGACCAGTATTCACTGACACTGAGTGGTTTTCAGTTGACTGTGCTTTAAAATGACTGTTTCATGCCTGCAAACCTCAGAAACTGAAAAGCTTCACATAAAACACACTGTTATGTTAGAAACCAGAGAACACAAATGCACTCCAGGCCTGAATGGGGCAAAGTAACAAGTGATGATGTTAATGAGCTCTTCTCTGGTGAAAGAGCTCCGGAAACCATGGGTGTTATTTCTGCCATAGGTCTCATTCCACACTCCCAGAGAGGACACGCGTCTGTGACGTTTGTCGCTTTTCAGCGTTGCCGGTCTCAGACGTGGTCCGGACCAGAGCGTTCATGAGTCCTCTGTGGGAGCTTGTGGTGGCCAGCCCTTGAGGAGCACCGGGACACTTCCCAGTTGCCTCAGTGTTGAGTGTTGCCTTGGCCTGCGCCGCGACACGGGCCTGCTCCCTGTTGGTGTCTCATCCAACTCACGCGACAGCCTGCGGGTCCTCGGAACGCAAAGCTCCTCGCAAAAGCAGAGCATACACTCTTACACAAAAAACACAGGGGAAAAACACTTACAAGTCAATAATACGGCCAGGACCTCAGGAGCTCAACTTATACTTAAACGTATACTTTTGTCTGTGGAGGGAGGTTTCCTGCTGAAGTGTTGGCTCGTTAAACTGTCTGTTCCTGATGAGAGGAGCTGCTGTGATTGGCTTTATCGAAGCGTCCCGTAGATCCACTTTGCTGCTGAAACATATGCTTGAGCAAGAATCAGTGAAAGTGAAAATCATTTGATCATTATGTTGGGCGTCATTTTGGTATTGACATGATTCTAGAGGCGGAAGGAGCGTGCGTAAAAGCCACAATTACTGCCATGAGGCAGTTACAATGATCTATAGTGTTCAATTGACTGGGGAAAAACAATGATTGCCACAGCCGAGAGAAACCAAAAGACTAATAATACAATCACAAATAAAAACAACTACATAAACCACAAGGAAACAAAACAGCAGTGGCAGTCAATGTCTCTCCTGCCTCATTATTGCGCAGTCACCACACGGCTGGCTCAACACATGGCAAAGGGAATCGCTGTAACACTGGACCTGAAACAGAATAAAGCACACAGCAGCAAAGCCTCGACTTCAAAGCAAAATGAGCGGGATCCTCCTTTGATACGTCCCTGGCTTGGTGACGTCACATTCGATATGACTACTTCACCCTCGGAAGATTTTAAATAGGAGCCGTTTGTGCCATAGGTCTCATTCCACACTCCCAGAGAGGACACGCGTCTGTGACGTTTGTTGCTTTTCAGCGTTGCCGGTCTCAGACGTGGTCCGGACCAGAGCGTTCATGAGTCCTCTGTGGGAGCTTGGGACACTTCCCAGTTGCCTCATTGTTGCTTGTTTCATTCCTGCAAACTTCAGAAACTGAAAAGTGTCACAAACATCACACAAACATCACACAAGCGTTGATTCTGAGTCATTTTCAGTTGTTTCAGGCCTGCAGACCTCAAAAACTGAAAAGCTTGACAAAAAACACATAAGTGCTGATTCTGACCAGTATTCACTCACACTGAGTGGTTTTCAGTTGACTTTTTCTAAAATTTGTGTGTCATTCCTGCAAACCTCAGAAACTGAAAAGCTTCACGATAAACACAATAGTGTTGATTCTGACCACTTTTCACTCACACTGAGTCATTTTCAGTTGACTGTGCTTTAAAATTACTGTTTCATACCTGCAAACCTCAGAAACTGAAAAGCTTCACATAAAACACACTGTTATGTTAGAAACCAGAGAACACAAATGCACTCCAAGCCTGAATGGGGCAAAGTAACAAGTGATGATGTTAATGAGCTCTTCTCTGGTGAAAGAGCTCCGGAAACCATGGGTGTTATTTCTGCCATAGGTCTCATTCCACACTCCCAGAGAGGACACGCGTCTGTGACGTTTGTCGCTTTTCAGCGTTGCCGGTCTCAGACGTGGTCCGGACCAGAGCGTTCATGAGTCCTCTGTGGGAGCTTGTGGTGGGCAGCCCTTGAGGAGCACCGGGACACTTCCCAGTTGCCTCAGTGTATTGTGTTGCCTTGGCCTGCGCCGCGACACGGGCCTGCTCCCTGTTGGTGTCCCATCCAACTCACGCGACAGCCTGCGGGTCCTCGGAACGCAAAGCTCCTCGCAACAACAGAGCATACACTCTTACACAAAAAACACAGGGGAAAAACACTTACAAGTCAATAATACGGCCAGGACCTCAGGAGCTCAACTTATACTTAAACGTATACTTTTGTCTGTGGAGGGAGGTTTCCTGCTGAAGTGTTGGCTCGTTAAACTGTCTGTTCCTGATGAGAGGAGCTGCTGTGATTGGCTTTATCGAAGCGTCCCGTAGATCCACTTTGCTGCTGAAACATATGCTTGAGCAAGAATCAGTGAAAGTGAAAATCATTTGATCATTATGTTGGGCGTCATTTTGGTATTGACATGATTCTAGAGGCGGAAGGAGCGTGCGTAAAAGCCACAATTACTGCCATGAGGCAGTTACAATGATCTATAGTGTTCAATTGACTGGGGAAAAACAATGATTGCCACAGCCGAGAGAAACCAAAAGACTAATAATACAATCACAAATAAAAACAACTACATAAACCACAAGGAAACAAAACAGCAGTGGCAGTCAATGTCTCTCCTGCCTCATTATTGCGCAGTCACCACACGGCTGGCTCAACACATGGCAAAGGGAATCGCTGTAACACTGGACCTGAAACAGAATAAAGCACACAGCAGCAAAGCCTCGACTTCAAAGCAAAATGAGCGGGATCCTCCTTTGATACGTCCCTGGCTTGGTGACGTCACATTCGATATGACTACTTCACCTTGGGAAGATTTTAAATAGGAGCCGTTTCTGCCATAGGTCTCATTCCACACTCCCAGAGAGGACACGCGTCTGTGACGTTTGTCGCTTTTCAGCGTTGCCGGTCTCAGACGTGGTCCGGACCAGAGCGTTCATGAGTCCTCTGTGGGAGCTTGTGGTGGGCAGCCCTTGAGGAGCACCGGGACACTTCCCAGTTGTCTCAGTGTTGAGTGTTGCCTTGGCCTGCGCCGCGACACGGGCCTGCTCCCTGTTGGTGTCCCATCCAACTCACGCGACAGCCTGCGGGTCCTCGGAACGCAAAGCTCCTCGCAAAAACAGAGCATACACTCCTACCCAAAAAACACAGGGGAAAAACACTTACAAGTCAATAATACGGCCAGGACCTCAGGAGCTCAACTTATACTTAAACGTATACTTTTGTCTGTGGAGGGAGGTTTCCTGCTGAAGTGTTGGCTCGTTAAACTGTCTGTTCCTGATGAGAGGAGCTGCTGTGATTGGCTTTATCGAAGCGTCCCGTAGATCCACTTTGCTGCTGAAACATATGCTTGAGCAAGAATCAGTTAAAAGTGAAAATCATTTGATCATTATGTTGGGCGTCATTTTGGTATTGACATGATTCTAGAGGCGGAAGGAGCGTGCGTAAAAGCCACAATTACTGCCATGAGGCAGTTACAATGATCTATAGTGTTCAATTGACTGGGGAAAAACAATGATTGCCACAGCCGAGAGAAACCAAAAGACTAATAATACAATCACAAATAAAAACAACTACATAAACCACAAGGAAACAAAACAGCAGTGGCAGTCAATGTCTCTCCTGCCTCATTATTGCGCAGTCACCACACGGCTGGCTCAACACATGGCAAAGGGAATCGCTGTAACACTGGACCTGAAACAGAATAAAGCACACAGCAGCAAAGCCTCGACTTCAAAGCAAAATGAGCGGGATCCTCCTTTGATACGTCCCTGGCTTGGTGACGTCACATTCGATATGACTACTTCACCCTCGGAAGATTTTAAATAGGAGCCGTTTCTGCCATAGGTCTCATTCCACACTCCCAGAGAGGACACGCGTCTGTGACGTTTGTCGCTTTTCAGCGTTGCCGGTCTCAGACGTGGTCCGGACCAGAGCGTTCATGAGTCCTCTGTGGGAGCTTGGGACACTTCCCAGTTGCCTCATTGTTGCTTGTTTCATTCCTGCAAACTTCAGAAACTGAAAAGTGTCACAAACATCACACAAGCGTTGATTCTGACCACGATTCAATCACACTGAGTCATTTTCAGTTGTTTCAGGCCTGCAGACCTCACAAACTGAAAAGCTTGACAAAAAACACATAAGTGCTGATTCTGACCAGTATTCACTCACACTGAGTGGTTTTCAGTTGACTTTTTTCTAAAATTTGTGTGTCATTCCTGCAAACCTCAGAAACTGAAAAGCTTCACGATAAACACAATAGTGTTGATTCTGCCCACTTTTCACTCACACTGAGTCATTTTCAGTTGACTGTGCTTTAAAATGACTGTTTCATGCCTGCAAACCTCAGAAACTGAAAAGCTTCACATAAAACACACTGTTATGTTAGAAACCAGAGAACACAAATGCACTCCAGGCCTGAATGGGGCAAAGTAACAAGTGATGATGTTAATGAGCTCTTCTCTGGTGAAAGAGCTCCGGAAACCATGGGTGTTATTTCTGCCATAGGTCTCATTCCACACTCCCAGAGAGGACACGCGTCTGTGACGTTTGTCGCTTTTCAGCGTTGCCGGTCTCAGACGTGGTCCGGACCAGAGCGTTCATGAGTCCTCTGTGGGAGCTTGTGGTGGGCAGCCCTTGAGGAGCACCGGGACACTTCCCAGTTGCCTCAGTGTTGAGTGTTGCCTTGGCCTGCGCCGCGACACGGGCCTGCTCCCTGTTGGTGTCCCATCCAACTCACGCGACAGCCTGCGGGTCCTCGGAACGCAAAGCTCCTCGCAAAAACAGAGCATACACTCTTACACAAAAAACACAGGGGAAAAACACTTACAAGTCAATAATACGGCCAGGACCTCAGGAGCTCAACTTATACTTAAACGTATACTTTTGTCTGTGGAGGGAGGTTTCCTGCTGAAGTGTTGGCTCGTTAAACTGTCTGTTCCTGATGAGAGGAGCTGCTGTGATTGGCTTTATCGAAGCGTCCCGTAGATCCACTTTGCTGCTGAAACATATGCTTGAGCAAGAATCAGTGAAAGTGAAAATCATTTGATCATTATGTTGGGCGTCATTTTGGTATTGACATGATTCTAGAGGCGGAAGGAGCGTGCGTAAAAGCCACAATTACTGCCATGAGGCAGTTACAATGATCTATAGTGTTCAATTGACTGGGGAAAAACAATGATTGCCACAGCCGAGAGAAACCAAAAGACTAATAATACAATCACAAATAAAAACAACTACATAAACCACAAGGAAACAAAACAGCAGTGGCAGTCAATGTCTCTCCTGCCTCATTATTGCGCAGTCACCACACGGCTGGCTCAACACATGGCAAAGGGAATCGCTGTAACACTGGACCTGAAACAGAATAAAGCACACAGCAGCAAAGCCTCGACTTCAAAGCAAAATGAGCGGGATCCTCCTTTGATACGTCCCTGGCTTGGTGACGTCACATTCGATATGACTACTTCACCTTGGGAAGATTTTAAATAGGAGCCGTTTCTGCCATAGGTCTCATTCCACACACCCAGAGAGGACACGCGTCTGTGACGTTTGTCGCTTTTCAGCGTTGCCGGTCTCAGACGTGGTCCGGACCAGAGCGTTCATGAGTCCTCTGTGGGAGCTTGGGACACTTCCCAGTTGCCTCATTGTTGATTGTTTCATTCCTGCAAACTTCAGAAACTGAAAAGTGTCACAAACATCACACAAGCGTTGATTCTGACCACGATTCAATCACACTGAGTCATTTTCAGTTGTTTCAGGCCTGCAGACCTCACAAACTGAAAAGCGTGACAAAAAACACATAAGTGCTGATTCTGACCAGTATTCACTGACACTGAGTGGTTTTCAGTTGACTGTGCTTTAAAATGACTGTTTCATGCCTGCAAACCTCAGAAACTGAAAAGCTTCACATAAAACACACTGTTATGTTAGAAACCAGAGAACACAAATGCACTCCAGGCCTGAATGGGGCAAAGTAACAAGTGATGATGTTAATGAGCTCTTCTCTGGTGAAAGAGCTCCGGAAACCATGGGTGTTATTTCTGCCATAGGTCTCATTCCACACTCCCAGAGAGGACACGCGTCTGTGACGTTTGTCGCTTTTCAGCGTTGCCGGTCTCAGACGTGGTCCGGACCAGAGCGTTCATGAGTCCTCTGTGGGAGCTTGTGGTGGGCAGCCCTTGAGGAGCACCGGGACACTTCCCAGTTGCCTCAGTGTTGAGTGTTGCCTTGGCCTGCGCCGCGACACGGGCCTGCTCCCTGTTGGTGTCCCATCCAACTCACGCGACAGCCTGCGGGTCCTCGGAACGCAAAGCTCCTCGCAAAAGCAGAGCATACACTCTTACACAAAAAACACAGGGGAAAAACACTTACAAGTCAATAATACGGCCAGGACCTCAGGAGCTCAACTTATACTTAAACGTATACTTTTGTCTGTGGAGGGAGGTTTCCTGCTGAAGTGTTGGCTCGTTAAACTGTCTGTTCCTGATGAGAGGAGCTGCTGTGATTGGCTTTATCGAAGCGTCCAGTTGATCCACTTTGCTGCTGAAACATATGCTTGAGCAAGAATCAGTGAAAGTGAAAATCATTTGATCATTATGTTGGGCGTCATTTTGGTATTGACATGATTCTAGAGGCGGAAGGAGCGTGCGTAAAAGCCACAATTACTGCCATGAGGCAGTTACAATGATCTATAGTGTTCAATTGACTGGGGAAAAACAATGATTGCCACAGCCGAGAGAAACCAAAAGACTAATAATACAATCACAAATAAAAACAACTACATAAACCACAAGGAAACAAAACAGCAGTGGCAGTCAATGTCTCTCCTGCCTCATTATTGCGCAGTCACCACACGGCTGGCTCAACACATGGCAAAGGGAATAGCTGTAACACTGGACCTGAAACAGAATAAAGCACACAGCAGCAAAGCCTCGACTTCAAAGCAAAATGAGCGGGATCCTCCTTTGATACGTCCCTGGCTTGGTGACGTCACATTCGATATGACTACTTCACCTTGGGAAGATTTTAAATAGGAGCCGTTTCTGCCATAGGTCTCATTCCACACTCCCAGAGAGGACACGCGTCTGTGACGTTTGTTGCTTTTCAGCGTTGCCGGTCTCAGACGTGGTCCGGACCAGAGCGTTCATGAGTCCTCTGTGGGAGCTTGGGACACTTCCCAGTTGCCTCATTGTTGCTTGTTTCATTCCTGCAAACTTCAGAAACTGAAAAGTGTCACAAACATCACACAAGCGTTGATTCTGACCACGATTCAATCACACTGAGTCATTTTCAGTTGTTTCAGGCCTGCAGACCTCAAAAACTGAAAAGCTTGACAAAAAACACATAAGTGCTGATTCTGACCAGTATTCACTCACACTGAGTGGTTTTCAGTTGACTTTTTCTAAAATTTGTGTGTCATTCCTGCAAACCTCAGAAACTGAAAAGCTTCACGATAAACACAATAGTGTTGATTCTGACCACTTTTCACTCACACTGAGTCATTTTCAGTTGACTGTGCTTTAAAATGACTGTTTCATACCTGCAAACCTCAGAAACTGAAAAGCTTCACATAAAACACACTGTTATGTTATAAACCAGAGAACACAAATGCACTCCAAGCCTGAATGGGGCAAAGTAACAAGTGATGATGTTAATGAGCTCTTCTCTGGTGAAAGAGCTCCGGAAACCATGGGTGTTATTTCTGCCATAGGTCTCATTCCACACTCCCAGAGAGGACACGCGTCTGTGACGTTTGTCGCTTTTCAGCGTTGCCGGTCTCAGACGTGGTCCGGACCAGAGCGTTCATGAGTCCTCTGTGGGAGCTTGTGGTGGGCAGCCCTTGAGGAGCACCGGGACACTTCCCAGTTGCCTCAGTGTTGAGTGTTGCCTTGGCCTGCGCCGCGACACGGGCCTGCTCCCTGTTGGTGTCCCATCCAACTCACGCGACAGCCTGCGGGTCCTCGGAACGCAAAGCTCCTCGCAAAAACAGAGCATACACTCCTACACAAAAAACACAGGGGAAAAACACTTACAAGTCAATAATACGGCCAGGACCTCAGGAGCTCAACTTATACTTAAACGTATACTTTTGTCTGTGGAGGGAGGTTTCCTGCTGAAGTGTTGGCTCGTTAAACTGTCTGTTCCTGATGAGAGGAGCTGCTGTGATTGGCTTTATCGAAGCGTCCCGTAGATCCACTTTGCTGCTGAAACATATGCTTGAGCAAGAATCAGTTAAAAGTGAAAATCATTTGATCATTATGTTGGGCGTCATTTTGGTATTGACATGATTCTAGAGGCGGAAGGAGCGTGCGTAAAAGCCACAATTACTGCCATGAGGCAGTTACAATGATCTATAGTGTTCAATTGACTGGGGAAAAACAATGATTGCCACAGCCGAGAGAAACCAAAAGACTAATAATACAATCACAAATAAAAACAACTACATAAACCACAAGGAAACAAAACAGCAGTGGCAGTCAATGTCTCTCCTGCCTCATTATTGCGCAGTCACCACACGGCTGGCTCAACACATGGCAAAGGGAATCGCTGTAACACTGGACCTGAAACAGAATAAAGCACACAGCAGCAAAGCCTCGACTTCAAAGCAAAATGAGCGGGATCCTCCTTTGATACGTCCCTGGCTTGGTGACGTCACATTCGATATGACTACTTCACCCTCGGAAGATTTTAAATAGGAGCCGTTTCTGCCATAGGTCTCATTCCACACACCCAGAGAGGACACGCGTCTGTGACGTTTGTCGCTTTTCAGCGTTGCCGGTCTCAGACGTGGTCCGGACCAGAGCGTTCATGAGTCCTCTGTGGGAGCTTGGGACACTTCCCAGTTGCCTCATTGTTGCTTGTTTCATTCCTGCAAACTTCAGAAACTGAAAAGTGTCACAAACATCACACAAGCGTTGATTCTGACCACGATTCAATCACACTGAGTCATTTTCAGTTGTTTCAGGCCTGCAGACCTCACAAACTGAAAAGCTTGACAAAAAACACATAAGTGCTGATTCTGACCAGTATTCACTCACACTGAGTGGTTTTCAGTTGACTTTTTTCTAAAATTTGTGTGTCATTCCTGCAAACCTCAGAAACTGAAAAGCTTCACGATAAACACATAAGTGCTGATTCTGACCACTTTTCACTCACACTGAGTGGTTTTCAGTTGACTGTGCTTTAAAATGACTGTTTCATGCCTGCAAACCTCAGAAACTGAAAAGCTTCACATAAAACACACTGTTATGTTAGAAACCAGAGAACACAAATGCACTCCAGGCCTGAATGGGGCAAAGTAACAAGTGATGATGTTAATGAGCTCTTCTCTGGTGAAAGAGCTCCGGAAACCATGGGTGTTATTTCTGCCATAGGTCTCATTCCACACTCCCAGAGAGGACACGCGTCTGTGACGTTTGTCGCTTTTCAGCGTTGCCGGTCTCAGACGTGGTCCGGACCAGAGCGTTCATGAGTCCTCTGTGGGAGCTTGGGACACTTCCCAGTTGCCTCATTGTTGCTTGTTTAATTCCTGCAAACTTCAGAAACTGAAAAGTGTCACAAACATCACACAAGCGTTGATTCTGACCACGATTCAATCACACTGAGTCATTTTCAGTTGTTTCAGGCCTGCAGACCTCACAAACTGAAAAGCTTGACAAAAAACACATAAGTGCTGATTCTGACCAGTATTCACTCACACTGAGTGGTTTTCAGTTGACTTTTTTCTAAAATTTGTGTGTCATTCCTGCAAACCTCAGAAACTGAAAAGCTTCACGATAAACACAATAGTGTTGATTCTGACCACTTTTCACTCACACTGAGTCATTTTCAGTTGACTGTGCTTTAAAATGACTGTTTCATGCCTGCAAACCTCAGAAACTGAAAAGCTTCACATAAAACACACTGTTATGTTAGAAACCAGAGAACACAAATGCACTCCAGGCCTGAATGGGGCAAAGTAACAAGTGATGATGTTAATGAGCTCTTCTCTGCTGAAAGAGCTCCGGAAACCATGGGTGTTATTTCTGCCATAGGTCTCATTCCACACTCCCAGAGAGGACACGCGTCTGTGACGTTTGTCGCTTTTCAGCGTTGCCGGTCTCAGACGTGGTCCGGACCAGAGCGTTCATGAGTCCTCTGTGGGAGCTTGTGGTGGGCAGCCCTTGAGGAGCACCGGGACACTTCCCAGTTGCCTCAGTGTTGAGTGTTGCCTTGGCCTGCGCCGCGACACGGGCCTGCTCCCTGTTGGTGTCCCATCCAACTCACGCGACAGCCTGCGGGTCCTCGGAACGCAAAGCTCCTCGCAAAAACAGAGCATACACTCTTACACAAAAAACACAGGGGAAAAACACTTACAAGTCAATAATACGGCCAGGACCTCAGGAGCTCAACTTATACTTAAACGTATACTTTTGTCTGTGGAGGGAGGTTTCCTGCTGAAGTGTTGGCTCGTTAAACTGTCTGTTCCTGATGAGAGGAGCTGCTGTGATTGGCTTTATCGAAGCGTCCCGTAGATCCACTTTGCTGCTGAAACATATGCTTGAGCAAGAATCAGTTAAAAGTGAAAATCATTTGATCATTATGTTGGGCGTCATTTTGGTATTGACATGATTCTAGAGGCGGAAGGAGCGTGCGTAAAAGCCACAATTACTGCCATGAGGCAGTTACAATGATCTATAGTGTTCAATTGACTGGGGAAAAACAATGATTGCCACAGCCGAGAGAAACCAAAAGACTAATAATACAATCACAAATAAAAACAACTACATAAACCACAAGGAAACAAAACAGCAGTGGCAGTCAATGTCTCTCCTGCCTCATTATTGCGCAGTCACCACACGGCTGGCTCAACACATGGCAAAGGGAATCGCTGTAACACTGGACCTGAAACAGAATAAAGCACACAGCAGCAAAGCCTCGACTACAAAGCAAAATGAGCGGGATCCTCCTTTGATACGTCCCTGGCTTGGTGACGTCACATTCGATATGACTACTTCACCTTGGGAAGATTTTAAATAGGAGCCGTTTCTGCCATAGGTCTCATTCCACACTCCCAGAGAGGACACGCGTCTGTGACGTTTGTCGCTTTTCAGCGTTGCCGGTCTCAGACGTGGTCCGGACCAGAGCGTTCATGAGTCCTCTGTGGGAGCTTGGGACACTTCCCAGTTGCCTCATTGTTGATTGTTTCATTCCTGCAAACTTCAGAAACTGAAAAGTGTCACAAACATCACACAAGCGTTGATTCTGACCACGATTCAATCACACTGAGTCATTTTCAGTTGTTTCAGGCCTGCAGACCTCACAAACTGAAAAGCGTGACAAAAAACACATAAGTGCTGATTCTGACCAGTATTCACTCACACTGAGTGGTTTTCAGTTGACTTTTTTCTAAAATTTGTGTGTCATTCCTGCAAACCTCAGAAACTGAAAAGCTTCACGATAAACACAATAGTGTTGATTCTGACCACTTTTCACTCACACTGAGTCATTTTCAGTTGACTGTGCTTTAAAATGACTGTTTCATGCCTGCAAACCTCAGAAACTGAAAAGCTTCACATAAAACACACTGTTATGTTAGAAACCAGAGAACACAAATGCACTCCAGGCCTGAATGGGGCAAAGTAACAAGTGATGATGTTAATGAGCTCTTCTCTGGTGAAAGAGCTCCGGAAACCATGGGTGTTATTTCTGCCATAGGTCTCATTCCACACTCCCAGAGAGGACACGCGTCTGTGACGTTTGTCGCTTTTCAGCGTTGCCGGTCTCAGACGTGGTCCGGACCAGAGCGTTCATGAGTCCTCTGTGGGAGCTTGTGGTGGGCAGCCCTTGAGGAGCACCGGGACACTTCCCAGTTGCCTCAGTGTTGAGTGTTGCCTTGGCCTGCGCCGCGACACGGGCCTGCTCCCTGTTGGTGTCCCATCCAACTCACGCGACAGCCTGCGGGTCCTCGGAACGCAAAGCTCCTCGCAAAAACAGAGCATACACTCCTACACAAAAAACACAGGGGAAAAACACTTACAAGTCAATAATACGGCCAGGACCTCAGGAGCTCAACTTATACTTAAACGTATACTTTTGTCTGTGGAGGGAGGTTTCCTGCTGAAGTGTTGGCTCGTTAAACTGTCTGTTCCTGATGAGAGGAGCTGCTGTGATTGGCTTTATCGAAGCGTCCCGTAGATCCACTTTGCTGCTGAAACATATGCTTGAGCAAGAATCAGTGAAAGTGAAAATCATTTGATCATTATGTTGGGCGTCATTTTGGTATTGACATGATTCTAGAGGCGGAAGGAGCGTGCGTAAAAGCCACAATTACTGCCATGAGGCAGTTACAATGATCTATAGTGTTCAATTGACTGGGGAAAAACAATGATTGCCACAGCCGAGAGAAACCAAAAGACTAATAATACAATCACAAATAAAAACAACTACATAAACCACAAGGAAACAAAACAGCAGTGGCAGTCAATGTCTCTCCTGCCTCATTATTGCGCAGTCACCACACGGCTGGCTCAACACATGGCAAAGGGAATCGCTGTAACACTGGACCTGAAACAGAATAAAGCACACAGCAGCAAAGCCTCGACTACAAAGCAAAATGAGCGGGATCCTCCTTTGATACGTCCCTGGCTTGGTGACGTCACATTCGATATGACTACTTCACCTTGGGAAGATTTTAAATAGGAGCCGTTTGTGCCATAGGTCTCATTCCACACTCCCAGAGAGGACACGCGTCTGTGACGTTTGTCGCTTTTCAGCGTTGCCGGTCTCAGACGTGGTCCGGACCAGAGCGTTCATGAGTCCTCTGTGGGAGCTTGGGACACTTCCCAGTTGCCTCATTGTTGCTTGTTTCATTCCTGCAAACTTCAGAAACTGAAAAGTGTCACAAACATCACACAAGCGTTGATTCTGACCACGATTCAATCACACTGAGTCATTTTCAGTTGTTTCAGGCCTGCAGACCTCACAAACTGAAAAGCGTGACAAAAAACACATAAGTGCTGATTCTGACCAGTATTCACTCACACTGAGTGGTTTTCAGTTGACTTTTTTCTAAAATTTGTGTGTCATTCCTGCAAACCTCAGAAACTGAAAAGCTTCACGATAAACACAATAGTGTTGATTCTGACCACTTTTCACTCACACTGAGTCATTTTCAGTTGACTGTGCTTTAAAATGACTGTTTCATGCCTGCAAACCTCAGAAACTGAAAAGCTTCACATAAAACACACTGTTATGTTAGAAACCAGAGAACACAAATGCACTCCAGGCCTGAATGGGGCAAAGTAACAAGTGATGATGTTAATGAGCTCTTCTCTGGTGAAAGAGCTCCGGAAACCATGGGTGTTATTTCTGCCATAGGTCTCATTCCACACTCCCAGAGAGGACACGCGTCTGTGACGTTTGTCGCTTTTCAGCGTTGCCGGTCTCAGACGTGGTCCGGACCAGAGCGTTCATGAGTCCTCTGTGGGAGCTTGTGGTGGGCAGCCCTTGAGGAGCACCGGGACACTTCCCAGTTGCCTCAGTGTTGAGTGTTGCCTTGGCCTGCGCCGCGACACGGGCCTGCTCCCTGTTGGTGTCCCATCCAACTCACGCGACAGCCTGCGGGTCCTCGGAACGCAAAGCTCCTCGCAAAAACAGAGCATACACTCCTACACAAAAAACACAGGGGAAAAACACTTACAAGTCAATAATACGGCCAGGACCTCAGGAGCTCAACTTATACTTAAACGTATACTTTTGTCTGTGGAGGGAGGTTTCCTGCTGAAGTGTTGGCTCGTTAAACTGTCTGTTCCTGATGAGAGGAGCTGCTGTGATTGGCTTTATCGAAGCGTCCCGTAGATCCACTTTGCTGCTGAAACATATGCTTGAGCAAGAATCAGTGAAAGTGAAAATCATTTGATCATTATGTTGGGCGTCATTTTGGTATTGACATGATTCTAGAGGCGGAAGGAGCGTGCGTAAAAGCCACAATTACTGCCATGAGGCAGTTACAATGATCTATAGTGTTCAATTGACTGGGGAAAAACAATGATTGCCACAGCCGAGAGAAACCAAAAGACTAATAATACAATCACAAATAAAAACAACTACATAAACCACAAGGAAACAAAACAGCAGTGGCAGTCAATGTCTCTCCTGCCTCATTATTGCGCAGTCACCACACGGCTGGCTCAACACATGGCAAAGGGAATCGCTGTAACACTGGACCTGAAACAGAATAAAGCACACAGCAGCAAAGCCTCGACTTCAAAGCAAAATGAGCGGGATCCTCCTTTGATACGTCCCTGGCTTGGTGACGTCACATTCGATATGACTACTTCACCTTGGGAAGATTTTAAATAGGAGCCGTTTCTGCCATAGGTCTCATTCCACACACCCAGAGAGGACACGCGTCTGTGACGTTTGTCGCTTTTCAGCGTTGCCGGTCTCAGACGTGGTCCGGACCAGAGCGTTCATGAGTCCTCTGTGGGAGCTTGGGACACTTCCCAGTTGCCTCATTGTTGCTTGTTTCATTCCTGCAAACTTCAGAAACTGAAAAGTGTCACAAACATCACACAAGCGTTGATTCTGACCACGATTCAATCACACTGAGTCATTTTCAGTTGTTTCAGGCCTGCAGACCTCACAAACTGAAAAGCGTGACAAAAAACACATAAGTGCTGATTCTGACCAGTATTCACTCACACTGAGTGGTTTTCAGTTGACTTTTTTCTAAAATTTGTGTGTCATTCCTGCAAACCTCAGAAACTGAAAAGCTTCACGATAAACACAATAGTGTTGATTCTGACCACTTTTCACTCACACTGAGTCATTTTCAGTTGACTGTGCTTTAAAATGACTGTTTCATGCCTGCAAACCTCAGAAACTGAAAAGCTTCACATAAAACACACTGTTATGTTAGAAACCAGAGAACACAAATGCACTCCAGGCCTGAATGGGGCAAAGTAACAAGTGATGATGTTAATGAGCTCTTCTCTGGTGAAAGAGCTCCGGAAACCATGGGTGTTATTTCTGCCATAGGTCTCATTCCACACTCCCAGAGAGGACACGCGTCTGTGACGTTTGTCGCTTTTCAGCGTTGCCGGTCTCAGACGTGGTCCGGACCAGAGCGTTCATGAGTCCTCTGTGGGAGCTTGTGGTGGGCAGCCCTTGAGGAGCACCGGGACACTTCCCAGTTGCCTCAGTGTTGAGTGTTGCCTTGGCCTGCGCCGCGACACGGGCCTGCTCCCTGTTGGTGTCCCATCCAACTCACGCGACAGCCTGCGGGTCCTCGGAACGCAAAGCTCCTCGCAAAAACAGAGCATACACTCTTACACAAAAAACACAGGGGAAAAACACTTACAAGTCAATAATACGGCCAGGACCTCAGGAGCTCAACTTATACTTAAACGTATACTTTTGTCTGTGGAGGGAGGTTTCCTGCTGAAGTGTTGGCTCGTTAAACTGTCTGTTCCTGATGAGAGGAGCTGCTGTGATTGGCTTTATCGAAGCGTCCCGTAGATCCACTTTGCTGCTGAAACATATGCTTGAGCAAGAATCAGTTAAAAGTGAAAATCATTTGATCATTATGTTGGGCGTCATTTTGGTATTGACATGATTCTAGAGGCGGAAGGAGCGTGCGTAAAAGCCACAATTACTGCCATGAGGCAGTTACAATGATCTATAGTGTTCAATTGACTGGGGAAAAACAATGATTGCCACAGCCGAGAGAAACCAAAAGACTAATAATACAATCACAAATAAAAACAACTACATAAACCACAAGGAAACAAAACAGCAGTGGCAGTCAATGTCTCTCCTGCCTCATTATTGCGCAGTCACCACACGGCTGGCTCAACACATGGCAAAGGGAATCGCTGTAACACTGGACCTGAAACAGAATAAAGCACACAGCAGCAAAGCCTCGACTACAAAGCAAAATGAGCGGGATCCTCCTTTGATACGTCCCTGGCTTGGTGACGTCACATTCGATATGACTACTTCACCCTCGGAAGATTTTAAATAGGAGCCGTTTCTGCCATAGGTCTCATTCCACACTCCCAGAGAGGACACGCGTCTGTGACGTTTGTCGCTTTTCAGCGTTGCCGGTCTCAGACGTGGTCCGGACCAGAGCGTTCATGAGTCCTCTGTGGGAGCTTGGGACACTTCCCAGTTGCCTCATTGTTGCTTGTTTCATTCCTGCAAACTTTAGAAACTGAAAAGTGTCACAAACATCACACAAGCGTTGATTCTGACCACGATTCAATCACACTGAGTCATTTTCAGTTGTTTCAGGCCTGCAGACCTCACAAACTGAAAAGCGTGACAAAAAACACATAAGTGCTGATTCTGACCAGTATTCACTCACACTGAGTGGTTTTCAGTTGACTTTTTTCTAAAATTTGTGTGTCATTCCTGCAAACCTCAGAAACTGAAAAGCTTCACGATAAACACAATAGTGTTGATTCTGACCACTTTTCACTCACACTGAGTCATTTTCAGTTGACTGTGCTTTAAAATGACTGTTTCATGCCTGCAAACCTCAGAAACTGAAAAGCTTCACATAAAACACACTGTTATGTTAGAAACCAGAGAACACAAATGCACTCCAGGCCTGAATGGGGCAAAGTAACAAGTGATGATGTTAATGAGCTCTTCTCTGGTGAAAGAGCTCCGGAAACCATGGGTGTTATTTCTGCCATAGGTCTCATTCCACACTCCCAGAGAGGACACGCGTCTGTGACGTTTGTCGCTTTTCAGCGTTGCCGGTCTCAGACGTGGTCCGGACCAGAGCGTTCATGAGTCCTCTGTGGGAGCTTGTGGTGGGCAGCCCTTGAGGAGCACCGGGACACTTCCCAGTTGCCTCAGTGTTGAGTGTTGCCTTGGCCTGCGCCGCGACACGGGCCTGCTCCCTGTTGGTGTCCCATCCAACTCACGCGACAGCCTGCGGGTCCTCGGAACGCAAAGCTCCTCGCAAAAACAGAGCATACACTCTTACACAAAAAACACAGGGGAAAAACACTTACAAGTCAATCATACGGCCAGGACCTCAGGAGCTCAACTTATACTTAAACGTATACTTTTGTCTGTGGAGGGAGGTTTCCTGCTGAAGTGTTGGCTCGTTAAACTGTCTGTTCCTGATGAGAGGAGCTGCTGTGATTGGCTTTATCGAAGCGTCCCGTAGATCCACTTTGCTGCTGAAACATATGCTTGAGCAAGAATCAGTGAAAGTGAAAATCATTTGATCATTATGTTGGGCGTCATTTTGGTATTGACATGATTCTAGAGGCGGAAGGAGCGTGCGTAAAAGCCACAATTACTGCCATGAGGCAGTTACAATGATCTATAGTGTTCAATTGACTGGGGAAAAACAATGATTGCCACAGCCGAGAGAAACCAAAAGACTAATAATACAATCACAAATAAAAACAACTACATAAACCACAAGGAAACAAAACAGCAGTGGCAGTCAATGTCTCTCCTGCCTCATTATTGCGCAGTCACCACACGGCTGGCTCAACACATGGCAAAGGGAATCGCTGTAACACTGGACCTGAAACAGAATAAAGCACACAGCAGCAAAGCCTCGACTACAAAGCAAAATGAGCGGGATCCTCCTTTGATACGTCCCTGGCTTGGTGACGTCACATTCGATATGACTACTTCACCTTGGGAAGATTTTAAATAGGAGCCGTTTCTGCCATAGGTCTCATTCCACACTCCCAGAGAGGACACGCGTCTGTGACGTTTGTCGCTTTTCAGCGTTGCCGGTCTCAGACGTGGTCCGGACCAGAGCGTTCATGAGTCCTCTGTGGGAGCTTGGGACACTTCCCAGTTGCCTCATTGTTGATTGTTTCATTCCTGCAAACTTCAGAAACTGAAAAGTGTCACAAACATCACACAAGCGTTGATTCTGACCACGATTCAATCACACTGAGTCATTTTCAGTTGTTTCAGGCCTGCAGACCTCACAAACTGAAAAGCGTGACAAAAAACACATAAGTGCTGATTCTGACCAGTATTCACTCACACTGAGTGGTTTTCAGTTGACTTTTTTTCTAAAATTTGTGTGTCATTCCTGCAAACCTCAGAAACTGAAAAGCTTCACGATAAACACAATAGTGTTGATTCTGACCACTTTTCACTCACACTGAGTCATTTTCAGTTGACTGTGCTTTAAAATGACTGTTTCATACCTGCAAACCTCAGAAACTGAAAAGCTTCACATAAAACACACTGTTATGTTATAAACCAGAGAACACAAATGCACTCCAAGCCTGAATGGGGCAAAGTAACAAGTGATGATGTTAATGAGCTCTTCTCTGGTGAAAGAGCTCCGGAAACCATGGGTGTTATTTCTGCCATAGGTCTCATTCCACACTCCCAGAGAGGACACGCGTCTGTGACGTTTGTCGCTTTTCAGCGTTGCCGGTCTCAGACGTGGTCCGGACCAGAGCGTTCATGAGTCCTCTGTGGGAGCTTGTGGTGGGCAGCCCTTGAGGAGCACCGGGACACTTCCCAGTTGCCTCAGTGTTGAGTGTTGCCTTGGCCTGCGCCGCGACACGGGCCTGCTCCCTGTTGGTGTCCCATCCAACTCACGCGACAGCCTGCGGGTCCTCGGAACGCAAAGCTCCTCGCAAAAACAGAGCATACACTCCTACACAAAAAACACAGGGGAAAAACACTTACAAGTCAATAATACGGCCAGGACCTCAGGAGCTCAACTTATACTTAAACGTATACTTTTGTCTGTGGAGGGAGGTTTCCTGCTGAAGTGTTGGCTCGTTAAACTGTCTGTTCCTGATGAGAGGAGCTGCTGTGATTGGCTTTATCGAAGCGTCCCGTAGATCCACTTTGCTGCTGAAACATATGCTTGAGCAAGAATCAGTTAAAAGTGAAAATCATTTGATCATTATGTTGGGCGTCATTTTGGTATTGACATGATTCTAGAGGCGGAAGGAGCGTGCGTAAAAGCCACAATTACTGCCATGAGGCAGTTACAATGATCTATAGTGTTCAATTGACTGGGGAAAAACAATGATTGCCACAGCCGAGAGAAACCAAAAGACTAATAATACAATCACAAATAAAAACAACTACATAAACCACAAGGAAACAAAACAGCAGTGGCAGTCAATGTCTCTCCTGCCTCATTATTGCGCAGTCACCACACGGCTGGCTCAACACATGGCAAAGGGAATCGCTGTAACACTGGACCTGAAACAGAATAAAGCACACAGCAGCAAAGCCTCGACTTCAAAGCAAAATGAGCGGGATCCTCCTTTGATACGTCCCTGGCTTGGTGACGTCACATTCGATATGACTACTTCACCCTCGGAAGATTTTAAATAGGAGCCGTTTCTGCCATAGGTCTCATTCCACACACCCAGAGAGGACACGCGTCTGTGACGTTTGTCGCTTTTCAGCGTTGCCGGTCTCAGACGTGGTCCGGACCAGAGCGTTCATGAGTCCTCTGTGGGAGCTTGGGACACTTCCCAGTTGCCTCATTGTTGCTTGTTTCATTCCTGCAAACTTCAGAAACTGAAAAGTGTCACAAACATCACACAAGCGTTGATTCTGACCACGATTCAATCACACTGAGTCATTTTCAGTTGTTTCAGGCCTGCAGACCTCACAAACTGAAAAGCTTGACAAAAAACACATAAGTGCTGATTCTGACCAGTATTCACTCACACTGAGTGGTTTTCAGTTGACTTTTTTCTAAAATTTGTGTGTCATTCCTGCAAACCTCAGAAACTGAAAAGCTTCACGATAAACACATAAGTGCTGATTCTGACCACTTTTCACTCACACTGAGTGGTTTTCAGTTGACTGTGCTTTAAAATGACTGTTTCATGCCTGCAAACCTCAGAAACTGAAAAGCTTCACATAAAACACACTGTTATGTTAGAAACCAGAGAACACAAATGCACTCCAGGCCTGAATGGGGCAAAGTAACAAGTGATGATGTTAATGAGCTCTTCTCTGGTGAAAGAGCTCCGGAAACCATGGGTGTTATTTCTGCCATAGGTCTCATTCCACACTCCCAGAGAGGACACGCGTCTGTGACGTTTGTCGCTTTTCAGCGTTGCCGGTCTCAGACGTGGTCCGGACCAGAGCGTTCATGAGTCCTCTGTGGGAGCTTGGGACACTTCCCAGTTGCCTCATTGTTGCTTGTTTAATTCCTGCAAACTTCAGAAACTGAAAAGTGTCACAAACATCACACAAGCGTTGATTCTGACCACGATTCAATCACACTGAGTCATTTTCAGTTGTTTCAGGCCTGCAGACCTCACAAACTGAAAAGCGTGACAAAAAACACATAAGTGCTGATTCTGACCAGTATTCACTCACACTGAGTGGTTTTCAGTTGACTTTTTTCTAAAATTTGTGTGTCATTCCTGCAAACCTCAGAAACTGAAAAGCTTCACGATAAACACAATAGTGTTGATTCTGACCACTTTTCACTCACACTGAGTCATTTTCAGTTGACTGTGCTTTAAAATGACTGTTTCATGCCTGCAAACCTCAGAAACTGAAAAGCTTCACATAAAACACACTGTTATGTTAGAAACCAGAGAACACAAATGCACTCCAGGCCTGAATGGGGCAAAGTAACAAGTGATGATGTTAATGAGCTCTTCTCTGCTGAAAGAGCTCCGGAAACCATGGGTGTTATTTCTGCCATAGGTCTCATTCCACACTCCCAGAGAGGACACGCGTCTGTGACGTTTGTCGCTTTTCAGCGTTGCCGGTCTCAGACGTGGTCCGGACCAGAGCGTTCATGAGTCCTCTGTGGGAGCTTGTGGTGGGCAGCCCTTGAGGAGCACCGGGACACTTCCCAGTTGCCTCAGTGTTGAGTGTTGCCTTGGCCTGCGCCGCGACACGGGCCTGCTCCCTGTTGGTGTCCCATCCAACTCACGCGACAGCCTGCGGGTCCTCGGAACGCAAAGCTCCTCGCAAAAACAGAGCATACACTCTTACACAAAAAACACAGGGGAAAAACACTTACAAGTCAATAATACGGCCAGGACCTCAGGAGCTCAACTTATACTTAAACGTATACTTTTGTCTGTGGAGGGAGGTTTCCTGCTGAAGTGTTGGCTCGTTAAACTGTCTGTTCCTGATGAGAGGAGCTGCTGTGATTGGCTTTATCGAAGCGTCCCGTAGATCCACTTTGCTGCTGAAACATATGCTTGAGCAAGAATCAGTTAAAAGTGAAAATCATTTGATCATTATGTTGGGCGTCATTTTGGTATTGACATGATTCTAGAGGCGGAAGGAGCGTGCGTAAAAGCCACAATTACTGCCATGAGGCAGTTACAATGATCTATAGTGTTCAATTGACTGGGGAAAAACAATGATTGCCACAGCCGAGAGAAACCAAAAGACTAATAATACAATCACAAATAAAAACAACTACATAAACCACAAGGAAACAAAACAGCAGTGGCAGTCAATGTCTCTCCTGCCTCATTATTGCGCAGTCACCACACGGCTGGCTCAACACATGGCAAAGGGAATCGCTGTAACACTGGACCTGAAACAGAATAAAGCACACAGCAGCAAAGCCTCGACTACAAAGCAAAATGAGCGGGATCCTCCTTTGATACGTCCCTGGCTTGGTGACGTCACATTCGATATGACTACTTCACCTTGGGAAGATTTTAAATAGGAGCCGTTTCTGCCATAGGTCTCATTCCACACTCCCAGAGAGGACACGCGTCTGTGACGTTTGTCGCTTTTCAGCGTTGCCGGTCTCAGACGTGGTCCGGACCAGAGCGTTCATGAGTCCTCTGTGGGAGCTTGGGACACTTCCCAGTTGCCTCATTGTTGATTGTTTCATTCCTGCAAACTTCAGAAACTGAAAAGTGTCACAAACATCACACAAGCGTTGATTCTGACCACGATTCAATCACACTGAGTCATTTTCAGTTGTTTCAGGCCTGCAGACCTCACAAACTGAAAAGCGTGACAAAAAACACATAAGTGCTGATTCTGACCAGTATTCACTGACACTGAGTGGTTTTCAGTTGACTGTGCTTTAAAATGACTGTTTCATGCCTGCAAACCTCAGAAACTGAAAAGCTTCACATAAAACACACTGTTATGTTAGAAACCAGAGAACACAAATGCACTCCAGGCCTGAATGGGGCAAAGTAACAAGTGATGATGTTAATGAGCTCTTCTCTGGTGAAAGAGCTCCGGAAACCATGGGTGTTATTTCTGCCATAGGTCTCATTCCACACTCCCAGAGAGGACACGCGTCTGTGACGTTTGTCGCTTTTCAGCGTTGCCGGTCTCAGACGTGGTCCGGACCAGAGCGTTCATGAGTCCTCTGTGGGAGCTTGTGGTGGGCAGCCCTTGAGGAGCACCGGGACACTTCCCAGTTGCCTCAGTGTTGAGTGTTGCCTTGGCCTGCGCCGCGACACGGGCCTGCTCCCTGTTGGTGTCCCATCCAACTCACGCGACAGCCTGCGGGTCCTCGGAACGCAAAGCTCCTCGCAAAAACAGAGCATACACTCTTACACAAAAAACACAGGGGAAAAACACTTACAAGTCAATAATACGGCCAGGACCTCAGGAGCTCAACTTATACTTAAACGTATACTTTTGTCTGTGGAGGGAGGTTTCCTGCTGAAGTGTTGGCTCGTTAAACTGTCTGTTCCTGATGAAAGGAGCTGCTGTGATTGGCTTTATCGAAGCGTCCCGTAGATCCACTTTGCTGCTGAAACATATGCTTGAGCAAGAATCAGTTAAAAGTGAAAATCATTTGATCATTATGTTGGGCGTCATTTTGGTATTGACATGATTCTAGAGGCGGAAGGAGCGTGCGTAAAAGCCACAATTACTGCCATGAGGCAGTTACAATGATCTATAGTGTTCAATTGACTGGGGAAAAACAATGATTGCCACAGCCGAGAGAAACCAAAAGACTAATAATACAATCACAAATAAAAACAACTACATAAACCACAAGGAAACAAAACAGCAGTGGCAGTCAATGTCTCTCCTGCCTCATTATTGCGCAGTCACCACACGGCTGGCTCAACACATGGCAAAGGGAATCGCTGTAACACTGGACCTGAAACAGAATAAAGCACACAGCAGCAAAGCCTCGACTACAAAGCAAAATGAGCGGGATCCTCCTTTGATACGTCCCTGGCTTGGTGACGTCACATTCGATATGACTACTTCACCTTGGGAAGATTTTAAATAGGAGCCGTTTCTGCCATAGGTCTCATTCCACACTCCCAGAGAGGACACGCGTCTGTGACGTTTGTCGCTTTTCAGCGTTGCCGGTCTCAGACGTGGTCCGGACCAGAGCGTTCATGAGTCCTCTGTGGGAGCTTGGGACACTTCCCAGTTGCCTCATTGTTGATTGTTTCATTCCTGCAAACTTCAGAAACTGAAAAGTGTCACAAACATCACACAAGCGTTGATTCTGACCACGATTCAATCACACTGAGTCATTTTCAGTTGTTTCAGGCCTGCAGACCTCACAAACTGAAAAGCGTGACAAAAAACACATAAGTGCTGATTCTGACCAGTATTCACTCACACTGAGTGGTTTTCAGTTGACTTTTTTCTAAAATTTGTGTGTCATTCCTGCAAACCTCAGAAACTGAAAAGCTTCACGATAAACACAATAGTGTTGATTCTGACCACTTTTCACTCACACTGAGTCATTTTCAGTTGACTGTGCTTTAAAATGACTGTTTCATGCCTGCAAACCTCAGAAACTGAAAAGCTTCACATAAAACACACTGTTATGTTAGAAACCAGAGAACACAAATGCACTCCAGGCCTGAATGGGGCAAAGTAACAAGTGATGATGTTAATGAGCTCTTCTCTGGTGAAAGAGCTCCGGAAACCATGGGTGTTATTTCTGCCATAGGTCTCATTCCACACTCCCAGAGAGGACACGCGTCTGTGACGTTTGTCGCTTTTCAGCGTTGCCGGTCTCAGACGTGGTCCGGACCAGAGCGTTCATGAGTCCTCTGTGGGAGCTTGTGGTGGGCAGCCCTTGAGGAGCACCGGGACACTTCCCAGTTGCCTCAGTGTTGAGTGTTGCCTTGGCCTGCGCCGCGACACGGGCCTGCTCCCTGTTGGTGTCCCATCCAACTCACGCGACAGCCTGCGGGTCCTCGGAACGCAAAGCTCCTCGCAAAAACAGAGCATACACTCCTACACAAAAAACACAGGGGAAAAACACTTACAAGTCAATAATACGGCCAGGACCTCAGGAGCTCAACTTATACTTAAACGTATACTTTTGTCTGTGGAGGGAGGTTTCCTGCTGAAGTGTTGGCTCGTTAAACTGTCTGTTCCTGATGAGAGGAGCTGCTGTGATTGGCTTTATCGAAGCGTCCCGTAGATCCACTTTGCTGCTGAAACATATGCTTGAGCAAGAATCAGTGAAAGTGAAAATCATTTGATCATTATGTTGGGCGTCATTTTGGTATTGACATGATTCTAGAGGCGGAAGGAGCGTGCGTAAAAGCCACAATTACTGCCATGAGGCAGTTACAATGATCTATAGTGTTCAATTGACTGGGGAAAAACAATGATTGCCACAGCCGAGAGAAACCAAAAGACTAATAATACAATCACAAATAAAAACAACTACATAAACCACAAGGAAACAAAACAGCAGTGGCAGTCAATGTCTCTCCTGCCTCATTATTGCGCAGTCACCACACGGCTGGCTCAACACATGGCAAAGGGAATCGCTGTAACACTGGACCTGAAACAGAATAAAGCACACAGCAGCAAAGCCTCGACTACAAAGCAAAATGAGCGGGATCCTCCTTTGATACGTCCCTGGCTTGGTGACGTCACATTCGATATGACTACTTCACCTTGGGAAGATTTTAAATAGGAGCCGTTTGTGCCATAGGTCTCATTCCACACTCCCAGAGAGGACACGCGTCTGTGACGTTTGTCGCTTTTCAGCGTTGCCGGTCTCAGACGTGGTCCGGACCAGAGCGTTCATGAGTCCTCTGTGGGAGCTTGGGACACTTCCCAGTTGCCTCATTGTTGCTTGTTTCATTCCTGCAAACTTCAGAAACTGAAAAGTGTCACAAACATCACACAAGCGTTGATTCTGACCACGATTCAATCACACTGAGTCATTTTCAGTTGTTTCAGGCCTGCAGACCTCACAAACTGAAAAGCGTGACAAAAAACACATAAGTGCTGATTCTGACCAGTATTCACTCACACTGAGTGGTTTTCAGTTGACTTTTTTCTAAAATTTGTGTGTCATTCCTGCAAACCTCAGAAACTGAAAAGCTTCACGATAAACACAATAGTGTTGATTCTGACCACTTTTCACTCACACTGAGTCATTTTCAGTTGACTGTGCTTTAAAATGACTGTTTCATGCCTGCAAACCTCAGAAACTGAAAAGCTTCACATAAAACACACTGTTATGTTAGAAACCAGAGAACACAAATGCACTCCAGGCCTGAATGGGGCAAAGTAACAAGTGATGATGTTAATGAGCTCTTCTCTGGTGAAAGAGCTCCGGAAACCATGGGTGTTATTTCTGCCATAGGTCTCATTCCACACTCCCAGAGAGGACACGCGTCTGTGACGTTTGTCGCTTTTCAGCGTTGCCGGTCTCAGACGTGGTCCGGACCAGAGCGTTCATGAGTCCTCTGTGGGAGCTTGTGGTGGGCAGCCCTTGAGGAGCACCGGGACACTTCCCAGTTGCCTCAGTGTTGAGTGTTGCCTTGGCCTGCGCCGCGACACGGGCCTGCTCCCTGTTGGTGTCCCATCCAACTCACGCGACAGCCTGCGGGTCCTCGGAACGCAAAGCTCCTCGCAAAAACAGAGCATACACTCTTACACAAAAAACACAGGGGAAAAACACTTACAAGTCAATAATACGGCCAGGACCTCAGGAGCTCAACTTATACTTAAACGTATACTTTTGTCTGTGGAGGGAGGTTTCCTGCTGAAGTGTTGGCTCGTTAAACTGTCTGTTCCTGATGAAAGGAGCTGCTGTGATTGGCTTTATCGAAGCGTCCCGTAGATCCACTTTGCTGCTGAAACATATGCTTGAGCAAGAATCAGTTAAAAGTGAAAATCATTTGATCATTATGTTGGGCGTCATTTTGGTATTGACATGATTCTAGAGGCGGAAGGAGCGTGCGTAAAAGCCACAATTACTGCCATGAGGCAGTTACAATGATCTATAGTGTTCAATTGACTGGGGAAAAACAATGATTGCCACAGCCGAGAGAAACCAAAAGACTAATAATACAATCACAAATAAAAACAACTACATAAACCACAAGGAAACAAAACAGCAGTGGCAGTCAATGTCTCTCCTGCCTCATTATTGCGCAGTCACCACACGGCTGGCTCAACACATGGCAAAGGGAATCGCTGTAACACTGGACCTGAAACAGAATAAAGCACACAGCAGCAAAGCCTCGACTACAAAGCAAAATGAGCGGGATCCTCCTTTGATACGTCCCTGGCTTGGTGACGTCACATTCGATATGACTACTTCACCTTGGGAAGATTTTAAATAGGAGCCGTTTCTGCCATAGGTCTCATTCCACACTCCCAGAGAGGACACGCGTCTGTGACGTTTGTCGCTTTTCAGCGTTGCCGGTCTCAGACGTGGTCCGGACCAGAGCGTTCATGAGTCCTCTGTGGGAGCTTGGGACACTTCCCAGTTGCCTCATTGTTGATTGTTTCATTCCTGCAAACTTCAGAAACTGAAAAGTGTCACAAACATCACACAAGCGTTGATTCTGACCACGATTCAATCACACTGAGTCATTTTCAGTTGTTTCAGGCCTGCAGACCTCACAAACTGAAAAGCGTGACAAAAAACACATAAGTGCTGATTCTGACCAGTATTCACTCACACTGAGTGGTTTTCAGTTGACTTTTTTCTAAAATTTGTGTGTCATTCCTGCAAACCTCAGAAACTGAAAAGCTTCACGATAAACACAATAGTGTTGATTCTGACCACTTTTCACTCACACTGAGTCATTTTCAGTTGACTGTGCTTTAAAATGACTGTTTCATGCCTGCAAACCTCAGAAACTGAAAAGCTTCACATAAAACACACTGTTATGTTAGAAACCAGAGAACACAAATGCACTCCAGGCCTGAATGGGGCAAAGTAACAAGTGATGATGTTAATGAGCTCTTCTCTGGTGAAAGAGCTCCGGAAACCATGGGTGTTATTTCTGCCATAGGTCTCATTCCACACTCCCAGAGAGGACACGCGTCTGTGACGTTTGTCGCTTTTCAGCGTTGCCGGTCTCAGACGTGGTCCGGACCAGAGCGTTCATGAGTCCTCTGTGGGAGCTTGTGGTGGGCAGCCCTTGAGGAGCACCGGGACACTTCCCAGTTGCCTCAGTGTTGAGTGTTGCCTTGGCCTGCGCCGCGACACGGGCCTGCTCCCTGTTGGTGTCCCATCCAACTCACGCGACAGCCTGCGGGTCCTCGGAACGCAAAGCTCCTCGCAAAAACAGAGCATACACTCCTACACAAAAAACACAGGGGAAAAACACTTACAAGTCAATAATACGGCCAGGACCTCAGGAGCTCAACTTATACTTAAACGTATACTTTTGTCTGTGGAGGGAGGTTTCCTGCTGAAGTGTTGGCTCGTTAAACTGTCTGTTCCTGATGAGAGGAGCTGCTGTGATTGGCTTTATCGAAGCGTCCCGTAGATCCACTTTGCTGCTGAAACATATGCTTGAGCAAGAATCAGTGAAAGTGAAAATCATTTGATCATTATGTTGGGCGTCATTTTGGTATTGACATGATTCTAGAGGCGGAAGGAGCGTGCGTAAAAGCCACAATTACTGCCATGAGGCAGTTACAATGATCTATAGTGTTCAATTGACTGGGGAAAAACAATGATTGCCACAGCCGAGAGAAACCAAAAGACTAATAATACAATCACAAATAAAAACAACTACATAAACCACAAGGAAACAAAACAGCAGTGGCAGTCAATGTCTCTCCTGCCTCATTATTGCGCAGTCACCACACGGCTGGCTCAACACATGGCAAAGGGAATCGCTGTAACACTGGACCTGAAACAGAATAAAGCACACAGCAGCAAAGCCTCGACTTCAAAGCAAAATGAGCGGGATCCTCCTTTGATACGTCCCTGGCTTGGTGACGTCACATTCGATATGACTACTTCACCTTGGGAAGATTTTAAATAGGAGCCGTTTCTGCCATAGGTCTCATTCCACACACCCAGAGAGGACACGCGTCTGTGACGTTTGTCGCTTTTCAGCGTTGCCGGTCTCAGACGTGGTCCGGACCAGAGCGTTCATGAGTCCTCTGTGGGAGCTTGGGACACTTCCCAGTTGCCTCATTGTTGCTTGTTTCATTCCTGCAAACTTCAGAAACTGAAAAGTGTCACAAACATCACACAAGCGTTGATTCTGACCACGATTCAATCACACTGAGTCATTTTCAGTTGTTTCAGGCCTGCAGACCTCACAAACTGAAAAGCGTGACAAAAAACACATAAGTGCTGATTCTGACCAGTATTCACTCACACTGAGTGGTTTTCAGTTGACTTTTTTCTAAAATTTGTGTGTCATTCCTGCAAACCTCAGAAACTGAAAAGCTTCACGATAAACACAATAGTGTTGATTCTGACCACTTTTCACTCACACTGAGTCATTTTCAGTTGACTGTGCTTTAAAATGACTGTTTCATGCCTGCAAACCTCAGAAACTGAAAAGCTTCACATAAAACACACTGTTATGTTAGAAACCAGAGAACACAAATGCACTCCAGGCCTGAATGGGGCAAAGTAACAAGTGATGATGTTAATGAGCTCTTCTCTGGTGAAAGAGCTCCGGAAACCATGGGTGTTATTTCTGCCATAGGTCTCATTCCACACTCCCAGAGAGGACACGCGTCTGTGACGTTTGTCGCTTTTCAGCGTTGCCGGTCTCAGACGTGGTCCGGACCAGAGCGTTCATGAGTCCTCTGTGGGAGCTTGTGGTGGGCAGCCCTTGAGGAGCACCGGGACACTTCCCAGTTGCCTCAGTGTTGAGTGTTGCCTTGGCCTGCGCCGCGACACGGGCCTGCTCCCTGTTGGTGTCCCATCCAACTCACGCGACAGCCTGCGGGTCCTCGGAACGCAAAGCTCCTCGCAAAAACAGAGCATACACTCTTACACAAAAAACACAGGGGAAAAACACTTACAAGTCAATAATACGGCCAGGACCTCAGGAGCTCAACTTATACTTAAACGTATACTTTTGTCTGTGGAGGGAGGTTTCCTGCTGAAGTGTTGGCTCGTTAAACTGTCTGTTCCTGATGAGAGGAGCTGCTGTGATTGGCTTTATCGAAGCGTCCCGTAGATCCACTTTGCTGCTGAAACATATGCTTGAGCAAGAATCAGTTAAAAGTGAAAATCATTTGATCATTATGTTGGGCGTCATTTTGGTATTGACATGATTCTAGAGGCGGAAGGAGCGTGCGTAAAAGCCACAATTACTGCCATGAGGCAGTTACAATGATCTATAGTGTTCAATTGACTGGGGAAAAACAATGATTGCCACAGCCGAGAGAAACCAAAAGACTAATAATACAATCACAAATAAAAACAACTACATAAACCACAAGGAAACAAAACAGCAGTGGCAGTCAATGTCTCTCCTGCCTCATTATTGCGCAGTCACCACACGGCTGGCTCAACACATGGCAAAGGGAATCGCTGTAACACTGGACCTGAAACAGAATAAAGCACACAGCAGCAAAGCCTCGACTACAAAGCAAAATGAGCGGGATCCTCCTTTGATACGTCCCTGGCTTGGTGACGTCACATTCGATATGACTACTTCACCCTCGGAAGATTTTAAATAGGAGCCGTTTCTGCCATAGGTCTCATTCCACACTCCCAGAGAGGACACGCGTCTGTGACGTTTGTCGCTTTTCAGCGTTGCCGGTCTCAGACGTGGTCCGGACCAGAGCGTTCATGAGTCCTCTGTGGGAGCTTGGGACACTTCCCAGTTGCCTCATTGTTGCTTGTTTCATTCCTGCAAACTTTAGAAACTGAAAAGTGTCACAAACATCACACAAGCGTTGATTCTGACCACGATTCAATCACACTGAGTCATTTTCAGTTGTTTCAGGCCTGCAGACCTCACAAACTGAAAAGCGTGACAAAAAACACATAAGTGCTGATTCTGACCAGTATTCACTCACACTGAGTGGTTTTCAGTTGACTTTTTTCTAAAATTTGTGTGTCATTCCTGCAAACCTCAGAAACTGAAAAGCTTCACGATAAACACAATAGTGTTGATTCTGACCACTTTTCACTCACACTGAGTCATTTTCAGTTGACTGTGCTTTAAAATGACTGTTTCATGCCTGCAAACCTCAGAAACTGAAAAGCTTCACATAAAACACACTGTTATGTTAGAAACCAGAGAACACAAATGCACTCCAGGCCTGAATGGGGCAAAGTAACAAGTGATGATGTTAATGAGCTCTTCTCTGGTGAAAGAGCTCCGGAAACCATGGGTGTTATTTCTGCCATAGGTCTCATTCCACACTCCCAGAGAGGACACGCGTCTGTGACGTTTGTCGCTTTTCAGCGTTGCCGGTCTCAGACGTGGTCCGGACCAGAGCGTTCATGAGTCCTCTGTGGGAGCTTGTGGTGGGCAGCCCTTGAGGAGCACCGGGACACTTCCCAGTTGCCTCAGTGTTGAGTGTTGCCTTGGCCTGCGCCGCGACACGGGCCTGCTCCCTGTTGGTGTCCCATCCAACTCACGCGACAGCCTGCGGGTCCTCGGAACGCAAAGCTCCTCGCAAAAACAGAGCATACACTCTTACACAAAAAACACAGGGGAAAAACACTTACAAGTCAATAATACGGCCAGGACCTCAGGAGCTCAACTTATACTTAAACGTATACTTTTGTCTGTGGAGGGAGGTTTCCTGCTGAAGTGTTGGCTCGTTAAACTGTCTGTTCCTGATGAGAGGAGCTGCTGTGATTGGCTTTATCGAAGCGTCCCGTAGATCCACTTTGCTGCTGAAACATATGCTTGAGCAAGAATCAGTTAAAAGTGAAAATCATTTGATCATTATGTTGGGCGTCATTTTGGTATTGACATGATTCTAGAGGCGGAAGGAGCGTGCGTAAAAGCCACAATTACTGCCATGAGGCAGTTACAATGATCTATAGTGTTCAATTGACTGGGGAAAAACAATGATTGCCACAGCCGAGAGAAACCAAAAGACTAATAATACAATCACAAATAAAAACAACTACATAAACCACAAGGAAACAAAACAGCAGTGGCAGTCAATGTCTCTCCTGCCTCATTATTGCGCAGTCACCACACGGCTGGCTCAACACATGGCAAAGGGAATCGCTGTAACACTGGACCTGAAACAGAATAAAGCACACAGCAGCAAAGCCTCGACTACAAAGCAAAATGAGCGGGATCCTCCTTTGATACGTCCCTGGCTTGGTGACGTCACATTCGATATGACTACTTCACCTTGGGAAGATTTTAAATAGGAGCCGTTTCTGCCATAGGTCTCATTCCACACTCCCAGAGAGGACACGCGTCTGTGACGTTTGTCGCTTTTCAGCGTTGCCGGTCTCAGACGTGGTCCGGACCAGAGCGTTCATGAGTCCTCTGTGGGAGCTTGGGACACTTCCCAGTTGCCTCATTGTTGATTGTTTCATTCCTGCAAACTTCAGAAACTGAAAAGTGTCACAAACATCACACAAGCGTTGATTCTGACCACGATTCAATCACACTGAGTCATTTTCAGTTGTTTCAGGCCTGCAGACCTCACAAACTGAAAAGCGTGACAAAAAACACATAAGTGCTGATTCTGACCAGTATTCACTCACACTGAGTGGTTTTCAGTTGACTTTTTTTCTAAAATTTGTGTGTCATTCCTGCAAACCTCAGAAACTGAAAAGCTTCACGATAAACACAATAGTGTTGATTCTGACCACTTTTCACTCACACTGAGTCATTTTCAGTTGACTGTGCTTTAAAATGACTGTTTCATGCCTGCAAACCTCAGAAACTGAAAAGCTTCACATAAAACACACTGTTATGTTAGAAACCAGAGAACACAAATGCACTCCAGGCCTGAATGGGGCAAAGTAACAAGTGATGATGTTAATGAGCTCTTCTCTGGTGAAAGAGCTCCGGAAACCATGGGTGTTATTTCTGCCATAGGTCTCATTCCACACTCCCAGAGAGGACACGCGTCTGTGACGTTTGTCGCTTTTCAGCGTTGCCGGTCTCAGACGTGGTCCGGACCAGAGCGTTCATGAGTCCTCTGTGGGAGCTTGTGGTGGGCAGCCCTTGAGGAGCACCGGGACACTTCCCAGTTGCCTCAGTGTTGAGTGTTGCCTTGGCCTGCGCCGCGACACGGGCCTGCTCCCTGTTGGTGTCCCATCCAACTCACGCGACAGCCTGCGGGTCCTCGGAACGCAAAGCTCCTCGCAAAAACAGAGCATACACTCCTACACAAAAAACACAGGGGAAAAACACTTACAAGTCAATAATACGGCCAGGACCTCAGGAGCTCAACTTATACTTAAACGTATACTTTTGTCTGTGGAGGGAGGTTTCCTGCTGAAGTGTTGGCTCGTTAAACTGTCTGTTCCTGATGAGAGGAGCTGCTGTGATTGGCTTTATCGAAGCGTCCCGTAGATCCACTTTGCTGCTGAAACATATGCTTGAGCAAGAATCAGTGAAAGTGAAAATCATTTGATCATTATGTTGGGCGTCATTTTGGTATTGACATGATTCTAGAGGCGGAAGGAGCGTGCGTAAAAGCCACAATTACTGCCATGAGGCAGTTACAATGATCTATAGTGTTCAATTGACTGGGGAAAAACAATGATTGCCACAGCCGAGAGAAACCAAAAGACTAATAATACAATCACAAATAAAAACAACTACATAAACCACAAGGAAACAAAACAGCAGTGGCAGTCAATGTCTCTCCTGCCTCATTATTGCGCAGTCACCACACGGCTGGCTCAACACATGGCAAAGGGAATCGCTGTAACACTGGACCTGAAACAGAATAAAGCACACAGCAGCAAAGCCTCGACTACAAAGCAAAATGAGCGGGATCCTCCTTTGATACGTCCCTGGCTTGGTGACGTCACATTCGATATGACTACTTCACCTTGGGAAGATTTTAAATAGGAGCCGTTTGTGCCATAGGTCTCATTCCACACTCCCAGAGAGGACACGCGTCTGTGACGTTTGTCGCTTTTCAGCGTTGCCGGTCTCAGACGTGGTCCGGACCAGAGCGTTCATGAGTCCTCTGTGGGAGCTTGGGACACTTCCCAGTTGCCTCATTGTTGCTTGTTTCATTCCTGCAAACTTCAGAAACTGAAAAGTGTCACAAACATCACACAAGCGTTGATTCTGACCACGATTCAATCACACTGAGTCATTTTCAGTTGTTTCATTCCTGCAGACCTCACAAACTGAAAAGCGTGACAAAAAACACATAAGTGCTGATTCTGACCAGTATTCACTCACACTGAGTGGTTTTCAGTTGACTTTTTTCTAAAATTTGTGTGTCATTCCTGCAAACCTCAGAAACTGAAAAGCTTCACGATAAACACAATAGTGTTGATTCTGACCACTTTTCACTCACACTGAGTCATTTTCAGTTGACTGTGCTTTAAAATGACTGTTTCATGCCTGCAAACCTCAGAAACTGAAAAGCTTCACATAAAACACACTGTTATGTTAGAAACCAGAGAACACAAATGCACTCCAGGCCTGAATGGGGCAAAGTAACAAGTGATGATGTTAATGAGCTCTTCTCTGGTGAAAGAGCTCCGGAAACCATGGGTGTTATTTCTGCCATAGGTCTCATTCCACACTCCCAGAGAGGACACGCGTCTGTGACGTTTGTCGCTTTTCAGCGTTGCCGGTCTCAGACGTGGTCCGGACCAGAGCGTTCATGAGTCCTCTGTGGGAGCTTGGGACACTTCCCAGTTGCCTCATTGTTGCTTGTTTCATTCCTGCAAACTTCAGAAACTGAAAAGTGTCACAAACATCACACAAGCGTTGATTCTGACCACGATTCAATCACACTGAGTCATTTTCAGTTGTTTCAGGCCTGCAGACCTCACAAACTGAAAAGCGTGACAAAAAACACATAAGTGCTGATTCTGACCAGTATTCACTCACACTGAGTGGTTTTCAGTTGACTTTTTTCTAAAATTTGTGTGTCATTCCTGCAAACCTCAGAAACTGAAAAGCTTCACGATAAACACAATAGTGTTGATTCTGACCACTTTTCACTCACACTGAGTCATTTTCAGTTGACTGTGCTTTAAAATGACTGTTTCATGCCTGCAAACCTCAGAAACTGAAAAGCTTCACATAAAACACACTGTTATGTTAGAAACCAGAGAACACAAATGCACTCCAGGCCTGAATGGGGCAAAGTAACAAGTGATGATGTTAATGAGCTCTTCTCTGGTGAAAGAGCTCCGGAAACCATGGGTGTTATTTCTGCCATAGGTCTCATTCCACACTCCCAGAGAGGACACGCGTCTGTGACGTTTGTCGCTTTTCAGCGTTGCCGGTCTCAGACGTGGTCCGGACCAGAGCGTTCATGAGTCCTCTGTGGGAGCTTGTGGTGGGCAGCCCTTGAGGAGCACCGGGACACTTCCCAGTTGCCTCAGTGTTGAGTGTTGCCTTGGCCTGCGCCGCGACACGGGCCTGCTCCCTGTTGGTGTCCCATCCAACTCACGCGACAGCCTGCGGGTCCTCGGAACGCAAAGCTCCTCGCAAAAACAGAGCATACACTCCTACACAAAAAACACAGGGGAAAAACACTTACAAGTCAATAATACGGCCAGGACCTCAGGAGCTCAACTTATACTTAAACGTATACTTTTGTCTGTGGAGGGAGGTTTCCTGCTGAAGTGTTGGCTCGTTAAACTGTCTGTTCCTGATGAGAGGAGCTGCTGTGATTGGCTTTATCGAAGCGTCCCGTAGATCCACTTTGCTGCTGAAACATATGCTTGAGCAAGAATCAGTGAAAGTGAAAATCATTTGATCATTATGTTGGGCGTCATTTTGGTATTGACATGATTCTAGAGGCGGAAGGAGCGTGCGTAAAAGCCACAATTACTGCCATGAGGCAGTTACAATGATCTATAGTGTTCAATTGACTGGGGAAAAACAATGATTGCCACAGCCGAGAGAAACCAAAAGACTAATAATACAATCACAAATAAAAACAACTACATAAACCACAAGGAAACAAAACAGCAGTGGCAGTCAATGTCTCTCCTGCCTCATTATTGCGCAGTCACCACACGGCTGGCTCAACACATGGCAAAGGGAATCGCTGTAACACTGGACCTGAAACAGAATAAAGCACACAGCAGCAAAGCCTCGACTTCAAAGCAAAATGAGCGGGATCCTCCTTTGATACGTCCCTGGCTTGGTGACGTCACATTCGATATGACTACTTCACCTTGGGAAGATTTTAAATAGGAGCCGTTTCTGCCATAGGTCTCATTCCACACTCCCAGAGAGGACACGCGTCTGTGACGTTTGTCGCTTTTCAGCGTTGCCGGTCTCAGACGTGGTCCGGACCAGAGCGTTCATGAGTCCTCTGTGGGAGCTTGGGACACTTCCCAGTTGCCTCATTGTTGCTTGTTTCATTCCTGCAAACTTCAGAAACTGAAAAGTTTCACAAACATCACACAAGCGTTGATTCTGACCACGATTCAGTCACACTGAGTCATTTTCAGTTGTTTCAGGCCTGCAGACCTCACAAACTGAAAAGCGTGACAAAAAACACATAAGTGCTGATTCTGACCAGTATTCACTCACACTGAGTGGTTTTCAGTTGACTTTTTTCTAAAATTTGTGTGTCATTCCTGCAAACCTCACAAACTGAAAAGCTTCACGATAAACACAATAGTGTTGATTCTGACCACTTTTCACTCACACTGAGTCATTTTCAGTTGACTGTGCTTTAAAATGACTGTTTCATGCCTGCAAACCTCAGAAACTGAAAAGCTTCACATAAAACACACTGTTATGTTAGAAACCAGAGAACACAAATGCACTCCAGGCCTGAATGGGGCAAAGTAACAAGTGATGATGTTAATGAGCTCTTCTCTGGTGAAAGAGCTCCGGAAACCATGGGTGTTATTTCTGCCATAGGTCTCATTCCACACTCCCAGAGAGGACACGCGTCTGTGACGTTTGTCGCTTTTCAGCGTTGCCGGTCTCAGACGTGGTCCGGACCAGAGCGTTCATGAGTCCTCTGTGGGAGCTTGTGGTGGGCAGCCCTTGAGGAGCACCGGGACACTTCCCAGTTGCCTCAGTGTTGAGTGTTGCCTTGGCCTGCGCCGCGACACGGGCCTGCTCCCTGTTGGTGTCCCATCCAACTCACGCGACAGCCTGCGGGTCCTCGGAACGCAAAGCTCCTCGCAAAAACAGAGCATACACTCTTACACAAAAAACACAGGGGAAAAACACTTACAAGTCAATCATACGGCCAGGACCTCAGGAGCTCAACTTATACTTAAACGTATACTTTTGTCTGTGGAGGGAGGTTTCCTGCTGAAGTGTTGGCTCGTTAAACTGTCTGTTCCTGATGAGAGGAGCTGCTGTGATTGGCTTTATCGAAGCGTCCCGTAGATCCACTTTGCTGCTGAAACATATGCTTGAGCAAGAATCAGTTAAAAGTGAAAATCATTTGATCATTATGTTGGGCGTCATTTTGGTATTGACATGATTCTAGAGGCGGAAGGAGCGTGCGTAAAAGCCACAATTACTGCCATGAGGCAGTTACAATGATCTATAGTGTTCAATTGACTGGGGAAAAACAATGATTGCCACAGCCGAGAGAAACCAAAAGACTAATAATACAATCACAAATAAAAACAACTACATAAACCACAAGGAAACAAAACAGCAGTGGCAGTCAATGTCTCTCCTGCCTCATTATTGCGCAGTCACCACACGGCTGGCTCAACACATGGCAAAGGGAATCGCTGTAACACTGGACCTGAAACAGAATAAAGCACACAGCAGCAAAGCCTCGACCTCAAAGCAAAATGAGCGGGATCCTCCTTTGATACGTCCCTGGCTTGGTGACATCACATTCGATATGACTACTTCACCTTGGGAAGATTTTAAATAGGAGCCGTTTCTGCCATAGGTCTCATTCCACACTCCCAGAGAGGACACGCGTCTGTGACGTTTGTCGCTTTTCAGCGTTGCCGGTCTCAGACGTGGTCCGGACCAGAGCGTTCATGAGTCCTCTGTGGGAGCTTGGGACACTTCCCAGTTGCCTCATTGTTGCTTGTTTCATTCCTGCAAACTTCAGAAACTGAAAAGTTTCACAAACATCACACAAGCGTTGATTCTGACCACGATTCAGTCACACTGAGTCATTTTCAGTTGTTTCATTCCTGCAGACCTCACAAACTGAAAAGCTTGACAAAAAACACATAAGTGCTGATTCTGACCAGTATTCACTCACACTGAGTGGTTTTCAGTTGACTTTTTTCTAAAATTTGTGTGTCATTCCTGCAAACCTCAGAAACTGAAAAGCTTCACGATAAACACAATAGTGTTGATTCTGACCACTTTTCACTCACACTGAGTCATTTTCAGTTGACTGTGCTTTAAAATGACTGTTTCATGCCTGCAAACCTCAGAAACTGAAAAGCTTCACATAAAACACACTGTTATGTTAGAAACCAGAGAACACAAATGCACTCCAGGCCTGAATGGGGCAAAGTAACAAGTGATGATGTTAATGAGCTCTTCTCTGGTGAAAGAGCTCCGGAAACCATGGGTGTTATTTCTGCCATAGGTCTCATTCCACACTCCCAGAGAGGACACGCGTCTGTGACGTTTGTCGCTTTTCAGCGTTGCCGGTCTCAGACGTGGTCCGGACCAGAGCGTTCATGAGTCCTCTGTGGGAGCTTGTGGTGGGCAGCCCTTGAGGAGCACCGGGACACTTCCCAGTTGCCTCAGTGTTGAGTGTTGCCTTGGCCTGCGCCGCGACACGGGCCTGCTCCCTGTTGGTGTCCCATCCAACTCACGCGACAGCCTGCGGGTCCTCGGAACGCAAAGCTCCTCGCAAAAACAGAGCATACACTCTTACACAAAAAACACAGGGGAAAAACACTTACAAGTCAATCATACGGCCAGGACCTCAGGAGCTCAACTTATACTTAAACGTATACTTTTGTCTGTGGAGGGAGGTTTCCTGCTGAAGTGTTGGCTCGTTAAACTGTCTGTTCCTGATGAAAGGAGCTGCTGTGATTGGCTTTATCGAAGCGTCCCGTAGATCCACTTTGCTGCTGAAACATATGCTTGAGCAAGAATCAGTTAAAAGTGAAAATCATTTGATCATTATGTTGGGCGTCATTTTGGTATTGACATGATTCTAGAGGCGGAAGGAGCGTGCGTAAAAGCCACAATTACTGCCATGAGGCAGTTACAATGATCTATAGTGTTCAATTGACTGGGGAAAAACAATGATTGCCACAGCCGAGAGAAACCAAAAGACTAATAATACAATCACAAATAAAAACAACTACATAAACCACAAGGAAACAAAACAGCAGTGGCAGTCAATGTCTCTCCTGCCTCATTATTGCGCAGTCACCACACGGCTGGCTCAACACATGGCAAAGGGAATCGCTGTAACACTGGACCTGAAACAGAATAAAGCACACAGCAGCAAAGCCTCGACCTCAAAGCAAAATGAGCGGGATCCTCCTTTGATACGTCCCTGGCTTGGTGACATCACATTCGATATGACTACTTCACCTTGGGAAGATTTTAAATAGGAGCCGTTTCTGCCATAGGTCTCATTCCACACTCCCAGAGAGGACACGCGTCTGTGACGTTTGTCGCTTTTCAGCGTTGCCGGTCTCAGACGTGGTCCGGACCAGAGCGTTCATGAGTCCTCTGTGGGAGCTTGGGACACTTCCCAGTTGCCTCATTGTTGCTTGTTTCATTCCTGCAAACTTCAGAAACTGAAAAGTTTCACAAACATCACACAAGCGTTGATTCTGACCACGATTCAATCACACTGAGTCATTTTCAGTTGTTTCATTCCTGCAGACCTCACAAACTGAAAAGCTTGACAAAAAACACATAAGTGCTGATTCTGACCAGTATTCACTCACACTGAGTGGTTTTCAGTTGACTTTTTTCTAAAATTTGTGTGTCATTCCTGCAAACCTCACAAACTGAAAAGCTTCACGATAAACACAATAGTGTTGATTCTGACCACTTTTCACTCACACTGAGTCATTTTCAGTTGACTGTGCTTTAAAATGACTGTTTCATGCCTGCAAACCTCAGAAACTGAAAAGCTTCACATAAAACACACTGTTATGTTAGAAACCAGAGAACACAAATGCACTCCAGGCCTGAATGGGGCAAAGTAACAAGTGATGATGTTAATGAGCTCTTCTCTGCTGAAAGAGCTCCGGAAACCATGGGTGTTATTTCTGCCATAGGTCTCATTCCACACTCCCAGAGAGGACACGCGTCTGTGACGTTTGTCGCTTTTCAGCGTTGCCGGTCTCAGACGTGGTCCGGACCAGAGCGTTCATGAGTCCTCTGTGGGAGCTTGTGGTGGGCAGCCCTTGAGGAGCACCGGGACACTTCCCAGTTGCCTCAGTGTTGAGTGTTGCCTTGGCCTGCGCCGCGACACGGGCCTGCTCCCTGTTGGTGTCCCATCCAACTCACGCGACAGCCTGCGGGTCCTCGGAACGCAAAGCTCCTCGCAAAAACAGAGCATACACTCTTACACAAAAAACACAGGGGAAAAACACTTACAAGTCAATCATACGGCCAGGACCTCAGGAGCTCAACTTATACTTAAACGTATACTTTTGTCTGTGGAGGGAGGTTTCCTGCTGAAGTGTTGGCTCGTTAAACTGTCTGTTCCTGATGAGAGGAGCTGCTGTGATTGGCTTTATCGAAGCGTCCCGTAGATCCACTTTGCTGCTGAAACATATGCTTGAGCAAGAATCAGTGAAAGTGAAAATCATTTGATCATTATGTTGGGCGTCATTTTGGTATTGACATGATTCTAGAGGCGGAAGGAGCGTGCGTAAAAGCCACAATTACTGCCATGAGGCAGTTACAATGATCTATAGTGTTCAATTGACTGGAGAAAAACAATGATTGCCACAGCCGAGAGAAACCAAAAGACTAATAATACAATCACAAATAAAAACAACTACATAAACCACAAGGAAACAAAACAGCAGTGGCAGTCAATGTCTCTCCTGCCTCATTATTGCGCAGTCACCACACGGCTGGCTCAACACATGGCAAAGGGAATCGCTGTAACACTGGACCTGAAACAGAATAAAGCACACAGCAGCAAAGCCTCGACTTCAAAGCAAAATGAGCGGGATCCTCCTTTGATACGTCCCTGGCTTGGTGACGTCACATTCGATATGACTACTTCACCCTCGGAAGATTTTAAATAGGAGCCGTTTGTGCCATAGGTCTCATTCCACACTCCCAGAGAGGACACGCGTCTGTGACGTTTGTCGCTTTTCAGCGTTGCCGGTCTCAGACGTGGTCCGGACCAGAGCGTTCATGAGTCCTCTGTGGGAGCTCGGGACACTTCCCAGTTGCCTCATTGTTGATTGTTTCATTCCTGCAAACTTCAGAAACTGAAAAGTGTCACAAACATCACACAAGCGTTGATTCTGACCACGATTCAATCACACTGAGTCATTTTCAGTTGTTTCAGGCCTGCAGACCTCACAAACTGAAAAGCTTGACAAAAAACACATAAGTGCTGATTCTGACCAGTATTCACTGACACTGAGTGGTTTTCAGTTGACTTTTTTCTAAAATTTGTGTGTCATTCCTGCAAACCTCACAAACTGAAAAGCTTCACGATAAACACAATAGTGTTGATTCTGACCACTTTTCACTCACATTGAGTCATTTTCAGTTGACTGTGCTTTAAAATGACTGTTTCATGCCTGCAAACCTCAGAAACTGAAAAGCTTCACATAAAACACACTGTTATGTTAGAAACCAGAGAACACAAATGCACTCCAGGCCTGAATGGGGCAAAGTAACAAGTGATGATGTTAATGAGCTCTTCTCTGCTGAAAGAGCTCCGGAAACCATGGGTGTTATTTCTGCCATAGGTCTCATTCCACACTCCCAGAGAGGACACGCGTCTGTGACGTTTGTCGCTTTTCAGCGTTGCCGGTCTCAGACGTGGTCCGGACCAGAGCGTTCATGAGTCCTCTGTGGGAGCTTGTGGTGGGCAGCCCTTGAGGAGCACCGGGACACTTCCCAGTTGCCTCAGTGTTGAGTGTTGCCTTGGCCTGCGCCGCGACACGGGCCTGCTCCCTGTTGGTGTCCCATCCAACTCACGCGACAGCCTGCGGGTCCTCGGAACGCAAAGCTCCTCGCAAAAACAGAGCATACACTCTTACACAAAAAACACAGGGGAAAAACACTTACAAGTCAATCATACGGCCAGGACCTCAGGAGCTCAACTTATACTTAAACGTATACTTTTGTCTGTGGAGGGAGGTTTCCTGCTGAAGTGTTGGCTCGTTAAACTGTCTGTTCCTGATGAGAGGAGCTGCTGTGATTGGCTTTATCGAAGCGTCCCGTAGATCCACTTTGCTGCTGAAACATATGCTTGAGCAAGAATCAGTGAAAGTGAAAATCATTTGATCATTATGTTGGGCGTCATTTTGGTATTGACATGATTCTAGAGGCGGAAGGAGCGTGCGTAAAAGCCACAATTACTGCCATGAGGCAGTTACAATGATCTATAGTGTTCAATTGACTGGGGAAAAACAATGATTGCCACAGCCGAGAGAAACCAAAAGACTAATAATACAATCACAAATAAAAACAACTACATAAACCACAAGGAAACAAAACAGCAGTGGCAGTCAATGTCTCTCCTGCCTCATTATTGCGCAGTCACCACACGGCTGGCTCAACACATGGCAAAGGGAATCGCTGTAACACTGGACCTGAAACAGAATAAAGCACACAGCAGCAAAGCCTCGACCTCAAAGCAAAATGAGCGGGATCCTCCTTTGATACGTCCCTGGCTTGGTGACGTCACATTCGATATGACTACTTCACCCTCGGAAGATTTTAAATAGGAGCCGTTTCTGCCATAGGTCTCATTCCACACTCCCAGAGAGGACACGCGTCTGTGACGTTTGTCGCTTTTCAGCGTTGCCGGTCTCAGACGTGGTCCGGACCAGAGCGTTCATGAGTCCTCTGTGGGAGCTTGGGACACTTCCCAGTTGCCTCATTGTTGCTTGTTTCATTCCTGCAAACTTCAGAAACTGAAAAGTGTCACAAACATCACACAAGCGTTGATTCTGACCACGATTCAATCACACTGAGTCATTTTCAGTTGTTTCAGGCCTGCAGGTCTGTGAGGTCTCACAAACTGAAAAGCGTGACAAAAAACACATAAGTGCTGATTCTGACCAGTATTCACTCACACTGAGTGGTTTTCAGTTGACTTTTTTCTAAAATTTGTGTGTCATTCCTGCAAACCTCAGAAACTGAAAAGCTTCACGATAAACACAATAGTGTTGATTCTGACCACTTTTCACTCACACTGAGTCATTTTCAGTTGACTGTGCTTTAAAATGACTGTTTCATGCCTGCAAACCTCAGAAACTGAAAAGCTTCACATAAAACACTCTGTTATGTAAGTAACCAGAGAACACAAATGCACTCCAGGCCTGAATGGGGCAAAGTAACAAGTGATGATGTTAATGAGCTCTTCTCTGGTGAAAGAGCTCCGGAAACCATGGGTGTTATTTCTGCCATAGGTCTCATTCCACACTCCCAGAGAGGACACGCGTCTGTGACGTTTGTCGCTTTTCAGCGTTGCCGGTCTCAGACGTGGTCCGGACCAGAGCGTTCATGAGTCCTCTGTGGGAGCTTGTGGTGGGCAGCCCTTGAGGAGCACCGGGACACTTCCCAGTTGCCTCAGTGTTGAGTGTTGCCTTGGCCTGCGCCGCGACACGGGCCTGCTCCCTGTTGGTGTCCCATCCAACTCACGCGACAGCCTGCGGGTCCTCGGAACGCAAAGCTCCTCGCAAAAACAGAGCATACACTCTTACACAAAAAACACAGGGGAAAAACACTTACAAGTCAATCATACGGCCAGGACCTCAGGAGCTCAACTTATACTTAAACGTATACTTTTGTCTGTGGAGGGAGGTTTCCTGCTGAAGTGTTGGCTCGTTAAACTGTCTGTTCCTGATGAGAGGAGCTGCTGTGATTGGCTTTATCGAAGCGTCCCGTAGATCCACTTTGCTGCTGAAACATATGCTTGAGCAAGAATCAGTTAAAAGTGAAAATCATTTGATCATTATGTTGGGCGTCATTTTGGTATTGACATGATTCTAGAGGCGGAAGGAGCGTGCGTAAAAGCCACAATTACTGCCATGAGGCAGTTACAATGATCTATAGTGTTCAATTGACTGGGGAAAAACAATGATTGCCACAGCCGAGAGAAACCAAAAGACTAATAATACAATCACAAATAAAAACAACTACATAAACCACAAGGAAACAAAACAGCAGTGGCAGTCAATGTCTCTCCTGCCTCATTATTGCGCAGTCACCACACGGCTGGCTCAACACATGGCAAAGGGAATCGCTGTAACACTGGACCTGAAACAGAATAAAGCACACAGCAGCAAAGCCTCGACTTCAAAGCAAAATGAGCGGGATCCTCCTTTGATACGTCCCTGGCTTGGTGACGTCACATTCGATATGACTACTTCACCCTCGGAAGATTTTAAATAGGAGCCGTTTCTGCCATAGGTCTCATTCCACACTCCCAGAGAGGACACGCGTCTGTGACGTTTGTCGCTTTTCAGCGTTGCCGGTCTCAGACGTGGTCCGGACCAGAGCGTTCATGAGTCCTCTGTGGGAGCTTGGGACACTTCCCAGTTGCCTCATTGTTGCTTGTTTCATTCCTGCAAACTTCAGAAACTGAAAAGTTTCACAAACATCACACAAGCGTTGATTCTGACCACGATTCAGTCACACTGAGTCATTTTCAGTTGTTTCAGGCCTGCAGACCTCACAAACTGAAAAGCGTGACAAAAAACACATAAGTGCTGATTCTGACCAGTATTCACTCACACTGAGTGGTTTTCAGTTGACTTTTTTCTAAAATTTGTGTGTCATTCCTGCAAACCTCAGAAACTGAAAAGCTTCACGATAAACACAATAGTGTTGATTCTGACCACTTTTCACTCACACTGAGTCATTTTCAGTTGACTGTGCTTTAAAATGACTGTTTCATGCCTGCAAACCTCAGAAACTGAAAAGCTTCACATAAAACACACTGTTATGTTAGAAACCAGAGAACACAAATGCACTCCAGGCCTGAATGGGGCAAAGTAACAAGTGATGATGTTAATGAGCTCTTCTCTGCTGAAAGAGCTCCGGAAACCATGGGTGTTATTTCTGCCATAGGTCTCATTCCACACTCCCAGAGAGGACACGCGTCTGTGACGTTTGTCGCTTTTCAGCGTTGCCGGTCTCAGACGTGGTCCGGACCAGAGCGTTCATGAGTCCTCTGTGGGAGCTTGTGGTGGGCAGCCCTTGAGGAGCACCGGGACACTTCCCAGTTGCCTCAGTGTTGAGTGTTGCCTTGGCCTGCGCCGCGACACGGGCCTGCTCCCTGTTGGTGTCCCATCCAACTCACGCGACAGCCTGCGGGTCCTCGGAACGCAAAGCTCCTCGCAAAAACAGAGCATACACTCTTACACAAAAAACACAGGGGAAAAACACTTACAAGTCAATCATACGGCCAGGACCTCAGGAGCTCAACTTATACTTAAACGTATACTTTTGTCTGTGGAGGGAGGTTTCCTGCTGAAGTGTTGGCTCGTTAAACTGTCTGTTCCTGATGAGAGGAGCTGCTGTGATTGGCTTTATCGAAGCGTCCCGTAGATCCACTTTGCTGCTGAAACATATGCTTGAGCAAGAATCAGTTAAAAGTGAAAATCATTTGATCATTATGTTGGGCGTCATTTTGGTATTGACATGATTCTAGAGGCGGAAGGAGCGTGCGTAAAAGCCACAATTACTGCCATGAGGCAGTTACAATGATCTATAGTGTTCAATTGACTGGGGAAAAACAATGATTGCCACAGCCGAGAGAAACCAAAAGACTAATAATACAATCACAAATAAAAACAACTACATAAACCACAAGGAAACAAAACAGCAGTGGCAGTCAATGTCTCTCCTGCCTCATTATTGCGCAGTCACCACACGGCTGGCTCAACACATGGCAAAGGGAATCGCTGTAACACTGGACCTGAAACAGAATAAAGCACACAGCAGCAAAGCCTCGACTTCAAAGCAAATTGAGCGGGATCCTCCTTTGATACGTCCCTGGCTTGGTGACGTCACATTCGATATGACTACTTCACCCTCGGAAGATTTTAAATAGGAGCCGTTTGTGCCATAGGTCTCATTCCACACTCCCAGAGAGGACACGCGTCTGTGACGTTTGTCGCTTTTCAGCGTTGCCGGTCTCAGACGTGGTCCGGACCAGAGCGTTCATGAGTCCTCTGTGGGAGCTCGGGACACTTCCCAGTTGCCTCATTGTTGATTGTTTCATTCCTGCAAACTTCAGAAACTGAAAAGTGTCACAAACATCACACAAGCGTTGATTCTGACCACGATTCAATCACACTGAGTCATTTTCAGTTGTTTCAGGCCTGCAGACCTCACAAACTGAAAAGCTTGACAAAAAACACATAAGTGCTGATTCTGACCAGTATTCACTCACACTGAGTGGTTTTCAGTTGACTTTTTTCTAAAATTTGTGTGTCATTCCTGCAAACCTCAGAAACTGAAAAGCTTCACGATAAACACAATAGTGTTGATTCTGACCACTTTTCACTCACACTGAGTCATTTTCAGTTGACTGTGCTTTAAAATGACTGTTTCATGCCTGCAAACCTCAGAAACTGAAAAGCTTCACATAAAACACACTGTTATGTTAGAAACCAGAGAACACAAATGCACTCCAGGCCTGAATGGGGCAAAGTAACAAGTGATGATGTTAATGAGCTCTTCTCTGGTGAAAGAGCTCCGGAAACCATGGGTGTTATTTCTGCCATAGGTCTCATTCCACACTCCCAGAGAGGACACGCGTCTGTGACGTTTGTCGCTTTTCAGCGTTGCCGGTCTCAGACGTGGTCCGGACCAGAGCGTTCATGAGTCCTCTGTGGGAGCTTGGGACACTTCCCAGTTGCCTCATTGTTGCTTGTTTCATTCCTGCAAACTTCAGAAACTGAAAAGTTTCACAAACATCACACAAGCGTTGATTCTGACCACGATTCAATCACACTGAGTCATTTTCAGTTGTTTCAGGCCTGCAGGTCTGTGAGGTCTCACAAACTGAAAAGCGTGACAAAAAACACATAAGTGCTGATTCTGACCAGTATTCACTCACACTGAGTGGTTTTCAGTTGACTTTTTTCTAAAATTTGTGTGTCATTCCTGCAAACCTCAGAAACTGAAAAGCTTCACGATAAACACAATAGTGTTGATTCTGACCACTTTTCACTCACACTGAGTCATTTTCAGTTGACTGTGCTTTAAAATGACTGTTTCATGCCTGCAAACCTCAGAAACTGAAAAGCTTCACATAAAACACTCTGTTATGTAAGTAACCAGAGAACACAAATGCACTCCAGGCCTGAATGGGGCAAAGTAACAAGTGATGATGTTAATGAGCTCTTCTCTGGTGAAAGAGCTCCGGAAACCATGGGTGTTATTTCTGCCATAGGTCTCATTCCACACTCCCAGAGAGGACACGCGTCTGTGACGTTTGTCGCTTTTCAGCGTTGCCGGTCTCAGACGTGGTCCGGACCAGAGCGTTCATGAGTCCTCTGTGGGAGCTTGTGGTGGGCAGCCCTTGAGGAGCACCGGGACACTTCCCAGTTGCCTCAGTGTTGAGTGTTGTCTTGGCCTGCGCCGCGACACGGGCCTGCTCCCTGTTGGTGTCCCATCCAACTCACGCGACAGCCTGCGGGTCCTCGGAACGCAAAGCTCCTCGCAAAAACAGAGCATACACTCTTACACAAAAAACACAGGGGAAAAACACTTACAAGTCAATCATACGGCCAGGACCTCAGGAGCTCAACTTATACTTAAACGTATACTTTTGTCTGTGGAGGGAGGTTTCCTGCTGAAGTGTTGGCTCGTTAAACTGTCTGTTCCTGATGAGAGGAGCTGCTGTGATTGGCTTTATCGAAGCGTCCCGTAGATCCACTTTGCTGCTGAAACATATGCTTGAGCAAGAATCAGTTAAAAGTGAAAATCATTTGATCATTATGTTGGGCGTCATTTTGGTATTGACATGATTCTAGAGGCGGAAGGAGCGTGCGTAAAAGCCACAATTACTGCCATGAGGCAGTTACAATGATCTATAGTGTTCAATTGACTGGGGAAAAACAATGATTGCCACAGCCGAGAGAAACCAAAAGACTAATAATACAATCACAAATAAAAACAACTACATAAACCACAAGGAAACAAAACAGCAGTGGCAGTCAATGTCTCTCCTGCCTCATTATTGCGCAGTCACCACACGGCTGGCTCAACACATGGCAAAGGGAATCGCTGTAACACTGGACCTGAAACAGAATAAAGCACACAGCAGCAAAGCCTCGACTTCAAAGCAAAATGAGCGGGATCCTCCTTTGATACGTCCCTGGCTTGGTGACGTCACATTCGATATGACTACTTCACCCTCGGAAGATTTTAAATAGGAGCCGTTTCTGCCATAGGTCTCATTCCACACTCCCAGAGAGGACACGCGTCTGTGACGTTTGTCGCTTTTCAGCGTTGCCGGTCTCAGACGTGGTCCGGACCAGAGCGTTCATGAGTCCTCTGTGGGAGCTTGGGACACTTCCCAGTTGCCTCATTGTTGCTTGTTTCATTCCTGCAAACTTCAGAAACTGAAAAGTTTCACAAACATCACACAAGCGTTGATTCTGACCACGATTCAGTCACACTGAGTCATTTTCAGTTGTTTCAGGCCTGCAGACCTCACAAACTGAAAAGCGTGACAAAAAACACATAAGTGCTGATTCTGACCAGTATTCACTCACACTGAGTGGTTTTCAGTTGACTTTTTTCTAAAATTTGTGTGTCATTCCTGCAAACCTCAGAAACTGAAAAGCTTCACGATAAACACAATAGTGTTGATTCTGACCACTTTTCACTCACACTGAGTCATTTTCAGTTGACTGTGCTTTAAAATGACTGTTTCATGCCTGCAAACCTCAGAAACTGAAAAGCTTCACATAAAACACACTGTTATGTTAGAAACCAGAGAACACAAATGCACTCCAGGCCTGAATGGGGCAAAGTAACAAGTGATGATGTTAATGAGCTCTTCTCTGCTGAAAGAGCTCCGGAAACCATGGGTGTTATTTCTGCCATAGGTCTCATTCCACACTCCCAGAGAGGACACGCGTCTGTGACGTTTGTCGCTTTTCAGCGTTGCCGGTCTCAGACGTGGTCCGGACCAGAGCGTTCATGAGTCCTCTGTGGGAGCTTGTGGTGGGCAGCCCTTGAGGAGCACCGGGACACTTCCCAGTTGCCTCAGTGTTGAGTGTTGCCTTGGCCTGCGCCGCGACACGGGCCTGCTCCCTGTTGGTGTCCCATCCAACTCACGCGACAGCCTGCGGGTCCTCGGAACGCAAAGCTCCTCGCAAAAACAGAGCATACACTCTTACACAAAAAACACAGGGGAAAAACACTTACAAGTCAATCATACGGCCAGGACCTCAGGAGCTCAACTTATACTTAAACGTATACTTTTGTCTGTGGAGGGAGGTTTCCTGCTGAAGTGTTGGCTCGTTAAACTGTCTGTTCCTGATGAGAGGAGCTGCTGTGATTGGCTTTATCGAAGCGTCCCGTAGATCCACTTTGCTGCTGAAACATATGCTTGAGCAAGAATCAGTTAAAAGTGAAAATCATTTGATCATTATGTTGGGCGTCATTTTGGTATTGACATGATTCTAGAGGCGGAAGGAGCGTGCGTAAAAGCCACAATTACTGCCATGAGGCAGTTACAATGATCTATAGTGTTCAATTGACTGGGGAAAAACAATGATTGCCACAGCCGAGAGAAACCAAAAGACTAATAATACAATCACAAATAAAAACAACTACATAAACCACAAGGAAACAAAACAGCAGTGGCAGTCAATGTCTCTCCTGCCTCATTATTGCGCAGTCACCACACGGCTGGCTCAACACATGGCAAAGGGAATCGCTGTAACACTGGACCTGAAACAGAATAAAGCACACAGCAGCAAAGCCTCGACTTCAAAGCAAATTGAGCGGGATCCTCCTTTGATACGTCCCTGGCTTGGTGACGTCACATTCGATATGACTACTTCACCCTCGGAAGATTTTAAATAGGAGCCGTTTGTGCCATAGGTCTCATTCCACACTCCCAGAGAGGACACGCGTCTGTGACGTTTGTCGCTTTTCAGCGTTGCCGGTCTCAGACGTGGTCCGGACCAGAGCGTTCATGAGTCCTCTGTGGGAGCTCGGGACACTTCCCAGTTGCCTCATTGTTGATTGTTTCATTCCTGCAAACTTCAGAAACTGAAAAGTGTCACAAACATCACACAAGCGTTGATTCTGACCACGATTCAATCACACTGAGTCATTTTCAGTTGTTTCAGGCCTGCAGACCTCACAAACTGAAAAGCTTGACAAAAAACACATAAGTGCTGATTCTGACCAGTATTCACTCACACTGAGTGGTTTTCAGTTGACTTTTTTCTAAAATTTGTGTGTCATTCCTGCAAACCTCAGAAACTGAAAAGCTTCACGATAAACACAATAGTGTTGATTCTGACCACTTTTCACTCACACTGAGTCATTTTCAGTTGACTGTGCTTTAAAATGACTGTTTCATGCCTGCAAACCTCAGAAACTGAAAAGCTTCACATAAAACACACTGTTATGTTAGAAACCAGAGAACACAAATGCACTCCAGGCCTGAATGGGGCAAAGTAACAAGTGATGATGTTAATGAGCTCTTCTCTGGTGAAAGAGCTCCGGAAACCATGGGTGTTATTTCTGCCATAGGTCTCATTCCACACTCCCAGAGAGGACACGCGTCTGTGACGTTTGTCGCTTTTCAGCGTTGCCGGTCTCAGACGTGGTCCGGACCAGAGCGTTCATGAGTCCTCTGTGGGAGCTTGTGGTGGGCAGCCCTTGAGGAGCACCGGGACACTTCCCAGTTGCCTCAGTGTTGAGTGTTGCCTTGGCCTGCGCCGCGACACGGGCCTGCTCCCTGTTGGTGTCCCATCCAACTCACGCGACAGCCTGCGGGTCCTCGGAACGCAAAGCTCCTCGCAAAAACAGAGCATACACTCTTACACAAAAAACACAGGGGAAAAACACTTACAAGTCAATCATACGGCCAGGACCTCAGGAGCTCAACTTATACTTAAACGTATACTTTTGTCTGTGGAGGGAGGTTTCCTGCTGAAGTGTTGGCTCGTTAAACTGTCTGTTCCTGATGAAAGGAGCTGCTGTGATTGGCTTTATCGAAGCGTCCCGTAGATCCACTTTGCTGCTGAAACATATGCTTGAGCAAGAATCAGTTAAAAGTGAAAATCATTTGATCATTATGTTGGGCGTCATTTTGGTATTGACATGATTCTAGAGGCGGAAGGAGCGTGCGTAAAAGCCACAATTACTGCCATGAGGCAGTTACAATGATCTATAGTGTTCAATTGACTGGGGAAAAACAATGATTGCCACAGCCGAGAGAAACCAAAAGACTAATAATACAATCACAAATAAAAACAACTACATAAACCACAAGGAAACAAAACAGCAGTGGCAGTCAATGTCTCTCCTGCCTCATTATTGCGCAGTCACCACACGGCTGGCTCAACACATGGCAAAGGGAATCGCTGTAACACTGGACCTGAAACAGAATAAAGCACACAGCAGCAAAGCCTCGACCTCAAAGCAAAATGAGCGGGATCCTCCTTTGATACGTCCCTGGCTTGGTGACATCACATTCGATATGACTACTTCACCTTGGGAAGATTTTAAATAGGAGCCGTTTCTGCCATAGGTCTCATTCCACACTCCCAGAGAGGACACGCGTCTGTGACGTTTGTCGCTTTTCAGCGTTGCCGGTCTCAGACGTGGTCCGGACCAGAGCGTTCATGAGTCCTCTGTGGGAGCTTGGGACACTTCCCAGTTGCCTCATTGTTGCTTGTTTCATTCCTGCAAACTTCAGAAACTGAAAAGTTTCACAAACATCACACAAGCGTTGATTCTGACCACGATTCAGTCACACTGAGTCATTTTCAGTTGTTTCATTCCTGCAGACCTCACAAACTGAAAAGCTTGACAAAAAACACATAAGTGCTGATTCTGACCAGTATTCACTCACACTGAGTGGTTTTCAGTTGACTTTTTTCTAAAATTTGTGTGTCATTCCTGCAAACCTCAGAAACTGAAAAGCTTCACGATAAACACAATAGTGTTGATTCTGACCACTTTTCACTCACACTGAGTCATTTTCAGTTGACTGTGCTTTAAAATGACTGTTTCATACCTGCAAACCTCAGAAACTGAAAAGCTTCACATAAAACACACTGTTATGTTAGAAACCAGAGAACACAAATGCACTCCAGGCCTGAATGGGGCAAAGTAACAAGTGATGATGTTAATGAGCTCTTCTCTGGTGAAAGAGCTCCGGAAACCATGGGTGTTATTTCTGCCATAGGTCTCATTCCACACTCCCAGAGAGGACACGCGTCTGTGACGTTTGTCGCTTTTCAGCGTTGCCGGTCTCAGACGTGGTCTGGACCAGAGCGTTCATGAGTCCTCTGTGGGAGCTTGTGGTGGGCAGCCCTTGAGGAGCACCGGGACACTTCCCAGTTGCCTCAGTGTTGAGTGTTGCCTTGGCCTGCGCCGCGACACGGGCCTGCTCCCTGTTGGTGTCCCATCCAACTCACGCGACAGCCTGCGGGTCCTCGGAACGCAAAGCTCCTCGCAAAAACAGAGCATACACTCTTACACAAAAAACACAGGGGAAAAACACTTACAAGTCAATCATACGGCCAGGACCTCAGGAGCTCAACTTATACTTAAACGTATACTTTTGTCTGTGGAGGGAGGTTTCCTGCTGAAGTGTTGGCTCGTTAAACTGTCTGTTCCTGATGAAAGGAGCTGCTGTGATTGGCTTTATCGAAGCGTCCCGTAGATCCACTTTGCTGCTGAAACATATGCTTGAGCAAGAATCAGTTAAAAGTGAAAATCATTTGATCATTATGTTGGGCGTCATTTTGGTATTGACATGATTCTAGAGGCGGAAGGAGCGTGCGTAAAAGCCACAATTACTGCCATGAGGCAGTTACAATGATCTATAGTGTTCAATTGACTGGGGAAAAACAATGATTGCCACAGCCGAGAGAAACCAAAAGACTAATAATACAATCACAAATAAAAACAACTACATAAACCACAAGGAAACAAAACAGCAGTGGCAGTCAATGTCTCTCCTGCCTCATTATTGCGCAGTCACCACACGGCTGGCTCAACACATGGCAAAGGGAATCGCTGTAACACTGGACCTGAAACAGAATAAAGCACACAGCAGCAAAGCCTCGACCTCAAAGCAAAATGAGCGGGATCCTCCTTTGATACGTCCCTGGCTTGGTGACATCACATTCGATATGACTACTTCACCTTGGGAAGATTTTAAATAGGAGCCGTTTCTGCCATAGGTCTCATTCCACACTCCCAGAGAGGACACGCGTCTGTGACGTTTGTCGCTTTTCAGCGTTGCCGGTCTCAGACGTGGTCCGGACCAGAGCGTTCATGAGTCCTCTGTGGGAGCTTGGGACACTTCCCAGTTGCCTCATTGTTGCTTGTTTCATTCCTGCAAACTTCAGAAACTGAAAAGTTTCACAAACATCACACAAGCGTTGATTCTGACCACGATTCAATCACACTGAGTCATTTTCAGTTGTTTCATTCCTGCAGACCTCACAAACTGAAAAGCTTGACAAAAAACACATAAGTGCTGATTCTGACCAGTATTCACTCACACTGAGTGGTTTTCAGTTGACTTTTTTCTAAAATTTGTGTGTCATTCCTGCAAACCTCACAAACTGAAAAGCTTCACGATAAACACAATAGTGTTGATTCTGACCACTTTTCACTCACACTGAGTCATTTTCAGTTGACTGTGCTTTAAAATGACTGTTTCATGCCTGCAAACCTCAGAAACTGAAAAGCTTCACATAAAACACACTGTTATGTTAGAAACCAGAGAACACAAATGCACTCCAGGCCTGAATGGGGCAAAGTAACAAGTGATGATGTTAATGAGCTCTTCTCTGGTGAAAGAGCTCCGGAAACCATGGGTGTTATTTCTGCCATAGGTCTCATTCCACACTCCCAGAGAGGACACGCGTCTGTGACGTTTGTCGCTTTTCAGCGTTGCCGGTCTCAGACGTGGTCCGGACCAGAGCGTTCATGAGTCCTCTGTGGGAGCTTGTGGTGGGCAGCCCTTGAGGAGCACCGGGACACTTCCCAGTTGCCTCAGTGTTGAGTGTTGCCTTGGCCTGCGCCGCGACACGGGCCTGCTCCCTGTTGGTGTCCCATCCAACTCACGCGACAGCCTGCGGGTCCTCGGAACGCAAAGCTCCTCGCAAAAACAGAGCATACACTCTTACACAAAAAACACAGGGGAAAAACACTTACAAGTCAATCATACGGCCAGGACCTCAGGAGCTCAACTTATACTTAAACGTATACTTTTGTCTGTGGAGGGAGGTTTCCTGCTGAAGTGTTAGCTCGTTAAACTGTCTGTTCCTGATGAGAGGAGCTGCTGTGATTGGCTTTATCGAAGCGTCCCGTAGATCCACTTTGCTGCTGAAACATATGCTTGAGCAAGAATCAGTGAAAGTGAAAATCATTTGATCATTATGTTGGGCGTCATTTTGGTATTGACATGATTCTAGAGGCGGAAGGAGCGTGCGTAAAAGCCACAATTACTGCCATGAGGCAGTTACAATGATCTATAGTGTTCAATTGACTGGAGAAAAACAATGATTGCCACAGCCGAGAGAAACCAAAAGACTAATAATACAATCACAAATAAAAACAACTACATAAACCACAAGGAAACAAAACAGCAGTGGCAGTCAATGTCTCTCCTGCCTCATTATTGCGCAGTCACCACACGGCTGGCTCAACACATGGCAAAGGGAATCGCTGTAACACTGGACCTGAAACAGAATAAAGCACACAGCAGCAAAGCCTCGACTTCAAAGCAAAATGAGCGGGATCCTCCTTTGATACGTCCCTGGCTTGGTGACGTCACATTCGATATGACTACTTCACCCTCGGAAGATTTTAAATAGGAGCCGTTTGTGCCATAGGTCTCATTCCACACTCCCAGAGAGGACACGCGTCTGTGACGTTTGTCGCTTTTCAGCGTTGCCGGTCTCAGACGTGGTCCGGACCAGAGCGTTCATGAGTCCTCTGTGGGAGCTCGGGACACTTCCCAGTTGCCTCATTGTTGATTGTTTCATTCCTGCAAACTTCAGAAACTGAAAAGTGTCACAAACATCACACAAGCGTTGATTCTGACCACGATTCAATCACACTGAGTCATTTTCAGTTGTTTCAGGCCTGCAGACCTCACAAACTGAAAAGCTTGACAAAAAACACATAAGTGCTGATTCTGACCAGTATTCACTGACACTGAGTGGTTTTCAGTTGACTTTTTTCTAAAATTTGTGTGTCATTCCTGCAAACCTCAGAAACTGAAAAGCTTCACGATAAACACAATAGTGTTGATTCTGACCACTTTTCACTCACACTGAGTCATTTTCAGTTGACTGTGCTTTAAAATGACTGTTTCATGCCTGCAAACCTCAGAAACTGAAAAGCTTCACATAAAACACACTGTTATGTTAGAAACCAGAGAACACAAATGCACTCCAGGCCTGAATGGGGCAAAGTAACAAGTGATGATGTTAATGAGCTCTTCTCTGCTGAAAGAGCTCCGGAAACCATGGGTGTTATTTCTGCCATAGGTCTCATTCCACACTCCCAGAGAGGACACGCGTCTGTGACGTTTGTCGCTTTTCAGCGTTGCCGGTCTCAGACGTGGTCCGGACCAGAGCGTTCATGAGTCCTCTGTGGGAGCTTGTGGTGGGCAGCCCTTGAGGAGCACCGGGACACTTCCCAGTTGCCTCAGTGTTGAGTGTTGCCTTGGCCTGCGCCGCGACACGGGCCTGCTCCCTGTTGGTGTCCCATCCAACTCACGCGACAGCCTGCGGGTCCTCGGAACGCAAAGCTCCTCGCAAAAACAGAGCATACACTCTTACACAAAAAACACAGGGGAAAAACACTTACAAGTCAATCATACGGCCAGGACCTCAGGAGCTCAACTTATACTTAAACGTATACTTTTGTCTGTGGAGGGAGGTTTCCTGCTGAAGTGTTGGCTCGTTAAACTGTCTGTTCCTGATGAGAGGAGCTGCTGTGATTGGCTTTATCGAAGCGTCCCGTAGATCCACTTTGCTGCTGAAACATATGCTTGAGCAAGAATCAGTTAAAAGTGAAAATCATTTGATCATTATGTTGGGCGTCATTTTGGTATTGACATGATTCTAGAGGCGGAAGGAGCGTGCGTAAAAGCCACAATTACTGCCATGAGGCAGTTACAATGATCTATAGTGTTCAATTGACTGGGGAAAAACAATGATTGCCACAGCCGAGAGAAACCAAAAGACTAATAATACAATCACAAATAAAAACAACTACATAAACCACAAGGAAACAAAACAGCAGTGGCAGTCAATGTCTCTCCTGCCTCATTATTGCGCAGTCACCACACGGCTGGCTCAACACATGGCAAAGGGAATCGCTGTAACACTGGACCTGAAACAGAATAAAGCACACAGCAGCAAAGCCTCGACTTCAAAGCAAATTGAGCGGGATCCTCCTTTGATACGTCCCTGGCTTGGTGACGTCACATTCGATATGACTACTTCACCCTCGGAAGATTTTAAATAGGAGCCGTTTCTGCCATAGGTCTCATTCCACACTCCCAGAGAGGACACGCGTCTGTGACGTTTGTCGCTTTTCAGCGTTGCCGGTCTCAGACGTGGTCCGGACCAGAGCGTTCATGAGTCCTCTGTGGGAGCTTGGGACACTTCCCAGTTGCCTCATTGTTGCTTGTTTCATTCCTGCAAACTTCAGAAACTGAAAAGTTTCACAAACATCACACAAGCGTTGATTCTGACCACGATTCAGTCACACTGAGTCATTTTCAGTTGTTTCATTCCTGCAGACCTCACAAACTGAAAAGCGTGACAAAAAACACATAAGTGCTGATTCTGACCAGTATTCACTCACACTGAGTGGTTTTCAGTTGACTTTTTTCTAAAATTTGTGTGTCATTCCTGCAAACCTCACAAACTGAAAAGCTTCACGATAAACACAATAGTGTTGATTCTGACCACTTTTCACTCACATTGAGTCATTTTCAGTTGACTGTGCTTTAAAATGACTGTTTCATGCCTGCAAACCTCAGAAACTGAAAAGCTTCACATAAAACACACTGTTATGTTAGAAACCAGAGAACACAAATGCACTCCAGGCCTGAATGGGGCAAAGTAACAAGTGATGATGTTAATGAGCTCTTCTCTGCTGAAAGAGCTCCGGAAACCATGGGTGTTATTTCTGCCATAGGTCTCATTCCACACTCCCAGAGAGGACACGCGTCTGTGACGTTTGTCGCTTTTCAGCGTTGCCGGTCTCAGACGTGGTCCGGACCAGAGCGTTCATGAGTCCTCTGTGGGAGCTCGGGACACTTCCCAGTTGCCTCATTGTTGATTGTTTCATTCCTGCAAACTTCAGAAACTGAAAAGTGTCACAAACATCACACAAGCGTTGATTCTGACCACGATTCAATCACACTGAGTCATTTTCAGTTGTTTCAGGCCTGCAGACCTCACAAACTGAAAAGCTTGACAAAAAACACATAAGTGCTGATTCTGACCAGTATTCACTCACACTGAGTGGTTTTCAGTTGACTTTTTTCTAAAATTTGTGTGTCATTCCTGCAAACCTCACAAACTGAAAAGCTTCACGATAAACACAATAGTGTTGATTCTGACCACTTTTCACTCACACTGAGTCATTTTCAGTTGACTGTGCTTTAAAATGACTGTTTCATGCCTGCAAACCTCAGAAACTGAAAAGCTTCACATAAAACACACTGTTATGTTAGAAACCAGAGAACACAAATGCACTCCAGGCCTGAATGGGGCAAAGTAACAAGTGATGATGTTAATGAGCTCTTCTCTGCTGAAAGAGCTCCGGAAACCATGGGTGTTATTTCTGCCATAGGTCTCATTCCACACTCCCAGAGAGGACACGCGTCTGTGACGTTTGTCGCTTTTCAGCGTTGCCGGTCTCAGACGTGGTCTGGACCAGAGCGTTCATGAGTCCTCTGTGGGAGCTTGTGGTGGGCAGCCCTTGAGGAGCACCGGGACACTTCCCAGTTGCCTCAGTGTTGAGTGTTGCCTTGGCCTGCGCCGCGACACGGGCCTGCTCCCTGTTGGTGTCCCATCCAACTCACGCGACAGCCTGCGGGTCCTCGGAACGCAAAGCTCCTCGCAAAAACAGAGCATACACTCTTACACAAAAAACACAGGGGAAAAACACTTACAAGTCAATCATACGGCCAGGACCTCAGGAGCTCAACTTATACTTAAACGTATACTTTTGTCTGTGGAGGGAGGTTTCCTGCTGAAGTGTTGGCTCGTTAAACTGTCTGTTCCTGATGAAAGGAGCTGCTGTGATTGGCTTTATCGAAGCGTCCCGTAGATCCACTTTGCTGCTGAAACATATGCTTGAGCAAGAATCAGTTAAAAGTGAAAATCATTTGATCATTATGTTGGGCGTCATTTTGGTATTGACATGATTCTAGCGGCGGAAGGAGCGTGCGTAAAAGCCACAATTACTGCCATGAGGCAGTTACAATGATCTATAGTGTTCAATTGACTGGGGAAAAACAATGATTGCCACAGCCGAGAGAAACCAAAAGACTAATAATACAATCACAAATAAAAACAACTACATAAACCACAAGGAAACAAAACAGCAGTGGCAGTCAATGTCTCTCCTGCCTCATTATTGCGCAGTCACCACACGGCTGGCTCAACACATGGCAAAGGGAATCGCTGTAACACTGGACCTGAAACAGAATAAAGCACACAGCAGCAAAGCCTCGACCTCAAAGCAAAATGAGCGGGATCCTCCTTTGATACGTCCCTGGCTTGGTGACATCACATTCGATATGACTACTTCACCTTGGGAAGATTTTAAATAGGAGCCGTTTCTGCCATAGGTCTCATTCCACACTCCCAGAGAGGACACGCGTCTGTGACGTTTGTCGCTTTTCAGCGTTGCCGGTCTCAGACGTGGTCCGGACCAGAGCGTTCATGAGTCCTCTGTGGGAGCTTGGGACACTTCCCAGTTGCCTCATTGTTGATTGTTTCATTCCTGCAAACTTCAGAAACTGAAAAGTTTCACAAACATCACACAAGCGTTGATTCTGACCACGATTCAGTCACACTGAGTCATTTTCAGTTGTTTCATTCCTGCAGACCTCACAAACTGAAAAGCGTGACAAAAAACACATAAGTGCTGATTCTGACCAGTATTCACTCACACTGAGTGGTTTTCAGTTGACTTTTTTCTAAAATTTGTGTGTCATTCCTGCAAACCTCAGAAACTGAAAAGCTTCACGATAAACACAATAGTGTTGATTCTGACCACTTTTCACTCACACTGAGTCATTTTCAGTTGACTGTGCTTTAAAATGACTGTTTCATGCCTGCAAACCTCAGAAACTGAAAAGCTTCACATAAAACACACTGTTATGTTAGAAACCAGAGAACACAAATGCACTCCAGGCCTGAATGGGGCAAAGTAACAAGTGATGATGTTAATGAGCTCTTCTCTGGTGAAAGAGCTCCGGAAACCATGGGTGTTATTTCTGCCATAGGTCTCATTCCACACTCCCAGAGAGGACACGCGTCTGTGACGTTTGTCGCTTTTCAGCGTTGCCGGTCTCAGACGTGGTCCGGACCAGAGCGTTCATGAGTCCTCTGTGGGAGCTTGTGGTGGGCAGCCCTTGAGGAGCACCGGGACACTTCCCAGTTGCCTCAGTGTTGAGTGTTGCCTTGGCCTGCGCCGCGACACGGGCCTGCTCCCTGTTGGTGTCCCATCCAACTCACGCGACAGCCTGCGGGTCCTCGGAACGCAAAGCTCCTCGCAAAAACAGAGCATACACTCTTACACAAAAAACACAGGGGAAAAACACTTACAAGTCAATCATACGGCCAGGACCTCAGGAGCTCAACTTATACTTAAACGTATACTTTTGTCTGTGGAGGGAGGTTTCCTGCTGAAGTGTTGGCTCGTTAAACTGTCTGTTCCTGATGAGAGGAGCTGCTGTGATTGGCTTTATCGAAGCGTCCCGTAGATCCACTTTGCTGCTGAAACATATGCTTGAGCAAGAATCAGTGAAAGTGAAAATCATTTGATCATTATGTTGGGCGTCATTTTGGTATTGACATGATTCTAGAGGCGGAAGGAGCGTGCGTAAAAGCCACAATTACTGCCATGAGGCAGTTACAATGATCTATAGTGTTCAATTGACTGGGGAAAAACAATGATTGCCACAGCCGAGAGAAACCAAAAGACTAATAATACAATCACAAATAAAAACAACTACATAAACCACAAGGAAACAAAACAGCAGTGGCAGTCAATGTCTCTCCTGCCTCATTATTGCGCAGTCACCACACGGCTGGCTCAACACATGGCAAAGGGAATCGCTGTAACACTGGACCTGAAACAGAATAAAGCACACAGCAGCAAAGCCTCGACCTCAAAGCAAAATGAGCGGGATCCTCCTTTGATACGTCCCTGGCTTGGTGACGTCACATTCGATATGACTACTTCACCCTCGGAAGATTTTAAATAGGAGCCGTTTCTGCCATAGGTCTCATTCCACACTCCCAGAGAGGACACGCGTCTGTGACGTTTGTCGCTTTTCAGCGTTGCCGGTCTCAGACGTGGTCCGGACCAGAGCGTTCATGAGTCCTCTGTGGGAGCTTGGGACACTTCCCAGTTGCATCATTGTTGCTTGTTTCATTCCTGCAAACTTCAGAAACTGAAAAGTGTCACAAACATCACACAAGCGTTGATTCTGACCACGATTCAATCACACTGAGTCATTTTCAGTTGTTTCAGGCCTGCAGACCTCACAAACTGAAAAGCTTGACAAAAAACACATAAGTGCTGATTCTGACCAGTATTCACTGACACTGAGTGGTTTTCAGTTGACTTTTTTCTAAAATTTGTGTGTCATTCCTGCAAACCTCAGAAACTGAAAAGCTTCACGATAAACACAATAGTGTTGATTCTGACCACTTTTCACTCACACTGAGTCATTTTCAGTTGACTGTGCTTTAAAATGACTGTTTCATGCCTGCAAACCTCAGAAACTGAAAAGCTTCACATAAAACACACTGTTATGTTAGAAACCAGAGAACACAAATGCACTCCAGGCCTGAATGGGGCAAAGTAACAAGTGATGATGTTAATGAGCTCTTCTCTGGTGAAAGAGCTCCGGAAACCATGGGTGTTATTTCTGCCATAGGTCTCATTCCACACTCCCAGAGAGGACACGCGTCTGTGACGTTTGTCGCTTTTCAGCGTTGCCGGTCTCAGACGTGGTCCGGACCAGAGCGTTCATGAGTCCTCTGTGGGAGCTTGGGACACTTCCCAGTTGCCTCATTGTTGCTTGTTTCATTCCTGCAAACTTCAGAAACTGAAAAGTTTCACAAACATCACACAAGCGTTGATTCTGACCACGATTCAATCACACTGAGTCATTTTCAGTTGTTTCAGGCCTGCAGGTCTGTGAGGTCTCACAAACTGAAAAGCGTGACAAAAAACACATAAGTGCTGATTCTGACCAGTATTCACTCACACTGAGTGGTTTTCAGTTGACTTTTTTCTAAAATTTGTGTGTCATTCCTGCAAACCTCAGAAACTGAAAAGCTTCACGATAAACACAATAGTGTTGATTCTGACCACTTTTCACTCACACTGAGTCATTTTCAGTTGACTGTGCTTTAAAATGACTGTTTCATGCCTGCAAACCTCAGAAACTGAAAAGCTTCACATAAAACACTCTGTTATGTAAGTAACCAGAGAACACAAATGCACTCCAGGCCTGAATGGGGCAAAGTAACAAGTGATGATGTTAATGAGCTCTTCTCTGGTGAAAGAGCTCCGGAAACCATGGGTGTTATTTCTGCCATAGGTCTCATTCCACACTCCCAGAGAGGACACGCGTCTGTGACGTTTGTCGCTTTTCAGCGTTGCCGGTCTCAGACGTGGTCCGGACCAGAGCGTTCATGAGTCCTCTGTGGGAGCTTGTGGTGGGCAGCCCTTGAGGAGCACCGGGACACTTCCCAGTTGCCTCAGTGTTGAGTGTTGCCTTGGCCTGCGCCGCGACACGGGCCTGCTCCCTGTTGGTGTCCCATCCAACTCACGCGACAGCCTGCGGGTCCTCGGAACGCAAAGCTCCTCGCAAAAACAGAGCATACACTCTTACACAAAAAACACAGGGGAAAAACACTTACAAGTCAATCATACGGCCAGGACCTCAGGAGCTCAACTTATACTTAAACGTATACTTTTGTCTGTGGAGGGAGGTTTCCTGCTGAAGTGTTGGCTCGTTAAACTGTCTGTTCCTGATGAGAGGAGCTGCTGTGATTGGCTTTATCGAAGCGTCCCGTAGATCCACTTTGCTGCTGAAACATATGCTTGAGCAAGAATCAGTTAAAAGTGAAAATCATTTGATCATTATGTTGGGCGTCATTTTGGTATTGACATGATTCTAGAGGCGGAAGGAGCGTGCGTAAAAGCCACAATTACTGCCATGAGGCAGTTACAATGATCTATAGTGTTCAATTGACTGGGGAAAAACAATGATTGCCACAGCCGAGAGAAACCAAAAGACTAATAATACAATCACAAATAAAAACAACTACATAAACCACAAGGAAACAAAACAGCAGTGGCAGTCAATGTCTCTCCTGCCTCATTATTGCGCAGTCACCACACGGCTGGCTCAACACATGGCAAAGGGAATCGCTGTAACACTGGACCTGAAACAGAATAAAGCACACAGCAGCAAAGCCTCGACTTCAAAGCAAAATGAGCGGGATCCTCCTTTGATACGTCCCTGGCTTGGTGACGTCACATTCGATATGACTACTTCACCCTCGGAAGATTTTAAATAGGAGCCGTTTCTGCCATAGGTCTCATTCCACACTCCCAGAGAGGACACGCGTCTGTGACGTTTGTCGCTTTTCAGCGTTGCCGGTCTCAGACGTGGTCCGGACCAGAGCGTTCATGAGTCCTCTGTGGGAGCTTGGGACACTTCCCAGTTGCCTCATTGTTGCTTGTTTCATTCCTGCAAACTTCAGAAACTGAAAAGTTTCACAAACATCACACAAGCGTTGATTCTGACCACGATTCAGTCACACTGAGTCATTTTCAGTTGTTTCAGGCCTGCAGACCTCACAAACTGAAAAGCGTGACAAAAAACACATAAGTGCTGATTCTGACCAGTATTCACTCACACTGAGTGGTTTTCAGTTGACTTTTTTCTAAAATTTGTGTGTCATTCCTGCAAACCTCAGAAACTGAAAAGCTTCACGATAAACACAATAGTGTTGATTCTGACCACTTTTCACTCACACTGAGTCATTTTCAGTTGACTGTGCTTTAAAATGACTGTTTCATGCCTGCAAACCTCAGAAACTGAAAAGCTTCACATAAAACACACTGTTATGTTAGAAACCAGAGAACACAAATGCACTCCAGGCCTGAATGGGGCAAAGTAACAAGTGATGATGTTAATGAGCTCTTCTCTGCTGAAAGAGCTCCGGAAACCATGGGTGTTATTTCTGCCATAGGTCTCATTCCACACTCCCAGAGAGGACACGCGTCTGTGACGTTTGTCGCTTTTCAGCGTTGCCGGTCTCAGACGTGGTCCGGACCAGAGCGTTCATGAGTCCTCTGTGGGAGCTTGTGGTGGGCAGCCCTTGAGGAGCACCGGGACACTTCCCAGTTGCCTCAGTGTTGAGTGTTGCCTTGGCCTGCGCCGCGACACGGGCCTGCTCCCTGTTGGTGTCCCATCCAACTCACGCGACAGCCTGCGGGTCCTCGGAACGCAAAGCTCCTCGCAAAAACAGAGCATACACTCTTACACAAAAAACACAGGGGAAAAACACTTACAAGTCAATCATACGGCCAGGACCTCAGGAGCTCAACTTATACTTAAACGTATACTTTTGTCTGTGGAGGGAGGTTTCCTGCTGAAGTGTTGGCTCGTTAAACTGTCTGTTCCTGATGAGAGGAGCTGCTGTGATTGGCTTTATCGAAGCGTCCCGTAGATCCACTTTGCTGCTGAAACATATGCTTGAGCAAGAATCAGTTAAAAGTGAAAATCATTTGATCATTATGTTGGGCGTCATTTTGGTATTGACATGATTCTAGAGGCGGAAGGAGCGTGCGTAAAAGCCACAATTACTGCCATGAGGCAGTTACAATGATCTATAGTGTTCAATTGACTGGGGAAAAACAATGATTGCCACAGCCGAGAGAAACCAAAAGACTAATAATACAATCACAAATAAAAACAACTACATAAACCACAAGGAAACAAAACAGCAGTGGCAGTCAATGTCTCTCCTGCCTCATTATTGCGCAGTCACCACACGGCTGGCTCAACACATGGCAAAGGGAATCGCTGTAACACTGGACCTGAAACAGAATAAAGCACACAGCAGCAAAGCCTCGACTTCAAAGCAAATTGAGCGGGATCCTCCTTTGATACGTCCCTGGCTTGGTGACGTCACATTCGATATGACTACTTCACCCTCGGAAGATTTTAAATAGGAGCCGTTTGTGCCATAGGTCTCATTCCACACTCCCAGAGAGGACACGCGTCTGTGACGTTTGTCGCTTTTCAGCGTTGCCGGTCTCAGACGTGGTCCGGACCAGAGCGTTCATGAGTCCTCTGTGGGAGCTCGGGACACTTCCCAGTTGCCTCATTGTTGATTGTTTCATTCCTGCAAACTTCAGAAACTGAAAAGTGTCACAAACATCACACAAGCGTTGATTCTGACCACGATTCAATCACACTGAGTCATTTTCAGTTGTTTCAGGCCTGCAGACCTCACAAACTGAAAAGCTTGACAAAAAACACATAAGTGCTGATTCTGACCAGTATTCACTCACACTGAGTGGTTTTCAGTTGACTTTTTTCTAAAATTTGTGTGTCATTCCTGCAAACCTCAGAAACTGAAAAGCTTCACGATAAACACAATAGTGTTGATTCTGACCACTTTTCACTCACACTGAGTCATTTTCAGTTGACTGTGCTTTAAAATGACTGTTTCATGCCTGCAAACCTCAGAAACTGAAAAGCTTCACATAAAACACACTGTTATGTTAGAAACCAGAGAACACAAATGCACTCCAGGCCTGAATGGGGCAAAGTAACAAGTGATGATGTTAATGAGCTCTTCTCTGGTGAAAGAGCTCCGGAAACCATGGGTGTTATTTCTGCCATAGGTCTCATTCCACACTCCCAGAGAGGACACGCGTCTGTGACGTTTGTCGCTTTTCAGCGTTGCCGGTCTCAGACGTGGTCCGGACCAGAGCGTTCATGAGTCCTCTGTGGGAGCTTGTGGTGGGCAGCCCTTGAGGAGCACCGGGACACTTCCCAGTTGCCTCAGTGTTGAGTGTTGCCTTGGCCTGCGCCGCGACACGGGCCTGCTCCCTGTTGGTGTCCCATCCAACTCACGCGACAGCCTGCGGGTCCTCGGAACGCAAAGCTCCTCGCAAAAACAGAGCATACACTCTTACACAAAAAACACAGGGGAAAAACACTTACAAGTCAATCATACGGCCAGGACCTCAGGAGCTCAACTTATACTTAAACGTATACTTTTGTCTGTGGAGGGAGGTTTCCTGCTGAAGTGTTGGCTCGTTAAACTGTCTGTTCCTGATGAAAGGAGCTGCTGTGATTGGCTTTATCGAAGCGTCCCGTAGATCCACTTTGCTGCTGAAACATATGCTTGAGCAAGAATCAGTTAAAAGTGAAAATCATTTGATCATTATGTTGGGCGTCATTTTGGTATTGACATGATTCTAGAGGCGGAAGGAGCGTGCGTAAAAGCCACAATTACTGCCATGAGGCAGTTACAATGATCTATAGTGTTCAATTGACTGGGGAAAAACAATGATTGCCACAGCCGAGAGAAACCAAAAGACTAATAATACAATCACAAATAAAAACAACTACATAAACCACAAGGAAACAAAACAGCAGTGGCAGTCAATGTCTCTCCTGCCTCATTATTGCGCAGTCACCACACGGCTGGCTCAACACATGGCAAAGGGAATCGCTGTAACACTGGACCTGAAACAGAATAAAGCACACAGCAGCAAAGCCTCGACTTCAAAGCAAAATGAGCGGGATCCTCCTTTGATACGTCCCTGGCTTGGTGACGTCACATTCGATATGACTACTTCACCCTCGGAAGATTTTAAATAGGAGCCGTTTCTGCCATAGGTCTCATTCCACACTCCCAGAGAGGACACGCGTCTGTGACGTTTGTCGCTTTTCAGCGTTGCCGGTCTCAGACGTGGTCCGGACCAGAGCGTTCATGAGTCCTCTGTGGGAGCTTGGGACACTTCCCAGTTGCCTCATTGTTGCTTGTTTCATTCCTGCAAACTTCAGAAACTGAAAAGTTTCACAAACATCACACAAGCGTTGATTCTGACCACGATTCAGTCACACTGAGTCATTTTCAGTTGTTTCAGGCCTGCAGACCTCACAAACTGAAAAGCGTGACAAAAAACACATAAGTGCTGATTCTGACCAGTATTCACTCACACTGAGTGGTTTTCAGTTGACTTTTTTCTAAAATTTGTGTGTCATTCCTGCAAACCTCAGAAACTGAAAAGCTTCACGATAAACACAATAGTGTTGATTCTGACCACTTTTCACTCACACTGAGTCATTTTCAGTTGACTGTGCTTTAAAATGACTGTTTCATGCCTGCAAACCTCAGAAACTGAAAAGCTTCACATAAAACACACTGTTATGTTAGAAACCAGAGAACACAAATGCACTCCAGGCCTGAATGGGGCAAAGTAACAAGTGATGATGTTAATGAGCTCTTCTCTGCTGAAAGAGCTCCGGAAACCATGGGTGTTATTTCTGCCATAGGTCTCATTCCACACTCCCAGAGAGGACACGCGTCTGTGACGTTTGTCGCTTTTCAGCGTTGCCGGTCTCAGACGTGGTCCGGACCAGAGCGTTCATGAGTCCTCTGTGGGAGCTTGTGGTGGGCAGCCCTTGAGGAGCACCGGGACACTTCCCAGTTGCCTCAGTGTTGAGTGTTGCCTTGGCCTGCGCCGCGACACGGGCCTGCTCCCTGTTGGTGTCCCATCCAACTCACGCGACAGCCTGCGGGTCCTCGGAACGCAAAGCTCCTCGCAAAAACAGAGCATACACTCTTACACAAAAAACACAGGGGAAAAACACTTACAAGTCAATCATACGGCCAGGACCTCAGGAGCTCAACTTATACTTAAACGTATACTTTTGTCTGTGGAGGGAGGTTTCCTGCTGAAGTGTTGGCTCGTTAAACTGTCTGTTCCTGATGAGAGGAGCTGCTGTGATTGGCTTTATCGAAGCGTCCCGTAGATCCACTTTGCTGCTGAAACATATGCTTGAGCAAGAATCAGTTAAAAGTGAAAATCATTTGATCATTATGTTGGGCGTCATTTTGGTATTGACATGATTCTAGAGGCGGAAGGAGCGTGCGTAAAAGCCACAATTACTGCCATGAGGCAGTTACAATGATCTATAGTGTTCAATTGACTGGGGAAAAACAATGATTGCCACAGCCGAGAGAAACCAAAAGACTAATAATACAATCACAAATAAAAACAACTACATAAACCACAAGGAAACAAAACAGCAGTGGCAGTCAATGTCTCTCCTGCCTCATTATTGCGCAGTCACCACACGGCTGGCTCAACACATGGCAAAGGGAATCGCTGTAACACTGGACCTGAAACAGAATAAAGCACACAGCAGCAAAGCCTCGACTTCAAAGCAAATTGAGCGGGATCCTCCTTTGATACGTCCCTGGCTTGGTGACGTCACATTCGATATGACTACTTCACCCTCGGAAGATTTTAAATAGGAGCCGTTTGTGCCATAGGTCTCATTCCACACTCCCAGAGAGGACACGCGTCTGTGACGTTTGTCGCTTTTCAGCGTTGCCGGTCTCAGACGTGGTCCGGACCAGAGCGTTCATGAGTCCTCTGTGGGAGCTCGGGACACTTCCCAGTTGCCTCATTGTTGATTGTTTCATTCCTGCAAACTTCAGAAACTGAAAAGTGTCACAAACATCACACAAGCGTTGATTCTGACCACGATTCAATCACACTGAGTCATTTTCAGTTGTTTCAGGCCTGCAGACCTCACAAACTGAAAAGCTTGACAAAAAACACATAAGTGCTGATTCTGACCAGTATTCACTCACACTGAGTGGTTTTCAGTTGACTTTTTTCTAAAATTTGTGTGTCATTCCTGCAAACCTCAGAAACTGAAAAGCTTCACGATAAACACAATAGTGTTGATTCTGACCACTTTTCACTCACACTGAGTCATTTTCAGTTGACTGTGCTTTAAAATGACTGTTTCATGCCTGCAAACCTCAGAAACTGAAAAGCTTCACATAAAACACACTGTTATGTTAGAAACCAGAGAACACAAATGCACTCCAGGCCTGAATGGGGCAAAGTAACAAGTGATGATGTTAATGAGCTCTTCTCTGGTGAAAGAGCTCCGGAAACCATGGGTGTTATTTCTGCCATAGGTCTCATTCCACACTCCCAGAGAGGACACGCGTCTGTGACGTTTGTCGCTTTTCAGCGTTGCCGGTCTCAGACGTGGTCCGGACCAGAGCGTTCATGAGTCCTCTGTGGGAGCTTGTGGTGGGCAGCCCTTGAGGAGCACCGGGACACTTCCCAGTTGCCTCAGTGTTGAGTGTTGCCTTGGCCTGCGCCGCGACACGGGCCTGCTCCCTGTTGGTGTCCCATCCAACTCACGCGACAGCCTGCGGGTCCTCGGAACGCAAAGCTCCTCGCAAAAACAGAGCATACACTCTTACACAAAAAACACAGGGGAAAAACACTTACAAGTCAATAATACGGCCAGGACCTCAGGAGCTCAACTTATACTTAAACGTATACTTTTGTCTGTGGAGGGAGGTTTCCTGCTGAAGTGTTGGCTCGTTAAACTGTCTGTTCCTGATGAAAGGAGCTGCTGTGATTGGCTTTATCGAAGCGTCCCGTAGATCCACTTTGCTGCTGAAACATATGCTTGAGCAAGAATCAGTTAAAAGTGAAAATCATTTGATCATTATGTTGGGCGTCATTTTGGTATTGACATGATTCTAGAGGCGGAAGGAGCGTGCGTAAAAGCCACAATTACTGCCATGAGGCAGTTACAATGATCTATAGTGTTCAATTGACTGGGGAAAAACAATGATTGCCACAGCCGAGAGAAACCAAAAGACTAATAATACAATCACAAATAAAAACAACTACATAAACCACAAGGAAACAAAACAGCAGTGGCAGTCAATGTCTCTCCTGCCTCATTATTGCGCAGTCACCACACGGCTGGCTCAACACATGGCAAAGGGAATCGCTGTAACACTGGACCTGAAACAGAATAAAGCACACAGCAGCAAAGCCTCGACCTCAAAGCAAAATGAGCGGGATCCTCCTTTGATACGTCCCTGGCTTGGTGACATCACATTCGATATGACTACTTCACCTTGGGAAGATTTTAAATAGGAGCCGTTTCTGCCATAGGTCTCATTCCACACTCCCAGAGAGGACACGCGTCTGTGACGTTTGTCGCTTTTCAGCGTTGCCGGTCTCAGACGTGGTCCGGACCAGAGCGTTCATGAGTCCTCTGTGGGAGCTTGGGACACTTCCCAGTTGCCTCATTGTTGCTTGTTTCATTCCTGCAAACTTCAGAAACTGAAAAGTTTCACAAACATCACACAAGCGTTGATTCTGACCACGATTCAGTCACACTGAGTCATTTTCAGTTGTTTCATTCCTGCAGACCTCACAAACTGAAAAGCTTGACAAAAAACACATAAGTGCTGATTCTGACCAGTATTCACTCACACTGAGTGGTTTTCAGTTGACTTTTTTCTAAAATTTGTGTGTCATTCCTGCAAACCTCACAAACTGAAAAGCTTCACGATAAACACAATAGTGTTGATTCTGACCACTTTTCACTCACACTGAGTCATTTTCAGTTGACTGTGCTTTAAAATGACTGTTTCATGCCTGCAAACCTCAGAAACTGAAAAGCTTCACATAAAACACACTGTTATGTTAGAAACCAGAGAACACAAATGCACTCCAGGCCTGAATGGGGCAAAGTAACAAGTGATGATGTTAATGAGCTCTTCTCTGGTGAAAGAGCTCCGGAAACCATGGGTGTTATTTCTGCCATAGGTCTCATTCCACACTCCCAGAGAGGACACGCGTCTGTGACGTTTGTCGCTTTTCAGCGTTGCCGGTCTCAGACGTGGTCCGGACCAGAGCGTTCATGAGTCCTCTGTGGGAGCTTGTGGTGGGCAGCCCTTGAGGAGCACCGGGACACTTCCCAGTTGCCTCAGTGTTGAGTGTTGCCTTGGCCTGCGCCGCGACACGGGCCTGCTCCCTGTTGGTGTCCCATCCAACTCACGCGACAGCCTGCGGGTCCTCGGAACGCAAAGCTCCTCGCAAAAACAGAGCATACACTCTTACACAAAAAACACAGGGGAAAAACACTTACAAGTCAATCATACGGCCAGGACCTCAGGAGCTCAACTTATACTTAAACGTATACTTTTGTCTGTGGAGGGAGGTTTCCTGCTGAAGTGTTGGCTCGTTAAACTGTCTGTTCCTGATGAGAGGAGCTGCTGTGATTGGCTTTATCGAAGCGTCCCGTAGATCCACTTTGCTGCTGAAACATATGCTTGAGCAAGAATCAGTTAAAAGTGAAAATCATTTGATCATTATGTTGGGCGTCATTTTGGTATTGACATGATTCTAGAGGCGGAAGGAGCGTGCGTAAAAGCCACAATTACTGCCATGAGGCAGTTACAATGATCTATAGTGTTCAATTGACTGGGGAAAAACAATGATTGCCACAGCCGAGAGAAACCAAAAGACTAATAATACAATCACAAATAAAAACAACTACATAAACCACAAGGAAACAAAACAGCAGTGGCAGTCAATGTCTCTCCTGCCTCATTATTGCGCAGTCACCACACGGCTGGCTCAACACATGGCAAAGGGAATCGCTGTAACACTGGACCTGAAACAGAATAAAGCACACAGCAGCAAAGCCTCGACTTCAAAGCAAATTGAGCGGGATCCTCCTTTGATACGTCCCTGGCTTGGTGACGTCACATTCGATATGACTACTTCACCCTCGGAAGATTTTAAATAGGAGCCGTTTCTGCCATAGGTCTCATTCCACACTCCCAGAGAGGACACGCGTCTGTGACGTTTGTCGCTTTTCAGCGTTGCCGGTCTCAGACGTGGTCCGGACCAGAGCGTTCATGAGTCCTCTGTGGGAGCTTGGGACACTTCCCAGTTGCCTCATTGTTGCTTGTTTCATTCCTGCAAACTTCAGAAACTGAAAAGTTTCACAAACATCACACAAGCGTTGATTCTGACCACGATTCAGTCACACTGAGTCATTTTCAGTTGTTTCATTCCTGCAGACCTCACAAACTGAAAAGCGTGACAAAAAACACATAAGTGCTGATTCTGACCAGTATTCACTCACACTGAGTGGTTTTCAGTTGACTTTTTTCTAAAATTTGTGTGTCATTCCTGCAAACCTCACAAACTGAAAAGCTTCACGATAAACACAATAGTGTTGATTCTGACCACTTTTCACTCACACTGAGTCATTTTCAGTTGACTGTGCTTTAAAATGACTGTTTCATGCCTGCAAACCTCAGAAACTGAAAAGCTTCACATAAAACACACTGTTATGTTAGAAACCAGAGAACACAAATGCACTCCAGGCCTGAATGGGGCAAAGTAACAAGTGATGATGTTAATGAGCTCTTCTCTGCTGAAAGAGCTCCGGAAACCATGGGTGTTATTTCTGCCATAGGTCTCATTCCACACTCCCAGAGAGGACACGCGTCTGTGACGTTTGTCGCTTTTCAGCGTTGCCGGTCTCAGACGTGGTCCGGACCAGAGCGTTCATGAGTCCTCTGTGGGAGCTCGGGACACTTCCCAGTTGCCTCATTGTTGATTGTTTCATTCCTGCAAACTTCAGAAACTGAAAAGTGTCACAAACATCACACAAGCGTTGATTCTGACCACGATTCAATCACACTGAGTCATTTTCAGTTGTTTCAGGCCTGCAGACCTCACAAACTGAAAAGCTTGACAAAAAACACATAAGTGCTGATTCTGACCAGTATTCACTGACACTGAGTGGTTTTCAGTTGACTTTTTTCTAAAATTTGTGTGTCATTCCTGCAAACCTCAGAAACTGAAAAGCTTCACGATAAACACAATAGTGTTGATTCTGACCACTTTTCACTCACACTGAGTCATTTTCAGTTGACTGTGCTTTAAAATGACTGTTTCATGCCTGCAAACCTCAGAAACTGAAAAGCTTCACATAAAACACACTGTTATGTTAGAAACCAGAGAACACAAATGCACTCCAGGCCTGAATGGGGCAAAGTAACAAGTGATGATGTTAATGAGCTCTTCTCTGGTGAAAGAGCTCCGGAAACCATGGGTGTTATTTCTGCCATAGGTCTCATTCCACACTCCCAGAGAGGACACGCGTCTGTGACGTTTGTCGCTTTTCAGCGTTGCCGGTCTCAGACGTGGTCTGGACCAGAGCGTTCATGAGTCCTCTGTGGGAGCTTGTGGTGGGCAGCCCTTGAGGAGCACCGGGACACTTCCCAGTTGCCTCAGTGTTGAGTGTTGCCTTGGCCTGCGCCGCGACACGGGCCTGCTCCCTGTTGGTGTCCCATCCAACTCACGCGACAGCCTGCGGGTCCTCGGAACGCAAAGCTCCTCGCAAAAACAGAGCATACACTCTTACACAAAAAACACAGGGGAAAAACACTTACAAGTCAATCATACGGCCAGGACCTCAGGAGCTCAACTTATACTTAAACGTATACTTTTGTCTGTGGAGGGAGGTTTCCTGCTGAAGTGTTGGCTCGTTAAACTGTCTGTTCCTGATGAAAGGAGCTGCTGTGATTGGCTTTATCGAAGCGTCCCGTAGATCCACTTTGCTGCTGAAACATATGCTTGAGCAAGAATCAGTTAAAAGTGAAAATCATTTGATCATTATGTTGGGCGTCATTTTGGTATTGACATGATTCTAGAGGCGGAAGGAGCGTGCGTAAAAGCCACAATTACTGCCATGAGGCAGTTACAATGATCTATAGTGTTCAATTGACTGGGGAAAAACAATGATTGCCACAGCCGAGAGAAACCAAAAGACTAATAATACAATCACAAATAAAAACAACTACATAAACCACAAGGAAACAAAACAGCAGTGGCAGTCAATGTCTCTCCTGCCTCATTATTGCGCAGTCACCACACGGCTGGCTCAACACATGGCAAAGGGAATCGCTGTAACACTGGACCTGAAACAGAATAAAGCACACAGCAGCAAAGCCTCGACCTCAAAGCAAAATGAGCGGGATCCTCCTTTGATACGTCCCTGGCTTGGTGACATCACATTCGATATGACTACTTCACCTTGGGAAGATTTTAAATAGGAGCCGTTTCTGCCATAGGTCTCATTCCACACTCCCAGAGAGGACACGCGTCTGTGACGTTTGTCGCTTTTCAGCGTTGCCGGTCTCAGACGTGGTCCGGACCAGAGCGTTCATGAGTCCTCTGTGGGAGCTTGGGACACTTCCCAGTTGCCTCATTGTTGCTTGTTTCATTCCTGCAAACTTCAGAAACTGAAAAGTTTCACAAACATCACACAAGCGTTGATTCTGACCACGATTCAGTCACACTGAGTCATTTTCAGTTGTTTCATTCCTGCAGACCTCACAAACTGAAAAGCGTGACAAAAAACACATAAGTGCTGATTCTGACCAGTATTCACTCACACTGAGTGGTTTTCAGTTGACTTTTTTCTAAAATTTGTGTGTCATTCCTGCAAACCTCAGAAACTGAAAAGCTTCACGATAAACACAATAGTGTTGATTCTGACCACTTTTCACTCACACTGAGTCATTTTCAGTTGACTGTGCTTTAAAATGACTGTTTCATGCCTGCAAACCTCAGAAACTGAAAAGCTTCACATAAAACACACTGTTATGTTAGAAACCAGAGAACACAAATGCACTCCAGGCCTGAATGGGGCAAAGTAACAAGTGATGATGTTAATGAGCTCTTCTCTGGTGAAAGAGCTCCGGAAACCATGGGTGTTATTTCTGCCATAGGTCTCATTCCACACTCCCAGAGAGGACACGCGTCTGTGACGTTTGTCGCTTTTCAGCGTTGCCGGTCTCAGACGTGGTCCGGACCAGAGCGTTCATGAGTCCTCTGTGGGAGCTTGTGGTGGGCAGCCCTTGAGGAGCACCGGGACACTTCCCAGTTGCCTCAGTGTTGAGTGTTGCCTTGGCCTGCGCCGCGACACGGGCCTGCTCCCTGTTGGTGTCCCATCCAACTCACGCGACAGCCTGCGGGTCCTCGGAACGCAAAGCTCCTCGCAAAAACAGAGCATACACTCTTACACAAAAAACACAGGGGAAAAACACTTACAAGTCAATCATACGGCCAGGACCTCAGGAGCTCAACTTATACTTAAACGTATACTTTTGTCTGTGGAGGGAGGTTTCCTGCTGAAGTGTTGGCTCGTTAAACTGTCTGTTCCTGATGAGAGGAGCTGCTGTGATTGGCTTTATCGAAGCGTCCCGTAGATCCACTTTGCTGCTGAAACATATGCTTGAGCAAGAATCAGTGAAAGTGAAAATCATTTGATCATTATGTTGGGCGTCATTTTGGTATTGACATGATTCTAGAGGCGGAAGGAGCGTGCGTAAAAGCCACAATTACTGCCATGAGGCAGTTACAATGATCTATAGTGTTCAATTGACTGGGGAAAAACAATGATTGCCACAGCCGAGAGAAACCAAAAGACTAATAATACAATCACAAATAAAAACAACTACATAAACCACAAGGAAACAAAACAGCAGTGGCAGTCAATGTCTCTCCTGCCTCATTATTGCGCAGTCACCACACGGCTGGCTCAACACATGGCAAAGGGAATCGCTGTAACACTGGACCTGAAACAGAATAAAGCACACAGCAGCAAAGCCTCGACCTCAAAGCAAAATGAGCGGGATCCTCCTTTGATACGTCCCTGGCTTGGTGACGTCACATTCGATATGACTACTTCACCCTCGGAAGATTTTAAATAGGAGCCGTTTCTGCCATAGGTCTCATTCCACACTCCCAGAGAGGACACGCGTCTGTGACGTTTGTCGCTTTTCAGCGTTGCCGGTCTCAGACGTGGTCCGGACCAGAGCGTTCATGAGTCCTCTGTGGGAGCTTGGGACACTTCCCAGTTGCCTCATTGTTGCTTGTTTCATTCCTGCAAACTTCAGAAACTGAAAAGTGTCACAAACATCACACAAGCGTTGATTCTGACCACGATTCAATCACACTGAGTCATTTTCAGTTGTTTCAGGCCTGCAGACCTCACAAACTGAAAAGCTTGACAAAAAACACATAAGTGCTGATTCTGACCAGTATTCACTGACACTGAGTGGTTTTCAGTTGACTTTTTTCTAAAATTTGTGTGTCATTCCTGCAAACCTCAGAAACTGAAAAGCTTCACGATAAACACAATAGTGTTGATTCTGACCACTTTTCACTAACACTGAGTCATTTTCAGTTGACTGTGCTTTAAAATGACTGTTTCATGCCTGCAAACCTCAGAAACTGAAAAGCTTCACATAAAACACACTGTTATGTTAGAAACCAGAGAACACAAATGCACTCCAGGCCTGAATGGGGCAAAGTAACAAGTGATGATGTTAATGAGCTCTTCTCTGGTGAAAGAGCTCCGGAAACCATGGGTGTTATTTCTGCCATAGGTCTCATTCCACACTCCCAGAGAGGACACGCGTCTGTGACGTTTGTCGCTTTTCAGCGTTGCCGGTCTCAGACGTGGTCCGGACCAGAGCGTTCATGAGTCCTCTGTGGGAGCTTGGGACACTTCCCAGTTGCCTCATTGTTGCTTGTTTCATTCCTGCAAACTTCAGAAACTGAAAAGTTTCACAAACATCACACAAGCGTTGATTCTGACCACGATTCAATCACACTGAGTCATTTTCAGTTGTTTCAGGCCTGCAGTCCTCACAAACTGAAAAGCTTGACAAAAAACACATAAGTGCTGATTCTGACCAGTATTCACTCACACTGAGTGGTTTTCAGTTGACTTTTTTCTAAAATTTGTGTGTCATTCCTGCAAACCTCAGAAACTGAAAAGCTTCACGATAAACACAATAGTGTTGATTCTGACCACTTTTCACTCACACTGAGTCATTTTCAGTTGACTGTGCTTTAAAATGACTGTTTCATGCCTGCAAACCTCAGAAACTGAAAAGCTTCACATAAAACACTCTGTTATGTAAGTAACCAGAGAACACAAATGCACTCCAGGCCTGAATGGGGCAAAGTAACAAGTGATGATGTTAATGAGCTCTTCTCTGGTGAAAGAGCTCCGGAAACCATGGGTGTTATTTCTGCCATAGGTCTCATTCCACACTCCCAGAGAGGACACGCGTCTGTGACGTTTGTCGCTTTTCAGCGTTGCCGGTCTCAGACGTGGTCCGGACCAGAGCGTTCATGAGTCCTCTGTGGGAGCTTGTGGTGGGCAGCCCTTGAGGAGCACCGGGACACTTCCCAGTTGCCTCAGTGTTGAGTGTTGCCTTGGCCTGCGCCGCGACACGGGCCTGCTCCCTGTTGGTGTCCCATCCAACTCACGCGACAGCCTGCGGGTCCTCGGAACGCAAAGCTCCTCGCAAAAACAGAGCATACACTCTTACACAAAAAACACAGGGGAAAAACACTTACAAGTCAATCATACGGCCAGGACCTCAGGAGCTCAACTTATACTTAAACGTATACTTTTGTCTGTGGAGGGAGGTTTCCTGCTGAAGTGTTGGCTCGTTAAACTGTCTGTTCCTGATGAGAGGAGCTGCTGTGATTGGCTTTATCGAAGCGTCCCGTAGATCCACTTTGCTGCTGAAACATATGCTTGAGCAAGAATCAGTTAAAAGTGAAAATCATTTGATCATTATGTTGGGCGTCATTTTGGTATTGACATGATTCTAGAGGCGGAAGGAGCGTGCGTAAAAGCCACAATTACTGCCATGAGGCAGTTACAATGATCTATAGTGTTCAATTGACTGGGGAAAAACAATGATTGCCACAGCCGAGAGAAACCAAAAGACTAATAATACAATCACAAATAAAAACAACTACATAAACCACAAGGAAACAAAACAGCAGTGGCAGTCAATGTCTCTCCTGCCTCATTATTGCGCAGTCACCACACGGCTGGCTCAACACATGGCAAAGGGAATCGCTGTAACACTGGACCTGAAACAGAATAAAGCACACAGCAGCAAAGCCTCGACTTCAAAGCAAAATGAGCGGGATCCTCCTTTGATACGTCCCTGGCTTGGTGACGTCACATTCGATATGACTACTTCACCCTCGGAAGATTTTAAATAGGAGCCGTTTCTGCCATAGGTCTCATTCCACACTCCCAGAGAGGACACGCGTCTGTGACGTTTGTCGCTTTTCAGCGTTGCCGGTCTCAGACGTGGTCCGGACCAGAGCGTTCATGAGTCCTCTGTGGGAGCTTGGGACACTTCCCAGTTGCCTCATTGTTGCTTGTTTCATTCCTGCAAACTTCAGAAACTGAAAAGTTTCACAAACATCACACAAGCGTTGATTCTGACCACGATTCAGTCACACTGAGTCATTTTCAGTTGTTTCAGGCCTGCAGACCTCACAAACTGAAAAGCGTGACAAAAAACACATAAGTGCTGATTCTGACCAGTATTCACTCACACTGAGTGGTTTTCAGTTGACTTTTTTCTAAAATTTGTGTGTCATTCCTGCAAACCTCACAAACTGAAAAGCTTCACGATAAACACAATAGTGTTGATTCTGACCACTTTTCACTCACACTGAGTCATTTTCAGTTGACTGTGCTTTAAAATGACTGTTTCATGCCTGCAAACCTCAGAAACTGAAAAGCTTCACATAAAACACACTGTTATGTTAGAAACCAGAGAACACAAATGCACTCCAGGCCTGAATGGGGCAAAGTAACAAGTGATGATGTTAATGAGCTCTTCTCTGCTGAAAGAGCTCCGGAAACCATGGGTGTTATTTCTGCCATAGGTCTCATTCCACACTCCCAGAGAGGACACGCGTCTGTGACGTTTGTCGCTTTTCAGCGTTGCCGGTCTCAGACGTGGTCCGGACCAGAGCGTTCATGAGTCCTCTGTGGGAGCTTGTGGTGGGCAGCCCTTGAGGAGCACCGGGACACTTCCCAGTTGCCTCAGTGTTGAGTGTTGCCTTGGCCTGCGCCGCGACACGGGCCTGCTCCCTGTTGGTGTCCCATCCAACTCACGCGACAGCCTGCGGGTCCTCGGAACGCAAAGCTCCTCGCAAAAACAGAGCATACACTCCTACACAAAAAACACAGGGGAAAAACACTTACAAGTCAATCATACGGCCAGGACCTCAGGAGCTCAACTTATACTTAAACGTATACTTTTGTCTGTGGAGGGAGGTTTCCTGCTGAAGTGTTGGCTCGTTAAACTGTCTGTTCCTGATGAAAGGAGCTGCTGTGATTGGCTTTATCGAAGCGTCCCGTAGATCCACTTTGCTGCTGAAACATATGCTTGAGCAAGAATCAGTTAAAAGTGAAAATCATTTGATCATTATGTTGGGCGTCATTTTGGTATTGACATGATTCTAGAGGCGGAAGGAGCGTGCGTAAAAGCCACAATTACTGCCATGAGGCAGTTACAATGATCTATAGTGTTCAATTGACTGGGGAAAAACAATGATTGCCACAGCCGAGAGAAACCAAAAGACTAATAATACAATCACAAATAAAAACAACTACATAAACCACAAGGAAACAAAACAGCAGTGGCAGTCAATGTCTCTCCTGCCTCATTATTGCGCAGTCACCACACGGCTGGCTCAACACATGGCAAAGGGAATCGCTGTAACACTGGACCTGAAACAGAATAAAGCACACAGCAGCAAAGCCTCGACCTCAAAGCAAAATGAGCGGGATCCTCCTTTGATACGTCCCTGGCTTGGTGACATCACATTCGATATGACTACTTCACCTTGGGAAGATTTTAAATAGGAGCCGTTTCTGCCATAGGTCTCATTCCACACTCCCAGAGAGGACACGCGTCTGTGACGTTTGTCGCTTTTCAGCGTTGCCGGTCTCAGACGTGGTCCGGACCAGAGCGTTCATGAGTCCTCTGTGGGAGCTTGGGACACTTCCCAGTTGCCTCATTGTTGCTTGTTTCATTCCTGCAAACTTCAGAAACTGAAAAGTTTCACAAACATCACACAAGCGTTGATTCTGACCACGATTCAGTCACACTGAGTCATTTTCAGTTGTTTCATTCCTGCAGACCTCACAAACTGAAAAGCTTGACAAAAAACACATAAGTGCTGATTCTGACCAGTATTCACTCACACTGAGTGGTTTTCAGTTGACTTTTTTCTAAAATTTGTGTGTCATTCCTGCAAACCTCAGAAACTGAAAAGCTTCACGATAAACACAATAGTGTTGATTCTGACCACTTTTCACTCACACTGAGTCATTTTCAGTTGACTGTGCTTTAAAATGACTGTTTCATGCCTGCAAACCTCAGAAACTGAAAAGCTTCACATAAAACACACTGTTATGTTAGAAACCAGAGAACACAAATGCACTCCAGGCCTGAATGGGGCAAAGTAACAAGTGATGATGTTAATGAGCTCTTCTCTGGTGAAAGAGCTCCGGAAACCATGGGTGTTATTTCTGCCATAGGTCTCATTCCACACTCCCAGAGAGGACACGCGTCTGTGACGTTTGTCGCTTTTCAGCGTTGCCGGTCTCAGACGTGGTCTGGACCAGAGCGTTCATGAGTCCTCTGTGGGAGCTTGTGGTGGGCAGCCCTTGAGGAGCACCGGGACACTTCCCAGTTGCCTCAGTGTTGAGTGTTGCCTTGGCCTGCGCCGCGACACGGGCCTGCTCCCTGTTGGTGTCCCATCCAACTCACGCGACAGCCTGCGGGTCCTCGGAACGCAAAGCTCCTCGCAAAAACAGAGCATACACTCTTACACAAAAAACACAGGGGAAAAACACTTACAAGTCAATCATACGGCCAGGACCTCAGGAGCTCAACTTATACTTAAACGTATACTTTTGTCTGTGGAGGGAGGTTTCCTGCTGAAGTGTTGGCTCGTTAAACTGTCTGTTCCTGATGAAAGGAGCTGCTGTGATTGGCTTTATCGAAGCGTCCCGTAGATCCACTTTGCTGCTGAAACATATGCTTGAGCAAGAATCAGTTAAAAGTGAAAATCATTTGATCATTATGTTGGGCGTCATTTTGGTATTGACATGATTCTAGAGGCGGAAGGAGCGTGCGTAAAAGCCACAATTACTGCCATGAGGCAGTTACAATGATCTATAGTGTTCAATTGACTGGGGAAAAACAATGATTGCCACAGCCGAGAGAAACCAAAAGACTAATAATACAATCACAAATAAAAACAACTACATAAACCACAAGGAAACAAAACAGCAGTGGCAGTCAATGTCTCTCCTGCCTCATTATTGCGCAGTCACCACACGGCTGGCTCAACACATGGCAAAGGGAATCGCTGTAACACTGGACCTGAAACAGAATAAAGCACACAGCAGCAAAGCCTCGACCTCAAAGCAAAATGAGCGGGATCCTCCTTTGATACGTCCCTGGCTTGGTGACATCACATTCGATATGACTACTTCACCTTGGGAAGATTTTAAATAGGAGCCGTTTCTGCCATAGGTCTCATTCCACACTCCCAGAGAGGACACGCGTCTGTGACGTTTGTCGCTTTTCAGCGTTGCCGGTCTCAGACGTGGTCCGGACCAGAGCGTTCATGAGTCCTCTGTGGGAGCTTGGGACACTTCCCAGTTGCCTCATTGTTGCTTGTTTCATTCCTGCAAACTTCAGAAACTGAAAAGTTTCACAAACATCACACAAGCGTTGATTCTGACCACGATTCAATCACACTGAGTCATTTTCAGTTGTTTCATTCCTGCAGACCTCACAAACTGAAAAGCGTGACAAAAAACACATAAGTGCTGATTCTGACCAGTATTCACTCACACTGAGTGGTTTTCAGTTGACTTTTTTCTAAAATTTGTGTGTCATTCCTGCAAACCTCACAAACTGAAAAGCTTCACGATAAACACAATAGTGTTGATTCTGACCACTTTTCACTCACACTGAGTCATTTTCAGTTGACTGTGCTTTAAAATGACTGTTTCATGCCTGCAAACCTCAGAAACTGAAAAGCTTCACATAAAACACACTGTTATGTTAGAAACCAGAGAACACAAATGCACTCCAGGCCTGAATGGGGCAAAGTAACAAGTGATGATGTTAATGAGCTCTTCTCTGGTGAAAGAGCTCCGGAAACCATGGGTGTTATTTCTGCCATAGGTCTCATTCCACACTCCCAGAGAGGACACGCGTCTGTGACGTTTGTCGCTTTTCAGCGTTGCCGGTCTCAGACGTGGTCCGGACCAGAGCGTTCATGAGTCCTCTGTGGGAGCTTGTGGTGGGCAGCCCTTGAGGAGCACCGGGACACTTCCCAGTTGCCTCAGTGTTGAGTGTTGCCTTGGCCTGCGCCGCGACACGGGCCTGCTCCCTGTTGGTGTCCCATCCAACTCACGCGACAGCCTGCGGGTCCTCGGAACGCAAAGCTCCTCGCAAAAACAGAGCATACACTCTTACACAAAAAACACAGGGGAAAAACACTTACAAGTCAATCATACGGCCAGGACCTCAGGAGCTCAACTTATACTTAAACGTATACTTTTGTCTGTGGAGGGAGGTTTCCTGCTGAAGTGTTGGCTCGTTAAACTGTCTGTTCCTGATGAGAGGAGCTGCTGTGATTGGCTTTATCGAAGCGTCCCGTAGATCCACTTTGCTGCTGAAACATATGCTTGAGCAAGAATCAGTTAAAAGTGAAAATCATTTGATCATTATGTTGGGCGTCATTTTGGTATTGACATGATTCTAGAGGCGGAAGGAGCGTGCGTAAAAGCCACAATTACTGCCATGAGGCAGTTACAATGATCTATAGTGTTCAATTGACTGGGGAAAAACAATGATTGCCACAGCCGAGAGAAACCAAAAGACTAATAATACAATCACAAATAAAAACAACTACATAAACCACAAGGAAACAAAACAGCAGTGGCAGTCAATGTCTCTCCTGCCTCATTATTGCGCAGTCACCACACGGCTGGCTCAACACATGGCAAAGGGAATCGCTGTAACACTGGACCTGAAACAGAATAAAGCACACAGCAGCAAAGCCTCGACTTCAAAGCAAATTGAGCGGGATCCTCCTTTGATACGTCCCTGGCTTGGTGACGTCACATTCGATATGACTACTTCACCCTCGGAAGATTTTAAATAGGAGCCGTTTGTGCCATAGGTCTCATTCCACACTCCCAGAGAGGACACGCGTCTGTGACGTTTGTCGCTTTTCAGCGTTGCCGGTCTCAGACGTGGTCCGGACCAGAGCGTTCATGAGTCCTCTGTGGGAGCTCGGGACACTTCCCAGTTGCCTCATTGTTGATTGTTTCATTCCTGCAAACTTCAGAAACTGAAAAGTGTCACAAACATCACACAAGCGTTGATTCTGACCACGATTCAATCACACTGAGTCATTTTCAGTTGTTTCAGGCCTGCAGACCTCACAAACTGAAAAGCTTGACAAAAAACACATAAGTGCTGATTCTGACCAGTATTCACTCACACTGAGTGGTTTTCAGTTGACTTTTTTCTAAAATTTGTGTGTCATTCCTGCAAACCTCAGAAACTGAAAAGCTTCACGATAAACACAATAGTGTTGATTCTGACCACTTTTCACTCACACTGAGTCATTTTCAGTTGACTGTGCTTTAAAATGACTGTTTCATGCCTGCAAACCTCAGAAACTGAAAAGCTTCACATAAAACACACTGTTATGTTAGAAACCAGAGAACACAAATGCACTCCAGGCCTGAATGGGGCAAAGTAACAAGTGATGATGTTAATGAGCTCTTCTCTGGTGAAAGAGCTCCGGAAACCATGGGTGTTATTTCTGCCATAGGTCTCATTCCACACTCCCAGAGAGGACACGCGTCTGTGACGTTTGTCGCTTTTCAGCGTTGCCGGTCTCAGACGTGGTCCGGACCAGAGCGTTCATGAGTCCTCTGTGGGAGCTTGTGGTGGGCAGCCCTTGAGGAGCACCGGGACACTTCCCAGTTGCCTCAGTGTTGAGTGTTGCCTTGGCCTGCGCCGCGACACGGGCCTGCTCCCTGTTGGTGTCCCATCCAACTCACGCGACAGCCTGCGGGTCCTCGGAACGCAAAGCTCCTCGCAAAAACAGAGCATACACTCTTACACAAAAAACACAGGGGAAAAACACTTACAAGTCAATAATACGGCCAGGACCTCAGGAGCTCAACTTATACTTAAACGTATACTTTTGTCTGTGGAGGGAGGTTTCCTGCTGAAGTGTTGGCTCGTTAAACTGTCTGTTCCTGATGAAAGGAGCTGCTGTGATTGGCTTTATCGAAGCGTCCCGTAGATCCACTTTGCTGCTGAAACATATGCTTGAGCAAGAATCAGTTAAAAGTGAAAATCATTTGATCATTATGTTGGGCGTCATTTTGGTATTGACATGATTCTAGAGGCGGAAGGAGCGTGCGTAAAAGCCACAATTACTGCCATGAGGCAGTTACAATGATCTATAGTGTTCAATTGACTGGGGAAAAACAATGATTGCCACAGCCGAGAGAAACCAAAAGACTAATAATACAATCACAAATAAAAACAACTACATAAACCACAAGGAAACAAAACAGCAGTGGCAGTCAATGTCTCTCCTGCCTCATTATTGCGCAGTCACCACACGGCTGGCTCAACACATGGCAAAGGGAATCGCTGTAACACTGGACCTGAAACAGAATAAAGCACACAGCAGCAAAGCCTCGACCTCAAAGCAAAATGAGCGGGATCCTCCTTTGATACGTCCCTGGCTTGGTGACATCACATTCGATATGACTACTTCACCTTGGGAAGATTTTAAATAGGAGCCGTTTCTGCCATAGGTCTCATTCCACACTCCCAGAGAGGACACGCGTCTGTGACGTTTGTCGCTTTTCAGCGTTGCCGGTCTCAGACGTGGTCCGGACCAGAGCGTTCATGAGTCCTCTGTGGGAGCTTGGGACACTTCCCAGTTGCCTCATTGTTGCTTGTTTCATTCCTGCAAACTTCAGAAACTGAAAAGTTTCACAAACATCACACAAGCGTTGATTCTGACCACGATTCAGTCACACTGAGTCATTTTCAGTTGTTTCATTCCTGCAGACCTCACAAACTGAAAAGCTTGACAAAAAACACATAAGTGCTGATTCTGACCAGTATTCACTCACACTGAGTGGTTTTCAGTTGACTTTTTTCTAAAATTTGTGTGTCATTCCTGCAAACCTCACAAACTGAAAAGCTTCACGATAAACACAATAGTGTTGATTCTGACCACTTTTCACTCACACTGAGTCATTTTCAGTTGACTGTGCTTTAAAATGACTGTTTCATGCCTGCAAACCTCAGAAACTGAAAAGCTTCACATAAAACACACTGTTATGTTAGAAACCAGAGAACACAAATGCACTCCAGGCCTGAATGGGGCAAAGTAACAAGTGATGATGTTAATGAGCTCTTCTCTGGTGAAAGAGCTCCGGAAACCATGGGTGTTATTTCTGCCATAGGTCTCATTCCACACTCCCAGAGAGGACACGCGTCTGTGACGTTTGTCGCTTTTCAGCGTTGCCGGTCTCAGACGTGGTCCGGACCAGAGCGTTCATGAGTCCTCTGTGGGAGCTTGTGGTGGGCAGCCCTTGAGGAGCACCGGGACACTTCCCAGTTGCCTCAGTGTTGAGTGTTGCCTTGGCCTGCGCCGCGACACGGGCCTGCTCCCTGTTGGTGTCCCATCCAACTCACGCGACAGCCTGCGGGTCCTCGGAACGCAAAGCTCCTCGCAAAAACAGAGCATACACTCTTACACAAAAAACACAGGGGAAAAACACTTACAAGTCAATCATACGGCCAGGACCTCAGGAGCTCAACTTATACTTAAACGTATACTTTTGTCTGTGGAGGGAGGTTTCCTGCTGAAGTGTTGGCTCGTTAAACTGTCTGTTCCTGATGAGAGGAGCTGCTGTGATTGGCTTTATCGAAGCGTCCCGTAGATCCACTTTGCTGCTGAAACATATGCTTGAGCAAGAATCAGTTAAAAGTGAAAATCATTTGATCATTATGTTGGGCGTCATTTTGGTATTGACATGATTCTAGAGGCGGAAGGAGCGTGCGTAAAAGCCACAATTACTGCCATGAGGCAGTTACAATGATCTATAGTGTTCAATTGACTGGGGAAAAACAATGATTGCCACAGCCGAGAGAAACCAAAAGACTAATAATACAATCACAAATAAAAACAACTACATAAACCACAAGGAAACAAAACAGCAGTGGCAGTCAATGTCTCTCCTGCCTCATTATTGCGCAGTCACCACACGGCTGGCTCAACACATGGCAAAGGGAATCGCTGTAACACTGGACCTGAAACAGAATAAAGCACACAGCAGCAAAGCCTCGACTTCAAAGCAAATTGAGCGGGATCCTCCTTTGATACGTCCCTGGCTTGGTGACGTCACATTCGATATGACTACTTCACCCTCGGAAGATTTTAAATAGGAGCCGTTTCTGCCATAGGTCTCATTCCACACTCCCAGAGAGGACACGCGTCTGTGACGTTTGTCGCTTTTCAGCGTTGCCGGTCTCAGACGTGGTCCGGACCAGAGCGTTCATGAGTCCTCTGTGGGAGCTTGGGACACTTCCCAGTTGCCTCATTGTTGCTTGTTTCATTCCTGCAAACTTCAGAAACTGAAAAGTTTCACAAACATCACACAAGCGTTGATTCTGACCACGATTCAGTCACACTGAGTCATTTTCAGTTGTTTCATTCCTGCAGACCTCACAAACTGAAAAGCGTGACAAAAAACACATAAGTGCTGATTCTGACCAGTATTCACTCACACTGAGTGGTTTTCAGTTGACTTTTTTCTAAAATTTGTGTGTCATTCCTGCAAACCTCACAAACTGAAAAGCTTCACGATAAACACAATAGTGTTGATTCTGACCACTTTTCACTCACACTGAGTCATTTTCAGTTGACTGTGCTTTAAAATGACTGTTTCATGCCTGCAAACCTCAGAAACTGAAAAGCTTCACATAAAACACACTGTTATGTTAGAAACCAGAGAACACAAATGCACTCCAGGCCTGAATGGGGCAAAGTAACAAGTGATGATGTTAATGAGCTCTTCTCTGCTGAAAGAGCTCCGGAAACCATGGGTGTTATTTCTGCCATAGGTCTCATTCCACACTCCCAGAGAGGACACGCGTCTGTGACGTTTGTCGCTTTTCAGCGTTGCCGGTCTCAGACGTGGTCCGGACCAGAGCGTTCATGAGTCCTCTGTGGGAGCTCGGGACACTTCCCAGTTGCCTCATTGTTGATTGTTTCATTCCTGCAAACTTCAGAAACTGAAAAGTGTCACAAACATCACACAAGCGTTGATTCTGACCACGATTCAATCACACTGAGTCATTTTCAGTTGTTTCAGGCCTGCAGACCTCACAAACTGAAAAGCTTGACAAAAAACACATAAGTGCTGATTCTGACCAGTATTCACTGACACTGAGTGGTTTTCAGTTGACTTTTTTCTAAAATTTGTGTGTCATTCCTGCAAACCTCAGAAACTGAAAAGCTTCACGATAAACACAATAGTGTTGATTCTGACCACTTTTCACTCACACTGAGTCATTTTCAGTTGACTGTGCTTTAAAATGACTGTTTCATGCCTGCAAACCTCAGAAACTGAAAAGCTTCACATAAAACACACTGTTATGTTAGAAACCAGAGAACACAAATGCACTCCAGGCCTGAATGGGGCAAAGTAACAAGTGATGATGTTAATGAGCTCTTCTCTGGTGAAAGAGCTCCGGAAACCATGGGTGTTATTTCTGCCATAGGTCTCATTCCACACTCCCAGAGAGGACACGCGTCTGTGACGTTTGTCGCTTTTCAGCGTTGCCGGTCTCAGACGTGGTCTGGACCAGAGCGTTCATGAGTCCTCTGTGGGAGCTTGTGGTGGGCAGCCCTTGAGGAGCACCGGGACACTTCCCAGTTGCCTCAGTGTTGAGTGTTGCCTTGGCCTGCGCCGCGACACGGGCCTGCTCCCTGTTGGTGTCCCATCCAACTCACGCGACAGCCTGCGGGTCCTCGGAACGCAAAGCTCCTCGCAAAAACAGAGCATACACTCTTACACAAAAAACACAGGGGAAAAACACTTACAAGTCAATCATACGGCCAGGACCTCAGGAGCTCAACTTATACTTAAACGTATACTTTTGTCTGTGGAGGGAGGTTTCCTGCTGAAGTGTTGGCTCGTTAAACTGTCTGTTCCTGATGAAAGGAGCTGCTGTGATTGGCTTTATCGAAGCGTCCCGTAGATCCACTTTGCTGCTGAAACATATGCTTGAGCAAGAATCAGTTAAAAGTGAAAATCATTTGATCATTATGTTGGGCGTCATTTTGGTATTGACATGATTCTAGAGGCGGAAGGAGCGTGCGTAAAAGCCACAATTACTGCCATGAGGCAGTTACAATGATCTATAGTGTTCAATTGACTGGGGAAAAACAATGATTGCCACAGCCGAGAGAAACCAAAAGACTAATAATACAATCACAAATAAAAACAACTACATAAACCACAAGGAAACAAAACAGCAGTGGCAGTCAATGTCTCTCCTGCCTCATTATTGCGCAGTCACCACACGGCTGGCTCAACACATGGCAAAGGGAATCGCTGTAACACTGGACCTGAAACAGAATAAAGCACACAGCAGCAAAGCCTCGACCTCAAAGCAAAATGAGCGGGATCCTCCTTTGATACGTCCCTGGCTTGGTGACATCACATTCGATATGACTACTTCACCTTGGGAAGATTTTAAATAGGAGCCGTTTCTGCCATAGGTCTCATTCCACACTCCCAGAGAGGACACGCGTCTGTGACGTTTGTCGCTTTTCAGCGTTGCCGGTCTCAGACGTGGTCCGGACCAGAGCGTTCATGAGTCCTCTGTGGGAGCTTGGGACACTTCCCAGTTGCCTCATTGTTGCTTGTTTCATTCCTGCAAACTTCAGAAACTGAAAAGTTTCACAAACATCACACAAGCGTTGATTCTGACCACGATTCAGTCACACTGAGTCATTTTCAGTTGTTTCATTCCTGCAGACCTCACAAACTGAAAAGCGTGACAAAAAACACATAAGTGCTGATTCTGACCAGTATTCACTCACACTGAGTGGTTTTCAGTTGACTTTTTTCTAAAATTTGTGTGTCATTCCTGCAAACCTCAGAAACTGAAAAGCTTCACGATAAACACAATAGTGTTGATTCTGACCACTTTTCACTCACACTGAGTCATTTTCAGTTGACTGTGCTTTAAAATGACTGTTTCATGCCTGCAAACCTCAGAAACTGAAAAGCTTCACATAAAACACACTGTTATGTTAGAAACCAGAGAACACAAATGCACTCCAGGCCTGAATGGGGCAAAGTAACAAGTGATGATGTTAATGAGCTCTTCTCTGGTGAAAGAGCTCCGGAAACCATGGGTGTTATTTCTGCCATAGGTCTCATTCCACACTCCCAGAGAGGACACGCGTCTGTGACGTTTGTCGCTTTTCAGCGTTGCCGGTCTCAGACGTGGTCCGGACCAGAGCGTTCATGAGTCCTCTGTGGGAGCTTGTGGTGGGCAGCCCTTGAGGAGCACCGGGACACTTCCCAGTTGCCTCAGTGTTGAGTGTTGCCTTGGCCTGCGCCGCGACACGGGCCTGCTCCCTGTTGGTGTCCCATCCAACTCACGCGACAGCCTGCGGGTCCTCGGAACGCAAAGCTCCTCGCAAAAACAGAGCATACACTCTTACACAAAAAACACAGGGGAAAAACACTTACAAGTCAATCATACGGCCAGGACCTCAGGAGCTCAACTTATACTTAAACGTATACTTTTGTCTGTGGAGGGAGGTTTCCTGCTGAAGTGTTGGCTCGTTAAACTGTCTGTTCCTGATGAGAGGAGCTGCTGTGATTGGCTTTATCGAAGCGTCCCGTAGATCCACTTTGCTGCTGAAACATATGCTTGAGCAAGAATCAGTTAAAAGTGAAAATCATTTGATCATTATGTTGGGCGTCATTTTGGTATTGACATGATTCTAGAGGCGGAAGGAGCGTGCGTAAAAGCCACAATTACTGCCATGAGGCAGTTACAATGATCTATAGTGTTCAATTGACTGGGGAAAAACAATGATTGCCACAGCCGAGAGAAACCAAAAGACTAATAATACAATCACAAATAAAAACAACTACATAAACCACAAGGAAACAAAACAGCAGTGGCAGTCAATGTCTCTCCTGCCTCATTATTGCGCAGTCACCACACGGCTGGCTCAACACATGGCAAAGGGAATCGCTGTAACACTGGACCTGAAACAGAATAAAGCACACAGCAGCAAAGCCTCGACTTCAAAGCAAATTGAGCGGGATCCTCCTTTGATACGTCCCTGGCTTGGTGACGTCACATTCGATATGACTACTTCACCCTCGGAAGATTTTAAATAGGAGCCGTTTCTGCCATAGGTCTCATTCCACACTCCCAGAGAGGACACGCGTCTGTGACGTTTGTCGCTTTTCAGCGTTGCCGGTCTCAGACGTGGTCCGGACCAGAGCGTTCATGAGTCCTCTGTGGGAGCTTGGGACACTTCCCAGTTGCCTCATTGTTGCTTGTTTCATTCCTGCAAACTTCAGAAACTGAAAAGTTTCACAAACATCACACAAGCGTTGATTCTGACCACGATTCAGTCACACTGAGTCATTTTCAGTTGTTTCATTCCTGCAGACCTCACAAACTGAAAAGCGTGACAAAAAACACATAAGTGCTGATTCTGACCAGTATTCACTCACACTGAGTGGTTTTCAGTTGACTTTTTTCTAAAATTTGTGTGTCATTCCTGCAAACCTCACAAACTGAAAAGCTTCACGATAAACACAATAGTGTTGATTCTGACCACTTTTCACTCACACTGAGTCATTTTCAGTTGACTGTGCTTTAAAATGACTGTTTCATGCCTGCAAACCTCAGAAACTGAAAAGCTTCACATAAAACACACTGTTATGTTAGAAACCAGAGAACACAAATGCACTCCAGGCCTGAATGGGGCAAAGTAACAAGTGATGATGTTAATGAGCTCTTCTCTGCTGAAAGAGCTCCGGAAACCATGGGTGTTATTTCTGCCATAGGTCTCATTCCACACTCCCAGAGAGGACACGCGTCTGTGACGTTTGTCGCTTTTCAGCGTTGCCGGTCTCAGACGTGGTCCGGACCAGAGCGTTCATGAGTCCTCTGTGGGAGCTCGGGACACTTCCCAGTTGCCTCATTGTTGATTGTTTCATTCCTGCAAACTTCAGAAACTGAAAAGTGTCACAAACATCACACAAGCGTTGATTCTGACCACGATTCAATCACACTGAGTCATTTTCAGTTGTTTCAGGCCTGCAGACCTCACAAACTGAAAAGCTTGACAAAAAACACATAAGTGCTGATTCTGACCAGTATTCACTGACACTGAGTGGTTTTCAGTTGACTTTTTTCTAAAATTTGTGTGTCATTCCTGCAAACCTCAGAAACTGAAAAGCTTCACGATAAACACAATAGTGTTGATTCTGACCACTTTTCACTCACACTGAGTCATTTTCAGTTGACTGTGCTTTAAAATGACTGTTTCATGCCTGCAAACCTCAGAAACTGAAAAGCTTCACATAAAACACACTGTTATGTTAGAAACCAGAGAACACAAATGCACTCCAGGCCTGAATGGGGCAAAGTAACAAGTGATGATGTTAATGAGCTCTTCTCTGGTGAAAGAGCTCCGGAAACCATGGGTGTTATTTCTGCCATAGGTCTCATTCCACACTCCCAGAGAGGACACGCGTCTGTGACGTTTGTCGCTTTTCAGCGTTGCCGGTCTCAGACGTGGTCTGGACCAGAGCGTTCATGAGTCCTCTGTGGGAGCTTGTGGTGGGCAGCCCTTGAGGAGCACCGGGACACTTCCCAGTTGCCTCAGTGTTGAGTGTTGCCTTGGCCTGCGCCGCGACACGGGCCTGCTCCCTGTTGGTGTCCCATCCAACTCACGCGACAGCCTGCGGGTCCTCGGAACGCAAAGCTCCTCGCAAAAACAGAGCATACACTCTTACACAAAAAACACAGGGGAAAAACACTTACAAGTCAATCATACGGCCAGGACCTCAGGAGCTCAACTTATACTTAAACGTATACTTTTGTCTGTGGAGGGAGGTTTCCTGCTGAAGTGTTGGCTCGTTAAACTGTCTGTTCCTGATGAAAGGAGCTGCTGTGATTGGCTTTATCGAAGCGTCCCGTAGATCCACTTTGCTGCTGAAACATATGCTTGAGCAAGAATCAGTTAAAAGTGAAAATCATTTGATCATTATGTTGGGCGTCATTTTGGTATTGACATGATTCTAGAGGCGGAAGGAGCGTGCGTAAAAGCCACAATTACTGCCATGAGGCAGTTACAATGATCTATAGTGTTCAATTGACTGGGGAAAAACAATGATTGCCACAGCCGAGAGAAACCAAAAGACTAATAATACAATCACAAATAAAAACAACTACATAAACCACAAGGAAACAAAACAGCAGTGGCAGTCAATGTCTCTCCTGCCTCATTATTGCGCAGTCACCACACGGCTGGCTCAACACATGGCAAAGGGAATCGCTGTAACACTGGACCTGAAACAGAATAAAGCACACAGCAGCAAAGCCTCGACCTCAAAGCAAAATGAGCGGGATCCTCCTTTGATACGTCCCTGGCTTGGTGACATCACATTCGATATGACTACTTCACCTTGGGAAGATTTTAAATAGGAGCCGTTTCTGCCATAGGTCTCATTCCACACTCCCAGAGAGGACACGCGTCTGTGACGTTTGTCGCTTTTCAGCGTTGCCGGTCTCAGACGTGGTCCGGACCAGAGCGTTCATGAGTCCTCTGTGGGAGCTTGGGACACTTCCCAGTTGCCTCATTGTTGCTTGTTTCATTCCTGCAAACTTCAGAAACTGAAAAGTTTCACAAACATCACACAAGCGTTGATTCTGACCACGATTCAGTCACACTGAGTCATTTTCAGTTGTTTCATTCCTGCAGACCTCACAAACTGAAAAGCGTGACAAAAAACACATAAGTGCTGATTCTGACCAGTATTCACTCACACTGAGTGGTTTTCAGTTGACTTTTTTCTAAAATTTGTGTGTCATTCCTGCAAACCTCAGAAACTGAAAAGCTTCACGATAAACACAATAGTGTTGATTCTGACCACTTTTCACTCACACTGAGTCATTTTCAGTTGACTGTGCTTTAAAATGACTGTTTCATGCCTGCAAACCTCAGAAACTGAAAAGCTTCACATAAAACACACTGTTATGTTAGAAACCAGAGAACACAAATGCACTCCAGGCCTGAATGGGGCAAAGTAACAAGTGATGATGTTAATGAGCTCTTCTCTGGTGAAAGAGCTCCGGAAACCATGGGTGTTATTTCTGCCATAGGTCTCATTCCACACTCCCAGAGAGGACACGCGTCTGTGACGTTTGTCGCTTTTCAGCGTTGCCGGTCTCAGACGTGGTCCGGACCAGAGCGTTCATGAGTCCTCTGTGGGAGCTTGTGGTGGGCAGCCCTTGAGGAGCACCGGGACACTTCCCAGTTGCCTCAGTGTTGAGTGTTGCCTTGGCCTGCGCCGCGACACGGGCCTGCTCCCTGTTGGTGTCCCATCCAACTCACGCGACAGCCTGCGGGTCCTCGGAACGCAAAGCTCCTCGCAAAAACAGAGCATACACTCTTACACAAAAAACACAGGGGAAAAACACTTACAAGTCAATCATACGGCCAGGACCTCAGGAGCTCAACTTATACTTAAACGTATACTTTTGTCTGTGGAGGGAGGTTTCCTGCTGAAGTGTTGGCTCGTTAAACTGTCTGTTCCTGATGAGAGGAGCTGCTGTGATTGGCTTTATCGAAGCGTCCCGTAGATCCACTTTGCTGCTGAAACATATGCTTGAGCAAGAATCAGTGAAAGTGAAAATCATTTGATCATTATGTTGGGCGTCATTTTGGTATTGACATGATTCTAGAGGCGGAAGGAGCGTGCGTAAAAGCCACAATTACTGCCATGAGGCAGTTACAATGATCTATAGTGTTCAATTGACTGGGGAAAAACAATGATTGCCACAGCCGAGAGAAACCAAAAGACTAATAATACAATCACAAATAAAAACAACTACATAAACCACAAGGAAACAAAACAGCAGTGGCAGTCAATGTCTCTCCTGCCTCATTATTGCGCAGTCACCACACGGCTGGCTCAACACATGGCAAAGGGAATCGCTGTAACACTGGACCTGAAACAGAATAAAGCACACAGCAGCAAAGCCTCGACCTCAAAGCAAAATGAGCGGGATCCTCCTTTGATACGTCCCTGGCTTGGTGACGTCACATTCGATATGACTACTTCACCCTCGGAAGATTTTAAATAGGAGCCGTTTCTGCCATAGGTCTCATTCCACACTCCCAGAGAGGACACGCGTCTGTGACGTTTGTCGCTTTTCAGCGTTGCCGGTCTCAGACGTGGTCCGGACCAGAGCGTTCATGAGTCCTCTGTGGGAGCTTGGGACACTTCCCAGTTGCCTCATTGTTGCTTGTTTCATTCCTGCAAACTTCAGAAACTGAAAAGTGTCACAAACATCACACAAGCGTTGATTCTGACCACGATTCAATCACACTGAGTCATTTTCAGTTGTTTCAGGCCTGCAGACCTCACAAACTGAAAAGCTTGACAAAAAACACATAAGTGCTGATTCTGACCAGTATTCACTGACACTGAGTGGTTTTCAGTTGACTTTTTTCTAAAATTTGTGTGTCATTCCTGCAAACCTCAGAAACTGAAAAGCTTCACGATAAACACAATAGTGTTGATTCTGACCACTTTTCACTAACACTGAGTCATTTTCAGTTGACTGTGCTTTAAAATGACTGTTTCATGCCTGCAAACCTCAGAAACTGAAAAGCTTCACATAAAACACACTGTTATGTTAGAAACCAGAGAACACAAATGCACTCCAGGCCTGAATGGGGCAAAGTAACAAGTGATGATGTTAATGAGCTCTTCTCTGGTGAAAGAGCTCCGGAAACCATGGGTGTTATTTCTGCCATAGGTCTCATTCCACACTCCCAGAGAGGACACGCGTCTGTGACGTTTGTCGCTTTTCAGCGTTGCCGGTCTCAGACGTGGTCCGGACCAGAGCGTTCATGAGTCCTCTGTGGGAGCTTGGGACACTTCCCAGTTGCCTCATTGTTGCTTGTTTCATTCCTGCAAACTTCAGAAACTGAAAAGTTTCACAAACATCACACAAGCGTTGATTCTGACCACGATTCAATCACACTGAGTCATTTTCAGTTGTTTCAGGCCTGCAGTCCTCACAAACTGAAAAGCTTGACAAAAAACACATAAGTGCTGATTCTGACCAGTATTCACTCACACTGAGTGGTTTTCAGTTGACTTTTTTCTAAAATTTGTGTGTCATTCCTGCAAACCTCAGAAACTGAAAAGCTTCACGATAAACACAATAGTGTTGATTCTGACCACTTTTCACTCACACTGAGTCATTTTCAGTTGACTGTGCTTTAAAATGACTGTTTCATGCCTGCAAACCTCAGAAACTGAAAAGCTTCACATAAAACACTCTGTTATGTAAGTAACCAGAGAACACAAATGCACTCCAGGCCTGAATGGGGCAAAGTAACAAGTGATGATGTTAATGAGCTCTTCTCTGGTGAAAGAGCTCCGGAAACCATGGGTGTTATTTCTGCCATAGGTCTCATTCCACACTCCCAGAGAGGACACGCGTCTGTGACGTTTGTCGCTTTTCAGCGTTGCCGGTCTCAGACGTGGTCCGGACCAGAGCGTTCATGAGTCCTCTGTGGGAGCTTGTGGTGGGCAGCCCTTGAGGAGCACCGGGACACTTCCCAGTTGCCTCAGTGTTGAGTGTTGCCTTGGCCTGCGCCGCGACACGGGCCTGCTCCCTGTTGGTGTCCCATCCAACTCACGCGACAGCCTGCGGGTCCTCGGAACGCAAAGCTCCTCGCAAAAACAGAGCATACACTCTTACACAAAAAACACAGGGGAAAAACACTTACAAGTCAATCATACGGCCAGGACCTCAGGAGCTCAACTTATACTTAAACGTATACTTTTGTCTGTGGAGGGAGGTTTCCTGCTGAAGTGTTGGCTCGTTAAACTGTCTGTTCCTGATGAGAGGAGCTGCTGTGATTGGCTTTATCGAAGCGTCCCGTAGATCCACTTTGCTGCTGAAACATATGCTTGAGCAAGAATCAGTTAAAAGTGAAAATCATTTGATCATTATGTTGGGCGTCATTTTGGTATTGACATGATTCTAGAGGCGGAAGGAGCGTGCGTAAAAGCCACAATTACTGCCATGAGGCAGTTACAATGATCTATAGTGTTCAATTGACTGGGGAAAAACAATGATTGCCACAGCCGAGAGAAACCAAAAGACTAATAATACAATCACAAATAAAAACAACTACATAAACCACAAGGAAACAAAACAGCAGTGGCAGTCAATGTCTCTCCTGCCTCATTATTGCGCAGTCACCACACGGCTGGCTCAACACATGGCAAAGGGAATCGCTGTAACACTGGACCTGAAACAGAATAAAGCACACAGCAGCAAAGCCTCGACTTCAAAGCAAAATGAGCGGGATCCTCCTTTGATACGTCCCTGGCTTGGTGACGTCACATTCGATATGACTACTTCACCCTCGGAAGATTTTAAATAGGAGCCGTTTCTGCCATAGGTCTCATTCCACACTCCCAGAGAGGACACGCGTCTGTGACGTTTGTCGCTTTTCAGCGTTGCCGGTCTCAGACGTGGTCCGGACCAGAGCGTTCATGAGTCCTCTGTGGGAGCTTGGGACACTTCCCAGTTGCCTCATTGTTGCTTGTTTCATTCCTGCAAACTTCAGAAACTGAAAAGTTTCACAAACATCACACAAGCGTTGATTCTGACCACGATTCAGTCACACTGAGTCATTTTCAGTTGTTTCAGGCCTGCAGACCTCACAAACTGAAAAGCGTGACAAAAAACACATAAGTGCTGATTCTGACCAGTATTCACTCACACTGAGTGGTTTTCAGTTGACTTTTTTCTAAAATTTGTGTGTCATTCCTGCAAACCTCACAAACTGAAAAGCTTCACGATAAACACAATAGTGTTGATTCTGACCACTTTTCACTCACACTGAGTCATTTTCAGTTGACTGTGCTTTAAAATGACTGTTTCATGCCTGCAAACCTCAGAAACTGAAAAGCTTCACATAAAACACACTGTTATGTTAGAAACCAGAGAACACAAATGCACTCCAGGCCTGAATGGGGCAAAGTAACAAGTGATGATGTTAATGAGCTCTTCTCTGCTGAAAGAGCTCCGGAAACCATGGGTGTTATTTCTGCCATAGGTCTCATTCCACACTCCCAGAGAGGACACGCGTCTGTGACGTTTGTCGCTTTTCAGCGTTGCCGGTCTCAGACGTGGTCCGGACCAGAGCGTTCATGAGTCCTCTGTGGGAGCTTGTGGTGGGCAGCCCTTGAGGAGCACCGGGACACTTCCCAGTTGCCTCAGTGTTGAGTGTTGCCTTGGCCTGCGCCGCGACACGGGCCTGCTCCCTGTTGGTGTCCCATCCAACTCACGCGACAGCCTGCGGGTCCTCGGAACGCAAAGCTCCTCGCAAAAACAGAGCATACACTCCTACACAAAAAACACAGGGGAAAAACACTTACAAGTCAATCATACGGCCAGGACCTCAGGAGCTCAACTTATACTTAAACGTATACTTTTGTCTGTGGAGGGAGGTTTCCTGCTGAAGTGTTGGCTCGTTAAACTGTCTGTTCCTGATGAAAGGAGCTGCTGTGATTGGCTTTATCGAAGCGTCCCGTAGATCCACTTTGCTGCTGAAACATATGCTTGAGCAAGAATCAGTTAAAAGTGAAAATCATTTGATCATTATGTTGGGCGTCATTTTGGTATTGACATGATTCTAGAGGCGGAAGGAGCGTGCGTAAAAGCCACAATTACTGCCATGAGGCAGTTACAATGATCTATAGTGTTCAATTGACTGGGGAAAAACAATGATTGCCACAGCCGAGAGAAACCAAAAGACTAATAATACAATCACAAATAAAAACAACTACATAAACCACAAGGAAACAAAACAGCAGTGGCAGTCAATGTCTCTCCTGCCTCATTATTGCGCAGTCACCACACGGCTGGCTCAACACATGGCAAAGGGAATCGCTGTAACACTGGACCTGAAACAGAATAAAGCACACAGCAGCAAAGCCTCGACCTCAAAGCAAAATGAGCGGGATCCTCCTTTGATACGTCCCTGGCTTGGTGACATCACATTCGATATGACTACTTCACCTTGGGAATATTTTAAATAGGAGCCGTTTCTGCCATAGGTCTCATTCCACACTCCCAGAGAGGACACGCGTCTGTGACGTTTGTCGCTTTTCAGCGTTGCCGGTCTCAGACGTGGTCCGGACCAGAGCGTTCATGAGTCCTCTGTGGGAGCTTGGGACACTTCCCAGTTGCCTCATTGTTGCTTGTTTCATTCCTGCAAACTTCAGAAACTGAAAAGTTTCACAAACATCACACAAGCGTTGATTCTGACCACGATTCAGTCACACTGAGTCATTTTCAGTTGTTTCATTCCTGCAGACCTCACAAACTGAAAAGCTTGACAAAAAACACATAAGTGCTGATTCTGACCAGTATTCACTCACACTGAGTGGTTTTCAGTTGACTTTTTTCTAAAATTTGTGTGTCATTCCTGCAAACCTCAGAAACTGAAAAGCTTCACGATAAACACAATAGTGTTGATTCTGACCACTTTTCACTCACACTGAGTCATTTTCAGTTGACTGTGCTTTAAAATGACTGTTTCATGCCTGCAAACCTCAGAAACTGAAAAGCTTCACATAAAACACACTGTTATGTTAGAAACCAGAGAACACAAATGCACTCCAGGCCTGAATGGGGCAAAGTAACAAGTGATGATGTTAATGAGCTCTTCTCTGGTGAAAGAGCTCCGGAAACCATGGGTGTTATTTCTGCCATAGGTCTCATTCCACACTCCCAGAGAGGACACGCGTCTGTGACGTTTGTCGCTTTTCAGCGTTGCCGGTCTCAGACGTGGTCTGGACCAGAGCGTTCATGAGTCCTCTGTGGGAGCTTGTGGTGGGCAGCCCTTGAGGAGCACCGGGACACTTCCCAGTTGCCTCAGTGTTGAGTGTTGCCTTGGCCTGCGCCGCGACACGGGCCTGCTCCCTGTTGGTGTCCCATCCAACTCACGCGACAGCCTGCGGGTCCTCGGAACGCAAAGCTCCTCGCAAAAACAGAGCATACACTCTTACACAAAAAACACAGGGGAAAAACACTTACAAGTCAATCATACGGCCAGGACCTCAGGAGCTCAACTTATACTTAAACGTATACTTTTGTCTGTGGAGGGAGGTTTCCTGCTGAAGTGTTGGCTCGTTAAACTGTCTGTTCCTGATGAGAGGAGCTGCTGTGATTGGCTTTATCGAAGCGTCCCGTAGATCCACTTTGCTGCTGAAACATATGCTTGAGCAAGAATCAGTTAAAAGTGAAAATCATTTGATCATTATGTTGGGCGTCATTTTGGTATTGACATGATTCTAGAGGCGGAAGGAGCGTGCGTAAAAGCCACAATTACTGCCATGAGGCAGTTACAATGATCTATGATGTTCAATTGACTGGGGAAAAACAATGATTGCCACAGCCGAGAGAAACCAAAAGACTAATAATACAATCACAAATAAAAACAACTACATAAACCACAAGGAAACAAAACAGCAGTGGCAGTCAATGTCTCTCCTGCCTCATTATTGCGCAGTCACCACACGGCTGGCTCAACACATGGCAAAGGGAATCGCTGTAACACTGGACCTGAAACAGAATAAAGCACACAGCAGCAAAGCCTCGACTTCAAAGCAAAATGAGCGGGATCCTCCTTTGATACGTCCCTGGCTTGGTGACGTCACATTCGATATGACTACTTCACCCTCGGAAGATTTTAAATAGGAGCCGTTTGTGCCATAGGTCTCATTCCACACTCCCAGAGAGGACACGCGTCTGTGACGTTTGTCGCTTTTCAGCGTTGCCGGTCTCAGACGTGGTCCGGACCAGAGCGTTCATGAGTCCTCTGTGGGAGCTCGGGACACTTCCCAGTTGCCTCATTGTTGATTGTTTCATTCCTGCAAACTTCAGAAACTGAAAAGTGTCACAAACATCACACAAGCGTTGATTCTGACCACGATTCAATCACACTGAGTCATTTTCAGTTGTTTCAGGCCTGCAGACCTCACAAACTGAAAAGCTTGACAAAAAACACATAAGTGCTGATTCTGACCAGTATTCACTGACACTGAGTGGTTTTCAGTTGACTTTTTTCTAAAATTTGTGTGTCATTCCTGCAAACCTCACAAACTGAAAAGCTTCACGATAAACACAATAGTGTTGATTCTGACCACTTTTCACTCACACTGAGTCATTTTCAGTTGACTGTGCTTTAAAATGACTGTTTCATGCCTGCAAACCTCAGAAACTGAAAAGCTTCACATAAAACACACTGTTATGTTAGAAACCAGAGAACACAAATGCACTCCAGGCCTGAATGGGGCAAAGTAACAAGTGATGATGTTAATGAGCTCTTCTCTGCTGAAAGAGCTCCGGAAACCATGGGTGTTATTTCTGCCATAGGTCTCATTCCACACTCCCAGAGAGGACACGCGTCTGTGACGTTTGTCGCTTTTCAGCGTTGCCGGTCTCAGACGTGGTCCGGACCAGAGCGTTCATGAGTCCTCTGTGGGAGCTTGTGGTGGGCAGCCCTTGAGGAGCACCGGGACACTTCCCAGTTGCCTCAGTGTTGAGTGTTGCCTTGGCCTGCGCCGCGACACGGGCCTGCTCCCTGTTGGTGTCCCATCCAACTCACGCGACAGCCTGCGGGTCCTCGGAACGCAAAGCTCCTCGCAAAAACAGAGCATACACTCTTACACAAAAAACACAGGGGAAAAACACTTACAAGTCAATCATACGGCCAGGACCTCAGGAGCTCAACTTATACTTAAACGTATACTTTTGTCTGTGGAGGGAGGTTTCCTGCTGAAGTGTTGGCTCGTTAAACTGTCTGTTCCTGATGAGAGGAGCTGCTGTGATTGGCTTTATCGAAGCGTCCCGTAGATCCACTTTGCTGCTGAAACATATGCTTGAGCAAGAATCAGTTAAAAGTGAAAATCATTTGATCATTATGTTGGGCGTCATTTTGGTATTGACATGATTCTAGAGGCGGAAGGAGCGTGCGTAAAAGCCACAATTACTGCCATGAGGCAGTTACAATGATCTATAGTGTTCAATTGACTGGGGAAAAACAATGATTGCCACAGCCGAGAGAAACCAAAAGACTAATAATACAATCACAAATAAAAACAACTACATAAACCACAAGGAAACAAAACAGCAGTGGCAGTCAATGTCTCTCCTGCCTCATTATTGCGCAGTCACCACACGGCTGGCTCAACACATGGCAAAGGGAATCGCTGTAACACTGGACCTGAAACAGAATAAAGCACACAGCAGCAAAGCCTCGACTTCAAAGCAAATTGAGCGGGATCCTCCTTTGATACGTCCCTGGCTTGGTGACGTCACATTCGATATGACTACTTCACCCTCGGAAGATTTTAAATAGGAGCCGTTTCTGCCATAGGTCTCATTCCACACTCCCAGAGAGGACACGCGTCTGTGACGTTTGTCGCTTTTCAGCGTTGCCGGTCTCAGACGTGGTCCGGACCAGAGCGTTCATGAGTCCTCTGTGGGAGCTCGGGACACTTCCCAGTTGCCTCATTGTTGATTGTTTCATTCCTGCAAACTTCAGAAACTGAAAAGTGTCACAAACATCACACAAGCGTTGATTCTGACCACGATTCAATCACACTGAGTCATTTTCAGTTGTTTCAGGCCTGCAGACCTCACAAACTGAAAAGCTTGACAAAAAACACATAAGTGCTGATTCTGACCAGTATTCACTGACACTGAGTGGTTTTCAGTTGACTTTTTTCTAAAATTTGTGTGTCATTCCTGCAAACCTCAGAAACTGAAAAGCTTCACGATAAACACAATAGTGTTGATTCTGACCACTTTTCACTCACACTGAGTCATTTTCAGTTGACTGTGCTTTAAAATGACTGTTTCATGCCTGCAAACCTCAGAAACTGAAAAGCTTCACATAAAACACACTGTTATGTTAGAAACCAGAGAACACAAATGCACTCCAGGCCTGAATGGGGCAAAGTAACAAGTGATGATGTTAATGAGCTCTTCTCTGCTGAAAGAGCTCCGGAAACCATGGGTGTTATTTCTGCCATAGGTCTCATTCCACACTCCCAGAGAGGACACGCGTCTGTGACGTTTGTCGCTTTTCAGCGTTGCCGGTCTCAGACGTGGTCTGGACCAGAGCGTTCATGAGTCCTCTGTGGGAGCTTGTGGTGGGCAGCCCTTGAGGAGCACCGGGACACTTCCCAGTTGCCTCAGTGTTGAGTGTTGCCTTGGCCTGCGCCGCGACACGGGCCTGCTCCCTGTTGGTGTCCCATCCAACTCACGCGACAGCCTGCGGGTCCTCGGAACGCAAAGCTCCTCGCAAAAACAGAGCATACACTCTTACACAAAAAACACAGGGGAAAAACACTTACAAGTCAATCATACGGCCAGGACCTCAGGAGCTCAACTTATACTTAAACGTATACTTTTGTCTGTGGAGGGAGGTTTCCTGCTGAAGTGTTGGCTCGTTAAACTGTCTGTTCCTGATGAGAGGAGCTGCTGTGATTGGCTTTATCGAAGCGTCCCGTAGATCCACTTTGCTGCTGAAACATATGCTTGAGCAAGAATCAGTTAAAAGTGAAAATCATTTGATCATTATGTTGGGCGTCATTTTGGTATTGACATGATTCTAGAGGCGGAAGGAGCGTGCGTAAAAGCCACAATTACTGCCATGAGGCAGTTACAATGATCTATAGTGTTCAATTGACTGGGGAAAAACAATGATTGCCACAGCCGAGAGAAACCAAAAGACTAATAATACAATCACAAATAAAAACAACTACATAAACCACAAGGAAACAAAACAGCAGTGGCAGTCAATGTCTCTCCTGCCTCATTATTGCGCAGTCACCACACGGCTGGCTCAACACATGGCAAAGGGAATCGCTGTAACACTGGACCTGAAACAGAATAAAGCACACAGCAGCAAAGCCTCGACCTCAAAGCAAAATGAGCGGGATCCTCCTTTGATACGTCCCTGGCTTGGTGACATCACATTCGATATGACTACTTCACCTTGGGAAGATTTTAAATAGGAGCCGTTTCTGCCATAGGTCTCATTCCACACTCCCAGAGAGGACACGCGTCTGTGACGTTTGTCGCTTTTCAGCGTTGCCGGTCTCAGACGTGGTCCGGACCAGAGCGTTCATGAGTCCTCTGTGGGAGCTTGGGACACTTCCCAGTTGCCTCATTGTTGCTTGTTTCATTCCTGCAAACTTCAGAAACTGAAAAGTTTCACAAACATCACACAAGCGTTGATTCTGACCACGATTCAGTCACACTGAGTCATTTTCAGTTGTTTCATTCCTGCAGACCTCACAAACTGAAAAGCGTGACAAAAAACACATAAGTGCTGATTCTGACCAGTATTCACTCACACTGAGTGGTTTTCAGTTGACTTTTTTCTAAAATTTGTGTGTCATTCCTGCAAACCTCAGAAACTGAAAAGCTTCACGATAAACACAATAGTGTTGATTCTGACCACTTTTCACTCACACTGAGTCATTTTCAGTTGACTGTGCTTTAAAATGACTGTTTCATGCCTGCAAACCTCAGAAACTGAAAAGCTTCACATAAAACACACTGTTATGTTAGAAACCAGAGAACACAAATGCACTCCAGGCCTGAATGGGGCAAAGTAACAAGTGATGATGTTAATGAGCTCTTCTCTGGTGAAAGAGCTCCGGAAACCATGGGTGTTATTTCTGCCATAGGTCTCATTCCACACTCCCAGAGAGGACACGCGTCTGTGACGTTTGTCGCTTTTCAGCGTTGCCGGTCTCAGACGTGGTCCGGACCAGAGCGTTCATGAGTCCTCTGTGGGAGCTTGTGGTGGGCAGCCCTTGAGGAGCACCGGGACACTTCCCAGTTGCCTCAGTGTTGAGTGTTGCCTTGGCCTGCGCCGCGACACGGGCCTGCTCCCTGTTGGTGTCCCATCCAACTCACGCGACAGCCTGCGGGTCCTCGGAACGCAAAGCTCCTCGCAAAAACAGAGCATACACTCTTACACAAAAAACACAGGGGAAAAACACTTACAAGTCAATCATACGGCCAGGACCTCAGGAGCTCAACTTATACTTAAACGTATACTTTTGTCTGTGGAGGGAGGTTTCCTGCTGAAGTGTTGGCTCGTTAAACTGTCTGTTCCTGATGAGAGGAGCTGCTGTGATTGGCTTTATCGAAGCGTCCCGTAGATCCACTTTGCTGCTGAAACATATGCTTGAGCAAGAATCAGTGAAAGTGAAAATCATTTGATCATTATGTTGGGCGTCATTTTGGTATTGACATGATTCTAGAGGCGGAAGGAGCGTGCGTAAAAGCCACAATTACTGCCATGAGGCAGTTACAATGATCTATAGTGTTCAATTGACTGGGGAAAAACAATGATTGCCACAGCCGAGAGAAACCAAAAGACTAATAATACAATCACAAATAAAAACAACTACATAAACCACAAGGAAACAAAACAGCAGTGGCAGTCAATGTCTCTCCTGCCTCATTATTGCGCAGTCACCACACGGCTGGCTCAACACATGGCAAAGGGAATCGCTGTAACACTGGACCTGAAACAGAATAAAGCACACAGCAGCAAAGCCTCGACCTCAAAGCAAAATGAGCGGGATCCTCCTTTGATACGTCCCTGGCTTGGTGACATCACATTCGATATGACTACTTCACCTTGGGAAGATTTTAAATAGGAGCCGTTTCTGCCATAGGTCTCATTCCACACTCCCAGAGAGGACACGCGTCTGTGACGTTTGTCGCTTTTCAGCGTTGCCGGTCTCAGACGTGGTCCGGACCAGAGCGTTCATGAGTCCTCTGTGGGAGCTTGGGACACTTCCCAGTTGCCTCATTGTTGCTTGTTTCATTCCTGCAAACTTCAGAAACTGAAAAGTTTCACAAACATCACACAAGCGTTGATTCTGACCACGATTCAGTCACACTGAGTCATTTTCAGTTGTTTCATTCCTGCAGACCTCACAAACTGAAAAGCGTGACAAAAAACACATAAGTGCTGATTCTGACCAGTATTCACTCACACTGAGTGGTTTTCAGTTGACTTTTTTCTAAAATTTGTGTGTCATTCCTGCAAACCTCAGAAACTGAAAAGCTTCACGATAAACACAATAGTGTTGATTCTGACCACTTTTCACTCACACTGAGTCATTTTCAGTTGACTGTGCTTTAAAATGACTGTTTCATGCCTGCAAACCTCAGAAACTGAAAAGCTTCACATAAAACACACTGTTATGTTAGAAACCAGAGAACACAAATGCACTCCAGGCCTGAATGGGGCAAAGTAACAAGTGATGATGTTAATGAGCTCTTCTCTGGTGAAAGAGCTCCGGAAACCATGGGTGTTATTTCTGCCATAGGTCTCATTCCACACTCCCAGAGAGGACACGCGTCTGTGACGTTTGTCGCTTTTCAGCGTTGCCGGTCTCAGACGTGGTCCGGACCAGAGCGTTCATGAGTCCTCTGTGGGAGCTTGTGGTGGGCAGCCCTTGAGGAGCACCGGGACACTTCCCAGTTGCCTCAGTGTTGAGTGTTGCCTTGGCCTGCGCCGCGACACGGGCCTGCTCCCTGTTGGTGTCCCATCCAACTCACGCGACAGCCTGCGGGTCCTCGGAACGCAAAGCTCCTCGCAAAAACAGAGCATACACTCTTACACAAAAAACACAGGGGAAAAACACTTACAAGTCAATCATACGGCCAGGACCTCAGGAGCTCAACTTATACTTAAACGTATACTTTTGTCTGTGGAGGGAGGTTTCCTGCTGAAGTGTTGGCTCGTTAAACTGTCTGTTCCTGATGAGAGGAGCTGCTGTGATTGGCTTTATCGAAGCGTCCCGTAGATCCACTTTGCTGCTGAAACATATGCTTGAGCAAGAATCAGTGAAAGTGAAAATCATTTGATCATTATGTTGGGCGTCATTTTGGTATTGACATGATTCTAGAGGCGGAAGGAGCGTGCGTAAAAGCCACAATTACTGCCATGAGGCAGTTACAATGATCTATAGTGTTCAATTGACTGGGGAAAAACAATGATTGCCACAGCCGAGAGAAACCAAAAGACTAATAATACAATCACAAATAAAAACAACTACATAAACCACAAGGAAACAAAACAGCAGTGGCAGTCAATGTCTCTCCTGCCTCATTATTGCGCAGTCACCACACGGCTGGCTCAACACATGGCAAAGGGAATCGCTGTAACACTGGACCTGAAACAGAATAAAGCACACAGCAGCAAAGCCTCGACCTCAAAGCAAAATGAGCGGGATCCTCCTTTGATACGTCCCTGGCTTGGTGACGTCACATTCGATATGACTACTTCACCCTCGGAAGATTTTAAATAGGAGCCGTTTCTGCCATAGGTCTCATTCCACACTCCCAGAGAGGACACGCGTCTGTGACGTTTGTCGCTTTTCAGCGTTGCCGGTCTCAGACGTGGTCCGGACCAGAGCGTTCATGAGTCCTCTGTGGGAGCTTGGGACACTTCCCAGTTGCCTCATTGTTGCTTGTTTCATTCCTGCAAACTTCAGAAACTGAAAAGTGTCACAAACATCACACAAGCGTTGATTCTGACCACGATTCAATCACACTGAGTCATTTTCAGTTGTTTCAGGCCTGCAGACCTCACAAACTGAAAAGCTTGACAAAAAACACATAAGTGCTGATTCTGACCAGTATTCACTGACACTGAGTGGTTTTCAGTTGACTTTTTTCTAAAATTTGTGTGTCATTCCTGCAAACCTCAGAAACTGAAAAGCTTCACGATAAACACAATAGTGTTGATTCTGACCACTTTTCACTCACACTGAGTCATTTTCAGTTGACTGTGCTTTAAAATGACTGTTTCATGCCTGCAAACCTCAGAAACTGAAAAGCTTCACATAAAACACACTGTTATGTTAGAAACCAGAGAACACAAATGCACTCCAGGCCTGAATGGGGCAAAGTAACAAGTGATGATGTTAATGAGCTCTTCTCTGGTGAAAGAGCTCCGGAAACCATGGGTGTTATTTCTGCCATAGGTCTCATTCCACACTCCCAGAGAGGACACGCGTCTGTGACGTTTGTCGCTTTTCAGCGTTGCCGGTCTCAGACGTGGTCCGGACCAGAGCGTTCATGAGTCCTCTGTGGGAGCTTGTGGTGGGCAGCCCTTGAGGAGCACCGGGACACTTCCCAGTTGCCTCAGTGTTGAGTGTTGCCTTGGCCTGCGCCGCGACACGGGCCTGCTCCCTGTTGGTGTCTCATCCAACTCACGCGACAGCCTGCGGGTCCTCGGAACGCAAAGCTCCTCGCAAAAACAGAGCATACACTCTTACACAAAAAACACAGGGGAAAAACACTTACAAGTCAATCATACGGCCAGGACCTCAGGAGCTCAACTTATACTTAAACGTATACTTTTGTCTGTGGAGGGAGGTTTCCTGCTGAAGTGTTGGCTCGTTAAACTGTCTGTTCCTGATGAAAGGAGCTGCTGTGATTGGCTTTATCGAAGCGTCCCGTAGATCCACTTTGCTGCTGAAACATATGCTTGAGCAAGAATCAGTTAAAAGTGAAAATCATTTGATCATTATGTTGGGCGTCATTTTGGTATTGACATGATTCTAGAGGCGGAAGGAGCGTGCGTAAAAGCCACAATTACTGCCATGAGGCAGTTACAATGATCTATAGTGTTCAATTGACTGGGGAAAAACAATGATTGCCACAGCCGAGAGAAACCAAAAGACTAATAATACAATCACAAATAAAAACAACTACATAAACCACAAGGAAACAAAACAGCAGTGGCAGTCAATGTCTCTCCTGCCTCATTATTGCGCAGTCACCACACGGCTGGCTCAACACATGGCAAAGGGAATCGCTGTAACACTGGACCTGAAACAGAATAAAGCACACAGCAGCAAAGCCTCGACCTCAAAGCAAAATGAGCGGGATCCTCCTTTGATACGTCCCTGGCTTGGTGACATCACATTCGATATGACTACTTCACCTTGGGAAGATTTTAAATAGGAGCCGTTTCTGCCATAGGTCTCATTCCACACTCCCAGAGAGGACACGCGTCTGTGACGTTTGTCGCTTTTCAGCGTTGCCGGTCTCAGACGTGGTCCGGACCAGAGCGTTCATGAGTCCTCTGTGGGAGCTTGGGACACTTCCCAGTTGCCTCATTGTTGCTTGTTTCATTCCTGCAAACTTCAGAAACTGAAAAGTTTCACAAACATCACACAAGCGTTGATTCTGACCACGATTCAATCACACTGAGTCATTTTCAGTTGTTTCAGGCCTGCAGACCTCACAAACTGAAAAGCTTGACAAAAAACACATAAGTGCTGATTCTGACCAGTATTCACTCACACTGAGTGGTTTTCAGTTGACTTTTTTCTAAAATTTGTGTGTCATTCCTGCAAACCTCACAAACTGAAAAGCTTCACGATAAACACAATAGTGTTGATTCTGACCACTTTTCACTCACACTGAGTCATTTTCAGTTGACTGTGCTTTAAAATGACTGTTTCATGCCTGCAAACCTCAGAAACTGAAAAGCTTCACATAAAACACACTGTTATGTTAGAAACCAGAGAACACAAATGCACTCCAGGCCTGAATGGGGCAAAGTAACAAGTGATGATGTTAATGAGCTCTTCTCTGGTGAAAGAGCTCCGGAAACCATGGGTGTTATTTCTGCCATAGGTCTCATTCCACACTCCCAGAGAGGACACGCGTCTGTGACGTTTGTCGCTTTTCAGCGTTGCCGGTCTCAGACGTGGTCCGGACCAGAGCGTTCATGAGTCCTCTGTGGGAGCTTGTGGTGGGCAGCCCTTGAGGAGCACCGGGACACTTCCCAGTTGCCTCAGTGTTGAGTGTTGCCTTGGCCTGCGCCGCGACACGGGCCTGCTCCCTGTTGGTGTCCCATCCAACTCACGCGACAGCCTGCGGGTCCTCGGAACGCAAAGCTCCTCGCAAAAACAGAGCATACACTCTTACACAAAAAACACAGGGGAAAAACACTTACAAGTCAATCATACGGCCAGGACCTCAGGAGCTCAACTTATACTTAAACGTATACTTTTGTCTGTGGAGGGAGGTTTCCTGCTGAAGTGTTGGCTCGTTAAACTGTCTGTTCCTGATGAGAGGAGCTGCTGTGATTGGCTTTATCGAAGCGTCCCGTAGATCCACTTTGCTGCTGAAACATATGCTTGAGCAAGAATCAGTGAAAGTGAAAATCATTTGATCATTATGTTGGGCGTCATTTTGGTATTGACATGATTCTAGAGGCGGAAGGAGCGTGCGTAAAAGCCACAATTACTGCCATGAGGCAGTTACAATGATCTATAGTGTTCAATTGACTGGAGAAAAACAATGATTGCCACAGCCGAGAGAAACCAAAAGACTAATAATACAATCACAAATAAAAACAACTACATAAACCACAAGGAAACAAAACAGCAGTGGCAGTCAATGTCTCTCCTGCCTCATTATTGCGCAGTCACCACACGGCTGGCTCAACACATGGCAAAGGGAATCGCTGTAACACTGGACCTGAAACAGAATAAAGCACACAGCAGCAAAGCCTCGACTTCAAAGCAAAATGAGCGGGATCCTCCTTTGATACGTCCCTGGCTTGGTGACGTCACATTCGATATGACTACTTCACCCTCGGAAGATTTTAAATAGGAGCCGTTTGTGCCATAGGTCTCATTCCACACTCCCAGAGAGGACACGCGTCTGTGACGTTTGTCGCTTTTCAGCGTTGCCGGTCTCAGACGTGGTCCGGACCAGAGCGTTCATGAGTCCTCTGTGGGAGCTCGGGACACTTCCCAGTTGCCTCATTGTTGATTGTTTCATTCCTGCAAACTTCAGAAACTGAAAAGTGTCACAAACATCACACAAGCGTTGATTCTGACCACGATTCAATCACACTGAGTCATTTTCAGTTGTTTCAGGCCTGCAGACCTCACAAACTGAAAAGCTTGACAAAAAACACATAAGTGCTGATTCTGACCAGTATTCACTGACACTGAGTGGTTTTCAGTTGACTTTTTTCTAAAATTTGTGTGTCATTCCTGCAAACCTCAGAAACTGAAAAGCTTCACGATAAACACAATAGTGTTGATTCTGACCACTTTTCACTCACACTGAGTCATTTTCAGTTGACTGTGCTTTAAAATGACTGTTTCATGCCTGCAAACCTCAGAAACTGAAAAGCTTCACATAAAACACACTGTTATGTTAGAAACCAGAGAACACAAATGCACTCCAGGCCTGAATGGGGCAAAGTAACAAGTGATGATGTTAATGAGCTCTTCTCTGGTGAAAGAGCTCCGGAAACCATGGGTGTTATTTCTGCCATAGGTCTCATTCCACACTCCCAGAGAGGACACGCGTCTGTGACGTTTGTCGCTTTTCAGCGTTGCCGGTCTCAGACGTGGTCTGGACCAGAGCGTTCATGAGTCCTCTGTGGGAGCTTGTGGTGGGCAGCCCTTGAGGAGCACCGGGACACTTCCCAGTTGCCTCAGTGTTGAGTGTTGCCTTGGCCTGCGCCGCGACACGGGCCTGCTCCCTGTTGGTGTCCCATCCAACTCACGCGACAGCCTGCGGGTCCTCGGAACGCAAAGCTCCTCGCAAAAACAGAGCATACACTCTTACACAAAAAACACAGGGGAAAAACACTTACAAGTCAATCATACGGCCAGGACCTCAGGAGCTCAACTTATACTTAAACGTATACTTTTGTCTGTGGAGGGAGGTTTCCTGCTGAAGTGTTGGCTCGTTAAACTGTCTGTTCCTGATGAAAGGAGCTGCTGTGATTGGCTTTATCGAAGCGTCCCGTAGATCCACTTTGCTGCTGAAACATATGCTTGAGCAAGAATCAGTTAAAAGTGAAAATCATTTGATCATTATGTTGGGCGTCATTTTGGTATTGACATGATTCTAGAGGCGGAAGGAGCGTGCGTAAAAGCCACAATTACTGCCATGAGGCAGTTACAATGATCTATAGTGTTCAATTGACTGGGGAAAAACAATGATTGCCACAGCCGAGAGAAACCAAAAGACTAATAATACAATCACAAATAAAAACAACTACATAAACCACAAGGAAACAAAACAGCAGTGGCAGTCAATGTCTCTCCTGCCTCATTATTGCGCAGTCACCACACGGCTGGCTCAACACATGGCAAAGGGAATCGCTGTAACACTGGACCTGAAACAGAATAAAGCACACAGCAGCAAAGCCTCGACCTCAAAGCAAAATGAGCGGGATCCTCCTTTGATACGTCCCTGGCTTGGTGACGTCACATTCGATATGACTACTTCACCTTGGGAAGATTTTAAATAGGAGCCGTTTCTGCCATAGGTCTCATTCCACACTCCCAGAGAGGACACGCGTCTGTGACGTTTGTCGCTTTTCAGCGTTGCCGGTCTCAGACGTGGTCCGGACCAGAGCGTTCATGAGTCCTCTGTGGGAGCTTGGGACACTTCCCAGTTGCCTCATTGTTGATTGTTTCATTCCTGCAAACTTCAGAAACTGAAAAGTTTCACAAACATCACACAAGCGTTGATTCTGACCACGATTCAGTCACACTGAGTCATTTTCAGTTGTTTCATTCCTGCAGACCTCACAAACTGAAAAGCGTGACAAAAAACACATAAGTGCTGATTCTGACCAGTATTCTCTCACACTGAGTGGTTTTCAGTTGACTTTTTTCTAAAATTTGTGTGTCATTCCTGCAAACCTCAGAAACTGAAAAGCTTCACGATAAACACAATAGTGTTGATTCTGACCACTTTTCACTCACACTGAGTCATTTTCAGTTGACTGTGCTTTAAAATGACTGTTTCATGCCTGCAAACCTCAGAAACTGAAAAGCTTCACATAAAACACACTGTTATGTTAGAAACCAGAGAACACAAATGCACTCCAGGCCTGAATGGGGCAAAGTAACAAGTGATGATGTTAATGAGCTCTTCTCTGGTGAAAGAGCTCTGGAAACCATGGGTGTTATTTCTGCCATAGGTCTCATTCCACACTCCCAGAGAGGACACGCGTCTGTGACGTTTGTCGCTTTTCAGCGTTGCCGGTCTCAGACGTGGTCCGGACCAGAGCGTTCATGAGTCCTCTGTGGGAGCTTGTGGTGGGCAGCCCTTGAGGAGCACCGGGACACTTCCCAGTTGCCTCAGTGTTGCTTTGGCCTGTTTTAGTGTTTTATACCTACAAACATCAGAAACTGAAAAGCTTCACAAACATCACACAAGTGCTGATTCCGACCAGTATTCACTCACACTGAATGGTTTTCAGTTGACTATCTTTGAAAATTAGTGTTTCATGCCTGCAAACCTCAGAAACTGAAAAGCTTCACAAAAATCACACAAGCATTGATTATGACCACTATTCACTCACACGGAGTGGTTTTCAGTTGACTATATTTGAAAATGAATATTTCAGGCCTGCAAACCTCAGAAACTGAAAAGCTTCACAAAAATCACACAAGCATAGATTCTGACCAGTGTTTACTCACTGAGTGGTTTTCAGTTGACTATGTTTGAAAATGAATATTTCAGGCCTGTAAAGCTCAAACTGTAAAGCTTCACAAAAACCACACATGTGCTGATTCTGACCACGATTCACTCACACTGAGTGGTTTTCAGTTGACTATCTTTGAAAATGAATATTTTAGGCCTGCAAACCTCAGAAACTGAAAAGCTTCACAAAAATCAGACAAGCATTGATTCCGACCAGTATTCACTCACACTGAGTCATTTTCAGTTGACTGTGCTTTAAAATTAGTGTTTCAGGCCTGCAGACCTCAGAAACTGAAAAGCTTCACAAAAATCACACAAGTGTTGTTTCTGACCAAGGCGTTCAAATGATTTCATGACCACAGAGGTCAGGGCAATGGGTCTGTAGTCATTTAGTCCCGTGGGCCTTGGTTTTTTGGGTACAGGGATGATGGTGGAGGATTTGAAGCAGGCTGGCATGTGGCAGGTCTCCAGTGAGGTGTTGAAGATGTCCGTGAACACCGGAGACAGCTGATCAGCACAGTGCTTCAGGGATGATGGAGAGACAGAGTCAGGACCGGCTGCTTTGCGGGGGTTCTGCTTCTTAAAAAGCCTGTTGACATCTCTCTCCAGGATAGAAAGAGACATTCCTTTGGTAGGGGAGGAGGAGGGCGGTTCTGATGTGGCTAGTTGTGGAAGTGCCAGGGCCCTTGCTGAAGTGGGCGAGGAGAAGCTGGTGGTCTGGAGGTGGTGGCTGGACTCACGGGGGTTGGTGTCAGGCCTGTCCCATTGTCTTTCAAAGCGGCAGCCGTTGGCCAGACGGAAGTCGTTAACGGAGTGGGCGGGGTTTTAGGTTTGTAGTTAGTGATCTGTCTGATCCCTTTCCAGACAGAAGCAGAGTCGTTGGCTGAGAACTGGAGCTGAAGTTTCTCAGAGTACAGTCGTTTAGCTTCTCTCACCACCTTGCTAAACCTGTACTTGGACTCTTTAAACCTGTCCCTGTCCCCACTCCTGAAAGCTTCCTCCTTTTGCCTCCTGAGCTGACTGAGCTTAGCTGTGAACCAGGGTTTGTCATTGTTATAACTCACCCTTGTACGTGATGGGATACAACAGTCCTCACAGAAGCTGATGTATGACGTCACAGCCTCTGTGAACTCATCCAGACTGTTGGAAGCAGTCCTGAACACCTCCCAGTCAGTGCAGTCCAAACATGCCGCAGATCCTCTATGGCATCACTGCTCCACTGCTTCAATGTCCTCACAACAGGTTTACACAGTTTTAGTTTCTGCCTGTATGTGGGAATCAGGTGGCCCATGACACGGTCAGAGTGGCCCAGTGCAGCCCGGGGGACGGCGGGATAAGCACCACTGATTGTGGTGTAACAGTGGTCCAGAGTGTTCCCCTCTCTGGTCGGGCAATTAACAAACTATCTGTACCTTTGTTGAAGTCACCAAGGACAATAACTAAGGAGTCCGGGTTGGTCCGCTCCACACACAGTATCTGCTGTGGCCTGTGGTGGGATGTAAACACCGACCAGAATGAATGAAGTGAACTCACAGGGGGAGTAGAAGGGCCTGCAGTTTATGGTGAAAGTTTCCAGGTCAGGAGAACAGTGCTGCAGGATCACTGTCACGTCTTTGCACCAGCCACTGTTTTCATAAAAACACATTCCTCCACCTTTCATTTTGCCGGACTGAAGAGTTGGAAGCCGGCCAGCTCCAGCGCAGAGTCCGGATCGATCCACACAGCCACGTCTCCGTGAAGCACAGAACGGAAGATGAAGAAAAGTCTCTGTTCTTCTGCAACAGTAGCTGAAGTTCATCCAGCTTGTTGGGCAGTGAACGCACGTTGGAGAGAAAGATACCTGGGAGCGGTGTGCAGAGTGCGCGCTGGTGGAGACGCACCACAGCACTGGCACTTTTTTCTCTCCTCTGGCGTTTCACTGCGAGAGCAACGGTCAGTGCACCTTTGACCAAAATGTCCAACAATTCCACAGGTGAGTCGAGAAAGATGGGGAAAAAAATCCACTGGAGTTGTTTCTCTTATGTTAATGAACTCTTCTCTGGTGAAAGAGCTCCGGAAACCAAGGCAGACAACTGAATTTACAAAGAAAATAAGGCAAAAGAGTGCGCACCAAAACACAGAGGCAGCCATCCGCAGCGCCATGGCAACATAAGCGAACATAAGTGACACACGGTTTACTCACCACTGCTCTGTTTAATATTTGTGACTGAGGCTAATACTAAGATGTGTCCTCTGTTTTCATGTGATCTGCATCTTCACCCCCACTCTCAATGATGGACTCCAATCCTGTGATGAGCTCCAAGCTGAGGCTGGTTCATGACCCCGACCATCCAGGAAGAGGCAAAACTCATCTGTGACCAAGACTACGAGGACATTTGTTGCTCTGTTTATATTTGTATTAATGTAAAGATACATTTGGTGGACATTTGTTCATAGTTTGCTTGCTTTAATGATGAAGTTCATTGTTGATGAACTTCTTTGATGAACTTCTTTTATTGTCTAAAATCTAAAATCTCAAAAACAAAGTGGATATGTTAAAGTGTCAGACTTGGGTTTGGGTTGTTATATGAACACTTGTCTACACTGTGCGTATAGTTTGCTGACTTTATATGATAAACTCTTATTTTCAAAAATAAAATCTCAATTTGAGTGGATGTGTTTAAAACTGATCTGTGTCTTTGTTTCACATGATTTAAAATCTCATCTCTTTATAGATCCCCTTCTGTCTGTTTTCTACACTGACCTCCACAAATGTTACCTGCTCACCCTCCAACCTCACCTCTCACCACACACATGCTAATATGGCTGCAGCCACATCTTTTGTTTGGGTTAAAGGCTGCCTGCTCATGCTCTGTGTGCCTCAGGCTGTGACAGTTGGTTACAGACAGCTGTCTTTCAGAACTTCACTGACATTTGTGGTTTATACTACACCACAAACACATGGAGTATTTTGTCTGGTAGTTGACACAAGAACTCAGGTTTATGGCCTCTCTTTTCTGCTGACCTTTGACCTTAGCATTTTTGGCAAATCTTAATGTACAGACTTTTTTTTATTAATCAGCCTGTGGAATCACAGTGTCTCAGACCAGACAGAAAAAACTTAGGTTGAATAAACTTCATGATGACAGTAATGACAAGAAAGCAGAAACCGTCTGTCCCAGCCCCTGCCTCTCGGCGCCCCCTCGATGCTCTTAGCTGAAATGTTTGTGTTACATTTACAAAATCAAACAAACACACCAGAGCTGACACAGGAACTCAGTTGATGACCTGTCTTTTCTGCTGGCCTCTGACCTTTGTATTCTTGGCAATGTCGAACATGTCTTTCAAATGTACAAAGATCAGCCCTGTTGTTACACAGAAACAAATTGTTTCCCTCAGCCAGGAATAGTGTTAGGACTCTTCTTCAGTTTTCTTCTGAACTGGGACTATGACTTATCGTGGCAAACGCTGATCCTGACCCTGATCAAGAACGAAAGTCAGACTGAAGAAAAAAGAAGCTGAATCAGTCATAGTTGAGACTGGGAGAAAGTCCTCCTCCATTCACCCCATACAGTCAGGTCCATAAATATTGGGACATCAACAAAATTATCATCTTTTTGGTTCTAAACACCACCACAATGGATTTGAAATGAAACGAACAAGATGTGCTTTAACTGCAGACTTTCAACTTTAATTTGAAGGTATTTACATCCAAATCAGGTGAACGGTGTAAGAATTACAACAGTTTCTATATGTGCCTCCCACTTTTTAAGGGACCAAAAGTAATGGGACAAATTAACAATCATAAATCAAACTTTCACTTTTTAATACTTGGTTGCAAATCCTTTGCAGTCAATTACAGCCTGAAGTCTGGAACGCATAGACATTACCAGACGCTGGGTTTCATCCCTGGTGATGCTCTGCCAGGCCTCTACTGCAACTGTCTTCAGTTCCTGCTTGTTCTTGGGGCATTTTCCCTTCAGTTTTGTCTTCAGCAAGTGAAATCCAATCAAATCAAATGACTTTAATGATCCCAAACTGGGAAATTGTTGCGTTGCAGCAGCAGCATAACTTACAATATATACAATACGATACAGAAAGTAACAAAAAAGAATGTACAATATTTCAATAAGGGCACAATAAGGGCTGTTAGGGCTGAGAGTGTATTTACACTATTTACACATGAAGGGCTGTGGTGTTGTCTGCACCACTGGTGTTGGCATACAGCAGATCCAGAGTTTTATTGTCTCTGGTGGGGCAGTCAACAGAATACTCTGAGTGTTAATCAGCGCGGCGAGCTCGTCCGTCTTATTCCCCAGAGACCTCACGTTCCCCATGATAAACCTCACGTTCCCCATGATAATCGCCGGTACAGCTGGGCGACATCTCCTCTTCTTCGCCCTCAGCTTGGCTCCAGCTCTGCACCCCCGGCGCCTCCTCCGCAGCTCCTCCGGGATCACTGGCCTAGCTTCGGGCAGCAGCTCAGGTTTGCACAGCGCGATCAGCTGGGCCCGAGAGTAAACAATGCCGGCACCGTCGCGTCTGTTACCCTCCGTTGCTATGGATGCCAACAGCAGCCAAACAGCAGCCAACAGTAGCCAAACAGCAGCCAACAGTAGCCAACAGCAGCCAACAGCAGCCAAACAGCAGCCAAACAGTAGCCAACAGTAGCCAACAGTAGCCAAACAGCAGCCAAACAGTAGCCAACAGTAGCCAAACAGCAGCCAACAGTAGCCAACAGTAGCCAAACAGCAGCCAACAGTAGCCAACAGCAGCCAACAGCAGCCAAACAGCAGCCAAACAGTAGCCATCAGTAGCCAACAGCAGCCAACAGCAGCCAAACAGTAGCCATCAGTAGCCAACAGCAGCCAACAGTAGCCAAACAGTAGCCAAACAGTAGCCAACAGTAGCCAAACAGCAGCCAACAGCAGCCAACAGTAGCCAAACAGCAGCCAAACAGTAGCCAACAGCAGCCAAACAGTAGCCAAAAGACGGCCAGAAAAGTTTAAAAAAAGAGAAAAGTCATTGTCTCTAGTGATTTGACAATGACTGACAGAAAATGTACCCGTGGACAGGACGGAAATAAAAACGAAAGTACAAGAAAGTACAAAAACAAAAACAAAGGAGCCGCTGCAACAAGCTGCAACTTAGAACGGCGCCATCTTGGAAAAAAAAATGTCTGAATTGGCTGAATATGAGCAGATAATATTGCCCAAAACACTTCGGAATTCATCCTGCTGCTTTTGTCAGCAGTCACATCATCAATAAATACAAGGGAACCAGTTCCATTGGCAGCTACACATGCCCACGCCATGACACTACCACCACCATGCTTCACTGATGAGGTGGTATGTTTTGCATCATGAGCGTTTCTTTTCCTTCTTCATACTCTTCTCTTCCCATCACTCTGGTACAAGTTGATCTTTGTCTCATCTGTCCATAGGATGTTGTTCCAGAACTGTAAAGACTTTTTTAGATGTTGTTTGGCAAACTCTAATCTGGTCTTCCTGTTTTTGAGGCTCACCAGTGGTTTACATCTTGTGGTTGAACCCTCTGTATTCACTCTGGTGAAGTCTTCTCTTGATTGTTGACTTTGACACACATACACCTACCTCCTGGAGAGTGTTTTTGATCTGGCCAACTGTTGTGAAGGGGTTTTTCTTCACCAGGGAAAGAATTCTTCGGTCATCCACCACAGTTGTTTTCCGTGGTCTTCCAGGTCTTTTGGTGTTGCTGAGCTCACCGGTGCGTTCTTTCTTTTTAAGAATGTTCCAAACTGTTGATTTGGCCATACCTAATGTTTTTGCTATCTCTCTGATGGGTTTGTTTTGATCTTTCAGCCTAATGATGGCTTGCTTCACTGATAGTGACAGCTCTTTGGATCTCATATTGAGAGTTGACAGCAACAGATTCCAAATGCAAATAGCACACTTGAAATGAACTCTAGACCTTTTATCTGCTCCTTGTAAATGGGATAATGAGGGAATAACACACACCTGGCCATGGAACAGCCGAGCAGCCAATTGTCCCATTACTTTTGGTCCCTTAAAAAGTGGGAGGCACAAATACAAACTGTTGTAATTCTTACACCGTTCACCTAATTTGGATGTAAATATCTTCAAATTAAAGCTGAAAGTCTGCAGTTAAAGTACATCTTGTTCGTTTCATTTCAAATCCATTGTGGTGGTGTTTAGAGCCAAAAAGATGAGAATTGTGTCAATGTCCCAATATTTATGGACCTGACTGTATGTTGCATTTAACTCACTATCAACATGTTGGAGTTGTAAACCTGATCCAGTGTTTAAACATTACACACCAAATTAAAACTTTCACTTCTAAAAGTAAGTTGAAAAAAAAAGAGATACATTTTAAGGTGAAATCTTTCCAAATGAGGGGGTTGAGACATGTGGTGATATAAAAACAATGCAGAATGTGTGTGTCTGTGGAGCTTCTGTGGAGGTGCTTTGCAGTTCTTTAAAATCACAGGGCCAGTGGCTGAGTCATAAGCCTGGGTGCTGGAGCTCTAATACAGGGGAGGAGAAGCATGTGTGTGGCTGTGGAGGTCTTATGGAGGTGCTGTGTGGCCCTTTAACATCACAGAGCTTCTGCTGACCTTTGACCTTTGCATTTTTGGTAATTGCAAGCATGTCTTCTTAATGTACAGACGTGTTTTATTCATCAGCCTGTGGAATAATAGTGTCTCAGATCAGACAGAAAAAACTTAGGTTGAATAAAATTCAAAATGACATTAATGACAAGAAAGCAGAAACCCTCTAGTGTTGTCAGTGGTGCAGCGGGACCTTGTGTGGGCAAGTGATCAAAAATAGTCTTGTATTTCATGCTGGAAAAATCTGGAAAATGTTTGTGTTTGTGACATTTACAAAATCAGACAAACACACCAGAACAAAAGTTAAAAAACATACCTGAAATTGAACTATTTGTAAAGCCTTGAGTCTGTCCTGAACCATCGGTGTTTATGAAGTTCTAACAGCTTTTGTTTTAATAGGAAAGAATATAACAATGCAAAAATAAGTGACATTTTAGTACTGACTATGTATAACTCCTAGCAGCACAGGGCTGATGGTAATGGCACTGGGGGGATAACGTAGCTGCTGTAAGTTTGCCATTCTAGCAGGACTGACCAGGCAAACGGCAGCCAGTGTCTTCACCTCATCATTTTCTCCTGGTTTACAGGAATTTATTATCTGTATACATGCCCAGTGCAGCCGGGTGTGTTACATATGCAGACATTATTTTGTAAGTACACTACAGGCCAATAGTTTGGAAGCAAGGGCAATACAGGCCAAACATTTGGAAGCAATTTCAAGTGTCTATTCACAATGCCTTTCTTAAAAATCAGTATGAGTTCTTTGGATTCTGGGATGTATTTACTGCATGATCAGACTATGCTTTCATTGATATGCACCATTTTCCTCAATTTACCTTTAGGGATACATTGATGTTACCAGACCATTACTGAATAAATGTTAACAAAAGAAAAGAAAGTTTGCATTATTCACTTTAGCTCTTTGGCTTTTGAGGGTTTGCATACAAAAATCCCAATAAATCTCAACTGTGTTCATATCTCTGACAAACTACCACAGAAATGGCTAGAAAGAAACAGCTGAGTAAAGAAACAAGAGTACAGATTTGTACATTAAGGGAAAGAAGGATACACTGAAAGAGAAACTGCAAAATGCCTAATGGTGTCCAACAAAGGAGTTCACTACACCCTGAAGAGACTAAAGGAAACTGGAAGTTATGATGATAGAAAAAGGTCTGAAAGAAAGCGGGTTACTACAAAAGCAGAGGATAAACATATCATTGCCTGTAAGAGAGATCGGCAAAAAACAGCACCACAAATGAGGAAGGAAATCAACATGACAAGGTCAAAACCCATATCTCTGATGAATGTGAAAAGACATTTGAGAAAGGCTGGTCTGAAGGCAAAAAAACACTACTATGGGGATGTTTTGCAGGTGATAGAGTAGGAGATTTGTTTGAGGTAAAGGATATCGTGAAGAAGGAACAGTACCACTCCATCCTCCAGTATCATGCAGTTCCACCTGGACTAAGACTTGTGCGCAAAAGTTTGTTTTGCAGCAAGATAATGACCCTAAGCATTATTCCAAGCTCTGTCGGGGTAACCTAGACAAAAAAGAAGAGGAAGGTGTTCTTCGAAAGATGGTTTGGCCCCCTCAGTCTCCAGACCTCTCTCCAATTGAGCTTGTGTGGGACAAATTGGATCGATCAGTCAGAAAAGTGCGTCCCACAAATCAGCAGTCTCTCATTGATGAACTTAACAAAGCTTGGAAAACAATTCCTGTCACATACCTTAAAAAACTTGTGGAACGAATGCCTCGTATGTGCCATGCTGTTGTTAAAGCCAGAGGAGGTTACCTTGAAGAAAGCAAAGTCTAAGCAAGAAAAACCCAAATACCTACAGTAAAAATGTATTCTGATAAGTGACTCTTTATATAATAATCATGTTTATTTTGTTGCAAAGTATACCAATGAAACTATGATCTTTTTTTCTACAAATCTGATCTTGCTTCCAAACTTTTGGCCTGTAGTGTACACACCTGGTGTCTTTATGCAATGCAGTAGGCAAGAAGGTTCATTTCACAATGTTTTAAGGCCTTATCTTTTCTGAAGTTTAAAGCCAATTGGTACCAAGAGGAACCCCCATCTATTCCAACTTTGATCATCCCCTTATTGAAGATAGGTAGGTAGATACGGTAAATTAACATACCAAGTATTCCCTCACCAGCTTCTCTGGATCTTCGTTCAAGTAGACACATGTACTTTGAGGATGCATTCTCGTCTCACATCAATGCTGTCAGTCTGCAGACTAGAGAATATGTAAAACAACAAAAAACTTTTCAGAAACACTATCTCAACCAAACAGCAGAGTGGATGAGGAGGTCACAACATTAAAAGCCATTTGTTTTCAACATACACTTTTGCAACTTAATGTTTATTGTTCGAGTTTAAGCACTTTAAAGTTATCATTTGAATATTGTTTGAATCTGGATAGTTGCCTAGTTGGATGTAATCTGTTTGATTTGATTATTCAATAAAAAAAATACAAGTTCAATACTACATTACCCACAATGCTGTGTGGTTTTCTACCCAGAATGCTTTTCCCTACCATGATATAGGATGCTGTTCATGAGTGATTCCGGCAGTAAACGTTTCTTCTTTTATAACACAGTCCAGTTGCCCATTTTTTGCTGGCTAGGTTGATAGAACATGCATTTTTAAGCAATCCTAACTGTTGACAGCACAATGGAAACTTTTTTTTATTTTGTGCTTAAAAGTGCATTGTTGCACTACAGATAGTGTTAGATGCACAGAGAGCTGTGGCTACTTCTGTTATCACAGACTTATCCGTTGTGGGACTAGGTTTCTGAAAAACACCTTCAAGAATGTTCATGGAGAGGGGCAATGTTGCTGAACTTAACAAGTAGTGCAGTTCTTCTAAGAACTCGTTCATCTTTGTGCCTGGCACGTGTGCAAAATGCTCTAACTTGAGCAGTGCTGCAGCAACATTTTGCTCAATTACTTTGGACAAGTTCTTAGTTACAACCACGTCACTACCTGAACATGCACTGTCTGCTTCAACTGCCGAGTTATTGTGGTCACATGAATCTTCCTCAGGATTATCAGAGGATTCTTGTGAAACTTCAGTACTTGTAATGACACCTGGCTTGAAATCTTTCAATGTGTGTGGGTTGTGTTTCCTGTTCTTGTGTGAGTGAAATGTTCCATATATATTTGTTTGAAAACTGCAACCCCAAAACATACAAGTCACAGTTTCATTACTCTTCAGATGAGTGCCAATGTGTACAAAATAATCCTCCTCTGTCGGAAGATTGTGACAAAAGCACAAATGACAACTGAATGTTGACAATTCCAGCAGCTCCTGAGAGTTTCGTTTAGGGTGGATTCTACTTAAATGCATGTGCAAAGCATTCCATGTTTTAAAAGTACACGGACAGTTTGAGTGTGGGCATGGGTAACGCTGCCTCTGGCGGTGCTGTAGTCTAAAATGTTTCAGCAGCTCATATCTACCAGACAGAGATACACTACACTCCTTACAGCTCCACATCTCTCCACCGAACAAAATCAAGAGAAATATTTAGCAGACATTCAGCGTTTTAGGCTGGCCACCTACAGGTCAAGCAGAAAATAAAATACAAAGAAACATTCAAATCATGAACCTAATAGAGGCTGATGACCCCTCTTACTTGCAGTGACTGTGGTGAATGTGGTTTGAGAGCAGACTCAGGTGCAGTTGGTGAAGTTTGGCAGGACACTCTTGTGGTCAGAAGGCAGACAGTGCAGTCACAAATTCCTGTGATAAATTGAGAGAGATCGGTTAATTAATGTCTGATTTAATAAATTGCATTTCTACAGACAGAACCTTCATTCACACAATAAACTATCATTTATAAATAAACAACCTTTTTTTTCAGAGTAGCCTCACTAGAATAAACCATCAAAGTGAGAAAGCTCAGACAGTTTAACAAAAATGACAGACAAGAAATAAAAAGAACTATGGACAACATGGTGTGTGCAACAAATATTATTAAGTCACATAAATTAATCAGCCTTACATTTCTTATAGAATTATCAGCAAACACACATATGAAAGCAAGAGAGGCAGCATTTTTACACTCCTGGTATAACCACTGACATAAGGCAAAACCTAGAAGGACTTTGTTATGGCACATGCACGCAAATCAACATGTTGCTAGGCAACGCAGTGATTGTTGACGTCCCTCGGGAGGGAGAGTAACAGTTTTATTGTTCTCACCTGTCTGGACGTCATTTTGTGCCTCATGCACTGCAAAGTCCTCCACAGTGTGCTCCAGGTTAGAGTTAGAGTCATGTTGATGTCAGCGTCCACTCAGCCTCTGTCCTGCTGCACTCCTCAACATGTTTAACATTTAGAGCTGAATGAGACTGTCCACTCACACCCTCACTGACGGTGAAACACTCCTCAATAAACTCCCAAGTCACCGCTGGAGGATCCACGCAGGACAATTCAACATTTACCGTATTAGCCGGACCCGGCATGCACCTGCAATACTAAAGATGTGTTTGATTTTCGTCACTTGATATGCCTGCTGGGCAGTGCACAAACCAGCAATTAAAAACGGTAGATACGACCTGTTTTTACAGTCTATGTCCGAGACACAATAATGTTTACTTTAGACCATAATGGCATTGTCTTTAGTTTTATTGCATTGTTGTGTATTGTTTTACTGTTAGCTACTGCTAGCACCGCCCCAGTGCTAGCTAGTAAACACACACACAAAAATGAATGAAATTAAACTTAAAAACACACAAACTCACCACAATTTAATAAAGGGTGGAGGTAGGGGGGAGGTGACAGTCCCCAGTGAGGGAGTCCTGACTAAGAGGTAGGTTCTGACTCAGCTCAGACAAATTCATCTTTGGCTGTTTGGTGCTCTGACAGAAAAAAGGGCCAGGGTTGTGGCAGGCAGCAGGGTTCCAGTATGGACCTGAAACACAAGGAAAACAGGGACGGGTCAGAGGTCAAATCATGCCTTTAAATTTAGCCACTTCTTTCAGTCCAGCATTGTCTGATTTAGTTGAGTGAAATATCAAAATAAACCTTAGATCCAACCTTCTATGAATGTAATGAAAACAAAATCTAAATAAAAACACTGAACACTGAACAGAGAACTGTTTACTTACCTTGTTTTATTTACTCCTTACCTGCTTCAAGTAAAGAATGCTGAACATCAAATGAAAGCTTCGAACATCTTGGATTAAATACACGTTACATACGCGCCTTGCGTCGCAGCCGCTTTGCAGAGAAAAGAGAAAATCCTCCTCCATTCAGCCCATGTGCTGCATTTCACTCACCATCAACAAGTTACAACAAGCCCCGCCCCTTTCTCTGACATCACACTGTGTTTGGTAAACCCAATGAAGTGCAGTCAGTGCTGCAGCGGGACCTTTTGTAAGTGATCAAAAACAGTCTCGTATATTGTGCTGGAAAAATCAGAATTATTGACATCATACATCAAATTAACCCTCACATTTTGTACTTTCCAACAAACACAAACCTTCAAAGCTAACAAAACCTGTAAAATCTGTAACAAAATCAGACAAAGTCAAAGGAAACACCCGGAACAAAAGCTAAATAAGATGACATCTCTTTTTCTTCTCATTCACAGCTAATGATGTCTCACAGCAGTGGACAACCATGGACTGTAATTATACTTTCTTCTGGGTTAAAGGCTGCTGCTGCTGCTGCTGCTGCTGCTGCTGCTGCTGCTGCTGCTGCTGCTGCGGCACATGTCAGGGTGTGACAGTAAGTGAAGCGCTTAGTGACTGGTGTAACTTAGGTAATGGTCAAGTTACAGCTGTCACTGAGAACTCTGCTTGGCCATGAACACCATGAAGGATAACTAAATGATTTCTAACAAAGACAAGAACCATCTGATCCATTTATCAGCTGTTGTCTTTACTTCTTGTTCTCACTGACAGGTCACAATGTCAGATGACAGCCCCCCAGGCAGATGAGAGATGAGATCGGGGGCAGTGGGGACCACCTGTAAGTCCACCTTAAATTAATTCACTCATCTGTGTTGTCTCACCTGAGTTTGTTTGTATTCTGTGAAACCTGTGTTTCTACACTGTGGTTTTCCCATGTCAGCTTTGTATTGTACCATTTTACAGGACAGTGAGGACGTCCCCCGACCCGCTCCACCTCCTTTATCACCTCCACCTCCTTATCAACCTCCATCACCTCCACCATCTTGTTACATGGAGAGGAGGAACAGGAGGAAAATAATTATTAATATTTTATTTTATTTAAAAAGCCATATTTGTCCTGTTTCATTTCATACATCCTGGCTGTTTAGAAAGAATCTGAATTACTTCTGAACTGGGGCCATGACTTATTTTAATACTGATCCTCACCATGATCAAGAATGGAAGACAGAATTTCAAAGAACAACATAAATCTGTCAATCAAACATCAGCTCACATATTCGAGACTTGGAGAATATCCTCCTCCATTCAGCCCATGTGGTGCATTTTACTCACTATCAACAAGTTACAACACGCCCCGCCCCTTTCTATGACATCACACCCTGGTATAAAGCTGTTATAGTGCTTGTTATTGGTACTAGGAGCAAGTGTAGATATTTTTCATGTTGCTCTTGTTAACCTCTGGTGTTTAAAAGATTAAAATGCCAGAACAAAACAACTCAAAATATAGCCTGTGAATATTCTCATTTGTCCAGGTCATAGTATCTCAAAGGAGTTTTAAATCGAAAGGAACTGGACCAGTCCCAGCCTGGTCAGGTGCAAGAAAGAACTGATGAAGCTCTTGGATGAGAGGTGAAACGTCTTCCTAAAGGCATGATCTGACCTCTGACCCTAACCCAGGCCCTGTTTTCTTTGTGTTTCAGGTCAATACTGCAACCCTGCTGAGTCTGGACATACCTCTCAGTATGTTTGTGTGTTTTTTGTATATAGTTCAGAGTGGTAAGTTTCATTTTGTTCATTTTTTATACACATTATGTTCTTTTTTTGAGGTCAGTGGACCACACACCTGTATTTTTCCTTTTGTTTTATTAGATTTGTCTGATTTTATGTTGTAAACTGTTCAAATTCATTCATTTATTCATTCTTGTGTTTTTTTTTTTAATTAAATGTTCTTAAATAAAATAAAAAAAATTCAACACCAGCTCAGTCTCAGTCATTTATTATTATATTATTTGTTCTGGTAAAGGACCATTTTAATCTCACCTGAGAGAGGATGCAGTTGTTGTCTGTCACCTGTTTGTTCACACATGTTGATAGTGAGTAAAATCCAGTCTCAACTATGTGAGCTGATGTTTGATTGACAGATTTATGTTGTTCTTTGAAATTCTGTCTTTCATTCTTGATCATAGTGAGGATCAGTATTAAAATAAGCCATGGTCCCAGTTCAGAAGTAAATACGGGCAAAGGTAAATCAGGAAGACATGTTGGAAACGACGAAGAATGCAAAAGTCAGAGGGCAGCAGAACAGAGAGGTCCTAATCCACAGTTCCTGGGTAAGTATTTTTTGTTAGAAATCATTTATTTGTCCTCCCATGTGTTCTTCTGGGTTAAAGGGAGCTGCTGCTGCTGTGTAAGGAAAGAGGAAAGAAATGGAAATAAAAATGCATCTCAATTTACTTCTGGGAAGCCATTTTTCAGGATTGAAGAAAGCAGGTGAACTTTACTGAGACCGCACTTTAAGGCAAAACAAAGAAAGAACATGAACAGGGGTGCACCTTCTGTTAACACCCACTATCATTACAGGAATTCATTTGTATTGAAAAGGGTTAAAAAAAATTAAAACATTAAAATCACAATAAATGAGAATTAAATATTTAATTGGCATATAAAGAGTTAAAAAGGGCATGGAATACATTTTATAATACAATAAAAACAACAATATACAATACATACGATATAACAACACCAAAACCTAAAATACTGACCGTGAAAACCCATTATACAGTTAGGCCCAGAAATATTTGGACAGTGACACAAGTTTTGTAATTTTAGCTGTTTATGAAAACATATTCAGGATACAATTACATAATCTATATGGGCTTAAAGTGCAGACTCTCAGCTGTAATTTGAGAGTATTCACATCCAAATTGGAGCAAGCAGACCATCCTGAGGCTGAAAAAAAAGAAGAAATCCATCAGAGAGATAGCAGAAATGTTATGAGTGGCCAAATCAACAGTTTGGTACATTCTGAGAAAAAAAGAGTGCACTGGTGAGCTTGGGAACTCAAAAAGGCCTGGACGTCCATGGAAGGCAACAGTGGTGGATGATCACAGAATCCTTTCCATGGTGAAGAAAAACCCCTTCACAACATCCACTCAAGTGAAGAACACTCTCCAGGAAGTAGGTGTATCAGTATCTGAGTCTACCATAAAGAGAAGACTTCATGAGAGTAAATACAAAGGATTCACCACAAGGTGCAAATCATTAATCAGCCTCAAAAATAGAAAGGCCAGAATTGACTTTGCCAAAAAACACCTGAAGAAGCCAGCCCAGTTCTGGAACAGCATTCTTTGGACAGATGAGACTAAGATCAACCTGTACCAGAATGATGGGAAGAAGAAAGTCTGGAGAAGAATTGGAACAGCTCATGATCCAAAGCACACCACATCTTCTGTAAAACATGGTGGAGGCAGTGTGATGGCATGGGCATGCATGGCTTCCAATGGCACTGGATCACTTGTGTTTATTGATGATGTGACAAAAGACAGAAGCAGCCGGATGAATTCTGAAGTGTATAGGGATATACTTTCTACTCAGATTCAGCCAAATGCAGCAAAGTTGATTGGACGGCACTTCACAGTACAGATGGACAATGATCCAAAACATACTGCAAAAGCAACCCAGGAGTTTTTTAAAGCAAAGAAGTGGAATATTCTGCAATGGCCGAAAGCAGAAAAGAGAGAGAGAGAAAGACCAGGAACAGCTGTGTAGGTCATGGTGTTATCAATAATAATGACAGGTAACAGTGGTTAATAGTAAAGATGAGTAGTGGTGGATCTGGATCCTGCTGCTCCCGAGGCAGAGAGACCTGCAGAATGAGGACAGAGAGAGGGAGAGAGAGGAGAAGCACAAACTACGGGAGAGAAGAAAAATACAAAGTTAATGGCATGAAGTCATCGAGAGAGAGAGAGAGAGAGAGAGAGAGAGAGAGAGAGAAAGAGAAAGGACAGTTTTAAGCCTGGTCTTAAAGGCAGAGAGGGGGTCTGCCTCCTGAACCCACACTGGGAGCTGGTTCCACAGGAGAGGAGCCTGATAGCTGAAGGCTCTGCCCCCCATTCTGCTCTTACAAACTCTGGGAACCACAAGTAGACCTGCATTTAGAGAGCGAAGTGTCCTGCTATATTTTCTAATACATGAAATCTGAAAAAAAAAACATCAATCCAATGAGTTTTTTTTTTTTTTGTTATGTAAAGAAAAAAAAACCTCTTCAAGATAGAGAAGGACAAGGGAAAAATGTAGAAATAAATTACCACAAATATGACCTAATATGAGTGGCTAGGGTTAAGATCAGCGCCTGGGGACGGCCACAGGGGGGCGTTGCTCTCTAGGGCTAGGGCTGGGGTCAGACAGAGGTAGGTATATGGGTGAATATGGCAAAGGACTCTCAGCAGTTTGACTCTCATTAGCATACTAGGCCTGTGATTGGTCAGAACAGCTGTAGCTTCTGTGGAGCAGGGCGGAGGTGTGAAACTTGGTTTCTGGGGAGGTCGGCGCACCTCCAGCGGACTGCTGCCGACACCTGATGCAAATGTTGATCGTTTAGGGGGATTTCATGCTCAATGAAAGAAGTCAAAGAAAAAAAAAGTGTCAGCAGAATGGCTTTGGGAGCACATTTCAGGCCACTTTGAGTGGACTGGGATGAGTTGGTAGTGTGGCGTTTGGCGGCGGTGCTTTGTCATGTGTCCTCTTGTCAGAAATCGCTATAGTCTGCAGATTGTAGCAGGATCTGACAGGCGCGGTCAAGTGACTTTAGATATGGCGGCGTCGTTGGGACTTCCTCTGCCACAGGAAGTGTTCCTTCAAAATAAAACGACGCAAAGCTCGACGATGGTTTGCCCAGCTCCACCGTTCTGTCCTAACAGGTGAGTGGTCAAGACGAGCCACGGCACGTTTAGTTTGTTTACAAGAGCTAGAAATGTTCATGATTTCATAAAAAAACAAATCAAATGAGGTTAAGAGTAGGCCATTTCTGCTTGAGATGAGGAAAGAGTGAGGTTTAAAAGAAATAAAAATAGAACTAATAAAATACCCCATACAATTGGAGAGGTCAAAGGTCAACTCCAGATTTATTTGAGCCTGTCTAATACACTCTCCCACAGCTGTTGAAAGGAGTCCTGGCTCAGTGGTGTGAGGGACCCGTTTTCATTTTTTATCAAAAGAAAAATGATATGATTCATTTTTTATTAAATTTGTTTTTAATTGTTTTGTGTGTGTGTGTGTGTGTGTGTGTGTGTGAGAGAGAAAGAGACAGAGAGTGAGTGAGTGTTTGTGTGTGTGTGTGTTTGTCTGTGAGAGAGAGAGAGAGAGAGATATGTTGGTAAAATTCCTCATCTTTTCATCTTTTCATTATTCTAGGTTGTGGCCAGCAGCAACAAAAAGAAGCGCTGCTGAGCGTGTTGGCCCAAGATGGATAGAAAAACACAATATACATGCATCAAGTGCAAGAAATGCATGCAAAACACACAGCAAGTAACTGTGCCACTCATGTGTTGTGTAGGCTTGTATGAAAAGGCAATGTGTTCAGTGGGGCTGATGTGTTGACATGGTTACTGTACAGAGTTGAAGAGATGGTAACTCTTGTGATTAGTGGCCCCGTGTCTCCATCTGTTGGACAAAATAAATCATTGCATCCACCTTGGGAAAAAACAGCAATCATTCAACCTGCAGTTACAGATCAGTAAAAAGCACTCATTTTAGCCTCAAAACAGCCCATGAAATTGAAATACAGTCAATTTAAGCCCAGCTCTAATGTTAGCTGAAGGCAAGGTTCCCTGAAGGCAAGTATTTGCTTGAGGTCAATGGTAAGTATACTGGGTTTTGAGGTTTTAATGTTGTATATCGTATGTATTGTATGTTGCTGTTTTTTATTGGATTATAAAATGTATTCCATGCCTTTTTTTAAAACTCTTTATGTGCCAATTAAATGTTTAATTCTCATTTATTGTGATTTTAATGATCCCAAATCAGGGTTGCAGAGTCTTTTAAAGCCAATTTTTATGTTTGATCATCTCTTTTGCTCAGCAGATATGTGTGTTGTCCTTCAGCTCTGTCACACAACAGCAGTGGAAACATTACACACAGACTTACTGAAAGTGTGTCATATATTACACAGGAAAAGGAAATGCTACTGGTGTTATGAAAAGGGTTATACTTGTGTCAGGTCTGTGTTACTCTATTGTTATCATTGGGATTTAAGGCATTCCATCCACATGACACATAAAGGGCCATTTAATTTTCATTGAAAACATCTTTAGGGACAGCCCAAGCCTGTGAAAACTCAAAATGTTATTCAAGTAATAATATGCTCACAATAATGAAGCAATAACACCTGCAAGTAATTTTTTATTAAGAAACATAAACAGACACAACCCTGATTCTGTTCATGCTTTACCAGAGATGTGCTGCTGCTGATGAGTGACTGGGGACTGGGAACTTGATCTAAAACACACGAAGAAAATGAAGTGAGGATGACGGATCTGAAAACATACCCCTCTAATATGAGACGAAGTGATGACCACTCCAGTATTAGGGACTACATCTGCGTTGAGAGCTGTTGGTGTAACCATCACAGCATTGGCGTGACCTGAAAAAGGGGCTGAGGATGAACATTGACAATAAGGCATAACAGTATTAGTTTTGTGTGTATCATAGATGAACATGCAAAAACGATCATTTTTGACAAACAAGTCCCCGCTGCTTGGTTCCTCTGTGGCTTTCCAGTCATGAAGAAAACAAACATTATTTTTTGCACTTAGGCCAAAAATTGCACAATTAAATCTCCTGAAACTGAATTTTACAAAGATAAAAAGTTCTATGAAAATGGGGGGGGGGGCTCATGGTCTGGGGGATGGGGTACTGACCATAGATGGTAACCCTATATTTGTTTGCTAAGGAGATTATTTTCTCACTTTAGCCAAATACCAATACCATTCAATTTGAAATCACCATCAGTGTTAATAAGCATGACTCAATAAGAAAGGTTTCAGCGCTATCTTGTGGTCATTAAGTTAAAGTGACACAGCTCCACTGCCATATCAGCAATGTGAAAATGCACAATTTCTCCAACTGCAGAATCAGCATCTTGACCTTGAGACCAGACACAACAAACCTGTGAGGTTGAGGTGGGATGGGGGAGGGTGTTTGCAGGAGCAATCCTTTGCACAGGGCAGTTTTTGTTGGCACTGGATGACAGAAAGGGGTGATGCATGGCAAAAGTCTGAGGGTGTTGTACAGGGCTGGCAGGCAATGGAGCCATGGGTTGGAGTTGTGACGGAGGAGGTGGAGGTTGTGTGGACATGGAGCCATACTCTGAGCCATGGCTGAAGGTAGTGGCTGAATCACTGGCTGTGACAGTAGAGGAGGCTGTGTGTATAATCACAGGTGGCGCTACAGTCTCATCCAGTGCAGAGGTGTTGTCCAAGGATGAGGGAACCATAAGTGCTGCTGAGGCCATGTCCTGACCCCAGAGGATCATGGGATAATGTCTGAGAGACTGAGGAAACCACTGCTTGATCACTGGGCCCCACCTGCCCAGGATATAGAGTCATGAAGTTTTGGACATAGGCAGCAGCAGCAGCATCACCACTACCACCATCAATTGTTCGACTGGGTTGACTGACCATGGGAAAGGGGATGAGTGGGGGTCCAGGAGGAGAGATGTGGTTGGTTGTGAGTTGCATGGCAGACATGTACTGTGCCTGCCAAGGGATAACAAAGGAGGAGGGAACAAACACACTTAGTTCTTGTCTTATAGTTCAATATGATGATGCTGATGCTGAAGAGATGCAGTTCAGTGTGAGCTCATATTAGGTGTGAATTTTTCTTTTGTGCTGGTAAAATTATGACAGTAAAAGGGCTCCTGCACTACACAGTCTAAACCCTGCTTCAATGACAATGTCAGAAGTGGATTCATTATAATATTAGTAAATAATTGACTTATCTGGCTGTGTGCAGCTACATTTTCACATCTGCAACCAACTTGCACTAGTTTTCCTAAGGTGACTCTTTAAAGGGAGACGAAGCCAGAGACACTAGACTGTGAGAGAATTGTGGATGGGCAGATGAGAAATTAGTCTTTCAAGTCGTAAGGACATACCTATGTTGTTTTCATGGTGTTTTATGGTGAACAAATCCTGAAGCAATCCTTTTTTAAATTTCTCCATTGGCTTCCAGTGAACTGAAGAATAGATTTGTTTATAACTCTATCCATGAACCAGTCCTAAATGCTGCCAAAACACGTCTTTCGCATGGCTCTCAGAAGAACAGTTACTGTTATCTTTCTGTACCTGAAAGTCAGGAGAGGACTGCATTTATGACCCCAACCTGCATTTATGAGCCCAACACAAACTGTGAAACATACTTTCATACTTTCACCAAAATATGGCTAAATAAATTACTTCTGAGGGAGCTTCAAGAAGGCAGCATGAAAGAGAAGCAAAATATTTAGTCATATCTCGAGGGAGCGTTTTATCCTCGCAAGAACCTAAATTTGATGTTACGAAGTTTTGAGCGGCATGTCATATATGAAAGTGCTACGTAAAGTAAAGTTTAGTAATATTATTATGTTACATAGATTTTTTTTGTAACTACATTCAGACAAAAAGATGGTAGCACATGTGGTAGAAATCCTCATAATTTTACCAAAAAATCCCTAAATTTCAAATATAGGAAAAATAAGACACCCATTGCAACTCTCACCATGGTAGCGTGTGTTAGGGACTGTGCCATGAGTTGGTGTTTACCTGTGACTGAGAGCTGCTGCTGGATAGAGGGGTGACAGATGATGCAGTGGGGGAAACAGAGGGGAAGACGGGCTGACAGGGGCTGTGAAATAAGTCTGCAACAAGAGTCTCTATGTTAGCTAGAGGTTAGTAAAATCACACTACTTTTTGAGACATCAATGAGAGTTGCTATTAGTTGCTGTCACAAGACCGCTCATGGCATGTAAACAAATTATTACTATGGCAGCAAGTTGCAGAGACTGCACCAACATATATATATTTTTAGAAATTATTACAAAAAAAAAAACAGACTCCAGTTCCATGCTGTCATAGTTTATGATTATACAGTTTATGATGCAAGTAAAGTGAAGTGTACATTCATGTAGGCACACACATGTCAACTGAGAGGACAAAAGGAATATAAAGCCTGGTGGCATCTGGAGTCCTGAGGAAGGTGATATTTGCTGAAGACCACATCAGAGTTATGACCATACAATCTTTAGCCCTCCTTCAGCAAGAGATACTTTTGTCCAGTTCCTGATGTCTTCATGCTGCAGCTTGATGGAAAGAGTGGTGAATTCAAGTCACTTTAAAGTAAGTACTAAAGAACAGAGTCTATACTGTAGATATCAGATGAACTCTTACACTGCGTATACCAGGCTCTGTTGGTGTGTTACACCCCACCCCCCACCCACCCACCTCACCCTTGAATTGTTTTTTATTTTAAATATATAGTATATTTGTGTGTTTTTTGTATATAGTTTGCTAAGTTTAATTTCATTGTTATTTGATATATATATATACATATATATATTATTTTATTATTATTTTTTTTTAAGACATGTTTTTTATTTAAAGTTTTGATTAGGTTTCAATTTAAATTTTCTATAATACATTTTTTATTTCACTCACCAGCTTGGCTTCAGTCATTTCTTCTTATTATTTTTTTTGTGGTAAAGGACCATTTTAATCTCACCTGAGAGACTCATGAGTCACATGTTGATAGTGAGTAAAATACAAACGCTGAACCTCACCCTGATCAAGAACGAAAGTCAGACAGAAGAAAAAAAAACTGAATCAGACATAGTTGAGACTGGGAGAAAGTCCTGCTCCTGTTCAGAAATAACACGCAACCCGAAACCTTTTCACTAAATGAATTTTTGCATTGAATTAATAAAATGTCCAACATATCTGTGTCACAGATGAAGACAAGGAACGTGTCGCAGTACCGACTTTGCCTGCTACTGTGAACAAGGGAGCAACAATGTAGCAACAATGACGGCCGCATTGTGGTTCCCACATCCCTGTACCCACGACTAGTCTGTGTGTCTCATGGTTTATTGATTGTTAATAAGTGTTGAAAGACTGATATGCTGCAAGATATAGCCAAAGGGTACTGTAAACCATGACTGATCTATCAACTAGACAACCCAGACGGATTTCCATTCTGTGAGACAAAGGACATCATTTTGCTATGGTCTAACCACTGCTTTCGAGTCATTCCACAGACAAGTAAAAGCTGTCCAGTCTCCTCCTAACAACAATGTTGACATCAAACTAGGGGACTGGGTCTGTAATTCCCATCAGGTAAACACCCTGAAACCTCGCTCACCCAAACCGCAACATGTCTTGCTGAGCACCAAATTTGTGGGCCGTCCCACGTGAGTCCACACATTCCATAAGACGCCTGCTCCAGCGTGCACCGGAGATCAACAGGTCCTCTCTCCATCCTGTGGATCCCCTTCAACATTGTCTTCTGAGCCTAGAATGCTGGCATCATCCTTGAGAAAGGACCTCCTCTCCTGATGAATGACACAGGCTCCAGAGGAAAAAAAAAAAAAGCCATACAATATCCTACAGCAGCCAGAAGGACAGAGGAGCAGTGTATGGACTGGAGTCCTAGAAGAGGATGATGGACAACCTCCAGGACACCAGCAACTGCAGAGGAACAGTGCAGGCACTAGAGTCCCAGCCTGCAATGATTGATCTCAAAACACATGCAGTGCATAGAAGTGATACAACTTACAATGAGACTCAAGAATAATGTGGAGGCATGGAAGAAAATCAGCAGAGACCGGACAAAGTCATGGATTATTAACTTACAACTAAGTCAGGTCAGGTCAGGGCTATGGACACTCCACTCAATTATCAAATTGAGACCAATAAATCACAAATCACTTCCTAAACCTTGTGTTTAAACTCTTAAACAATGACTTCAAAGATGTACAGTATGTTGTCTTGATATCAAAGATAAATGAACAAATAATACCAAAATTGTTCCACTGGTCCTGTAGTTCCATTATTGCATACTTCAAGCAAATAATCCATGGCATCTTAAAAGATCCATCATAACAATACTAATGATAATAATAACAAAGGGGTATTGCATCTAGGTTTTAGCAGTTTAAAAGCAAGGTATAATCTTGACATTTCAGGTCCTTTTTACATCAAACATTTTGACTTTTGAGAAATATATTTCGTTCAGTTATTACTGACATTAATCATCACATCCCCACACACACACACACACACACACACACACACGCATGTGGCGCTGGCCTGCAGCTGCTGTGCTTGTGGGGAGCAGACAGAAACAGATATATGTCCTGTGCAATGCTGCTGGCAACAAATGAAATTCTCATTCCTTGGGCACATTCTGCTTTTGTGACTGTAATTTTGGTAGATGGATTTCTGTTTTCTATATTTATTTTAAGTTGCAACTGCAAAAAAAGAAAGCAAGAAATCATGAATATTTCTAGCTCTTGTAAACAAACTAAACGTGCCGTGGCTCGTCTTGACCACTCACCTCTTAGGACAGAACGGTCAAGCTGGATACCATCATGGAGCTTTGCATAGTGTTATTTTGAAGGAACATTTCCTGTGGCAGAGGAAGTCCGAACGATGCTGCGATATCTAAAGTCACTTGACCGCGCCTGTCAGATCCTGCTAGATTCTGCAGACTATAGCCATTTCTGACAAGAGGACACATGACAAATTGCGCCGCCAAACGCTACACTATGAACTCACCTCCGCCCTGCTCCACATAAACTACAGCTTTTCTGACCAATCACAGGCCTAGTATGCTAATGAGAGTCAAACTGGTGAGAGTCCTTTGCCTTATTCACCCTTATACCCTAACCCTAACCCTGTCAAGTCCTGCTAGAATCTGCAGACTATAGCAACTTCTGACAACAGGACATGCAAGTAACCCTGACAGAAACACACTGTCAGACCTGTCCACTCCAAATGGCCTGAAACATGCTCCTAAACACTTTCTGGAAGATGGATTTTGGCATCCACACTTAGTGCATTTTTCACTCTGCTCCATTTGCTTGGTTCATACACTCGTTCATCTTGTCCAGAAGGTGCTTATCGTGTGGCTCTCTGACCGAGGAGAGGATATGCATGGCCTGGGCAGAATTTGTTTCTAAAAAGTAGTCCAGCAGCCCGTTCAGCAGCATGGACCCTCCCTTGGTGCTGAGCTGCTCATTGATAAGGCCTCTGATCTCTTCTAGCTGGTGGAGGTCTCCAGGAGCGGGAGGAGTAATAAATCAATAATTCAATAATTCAATGAATACATAAATAAATAAATAGATAAATGGAAAAATAAATACATAAATCAATAATTCAATAAATAAATAGATAAATAAGTAAATAAATAAATAGATAAGGAAATACATAAATAAATAAATTAATAACTTAGTAGATTTGAATCATCGCACTTCATCTAAAGGGTTAAAATTAAAAAGGAGAATTTAGGGATAATTATTTTAGCTAACAAAATAAATGGATAGATTTAATTAAATAAATAAATAAGGAAAGAAATAAGTGGATAAAGAAATAAATAGAAATAAATACATAAATAAATAAATAGATAAACACATAAATGAATCAAAAAAGGTGGAGGGACTAGTTTTAAAATTGATAAATAAATTAGACAAATAAATGAATAAATTAGTTAAAAATTCAATTGATTGAATTGAATAAATAAATTCATTTAAGTAAGTCATTAGTAGAATAACGGACATAGAAGATTGAAATTATAGAATTCATTGGATAGACTCAATTGAAGTGAGTGGAATAAACAAGACCATTCGCTGGATTCAGGGACGGATGAAATATAATTAATAGACTAATTGAATAAAAAAAAAAAAATTACCAATATTTAGGGGGCAATTGATTTATCTAACCTAAACCATATTCTTAACCCTAACCTTAACCCATTACCCTAACCCAATCTTAAACTCACATGAAAACTCTGCGTTCAAACCCAGGTTTGAACAAAAAACTTAAATAAAACCTTATGGTTACAATGAGTGCCTACTACCTCTCTCTTCCCCCCAAAACTTTAATTAAAAATAAATAAATAAAATTTATTTACTTTTAACCTAGATCCCCTCACAAATTGTTATTTTTTTCTTGGTGTTGGAGTGGCTTAGGCTATGGACCTGCATATGGTAGACTGGAGTTCAAAACCAGCTCCTGGCATAAAACTTAATTACATAGTAAAAGACCTTAAATGTCTATGGCCTTTGCCCTCCACTACCCCTGAGTGATTTGAGAATACTGAAACCTAAAAAGAAGTTTTTAAGGGAGACCTATTTTTAATTGATTTTAATGGGTCCTCGTGTGCCCGTGCCCCTCGTAGCACTCTTAAGAGTGCTGCGTTTTTTACCTAACCTAACCTTAACCATAAAACAAGAAGATAATAACCCTAAATCAGATGATTACCCTAACCTTAACCTTAATAAAGAAAGGGAATTTTCTGTCTATAACACAACTTCAAGATGGACTTAAAAGGCTGCCTAATGCCTAATGGGGATCTTTAGTAACAGGTGTGCAATAAAGATAAAATTGGTATCTGGAGATGTGGAAAAGAATCCTGAATTCAGTGGGGAAGGTTTCAGATCTCTAAGTCATTCAGGGAATTTTTAAATTCAATTTCAAGAAATTCCATGAAGTGAGATGAGGTGTTTCCCTCGTTCAGCAGGCCAAGAGGAACATTTTGACCTTAGTCCCGTCGCTCTACAATGCCTAGAAAAAAAGCCCGAGGTTAGGGAGCTCTCAGAGATCACCAGCTGGGGAACAGGTTTTATTTATATTCAGTCATCCAGTAAACTGCTCGGTTTGTCCGGGGTCAACTGAAAATGTTCCTGTTCCACCCAGAGCCAGGAGGTCCCTTTGTTTAACAGTCCAACATGTTCACTGATGACACAAGCACAATATCACACATACAACAGATAATCCTGGTAATCAATTCAATTCAATTCAATTTTATTTGTATAGCACCAAATCGTAATATACATTATCTCAAGGCACTTTACAGGGTAAGGTCAAGACCTTACTTTGTTACAGAGAAAAACCCAACAGTTCCCACAAAGAGCAAGCGCTTGGTGACAGGGGGGAGGAAAAACTCCCTTTTAACAGGAAGAAATCTCCAACAGAACCGGGCTCAGGGCTCAGGCCTCGACCGGTTGGGTTTAGGACTCCCCTAAAAAAAAGGGGGGGGGGGTGGGAGGAGAGATTAGAAAAGAGAGAGAGAAAGACCAGGAACAGCTGTGTAGGTAATGGTGTTATCAATAATAATGACAGGTAACAGTGGTTAATAGTAATGATGAGTAGTGGTGGATCTTGATCCTGCTGCTCCAGAGGCTGAAATACCTGCAGAATGGGTTACCGTCTAATGGAGAGAGGGAGAGAGAGGAGAAGCACAAACTACAGGAGAGAAAAAAATACAAAGTTAATGGCATAAAGTAATCGAGAGAGAGAGAGAGCCCAGTGCATCATGGGAATCCCCCAGCAGTCTAGCTCTATAGCAGCATAACTAAGGGATGAGTCAGGACATACCCGAGCCAACCCTAACTATAAGCTTTACTAAACAGGACAGTTTTAAGCCTGATCTTAAAGGTAGAGAGGGGGTCTGCCTCCCGAACCCACACTGGGAGCTGGTTCCACAGGAGAGGAGCCTGATAGCTGAAGGCTCTGCCCCCCATTCTACTCTTACAAGCTCTGGATTCCACTTCCAAATTCAGTATGTTAATTCTAAAAGCCTGTTTTAATCCCAGTGGCATGAGAGTGGTGTCATCTGACTTGGCTCCTCCCACTGAGTCATATCTCTCCGCCCCACCTGTGTACCTTGCTCCTCCTTCCTTACAGATGCAATTTAATTTTCTTCCAAATTCACACTTCCAAATTCAGGTTTCCACTTCCAAATTCAGTGTGTTGCTTCCAAAAGCCTGTTTTAGTCCCAGTGTCTTGACAGCAGTATCGTCTGACTAGGATCCTTCCCCTGAGTCATATATCTCCTTGCCACCTCTGTACCTTGCTCCTCCTCCCTTATAGATGCAATTTACATTCCTTCCAAATTCAGGATTCCACTTCCAAATTCTCATTTTTTGGTATGTCTGTGAATTTGGTGCTCCTGGCTCTCAAGATAGCCGAGCAGCGCCCCCAAACGCACTTGCAAACAGGTTTTTGGGGCCTCGCGAATCCGGAGGCTGAAGAATATTTTTAGCATTTTTAGCAGCCACGAATAGACTGCATAGGTAGAAGATGAAGATAGAAGTAAGCAAGGGCCCGGTTAACTGATAGAGGGGAGACAGCCCTGAAGAGATGGGTGGGTTGTGTCTGTCTCTGTCTTCTCTTCTCTGTTTCACACACAGAAAAATCAGCTGTTCCCAGGCACGAGTGAAGGAGGTCAAATGGAGTCAGATAACCACGAAGGAGGCGCCTGACCGAAGGCCGGTCGGGCAACAGCCAATGAAGAAGAGTTCAACCTACATTCCTTGCTTCCTTTGTGTAACAGTAATAAAAAGACCGGGCTAGGGGGAAGTTCGTGTGTCAAACTTCGTGAACTGGCACAGCTGCATGTTGTTGTCAGGGAAAGATAGTTGGAAGGACGATCCGTGGAAACAGGAAGCACCTGAGCTCAATTTTGAGTGTCATGGCAAAGGCTGTGAATACTTATGTACATGTGATTTTTTTTGTTTTTTATTTTTGATAAATAAATAAATTTGCAAAAGTTTCCAGCAAAGTTTTTTCACTTTGTCGTTATGGGTTATTGTGTGTAGAATTTTGAGGTAAAAATGAATTTAATCCATTAAAATGTGGAGAAAGTGAAGCGCTGTGAATACTTTCTGGATGCACTGTATATCATTCGGCAGCTCGTGCTGTCTCAGGGGAGGTCTCAGTTGCTGCTCTATGATACTTTTCACCCTCCAATTCAGCCCAGAGGGTTATGCCTACAAAATTTGGAAGCTGGCCGACCAAATTTGGAAGTAACAGCAGGTGCCCCACAAAAAGACAACACATCACAGAAAACACAATTTTCAACTATTTTGGGGCTGTCTAACATGTCTTTAGGGTCAAATCTGACGTAACTCGCAGTGTTACCCTTCAAATCCTGCCTACCATATTTGGAAGCTGGGCTACCAAATCTGGAAGCTGGCCTACTGAATTTGGAAGTAAAAAACAATATACATATTAGTAAATATATATTATATTATATTATATTATATTATATTATATTATATTATATTATATTATATTATATCTATTTTCCACTCACCTATCCTACCTGAAAAGTGATTAACTGACAACATATCTAGCATGTAAACAGCCCCGCCCCCCGTGTGTGCTTTTAGTACCTTGGACAAAACTTGCCATTTGAAGAGCAACATCGCATGAGGCAGATTTTTTCATTAACACAAAACGGTGAGTAATGTTTTCGTATGACTTACTTTTCAGGTTGAGGTTTTGTAGTTCGATTTTGTAATTAGATTTTGATTTTGGACCGACGCATGCCGTTTTGTTTCGGAATTAACCATTTAATTACCAAACCGTATATAACATTTGATTGTCATTATCTGACATTGTAAATAAGATACAGAGGTGATTCAAAATGCAAAACAATCAGAATCATTCGGCTTAGGTTAATTATTTTATTTCAGTAGTTTACTACAGTTAATTACAATTAAATGTAATGTGATTAATTGAGATCAGTCAGATATATTTAGGCTTTTCTCCTCAATTCTCCTTATTCAGGCTCACCCCGAGGCAAGACCCCCCAAGTCCACAAATTTCAGACAATGTGGAATTTGTGAAAAGTTTGTGGGAAATTTAAGCCTCCATCTCAAGTATGTGGAGAAGGTTAAAAACCCACATGAAAAATCCCTCCTCCTTTGCTGGGCCAGTGGACGGTGAGTAATGATTTCAAATGCTATGACTTTATAGATCTCCAGCCAAGGCCTTTAAGTCATTGGGAAATATACTGAACTTTAAATTCCTCCTGATGCTATGCCATTGGTATGTTAATGTGTAATGTGAAATAAAAATTGATTAGAAAAGCAAGTTTTAGGGCCATTCCATGTGTCATGAATCCCATTTATGTTTTTACAGGATCAACGGAAAATTGACTTGTCCAGACTTGTCTAAGCACCTTAGGGACATGCACTGCCTGTTCCAACATGTAAGTAAAAATTTAAAGACGACCAGAAATGGAGTGTCCCTCTCTGTCTTCAAAGTTTCTGTCATTTGTATTTTTTTTCTCTCCCGTAGTTTGTGCTTCTCCTCCGTCTCTCTCTCTGTCCACATTTAGCAGGTATCTCTGTTTCTGGAGCAGCTTGGATCCAGATCCACCACTACTCATCATTACTATTAACCACTGTTATCTGTCATTATCATTGATGGCACCATTACCTATACATCTGTTCCTGGTCTCTTTCTCTCTCTCTCTCTCTCTTCTCCTCTCTCCTCCCTCCACCCCCTCTTTCTCCTCTTAAACCCAACCGGTTGAGGCAGACGGCTGCCCACCCTGAGCCCGGTTCGGCTGGAAGTTTCTTCCTGTTAAAAGGGAGTTTTTCCTCCCCCCTGTCACCAAGCGCTTGCTCTTTGTGGGAACTGCTGGGTTTTTCTCTATAACAAAGTAAGGTCTCGACCTGACCCTGTAAAGAGCCTTGAGATAATGTATATTATGATTTGGCGCTATATACAAATAAAATTGAATTGAATTGAATTTTCATTTCCCTCCCCAAATTACCTAAAGTCAACGAAACAACAGTTTTCTTTATTGTAATACTTCACAGGAAGTGGAGGACAATATGTTTAAAGCAAAGCAGGCCCTGTCTTGAGCAACTGGCTATCCTCCGGGCCACCAGACCCTCACCCCCAATGGTATCTATGCTGGATCTCCAGGTCAGTGAAAATTTGTACTGCTTTTTTCCCTGTTTTGTCCACATCTGTTTCTTGTAATTATGTGCAGGTACTCATTTTTAATTCTTTTCTGTTTATTAGGGAAGTACCACCAACCAGCCTGGCAGAGAACCAGATGTGGAGATTGTGGTTTTAGATAGTGACGTGGAGGACCATGACATTGCAGTCAAACCGGGGCCATCAGGTGCCCCCTTTCCTAAAGAAGACAAGGCTGCCAGGGATGCGTGGACTTGAAGATGCGGATGGAGAAATTGGAGGCAACTGTAGAGGGGCTACAGGGGACCTTGACCCAGCTCCTGGGCAATAAGACAGAGAAATCCACTAGCATCAACTCTAGTAACTCAATGCCTGGTATGTCTTTCAGAAAAGGAGAACCATCTTCAAAATCCTCTCAGCTAAAAGGGACACCATTTGGTGAGTAAGAGTCATTATTATTAGATAACACCATTACCTATACAGCTGTCCCTGGTCTTTCTCTCTCTCTTTTCTCCTCTCTCCTCCCCCCACCCCCTCTTAAAAATCTACCACCAACTAGCATTTTGGTGGCATAACTGCAGAGCAGAACAGACACAGCAGTGTGCGAGTATAAATGCTCAGAATGGTGTAGGCTACATACAGTGCATCCAAAAAGTATTAACAGCACTTCACTTTTTCCACATTTCGTTATGTTACAGCCTTATTCCAAAATGGATTAAATTCATTTTTTACCTCAACATTCTACACACAATAACCCATAATGACAAAGTGAAAAAAGTTTGCTTGAAATTTTTGCAAATGTATTAAAAATAAAAAACAAAAAAATCACATGTACATAAGTATTCACAGCCTTTGCCATGACACTCAAAATTGAGCTCAGGTGCATCCTGTTTGCACTGATCGTCCTTTAGATGTTTCTACAACTTGATTAATGTCCACCTGTGGTAAATTCAGTTGATTGGACATGATTTGGGAAGGCACACACCTGTCTATATAAGGTCCCATAGTTGACAGTGCATGTCAGAGCACAAAGCAAGCCATGAAGTCCAAGGAATTGTCTGTAGACCTCTGAGACAGGATTGTATCGAGGCACAGATCTGGGGAAGGGTACAGAAAAATTTCTGCAGCATTGAAGGTCCCAATGAGCACAGTGGCCTCCATCATTCGTAAATGGAAGTAGTTTGGACTCTTCCTAGAGCTGGCCACCCGGCCAATCTGAGCGACTGGGGCAGAAGGGCCTTAGTCAGGGAGGTATCCAAGAACTCAATGGTCACTCTGACAGTGCTCTGGCGTTGCTCTGTAGAGAGAGGAGAACCTTCCAGAAGGACAACCATTTCTGCAGCACTCCACCAATCAGGCCTGTATGGTAGAGTGGCCAGACGGAAGCGACTCCTCAGTAAAAGGCACATGACAGCCCACCTGGAGTTTGCCAAAAGGTGCCTGAAGGACTCTCAGACCATGAGAAACAAAATTATCTGGTCTGATGAAACAAAGATTGACCTCTTTGGCCTGAATGCCAAGCATCATGTCTGAAGGAAACAGGCACCGCTCATCACCTGGCCAATACCATCCCTACAGTGAAACGCAGTGGTGGCACCATCATGCTGTGGAGATGTTTTTCAGCAACAGGAACTGGGAGACTAGTCAGGGTTGAGGGAAAAATGAATGCAGCAATGTACAGAGACATCCTTGATGATAACCTGCTCCAGAGTGCTCTGGACCTCGGACGGGGGCGAAGGTTCATCTTCCAACAGGACAACGACCCTAAGCAAACAGCTAAGATAGCAAAGGAGTGGCTTCGGGACAACTCTGTGAATGTCCTTGAGTGGCTCAGCCAGAGCCCAGACTTGAACCCGATTGAACATCTCTGGAGAGATCTGAAAATAGCTGTGCACCGACGCTCCCCATCCAACCTGATGGAGCTTGAGAGGTTCTGCAAAGAAGAATGGGAGAAAGTGCCCAAAAATAGGTGTGCCAAGCTTGTAGCATCATACTCAAAAAGACTTGAGGCTGTAATTGAACCAAATAATAGGAAAATTAAATGTGGATGATTGAATATCAGATCACTCTCATCTAAATCTCTACTAGTCAATGATCTGATAACTGATCATCATATAGATCTGCTTTGTCTGACTGAAACCTGGCTGCAGCAGGATGAATATGTTAGTCTGAATGAATCAACACTCCCCACTCATATTAACGTTCATATCCCTCGAAGCACAGGCCGAGGAGGAGGGGGGGGCAGCCATTTATCACTCCAATTTATTAATAAATCCTAAGCCTAAGATTAATCATCATTCATTTTAAAGCCTTATTCTTAGTCTGTCACACCCTAACTGGAAAACACAAAAACCAGTCCTACTAGTTTCTGAGCCTATTGGCATATAAAAAAAGTCTCCATAAAGCCAGAACATCCTATTATTCATCATTGATAGAAGAAAACAAGAACAATCCCAGGTTTCTGTTCAGCACTGTAACCAGGCTGACAGACAGCTACAGCTCTGTTGATCCATCTATAACGTTCCAGCAAGGCTGTTCAAATAAGTTTTTCCTTTAATCAACACCTCTATATCAAGTCTGATTAACTTATCTTTATCAACTGGTTATGTACCGCAGGCTTTTAAAGCTGCAGTAATTAAACCTCTACTTAGAAAGCCTACTCTTGATCCAGATGTTTTAACCAATTATAGACCTATATCCAACCACCCCTTTATTTCCAAAAACCTTGAGAAGGTCGTTGCAAACCAGTTATGTGATTATTTGCACAGGAATGGATTTTAGAGTCCATCATGGAACAGAAACAGCTCTGATTAAGGTTACCAATGATTTCCTCATAGCCTCAGACAAGGGATTTGTGTCTATACTTGTCCTGCTAGATCGTAGTGCTGCATTTGACACCATCGATCATAAGATTTTATTACAGAGAATAGAGCATATAGAGCATATAGATTTATAAACAAATCTCTTCTTCAGTTCACTGGAAGTCAATGGAGAAACTTAAAAAAGGATTGCTTCAGGATTTGTTCACCATAAAACACCATGAAAACAACATAGGTATGTCCTTACGACTTGAAAGACTAATTTCTCATCTGCCCATCCACAATTCTCTCACAGTCTAGTGTCTCTGGCTTCGTCTCCCTTTAAAGAGTCACCTTAGGAAAACTAGTGCAAGTTGGTTGCAGATGTGAAAATGTAGCTGCACACAGCCAGATAAGTCAATTATTTACTAATATTATAATGAATCCACTTCTGACATTGTCATTGAAGCAGGGTTTAGACTGTGTAGTGCAGGAGCCCTTTTACTGTCATAATTTTACCAGCACAAAAGAAAAATTCACACCTAATATGAGCTCACACTGAACTGCATCTCTTCAGCATCAGCATCATCATATTGAACTATAAGACAAGAACTAAGTGTGTTTGTTCCCTCCTCCTTTGTTATCCCTTGGCAGGCACAGTACATGTCTGCCATGCAACTCACAACCAACCACATCTCTCCTCCTGGACCCCCACTCATCCCCTTTCCCATGGTCAGTCAACCCAGTCGAACAATTGATGGTGGTAGTGGTGATGCTGCTGCTGCTGCCTATGTCCAAAACTTCATGACTCTATATCCTGGGCAGGTGGGGCCCAGTGATCAAGCAGTGGTTTCCTCAGTCTCTCAGACATTATCCCATGATCCTCTGGGGTCAGGACATGGCCTCAGCAGCACCTATGGTTCCCTCATCCTTGAACAACACCTCTGCACTGGATGAGACTGTAGCGCCACCTGTGATTATACACACAGCCTCCTCTACTGTCACAGCCAGTGATTCAGCCACTACCTTCAGCCATGGCTCAGAGTATGGCTCCATGTCCACACAACCTCCACCTCCTCCGTCACAACTCCAACCCATGGCTCCATTGCCTGCCACCCCTGTACAACACCCTCAGACTTTTGCCATGCATCACCCCTTTCTGTCATCCAGTGCCAACAAAAACTGCCCTGTGCAAAGGATTGCTCCTGCAAACACCCTCCCCCATCCCACCTCAACCTCACAGGTTTGTTGTGTCTGGTCTCAAGGTCAAGATGCTGATTCTGCAGTTGGAGAAATTGTGCATTTTCACATTGCTGATATGGCAGTGGAGCTGTGTCACTTTAACTTAATGACCACAAGATAGCGCTGAAACCTTTCTTATTGAGTCATGCTTATTAACACTGATGGTGATTTCAAATTGAATGGTATTGGTATTTGGCTAAAGTGAGAAAATAATCTCCTTAGCAGTTAGTTTGCTTTCTTCATGACTGGAAAGCCACAGAGGAACCAAGCAGCGGGGACTTGTTTGTCAAAAATGATCGTTTTTGCATGTTCATCTATGATACACACAAAACTAATACTGTTATGCCTTATTGTCAATGTTCATCCTCAGCCCCTTTTTCAGGTCACGCCAATGCTGTGATGGTTACACCAACAGCTCTCAACGCAGATGTAGTCCCTAATACTGGAGTGGTCATCACTTCGTCTCATATTAGAGGGGTATGTTTTCAGATCCGTCATCCTCACTTCATTTTCTTCGTGTGTTTTAGATCAAGTTCCCAGTCCCCAGTCACTCATCAGCAGCAGCACATCTCTGGTAAAGCATGAACAGAATCAGGGTTGTGTCTGTTTATGTTTCTTAATAAAAAATTACTTGCAGGTGTTATTGCTTCATTATTGTGAGCATATTATTACTTGAATAACATTTTGAGTTTTCACAGGCTTGGGCTGTCCCTAAAGATGTTTTCAATGAAAATTAAATGGCCCTTTATGTGTCATGTGGATGGAATGCCTTAAATGCCAATGATAACAATAGAGTAACACAGACCTGACACAAGTATAACCCTTTTCATAACATCAGTAGCATTTCCTTTTCCTGTGTAATATATGACACACTTTCAGTAAGTCTGTGTGTAATGTTTCCACTGCTGTTGTGTGACAGAGCTGAAGGACAACACACATATCTGCTGAGCAAAAGAGACGATCAAACATAAAAACTGGCTTTAAAAGACTCTGCAACCTGATTCCCACTCTAAAGTCACAATCAAATGTAAGTATACGTACTCTTCATAAAACATCAACAACAGATTCAGGGCATCACTATTTCTTTGCAATGCTTGCGCACAGTATTTGCTTCAAATATTGTTGTACATATTTAATTTGCTTTCTCACTTTCTACCATATTCATTAACTTTGTGCATTTAGAGCAGTTATGCAGTCACAGTGCAGAAGACAGTGGAGCACATTGGGAAGCTCCAGCAGGAGAGGCAACAGTTGCAGGATGAGGCTAAAAGACTACGAGAGGAGATAGAGGAGCTCAACACGTCCATTCAGTTCAAACATCATACATGTTTCACCCCTCCTGTGTTATGCAAAACTCTGAAGTCTTTCTGTCTCCTGTCACTGCTTTATCACAGCTTGTGTCAGGAACAGCTGCCTGCAACAGGGGTGCCCATCAGGCGGCAACACTTCAACCACATCCAAGAGAAGTTCAATGAATATGTAAAGAACCGGACTCTTCAGGACTGGAAGTTCGGGATTGTATCCTTCGATGGAAGAACTCTTACGATGTTTTCTGCTTATTAGTAACTCAGAGTACGGCGTAAGCATTTTGTTTTGATGTGGAATGCTTTTATGTCTGAGAGTCAGCCTGTTCATATCAGACTGATACATATCAGAATGATTATTTGCTCTGCCATGCATTGTAAAGGTAGACGTAATGATAGGAAAGGTCACTCAATGGAAACATTTTAAAGTCTTCCAGTAACTCTTGAGGAAAGCCAAGCTACCGTCACGTCAGGCTACACAGCCTTATTTAAAGTTTGTTCGGTGGCCACAGCGCCTCGAGGATTTAAATAATAAATACAAATAAGCAGAAATGAATTGTGACTATTTTCACACTGTATTTTTAAGGGAGCGGCATTTGGTTGGTTATATAACAACTTGTCTAGGAAAGCAGAGAAACTACATTTCAGGCAGAATTTCCCAGCATTTATATGGTGACTGGTGTCTGTTTCCCTCTCTGCAGGGCGTCGTTTACACAATGAGCCACTCCTAAAGCAAATCCAGCACCAATCACCAATCATTCAGTAACCATGTATTTGTTGTCAGGGCCACTAATTATATCTGACAGAGCTCCCAATGTCTTTAGACCTACAGTGTATAAGGTGTGCAGTAAATCCATGATACCAAGACGATGCACAGTGTGCATTTCGATTACTGCTTTTACTTATCATTTTTTTCCATTACCAAGTGTCTCAAAACCCTGAGTCATACTTGAACTGACAAGAAAAGGTGTTATCAGTTACATAGTTCTCAACTAAATGAAGCATGGTATGATAAAACAAGAGGACGTACAAGTTAGATTCCAGTGCTCAAACATTTGGTGAGGCAGAACTCCCTCTGTAGTATAACTGACCCTTGACCGTCATCAACTCTAGTTCAGCATCAGTATCAAGCCTCTCTTTGAGTCATTCAATGGGATGGTGTCAACTACAAGCAGAGCTGAGCTGTGTCGGACCACATTGCAATGGTTTGATCGTCACTGTTCCCTTCCAGTGCTTAGACCTAGTAAGTAAAAGACTATACTTCATACACCCACACAAATACACACTCACTAGCACAGACACGCACAAAGGTGTTCTACATCATCAGTTCACCTGCTCTGTGGTTGCAATGAAAATAATTTATAGTTGCGGATCACTCACACCCTAGAGGGACTTCCTTCCAGCTGCATAGTGTTAGATCACTACTTTGTGTAATTATGTTTCGCCTGATTATCTGCTTCTATCTGTCACTATCTTTGTTTTTTCCCGCCTTCTGTTATCAAGCAACCATAACATGACAGGAAATTTAGCAGTGTCTCATTTATAATAATGCGGTACTGTCCACTTAAATTTAATGATTCAAATCTCTCAGTGTCCTGTAGCCACATCACCAATTTTAAGACTTCTTCAGCATGACACACGAGGTTCTCATACATCCTTGAAAATCTAGGAGTGTTTAATGCAACAGTAATGAAAAAATCATGGTAAATGACAAGTTTGCCATTGCCCCTCAAAACATTGAACATAAAATTGTGTTTCACAGCAGCATTTCCTAAAAGAGGATTTTAATGTCCAACAAAATCAGGCTGAATGTCAGCAGCCTGGCAGGTCCCATTCAATTTTTACTTTTCTTGCAGCAGGAATTAGCTGAACTTAGTGCTCAGTCCAAGGACAGTAAGATTGTTTTTGTTTTGGTGTTTCATTAGTCTCACTAGTATAACTAGTCATGTGCCAGTATTACATTTTCAGTTTGATTAACTTGGACAAAATGCAGCTTTTTACACATAGCACCTTGATAATTACTTTAGTCTGGCTGTTTTTAATTGAGGCCATTTCCAGCTGCGGCAGACAAAAAAAATAGACCCAGTATACAGTACCCGCCCAATCCCAGACACATGACTGCAGACAACTCATGATGCCCATTAGTAATCCTGCTCTACAGGGTTTATAATTAGGCTGCTGTTTGCTATCAAATTCACTTTGTCAACTTTACTAGGTGACAAGATGAGTGGCATGTTGTCAGCCTGTTGCGCTGCCCCCATGTGGCCAAAAAAATGAATGCAGGTTTCATGCAATAAAGACTGTAACACAAGAAAATGATACATTCATAATATTTTGCAGTTGTTTGCAGTTGTTTTTGCAACTGGTTTTCTTTCAGGGCCTGTTTTTAAATATTCTATATGTTTTACTCTCAGGTCATGATTATTAAATTGTGATTTATTGTCTTTCAGTGGTGCTGAGTACCCTTCGCCAGCTGAGCACAACAACGTCCATTCTCAGTGATCCATCCCTACTGCCCGAAGAAGCCATCCAGGCTGTGACACACACACACACAGACGTGTAACCTTAAAGCAATCCAGCAAGGTCACCTTGTCTCCTGCAGATCCCCGACTTCCAAGGAAAAAAAAAAAAAAGATAAATCCAGGCGAGGTCTGGCTTACTTTCACTGGGTATGTATGATGGTCATACATTTGTTCTGTTGTGCATGGATACTTGGGAATGATGCACACAGGGAGCCCTACCTTTGACAGTATGTTTATAACAATTGTGAAAAAATTGCTTTTTATCATAGAATATCTGAATGACAGCATCTACTACTACCTCCACCTACTTTGGGTGAAGATCTTCTAAATACTTTCTTGGAAGATGGTTCTTGTGGTTTGCTTTTTGAACAACAATTATATTTGAATTTAAATCACTTTTATAATGTACAAACACCATTGTGTTGAAAAGGGAAATATTGAGTGACTCATCATTTTGTGTTCTATCTCAGATGTATAGTATGGATATATGGTTATGATGCTTTTTTCACAAGTGTAAGAAGTAAATGTGGGTTTTTTTTAGGAACAGTTTGCAGTTTGCAGTTTAGGTTTCCTCTTTTGGAAAAACCTCCCAGAAAGGCTTCACACCAGAATGTAGGGGATTGCCTGAAGCATGGCCAAGTTTATCACTCATGGGCTTCTTTATACCTCATCAATACCAGAGAGATGAGAGCTTTATCATCTTTAACATCCTCCATTTACTCAGGTGAATGTTGTTTTGCCAGTGAACAACAGTGGTTTTCCATCCATGCTGAACTACACCTTCATACATCGCTTGCTCTGCCCATTTCTAGTGGAAATGATACAAGAAAGCAGTCACTTTACATATGTGGGTTTATTACACTTTACATACTGGGCAGGTCACAGCATAATGGGGCAATATTACTTACAGCTCTCATAGGGAGCATAACTGAAATAGCAGTACAGACTATAAATATACTATTTTCACATGTACAGTGTTCCAAGAGCTTATCTGAATGCACAGTAGCTGTTTTTTCTGTTCTTTGCTGGTCACTCAGGGCTGAGCTGGTGAATTTCCATTCAGTTATGAACAAATCGAGTCAGGATTCCTGCTTCCTCAGCAGGAAGATACATATTTCTGTAAGGGCACAGGTCACTCATCCATTCAGTTCATTTGTTGTAACTGACATATTTGATAGAGCACTTTGCTCTGCTCACAGTGCAGATTTAGTCAGCATGTGTGACATACATTAATGTCAAAGTGCCCCTACCTGTGAGAGCTGCAGGCTGATTTGTCTTTTTTTTTTCATTTGTGGTTCAGCACTTCTCAGGCAGATGTAGGTTTTCTGATTTGTATTTTTCTTTTCTTTACTGCAGCTTAGCAACTTAGTTTACTCTTGAGTTTTACAGTATCAGAAAACACCACTTTTATTTGATGAATGTGCAGCTTTTATGTGCAGTCTTTTATTGTGAATTCCAACTGTCTTGTAATGGGAAATGTTCCCTTTCAACAGCTGTGGGAGAGTGTATTAGAAAGGCTCAAATAAACCTGGAGTTGACCTTTGACCTCTCAATTGAATGGGGTAGGACTTGGTTTCATCGCTCTGCCACCTTCCTGTCAAAAGATATTCACAAAAAGCCAGCTGCACCCAAGGGTGCACCTTCTACCAACACCCCCTATCATTACAGGAATTCATTTGTATTGAAAAGGGTTCAAAATTATTTTTTTTTAAACACATTAATTGGCATATGAACATTTCATTCATGAAATTTGGGATCAATAAAATCACAATAAATGAGAATTAAACATTTAATTGGCACATAAAGAGTTAAAAAGGGCGTTGAATACGTTTTATAATACAATAAAAACAACAATATACAATACATACAATATACAACACCAAAACCTAAAATACTTGCCTTCAGGAAACCTTACCCTCTGCTAACACTAGAGTTAGGGTTAAATTGACTGTATTTCAATTTCATGGGCTGTTTTGAGGCTAAAATGAGTGCTTTTTACTGATCTGTAACTGCAGGTTGAATGATTGCTGTTTTTTCCTCAGGTGGATGCAATGATGTATTTTGTCCATTAGATGGAGACACACTCCACCGGGCTCCTTGTCCGCTGGTCGGTACCGGAGATACAGCCATCATCCTGAGGCGAAGCGGTACCCGCTCCGTGTCCCGTCCTTGCCGTCAGCGGCTCGTCGCGGCCCGTCAGGCTGCGGAGAGGAGGAGGAGAGTCGGGGTTCCGTGATGCCGTGATGCCTCCGTGAGCTCCGCCGAAGAAGAAGGAGACGCGGTGAGTCCGGTCGACTTTTATCGGTGAGCGACGTCACTGAGCGAACAGAGCGGCAGAGATGGACAGAGTGCAAACCGACGCGGCTTCCGGAACAAACATTTCAAAATAAAAAGCAGTGACCAAACTTTGCAGCGCTTTTATGGCTCATTTCCAACATCAGACTCAGGAGGAGAAACTTTTCGTATGCTGGAGAAGTTGTGTTAGTGTTTTATACTGAGACTGCACAAGATTCCTGGAGAATTACTGAATAGTTTTACTCCTTCAGAGCTTGTTTGTTTCACTGGAAACGTTTCAGCAGTTCAGGTGTTTTTAAGGTCAGGAAAGATTGGAAATCACTGACACAGCCTGTTTGAAAAAGGGAAATCTCTTGTGTTTAATAAAATAAAAACATTTTATTCACTATTAAAATGCAGGTAATTTATTACCTCCATCAAGAAGGTCATGTTTTACCTGAGTCTGTTGTTTGAGTGTCATTCAAGTTTTAAAATAAAGTTTATTTATTTGTCCTTCTAAAAAGGTGATATACAGTTTTAAAAAACTTCATAAAATAGTAAAGTGTCCAGACTTAATTACTTTTATATTTATTTTTGTGAAGTTTTTTGTTCCGTTTTGTTGTTCTTTGTTTTTTTTTTCGCCACTGGGTACTGACCATGACTGTGGAGACGACAGCAGGAGCAGTCAGCAGCGGAGCGTCTGTGTACTATGAAGACATTGTGGGACAGGATCTGACCATGCAGGCGCTCCAAGAGACGGTCATTCTTCCTGCCTTAAGACCGGACCTCTTCCCTGGCCTCAGAGCTCCGGCACGTGGTCTGCTTTTATCTGGACCACCCGGAAATGGAAAAACTCTGCTGGCCAAAGGAGTCGCCACCGAGTCAAAGGCCACGTTCTTCAACGTCAGCGCTGCCAGTTTGAGAGTCTGAGAAACTCATTCAAGCACTTTTTGTAGTTGCCAGAGAATTACAGCCCTCTGTCATCTTCATCGACGAAGTGGACAGCTTGCTGACTAAAAGGAGGGAGGGAGAACAAGACCACATTCACAGAGTCAAAACCGAGGTCCTGATCGGCTTTGACGGCGTGCAGTCAGGAGGAGACGACAAGCTGCTGGTGATGGGAGCAACCAACCGGCCTCAGGAGCTGGATGAAGCAGCACTGAGGAGCTTCCCAAAGAGGGTTTATGACGCTTTACCAGATGAGCAGACTGGGTTCAAGCTGCTGAAACATCTTCTGGAGAAGACCAGGAATCCTCTGAGCGACGAAGACCTGTGGGATCTCGCAAAAGCAACAGAAGGATATTCAGGAAGCGATCTGACATCGTTGGCCAGAGATGCTGCGCTCGGCCCATAAGAGAGTTGTGACCTGAACATGTCCGGTGTCTGGCTGCTAACGAGATACGAAACACCACAAAGAAAGACTTTGAGGACTCCCTGACATCCAACCACTCTGGAGATGTACACCAAATGGAACAAAGAGTTCGGAGACACAACAGCTTTTTAGTTCATTCTCACTTGTTGACAAAAGAAGAAGAAGAAGGTGAATCTGCACCGGCCATTAAGGAAGACCAGCTCAGGACAGGTCAGACTACTTGAAGAGTTCATAAAGGGCAGAACGGAGGCCTCACAGCAGGGAGGTTGATGTTTTCAGTCAACTGAGCAGCCGCCTTCCGTCTGTGTGGAGATCTCATCTCCTCCTCGTGCATCGTGGGTTTTCTCTGGGTGCTCCAGCTTCCTCCCACTGACCTTTACATAAACTAAAAACAGATAAATAAAAATGTTTGCATTTTAATATTTGTCTTGTTTTTCTCATCATTTACTGTCAGAGGTGCTGTTAGAGCAGTGAAACTAGACTCAGAGCCACGAGAGGCTGATGGAAAGTGATTAGTCTGGAAAATGTTTCATCATAAATCAAAGTATGAGTCAAATTTAAATTCTGACCTGAGGATGGTCCCAGGTTAAAGGTCGGAGCGTTACTACAGAGTTATTACAGTTCATCATGAGGGGACCATGAACGTCCACTCAGTAGTTGTAGAGGTGTGGTCAGACCAACAGACTCTGACACCCACAGAGCCACTCTGTGACTGTGGCTCAACAAGACTCCTCCATTAGTGACCTGAACAAGTCACAGCTGTTCACACCCAACCAGCTTCAGTTCAGCATCAGCGGAGATGAAGCGACTGCCTCAAAATAAACAGACACTTTAACCCATTAAGACTGGACGAAACTTGCAGGGTGAGATGTGTAGTATATCATTACGTTGTTTTTAAGACGTGACCAATGAAATGCTTTGTGATTCACTGAAATTTGTGTGAGGAAGGTGAAATTCATCATGGGAAATGTATTTTGTTTGGACAATAGCTGACGACCTGAGCCAAGGGAGGGATACTGAAGCAGGTTATAGTAGTTACCTGCACCAGACACTGACTTCAACCTGCTAAGTGGCTCAGGGTGAGATATGTCGGAGGAGGAGGATGCAGCCTCTGAAGGATGTGGCCCCTGATGCGGCCCCATTCAGCTGGTTTCACGATGAGATGATGACAGATGTTTCCAGAGATATGCAGCCATGGTGTAGAAGAAGAAAACCATGTCCACCGCTGAAAGCATCCACAGGAGGACAGTCTGCAGCAGGTATGGTGGCTCAGCAGGGACAAATCCCTGTGTGAGAGACATCAGTTTAATGATGGAGTCAAATGACTCCATCTGTGAGCTGATGGATGAACAGTCTGCGTAACCTTCACACGTCCTTCCATCCTCATCCTTTCATTCTTCCTCATCCTCCTTCACATATCTCTCCTTCATCCTTTCCTTTGTCCCTTTCCCTCTTCTTTCTTCCTCTTTTCCAACCTTCCTTACATTTCTTCTTCTTTTACTACCTCTCCATCTTCTTCTTCTCTTCACTCAGCCTCATGTTTGTCTCTTTTTCACCTTCCTCTCTGCTTCCTCTACTCATCCTCCCATTTCCTTCTTTGCTTCATCCTCTTCTTGTTCTTCCTCTTCCTCTCTTTTCCCTCTTCTTTTTTTCTTGTTTTTTCCATTTTCCTTCTTTATTTATTTTTCTTGTTCACTTTATCAGTGTAGTTATTTTGTTTCTTCAGCTTCTCACTTTTTCATGTTGGTTGTTGACAACATGAATTTATTTCTTCTTTTTAGTATATTAATATGTTGGTCCTGGACTCCACACACACACACACACACACACACACACACACACAGATCTCCCTGCTCCTTGTATTACCTCTTCTTCCTCTGACAGACCTGATTCCCTGCTGTTTGATGACAGTTATCTGAGAGACAGTCACACAGAGACTGAGACACACTGGTCCCACAGAGTTTCACTTCATGCTCGTGCAGATCAACATGTGTTCACACGTGATCTTCTCAGAGCTGCAGCTTCTCAACACCGTCGCCCATCAGTGTTTATCCAACATGAATGGTTGCTGTAGGGATGAACTATCTGATGATCTGATACTGTGGACGATCTTACTTCGTCACATGATCTACTTTTCAGAGGAGTCGAACAGATCACCTTGTTAAAGGTTCTATATTTAGATAATTAATTTCAAAAGTTCAGTCTCTGCTAACAGACCATGTTAACTGTTCAACAGCTAGCTGCTAATTCTAGCTGGCGTCCTTGCTCTGCAGCTTCTTTGAGTTTGGCACATGAACCAGTTCTCGACTCCATCTGCAGGACCAGAAACCTGCCTAACAACAAAACTGCTCTTTGTTTTCAACCGTAATAAACAACATGAAATATTTCCCCCTCATCCAAATAGTTCCTGAGGTCCAGTATGACCCCTGGAGCAGGAACTGCTTTACATCAGCATTTCACTTTGTTTTGTGGTCGAATCATTGGATATCACTTCTGTCCCCCTTAAACTTTAGGAAATGAGTGTTGATCTGCTTCTTTATTGCTGGAGGACAAGTGGTGACGGAGTTTACAGCTGCAACATCACTTGGTTCAGCAGCGATGAACAGTTGTGTGTCATCAGCGTAACTATGGAAACATACGTTGTGCTCTCTGATGATGTCACCAAGGGGCAGCATGTACAGTGAGAATAATACAGAGCGAGGCAGCAGGTGTCACATGATCTCAGAGGCTGGTGTTTTGAAGGTGAGGACATCAGGGTCAACAGGGTCACTGAGGTCAAAGGACAAACACTGAGACCTACTTTCTGATTATTTCAGTGCAGTGGTTTGATGCCTGAAACTCTTCCAGGATGTGGTTTTCTTTAAGAAAAGAGTTTATCTGCACTGAAACTGAATCTTTTTAAGTATCTTGCTGATGAATGGGTTTGCATATCGGCCTGTAGCTGGGCTTCCTCACTGAGGCTTCTCCTACAGCTGTTTTGAAGGCACCTGGGAACGGACCAGTTCAAAGAGATGTATTTATAACTGCTTCCTGTTGCCAATCATTCATCTGGGCTCTGCAGAACTCTACAGTTTTTCATCACCGTGGGACCAAACCTCTCTAATTTCACATTTTAATTACAGCAGAGCAGCAGAGACGAGCAGCAGAATACCAAACATCTCCTCCTCCTCCTGCAGTTCATCTGTCCACATACTGAACAGTCAAATTAATAACAGCGAGTTTCCCTGCAGCACTGCTCAGCCTGGGAGTCTGCTCAAACAGCTGGGAGGCACCAAACTTTAATCAATACAATTACGTTTCTACCACAGTTTAATTTATGTTAAAGTGACGCTGGGAATCCTGCAGCATGTAAACAAATCTGTCTTCAGTCGTCTGTGGTGTAGGTCAAGTAGTTTCTTTGGGTTTCTCCGAGTGTTTTAGTTCCAGGGAATCATCAGTATTATCCTGTTGCAGTAATGGAGGGAAATAAAGAGAAAAGGATGTTGAAGCAGCTCACTTGTTCAGATGTGTTGAGATTGTTCAGATGTGAAATGGAAAAAACAATGCACTTTTTATTTTTTCTAAAATTAAGTTCTTTTTATTTTAGGATGCAGATTAGTCTGAAGCTCTGTTATGTAGTTATTATTATTATAACTTTCATTGAAATGAGAAAGGATTTCCTCCTCACTGATTTGGAGTTTCTGGCTCCATCAGCTTCTATCAGGGGCTGTTCACAGCTGCAGTGTTTCTAACTCAGCTCATTGTCTAGAGACTTGTTTTCAAATAGTCTGAATATAAACCTGGTCCAGGTCTGGACCGCGTCACAGACAGTCCACTGAGCAGCTCTGGTTTCCTGCTGCTCTGAAGCTGGAGGAAGAGGAGGAGCTTCAACACACTGAGCCCCGCCTCCATTACAGCAGATAAACTACTGTGATGACATGAATCATTATTACTGAAGGAGAGAGAGAGAGAGAGAGAGAGAGAGAGAGAGAGATTAACATGTAATCGACGATAAACAGGAGTGACTGAAAACAAGGCTTTGTACTGAAGTCCAGCTGGAACCAGTTAAACAGAGGAGTCAGACATAAAGAGCTGCCTCTGGTAAAGGTCTGTGACCTTCTGGAGTCCAGGTCAATGAAAGTCTGTCTCTGGTGCCCAGGTGGCTCACCAGGTGGCTCACCAGGTGGCTCACCTGGCGGCTCACCTGGTGGCTCACCTGGCGGCCAAAACCCAGAAAAAATAACTGAAAAAAATAAAGATATTCTGTCTCTTGTAACTTTCTCTCTGACTGATCATTTTATAAGTAAATCCAGCTCAGTCTTTGTCCCTATTTATGTCGTGTTAATAAAATCAGGATTTGACCGAAGTCCAGACATGTCCCAGGTTTAGACCTGGTCTTGTTTTCAGGTCTCAGCAGAAGTTTCAGACAGAAATATGTCAAACTCCGGACTGGAGACAAAACCCAAAGCGGCCTGCTGAAGATTCAGCTCTCTCGTGTCAGATCAGTTTAAAGTCTTCAGGGACAGGTGCGACAGAAGAGAAACAGAAACACCTGCAGAACTTCTGAAGCTTTGATCAATTCTAAACACAAAAGATCCAAACTCTCCCTGGAGCTCGTTAATGGAAAAGCTCGTTTGTCGAAGAAGCTGGAGTGTGTGTTCCTGCGGAGCCTGTTAACCTCTGAGCATTAGCAGAATAACGTGTGCAGGGTGAACTCTTCCTCTGACGGCTGAGACGGGCTGTGGAATGGCCTCTGAAGAGGCCGAGGACCAAGCAATTAGTCAGAGCCGAACAGATGCTCTGGGCTTTTACAGCAGACAAGGAGAGGGACGCCACGGCGCATGAAGACGGGAGGGCATGAAGATGAAGAGGAGCAGGAGGAGTGGGGGGGGTGTATAAATAAATACTGAGACAGTCTGACGTCCACACTGTTGTTTTCATTGTCTCCTCATTTACACACAAAACTGTGTGTTTGTGTTTGTTCTGCGAGTCTCTGCACCAGTGACGACGCGGCTGTACAGGTGTGTGCAGGTAAAGTACAGGTGTTGGGTGAGGTGTGATTGGTTCAGACTTCTCTATAGAGCAGATTTCTCTCTTTATTTCAGCAGATTCTCAGACCAGGGGAGACAAACAGGCAGAGTTTCAAGAAGATGACAAAGAGAAGGTGAAGTTCACTGAAATAAGTTTTTAAAGTCGCAGCACAGACAGTGGCTGAGGGCTGAGAGGGGGGGTAGTTAGTTATGAAAACCTGTTAGTGAAGTAGTGTGTTCATGTGTGTGTGTGTGTCAGCGTCTCCGTCTCCCTCCAGCTGCTGAAACACTGCCCGGCTCTGAGTTATCCTGTTTCCATGGTGACGCTGTGCTGAGAACAGCAGAGATCAACACTGTGCTGAGTCCGGTTTGTTCAGGGCCCCGAGGGCCCCGAGTGTCTGCTTCAGCTGCGGCTGGTGGAGGGAACTCTGATGGCAAACACTCAGTCAGCAGCCTGTACAGCAGCTTCCCACCTTTTTACTAACTGATCGTCTGCAGCCCTGAACACACAGCAGCTGATTCTGCATGAAACTCACACACACACACACACACACACACACTGTGTCAGGTCTATCTATCATCAGTTCACCTGCAGACTCAGTTTCAATGACTCAACTTGTCTGTAAGACGTCAGACCAGTGTTTTGTTGACCATCCATCCACCACCACCTCCTCCTGACGTGGACTTTGTCGCTCTGTAGACTACGTCACCGGACTTCTCCCTCTGCTCCTGTCATCGTTAGTATGTGTGCAGGTGGAAGTGACCGTCAGCATTTCCTCCAGTGAAGAAGAAACCACCAGAGGCGAGAGCAGAGCACAGGAGGACCACGTCTGCTGGGCCGACACTACATCCAGAAGTCTTTACGGCTCCATCAGTGTCATTCATGCAGCCGGTCCCGTGGATCAGTCCGTCGTTACACACCTGACGGCTGCTGCAGTGACGCAGTCGTGAACCAGCTTTGTTCACACTCATCACTCAGCAGAAACATTCACAGCTGAGTTTGTCAACTGCACAAAGCTGCCATGAAACACAGCTGCAGTTTCTAGTTCATTCAATCTTCCTCCTTCTGCAGCTCGTCCTGTTTTTCTCCTTCATGTTATTATTTTTCCTCCTCCTCCTCCTCAGTGATGAAACGAGGCAGATTCGTCCTCATTGTTGTTGCTGTCAGTTGTGTGCGTCTCTTTCTCATCTTTTGTTTGTTGCCATTGTTCTGTGTTAATGTGTTTATAAATCCTGCGCTTGCCTCCGTCGCTCTGACTCAGTGTTTGTCACACGGAGACAAAAGAAGAAGAAAAGCCGTCGTTCTGCTGATGAAGTGATCAGTCGAGTCGCTCCGAGGTTTGAAACTGGAGAAAATGGATGACACGACTCCAGCTGTTCCAAACTAACTTTCATTTCCTCTGCTGGAGCCTGAATGGAAACCAGTCTGAGCTGAACCAGTTCAACATTTCAGAGTTTATCTGCAGCTAAAGCAAACCAGAGGAGACCAGAACAGACCGACACTGAACGTCTCAGGAAAATGTCCACGTTGATTTTCCTCCAGACTCTTCCTGTCAGGGTCGACTCCATCATGGTTTGGTTAAATAAGTGAGAAAGGGGTCAGAGGTCAGGGGTCAGGGGTCAGAGTGGTTTTTTTTACATAATTAGGACATTTGTGGAAACAGAATTTTCTTGAGGACATTTTTAAAAGTGAGGACGAGGTTTTGGACATTTCAGTAAAAGAGGCAGAAGAGACGCTTTTGAAAAGTCAAGATTTGGGACATTTTTGAAAATTGAGACAATGTTTTGGATGTGTCTGTGTGTGTGTGTGTGTGTGTGTGTGAGTGAATATGTATTACTGTCACACACTACAGGACATTAAACACAACGCTGAAACAACTTCAATAAACAATAAAGAAATATATTATACGGGTGAGAAAGTCTTGCTGGTGGGGGTGTTGGCCCCTCCAGGGTCGTCCCTTCTCACCAGACCTGACTGTGTTTTCCATGCACTGCAGAAACAGCCCGACAACAAACAAGCCAAGTATTCTGACATTTAATCAAATGATCTTGTATTGAGCAAAAAGCCATTGTTGAACTAGTGTTGTTTCTTAAACAGCGATGATGTGATGATGATGAAGAAAACTCCGCTGACACCGTCTTGCTTGTATATAAAGAGGTTTATTACAAAGTCCAGCATCAAATCAAGCACTCGAGATTGCCTGAGAGAGGAGTCGAAGCCAATGTGAATCTCCTCTGAATAACTGCTCTAACTCCCCGTCTATATAGGCTGGTTGTTTTCGTGAACCTAAGGTAAAACATATGGTTCCTAACTTACAGAAAAAGGGCTTCCTTACATAAGTTGGGTGAGTCTTCAATCTCTCATCCACACCTAGACCTTTTGACCTAGAAACCCCTAAACACGACCCCTAAATCTTTTTGCCCTAGAGCCTTCTGGCTAAGGCCATTAAATCTTTTTGACCAGGGGACTCCTAGCTAAACATACCAAATCCATAAATTCACATAACATAACATACAGAACTTCAGATACTACACTAGAATTCTGAAAACTAGCAAAAAGTTCTTGCCACTGAAAAACTCAAGCAAACAGATCAACGACCCTGTTGTTTGATTCTTAAACTGAGGAACTGAAGTGTTTTTACTCCTAACATGAGGAAAACAATCAGGAGATATTAAAACACTGTCACAGCTAATTTCTGGTTCACATGGATACGTTGGATATTTTATTAAGACAAAGTTCTTTTCTTAAAATGAGACTTTTCTCATGCAGAAGGTGTTTGACAAGATTATTTTCTCTTTAGACAAACAATGAGACTAATTTCCTGGAAACAAGGATTTTTGACTGACCGGGACCTTCAGCGTTTCCCCTGGGGCGGTTTGAGGCCTGGTCTCTTCAGTGTGGGGTGGAGTTTCTGCCCCAAGTGAAGGAGTTAAAGAGTTGAAGTGTCGGGGTCGTGTTCAGGAGCCGCGGTGACACACAGGTTTCTGTTAATAATACATACACATGTTGACTTCAGTGAAGATGCTGAACCAGATCCCTGAGGGCACAGAAAGGTGTGGAGCTTCTTCTTCAGGTGAATTAATCTCATGATGAGTAGGAGACAGCGTCCTCTGTTTACTGATCTACTGCGGCGTCCCTGAACGTCTCACACACACAGATAAAGTCAAACAGGCACTGATACTGTCACTGAAACAAACTTGTCCCACAGACAAACCACAGAGGCTGAGCTCAGTGGGGGGGGGACTTTTAGTTCAGACCCTGACACCGCTGAGTTAACCAGGACCGGACCTGACGATTATTTAATTATTGATTATTGGTCATCAGTTAATCATTTGTTCTGTAAAACTGTGCCTGTCATGATGTCTTCAAACGACCAAGACCCAAAGATCAGGGACAGGGGAGGACGCTGGTGGGGGGGGGGTTCATGTGGAAGAACCACCACAGGTAAACTGGCCTGTGTCTCCTATCAGAGCGAGCAAATGAGGCTTTTATTGATTCTCTACATTACATTTAAAAAATATATTTATTCATTCATTTATTTGATTTTGTGTTTTGAGAAAGTGCCTGACGTCCTGGAGGTGACTGGCTACTGCTCGGTAAAAGCTTCTTTCTTCTGTTTATTTGATCTTTAACTCTGTAACTGTGAAAACAAGAACATTTGGTGACATCATGAAGCAGTGTGGGATCATGGGAGTTGTAGTCTTCTCCTGGTCTGGATCCTTCAGTGTCAGTGGTTCAGGAGGTTTTGACAGGCGACCAATGAGACGCAGCGTTATCGTGATTGAAGTCACAGATTTCTCTGTTTGAATTGATGGAAACATTAGTGATGATGTGAGAACTCAACTCACCAACATGTAGAACTGAGCTCTGGTTGTTTTTAGAAGTTTTAATGAGGAACAGTTGCAGAGTTTAACTATGAACCAAATTATTAAAAAAAACTAAAACTGGACGACATGAAAACTAATTAATTGAATTAAATATGGATTTTTATCAATAACTGTTTTCTTTGTTTTAAACATCACATCATGTTTAATTATTTGTTTGTTGTCATGTGTTTGTCACTTGGTTAAACTTGATGTTTTAGTGAATAAAGTTCAGTTATTATTGACAGGAACATTTTTTCATGCTCTCTCTACATGTTTGAACCTCACACACTGAGATCAGCTCCTCTCATCCCGGACACTGAGGACAGGAGACGCGCCCGTCTTCAGTCTACACGTCACAGACCGAGGGAATCAAACCTGCAACTCCTGGATCACTGGTGCTGAACCCAAAGAGTGGGGTGGTGACGCCCTGCTCATTAACCCCCCCTAAGCTGCAGACTTCTTCAGGGCTGCTTCAGGGTCATGATCAGCTGTAAAAAAATAAATGTAAAAACTGCCCTGAATTATAAATTAAAAGCAGGAGACGCGGCAGGTTTGATTACCTGTCTTCAACCTGAGAGCTCTTATTTTATTCATGAGGAACATTGAAGACGACAGCACTGTTCTCAGGGCCGCGGCATCTCTCGGGGGGGGGGGGGGGGGGGGCACTGGAGTTTGAGGTTCACCAGAACTAAGCGTTTTTTATTCATTAGAAGAAGAAGTTAAAGAGCGGCGGCTGTCTGTGACAGAACAATGTTGTTCTTCATCGTGTCCAAGTTTAACAGGGATTGGGGGGGGGGGGTTGTCATGGTGATAAGCGTTGATTGAGTTCCAGTTTGAATCTTTAATGTAGTTTCAGTAATCAGGTGAGGGAATTAAGAGGCGGCTCTTAATTATAAAAGACAGCGAGGACGTCGTCAATCAGATAAAACAAATTTAAGAGTCTGTTCACCACAGACAGACGGAAACAGGTAAATACACAGGTCATATAAACATCAAGGCTGTGGAGGCTCCAGACCAGCAGGTCCAAACCTGCAGGATACCAGTGAGTGACAGCTACAGCAGGACCAGCCCTGCTGACCATGGTCGTCATGTTTACAATAATAACAGTCATGGCTTGGTTAGGTTTAGGAAAAGATGGTGATTTGGGTTAAAATAAGTACTTCCTCAACATTAGACGATCTTTGTTGTCATGGTTACAATAACAACAACGAATAGTCATGGATAATAGAAACAACATAAACTGCTCCTGTCACATGGGAATCGAACACCACTCTCCTGTGTCATATTCATCCATCCACCCCAACCTCCTCCTGACGTGGACTTTGTCGCTCTATAAACTACGTCACCGCACTTTTCCCTTTGCTCCTGTCATCATTACTACGACCACTAGATGTCGCCTAGCAACAAAACCTAACTATGGGTCATAATAACCTGCTGACAGACGACCTGTGACCTCGACTGTTACGGGACAGTTAACAAGGAAAAGCTGAACACGTGTTTCTGTGAGTCAGTGTTTGCTCTGAATGGAACAAACCGAACTGTGTTCGGGATGATGATAAAAGTCACATTCACACGCATCAGGGATGATGTCAGACCCAGAGTTAGCATTAGCACAACCACTAACACTGTGTCAGCCACTGCCAGTTACAAGCTAACAAACAACATAAACAAATAAAAGATGCTAACTATGCTAACGGTTCTGATCCGTCTGCTAGTCTGTGATTCTGGTCTCAACAGACTCCTCATCTGAGTCTGGGTCTGACTGAGGCTCCAACATGAGGCTGAGTCTCTCTGATGTTTCCTCCTCTAACCATCTTCATCCTCTCTGCTCTTTCACCTGGACACCTGGAGCAAGCAGGTGGTGGGCGGGGCCAAGGCTTGATCCAGGTGTCTCAATCAGGAAGTCAGAGTAGATGAGTAGATGTTCAACTAAACATGAATCATCAACCATCCGGCTCTGCTGGATTCAATCTGGAACTGGTTCTCAATTCTGACTCTGGTGGTGAACTAGGGGTCGTGTTCGAGCTCCAGACAGACGCCTGACAGGAGCCGTTCTAGCTCCTAAAGCTCAAATAAATCTTCTTATGGATCAAAAGTTCACTGGAAAAGCTGTTTTTTGACTATTTCTTCTTTTAGGAAAAACCTGTCAGTCGATCGAGGTAGAGGTGTTTACAGACAGACCACAGGTAAAATGACTCTGATGGACACTGATGAAAAAGTAAGTCTGAACACTGTCAGTTTTGTGATATGAAGGTTCTGCAGTAGAAACATGTTTAATGTGAAGACGACAGAACCTGTAACAGCACTAACTGGTTTCTTCAGACTGGTCTGTAGCTGTGATCTAATCCAGTCTGTATAATGAGCTCAAGCAGTCAGCATCTGACACTGGACCAGATCTAATTACCTGTGTCCATGTGAACAGTTCATTCAGGTGCTGCAGTCCGTCTGTTCCAGCTCCAAGTTTAGAACCAGCTCCGTGTCTCTGCAGACTCCTCCTTCATTAAAACTCAGCAGGAACGTGGGGAGCTGCTGGGACCTGACCTCAGGTTGTCTGGATTGTGTCCTGAGACTCAGGCTCATTAAAACAGACTCAGTTAATGTGTTGAGCCAGAAGAGGCCCAGACCCTGAGTTCAGACTCAGACCAGCTGGAGCTGGATCAGGACTCGTTTAAGACCCATCACCACCACAGAGGGTTTCAGATGAGTGACTGAGGAGAAATAAACCATCTTCAAACAAAAAAAATCTATTTATACAGCTGATCAACACTTTAAATTCAATATCAGTCAATATTCAGTACATCCATCCATTAGTCCGACGTTCACCATCATCTGGAGGTTTCACCTCATACACACAGATGCCTTTGTCTTTTCCAAGCTGCAGTGAGTTTTTCCAAAGGAATAAGAATAATAACATGTTTTACCTTTCACGGCACTAAAGAACACCTTACATCAAAAGAAATAAAATAGAAAGAACAAGGAATAAAACACAACAAAGAATTGCACTGGAGTTAAACACAACAGGTGAGTTTGATCAGGTGTGTTTTGTGGTGGGATTTAAAGATAGGAAGAGACTGTCCCACTCCAGAGGATCCTTCAGATGAGTCTGTGCTGCACCAGGTGGATCCTTCATGACTCAACATATCCCAGGATTCATTGTGCTCTGGTAATGAAATCAACCAGCACAGAGTCTGAGGATCAACTGTTACTGTCAGTGTTGTCTCAGCTCGGCTCAACAGTAACAGTTCAGCTATTAAATCCTCAAGTTACTGTGATGACAAGTTATGTGTTGTTGAGGTTGCTAGGCAACAGGATGTAACAGTAAGTTCGAGAACGCAAAGAGAAAATCCTCCGTAGATGGTGGTGGATTTAGATACAGGCGACATGGGCAGCTGCTCAGGGTGGACAAACTAGAACCACCACAATAAAGGACCTGGAAGTGTGTGTCTCCCAGGTAGCACCTCAGGTGACGCAGGTAGGTAACCAGGTGTAGGACCAGCATGCAGGAGCATGCAGGGGTCTCTGCCCCCTCTGCCTGCAGTCATCTTCTCTGTGGTGTATCAGCAACATTTTGGACAAACAGCCTCAACATTTTGTTTTTGTCACAATCAGGCTTTAATATGTGTTTAATACATTTTTCTTTTAACAAGTGGAGCAGTTTCAGAGGAACGCACAGATGGAACCTGGTGGAACCCGGTGGAACCCAGTGGAACCCAGGGGAACCCAGGGGAAGGCTGTAACATTAGTGTTTCAGAGTCTGTTTCCTCTTTAATGATCATCTGATGATAAAACTGTTCAGTGCATTAACTTCCTGGGTTCACTGGAACAACATGACCAGACCTCACACTGTGGGACAGTGGGAAAGGATGGAGGTCGCTTCTCTGTGCGTTTTATTCTGAAAGTCCTGTTGTGGTTCATGTGCATCTTCTGCCTTTTGCAGGACAAACTGTGAACTCCACTGAAGTCAGCTCCTCTGAGGTGACCTGATTTACACCCTCAGGTACACACCTGAAAAAACCTCAACGAGGCTGGAGAACGTCTCACAAACCACCTGCTACAGCTTCACAGTGAGAACAGGTCAAACTAACCTCTAACCAATCACTACCACTAACTAACACCACAGTCTTCATCCTCCTCCCAGAGCAGACAGGACATAACAAATGAAATATATCAAACAATATTCAGACGCATGTGGTTGAAACTCACAGGAGAATGAAAGGAGAAGGAGGAGGACACCCTGAACTGTCATTCAGCACAGCAGAAGCAAAAAGAAATGATAATCATTATTTTACAGAGGCAAAAACAGGCAACAGCTTAAAGCAGTTCAGAAGGAAAGAAAGAAAGAAAGAAAGAAAGAAAGAAAGAAAGAAAGAAAGAAAGGTGGAGACTGGGACACACGAGACCAAACAACAGGAGGAGGAGTCAGAGGTTCAACCAACTGTACAGACAGAGAGTGGAGGACACAGCATGGAGCCTAAACAGGTCACTGACTCTGGTGGGTAATGCACTGTAACACTGGCGAAGAAGAAGAAGAAGAAGAAGAACTCACACAAGTCAACAGGTGACTGAGAAACAGTGAAACGTGGTGGAGGCCTCTGCTGACACCAACAACAACACAACATCTGCAGCTGTTCGCTTAGCGGCAGTTTAAGGTTCAGCACTGCAGCCGTGGTTCAGTGGAACCTGTGTCCTGTAGAGACACCTACAGTCCTGTCTACTAGTGGTGGGCAGATCGATCCAAATGTCGATAGTATCGATACCAAGTCGGTATCGATATCGGATTGATACTAGCCTGATTCTTTACTTTAAGTTCCGCTCTTGTTTGCAATGCTGCGGTTTCGGCAAAGAGGAAACAGGTCACCGGACTCGCCGCTCCTGTGTCAGCACAGAGCAGGCGCACTGTGCCCCCCCCCCCCCTTGTGTTTAGATGTTGCGCCGTCACGTGACTCACGTGACGTGACTTAGACGCGCAAAGCAAACAAACAAACAAACAAACAAGCAAGTTTCCGGCTCAGGTTCATCAGCACACACAGAGAAAATACAACAGAAGAATGGCAGAGAGGAAGAGGAGCCGTGTGGCTGGATTTTCAAGCCGAAAACAAGGCAACAGCAAAATGTGGGATTTGTAAAAAGCTAGTCAGGTATAGTGGAAACACTACCAATTTATATAAACATATAGAAGACCATCCAAAAGAAAACATGGAGCTACAAAAACGGAGAGAGGAGGAGAGAAATCCCCCACCCCCTGGCCCCGCTGCAAGACCCCCAGTCCAGAGGCAGAGGTCATTGGCAGAGGCCTTTCAGCATGGCAGAGAATATCCAGGCAGGTTATAGTGTTGAAAGTAACAAAGTGAAACTGTTATTTATTACTTTAGCCAACTCAAAAAGTATAAATTATGCTAAGACCTTGATGTAATACATTTATCCCATTGAAATGTGTTATTTAAATTAATACATTTACTGGAATTGAAACACATATACTGAAGATAACATGGCTCAGAATTTATTGAATATTATTGCCCTTTTGTGTTAACTGTCAAAGGGATACTGCACTGTAAACCCGGATAAGTTGAGTTTACTTAAAAAAATTTAGGAAACTGGTTGCCCTAAAAAAATTAAGTAATGTTTGATGAAAAAACTTAAGTGAACTTAACTTAAAAAAATGAGTGGATGGCAATGTTATTTTGACTTCAATACACTTAAGACCAAGTTTGTTCAACTTAAAATCATTAGCAATATTAATTGCTTTTCCCCTTTATTCCACTGTTAATTTTAAGTTAAGTGCACAAACCTCCAAGATGATTAAACTTAAAATCATTAGTAATATTAATTGCTTTTCCCCTTTATTCCACTGTTAATTTTAAGTAAAGTGCACAAACCTCCAAGGTGATTTACCTTAAAAAATGCTTTGCCTAATTACTCCACTATAAATAAAATCTGTCTAATAAAACAAAATAAACTATACAGATTAAATTAAGAAAATAAAAATTAAAACCATAGGCGTACATCCTTGAAAGACAAGTTTAATAAAACGTGTTCAAATAGATCCATGCTAATACCATGAATCACACACCGATCGCCATGGAATGAAATCACAAAATCAGTGGCAATGCATAAAAAACATCCATATCAAACAGTGCCCACAGTAATGGTATTTTTAAAGTGCAACATTACAAATAAACAAGACTCCCTGTTTTAAACACATACTCAATTCTTCAAAAATTGAATTTTGGGTTTCAGCTCACCTCTGCCAAAGTTGAGTCTGACCTGCTGAAGAAGGTGAAAGGTGCTTTCCTTGCACTCTTGTGAATCAGGCTGGCATTAAAACTTCAAAATAAATGCCAATGCAATAGAAATGAAACTAGATCAGTGCTTATAACACGAACATACACCAATCAGCATGGAATTAAACTACAAAATCAGTGTCAATGCCATAAAACATACTGTAGCTTAAAATAGGAATGGAACCAAACTGCTAGATCAGTGTTGATAACATGAATCATACACCAATCAGCATGGAATCAAACAGCAAAATCAGTGGCAACGCATAAAAAAACTTGCATATCAAACAGTGGCCACAGTAAACATGGTATTTTTAAAGTGCAACATCACAGATAACCAAGCACTCAGATCCAGAGCAGAAGTATTCAGACCCCAGTTTTACACAGATAGTTGACTCTTCAAAGACTGAATTTTGGGTTTCTGCTCACCTCTGCCCAGGTTTAGCATGACCTGTTGAATAAAGAGGAAGGTGCTTTTCATGCACTTGGGGTAATCAAAGTGCAAGGCATAGATCAGTCCAAAAAGGACACAGAAAGCCTGTGGCAGGTTGGCCAGCTCCTCCATTACCACACTCCCTTCCAAGACGATGCTCACTCTGGATGGGTTGAGTTGAGGATGTTCATCAATGCAGAGGATTCCCACTGGAGTTTCACTGTACGAGTCCTTGTCAGTTGCATCCTAACAGAAAAAGAGACAGAGAGGACATTGTAATGTCAATAATGCTGCATTGACCACAGAAATTAAGAAAGGACACCACCAATTTTACATCACCATAATTTGATCTGTGCATTACAAGAAGCCGTTTGAAAACCTGTGTGCTGAAATGGTTTTGTAGCTCAGCAGAGATGGAGAGCTTTATTAGCCCTAGTCAAACTAAAAAGTTGAAAGTTGAAAGTGTAAAAACTATATCCAGTACAGATGCAATTACTGCAGTTGATACAAATTTAAGACCAGTATTGTTATTTAATCTCAAAAAGTAAGAACTTATGTAAGGGTTTTTCATAGTCCTCAGCAAAATAAGAAGAGGGGTCCTTCCTTGTGGCCCCATCTCACACTAGCTGATGTCAGTTTCACAGAAATAAAGACAAAGGTGAAAGTTCAAATTTTTGTACAATGTTAATTTGTTTGTAATTTAGAGTAGGTATCAGTAATTTAATTTTTTATTGTAAATTCCTATCAAATGGTCATGTTGTGAATCAATAATGCAGATATTCAAAACAAATTCAGTTACTTACCGAGTAGGTTTTGAAGAATGCAGAGGGGTCATCCCCCAAGACAACTGGCAGTCCTCGAAGACAAAAGCACCTGATGTCTGTTGGCTCAGTGGTCTGGAAGATAGTGGACATAACTAAGTACACTCATACTGTATATGGTTAAATACAAAATCACCACAATTTAATTAATTTATTACAAACTTCCTGTAAAGAAAGTAGAGAGGAGTAGATAGAATGACAGAACAGGAGAGATAAAAATAAGAAAAGAGCAAAGTATGAAGTGTTGGAGAAAAGAGGAAATGGAAATGGGGGAGCAGTGAAAAGTAATGAAATTAGAAGAAAGGGGGAATAATAGAGAAGCAAGACAAGCAATCAGTTTAGTTAGACAAATCAGCCTACCCTTGTCTGATGTAAAAGGTCAGTTAAAAGCTGTCCACTGAGGCCCCTCTTCTTCCTGAAGAGGTCCATCAAGTTTGGTGAGAAACGGTCAAGTGCCTCAAAGAAGTTATCTTTGAGATTTTTCCCCACCACTCGGGTGAACTCGTAACACACCTGAAAATATAATGTATAGGTCCATGGTCAAATGAAAGACATTTATGACTCTCAACATGATTTGGGTCACATAGTGTTGACCACTTTTTGTAAATACTCAAAACAGGCATACAAACCTCTCTTTCAGAGAAAAGTGCTGGCCATCGCTGTACAATCTGGGTAATTGCAGGCTTGTCTGTCACAACTTCTTTTCTCCGAAGAGCAAAGGTCATATCCATCTCTTTTTTAATAAGAGACCTATTTGGCTTCGCCTTAATCATCTCATTGACTAGAACCTGGCGAGCTGCTTCCAGATTTTGGTCGTCTAAGCCCTCTGGATACTGAGGCAGGAAATTTATTTCTCCTTTCCTTGGCTTTTTTATGTCCTTGTTTGGAGGATTGCCATTTGTTGAGTATCTTCCACGTTTACCACTGTTGATGGTGACGTCAAGTCGGCCCAGCTTGCGCATTTTGGCCCTGTAATTTCCAACCTTGAACATCAAACTATTCTTCCATCCAACACAGCCAGACGGTGACCCCGCTTCTTTAAGACATGGGTGCGTTTCTACTAAAGCTTGTGCAACAGGCGCTAAATCTTCCTTTTTTGGGTAGGCATCAAATGCATAGATGACCTCAGCCAATTTCTGAAGGATATCATGCTTTAACTCTTTTGTCACTTTAAGATGGGTTCCATCCCTGAGATATAACAAGTTACCTTGACGGAGTCGGTACTCCACATCAACTGAAAATTTTGGGATTTCAAACACTTCTGGCCATGGTGCACTTCTATCCAGAGAGGAGTTGGACAGGATCTCGGTGTCTGCCAAGCTGCTTGCGTCACTACACAATGAAGATTGTTCAACTGGTTCTTCAACTGGTCGAGTGACTGGTACCAATTCAATCATAGGGATGATTTTAATTGTTGGCTTATCTGGGAGCTCTGAGACATCTTCAAGGTTACACAGTTCATTGTTAAAGTCGGGGTCTTGGTACTGCAGGACGAAGTTGTAATTTGCTTGGAGAGTGCCTTTAAGCCAGCCAATTAAATCTTCAAGTGTGTCCGGTCGTGTTGTCATTGTCAATTTTCTGATGTCTCCCTCTGAGACAATAACCCTCAAGATGAATTTCTCTTGCAGAGCCATCTGGGGAGAAAGGATATGCACAAGAATTTAGCAAATAACATATCGTTTCAATGTTACCATAAGTTCTCCTTGGACCCTGTATGCTGATAACGGGAGGAGATCATTCAGCTCCGATATCTTGACCACATGTGTGGAGGGGATATCACCACAGAGAAGTTGGTAAGATCTCAAATGTTCACAGTACCATGCGGTCATTTTGTGGCAGATGAACAGGATTTCTGTGTTAGCTGCAACAATCTTTTTCAATCTGGGCAAATTCAGAGAGACCTGAGCATGCGCCAAAAGAGAGAATCATACGTGGATGATACATGATTCCCTCTATGCAGACAGATGACACATCCAGAACAGAATCTACCTTTGCAATGTCTTGAGCAAATACTCTCTGAACATTCAAAGGGAAAGAGGCTAGCAAAACTGGGGTAACCCTTGTCATCTCCACCGATGGTTTGAAAAATGCGCTGCAGTCAAGATGGTAACTGACTGCTTTCTGGTGTTTTGTAGCGAGTGTCATTGCAACATTTTTGAAATTTTGAGCGTTTCAAATTGCTTTTTTAAAGAACTTATGTTTACCCTCAAAGCGCATTGTCCAAACATCACACAAGGGACCAAACTTCCTCACAAGGTAAGGATAGTGTTCGAGATAGTGATGCTTTGGCTTTAACTGAAAACCTGGAAAAGTTGACTGCAGAAGCCGTCTATGTTCTGTTATTTTACATTCCATGAAATGCAGTGTCTCTTCAGTATGCCTTGGTGCCATAGCCAGCTCGATTATGTCTTTAAGAAGCATCAGATCATAGTAGACTGCGCTCAAATTTAATAGTTCTACAATCAAACTTAAATTATCTATGTACATTGAAATTGATTGTTTGAGTAGAAATGAAATCGGGGCTAACAGTGTGTATGATTACTGCATTTAAACTACACATAGCTGTGCTAAAGGCTTATTTCTTTTATTATTTCACTTAGCTGATTCCCCAAGAGCAGAGGAGATCACAAAGAGCCTGGCAGAGATGATTGTGAAAGACCTGCAACCTCTTTCCATAGTAGAGGATGATGGCTTCAGGAATTTCAGTGAACATCAGTGCCAGCTGAGAGGATTTTTTCAAAAGCAGGGCAGTTAGTGAGTCACAGACGAAGTGCATTAAAAGCAAAAAATGTTAATATGATACTGTTCTTGAACAAAAACCTGTAACCAAAACCTTTGTTCTGCACAGACTAACTAAAGGCTTTGGGGGTTGTTAAGTTGTTTACATATTATTTATATTTTCACCAGTTGTTGTTTTTGTTGTTGAGAATTTTAATTTAATTTTTGTATTATAGTTTCTCAACAGTACTCGTTTTAATTTGTTTACTGGTTTGCGTGCACTTTTTATTTAAGATTTTTCTGAAAAAAATTTGATAATGAAGCATTTTCTATACTTTGTCCTAATTGTGTCCTGGGTTTTAACTATTTAATAATAAAAAAGGAAACATCACAAAAAACACTTAAGGTCATGAAAATTGAGATTTAGCAATTCAATGACGCATCCACCTTACTTATTGAAAATTATCAGTATTGGCGATACTGGCCCGTATTTACTTGATATCGGATCGATACCAAAATATGCAGTATCGCACACCACTACTGTCTACCTGCTGCAGACCCAGTTGCCTTCAGCAGAACATGCAGATTTTAAACCGTGGAACTGAATAGAATCAGATGATTTTGAGCTGTAGGTCTGTCCTGAACTCTGACCTCAGGTCTGCAGCAGGTTTCCCGTGGACCTGACGTTCAGGGTCAGAACATGTTGCAGTGGGAACAATATAATTTATTGACTGTGATCTGTTCGTGTTCGTACTCTCATCCACTTTAAACACACTGGCTTGAGTTTGTGCTGTTAAAAGATTAGAACGTTCAGAGATTAATAAAATAATCTGTAGATAATCTGTTGTCACACCTGTGACTTTAATCCTGAATGAAACCAGGTGTCAAGTCGTCTACAACCTCATGAGGTCATCAGGTGGTTTACGAGCGCTACAGTTCTGAAACTTCCCGCGGCGGCGGCCATCTTGTTTGTTTGTTTGAACCATGGATGTATGATAAGACCTAAGGTATAAGGTCTTATCATACATCCATGGTTTGAACTCGTCCTCTGGTTCTGTCCCACTCACCCCACAGACACTCGCCGAGGGTCGGGGTGACTGGGCATCAGTTAACAGGTGCAACAATTACTTCTATTATTGATTAATTACTATCACTATTATTTTATTGGTCAATTGACCAATAATTAGTTGTAAAAAGTTAATAAAAGCCTCATTAGTCCACAGTGATTTTTACCAACAAAATCAATATTAACCACAAGTGCTCCTGCTGCTGTCTGTCTGCAACAGGGTCCAAATCTCTGGTTATGACTTTGTTTTGAGCGTGATACTAAATGTTTCTTTACAAATAATAATTTAACTAATTTGAGTATAAAGCTGAATTTCTGAAAAGTGTACATTAATTTCAAAATATCTTAGTATTTGTCCTGGTACTGAAACACTCCCTCAGCTGGCAGGGACACACTTTACAAAACCCAATGACCCACGTTCTCCCAGCATGATGGGACGGTGGTCCACAGACGTGTGGTGCCGCAGGAAGTCCAGGACCGTCAGGACTCCTCCCTCTTCAGGTGGTTCCTGTAAAGCTGAGGTGTGTTTGGGTCGTTATCCTGCTGCAGAATCAATCCTGCAAACCAGAGGGTGTAGCATATCCCTGAAGGACGGAGGGGCACTTATACTTAATCTGGGTGGAGTCCAACTCCAGACTAAAAACACTTCCAGACCTGAGCCCCACCCCCCGATTCACTGTGGTGTCAGTCTGCTCACATCCACCCTTCTGTTGCTGCCACAGTGAAGATACAGACTCTGGTTATTATATCCAGTTCACCCAGAAAACGTTAAGTTAACGTTAAGATCAGAAACTCATTACAAATAAAAAGACACATTGAAGATGCTTTTGTCTTATTTTTATTTAGTTTTCACACAATTCACAGAGAACAGGTGCATCATCACAGAACATCACATCTTCACTCACTGGAGACATGAAGAACCACCAGGGAACAGTTACTGGATGAAAAACCCATGTGGACTGGATTTCAGGATCAGCAGAGATCATCTGTGATCATCTGTGATCATCTGTGATCAGCTGTGATCAGCAGAGATCAGCTGTGATCAGCAGAGATCATCTGTGATCATCTGTGATCAGCAGAGATCAGCAGAGATCAGCAGTGATCAGCTGTGATCAGCAGAGATCAGCAGAGATCAGCAGTGATCAGCTGTGATCAGCAGAGATCAGCAGAGATCAGCAGTGATCAGCTGTGACAATCTTAATCCAGTGTGAATGGGCCTTTAATCATCACTTTGTCTAGAGGTGATAACTGACAACAGATAAAAGTGAACCTCTGCTCTATCCAGTGTAGGGAAACCTGAGGAGCGCGGCCTGTCGGGGGCCGAGCCACAGGTTGGTAAGGTCCACCTTGCTGTCTGCGGGCAGGGCGCTGCTGTTGGTGCTGAGGACCACCGCCGCCTGGCGGGGGAGGGTCGCACGGCTCAGCTGCAGCACCGCCGCCTCCTCGGCCCAGTTGAAGGTGGCCAGGTAACGCTCGCTCTGATCCCAGACCCGCAGGTACGCCAGGGAGGAGGAGGAGTTCAAGAGGAGCAGGAAGTCTCCGAACGTGAGGGAGTGCTCTTTCCCTCGCAGCTCGCTTAGACTGCGGAAGAAGCTGCGGCAGGACAGACGCTCCGCCCTCTCCTCCTGCAGCGAGACAGAGCAGGACATCAACACACAGTACTGCAATACTGCAGTACCGCTGCTGGTATTACTACAACTAATAAAAATACTGCAAAAAAATCAGTGACATCACAGACGCTCAAGCCTCAACAGTACTACAGTACTGCTCCCAGTACTACTACAATGGGTACTCATACTGCTAATACTGCTGCTCATAAATCTACTGCTGGTACTAGAAGTAGTAGTACTTCTTTATACCTCTACCTCTACTACTACTACTTCTTTATACCTCTACTACTGCTACTACTACTAACACTACTTCTAAATTGATAATAAATCAGTAATAATCAATATTCATGTTTTAGCCTGAGCTGCTGATGTTAGTACTGGTGCTGCTCCAAGTACTGCTACTACAACTAAAACTACCTCTACTGCCACTGGTACTGCAGTTACTCTGGTACATCAACAGTAAAACTTTAAACCCAGACTGTGTCGGATGTTTGCGGCGCCACCTGCTGGTTGTGAGGAGGAACCTTGAACCTTGAACCTTGAACCTGCAGCACTGCTGAAATAAAACCTTTACAGCTGCGTCCTCACCGCGTCCATCAGGCCGAGCTCGTCTCCGTAGTTGAAGACGGGCGTCCCGGGCAGCGTGAGCAGCAGCAGCTGGTGCAGCTTCACCAGAGCCGGACCCACGAGCCACGCCATGTGACCCTCGGCCCCGCCCCCCAGGCTCCAGGCCAGCGTGGTCTGGCTGTGGGACGAGTACAAGCGCTGGACGGACTGAGCGCGCTCCGTGGCGTCCACGTCTCCCGCACGGAGGACCCTGGAGATCAGGAGGTCAACACTGGTGGAGGAGAGGAGGGAGGACACGTCTTCAGCCGAGGATTGCTCTGTGACGCCAATCAGGAGCCTGGAAAACACAACGCGTTTATTTTACCAATGATCTGCTCCGTTATGAACACCCAGACCTCTGAGACAGAAAACTGTTCTGTGTGATTTTATTTTGATGGTGAACTTCCCTTCCGGATGTTGATGTATGAGAGATCTGCTGGTTCGTCATGGTTCCTGACCTCTTGTTTGGACGCTCGTCCGTCCCTTTCTGGACGATGGCTCGGATGTCGTTCCACAGAGACGGCACCACGCTGGACACACGCTCCACCCCCGACAGCTGGACGCCATCCACGCCTTCGTTGAGCCAGAACACCAGAGCAGACTGAGGCAGAGAGAGACAGGAGTTAGAGACATCGACGTGGCAGGTTCTCCAAGACGCTGCATCAACCTACCATACTTTATTTTGAAAACCCCCTCACTTCACCTTTGCACGGGGCTGTGTGTTCAGGGTGAGCTCACCTTCAGCCTCTCTGCCACGTTCGTCACACTGATGTTGGAGAACCATGGTCCAGACGATCCCTGGTAGTTTGGAGTCAGATCCAGAACCACAGAAATACCTGCAGAAACACGAGACCACAACAGAACACAGTGTGTAGACGGCTCTTCACCTGAGTAACGACCCCCCCCCCCCCCCCCATCGTTAAACCTCTCCTCACCCTTCCTGTGAGCAGCCTGAACGAAACCTTTAAATTGCTCCAGGTTTCCCGCCTCGGGGGAGATCTCCTCAAACCTCAGGCTCATGGCCTTGTCAGGCGGAGCGACGTGGATCGGTCCAACCACCAGACCTTTAACCTTCAGCTGAGCCAGGCTGTCGACCTTCTGCTCCAGACCTGAAGGACCAGAACAGAGCAGCTGTGACCGAGGCTGGGGTCAAAGGTTCCCTGTGGAGCGTCTGACCAGCTGTTCACTGAGCCTCCTGCACCTCCTCCGTCTTCTATCCAAGCAGAAGTTTGTGTGACAGGCTTCTGTTCAAACCTCGGTCTTGATTTATTATCATCATTATTATCTTATATTATTATAATAATTATCATCATTATTATCTTATATTATTATAATAATTATCATTATTATTGAATAATGAACATATTATTATTCAGGTTGTGTGTGTTGGTGAAGGCCTGGATGTTTCCGATCTGGTACAGGGGGCTGTCGTTCCACCAGCTGGTGGCGGGCAGGTCTCTGCAGCGAGGAGCCTGCACGATGATGAGGACGGCTAAATGAATTTGTTTTGGTCTGAGATGATGGTGGTCTAGTTTGACATTAGTGGCAGTGATGATGGTTCACAGAACATCTAAGTTTGTCTGTTTAACCAGAACATTGTGTTACTGTGGTTGTAGGTCGTCTGTTCATGTTCATTCAACATGAACTAAAATACACAAAAAAGACGTGATAATGTTAATGGCTGATTTCCAAGAACTAAATAACACAACTGAACATTTTCTGGTCAAAAACTCTCTGTAGCTAACAGCCTCTGGAGCCTGATACAATCTGCAGGTACTGAAGCTGACACTGAACTCCATTCAAAAAACACTGAATTATGAAAAAACTGCTGCTGAAACAGGCAAAAATAAAGACAAAAATCAACACAAAGAGCTTTTCTGAACAGTCGGTGCTCCTCTTTATTTTGGTAGAACACAGTTCATGAAAGAGAAATAATTATTTCATTAAAGTGGAAAGTTACTAAGTTTTTACTGCTCCACATTTTTCTGATGGATTTAGTTTCTTCTGATTTTACAAATTAAGATTTTTACAAACAAACTAGACAGAGCTGCTGCACCAATTATTTCCAGCAATGAATCAAAACTCTGGAATGAAAATCAACCTGTGTTACAGGTGAAGCAGCAGCTTTTATCAGAGGAGGTTTGACAAAGCTCCACCCCTCATCTGACTCACCTGAGACAAACCAGGAAACAGTTTGTTCCTGTTCACTAAAGAGACACAGACTGAAGAAGAGACAATCAGATTCACCTTCAGACCAAACCAACAACTTCCTCTGAGTGAGTCCAGCTACAGGAGAGAAAAGAGGAAAACTACAACACTGCTGCTTCAACCTGCTGACACTCTACACACTGAAGGTGAGTTTGACCAAAACCAGGACTCAGAGTCAAAGTGAACTTCAGTGAAGTTAGTAGAGGTTTCTAGAGGAGGAAGAGGAGGCCAGGATGGCTGCACTGAGGGAGGAAGAGGAGCAGAAGAGTCAGATGATGAAGGAGAAGATGGAGGCTCTGAGCAGAGAGATAGCAGCTCTTTCAGACACAGTCAGAGCCACAGAGGACGAGCTGAGAGCTAAAGACGTCTCATTCCTGCTCAACTACAAGGCTGCAGTGGACAGAGTCCAGCAGCGCCCCCTGCTGGATGATCCCCAGCTGGGCTCAGGAGCTCTGATAGACCAGGCCAAACACCTGGGCAACCTGACCTTCAACATCTGGAGCAAGATGAAGGACATGGTGGGTCTATTTGGACCATGAACTCTCTTGATTGGTTGGGGGCGGAGCCTCTCAAAGGAAATATGTTGTTTTTTGGATTTTTTGTAGTCCACATGTCCCTGGTTGGTTTGAATTCTCCCCTACAAGGCTCCTAGTCTTCAATTGATCAATTAGGGGCAGGTCCTGTTCGGATGTTGCCCTCCTCCGATTGGTTGGAGGCAGAGCCGTTAAAAAATTGTTTGTTATCTTGTCTTTTATAACAGAAATCCAATCGGATTATTGGTTAGGCTCCATTCATCCAAGAGAATCAAAGATCTCAATTCCCTTCTGATTGGCTGAAGGCGGGGCCTGTAAAAGGAATTATTTGAGGCTTTTTCGAGACTTATTTGATGAAATAAAACTCAATTTGTTTACCTCCATGGGTTGGTCAGTTATCCTCGGTGTCAGTCCTATTGGGAGGGATCTAATTGAGCCCCTATTGGTTGGGGGCGTGGCTTGTGAAAAAAAAACAAAACTTTTTTTCTTTTTGTTTTCAAACTGGACAAGATTAAGTATGATTGGTCTTCCTGGTTGAACTTTCCCATCAAGGGGATGTCCTGTCCAAATTTGATTGGTTGGGGGCGGAGTTCACATGAATAATCCTTGTTATATCTGTGAAAACCTGGTATGTTCAGGTCATATTAGGTCTAATGGGATTCTGGAGAGTGATAGTCCTCAAGGGGGACCCAAACTGACATTTTATTGGTTGGGGGGGGCAGGGCTTATGTGAATTTAACCTATTTTAAAGAATAGAGATCGATCGTATGGTTGTACCGGGTGTGACTGGTCCCTAGAGGGGACCATCATCCCCGGACATCTTGTATAGAAATCTGATTGGTGGGGGGTGGAGCCTGTGATTATTCCAACTATCCCTTTATGGTTGACCATATGCAAGTAATCTTGTCTACAGTGGGTCCCTGGGAGCTGCCCGTATCCCAGGAGAGCCAAAGATTGATTCTGATTGGTTGGGGGCGGAGCTTATGTAATACCATGAACTTGATGATGACCCATGAATCCATGCTCCAGGTAAGTTAAGGTCGATTTATGCTGAGCTGGTTGATCTAAATTTGATCTTCGTAAAATGAAAGAGTGTGTTCCACGAATCCAAAGTTATTCTAATTGACAAAGGGTGAGCATTGTCCATAATTTGAATTTCCTGAGGGTGGTCGGGGTTAAATGTGTATTCCACATGGTTAGGGTTAGCTATAGATTCCACATGGTTGAGGTTAACATTAAAAACAATTTAGGGTTAGGGTTAGGGTTAGGTATATGGGTGAATATGGCAAAGGACTCTCAGCAGTTTGACTCTCATTAGCATACCAGGCCTGTGATTGGTCAGAACAGCTGTAGCTTCTGTGGAGCAGGGCGGAGGTGTGAAACTTGGTTTCTGGGGAGGTCGGCGCACCTCCAGCGGACTGCTGCCGACACCTGATGCAAATGTTGATCGTTTAGGGGGATTTCATGCTCAATGAAAGAAGTCAGAGAAAAAAAAAAGTGTCAGCAGAATGGCTTTGGGAGCACATTTCAGGCCACTTTGAGTGGACTGGGATGAGTTGGTAGTGTGGCGTTTGGCGGCGGTGCTTTGTCATGTGTCCTCTTGTCAGAAATCGCTATAGTCTGCAGATTGTAGCAGGATCTGACAGGCGCGGTCAAGTGACTTTAGATATGGCGGCGTCGTTGGGACTTCCTCTGCCACAGGAAGTGTTCCTTCAAAATAAAACGACGCAAAGCTCGACGATGGTTTGCCCAGCTCCACCGTTCTGTCCTAACAGGTGAGTGGTCAAGACGAGCCACGGCACGTTTAGTTTGTTTACAAGAGCTAGAAATGTTCATGATTTCATAAAAAAACAAATCAAATGAGGTTAAGAGTAGGCCATTTCTGCTTGAGATGAGGAAAGAGTGAGGTTTAAAAGGAATAAAAATATGAATAACACAATTGGTTGGCATTAGGCACTCTCTCCTCTCAGGTTATGTTTAGGAAAGACGCCATGTGATGGTCAAAAGAAATAAAAATAGAAATAATAAAATACCCCATACAATTGGAGAGGTCAAAGGTCAACTCCAGGTTTATTTGAGCCTGTCTAATACACTCTCCCACAGCTGTTGAAAGGAGTCCTGGCTCAGCGGTGTGAGGGACCCGTTTTCGTTTTTTATCAAAAGAAAAATGATATGATTCATTGTTTTTTAAATTTGTTTTTAATTGTTTTGTGTGTGTGTGTGTGTGTGTGTCTGTGTGTGTGTGAGAGAGAAAGAGACAGAGAGTGAGTGAGTGTTTGTGTGTGTGTGTGTTTGTCTGTGAGAGAGAGAGAGAGAGAGATATGTTGGTAAAATTCCTCATCTTTTCATCTTTTCATTATTCTAGGTTGTGGCCAGCAGCAACAAAAAGAAGCGCTGCTGAGCGTGTTGGCCCAAGATGGATAGAAAAACACAATATACATGCATCAAGTGCAAGAAATGCATGCAAAACACACAGCAAGTAACTGTGCCACTCATGTGTTGTGTAGGCTTGTATGAAAAGGCAATGTGTTCAGTGGGGCTGATGTGTTGTCTAGACTGACAGGGTTACTGTACAGAGTTGAAGAGATGGTAACTCTTGTGATTAGTGGCCCCGTGTCTCCATCTGTTGGACAAAACAAATCATTGCATCCACCTTGGGAAAAAACAGCAATCATTCAACCTGCAGTTACAGATCAGTAAAAAGCACTCATTTTAGCCTCAAAACAGCCCATGAAATTGAAATACAGTCAATTTAAGCCCAGCTCTAATGTTAGCTGAAGGCAAGAATTTGCTTGAGGTCAATGGTTTTGAGGTTTTAATGTTGTATGTTGTATATTGTATGTATTGCATGTTGCTGTTTTTTATTGGATTATAAAATGTATTCCATGCCTTTTTTTTAAAACTCTTTATGTGCCAATTAAATGTTTAATTCTCATTTATTGTGATTTTCATGATCCCAAATCAATTTGGAGGTTGTGCAGCTATCGTGTGTCCACAGCAATGAACAAAATGATTTATTGAAACCTGTGTGCTAGAAGAAAAATAAGGCCAATATATTTTTGATGTATCGGCACTGGCAACTGCTTTATATGTCACTTCTGTTGTGAAATCCTCCCTAATGAAATGTATGTAAAGCCCTGATATATTTTCTAATACATGAAATCTGAAGAAAAAACATCATCCAATGAGTTTTTTTTGTTATGGAAAGAAAAAAAAACCTCTTCAAGATAGAGAAGGACAAGGGAAAAATGTAGAAATAAATTACAACAAATATGACCTAATATGAGTGGCTAGGGTTAAGATCAGCGCCTGGGGACGGCCACAGGGGGGCGTTGCTCTCTAGGGCTAGGGCTGGGGTCAGACAGAGGTAGGTATATGGGTGAATATGGCAAAGGACTCTCAGCAGTTTGACTCTCATTAGCATACTAGGCCTGTGATTGGTCAGAACAGCTGTAGCTTATGTGGAGCAGGGCGGAGGTGTGAAACTTGGTTTCTGGGGAGGTCAAAAGAAATAAAAATAGAAATAATAAAATACCCCATACAATTGGAGAGGTCAAAGGTCAACTCCAGGTTTATTTGAGCCTGTCTAATACACTCTCCCACAGCTGTTGAAAGGAGTCCTGGCTCAGCGGTGTGAGGGACCCGTTTTCGTTTTTTATCAAAAGAAAAATGATATGATTCATTGTTTTTAAATTTGTTTTTAATTGTTTTGTGTGTGTGTGTGTGAGAGAGAAAGAGACAGAGAGTGAGTGAGTGTTTGTGTGTGTGTGTGTTTGTCTGTGAGAGAGAGAGAGAGAGAGATATGTTGGTAAAATTCCTCATCTTTTCATCTTTTCATTATTCTAGGTTGTGGCCAGCAGCAACAAAAAGAAGCGCTGCTGAGCGTGTTGGCCCAAGATGGATAGAAAAACACAATATACATGCATCAAGTGCAAGAAATGCATGCAAAACACACAGCAAGTAACTGTGCCACTCATGTGTTGTGTAGGCTTGTATGAAAAGGCAATGTGTTCAGTGGGGCTGATGTGTTGACATGGTTACTGTACAGAGTTGAAGAGATGGTAACTCTTGTGATTAGTGGCCCCGTGTCTCCATCTGTTGGACAAAACAAATCATTGCATCCACCTTGGGAAAAAACAGCAATCATTCAACCTGCAGTTACAGATCAGTAAAAAGCACTCATTTTAGCCTCAAAACAGCCCATGAAATTGAAATACAGTCAATTTAAGCCCAGCTCTAATGTTAGCTGAAGGCAAGTATTTGCTTGAGGTCAATGGTTTTGAGGTTTTAATGTTGTATGTTGTATATTGTATGTATTGCATGTTGCTGTTTTTTATTGGATTATAAAATGTATTCCATGCCTTTTTTTTAAAACTCTTTATGTGCCAATTAAATGTTTAATTCTCATTTATTGTGATTTTCATGATCCCAAATCAATTTGGAGGTTGTGCAGCTATCGTGTGTCCACAGCAATGAACAAAATGATTTATTGAAACCTGTGTGCTAGAAGAAAAATAAGGCCAATATATTTTTGATGTATCGGCACTGGCAACTGCTTTATATGTCACTTCTGTTGTGTAATCCTCCCTAATGAAATGTATGTAAAGCCCTGATATATTTTCTAATACATGAAATCTGAAGAAAAAACATCATCCAATGAGTTTTTTTTGTTATGGAAAGAAAAAAAAACCTCTTCAAGATAGAGAAGGACAAGGGAAAAATGTAGAAATAAATTACAACAAATATGACCTAATATGAGTGGCTAGGGTTAAGATCAGCGCCTGGGGACGGCCACAGGGGGGCGTTGCTCTCCAGGGCTAGGGCTGGGGTCAGACAGAGGTAGGTATATGGGTGAATATGGCAAAGGACTCTCAGCAGTTTGACTCTCATTAGCATACTAGGCCTGTGATTGGTCAGAACAGCTGTAGCTTATGTGGAGCAGGGCGGAGGTGTGAAACTTGGTTTCTGGGGAGGTCAAAAGAAATAAAAATAGAAATAATAAAATACCCCATACAATTGGAGAGGTCAAAGGTCAACTCCAGGTTTATTTGAGCCTGTCTAATACACTCTCCCACAGCTGTTGAAAGGAGTCCTGGCTCAGCGGTGTGAGGGACCCGTTTTCGTTTTTTATCAAAAGAAAAATGATATGATTCATTGTTTTTTAAATTTGTTTTTAATTGTTTTGTGTGTGTGTGTGTGTGTGTGTCTGTGTGTGTGTGAGAGAGAAAGAGACAGAGAGTGAGTGAGTGTTTGTGTGTGTGTGTGTTTGTCTGTGAGAGAGAGAGAGAGAGAGATATGTTGGTAAAATTCCTCATCTTTTCATCTTTTCATTATTCTAGGTTGTGGCCAGCAGCAACAAAAAGAAGCGCTGCTGAGCGTGTTGGCCCAAGATGGATAGAAAAACACAATATACATGCATCAAGTGCAAGAAATGCATGCAAAACACACAGCAAGTAACTGTGCCACTCATGTGTTGTGTAGGCTTGTATGAAAAGGCAATGTGTTCAGTGGGGCTGATGTGTTGTCTAGACTGACAGGGTTACTGTACAGAGTTGAAGAGATGGTAACTCTTGTGATTAGTGGCCCCGTGTCTCCATCTGTTGGACAAAACAAATCATTGCATCCACCTTGGGAAAAAACAGCAATCATTCAACCTGCAGTTACAGATCAGTAAAAAGCACTCATTTTAGCCTCAAAACAGCCCATGAAATTGAAATACAGTCAATTTAAGCCCAGCTCTAATGTTAGCTGAAGGCAAGAATTTGCTTGAGGTCAATGGTTTTGAGGTTTTAATGTTGTATGTTGTATATTGTATGTATTGCATGTTGCTGTTTTTTATTGGATTATAAAATGTATTCCATGCCTTTTTTTTAAAACTCTTTATGTGCCAATTAAATGTTTAATTCTCATTTATTGTGATTTTCATGATCCCAAATCAATTTGGAGGTTGTGCAGCTATCGTGTGTCCACAGCAATGAACAAAATGATTTATTGAAACCTGTGTGCTAGAAGAAAAATAAGGCCAATATATTTTTGATGTATCGGCACTGGCAACTGCTTTATATGTCACTTCTGTTGTGAAATCCTCCCTAATGAAATGTATGTAAAGCCCTGATATATTTTCTAATACATGAAATCTGAAAAAAAACATCATCCAATGAGTTTTTTTTGTTATGGAAAGAAAAAAAAACCTCTTCAAGATAGAGAAGGACAAGGGAAAAATGTAGAAATAAATTACAACAAATATGACCTAATATGAGTGGCTAGGGTTAAGATCAGCGCCTGGGGACGGCCACAGGGGGGCGTTGCTCTCTAGGGCTAGGGCTGGGGTCAGACAGAGGTAGGTATATGGGTGAATATGGCAAATGACTCTCAGCAGTTTGACTCTCATTAGCATACTAGGCCTGTGATTGGTCAGAACAGCTGTAGCTTCTGTGGAGCAGGGCGGAGGTGTGAAACTTGGTTTCTGGGGAGGTCGGCGCACCTCCAGCGGACTGCTGCCGACACCTGATGCAAATGTTGATCGTTTAGGGGGATTTCATGCTCAATGAAAGAAGTCAGAGAAAAAAAAAAGTGTCAGCAGAATGGCTTTGGGAGCACATTTCAGGCCACTTTGAGTGGACTGGGATGAGTTGGTAGTGTGGCGTTTGGCGGCGGTGCTTTGTCATGTGTCCTCTTGTCAGAAATCGCTATAGTCTGCAGATTGTAGCAGGATCTGACAGGCGCGGTCAAGTGACTTTAGATATGGCGGCGTCGTTGGGACTTCCTCTGCCACAGGAAGTGTTCCTTCAAAATAAAACGACGCAAAGCTCGACGATGGTTTGCCCAGCTCCACCGTTCTGTCCTAACAGGTGAGTGGTCAAGACGAGCCACGGCACGTTTAGTTTGTTTACAAGAGCTAGAAATGTTCATGATTTCATAAAAAAACAAATCAAATGAGGTTAAGAGTAGGCCATTTCTGCTTGAGATGAGGAAAGAGTGAGGTTTAAAAGGAATAAAAATATGAATAACACAATTGGTTGGCATTAGGCACTCTCTCCTCTCAGGTTATGTTTAGGAAAGACGCCATGTGATGGTCAAAAGAAATAAAAATAGAAATAATAAAATACCCCATACAATTGGAGAGGTCAAAGGTCAACTCCAGGTTTATTTGAGCCTGTCTAATACACTCTCCCACAGCTGTTGAAAGGAGTCCTGGCTCAGCGGTGTGAGGGACCCGTTTTCGTTTTTTATCAAAAGAAAAATGATATGATTCATTGTTTTTAAATTTGTTTTTAATTGTTTTGTGTGTGTGTGTGTGTGTGTGTGTCTGTGTGTGTGTGAGAGAGAAAGAGACAGAGAGTGAGTGAGTGTTTGTGTGTGTGTGTGTTTGTCTGTGAGAGAGAGAGAGAGAGAGAGATATGTTGGTAAAATTCCTCATCTTTTCATCTTTTCATTATTCTAGGTTGTGGCCAGCAGCAACAAAAAGAAGCGCTGCTGAGCGTGTTGGCCCAAGATGGATAGAAAAACACAATATACATGCATCAAGTGCAAGAAATGCATGCAAAACACACAGCAAGTAACTGTGCCACTCATGTGTTGTGTAGGCTTGTATGAAAAGGCAATGTGTTCAGTGGGGCTGATGTGTTGACATGGTTACTGTACAGAGTTGAAGAGATGGTAACTCTTGTGATTAGTGGCCCCGTGTCTCCATCTGTTGGACAAAACAAATCATTGCATCCACCTTGGGAAAAAACAGCAATCATTCAACCTGCAGTTACAGATCAGTAAAAAGCACTCATTTTAGCCTCAAAACAGCCCATGAAATTGAAATACAGTCAATTTAAGCCCAGCTCTAATGTTAGCTGAAGGCAAGTATTTGCTTGAGGTCAATGGTTTTGAGGTTTTAATGTTGTATGTTGTATATTGTATGTATTGCATGTTGCTGTTTTTTATTGGATTATAAAATGTATTCCATGCCTTTTTTTTTAAAACTCTTTATGTGCCAATTAAATGTTTAATTCTCATTTATTGTGATTTTCATGATCCCAAATCAATTTGGAGGTTGTGCAGCTATCGTGTGTCCACAGCAATGAACAAAATGATTTATTGAAACCTGTGTGCTAGAAGAAAAATAAGGCCAATATATTTTTGATGTATCGGCACTGGCAACTGCTTTATATGTCACTTCTGTTGTGAAATCCTCCCTAATGAAATGTATGCAAAGCCCTGATATATTTTCTAATACATGAAATCTGAAGAAAAAACATCATCCAATGAGTTTTTTTTTTTGTTATGGAAAGAAAAAAAAACCTCTTCAAGATAGAGAAGGACAAGGGAAAAATGTAGAAATAAATTACAACAAATATGACCTAATATGAGTGGCTCGGGTTAAGATCAGCGCCTGGGGACGGCCACAGGGGGGCGTTGCTCTCTAGGGCTAGGGCTGGGGTCAGACAGAGGTAGGTATATGGGTGAATATGGCAAAGGACTCTCAGCAGTTTGACTCTCATTAGCATACTAGGCCTGTGATTGGTCAGAACAGCTGTAGCTTATGTGGAGCAGGGCGGAGGTGTGAAACTTGGTTTCTGGGGAGGTCAAAAGAAATAAAAATAGAAATAATAAAATACCCCATACAATTGGAGAGGTCAAAGGTCAACTCCAGGTTTATTTGAGCCTGTCTAATACACTCTCCCACAGCTGTTGAAAGGAGTCCTGGCTCAGCGGTGTGAGGGACCCGTTTTCGTTTTTTATCAAAAGAAAAATGATATGATTCATTGTTTTTAAATTTGTTTTTAATTGTTTTGTGTGTGTGTGTGTGTGTGTGTGTGTGTGTGTGTGTGTGAGAGAGAAAGAGACAGAGAGTGAGTGAGTGTTTGTGTGTGTGTGTGTTTGTCTGTGAGAGAGAGAGAGAGAGAGAGATATGTTGGTAAAATTCCTCATCTTTTCATCTTTTCATTATTCTAGGTTGTGGCCAGCAGCAACAAAAAGAAGCGCTGCTGAGCGTGTTGGCCCAAGATGGATAGAAAAACACAATATACATGCATCAAGTGCAAGAAATGCATGCAAAACACACAGCAAGTAACTGTGCCACTCATGTGTTGTGTAGGCTTGTATGAAAAGGCAATGTGTTCAGTGGGGCTGATGTGTTGTCTAGACTGACAGGGTTACTGTACAGAGTTGAAGAGATGGTAACTCTTGTGATTAGTGGCCCCGTGTCTCCATCTGTTGGACAAAACAAATCATTGCATCCACCTTGGGAAAAAACAGCAATCATTCAACCTGCAGTTACAGATCAGTAAAAAGCACTCATTTTAGCCTCAAAACAGCCCATGAAATTGAAATACAGTCAATTTAAGCCCAGCTCTAATGTTAGCTGAAGGCAAGAATTTGCTTGAGGTCAATGGTTTTGAGGTTTTAATGTTGTATGTTGTATATTGTATGTATTGCATGTTGCTGTTTTTTATTGGATTATAAAATGTATTCCATGCCTTTTTTTTAAAACTCTTTATGTGCCAATTAAATGTTTAATTCTCATTTATTGTGATTTTCATGATCCCAAATCAATTTGGAGGTTGTGCAGCTATCGTGTGTCCACAGCAATGAACAAAATGATTTATTGAAACCTGTGTGCTAGAAGAAAAATAAGGCCAATATATTTTTGATGTATCGGCACTGGCAACTGCTTTATATGTCACTTCTGTTGTGAAATCCTCCCTAATGAAATGTATGTAAAGCCCTGATATATTTTCTAATACATGAAATCTGAAGAAAAAACATCATCCAATGAGTTTTTTTTGTTATGGAAAGAAAAAAAAACCTCTTCAAGATAGAGAAGGACAAGGGAAAAATGTAGAAATAAATTACAACAAATATGACCTAATATGAGTGGCTCGGGTTAAGATCAGCGCCTGGGGACGGCCACAGGGGGGCGTTGCTCTCTAGGGCTAGGGCTGGGGTCAGACAGAGGTAGGTATATGGGTGAATATGGCAAAGGACTCTCAGCAGTTTGACTCTCATTAGCATACTAGGCCTGTGATTGGTCAGAACAGCTGTAGCTTCTGTGGAGCAGGGCGGAGGTGTGAAACTTGGTTTCTGGGGAG